>NC_066317.1:58053678-59456178 GCF_022539315.1 Serinus canaria | reverse complement strand
GTGTGTGCATCTGCATGCTTCCTTCGAGTAAGAGTCATGGTTTACCTGCATTTTCCTTGATGAAACTTCCATTCAGACATTGTAGATATAAAGCCAGCCAATATGGAGGACCTGACAGAAGTGATTACAGCCTCTGAGTTCCATCCCCACCACTGCAACCTCTTTGTCTACAGCAGCAGCAAAGGATCCCTGAGACTCTGCGACATGAGGGCATCGGCCCTCTGTGACAAACATTCCAAGCGTAAGTCCTTGCTCCATCGAGCCCCAGATGTCATTAAAGTCTTACTGTTCACACACAGCTTGTAGATGGGTGCATACCCCAGTGTATCAGTTTCTCACTTGCAGGCAAAAGAAAAAGAAAACAGCAAAAAGAATAATTTTTTTCACCTGTGAAAGTATTAGCGATGAACTTGGTAAGAGTCCTGTCTGTGACTGGTTGCCCTTACAGTTCTTATTGCAGGGATCAGTGAAGAACCCACAACTCTCATGAAATAAAGAGGATTCTTAGCAAATCAAAGAGGTTGAGGGAGTGTTTCAGTAGATGAGCATACTGGTTTGAATACACAACTACTGTTCTCAATGCTAGAGCAAGTAAATTTTGATTGTCGGATTGCCTTCAAATTTTGAATCCATTTTCTGAATTAGGAAATCTCAGTATCCTTCCTAAAAATGTAATCCCACATTTCCTAGATGTATTTTTTCAACATTATGTCTGAACAAACTCAGAGGAAATGCAGTAAGTAATCAGGATGGGGTAGGGGAGGGAGGAAGGAGGGGAAGAAAAAAAATTGTGTTGGTATAGAAGTTATCATCCATCCTACATGATTTTATGTAGCCTGTGAAATTTTTAGATAAACCACCAAGTCATGATAGTTCATATCTGAAATGTACATAAAAAAAAGGAAGTAAAATTTTAAAGTATGTGACTATCTTTGTTCTCAAAGTAAAAGTTGAAGAAATGTGCTTCTTTATATTGTCTTACTACCAGCTCTTTGTGGTCTAGAGAAGACAGACTGTGGTTCTTCCCACCAGTAATCTGGCAAGCCTGGGCACTTTGCCTTGTGCAAACCCCCTGTTTGTTCCTGATCTCCTGAGACTGACAAAGCCCAGACAAAAGATTCATGTGGGTGGTTACTGAGAGGCTGAGAACCTCATGAGTGAACTCTGGTGGCTCTGCTTTAGTCACCTTCAGGACGAGGACTCTTCCAGGACCCCTCCATCTCACAGAATTAGGTCATCAGTGTCTTTTGCCATGCTGAAACATTGGAAGGAAATTCAGGAGAAATTCTTTTAGTACCAGAGCACATAAGAGGTTTTACACCATTCAGTGCCTACTTGAACCTGTTTGAGATAGGCTGATCTTAGTAGGGGCAAGAGGGGAGAAAAAGTATGGAAAGATTTGAATGAGACATAGGTGGTGCACAGATTTCATATGCTGGTTTAAAACTGAAGTGAATTTAGTAAAAGGCCTATGACTAGTCCTTTTGAGTGCAAGGAGAAATGCACATGCTCAGAACCTCTCAGGATGTGGTGTCCAATTATAAAAAATAACCTTCAAGGGCAATTTCCCAAGCAGAGAAGTGCTTTACCTTTGTTAGCTGTATCTCCTTGTACTTGTAGGGGGAATTCAATACCATGAAGTGAAATGTAAGCATGACACAGTCTGACACAATGCTGTGAGTTATCCTGTCCCACTTAATTGTTTTGTTCTATAATACTTCCATTTCTTCCTGCTAATAAGGCCTCCATGGCCCTGTAACTCAATGCTAAATGCCAATCAGAACTTATTACAGCCACAATACAGCAATGCTGGATGAAAGAAGGCATTTTATGCCAGAAGGGAGTGCAAGGTCTAATGGTCATTGATTAAACCCCATTTTCCAGATCTATGAGTTAGAAAATAGCCATTTAATGTAGCATTGCTGCAGTGAAGTCAAGTCAAGCTCATTGAGAATCTGGGTGTGTACAGTACAAAATTGATACAGCAATGGTAGAACTTCCAAAGTGTTAAAAGGAGGAGGCCCATGTACTGCTGTTGGAGTGGTGTCAGTATAGCTCTCAGAGACAAGCAAAGTGAATTATATACAGCCCATAGCAGCCTAAAAGGATATATCAAAACCAGCCTGCAAAATCAAGTTATTTGCATGATTGTCTCTCTGGCACCTTGACTGTGCATCTGATTCCTCTTTGCAGTTGCTAAATTTACAACTGGTGCATATGCAGGATCAGTACCCTGCTCTCCTAGCTTGCCTTGTCTTTCAGTCTTTCCCCATAACTTTCAGTCTTTCCCCACTTTTCAAGCAAACCACCACAACTGGAGTCTCAGTAATCCCTCATGTTGTGCCATACATCCCTGCTTTCTCAGCACAGAATAGTAGTGCAGTGCTTATTTCAGATGCTGTATCACTGTGAGCTGTATTTCAGATGCTGTTCCAAGATTGTAATGGATGTACCTATTCATAGGGATAAAAGATGCAATGTAACCCTTAACAAAACCACCTGGATAATGAGCATATGTTGTGAACTTTTTCATTTACTCCTTTTCCCCTTATTTATTCGAATCTCTGTAGCTCTCACAAAGTTCATTGCAGCCCTTGGGGAAAGAGCCCTTCCATTTGTACAGGTTTAGAGAGTGCCATGAATAATTACTGTGCCATACTTTAAGAATAAATTACATATTAATGTCTGTAGTATAAGTCAACCATCACAGGATGTTAATAAATTATAATGTTGTGAAGATTTCTGGTTTTCTAAGCTTAGTGGCAGAATCTCTCTTTTCAGCATTAGTGACAGCAGCACTACAAGGTTTCCATTATAAATCCTCATGGCTTTGACATAGATGAGACTACTTCCATATGTACTCATCCTTGATGCCTATGCTGAGATTTAATAGCAAGCTGCCAATTTTTGTGAGGAGCTGTAATGGGTGGATATCTGTCCCTTAGAAAAATTATCTCAGACCACCAAATCTATTTATAAGGGAGTGAAAAAAATATCAGGTCAGTAGCTGAATTTTAAATGGTCATTGAGATTCTGATAAGGTGTGGTAAAATGTGTTGTGTGTCTAATAGACTACCTGAAACTGCTTCTTCTAACAGCTCTGTAACAGATTGTGCAGTGCTGAGTGAGGATCACAAGAAAATCCTTTGTAGTTATTACAAATGTGTATCAGGGAAAGACCACTCTGTAACCCCAGAGCAGGTGCATACATAATGCTGTTCCCTGCTATTATCAGACTTTTCAAGTAGTGGGAGAGGGTGCCATCAAAAAATGTTCTGGAGAGGAGGTGCCAGAGATGAGCATCCCTGCTTCTTTAGAGTATTAGAGGAGTGGGACTCAGGAAGGTGTTCTTGCAGTCCACAGTGTTACAGGTAAAGATTAAAATTATGAAAGTCAGACTCAAGTAGCAGCATATAGGGAATTAATTTAAATAATATGGAACCTTTCACCTAAATAGTGTACTTGCCAAAGCACCCAAAGATTGCCTTTGAGATGTCATCAGGCAACATGCATGGCAGTGTAGTGTAGAAAAAAGGCAGTATATGGAAATCTGTGTCAGCAGCAAAAATATTGTTAGAGCAGTCAGCTGGGAACACTGAAGAAATAAAAGATTTAACCCCCGCCTTAAATTCCAAAAATTTTTATGCAAAAGGTTTAGGTGTCAAGGAAGACAAGCATAGGGATACTGTTGCAGTAAGATCATCAACATGACTAAAAATATACTTACAGCAGCATTTGTTCAATTAACAAATAGTTGCTAATTTGGTTTTTAATTTTTTATTGCTAATATTATGTTCAGAGATCCTCATAAATGTTCATGGAGTTAATATCATTCTTCCAAACAGCTGGTAGGATAGATGGGTACATTTGGCTGTATCAACAAATCATGCAATAAAGCAGTCAGCTAAAGAAAACTGAGCATGTGAAGTTAGAAAAAAAATAAAGTGCTTTTTCAGTAGTTCATCAGAATTATTAAAACTATCATTAAATGGTAAATATGAACTGTATAGTTATGTCATATGGAAATTTAAGTCACTCAAGAGTATAACTCCTATTGATATTTCATGTAATAGCCTTAACATCTTAAAGTCAATGCATACTTCAGTAGTAATTTATTTAAATTCTATATGTTGCTTTAAGGGTTTTTTACTATTCATTTCTTAATATGTATTTGTAGACTAAAACCCTGTTTCTAATTATCCATTACCCATGTGCAAAGTTTACAGCAAAATACTTCAAGGAAAGAGGAGCTGCAATTTCAAGTTTATTGCTCTGTGTGTTACAGTGATCTTAAAAACAGAAATTTTTGGATTGTATAGCATTAGCCTCTGTCACCATGGGTTGGTGCTTTCTGTCCTCCAGACTTCTCAAGCTCTGTCCCCTGGGTCAGAGCAGGACCCATTCAGAGCCCTCCTCCCTTTGGGCACAGGAGGGTTTGTAGGTGGCAGGCAATGCCATCTTCCCTGAGCAGAGCAAAGCCTCTAGCTGGTGCATCCCAACCCCATGGGCTGGACAAGCAGGATCTTAAAAGTGTCACATGGTTTCCAGAGCAGTGCAGAGTGAATTCTAGGTTTGGTTTCTGACTCAGAGATGCCACCCAACGATGAAGAGGGTGGTTTTTCCATTGTGAGTCCTTTTCCACATTTTTATTTGAAATCCAGGCCTGAAAGAAGTGCCAGCCTTTCCCAAGGATAAATGCCACTGTCCTGTCAGTCAAGATGTAACTCAGTTGGGTTATCTGCTGGGCTTTTTTTGAGATTACCTTTGATTTTAAAGAATTCAGAATCATGGAAGCAGCCAAGACACAAATCAAGGATAATCTACTTAAACATGTTGAATTTTTAAATTAAATTAGTTATATTTACCAGTTGTTTAAAGCAGGTTGGAATTTCAGAGACAAAACACCTTTCAGACCTCTGACTGAGTATGGATTATCTCTCATTTGCAACAGAGAACAACCAGATGCACAAAAAAGCCTGTGACAGACTATCCCTGCTGGATTTGCTAATTAATATTGACCTTTCCAAATGAATGATGCTTATTGTCTGGCTGAAAAAGAAACAACTTGTTTTTCTTCTGTGTGAGTTTTACATCTAAAATACGTTTTTTATTTCTGCATCTGGTCTCATGTCAGGTCTCATGTCATCTGAGAGAGAGACAGTCATTACTCTCCCTTTGTGCATAGAGAGGGCCCTGTCAAAATGATGTCCACTTCAGGCAAAATCTGCAAGTTTTCATGTGACAGGAGTGAAACTTATCTGAGCTTCTGAAATGATTTGACCCCATGCTTGATGAAGGCTTGTTCTCCTTATCCTAATTCTGGATTTATTTTTAAGCATGTGTTACAAAGGCAGATATGCATTGCTGATTTTATATCCCCAATGAAAAAATGTGCCCATATCCTGATAATATTGTAATTATGACTGTCACTAAAGGTCTGTTACTACAATTTCATGCATTGTAAACTAGACCCTGGAATGGATCCTTCCTTGTACAGGAATCCCACTGAAATTTAGTAACAGATTGCCTTTAGCATGGGCTCCAAAGCTTCCATTCTGCTCAGTGTGGATGAATGTATAAAGACATTTAAATAAAGACATTTAAAACATGGCTAATGAAAATTCAAAAATGTTTCTACAGAAATGCAATTATGTCCATATATTGTTTCTTCCAGTTGTGCAAGAGATCTTAAAATTAAATCTGAGGAAGAAAAAACCTAATTTATATACTTCCAGCTATCAAATAGTAGGAGGAAAGAGAAAAGCCTGAAGCAATGGTAAATGATTTATGATTGAAGAGGTGTTTCATTAACCCCATCTCCCCCAACCACACAGAGATAAAGCAAATAATTGCTGGAAGATTGATTTAATTATTCAGTCTATTAAAATTCCTGTCTTGTTTGCTTAATTTTTTTAATAGCAGTAAATACTGCTTTTTAATGTCTCATGAAACCAGCTTTCAAGATCTTATTTCACTGGAGGAAAAAAAAAGCCCCACTTATCACTAATCTTATATATCAAGATCAGAAGGACTTACAGTAGTTTTATGTCCCATTAACTCCTTGGGATTGCTCACAACACGTGGCATTAAGCATGCACATAAGTCTTTGTGAGACCCAGCTTTAAAGAGGCTTGATCTTCTAGATTGGCTCTGTGTGTTTTCAATTCCTGTTCGCTCTTTAGCACCATTTCTCTTTATTAACAAACTCACTGGCAAAGTTATATTAATCTGAGCAACTCTGTAGTGAAGCTCCCACCCACTGATCTTTAGCTATTGATCTGGCTTTGCCTTTCAGCACTAATGCACCCTCCCTTGTGGTTTGTGACAAGCTGCAGCAACTCAGTGCAGATGGTAAAACAGATTCTTAAATATTGATTTGAGGCTCCACTTTTAAAAGCCATGCACTCTAGATGTATTGATGAGAAGCCTGGCTTTAATACTGGGTCATTGGATAAAGGAATGCTATATGGGAGGTGAAATTTCAGACTCGTGGTGTGGAGGTAGGGTCAGAAATTTGCTTTGAGTAAAAGGAGGAAAATGAGATGTGTATGTGACCAGGGCACAAAGAGATGCCCTCTGAATTATACAAAAACGAGTAAAAAATTGAAATATAAAATAGTACTTCTTTTTAGTTTAAAGCAGGATAAACAGCTACAGGCTATGGTAATGTAAAATGCTAAACAAATGTGTCTCAAAAATAATTGTGTTTTAGATTGCTTATGAAAGCAGATTTAAAAACTCCCTCTCATGTATAACCGTATTAATCAGTGTAGACCAAGAAGGCAAGGTTGTCACATTAGCAGAATATTCTATTATTGAAAAAGAATTTCCAAGGGAGATGAATGTATGAGTGGATTTGCTTAATACAAAACAATAAAACATTCAGAGATAGTGAAAGATAGAGTAAATAATACTGGTAAATCAAATTATTATTATTATGAATAATGAAGCTAAAAGGTATAAAGAGACCATGAATTTCAATGGGAGCTTGCAGTTGGCCTTGATTCACATAGAATGAGCTCAGGTACTCTTTTGCATTAAATTCTATAATAGATTTTAAACAGCTCATAAAAAGGACCATACCTGGGCAGACCAGAGGTCCTTCTAGCCCAGTTCTGGCTCTGATATTGGCAGTAGCAACATCAACAGAAAATGTAAGAACAGACCAAGTATAATCTTCATCCTCTGCAATTTGCAGCTGGAAACTTGAGGTTCAGGGACCTTAGTGGAAGTGAATTTAATACATTCAGCAATACTGAAATAGATGTTTGGGGTTTTTCCTTTCCTTGAAGTTGTCAGTTACTCTTGAAGCTGTGTGTATTTTTTACCATTTGCAATATCTTTCAGGAAAGTCTTTAGTAGCTTAACTAGGTATAGTATGAAAGACCAACTTCTCTCTGCTTACCCTGTCCTGGTGTCATGTGGTGACCCCGACTTGAGGATTGGAAGAGACAGTGTACAAAGTGAACTGCCAGTCCCTGTTCATCCTTTCCATGCCACTCTTAATTACCACCCCCTCAGCCTTTCCTAGGTTGGGAGACCCCAGTCTATTTAGCCTTTCCTTGCATGGAAGTCATTTGGTACTTCTGGTCATTTTTATTGCCCATTTTTATGTCTTGAGATCTCTGCCATATTAGAGATAAGCCCAGAACTATGCTTAGCTAAAGATGTGGCATTTGCTGAATTAAACAGCACCAAAAAAAAAAAAAAAAAAAACCAAAAAAACCCACAAAAACAAAACAAAAAACAAAAAAAAACCCAAACAAACAAAAAAATTCCAACTTTCTGTGTTGAACATTAGTAACAAGTGTCATATACTTAAAAAAAGAAAGAATATTAGTATTTTCATAGAAGCTCAAATGAAATTTAGGGCAGATTTTTATGCTAAATGATGAAATATGTGATAGAGCAAATCACAGCTGACCTGGGAATAGAGCTAATTTGACATTTAAAATAATAAAGTTAAATAATTTGTCATTTTGGTTAAAATTTTTTATTTATCATTTATTAAGAAAGCATATTGGTACTTTATTCTTTTCTTCCTGAGACTAGTCATGATCAGTGAAATCCCATACATTTCAAAGTACTGTTTTCCAATATGTTCTAATCAGGGATTGCAGCCATTTTCATTTGGTATCTGGAATTAAATAGGGATTTAGTTCAAATGATAAAGTATTTGGCCTGGGACTGAGCCCATTTTGTGTGTTTATGAAATTAAAGCCCAGTGAGGGATTACCTGATCCACCACTGGCATTTCTATGTCCAGTGGAAATTCACCTGTTGTTTGTGTACCAGTATAACCCAGAGGTTTATCTGTAATAAGTTCTTGATTTAGTCTAGCTGCAGAATGTTTACTTGCTTATATAATAAAAATGAAAAAATTGTTTTTCCTGTCATGTTCCACCAAGTAACAAGTGCTATAAAATCAGAAACTTCCAGAACGAAATACAAACTATAAAAAGTTTCCTCTTAAAAAAAATAAAAACTTTACTAAGTTATTGTTTGTTTGTAAGCAGAAAGAAAACAGTGGGTTTTTTTCTGCTTGAGAGAATGAGCCTTTAAAGCTGTTTATAATTTTATCCTATGACTGATGGAATTTCTTACAAAATCCGTGGAGCAGATTTCTGTTCATTTTCAAGTTTTCTTTCTTGTGATAATTTCAGGAGGAATACAGAATTTTCTGTACTATGTCAGATTGTGACACTGCACCCACCATATAAAACAATTTTAGCATTATTTTTAATATTTCTTAAAGTTCACATATGCCAGAATTTACACCCTGCAACGATTAAAGCTCTGCCCAGCTGCTTGTTTAGAGCTGAACTTGAAAACTACTTTGGGTTAGATTTTGTTTTTCTTTATTGGAGGTATCTTTCCCAATAAATAGCAGATTCAGGTGTGTGAAATCAGGCCCATATTAATGGGAAGTTGAGGTGGCAGCACCTGTGACCCCAGAGTGCAGATGAGAGCCTATTAGTGCACCACATTTCTTCTGGCTACTGCCTGAGGCTCCTGCTTTTTTTTTTTCTTCCTGACGAGTGTCTGGGAGGGAAGCTGGGAAATGGACCTTTCCAGCTACCCACCTACTCCTGCTGTTCCTGGCCATTTTATTTATTTAACTTTGGATATCTCCATATTAGAGATGCCTTTCCTATCCACTGGAAAAGGAAAGTCTCCATTCTGCATTTGATCAGAGAAATTCACAAGGAAACGAGAATATTTTTTCTGAGGGATAAGAGTTTGTTTTTCAGCAGATGGTATTTCCTTTTAAGAAAGAAGAAGCATATTTTTATGCTATAGCTTTTCTTCAGGATTCAGGAAAACAGCACTCTGGCAAGTATCCTTCAATGAACCCATCCTTCTCTGCAAAATCTGGACTTCTATAAGACGCTACTGTGGCTTTTAACTTGTGAGCTGTGCAGAAAGGAATGGAGCATTTTCATTTCCTTAAGCAGACTTCCCAGTTTATCCATGTGACTGCTGGTGGCATAAGGGGCAGGAACAGTGTCTTCCTGGCAGGCTCCTCTTGAAACACTGGCTGTACTCAGAGATGTTCTTTGCTTTCCTCTGTAATCCCATGATATTTCTCCATACCAGAGTCCTGTCACATTTAAGTCTGAGCAAGTGTCACGTGAGAACTCAGCACATCACATCATTTGTGATTCCTGTGTTCATTAGGTAGCTGGAGAGATAACTTTGTGTCTTTCATGTAATTAGCACTGTGACCATTACCAAGAACAAGAGAACTGAAAGTTAAATGCCCTTTTTTATGGCAGGTTTTTGTTATTACTAAATTAATGATGAAATTAATTAAAGAATATGGTAGAATCTACAATCAAATGTCAGTAAAGTTCAGATCTAACAAGATCTAGATACAGAGAAGTAAGCTAGTTTGAAATCTCATGTTTCAGGTGCTGATTGCTCCTGGGCACAAGAGCAGCCTCCAAAAGATAAGTCTTAACAGTAATAAACAGAAAATACGTTTAGGAAACCATGGGCTAAGCCCATGGCTTTTTCCTATCAGCTTGGAGGGGTCAGGGCTGAATTTGAATTGCTTGTCTGAACTGAGGTCTGAGTCACAAGGCTATCACATCACTGCTGTTCTGTCTCCAATTACTCCCCTTGTTTTAGGCAAACTGAAGGGAGATTGTGCTTTTTTTGCAATGTGTGCATAACCTTATGTTGATGCTAAACCAGAAATAGCCAAGCCCCAAGAACACTCTCTCACCTTCATTTCCTGAGATTCATTTCCTAAAGCCTTGCTCTGGTTGCTCAGGCAGATGCTGGTAGTTGCTAAGCTTTCTCTTCTTTTCACTGGGAGCTGCTCCTCAATTTCCTGTCACAATTTTCCTGTGTTGGTTATGCTGACTAGAGGAACTCTCTCCAAAGAATTGCTGCTGCTAAAATTTCTGCTGCTGTCTTTCTTTCTGTAGTGATAGGAGACTTTCATGCCTTTGTTAGTTCCACAGTTAATTAATCTAAGTCTTTCTAATACTTAATACAGTAAGAATAGAAAAGCAATAAATGGGGCAGATAAAGAATGAAATGGTTTAATCTCATTAATTAACAAAATGCAGAACATTCAGGTACAAATATCACTCCTAATCACTGGGAGTTGGATGAGCCACATAGAGCCAAGAAAATATATCTAAGCTATAAATGAAGGTGTAGCTCAGTTAGAGTGGGTTTTGGTTTTTTCTTTCCTGGTTTTAATAGCAGCTTCACATCATAATTAGGAGGATGAAATTCCTGCCAACAGAGTTTGTAGTTTGGACAGATTAAAGGGAAGAGGTATGAGAAATGATAATTGCTTTGTGCTCATCAGACTTCTCTTGAAAATCTGACAGGATAATTACAAAATACCTGCTTTGCAGAATGTCTAGGCAAAATTTTAAAGAGCTATTTAAAGTTGTTCATTTACAGTCTATCTGAAAAGTTTCTTACTCTTTTTGAAGTAGTTCATTGCCATTCAGATGTGTGGTGCATGTTTAAATATAGACATTATTCTCATGTGCCTGCCTGGCTGCATTCCACTGCCCACCCCCAAAGAAAATTGCCCATAATTTTTTGCATTACCCCACATACTTCACCCACGTGCTCACCCTTAACTTTCAGCAGAACATTATTTCACCTAATGGAAACTAACCTTGTTGCTTCCAACAGTCTGAATCATAGTCATGGATAAAATAATTGAGAGAGAAATGTTCCAGTGGAGTGCACAAAAAAACTTCATTTTGAATGACAGTAAAAAGTTTTTCTGCTTTCAGCATGCTTTCGTGTTTCATCACATGGCTTTTCTTCCCCTGCTTTTGAAACTTAAAAATGAAGTTCACTAAATTGTCAATTTTCAAAGAATATCCTAGGCATAGGTCCCAAAACCCTATGATCTTGTGACTTAAAAGACCCTGAAAGCCCAACTTTCTGCTGAAGCTCACCATAGAGGTCAGCTGGATCATGGGGCCACAGGTACCTGCAGAAAGACAATTGCTCTGGGCACCCCTGGGGTAGGGGTAGAGTCATCCACTATCATTGTGTACAGCTGAACAGGAGCTGGATTTTCACATGTGAACATCGTGTAAGCAATATTTCATGACCTGCTGCCTTGTCAGATCACACTGAGCTGCTGACCATCACACTCAGGGAGTTCAGTGCTTTCCAGAACTGTCAACAATTGCACATCAACTATGTTGTTCATGCATCCACATGGTAAAATCCTGTCTGTTTTATGCTCACCTCTCAAGAGGAGGTAATTGAAATTTGCAGTTGATTTTTAAAATTCTTGTCCTTAGTCATGGATGCCTTCAGACATGACCAGTGCAGCCAGGGCAGCTGGATCTGGCAAGCAGGGCAGGCTTTGAGCAGCCACCTCTCCCAGGGATGCCAGGACTGTTGTCACACCACATGTACAGACCTCTCACCTGGATTTTGGTTATGTTGGGAAATGGGATATGCAGACCCCAGAAAGGATGAAGGCATTAAATGCCTTGCTATAGGTATCTGTAATCAACTGTGTATTTGCATAATTTCCCAAAGTCATGCTTTGAGTCCATAGCTATAACATTAATTATTGTAATGTTTAAAGCTTACAGTTTGTATTTTTATATAAAGTTTAAAGAATAAATTAAGTGCTGGATATACAATTAATTCTATATCATGTTCCTTGGTAGATTGAATTACATGTTTCACAAGAAATGCACACTTCAAATTTTACAACAGAGCATTTTTTATACAATTCTGATTTCTGTCTCTTGCTTCTTTTTCTTTGAACAGTTTATGAAGAACCAGAAGACCCCAGTAACAGATCATTTTTTTCAGAAATTATCTCTTCAGTGTCAGATGTCAAATTCAGTCACAGTGGTAGATACATGCTTACAAGAGATTACCTCACTGTCAAGGTTTGGGATCTGAACATGGAAACAAAGCCTGTAGAAACGTACCAGGTAGGAATCTCCTGCTCTTAAAATGCAACACTGTAAAAGGATCTCAGTGTTCAAAAAGTCGTCTTGTAAACTTCTCATAACCTTATCTGAGAAGCAGCAAGCTAAGAGGATTAATCAAGGTGGTTAAAACCCTCACAGTGGCATCCTTATAGCAGGAAAAGGGCAATTGCAGCATTAGTAAGGAAGTGTAAAGCCTGGGGAGTCAAGGTAGCACTCCTGTGGATTGGGCTCTTGAAAGAAACATTCTAACAAGAGAAATCATCTCTTCACTTTGGCATCTGCTTTCAAATGATGTATTTCACCACTAGCATTTAAAATGAACCGAGGAAGAGATTTTCTGTGTTGCTTAGCACTCTGCTCCTAGTGGGACTGCTGAAAGTTTACACCTCTGTCATTTCAGAACTACTTTTTACAACTTGATCTGTGTGTTTCTCCCTTGTGCCTCGCTCTAGAAGTGCTCCCTGTTAAACCCTGGCATCACCACTGATACAGCAGCTCACAAATGCCAGACAGACACATCTGGTTGCCTGAATTCATTGAGATATTATCCAGACAAAATGCCAGTGGCTCCAGCCAGAGCTAAGTTTGTACTCTGACATCTGTTATGTTGGCAATAGAGGGCTGAGCTTTCATTTTTTGACTCTGGCTTGAAGAAGGAAAATATGTCTGTGACACAGAAACTGCTTGCTATGAAAATGCAGTCAGAAAATAACTTGTTAAGTTACCTAAAAAAATGTATGCAAAGTAGGAAAAATGCCATCCATCCAGCTTGTGCTGCTTACTGAGAGACAATCCTGTGACAGTGCTGAATAAGTCCCTTGTTTTCTGTGTCTAAATAATAGCAGGTGGGATACAGTAGCTCACAGTAATTATAATTAAGACTGGTTTTTAAAAATCATGATGAGAATTTGGTAGCATTTCTTGCCAAAACAAACAAAATTTTCCAGTATTTTTTAGCTAGCATTTAGTAGACAGAGTGGGCCCCAGTGTTTTTCAATGCATCCATTACATTTTGGTGGATGGTGTTCACTGCTCAGTATGTTAATATTGGAAAGTCTGAGCCTGTTTACCTTCAAGTCTACAGAACTGGGTTTTCTCTTAAAATGGCAGTGCTTTCAATGCTGAATGTGTTAGAAATGTTGATATGCTGTGAAAGTGGAGGGTAAGGGTGAGACTATGTTTTATATTATAGAATAGAATCTCAGTTTTGGGGAGCTTAGGTAACATATTACTTTATACCTATGCTAATTTAGTAGGCAGCCTTGTCCCTGGGGAGGAATAGCTGGTCAAGCCAACCTGTTTGTCTTGATTTTGACACCTGCTTTTATTTCCTCATGTAGGCAGCTGTGAAACAAGCTGGTTACTTTTAAATCAGTCTGGCACCCAACAGGAGGGCCAATTAAAAAGTTATATTTCTTCATGCTGAGATGGGGAAAAATGAGTACTGATAATTGCAGTCAGAACTTCCTAGGGAAAAATACCCAAGACCCACAAAAACAAAACCCCTGATACAATATAAAAAAAATATAGCAAAATATAACAGTCTTCTTAAATGTTTGGATTGCCTTTCACTTTCAAATATTTATTCTTGTATACAAGAATATACAGATGTGTTGCTGGGCATTGCAGTAAGGTAAAGGAGAATCTGGAACTAGGGGCCTTGGGAAGCCAATATCAGAGGATTCCATAGGATCCATGTGATCCAAATGCTTTGAGAACCTTTCACATTTTTAAGCTGCAGAGAGTAGAGAATTCTGTCCTAAAAAAAAGTGGTTTAAATTAGTCTCTTAAATAATTTGTCTTTGGGCTATCTCTCTCTTTCAAACCTAAATCTCATACATAAACTTGGCAATTTCTCAAAAGGTTATTTGGGGTAGATCACTGTAAGGCAACAAATAAACCTAACGTTTTCAGTTATGTATCCACATAATTATGATGACAATGCATCATAAAAAGCTTAAAAGGTGTTCATTAAAAGATTGATTTTCTCATTTCATCCACTGCATGGTAGGATATTGCCTAGCTGCAATAGTGAGGGTCACAACAGGAGATTTCACACAGAGTTGTAATAAAGAGCAGGGTCCATAACTGTACTGCTTCATTATTAGCTTCCATTTTTAATATTAAAAACCTGACATGCAAAAATGAATTCCTCATACAGGTTCTTTTTTATATCAGTGCTGTGGCTCAAACAATGCTATTGCATAGAGCAGCTGCTGCTGCAACCCTGCTGAACACATTATCCACTGCCAGTGTTTCAACATGATTTTCTCCTGTTTGTTTCACACAAAAGGAAAAGGGGCAGGGTATGGTCACTGGACAGCACTAAAAGAGCAGTGCAGTGGACTGGCCAGAGCTTGAGTGTTACAAGGCAGCCCTGCCTAACAGGTTACTCTTGTGATGCTGCCAGGTGAATTACCTCAGCAGAAGCCTTAGGAGCAGCAAGGTGAGCACATTCAGAGCTGGAAATAGCTTGATCCTCTTTAGCCAGGGTCTGTAGCATAGAGATTTGGACCAATATGTCACCTGCCAGTGAAATTCCTGCTTGAGTGTATTCAGTCCCAATAAAACAGGTCCCTGTGTAGCTGTGTTGCTGGTAATTCTAGTCCAGAGCACAGAATTGCTTGATAATTCCATGAGGGCCAGATATTGCAGTGAAGAAAAGGTCCTTGGTAATTAGTGAGGAATGAGTTGGTTTGCTTTCAAGTACTAATGATATGTGGTAAGAACAAGGTGTAACAGACAAGGCAAATCTGATCTTACCCTCAGTTGGTACAAGCAGATGAATATGCAAATAGTGAAAACTGAGCATTCCTTACAATTAGTTTTTCAGTCTCTCTGAGGGTCTGAATGTGCTCAAATGTGGAACTCAGAAGGTCCACATAAAGAACAAGGTGGTTGTCCAAGGCAGTAGGGTGAGTCTGATAGTCTTGACAAGGTAAGGCATCTGAGAGAGGAATTGCAAAATCCTTTTTGAGAAAGCTGATAGAAAGGCACAGCTCCAAGCTGTGACTTGGACACACTTTGCAAAGGGCGTGTACATGACAGTGGTCATGACAGATGGCTGCTGGAAGTGGTAACAAGAGAAAGACCTAGAAATGACAGCCAGGGAGGCAAATGTGATCGACTTCCTTCTGCCTTACCCAACCTTTCTATTTCTTCCAAGTATTGGGAGCTCTCAAACATGACAAAGGAAAGAATTCCAGTTCTGTAACAAATTACACTACTAACATAAAAAGGTTTTATAGAAAGAGAAAGGGAAAGGATTTAATTACAGAGAGTGTAGGAGACTGCATCAGTAGTAAAAGTGTTCTGACCTATTGCTCACTGTGATGGTAAATGCATTTAATTGTGGAATGTTCTATCTGCCATTTGCCAATTAATTCCTTTATAAGACATTATCTGTTAATGAACAATTCAGTGTTCATTTATTATGAAAATTGATCGTAACTAAAATTTATAATCCTTAATAATCTTACATTGCAAATATTCTTTGGATACTGTACAGTTTGACTATCAGAAATGGGTAAGTTTATAGAAAACCTAGGTGAAAATTCATTGTTCCTCACCTGGTCTTGATAGAGGTTATTTTACTACAAGAAATGTTTATTCTGGCTCTCAGGCCAGAAGAGGATGCTGGGCATCCATGAGCAGGAACAATTTCACTGGACTTGCAAGAACCTGTAACCTCAGAATGGCAGAGCTAAATTACCCCTGGGCCATTGGATTGGTGTGTTTCTCTAGGAGGTCACATCTTTGTTTTACGGTTTCTATAACAGCTAGAAGAAAATATCAGGAGTGGAAGTTCATTAGTAAATTTATCTAGGCAGGAATTTTGTATCTTATTATTTCCTTATGAAATAAACCAAATAATTCAGAAGAAAAATGAATCAAATTAAGCAAAAGACTGAAACAGTTTGCATGAGATCTCTTTATGATAATCCTTGTTCAGCAGAGATGCATGGCCTAGAGGAGAGAGATCTTCTGCTGGCTACTCTCACTTTTATAGTTAGTAAGTGAGAAGTTGCAATGTTGTGTTAAAGTCTCAGCCAAATAGGAGAAATCCTTGGGCTAAATTAGTGTTAGTCTTATTTGCAGCCTGTGCAAATACAGCCTTGTGCTGTATTTGACTTCTAAAATACCTTACAAAAATAAATGTAATACCATAAAGATTCTTTTCATAGAGCCAAGTTCTTTCTGCCATAAGTGAGAATCCACTTATCTTGGAATGTGGCATTTTTGTTACCATTTAAATTAGACTTCTTGCACATTAATTAGCCCATCTAGGGTATCAGCTGTTGAAATGTCTTTGAGAATTAGGCTAGCACTGAGAAAATCACCCAAGCAGGAAACAAATATGTTGAAGAGGGGTGGTCTGCAGCCTGCTGAGGGAAGCCTGTTTTGTTCCTTCCTGCAACAGTAATTCTATAGCACCTGGTTAACTGGGCTGTGGAAAAGTACAGTTAGCTTCTTTGGAGCTTAAACACAGTATCTTCTGCAGAGCTACCAATCTGTGCAGCATATTTTGAAAGTGAACATGGGAGATAATGCAAAAAGTGAAGGGCTGTTTGTGGAGTTTTATATTTTCTTTGATTTCAAGAATAACAGTTATTTTCTTCAAAACAGGTCCATGATTACCTTAGAAGCAAGTTATGTTCCCTCTATGAAAACGACTGCATCTTTGACAAGTTTGAATGTGCATGGAATGGATCAGACAGGTAATCAATCCATCCTTCTGTCCATCACTGTCCTCATTTGGCAAAACACCTCCCATATGATGGGGAGCAATCCAAAAGTAGTTACAGGTGATTATTTTCCACATCAATGTGCAGAATCACATGCCATTGTTTGGGAAGGTAGAAGATTTGGATATTTGTGCAGTTGTGTCTCTGCCTTAGAAATGATGTGTGCCTTAATGACCTTGGCTTGTGCCCTAGGGGAAAAACCCTTCAAATTATGTCCATCTTCACCCAAATCATAAATAGGCTGCAAAAGCTAAAAAGAATGATGCCAACTCACAAAATCTCACCAACACACTAAGGAAACTTACATGATCCTGTATTTTCACATGAGCTACCTCAGAAATTCAGTTCACTTACTGGAAATGGGTGTGAGGAAGGACCATCACAGGCACCCACTGATTCTCTAAGTGAAAATTTCATTGTCTCTCATCTGGTCTTGATAGAAGTTATTTTACTAGAAGAAATGTTTATGCCCTCAGGCCAGGAGAGGATGCTGGGCATCCATGAGCAGGAACAATTTCACTGGACTTGCAAGAACCTGTAACTTCAGAATGGCAGAGCTAAATCACCCCTGGGTAATTTAGCTGCCCAATGACACACTGATACCTCCCTCCATCAGAGCAGTCCCTTTCCCTATGCACTGATGGAGAGGTTCTTTTTATCTTGGACATTGTTTCTTGTTGAACATTTTAATGACAAATACTAGAGCAAGTCAGAGAGTTCAAGCAAGGATGGAGTGGGCTAATGCCCTAATGCTGGAAAATGGTGGCAGTGCTTTGTGGGGTAGGAATATGGTACAGGAGTAGCTGAGCAGCCAAGAGGACTGGGTTAGTAAAAATGGATAAAATCCAAGAGTATAGTGCAAGGTGAGGATTTTAGTTAAAAAAAGAGCACAAGGTTTCGTCCTAGCAGCTGGAAATAACTCCCAGGGACATTCATATGCTAGGTGACTTTGGAAGGGATTAGCAGTCTGCAAAATGCATGTGAAAGAGAGCCCAGGAGCCAATATTGAGTGACACACAGTGACTCCTGGTTCAGCAGAGTTAGGAGCCAAGAGGCAGAAGTTTGGCACTGAGCCTAGAACTGCTCCTTCAGCTCAGCCTCTCATTTTGGAAAGCAGTCTGTCTCATTGTATTGAAGCAGGCCTACCCACCCTGGAGTGGGCAAGGACTGTGAAACAGGCAGTCTGAGACATCTGTGAAAGACAAATATGATCCTTGCTTGAATGGGCAAAACTGGGCTATCCAGCAGAGAAAGGAGTAGTGGTGACATTATGTTGGGCTCTTATTCAAAGACCTTTGAACTGCATTTACACATTTCCTGTCCCTCATGTCCAAGGTGGATGAACTGATCAAGCAGATGGACAGCTGCTCTAAAGAAGAGAGGCCAGGACTTTGGTTTTCATCAGCTTAGCAAAAGAGATGCCAAGATTTTTCTTGCTTGTAGTAAGTATATCAAGGAGATGAACATAGGAAGAGAATCTAGCTAGGATAATGTGAGTGATAATGGCACAACAGCAATCAGGTGTTGAAAGTCAACAGGTAGTTATAACCTGGAAATTAGAGATAGTTCATACCTGCCCAAACAATGACAAGCTGTCTTCCCATCCTGAGTGGTGGAGGTACAAGAAATCCAACTGTTCTTATGGTGGGGCTCAGGAAATTTGTCAAAGCAATTATATGCAACATTGTTTAAAATTTCAAGTCTGAACTTGGAAGTGCAGAACAAAGTCTCTTCTAGTACTGTGTTCCACAGATGCAGATCAAGTATCATGCAGTACACTGGGTAAGGGGCACCTTCTCTTTGGACTGTTTTCTTTTGCTCAGTTCATCTACCTGCCCAATGGGAAGATTCTCTCTTTGCTAAAAAATGAAACTTTACCCTTGTATCATTTGTTATGAAAATGAAAATACTTATACATTCCATTTTCTCTAATGCCTGCATGTGAGAGTGGTTTGTTTTTTGACAAAAATTAACTCACCATTGAGTATTCCCTGTGATACCATCTGCTGGCCATTTAAAATTACATAGATGGACTGCACTGAGCAAAATACTTCCCAGATTGCTTTCATTGCAACTTGGGTCAAAGATTGGGAATGACTCACAGAAATTTTAGTGGAAGATCCAGGTTTTGGGGCTTTTCTCTGAAACTCCCAAACCAATGCATGAATGGTTGTTTTAGCTGAGGGTTTTCTCAGCGGGGTCATGCCTTGAGTTTGGCCCTACTAGAAATACAAAATTTAATGCATTTATTGGAAGACAGACAGTGCTGATTCCTGCCTAAGTCTGGCACAGAACAACAGTGTATTCAAATCATGTAGCTATTGGGAAACTTTGAAAAAGATCTAGGACTTTTCAGGTATTTACAAACCATTTTGCTTATCCTTGATGAAAATTCCTAGTGCATTTTACAGGATGGGCAGCCACTTACTCCCAGGCCTTGAGTCTCTCTCTGGCCAGATGAAGTGCTGCTGTCCTCATTAGTGTGGTAAGACCACTCTCTGAATAGCTGCCTGGTAGTAATGGAATTCTTGTTCAATATCAGGGTTTAAAGTGAGTGTAATATTTTCATTCCTACTTGACAGATCAGAAAGATCAATGCAGGGAGTAATTATTAAGTGGGAACATTAGATTGTGAGGGCTTCATTTATTGTACTGCCCAGACACTGAGGCGTTATTAGTCATGCACAATTACCAAACCTGTCACTAAGCCCAATGTGCTGCTCTTGGTTGTAAGAAACTCTCGAGTAGAGGAGCTAGAAACATTTGACAAAAGAAAAGGGCTCTCTTTAATTTAGTTATTTCTTTTTAGGAGTCAAATGTATCAGAATTGATGCTCATAGTTTGATTCACTGCTCTGAGCTCCTTGCTTTATGAATATGACAAGTATTGCTATATGTTACCAGAATATTTTTTTATTGGAAGATCATAATTTAAATAATACTTAGGTACTGGTGCCTCTTAAAAAACAGTTCATTTGAACAGTGAGGTCACCTAATTTGAGTCTCTTTATATGCAGTTTTTTAAAAAGGTCTATTACTAAAGGTAAAAATCCCATATTGACAATTGCACTCCAAAGAGATGCTGCAGTACTTTGATTATTAATCCATCGACATAACAGTAAAAACTGCAGTTCTAAATGTATTAGTTTTATCTTTAGCAGACTTCAAAGCTATAACGACAATTTATAGTGACAGGATTGTTCAGTTAAAAATGAAAGTGTGTTTATTATTTAGGTGAAAATACTTTGTATTAAGTTGTGTCATTACTAAGAAGTTAATGTAGGCTATGATAGAACCTGATGGTGAGGCTGTTCACAAAAATAATCAGCATACGTGAGCTCTGATTAGAACGTGATTGATGCTCAGTTACTCCAATGAGCAGGAACTAATACAATCAGACAGAGCTGATCTCATCTGCTGAAGGGCACATTAATCACTGTGTACTTTGGCAACAGTGGTCAGGGGAGGGAGCCAAGCAGGGGTCTCACACTAATTCATCCAGATGAACATGTATTATCTGTAGTTGAGTATATTACACAAAAATCATGCTATCTTTATTGTGTATACATCATTACATGACTGTGTAGAATATGTGAGCTGTACTTATACAGCAATTTAATTTAGCTCTTCCATTCACATCCAAAGACAAGTCTTTTAATAATGACCTGGAGGAGACTGTTTTCTTCCCACTGTCAACAGCTTTCAGTTTTACCTTAAAAAATAAGCACTTTGTAGCTTTTTGTAAGGTAAAGGTGCTGGGAAAAAACCCAAACAAAACCTAATTCTACATGATAGCAAGTGAACACCTTAGTTAACTACTTTTTTTTTCTTTAAAGATTTCAAATGAATGGGTGTATAGGACCCCTGCCAGGGAGACTTCTAACTACCATCATGAAAAGTGATATGCTGCAAGCAGATGAGTGAAGTCACATACAACTGTTCAGTCAGTCCTTTCCTACTGAACTGTCATTCATCCCCCTGAATATCCATCAGCCTTCACTCTAATCAGGAGGAATTGGCAGATCCCATTGGATGAGATGTTAAGAGTCTATTCCTGTTTGGCAGCACACTCCCTGCTGGAGAGCTAGAAGACATCATTTTATTCTCAAAGCCTGGCATGTCAAATATTAGCTTGGAAGTACTTGGGGATCCCTTGTTCCTATTCCCAGTCTTATGCAAGCCAGCTGTACCAGGGTGCCAAAACCCTGAATCCAAGTCAAGTGTCTCAAGTTTTTCTAGCAGCCTCCTCCCCAGGTTTAAATAAACTCCTTCTTTGTGATGGGGAGTCAGTGACTTTACACAGCACAGCATACAGGAAAATTTCCCAGTATTTCAGGAGTTCCTCATTACTTGCAACAATGCTTCTTCCTTTCCCTTTGCTATAATAAATCTCCCTTTTTATTCCTATGAAAAATGTTGTTTAAGAGTTTTTTCTGGAATCAACCCTTTCTTACATTGGGTCAGCTTGTCATGAAACCAGATCTGGTGGACCTTACATGTTAATCCTAAGAGGCTGCACGTGTTCTCTTCTGCTCTGGTACACATGGCAGTGAAATACTGAAAATTTAGGGGCTCAAAATATAATTGGGACACAGTTTCAGGTCAAGGAAAAGGTTCCTTTTCATGCTGGGTGCCTGAGGGACATCTTTGCTGGTATTTGCAAGTGTGGGGCAGGCTCTGGTGGAAGCTGCTCTCTGAGTCTCCTCCCCTAACATATGCAAAGTCCAAGCTCTGCCTCTTGCCCCAGGGAATGATGTTCTGCTGCCACACCTGCACTGAGGGGTTGGGCAGGTTTAGTTTTTCTGTCACCCTTAAGCAGGATGTGTGCAGGTCCTTGAAGCCCTGCTCTTAGTCCTGCCACACCATCCCATGGCTTCCATAGTCTCGTGAGCAGCCGTGAAATAGGGGAGCTATGAAACAAGCTGAATTTCTCCAGACAGTAGAAATCTGCAGATCAATAAAAACCTCTCTACATCTGGGAAGACTAATTTGGGCCAAAATTAGCCCAAAAATTTTCAAAGAGCTAAATAAACTCTCAGAAAACCCCATAAACAAAAAACCCTAAACAAGAAAAACAACACAAAGAAATGTGGAGCAAGTAATGGTTTGGTTTTTAAGCAAGCCTTAATTCCAGCTGATATCCCAAACCTTCAGGGCAATCCCTGGCATCCAGGAGTGGAGCTGAATGGAGATATTTTGATGAAGGCTGTTGAATGCAAGGATGGCTGCAACATGGATAACATTTAAGAGGTTGGCTTGAAGTATGGGAATAAAAAATCTGAGAAATACAGATTTGCCAATTCTTAGTGACAGACATGTTTGATAAAATCCCACTGCCTAAAAAATATTATGGAATATCTAATTGCAGGTTAGTAAAATAGGGAAAATCCTATTCAAATGCCTTTGAGGCTTGTGAAGTAGAGAATTTGTTGACCACCCAAGAGAAGCAGAACTTTTTAGTGGTGAAAATCCCATACTGAATTATTTCATTTAACAAAGTCACTAACAAAACCAAAATATTGAGACTCAGATGCTTAAAAGGATTAAAATAATTAAAGATGCTGAAGCCATCAGTAGTTGAGAGGCTGCTTCTGTAGACCCTAAAACTCTGGCCCTAAATTAAACACCAGTGGTACAAAGTTGGTGTCATACTTAATAAAATCACTATCCATACATAAACATTTGTTCCTTTTGAGTATTACTGTTACAATCCAAACAGGAAGAACTTTTTTCTCTCAAAGTCTTTATTTCAGACAATTTTACAGGTTGAAAATTTACTTTTAGAAAAAGCAGCCCTACTTGAATTATTGCTGGCTACCAGATCAGCGTGGCACAGAGTGAAGAAGCCTGAACTGAATGGGAGGTGTACAGTTAAAGTTCTGCTAATTTGGGAACTACCTCTGCTGCCCAAATGAGTTTTGGTTCGTGGGGATTTGCTGTTTCCCCATACTTCAGCCCAAAGAAGGCAGGGATGCAAGCCCTGCCAAACATCTGGAGAGCCAAGCAAGTTGTCTTTTAAGACTGGATTGTAGGGGGTGTGCGGAAGGGGTGAGCAATGAGACTTACAGAAGTAAAACAAAGACTTGAAAGGTGTGGAAAAGGAAGAGAGAAGCAGATAAGGCAGGTTTTTATTTTAAAGCTGTAGAGCAGGATGCTTGGAAATGAAAAGTCAATAAAAGTAGGGATTGCTCTTGCACTGGAGTTTTCTCTTTTACGTTTTACCTTCTGTAAAAATGCATCTGTTATTCTTGGCAAAAAAAAGGAGGGGTAAGACTGGGCCCCAGTGACCCCGCATGAGGACGGAAGTTTGGCAGTGAGATGCCTCAGATCCCATCACTGATAAGCAAGTATGGCCAGTGTCAGTGCAGACAGGAGGAATCAGTAGCATTTTGTGTTGTCACTCAAACACACATCCCTGAAGAATTGCCAGGACCTTGCTTGAAGCAGATCAAGCAGAGGGAGCAGAGAATACTCCAGATGCCCTGCAGAGCAGCTCCTTGCTGAGAGGAAAACATTCCCTGCCCGGGGCAGCACAGGAGGGTTAACGTGGAGCTGTGCAAATGCATTCATGGCCCTGCAGGTATGGGGCATTGTCTCCTTCCAGAGCACTGGCTGGGCTGCAGAGGGTGAAATGTAGGTAGTGGTAGTCATGCTGCAGCCATTGGGGTCTTTCCCTGCTTTTTTGTTTGTTTGGTTTGGGGGGTTTGTTTGGGAGGAGATGAGGTGTGGTGTTGTTTTATTTGGGGTTTTTTTGTAATCATTCTGCCTGTAGCTGTGGTGTTTTGAGCTGGTGCAGTCAGGCTGCAGCTCAGCTCCAGCTATCAGTGCACTGCTCTTTAGGGTGCTCTGGAGTGTGCTCTGATTCCAAAATACATCTGCATGGCATGGATGATGGTACCTCTGACCTGGTGCAGCACAGCTTGTAAACCTGTCTTCTAAGGAAAACTAAAGGTGGTTAGACAGAGCTTTTCTGGGCTGCTGCCTTACACACCTATGAAGTAGTGTGGGCTGTTTTGAATGAGGGACTTTGACTTCTTGAAACCAGCCTCTCCTGCAAGGGTTTTGTCCAAGCCCTTGTCATAACACTGCTGTGCAGAGCAGTGTCTGGAAACACAGAAAAGACTCTTCCTACATTGAGCTACAATTTATATTCCATTATTTAAAAAAAAATCTGCTCATCCCATAGACTCCATTATTGTACATTATATTTTCCTGAACAGGAGAAAAATTGCAGGCTTACATCTAGTTTTCACTCTCTTTTATTACTTTAAGCAGCAGGTAAGGTTATAATCCATCTGTGTTTGTGACCTTGAACAAGAGTGGACACTTTCTCATTTACATAATGCTGTTTTTTACTGAGCCATTAAACTGCAGAAAAATAGGGCCAGCATGAAAACTAGTCATCTACATATGTTAAAAAATAACTGCTGTAAATCCAACTGAAGAAAGCAGACTTTTAAAAATATGCAAGAGTTCAAGAAATTAAAAAGCAAATGGACTGTAAAGGCAGTTTTACTGCAAGCAAAACCTTCTAAAATAAGACCCTTAACAAACACCTCTCTCTGCATTTGGTGCACTGGTACTCTGCCAGCCTGGAAGCTGCTTCCCTGTCAGTTCCCACTGCCATCAGGAGGGATGCTCCTCTTTCCCCTGGGAGACACAGCTCTGCAGCCTGGGGCACAGAGGTGCCCCAGCCTTATGAACCCGTTTCAAAATTTTGCCTGGGGGAAAATATACAGATGGACTGCATCACAAATTGTGTATGTTAGTGCTGAGATATGAAATAACCTCGACTTTTTCATGTTGCGAATAACCATTACAGCAGGAGCTGTAATGACAAGACGCGGTGATTTGGAAGGAATGAAACGTTTGATTTACTGCTGTTGATTCAATTTCTGAAATGGGCACTAATCTTGATCAATAGGCTTTCTGCAGCTTCTGGGATACATTTTATCAAGCTGTCACACTGACTCCTGTTTTTTAGCTTGTGAGGTTGTTAACTTGTGCCTTGCTAGGCAGGACTGCACCCAGCCTTTTGGGGGTGAGAAGGAAAGGGAAACATCTCTGCAAGCAACCAGGGGCAGGTGCTGCTGCTGGAAAGCAGCAAGAAGCTCCCTGCCAGGGCTGGACGGGGCTGTGTGTGGACAAGTGCCCCTGTGCATCCCCCAGCAGTGAGCTCCCTGCAGCCCTCCAGAGAGCAGCCCCTCTCCATGGGATGAAGGCTGTAGGTGAGCTCTCGCCTAGGGCAGTGTGTGCTGGGTCTCTGTGCTGCACTGTCTGCTTTGCAGCAGTTCCCTTTGGCACTCCAGGAGCTGCACAGAGCTCTGTGTGGGATCAGCTGCCATCAGGCTGTAGTCTGCCATCATCAGACCTGGAAGGATCTGCCATCAGCAGGGTGGAGCTGGCTGATCCCAGTGTACAAACCCAGCACACCCACTCCAGTTACCCCGCAGCAGCTCTGGAGCCTGCTCTGCTCCCATCCCCAGCTGTAGTCACAGCATGATGGAGGGGCACAGCTCACATTTGTGCTTTTCCAGTATATCATTCATTTGTATTACAGTTGCTCCTAATGGCCCCAAATGAGACCAGGGCAGCTCTGGCTGGAGGCTGTGCACACACTCTAAGGCACTCCTGAATCCAGAAGCATCTAATCCTATCAGCTAGGGAGGGTCTGTATGGTGGAGAGTCTGGCTTGTGCCTGAGAGTTCTCCAGTGTTCTCCCATATGCTCCATGTTTCCCTGGCCAGTCTGCTGCTCAACACAGATCCCCCCCAACAGCAAAGTGTGAAAGCAGCTGTCATTTGAGATGGGGGTTTGTTTATTAATGCCATGCACGTCAAATATGTTCTTTTGGGCTCTATTAGAAAGGCAAATAGTTACTGATTGCCTGAGTCTTAAAACTGTACATCTTTTTCCGTGGAGACCTGACCATTTGGGGTGGATACCCTCTTACAGAATGGAAATTCAGAACAAAACCACCCTGTTTGGGGCTGAGATAGGAGAGTAGAGTACAGCCATGGTTTCACATATGGAAAAAGTTCACAGGGGATGAGCTTTCAAACAAGGTTCTGAAACCCATGATTATGCTAATCCAATAACCTGGGGGCCATGGATGAAATCCTGAATTCATTAAAGTTAGTGACAAAATATCCTCCCCTAGGGACTAGGGGAACGAAGCAACTGGCAATCTATTATTTCAAACTGCAAGTTGACTAATGAGGTAATTTTTATACAGATCAAGGTATGTTTTTTGTCCCTTGCTCCCAGACCCAGAAATATATCTTGTCTTGATATTTCGTTCAAACTTCATATAAGAGATGCCAGAATCCTGACACCAGTGTGTTTATTTCTAAGAAGAATTGTAGATATAAATTTTAATGATGTCTGGACTTGCAAGATCTGTGGCTTCAGCAAGGAAGAGTTTCATCTAGAAAGAATTTACGTGTGTAAATTCAATGTGATTTTTCAGAACCTTTCAAAACACCCTTCTTCAAAATACTCTTTAAAATATATAATTATGTACTAAACCTTACTGTTGTATCAAAAGATTTGAAATATGTGGGAAATTTTAAGACTCTTTCTGGCATCTTGGTTAAACTCAGCTGTCATTAAAGGTAAAGTTCCAGAGAAAGGGAAAAAGCCTGAAATGTATGATCCTTAAGCACACATAAAAAGCTGGAGGGTAATTAAAAATAACTTTTTGAAACATGTTGCTTTTATTATCTTCTGATGCGATTCTCATGATGTCAGGGAGCAGACATTACTTGATGAACTGTAATTTTCATTGAATAATATGGGAGGGGAAGGCATTGTTAGAAGAAAACTCTTCATTCTGGGGAGCACTGGGAAAACCCCCTTTTTTCCCCTTACTCTTTCCCATCTGAAACCAGAAGACTGCTGACCCAAAGGTCAAACTTGTCTCTCCTGATCCAGTCACGTTGGTAGGCTTTGCCCAGGCTGCTGTTTAAGTGCCTTTGTTGTGTGTCTCTCTCTGTCTCTCTGCAGTGTGATAATGACAGGTGCATATAACAACTTCTTCCGAATGTTTGACCGCAACACCAAGCGGGACGTTACCTTGGAGGCTTCCCGGGAGAGCAGCAAACCACGAGCCATCCTCAAGCCCCGGAGGGTCTGCGTTGGAGGCAAGAGGAGGAAAGATGACATCAGTGTTGACAGTTTGGACTTTACTAAGAAGATCTTGCACACAGCATGGCACCCAACCGAGAACATCATTGCTATAGCAGCGACAAACAATCTGTACATATTTCAGGATAAAGTGAACTCAGAAATGCACTAGATTTATCAATATCCCTCTATATTTACAAACCAGCCTCTTGAGAGTTGTAGAAGGATGTGATCTTCACAAAAGTTGTGGCTTCTGTGGTGGGATTTGTAGGTTGCATCCTTTCATCCCTCAGCCTGTATCATTATTGGTGGCAAGCCAATTATTTTCCATCACTGCAACTGTATGAGTAAAAGGCACGAGTGCAAATCCAGTACTGTGGTCTGTATCGGTTCCTTTACACAAACA
Source organism: Serinus canaria (assembly GCF_022539315.1). NCBI lineage: Eukaryota > Metazoa > Chordata > Aves > Passeriformes > Fringillidae > Serinus > Serinus canaria. Next base: position 59,428,463 of record NC_066317.1, on the reverse strand, counting down.
GGGATATTTATTCAGTTTAGGAGTGTTCCTGAGGAGGGCTGAGGCTCCTAAGCCCCTGTCCCTCCTTTCAAGGGTCTCAGTGGTTTGCAGGACTGTGGTGTTCTGGTGCCCTTCCTGCTTTTGCAGTGCACAGCATTTACCACATTGTTAGAGCTTTTTGCCTCAGTCTCTTGATTGTTTTTTTCTTTTTCCAGTGCTGTTTTCCTGTCTTTCAATTAGGCTGAGCCTGTTTGAAGGAATTAATAGCCACATCCCTTTAGAGCATGTGGCACATTGGAGGGACCTCATGAGAGCTAGAGCCGGAAGCAGAATCCCTGCTGGTGAAAAGTTGGCCCATCTCACCCATCCCATTCCTTTCTTTACAATACCCTCTTATTTATTTATTTATTTATTTATTTATCATGTTATTTTGTGATTCACCTTCCCAAGTGACTAAGTGACAGACTGGTATAGTTACTCAGCCAGCTTATTTTAAGAAGTTTATTCTCCATGGTTCTCTTTGCTCTATTTAGAACAATAAGTAGTATCTTCATTGTGCGAGGACTATTACAAAACTTGGCATTGCAACTCTGGAGGGACTGGCTGGTCAGACACAGCCTGGCAATTCACACACAAACTCATGCTACCATTTGGGGTTGGAGTTCTGGAAACCTTGGCTAGAAAAGCTCTCCTTGAAGGCAGCAACCAACTTGAGTGGGAACAAAGTTACATCCCTGCTAGACGCTTGATAAAGTCCCTTGTTTGTTGTTTGCAGGGTGGTTATGTTAATCCTGGCCTTTGGGGAATACAGGCAATGCCTGGTGTCTGTAACTGTGAAGGGAATGGCACTGCGAGAGGCGGCGGCGCTCTGTGAATTTTAATGCTTTTCAATGAGGCCACTTCTAGGACACAATGTTAGTCCTGGAGAAACACGAAAATTTGAAAAATCCAAACCTAACAAAACCTTTTTCCACAAAAATGCTGTTAGATCTATCTCTGTTCTGTAATGATGAGTGTCATAAATGGAAAAGGAAAGTACACACAAAGTATGGGCATGCAGGAATGGTATGGGAATGGTGCAGTGGGCAGGAAGTCCTCTTAACCCAGGGAAAGAAAGTTCTGCTGCACCCTTAATAGCTCTGGCAGAAAATTCAATATCCCAAAGGATTCCTACTCTAACCATGAGTAAAAGAGCACAACTTGCATGACCTGTTAATCTGCCCATATTAAAACTCCTCAGAAAAAAACCTCTTTAAGCCATTAAGCACTGATTTCTTGGTAAGTGGAGAATGTACTGATGAAGGGATCTGCATGCTTTTGTATTTTGGTTTGGGGGAAGGGTGGGTGAAAATCTGCTTACAAGAAATAAAAAAACAAAGTCTAGAGCTTTTATATGACATCACAACACCACACCTGAAATCTGTCGAAGTTTTCTAGATCAATGCTGAATATTTTGTGTGTACAAGCACAGACATGTGCACCAGTTTCCAGCCACACGAAACACATGCGGTATGAAATGTGTAGGGTGATTTTAAAGGGAACAAAGAATGTTTGTTTATAAAATACTGTGTGCTATAGCAGGCATGGACAGTATATGTACATATTTATTCTAACGAAATTTAACAAAATTGCTTTTTCCTTTTCTTTTTCCTTGTAAAAAGGTTTAAGAGTGTGGTAAATTGTATAGAGAACTTGTTAATGCCAAACTACTGCTTCAAGGGTGTCATACAATTTCTTTGACTTTTGGACCCCTCCATTAATCTTTGCAGCTCAAAAAGAAAAAAAAAATGCTATCAGTTCATATTGGCATTTACAACTAGAGATACTGTAAAACATATATTTAGCCTTTAACATTCTCAAGTAATATTCTGTAGATAACTTATTATAAAGCAGATCTTAAAGCAACCTTTTTTTTTTTAATTTGAAGTACCTTACTCTGTTACAGCTTTGGGTACCAAAAAGAACATGTTAAAATTAAATAAACAAATATATCTTTGGAGCTTTATAAAACTAATTAAATACCCAACCAAAATACCATTAAGTAATTCTAGAAGAAATAAATAGAACTCTTTCAAAGACCAGTATTCCGTTCCTGTCTTTGACATCACTGTTACAGATCGGTTTCCTGGTTTCTTGAATGTATGGAGAGTTAACATCGTCATTGTGAACGTTTCCAACTTTCTTTCTCTTTTTAGTTTGAGCTTTCAGTGGTGTAGAGTAAGTGATGGTAAAGTTGGTAAATCTGATTGTTTTGAAAGCTGTTGTTCATGGCTGCATTTTTTGTGTTGCACAAATTAGCTAACTGTTGTTGAATAAAAATATAAATATGTTAATACCAGCTTTTTCAATAAAACTACAACCAAAAAAGGCATAAATAGATGACTTCAAGGCACAGCTTATTTTTAAGCTAGGCAAGAAAGTTGTTTTAGATCCTTCTACAGAGGAGGAAGAGTCACAGGGGTCAGGACACGGAGGGCAAGCTACTGTGGGAACTTCAATTGTTGTGGCAGGTGGAGGAGAGAATACATGCCATGAGTTGGATTAGGGTGTTGTATGGTGAGGAGTGTGGGCAGCTGGAGCAGAGCTAGAGACATGCTTAGGTTCAGTCTTGGGACCAGCTTTTTCTTTTGCTCATAGCCCACCCAACCTGGACTTTAGGAGTCTTGAGTCTCCATCGCCTACAGATGGAATCAGAGATGTGCAGTGTGAATTGGCACACAAAGTTACAGGTAAAAAATGGCATTGATTTTGTCACCAAGACTGCGGGAGAAGCAAAAGCCCTCCAACAACATTTTCAGTCTTAGAGAATCAAGGCATTACTTTATTTCTGGCTAGGGTGTGCAATCAAAATAATTTCATTCACACAGAGCCCAGGCGTGTAGAGAAAACCTTTCCATGACACTTGAATTTTACCAGATTTTTCATAGACTTTATACAGTCAAGACCCATAGAGATTCATTGGTTCCATGTTCATTGGCTCCAAGTTATGTAGTTCTTACTATTTGGTTTCCTACTGGATCTGGATTTCTTCACCTCTGATGTTAATTAGGTCCTCACTCTGCAATTTCCTCATCGGTCTTTTCTGGACCAGGTGTCTCCAGCCATGCCAGGGGCAGCATCTGAGGAAGATGTCTGTTGATGTTCTGCTGGTGGTCATTATCTTTTCTGGTGTCTTTTGGGCTACTCACAGTCTGTTGAGATGTTAACCTCATCAGCCTTCACCTGGTGAAGCAATGCCCTGGAAAGAAACTCCAATTCCCCTCCCTGGGGGCAAAGGTGAACACAGGTTGGACTTGATGATATCAAAGGTCTTTTACAAGTTCATTTTTTCTAGTTCATTCTGTGATTCTGTGAAAACTGGCTAAAGTTATTTAAAAAAATAAATGAAACTTGGTATATTTTCCAACAGTGTCATCACTGGCCGGGTTTGAGACCTTCCAACCATGGAAGTGCATCAGGGATGTGGCCAGGCTGGCCTCCCAAATGAGACTGGCCCAGGTGACAAACCAGAGTGCTACCAGCAGAGCGGCATCCTGCTTTCTCCCACCACTAGATCTCTACCAAAGGGGAAATAAAATATAATAATAAAACCCAAAAAATGCCGGCAAAATGCTGGCTTGGTACATACACTTAAGGTAGGAAACCATTCTCTTTCCAGTTCAAGGTGATGCCTGATTCTCCTTGGTGATCCTGAGTCTTGCCCCACATGTGGGGCAGCTCTCTGGGATCTCACTCCAAGGCAGCTGATCTTGCTTGTACCCGGGGTGAGAAGCCTCCCTCCATCCCTACACACAAGTTAGACACTGAGAGGCTGAGGCCTTTTTCTGGATGCAGACCAGAATAAATCTGCCTCAGCTGTTACATGAGGCAGAATCTGGCTTTGCACAGCTCTCCCAGAGCTCGCATGCTAATTTTTTTCACCCCTTTTTGGGAAGACACAGTCAATCCCACTCATTTAGGTGGACAAATATGACTAGGCACTGAAGAGAGAAATCTCAGCTGAAAATCAACACATCAAGCAATACACTATTTACCTTTCCAGTTTCCTTTTTCATCCCCAAATACCCACTAGGAGCAGGAGCCAGATGGCTCACTAGCATGTTTTTGAAATTTTCACACGCATACTTAGCAGCTACATAAGGCAATTTAACCCTTTCTGGCTTGGGGGAGATACTGGCATGAGCCACCTGCTTCTGCTGTTTGCAGCCAGGAAGTTGTCCTGCTTTAAGTCTGCTGGAGTCTTTGGCTGTCCCTGATAAGAGGGCAAGTAGGAGGATTGTTTGCCTTTATATCCAATTTTCAGTAACATTATTATCAATTTGCTCCCGCTCCCAATAGGAATTATTTTCCATTTGCAGTCTTGTCAGCAAATTGCATTGAGTCTAACATTAGAGCATAAAGGCATTTGCCTTGTTCATGTGGCAGAACCAGGGTTACTGGAATGGGCCTAATTTCATAGAGATGGGTTATGTTTCTTAGGCTTTGTGAAACCATTAAATGGTTTCTGGAAATTCTGTACAGGCCAGCTCTGAAAAGGTTTGCTCTCAGAGTGCACCACGGAAAAGCATTTCTTAGCACTGAAATTTTATTTTTCTTCTCTCTCAAGCTGGATGAGGATCGAACTTTTACTCATGTGAAAGTGAACACAACTCTTCAGGCAGTTGTAGATCCTAAATCTGGCCTATGATACAAAGTAATTTATGTGGAGCACTTGACTGTGTAAACTCCTCAGTTCCCTTAGCTCTGAAAGCTGCCATGAGTATGGATCAGCCAGGCAGGGTAGAGCTAATTACTTGTCTTTCCATTTGCCAAGTAAGGCAGTCAATGAGTAGGACAAGATCCTTAAATCAACAATTTCATTAAGCAGCTATTTGAAGTAGCATGACAATGCTGTACGTTGTTTTTGCAACATGGCTGCTCAAACAAATAAATCCTACAGCAGTGACTCGATCAAAGTATGCAGGCTGGTTTCCTGGACAGCCAGTCCTTGTTTTAAAACTAACACTAGTTTTTTTAAAACTAGTACTAATCATACTACTAACATGCATGTCCCATGCAATAGCCTGATCCAAGCAGATCAACTTTAAATACAGGATCAAATTCTTCAGCTGGCAATAGGTATGGGAATGTGGCACTATGCCTGTCTTCAAGGGAAATCACTGTACATTATTAAAAAAAAAATAAGTAACTGAAATTGGTATTTGGGTGTCAGATTAAGAGAAAATAGGTTGATATTCCTCCATTCTATATCTGTAATCTGAATGCTACCCAAGCAAGACACCAGAGTGATACCCCACTGTCAATAATTTCTGCTAACACCCCAGCTCTGGCAGGTTCTTGGTTTTATTTCCCTTTGTTGAGGCTTGAACACCTCCAGCAGCTCTGCATGGTGCTCTGGACCACGCTCTTCCTCACTTTAGTAGGAAGGTGCAGAAAGAAGCAGAGGTTTCCCACAGATAGGAAAGATCCCATCATTGTCATCTATTTGCAATACAGAAGGTGATGCTCACAGAAAATTTATGCCCATTTTGGACTGCCTTGTGGAAGAGGTGGGGAGGAAAACATTGCTGGTTTAATTATCATCCTCTGACATCTCTGCTAACACCTTTCCAGGATGAACAGCTGCACTCTCCGTTTCTCACAGCTATTGATCGGCAAACCCAGAGAGATGTTGCTGCATCAATTGAGCTCTGTCAACATGCTCAAAATATTCTCTGCAACTCTCTCAGGTAAAGACTTACTTTAGCATGAAATGAGAGATAAGCTGCACTATTTCATACCACCTTCCTCTACATATTTTTTAAGGCTTCCTTTTAAAATATTTGGCTATTTTGAGCTGCTATTGTAATATTGCTAGTGAATTTTGAGGAGTCAAGTGCTACTTTTAAATCTGTATCTCCTAATCACTTCCTAGAACTGCAAGAAATCTCTCGCTGCACAATTTATCCCCAAGGTCTTGTCAAACCTGTCCCAAAACCAGATTCTCCTGAGATCCTCTCTTCATTATCAAAGAGCAGAGAATATGATTCTTGCTTGTGAAGGACAATTGAAGCCTGAGGCTATCTAAAGAAGGGGAAAGAAAGATTTCCCTTGCTTCGTCTACAGAGCCAGCCCCCAGTCTTACCCCCGACACTCTCCTAGCCTGTTGTGCTGCCTGTTCTCTCTGTGCTTTTCCTTCTACCACATCCTGTGACTCCCCACATTTCCCCTTCTGCTTTCTCCATCAGCCACATACAGTGGCCAGAAGTCAGTAAAACCCACCAGCTATTCTCACCACTGGACCAAGCCCAGCCCCCTCAGGCAGCTGCAGGAGCAGCTTCTCACCAGCCCAAAGGAAAGTGCCCTGTCAGCTCCCCCTCTCCAGAGCTGTCAGAGGGGAAAGCCCCATTTGCCAGTGTGCTATATTTCAAGTGGAAGATCTACAGAATTGAAGAGGTTGTATCTTAGCAACCACAAATGCATTAAGAAAGCAGTTTAACTGTTTAAACCTTCAATTATAAAATCTACCACAAAGAGGCAGCTGCTGTGCACAAGACACAAAGCCTGTGCAGTGGTTGCCCATGAGGGACAAAACTGCCCTATGCACATCCACATCCCAAAGGCACCTGGGTGGATTTTCTCCCTTCCCTGCTGTCATGGCCCACACCCACATCCTTTGCTCTCCTGCAGGAAGAGAAGTGCAGAAAAGGCATCTTTTTGCAGAGAAACCCTGAGGTTTGTATATTGATCTTATGCCCATAGGACTAAAGCAAGATCTTCAACACTTTCCAAGGGGAAATAAAGGAGTCCCACAATGAAAACTCAGAGTGAAATAGGCACAGGGTTGTGATCACTTCACAAGAGTTGCTGTGATGCAGGAGGTATACCCTGATCTGTACAGCTTAGAATCCCAATCTTTTCCCTTCCTGGGTAATAATTATCAGTCCTCAGATACAAATTTCCCCCAGTTCTTTTCTTCCAAGGGTTTGTGCAACTGGAGTCAGGCCTCTCTGCTTTATGTAGACACCCCATACAACAGCAGTTTCAAGGTTTCCTTACCATGCTTGCAGCAAACCTGGATTTCATCCTTGACCTGACGAAGTTATAACAAAAACAACGGGGCATCTGCAAAAGTTAGTTTAGACAATTCACAAACTTCTGTCTCAAAAATGGTATTTAGTGCACATTCTGTTCCATTTTACATTGTTCTCAATGTAGGGATCCCAGCTGTGTGATGACACACAGGGGTGAGCCCTTTGCCCTGCAAAGGGAGCTCCAAGGACTGTTGTTAATCCCTCCAGAAGGAGCTGCCTGAGAGGAACACACAGCAGGGGTGGTGCAGAGTCCCTCATCCACAGACTGAAAATGTTTTGTGCAGAAAGGTAGGACTCAACCCACAAGCACAATCCATAAGCAGCCTCTGAGGGCATTAGGAGCACATCTAGCACTACAAAGGAAGGTCTTTGCACAGCCCACAAACTTCTTCTTCCCCTCCTTCACTCTTACAGCTAATCTTATAGGTGTAAAATTTATTTCTGCGCTAAATAAACAAATGGGGATATGAGCATCATAAAGTCACCCTAGGACAGATGGGAAAGGTGGCACCCCTTGTCTTGCTTGCTCTTGCTTCATAGATGCACCATTCTGAAGAAACTTAATATCATAAACAAAGCAAAAAAAGAAATTCTGCCAGGGCAGCTACCAGCCCCAAAGATTGTCCATGCTAGTGAGAACTGTGAAATAAGGCACAGGCATATACTCAGTGCATCTATCTGCACTTAAAGACTGTATACCTCTAAGCTTAGACAGAAGAGCTGCCCTGGGCTAGAGAAAATTCAGGCTACAGGATTGAGGCACTCCATGGAGATTCACTTTTTAAACAACGATTGAAGATCAATTGAACTGTTACTAGAAGCAGTATTAGGAGGGATTTATGAATCATCCATTTATAACTGCAGGAAAGCATCTTCTGTAAAGAGAAAACTGAAAAATCCATTCATTGCAAAACCAATTGCTGGGCTCATCATCTGTCTGTCGCACTGGTGCAAGGGCACACATATGGGGAGTGTGTCAATCATGGACTGCTTTCAGTGAGCAAGTTGGTAAATTCCTGCCAGAATATGCTTTGAACAACATTTAAAAACAAAACCAAAAGCAAACAAAAAACCCCACTCTGAATTGTTGTGCATTGCATCTTCTGGATTGAATATGTTTTGATCTTGAAGGATTTTTTTAAAAGATGTTTCTTAGAATATTCAGATAGTGATATCCATCCTGACCTTCACATGGCATCTTTGGCTTTGATTCTAGACAAATTCTTGATCAGAACTTGGTCTGTAGACTACTTTCAAAGCATCTAAGCCCTATTAAAATAACATTTCCATTACCTAATTAATTGTCGAAGCTGTTTTCAGTGATTGTTTATTGAAGTTCTAGTTTGTCACCTGAGGCAACAGCATGGCTTGTTGTCGTGGAAACATCTCTGCTGTCACCAGCAATGAATAGGGAGGGAGGAGCTGGAGAGGAGCTACAGAGGAGATGCTTTGTTGAAATGCCTTGCTCTTTAAAGTGACTAAATTATTTCAGAAAAAGACAGGCCATGCTGAGATGGAGAAACACTGATTCCTGGGATATTATGAGCTCTGTGGGCTTGGTTCAAGCCCTTTCTAATTTAGCATGACACAGCTCCTGCTGTCAGGCACTGCTGTCTCCCGTGGTTAACAGCAACATTTACAGGGCCCTTTCTGTTGCCAAACTTGCTATTATTGCACAAAATCCTGCCATCTACAAAAATAGAACAAAACATCTCTAGAAACCTGCTGTCATCTATCCATTTGATCTGTAAAAGATGAAAAATCAGTATTGAAGTTTCTCTTATTGGCCTTTACGTGGTGTGTGATCTTGCCACAAGTTTTCTACACCCCCAGATCCTTGTGTTAACTAATGTCCATGGGTATCTCAAGCAAAAGCTGCAGTTAGGTAGAAGCCATGCTGATTTAAGGGAAATTCTAGGTTTTTATTAAACTCTGCCACAGATTTTCTCAGTTTCTTGTTGTGCAGATAACAGAGAGTTAATAAAAAGGGTTAAGGTCTGATAAACCATGGTTATTATTTTTTTTGCTTCTGAGATGTGAAGATGCAGGAAGAAAACAGGGTTTCCACCAGCAGCACCATCAAGACTGTGTTTTGTCACTTACTGACTTTACTACAGAACCAGACAATGCAAATTGATGCTGACAGGCTTGTAAGATCTTAGAGACAGGAACATTCTCAGAACCTGCTAAGCTGCAAATCAGCTAGGCTGCACTTTTCATAAGTTTCATATGCTGTTCATTTATCATTGTGCAGTTTTTTTATCACACAGAAAAATAGATCTTTTTCTTCCCTTTTCATAGTCTTGGATTGCGGGCACACTCCATAATGATGCCTTTGCTTGCCATTTGTTTAACTTCGCTTGTATCTGGCAGGGAATCGGCATTACAAATGGTTATCTATTTTTCATAAGAGGTTTTTTTGCTAACTGCATTTCCTCTTCGAAATGGAGTAAAACCAGACCCTGAGTCTTTGTTCCTTGGCGGTGCCCTCTGGAGACAGCGGCAGAGGGAGGAAAGCGCAGCATGAGCCTGGAGTGCCACCTGATGGCACGGGAGGCAAAGCGCCAGCTGAGTTCTCTGCCAGATGGGGACACCTGCCCTCTACAGCCAGGAGACACCTACTCTCTGCCAAACGAGCAAACGTACAATTTTCTTGCAGAAAGTCCTGAATAGCAAACCAGGAGAGCGAGGCTCCAGGCAGAGATGTGCTCTCTCTGGAGGTCAATGCTCCTGTGTGAGGACACGACCTCCTGGCTGCCCTAGGACTGGCTTTCTGACTTTTTAAAGAGCACATTCATGTATTTTTTAAAGGAAGGCTCTAAGCAGTGTTTCTATGTTCCTATTCTGCTTCAAAACTTGAAGTTCAAGCTTATTTAAGGGGAGGAAAACACAGTGCTTAACACTTCCCCTTAAGGGGCAGGTGACTCTCATCTTTTCCACATCAGGCTATGATTTTGAAGAGGAACTGCAGGATGCTAATATTTTGTTTGTTTTTTGTTTTCTAGAGTAAAACGTAATTAAAGCTTTTGAGTAATAATATGAAAATAAATGAACCATCTTAATGCATATAAACAGGGATGTGATTTGGTGTTTGGTTTCCAGGCATCCTATTTGCACGCAACACTTGCTTGTATGTAGGTGCCAGGAGCAGGTATGTTATCTCCTTAGAAGTTGGCAGATTGCACCTAATTTTTGCTGCATGGATTAGTATATTTCTAACTCAATGGCGTAGTTGTTGGTTTTCCCTCATATCCATCTGCTGTTCAAACAGTTACAGCTGTGAAGCCGAGGTTGGAGTTCAGCTTCTTTCAACCTCCTTCAGCTGTTAGTGGATGTGAGCCTTAGCCTGAGAGGCTGCAACGGGTTTCAGAAGTATTGAAAAGGTATTCACTCATCTTCTTTTGCCTTTTCCAGTGGAAACAGAGAAGCCAGAAGGCAGACAAACAGCTCAGTGTAAGAACATAGGAAAGCACTACACTACCCCCAATGGTAAGACAGAATGGTTTGGGTTGGAAGGGACTGTCAGCCCCCCTGCCATGGTCATGGACACCTTGCACTAGGCCAGATTGCTCAGAGCCCCACCCAGCCTGGCCTTAAACACCTGCAAGAATGGGGCAGCCACAGCACCTCTGGGCAACATTCTTATTAACCTGTTCAAAAAATTGCAACCAAATTCCAATTAATAACAGCTATTGTATAGCACTTTAAACCATCTATTAGTTCTAAGAAATAAAACCATGTTAATTCCTACAGATCTACCATTTTATTCTCTGGGAGAACAAGGCAAAACCCTACATTCTTGCCTCCTGCAAGATGCTGTTAGTCATTACAGAGTGGGCTCTTAAGTTATTCAGAATTTCTATATGTGTTGTGCTGTTTTTCTGTGCTTATGGAAGAATGTACCAGTTTGGAGAACAAGCAGTACTTTTTCATGTTACATTGAAGATGAAATTAAAATCAATATTTTTTCTTCTAAATTCTTAATGTTCTAAATGCTAAAGCTGAACTTACAGAACAGCTGAACCTAATTTAGAATTGTCAATAGCCATGTAATATCCTCCTCCTCTTTCATTAATTAATACTAATTCAAAAGACTGAATTACCAGCCTAGAAAAAGGGCACCTGCCTTTGGAACTGTTTATAATTCATCATATATTGAAAACTGAGTAAGAAAATAATAAATGTAGGAATAATTGAATAATTAACAGCAGCTGCCAGGTTCTGTGCCTCTCCAGCCTAGAAGATGGACTGGTTTAGAACACAGAGCTGTAGCAGGAATGGAACAAAATTATTTTGTGCTCTGTTTGCTTGCAAGGTGCAAAGTAAATAGAGGCACCCTTTGCAAAAACAACTTGATTATTAAATTCCAGCAATTTTGTGATTGTCAGCTAAGGTACACTTTAGAAAGGAAAGATTTATTTGGTAAAGGTTTCAGAACACTGAACACTAGATTGACAAAATCCATCAAGTCATTAATGTACCCTCTTTTTCCATAAAAATTTAAAAACATCAAGGAGAAACACTTCAGAAATAGCATTAAAAGGTACTATTTAAAGGTCTTGAAGTAAAATTTGCTTCTTCTGTCCCTTGTGGCTGCACTGAAGACCTGAAAACATATGGAAAATGACCTTCAATGTGCTACTGTGAAAAAATTCCCACCTGTGCTGAAAGGAGGCACTTGACAAATTCAAGTATGCCCATCAATCCACTACTACAGAGCACATGGATTCTTTTTCCTAGGATGTAGCTAATTTAGCTTGGCTTTGGGTGGTTTTTTTCTTCATATAAGTGCATAAAAGGTAATTATTTAACTTTGAATCTGACCAATATTGATATGTGTATTTTTGGAGGAGCTCTCCCCCTCTGAGGAACCAGAGATTTTTAGCTAATAATTCAAAGTTTTCAAATTTAATAACAGTTATATGCCAATATCCTCTAACAACTTCCACAAAAAAGGCTGCAATACAAGTTTCAGAGTTGTTATTATGATACAGATGGCAACTAAGGTACCAAAACTAAGCCTTTTGTCTCTTAAAAAGCAACTCATTCCAAAGAAATCAAGTATCTCCCTCCTCTTGCAAAACTTCCCACATCTGACTTCAGTCCCTTTTTCATTTTCAAGACATGTAACAACTCCTTCAAAATGCACCAGAGTAAGTCACTAAGTTGACATCCATACAAAGGGTAAAAGCTAAAAGGAGAAATTTTAACATTAGCTCTGAATCCCAAGACTGTTGCCTTTTTTCCCTCCTGACAAATACATTAATAGAAGTTCACAATTGTGTATGTATGTAAGGGAAAAAGGTTTGAAAACTTCAGGAAGAATGTTTGGGTATCTAAAAAGAGCCTATGGATGTTCTAACAAAAGTAGGAGAAAGACCTAAATTTAGCTTATTTATTTCCAGCCAAAATGGGCCTGGATAAGGGAAGCTGTCAAAACTTGCATTTACTTGCTATCTTATTCCTTTCTTTTCCCCAGGTGGAAACAGATACTTGGCAAGTTTTCAAAGCTAGAAACACCCTGAAAATATGGTTTTACTTCACAGATTTTCTGATGAGCTGAAGCATGACTGGGGGGCTTTGGATGGTGGGGATTTCTGCTGTGGACACTGGGCAGCACATCTAGAGGTGCCTTTGCTGTCCTCCCTCCCAGCTGCAGCTCTGGGTAATGCTCAAGAGGGTGCTCATAGCTGGCATGCAAGCATTGCCTCACTGTCCCCAAAAGTTTCCCCTTCTCCATCAGGTTTTCATTGCTAACCCTTCTCCCTGGTCCTGGTGATGACTGACACACACAAAAGGGAATCTAAAGCAGGCTCAGTGAAGGAGTCAGGGAAATGGCAGGATGGATCTGTGATGTGCAGCCACAGTGGCCAGAAAAGGTCCAAAGTCACAACAGGGAGAAGCACTATGTGCAGACTGCACAGCTACAAAAACTTCACCTGGCACACCAGATTTTACTGTTGACTTCAAAACCATCAAGTGCAACTTCAAATATCTCACACCAGAATATTTTAAACATTCTAAATCATACTTTTCAGTGAAAGCTGCTATCAGCACAACACAAACAACTGGTCACAACATCAAAGCATAATGAACAAATGTTGTACCCACTTAATTCAAGTTTGTACTTCATGTTTATTTGCAAAATACAAGTAATTAAACAAACATTCTTTTTCCATTTCCACTAGAGACTTTTAGGTATAATTTCAGTTGCTGTGGCTTCTCCATTACTGGTACCATCTCAATACCAGCCTTGGTATTTGCCTTTCACACACCAGCATGGACTATACCTTAGTGTAACCAATCAGAACAAATAGCAAATTTTGTTCACTATATTTAATGCTAAGTAGAAGCCTGGGGACTTTGTAAAACCTTGCTGGGGTGTGAAATGTTGTGCCCTTTCAAAAAACAGTGGTCACTATCTTCTGGAAAAATAGTGAAACAGTGATTGCTGTACGCAAATATTACCACCAGGTACTGACTCTAAGATCAATTTTTTCTAGAAAACACAAAATAAATACAAGCAATGAATGCAACAAAAGCTATTGTCAGTTACCTATTCTAAACCATACCTGTGAAAATACAAATGGGCACGTTGTGAATACTTAAAAGAGTAAAGTGCTTTTAACATTGAGGAAGTGAATGCATCTAGTGTTATACCACAGGCAATATATCCATTTTGGACAAAACAGTTTCCATGCAATTAGTCAGCAGTGATCCCCTGCATTCATTTACAATATTAAAGTACTACATATCACTTCAGTCATACAGGGTTTAAGGTCAGGATATGGTGTGTACACTTGCAAAACTCAACCAGTGCTCTTTATTAGCACACTGTTTGAGCATTGCTACAGCAAGGTAGATTTTTGTTGGGTGTTTTATTTTCTCTTAAGGAGCCAAACCTTTGGTAGTGTAAATGCAGTGGACACTGAAAATACCACTGAACCAATATGTGAGCACATTATGCAGCTGACAGGAATGGGAAGAAGAAAAAATCAAAAGCAAATTTAATGGCTTTATGCACTGTGCTCCTCCAGTCCTGCTCTATTTTCACGTGCCTCCCTGCAGGTAAGAGTTTAGACATGCAATTCAAGCAAGTGATTGCTTTCAGTTCAAAGACAGGCCATTTACTGCCAAGACGACCCTCCAGAATTGTGCTGAATTCAATTATACTCCCTTGCCTCAAGTTCAGCAACACTGTTTTAAACTCATTGCTTGCCTTCAGCACAATATCTTTGGTTATATCATCCTCCTCTATAGGCTTGCTTCCATTTTTGCTACTGAAAGGCATGCCCACAGTTATTTCAAATTTGTACCGATCAAACATTTTCATGTGGCATTTATGCTTTGTCAAAAACTTCAGACGACACAATTCTTCCTCATCCAGTGTAACATTTTTGGGATCACAAAGAGGATAGGTTTCACCATACAAGCATCTCATCCAATCACCAATAAAAAATGGAAGCATATTTATTGCAGATTCTGCACTGTTGTCGATTTCTGTCACGCGCACATATTTGAACCGCCCGGTCCATGTCACTCGGTGTCCTTCCAGGTGACTGCACAAAATCTGAGTACGTGCCATGTTAGTCTCCTTCCAGGCCCGGGGTCCACAGAGGAAACCATACTGATTCCACGTCAGGGTGGAGTTGTAAACTTTCATGCCTTCAGATCGATACACATAGAACCAACAGAACAGCACTACAGCTGTAATCCACACCAGAATGAGTTTCACAATGGAGCTTCGAGTGAGCGATTTAACCACTTCAACCACGGAGAAGTTAACCTTTGTCCACCATCGAAAGAGCAAAGGAACAGCACACAAAACCAGGGTCACAACAATTTTCATGAGCTCCAATGACAAAAACCACTTAATGAAGTGGACAAGACACATCAGCGCAATGCCTACACCCAGCACTGGCAGGGCAAAGAGGAACAGGAAGTAACCAATGGATGCACGAACGAGCCCAATGCCAGAGGACTCGCGCAGAATGACCACAGAGAGTTCACACCACATAAAGCACACCAGGTATGGGACCAGGTAGCAGTAGGTGCCTTTAAAATTCCGTAGTTGGGCCATTCTAAAGAAAAGATAGAACAAGTACAAAAACAGAAGGCAGGGGATGCTAACATTGATCACAAAGAAATGGCCTACAGGAACTGTAAAGAAGGTTTTTCCTAAGAATTTCAAGAAGCCAAAATTCCCAGGTAATACCTGCAATAAGGATAAGCAACCTGCAGCTGTCTCAGTTATTAATGCCCTTCGTGTGTAAGGTTCTGCACATGTGCTTAAACTCATGTAACTTGTCACTGTGAAGAAAACTGAGACAGTAGCTAACTCTGAGCATGGTATACAGTCTTTGCTTGCTATAGGGAAGGAAAAAATTACAAAGAATACTGACAGTAAAAAATAAAAGTATGGCTCTAAGTGATTCCATCCAAAGTTCACCTCAGCTTGCTCAACATCTAGGTTCGGCTCAAAACGAAGCAGTAGGTCAGTCAAAGCACGGAAGTTTTCCCAAGCCTTACTGTCCTGAAAAACTTTCAGTGTGCAAATCACCATAGAAATGAAGGACAAATAGAATATGACTAATGGAATAATGAAGGCAAAAAATTCAATTGTCAGATTACTGATGATGAAGAAAAAGATGAGAGCATTGATATGGTGTGTTGGAACAATGGTAGACAGCCAATGCATTCCTGCCTTTGATGCAATATCTATAAGGTATTCTTTAATTTCCATAATGGCATGAAGTGGATATTTTACAACCTGGAAAAAGAGAAAGAAGCATTTTATTAACTAGCTGTTTTGTATCTTTACATCACAGACATTCCTAGCTGAAGCAGTAGCAGCCAGAAGTCTAACACCAGCTAACATGAAAAGATTTATATTTCAGATCAATGTTGCCAATAAAAAAAGATTACTGTGTCTGAGATTATTAGCTCCATTTTTATTAACTCAGTTAGACTAAGCTCAGAGACAGTTTTGATTTCAAGCACGATGTATTTCATTACCTTTGACACATATAATTAAATGGCTTCCTAGTCAAATATTCTGCTCTGCTAACTTCATACTGAAGATAAACTACATGGCTACAGCCCTCCACTACCTTAAGTTGTTATTTGAGCTGCAAGTACTGTACTTTAAAGTGTGTAACTGCCACATTCTGCAAAGATTATGCTATACATTCTATGCATATACACTGCAGGAAGTAGTGCCTATGACTCATATACACATACAGCAAGTCTTTACAGCTGTGGTTTTATCTTTAAAGAATCCTTGCCAAGCATCTAGGGATGCAGCTGTCAAAATCTGTTTTGGAAGCAGCAGCAGTATGTTACATTCAATTACTACACATTTACAGATTCTTTTAACTCCACAACAGTAACTGTAGAGGATCTTAAAATTTCCAGCACAGTCACTGGACAATAGAGAAACTGCTGGATTGAATACTCTCCCTGTAACCAACCATACTTTACAGAAGATGAATTAAAAGGTACTGGATTTTTCAAACACACATTCAAATATTGCATAGGGACATTAGATGCTGCAATCAATCCTCCTTCCTCCATAAAATGACAGTTTTTATGTTTTCCCAGATTCTACATTTTTATATTAATTAGTTCAAAGGGAAAAGCCAAGAATGTTCCAGCAAATACCTGTGGCACTGTGATGAACTGGGACAGCACACCCCTAATGATTTGGGCAAAAGCTTCTTTATTAGTGAGGGCATCTCTGTTCCTCATAAATGCAACTCTTTCAGACAATTAGCCATGCAAAAGCTTGGAAGGAGACACCTTTCACTCCCCCCTTTTTTCCCATCCCTGCAATATGATAATGGGCAACAAACTTACACCAAAATTCAGGTCAGCAACCATACACCTTGCCTAAAATTTATGCCAATATTGAAGGCATGCACCTTTATTTTCCCTTCTCCTTTCACTGTCTAGAGAAGTATCAGTGTACAAGCTAAGAGCAAGTTTCATCTTTCTTGAATTCCATCATAACAAAACCTTTTCATGCTATGGATAATTTTTCCACCTGCTTGCTCCTGTTTAAACTAGAAAGATATGAAGCGTATAACAACATCTATAATAAAAATAGAGCAGTGATGACAGGTACATTTAAATCCTCCCTGAAGATGTAATGAAGGTAGATTGACCCCTTACAGGGAAAACTGTTGTCCCTTTCTTTTAAATACATGACTCATACATATGAAACTTGAAACTTATAAATGAAGTCAAGTCCAAATAGAAGTTACAGCAACAATTCTTGTGGTGATCTATACAGGCTAAACATCAGTATTGAGACAGAAGTGCGAGTCACTCCTGTTTTGTCTGTAATGCTTAAGAGGCCATTCAACATAGCCTGTTCCATATTGCCTTTTTACCTTCAGTCGTAGAGGTAACTCTTCAGGATTCTTCCCTGCCAACTCATCATCTTCCTCTTCCTGCATAATCAGGTTGGATGGGATGATTCCCTTTGCATACTTCTTGGTGATTTCAACAAAGTCATCCAAAGCAATAAATTTTTTAGCTAAAAAGATAAAATGAACATTTGGAGTAAACTTTATCACAACACCATATTGATTATGAATTGGAATATTGGGATATTGTAATATTAGAATTTGCTTTCCTGCCAGAATCTAGTCTACAAAAACTGAACTACTGACAGCATAGGGTTACCTTGCAACTTGTCCTGAGATCTCTGCTGAAAACAACAATCTCCTTGAGACAGCAACATGTATAATACTCTACATCTTGTCAATCAGCAGGTAAGCTTATTATACTGATAAATAGGATAACAGAGTGAGTGAATGTAGCTTAACTGCAAGGATTCCACAGGAAAAAAGACTACTGGATTAGGTCACAGTTTTAAATCATAAACTATTTTATCTGCTTCAGAAAAATATTCAACAGCTGCATTGGAAAGAAAGATTGTACAGAAGCAGTAATGAATTATCTGCACGTCATCAACTGAAACATTGACTTCTGATTTGTCATTTAGCAGTCATTTTCTGAGTTCAGAAGTTACAGACCTATAATTATGGGAAATACACAATTATTATATCTATGGATATAATCCATATAGTAATATGGATTACCTAAAGTGTATTATTTAATATGATATGTGGCTATACAAAGGGCCTCCTCCAAACTGTATCAACTGTGTTCTAAAACAGTTACCAGCAACAAAACAGACTTTGCTCTGTTTACATAGAGACAAAATTCATCCTCTGCCCTGGAAGATCCTTATCCACTCCTGTGACCATAAGGGAGGCACAGGGTTACTACTGAAAACTCAGGGAAATGGCAGGACAGAAGATGATTTATACACTGATTCAAACTCTTTGCACCCAGTTCTCTACATTAGCATGGATTAACTAGTTTGTATGGCAGACAAGCTTGATGCAGTTTGTAAAGGAGAATAATTAACAGCAATTTTTTTCTCCATACACTAAAGCAAATGACATTGCTGTATACATGAAAGAACTGAATGACAAAAATCTGTAACACACCTCCTACACAGTAAATGTAACTACTTAGCTGATGCAAAGACATGAAAGCTGGCCTGCTTACTAGTTTGAGATTTTAAAGAGACAGATAACTGCTTCATTAAATTCCAAATCAGAGGATTAATGGGTTTGGGCCCAGAAAATTTTTAATTTAAATATGCTACTTTTATAGAAGCAACATATAAGTAACTCTGTATTTAAGACTGAAAACACTGGAGATATATAGAGCAAAAGAAAGTATTTATCTCAAGATACATACTAGAGGAAGAGGAATGTTAAGAGTTCAACAGAAAATCAGCATCTTACAATCTATTTTTTGGTTTAATGTCACAATATGGATGCTGCCTTTGGCTTGGGCTTTTACTACTCCCCCTCCTCCATGCATGAACCCTTATGTCCCACAAAACACCATCTGGCATGCCTCCCAAGAAACAAGAAAGGATTTATTTTTGCTAACTATTCTTATTATTCACAGACTGTAAGGCAACTTTACTTGCATCAAGAAATCTGTGAGACTCTTTAGGTGTTTTGGTGGGCTTCAGATCCTAATATGAAAGGTGTCATCTAAATTTACTGTCTTATTGGGAAAAAAATATACAGAGCTGGAATAGTCTTATTCATATAGAATCAGCTAACAGACACATTAGAACCTCACAAAAATACCTTAACAGCCCATTTACTATATCATGGGACATCCTGAGAAGGAAGGAGTTATTAACTTAATATGCATAGATGGCCTATCCACTGCAATGACATGCACCCTCTCAGGCATGCAACAATTGCCCATTGACAATGTCACCTCTAATTTTCTGTTTATACCTCCATTAAGGACAACCCAAATCAGATATCTGCAAACACATATTTGGCTTAAAAATTATCTTCCAAGTGTTGGCAATGAACTAACACTGAAAGAAGAAGCTCCTTCTGGCAAGGTAAATGAAGAAACTTAGTGAATCAGAGAAGTAAATGCTCAAGAGTAACAGTTTTCTTGTTTTTCCATGAAAAGACAAAAGCTCTCTAGAGAAGAGGTAACAGCTTAACTCCTACTTTAAGTGTTTGATGAAAACTGTGGTGTTGCGTGTTTTAGAAGAATGTTAATGTTGGTTCTGTTAATTGTTTTGTTTAGAAATGGTTTGGTCCTCAGTTCCTCCCATGTGATCCCCTCACGATGGTTCCTTCCAAGTTGTTTATCCCCTACCTTTCCCCACCAGCGGCCTGCCCCTCAAAGTGATTGATCCTCCGCTCCTCCCCTTCTGCCCTTGTAAGTTTCTTCCCCTCCTTATGGTGCTGCCCACTCCCCCTGCCTGTCATTGTAATCACTCCCTTTTATTTCAAGAATTTTCTGTATCAGTCATCCCTAACCTGCTACATGATTTGCCTCCAGTGCTTCTCCCCTCCTCTGTGTAACCCTCATAGGTTCAGCTGTGTTTTACATTCCTCCCCTGCCCTTTGCTTATTGGTTGTCTTGTGTCTCCTCCCTTCACGCCCACTCCTTTATCAGTGCCTCCCCACCTGTCGTCTTTATACACTTGTCCCTGCACCTATCTGGGATGTCAAGCTTCCTTGACACCCACTCAAATGTCCACTCTTTTCTTCCTTTACCTTGGGACTTGGTAGCCATGCTCTCGCCTGCACCACCCACTCTGCAAAAGCACCACTGCCAGGGGTCCTGAGGAGGATCCGGGAGTGGCTGATCTTGTGGCCACCTCCGGCCACACTCTGGGAGCGGCCAGCCAGCGCTGTCCCGCTCCTGTGGCCGCAGAGAAGGCTACAGAAAACTTTCATTTTTACATGTTATTAGTATTTTGTCACCCAAGTGTCTCTTAAATTGATATAAAAAGTGTATTTTGTAGACTCTACTTTATTATTCATAGATTTTTTTCAATTTGGTTATGACAAATTTTCCTGCCTCCCCCATCCACCTTAGGAAATGGAAAAATATTCACATCAATTTCTGCCTACACTTATATATAGTTTCATTTACTGCCCCGCTATTTTATCTGCAATTTAAGCCTTTAAAAAAAATCATATTTGCCAGTTCCTTTTCTGATAACTCTCTGAATAACTGAAGAATCCAGAACAAAATGAGTTGCTCTGCACTCACTTGAATCAGCATATGCCAGTTCACCTACAAGGATGGAAAGAACCCCAATGCAACACAGCTCAAATGAACCCAAATACATCTGCATTATGATACGATGACTGGACAATGAAATTCAAGTCTTGTCCTTGAAGGACTGCTTCTGGCTTGCCAGAAGTGGCAGCCAAGTTACAAAAACAGCTGACATAGTCTCACAGAAGGTTTGATAGGACCATAAAGCTTGGTTTCCAAAATATTGTTTCTCACATCCCTCAATCCCTTTTTCCTATACAGGCACGCGCCCCGTTCCTCTTTTACTTCTGTGAAAGCTAATGCAAACTAAAATACTCTACTCTTCTTAGGAGTGCTATTTTTCAAGTCACCTGTGTAACAAACACAATCCTTGAAGGTAAAGGCCAAATTTACCTAATGAAGTGAAAATCTAATCTTTCAAGGAGTTTAAAACTGCAAAGCTCTAGATCTGACTCTCTATTCCTTGTATAATACTTCAGTTCCACATAATCTTAACTACAGACGTATTAGTGAATAATATGCTGTGTGACATTTAAAGTGCTCTTCAAGTATTGATCTAGACTGCCCATGACCTATTCCATATGACTTAGTGCATTTCAAGAAACTGAGATTTTCCTGACAATGAATAATTGAACCGTATGTTAAATACTGTTCTTGGAAAACTACACATGCTGCATTGTTGATAATTCATTTTCTTAATATAACACTTTCCTCCTAAAAGCTCAAAAGCACGTCAGTATTTCTAACAGTTATGGCAGACTAAGAACTTTCATTTCCAATCCCCACCTCACCAAACCTTACAAAACTCACAGACTTACGTCTACAAATCTGACCCTGTATGTGTTAAGGGGTTTAATTCTTCTCAATACATTAATTAAGCTGCTGTAAATAATGAAAGAAGTATCTTGGTGCATCTTTCCTAATTCATTCATTGAACAAATATGAAAAGACAAATATTAATTATAAAGGAAGAGCAAATGGGAGTAATGCAAATAGAATGAAGGATCTGTCTGCACTAAATTGGTGCATAATTCATTCCCTCACTGTAATCAGAAACAGTACTGCATTTAGAACTAAAAAAAAAATATTGAAGGTGAGAATCTTCTTTGAATAGCCTTTTGAGTGCTGAAAGGGCAAGAATATAAAAATAACAAATGACATGAAAATTTCCCTTTAGTAGTTGACTGCAATGATGATGTTTTCTGTAAATTCACAGTTATTTGTTTTCCACACAGAATAAACTGACACTATCAGTTTACTGCAATCTAAACCTTCTATACATTCTTAGTCTGGCAGCACAAAATTGTTTTCCAGAGCAAAATGGAAACTAAATCTACTGGCTAAGACTGAAAGCGCAGTGTGCACTCACATTCACTGTTCACTAATCGCTCCAGCATCCTTCTCTGCTTCTGCACGGACTTTGGGACTGGACCAGGCTGCTTCTCACCATCTGCTTCAAGAACAGAAGTTTATGGAAAGTCAAAGCAGTCAATTAAAGTGATCGAACAGTAACTGAAACATCTGGGGAATGGTATTTTCTCAAAGTATGGAAAACACAAACTTACACAGAAACAGATAACAAGTAGCTAGTTTTCTATATTCCTGTTACTGAATTAGAAAAAGAAACAGGACTGCCACAGCTAACATTTAGTGCTGTAGTGGCAGAATGTCTTGAAGACTGAATCTATAAATTGAATAATCTAGTGAGGTATCATCAGGATGACTGTTAGAGGGGGGAAAAAATCAAATACAGCAGAGCCGTAAAATATCTATTTTCCAAAGACAATGAGTGATAAATAAATACATTTTAAATATATGGTCAATTGAACAAGAACTCAAATGACCACAACCTACAGCAAGTGATGGTCCAGAGAGCATAGTTATTAGAAGAGGGTTAGTCTTTGAGAGAGTTACATTATCTTAAGTAGACTGTACATTTACTATTATCTCATTCCTGATTGTTCATAAAGCCCTTTAGGTTTTGAGCTGTACTGTGCTCATAAGTATGTATTTATCAATACCATAATTCAGTTCATGAACAAACCTTCATTGTCAACTTGCCCAACATTTTCCAGCAGTTCAGAAACCGCTAATTGCTTCTTCTTTTTTGGATTCAATTTCCAGTACATGACCAAGGCAGCTTTTCGAACAGCTCTCTCCAAGTCAGTCTCAGATGTTAACTTTTTCACCTCTTCCTCATTCTCAGAAGTTATACCTCAAGAAAAGAAAAAATACATTACACACTCATCCCACACCCATGCAGAAATGACAGATTTTCTCACAATTTATTTTTCTCAGTTTAGTCTGAAACTTCTCGAGTTTCAGTCACATTCTGACCCCTAAGTAAATTACTCAAATGTCCCTCCATGTCCATTGCTTATCAAAATCTAGGTTTAAACTGTACTTCAAAGATGTGAAGACATGCATTATACTATGTCTTGCTTCAACTTTTGAAGCACAGTGGATCAGGCAAAAGGTAGTGCAGACAGGCATGGGTGACATGCAAAGGCAGCAAGAACTAAATAAAAGTTGGTTTTCTTTTTTGTTTTGTTGGGTTTTTTCCCCCCTCATAAGAGTTCAGATAGTTGGTGGACCAAAAGAGACCATTCCAAGCATGAGAAGTAATATGAAGGAAGATGAGAATCTTACAGTGGAGGAAGACAGTGAGCAAGACCAATTAGAAGAGGTTGGAGGGGGGCAAAAGAATGAAGCAACAGCAGATAAGTAGCTGGTGTGTGGTTATATATGCTCTTCAGAGTCAAAGAAAAAAAGCTTCCATGAAAAGTTAGGATGAGAAGAACATGCATGGATTTCATTAAGAAATTCAAGCAAATAACTAACAAAATGCTTTAATAAGCAGTATTGCTATTAGTGCTTTTAAAATTACCTGTTGGAACAGTCTGTTAGCAACTCTCACGCAATTTTGCCACAATAATTTCCATCATACCTTAACCACTCTTTTAAGAGTTAAAAGGAGTACAGCATTGTTTCAGATAATGTGAGAAGTGCAAGCAGGAAGCCTCAGGGAACCCATACCTCTTCTGTCTTCCAGGCATCTACGCAAGAGTTTGACAGCTTCTCTTCGACCTTGCTTAGCAGCAAGGATGAACCAGTCAACTGCACTACAATTGTTAAGTTCTTCATCCTCCTCTTCTGCTAATTTCAAGAAGTGCTTCCCCACCTATAATAAATAGGAAACAAAATTCCTTCAATTACTGAAATATAGTCTACTTTGTCTTTTTGTCTTTCTCTCTTCTTCCCTCCCACCCCCTGGAACTCAGCTAAGATGACTTCTCTCTGAACAAGAGGTCAAAACATTTGCTCCTAGCACTAAACAACATAGTTGTAACCTGATATTCTGATTGGAAAGATCTGGAAGAACTGGAAGCAAGAAGGAATTGCAACACATTTGGCCAGGTCAGTGAATCAGTTGCTGTCAGTGTTCAGACATCTGGCAGAATCAAGTGAAGCTCAGAGTCTTAAAAGTTTTCTTGAATTCTTTTCCTCCTATAGCAATGACCACACAACACTGCTAGTTTCCTTTTAGATCCAGAAAAAGTAAGTGTAATATAATCTGGTGCCAGTGACAATCAGAAATTCCGATGAAACTATTGACAAGGCCTTGACATGGAAGAAGGCTTCAAGAAGGGCAATCCCTGACTCACACCAGTTCAGTCAATGAAGGTCAAAGCAAACTCATGATTATTTGGTGAATGGAATAAAACTAATGCTGCTTAAGTATCAAGAAAATTCAATGAAAAAGCTTATAAAAATTCTCCTATTCAGGATTACACAAATTACCAAGCAGGTGTCTATATTACTGTTTTACAGGTAAGAAAAAAACACCATCTTTTTTCTTCCTTCAAAAAATTAAAACATGTGAAAATGTACTAGTAAATATATTTATGCAAAAGTATGAAACACTTCTGCTTATCACAACACAAGACAATAAGAAGTTAAATGGCAGAAAATTACCAGAAATAGTACTAGTAAATATATTTATGCTAAAGTATGAAACACTTCTGCTTATCACAACACAAGACAATAAGAAGTTAAATGGCAGAAAATTACCAGAAATACTGGACATTTTACCTGCATACCTCGAGAATGTGGGAAATGTTTTTGCTGGGCTCACTGCACTCCCCCTCTCTCTCTGTAATGTTACTTCATTCAGCTACATTCTAGAAGCAATTAATGCAATACCTTAATTGCTTTTAAAATCCACACTATTATCTGCTGGAACAAAAAACCCTGTTTGAAAGGTTCTCTGAAACTTTCATTTGTTACTGCAGCATTTGTTACTGCCACTAAAGGTGACTAAAAAAAAATCGTTGAAAGATTAACAAATCATGTTACCCTTATGAAGATTAAATGCAGTGATATAATATATAATAATTCTGTATATATGTATAATAAAATTATATAAGACAGGTCTTTCTTCCTCCAGTAGAGTTTATTTCTCCAGCCATTTAACTGGTTTCATACACTTCAGAGAGTGCTTCAACAACTTCCACACAGAGAGTTATTGGGTACATATGAAATCCATAACACATACAGTGAAGCTATCCAAAACCATACAGAAATAAGGAGAAAACTGGACTAGGTAATCCAAACATTGACTACAAAGTCATGCCAGAGTTCAATGGGAGGTGCACACCAAGAAGAGAGTGCATGAGGCAAAAAAAAAAATCTTTCAACAAGATAGATTGCCAATTGCATGGCAGTCTATCACTCACTTGCAGATGTACCTACAACTATTTATTTCAGAAAGGAATTGCTTGAAAAAGTTACATGGCAAATAACACCCATCTGACAAGTACAGCTGTTTCTTAAGCAGGTTTATATTTACAGCCATTGAGATTTTGAGCAAAACTTCAAGAGTAGCAACACTTAATTATGCAGATCTTTAGTTTCTAAGGACCTCTTAGGTATAAAAACATGTATTGCAACATCAACTAACAGTTGGTGGGACTAGTCATAGCACAAAAGGCACATAGCACAAGCGAAATGATAACATAACCTGTTTTATAACTGAAATGCTTTTTGGCTTGTCTGTGGTTCCAACAGCAATGCTCCTACATCAAATCACCTGAAAATGGCTGCAAAGCTCTGGTCTGTAGCAGTCAAAGGAGGAAGAATAGACAGGAAACAGTGTTAACCTCAAATCTGTCATTTAAGTAGTCTGGGATTCTCTCTTTCTCATGAGCTGAAAGTGTGAAATAAAGTTATATTTGGTAACAGCTTAACACAGACTCTCACACTGTACTTCTCTAAAGGTTGTTCCCATTTCTGGCTTTGCTAAGTGAGGTGGTCATCTCAAGCAAGATGTCCCCTTGCAGACATCCTCTGGTTGAAGACACAGAACTGCCTTTTCTCCATTATAAAATTCCATCTGTGGATGTTTCATTTATGTAACTGCCATACAGTTATTTCTCGATTAAATATATATATATATAAAGTTACAGTAATACATGTTGACAGCCACTCAGAGTGCATTTATTTCCATAGTCATTTTCAGAATTATTTTTGAATAAACACAGAATAATAAAATAACCACAATCCATTGAACCAGCTAATTTCTTGTGTTTGACTTTGTAATTGTTAACAAACAGCACAAAAGCGGCATCTCAGCATCTCATTCATGCTCCTACAAATGTGAGAAATTAAAATACATTTTTCTAATTGATTCTAAAGGAATGTATTCAACCATAGAGAAGAAATAAATTTCTTTTTGGGTTTTAAAAACTAAAAGCTAATTCTCTCTCCACAAGCAACATGAAACGTGACTGCATAAAAAAAGAAATTACTGTATTTTAGGCTCCATTTCAGGCAACTCATCCTGAAGCAAATCTGTATGCTGTATCTTTTTATGGTAAGAATCCTATTATTGTGTGGGAATAGAAAATATACACAATTAAAGAGATAAAGGAAGAGAGTGAAAGTGGAATTAACAGTGAAGGAGAAAAACCACCATCATTTATATACATATGTAAGCATCACAGACTTAGATTATGTAAGTATTTCTGAGTATTTTTTACTCAACTGGAAATTATATCCTGAAAGAATATTATGGACTTCGCTTTCTTCCGTGTGGAGGAGTAGAGCCAAAAGATGGATTTTACAGCAATGATTCCCTCAAGGATAATGTTTCATCCTCCACAAAGCCACCAGCTGTTTCAAAGTGAGGAATTTGTTACTATCTCAGGTTACAACTCCAAGGTCAGCTTGCCCCTCAAACAAGTTGATATGGAACGGAGAACAAGCCTAGCACTGCCATATTTTTTTTACCAGCTTTAAAAGAATTACTTTCCCATCCCCCCCTCTGATTTTTATTTACAAGAGGAGTGGGGATCCTTGGGGAAAAATCCAAACCACCAATGAACCTGTAGGAGACTGCAACCATTCCTATTTGGCATCAAAGCAGAATTTGGAAAAGAATGCTCAAGTAAAACACCAACCAGGTTAAACACAAATTAAAACCCTTCTAGAAAATTTTAAGCTATTTATACTAGACCACTATACCAGGCAATAGAATGCAGTGGAAAACTGGTACAATTTTTCTAAAACCCAAGGAAAAACCTGAACTGCTAACAAATGCAGGACAGAAGTGATACTATTAATTCAATTTTATCTGCCATTAAATAAGTAAAAGATTTCAATAAACATGGGGGTTCTTTTCTAAAATGTGTAATGGTATATGAGCAAAACATCAACAACCAACCTCTGTCCCTGCTAAAGCACCTCAATGGCAGCTTCCTCCAGAGTCCAGCCTAAGAGCCCTGGTATCTTTGGATACAGTGTAGTGCTGAACCAACAGCATTCAACAGTCCCTGTCTGCACAGCTCCCCACATGCTTCTTTAAAAAAAAGAAAAGCAAAATCAGGTCTGTACTTTTTCCATGCTAAAGAGTTGGACCTGAAGCCACACTCTCAAGGAAGCAGCATGTCTCAAGGCAGAGAAACCATATGGCATCACCTTGCTTTGAATAGTTTAGCATCTAAGCAGACACAGTTCAACTGAGCAAGAGATAATAGTTCTGCAGCAGGCAGAGCTATTTTTAGAATGAAGAGCAAATGAGACTGGACAAAAAACATATATAATTACCTCTGTTTGTGCTTTTGGTTCTCCAGCTTTGGCCCTCTCAAGCAGTTCTTCAAAGAGCATTTCAGGTTCTTCCTTCATGCCCTCTATAAATAAGATAAAGAAAATTGTTTACTAGCAATAGTTTAAAGTAGTTTTTAAATTGTTGCTATATGTGGTTGAAGAATTAAATTATCATAACAAAAAATCCAACATAAGGGTTTTGCAAGAATAGTGAAAAATAGCTTATTACAATATTGACTCTCCATCTCAGTACTGTACTTCAGCATATTTACTCTTGTTCTTTGCTGGATGCCACAGTTTACAGTTTCTCAATAGAATATTCATTACAATAAATATGAGCACACGTGGAACATATAATATGGATCAGCTTTTGTACTTTTACTGTTCTTTTCTTGATATCACCTCAGTCTTTCACCTGTCAATCTCTTTATTTAGTACTGGAACTTTTTCTAGGATTTTAAAAAATTAATCAGCTTTTAAAACTGTGTAATTGAAAGCTCAGTCCCTCAGTCTTTAGAGCATACAGAAACTAACAACAATTACATCTGCTAAACCTTGGCTTTTTAAAATTTTTCTCCAGGCTCCACCTTGTATTTTATTTATTTTCCATCTACTGAACACCTACAGACTTAAACAATCGGTTTTCCCCAAAAGCATCGTACTGCTCCATCAGTCAGTCATAAAGAAAAACTTGAGAGCTTTATCTGATATCCAGTGTTTGCAAACAACGTCATGCTGCATGCTACTTGGTGAATAAATAATTAGTTAATATCAAAGCTGATGAAGGCCAGGACTGCAACTTTTATGAGATGACTTCTCATAAAGTAGTTTGGAAAAACTTTAAAGAGAAAAATCAATACAATTTGTATGTTTTAAGTTGGGCAAGAATGGATAACTGAGCACTGACTCAGAGTTACAGCTTTACTAACCAACCAATCTAAAAGTACAGTGAGAAAGGCAGACCCAAATTCTACACTACAGCACCAAAGTCTGACCCTTATTGACATTACCCCACACAACCACTCTGTGACACTTTGTAACTATGTCCTGAGGGCAGCGGCAGCACGAAAATTGTGCTTGGGAAGCAGTTTCCAGGTACAGGAAAGTGACTTTCAGGCACCACTCCAAGTTAGAGTCCCTACCTGGCTGGGCAGAGCAATGCCAGCTGAGGGGCCAGGCTCTACCAGCTATTCTTCAGGAGATGGCAGGAAGGAAGAAATCAACCCCATCCCACATGATCTCCTGAAGAACAGGGTCACTTGCATTCTTTAACGTCCCTGGTACTGGGGACCATTTTTAAAGAAGAACAGGCTACAAGCCAACACTTTCATTAAAACTGATGTATTTAACAAGAGCAAATCATGAAGTAAGATTTCTTCTTCACCATGCCACAGTTTTGTCTGCCAAGTTCTACTGGAAAAGTTCTAATGCCAGATTATAACATGTTGTCTGGCTAAACAAGGCACATAATGAAAAATAATTTTCATTTACTACTTGGTCTTTTCAAAAAGCTGCAAAAATATTATTGTAAAGAAGGCAAACACCATTACAGCAAAATTAACTGCTTAATCTCCTTGCCCTGATATACAACCAACATAATTTGAACTATAAACAAGTCAGAAGCTTGTTTTCCAGATGGCACCTTTAACACCAGCAAACATCATTCAGGGGCTCTCTGCTAACAATAAGCAGGAAGTTACAGGAAAGAGCATATTGTTTGAAAGAAGCAAAATATTTATCTACCTACTCCACTCAAATGAAACAAGCTGGGCAAGGTGGTACTTTTCTTATTTCCTCCTGTATATATAATTTTCTTATTTCCTTTCAAATTCATTAAACCCTTCTGCATCAAAATTTCTGTACTAGAGGGCTTAGGAATGCCTTTTGTTTTTTCTGTTCAAGGTTTTCTACATGAGAACACCACAGATATTTCAGTGATACTCTGGATAATATAGGAGGCACCATTCATAATCAGTATTAAATGATAAAGTGGAATTTACACACATAAGAAAAACAACAAACTACAGAAAGCAGTTTGCTAAACTGATAAAAGCTCTAATAAGAAAGGCAGTTCTCTAGCAGCTTATATGGCAAAGTCTCCTCCTTTCTGTCCTGTTCCACTTGGCACACACAAGAGCATGGCACAACTCTGATCCCTTTTAGCTTTTTGCTCAGTAGAACGTGTTAGACAAGAAAACATACTTCTAAAGAAAGCTGAAGAAACAAAATGGGAATGTTTTACAACACCAGGCTATAGTTACTTTATTGCAATTCCACTGCAGATTAACATGTACATAGTGGTATTTGCAAAGATGGGGGAAAAAAGAGAAGAATTAAAAATATGCAGCCTTATGGTGAACTACCCCCTTCAATGAGAAAAAAAAAAAAATGGTGTTATTGCAGTAAACTTGTTGAACTTGTTTGTTCTAACAGAGCTGACTGCCAGGGGAAAGAAACACTTTCTGTGGTTATTTTCAACCTACTGCCCAATCTCTCCCACCCAGTTATCAATTCTGTGTACTTGCACATGTGACCTATGAATATAAATAACAGATAGTTAATTAAAAATATGCCTGTGGGTTGATTCTGTAGTTGTAGGGTAAAGGTGGAAGAACAGGTTGTGGAGATCAAATTTAGAATATCTTAGTATATACAGCTCTTGTAACCAGCAGTATTTTTCCTCTGCTTAGAAGATAACCAAGAGGATAATTAATCAGGCCAAGCATGACTCTAGTTTCATGGCTGCCAATATCAACCTACTTTTTCATACGGTATATAGGTCGGTCTCTGAAGGTAAAAGGTTCAAAGCACAGTCAAGGTGTGTTTTAGAACAAGGATGGACAACACATTCTTCAGCTCAACACTGAACAAACAACTACACAGGAGTATATGCACCCCCCACAAAAATACCATAAGAAGTGATGACTGTGACTTACCACCCTTGTTCTTAAGCATGTTTTTAGTAAGAAAATGTCTTGTGTATTCCTCCCACATAAGAGTATTGCAATGGAAATGCTGTCAGTGGAAGCTTTTATTTTCCAGCTTTGCTAAGAGCTCATGTCTTTTTAATGTCAAATTTTACTCTGTCTTGAATATAAAAATTTCCACAAGACATGAACACTCAACTTGCAATACTTATATATCTTTTATGACAATTAAAATTGACTTCACTAGCTGTTTTGTGTCAAGTGTCTTAATTCAAGCCAATGAAGTCTATCAGTCATTCAAGGCTCACAAGCATTGCAAATGAAAGCAGGCAAGAGAAAGCAGAAAAGTTTAAGACGGCACACAGCATTCATAAAAGAAGTTAAGACCAGGGTGTAGAAGGGCAGTTAGTACTTATTACTTCCTGTAGTTCCAACTCTGCCACCAAGAACTGAAGACTGTGTAAAGCTTAGCTCACCATCAGGCTGCACTATAAATCAGTTCCCAATACAGTTAATTCTACTTTCCCAGACACAGATCACTCATTCAACTTAAACTAGTTAATAGATATTGTAACAGTAACATTATTAACAAAATTTTAGTTGTTTTAGATTTTTTACTCTGTGTGATAAAATCTTAGGTTTAAGATATTAAATGACATTGCATACTTTAATTTTTCTGTTTCATTTTAAAAAATGAAAAAAAAATTATTTGTGATCTGCAAAGTATGATGCAGATGCAGATCATAATTTGCTGCATCTACGTCATCATACTACAGAAAGACAGCTACTTACATTTTGAAGCTTTACACATTACTTGACACATTGGCCACATAAAGTAAGATTCCAGCTTTGTTGCTGTAAGCTCGAATGGGAATTTAGCATTCATTCTGTCATAGGCAGGCTTTTTTACTATTTCTATCAGGTTTTTATCAGAAATAGGAAACGTTTAAAAAGGAAACATTTCAGTTTCTTAAGTACTTTGCTGGGATGCAATTATTGTCCCTTACCTCTGAAATTTAGCCATTAAATTGACAAAAAGGCAGTCAACCCACAGTAGGGGTTTAGTCCAAGTGAGATTGTAAGATACCAATGCTTAGAATTTTAAATCACAAAAGGAAGATGCCATTACAGGTTAACTATTAAATAGCATATCTAAACCTCATCTCTGGAGTATATTGAAGACTAAAACCCAACAAACCCTTCAACATTCATACAAAGTTTTGAAGAATGGACTTACACAATCTAGATAAGGAATATGTTCAATGCAAAAGACTTTAAAGACAAAGTAAATTGGGGTTGTCACAAGATCTCCTTCCCAGTATTCTAATACAAATCAGTAATAGATGCAATAGATTCCCAACCCTTTTGATACCCTTAACATACACAACTGAATCACATCACGTGAGCATTCACTATAGTTGGCTGGCTTGCGACAAAGTGTCTGACCACATATTTAGCAAAAACGTTTTACACACATTTTAGACAAACACTGCTTCCAAAACCTCAGCATTTTAAAGTGACATTGCATGTGACACTTCCATTCTTGAATTCTGAAATCTTTAAAGGCACATAATAGTCCTTTCACAAAAAGGAAGATTTTCAGTTGTATATATAGGCACACAAAGTGGATCATACACACACACCCATCACATAGAACACCCTCAATTTTCTCAGTGCTCTTCTAACCACAAAGAATCACTGCCTTCCTTCAAAAAAATCTACTGAAGTTATTTCAGGCAGAAAGAATCAATAGAGTGCATGCTGAATAATAAAAAGTGTTTGTCGATTTACTTTCCTACCAACACAAACACATTAAAGCTCTCAGCAGTGGATTTACTCAGCTCAAGGGAGTTTTAGCCCCTTGGCTGCTAATATCACCCCTGGCCAGGTGCACACAGCTTTCTTCTTAGGTCACAGCTACAGCACCTGAATTCCAGATTAAGCAAGAGGGTAAAGACCATGAACAGGGAATAACTAAGGAAAAAAAAGGTATTTTAAAGGATCACATTTTCTTACACCTTTTGAGCCTGAGATTTTATTTGTTCACAGTTATTGGAGGCCGGCCCCATGACAGTCATGCTATCATGCACAATAAATAATTATTTTAAACAAACACAAGCTGGGGACTTGTAAGTGCTTTGAATGAAAAGGTGAAAACCTAGTGAGAACAGGATAAAAGGAAAACTGAAAGCACCTTCTCAGACAGGAAGCAATAATGAAGCATTCATACAAAATATGTAAGTTTAAAAGAAATTACAGGTTTTACAAGTGAATATTAAAGCTCATGGAAACTCTACTGAACAAAAGATTAATGCATTAAGCAACACCCACACAAAGAGTATGAAGGAAACCTGTATGGCATACACACTTTATAGGATCATGACTTCATGCATTCATTTGGGCTCAGAAAAAGAATTGACAGGAATGTGCAGTAGGAGGAGGATAAAACCCATGTGCTGGGAAAAATAAAGGATCTGAGATGACAACATACAAAACAAGATTTCTGGATTGGCCGTCCCATTTTATAGTACAGGAAGTATTCCTGAAGTGACTGAAAACAATCAGGAACAGCTGAGCATATGCACAACAAAATAATATGTTTAGTCCTACCCAGTGGGAGCACTCCTCCAAGCTCACTGAGCACACACCTAGGAAAATACATAACCATTTTCACTATTCCATGAGAAGATCTGACAGTTGACACAGGTGAAAATTGTTATCAAGGTGGCCCAGCAAAGTGAGCCAAGCAGTCTTACAAATGATGTAGCAAATTTTAGGTTTAGCTATAGAATTTTAAATGTAGTTTCCTTAACCTTTTGTTGAATAAATGTGACTAAGACAAAAAACAGAGCTGCAAAAAGGCCAGAAAGCGACAACAGCAACCTCAACCACATCCCAGAAAATTATGCATTCAAAAACAGGATATGCTTTTAAATACATTTAATAAATAAATTTATATTTTAAGTAGTTCCTCCAACTAAGGAGGATACAAAAAAAAATTAAAAACCTATTTTTTTCCTAATTAAGAAAAGTAGATATACTGGGTTGGACATGATGGATCCATACTTACATCTCTAAAGGCAGGGAACAAGGCTTCTCATGTAAGTCCTCTAAAGAAATTAGAATGCAGGTTACATGGAAAAGTGAGAGATTAAGAAACAGAATATGAAGATTTAAAAAACACAGCTTTCATTCTCCCAGGGGAAAGATTATCAGTTTAGACACACACGGATATAAAATAAGGCCTAAATCACTCCATACATTTACATGAGTGAAAGAAAAAAGGGCTAATACCAAGATGCCAAAATCTGCCGATGATTCTGTGTTATTCAGAAAAAAAACCAACAAAAAACTCAAGCAAAACCTTCAGAAGGATTTAATGACTAATTAAGTGATAAAAGACTAGATGAAATGCACCAAACCAGGAAGGCACTTTATCACTGAACACACAGTAATAAGCTCTGAACTATTATCACTCAGCACAACACCTTACAGTTGTAACAGTGTTTTATCAAAAACACAGTTCAGGGCTAATAAGACACTGTTACCAGAGCTTTATAACTTGGGGAAGAAAGTGAGGAGAATGAAATAGAGAAGGTAAATAGAGAGTCTATTCAGTGTTTTTCCAAACACAGGAACTCAAGGGCATGAACAGATTAAAATATTTGGCCAATACCAAATATTTCTGTGAGCTTAAAAAGACTTTTAAAAAATGTTTAGGCTGCAAGTAGCTAGAGAACATTCTGAATAAAATAAAGGACAGCTGTAGCACTGCATTTAGAAAAAAGCCCCTTGACTCTAATAGGCATGCTGGAAATAACAGGGTAAATGATTCTCAGGAAAAAGGTAACAAGAACCTTGAACCTGACAAAGCCTGTTATCAATCTCTGGTATTAGCACTGAGTATTGACAGCAATATCTCTGTTAAAGAGAGCCTTCCTAAACTGGAACACATCCATGCTAGTTCAGGTGTAAGAAAAAGCTGGATGGCATCCAGAGGAAGAAAAACTGCACTTCATGTTTTCATTAGCTTTATTAAACCAAAAGCTCACTACTTAACTTCAGTGGGTTTTCTACTTATAAGGAGTTACAGAATGTCAGGCATCTCCCTCAGTGCCACGTTATTAACTGACAGAGTAACTGAGATATTTGATGGAGTACTATGGAACAAGCTTTCATCCCCAGGCATTTCTATCAGCTAAATTACTGGGGTGGGAGCAGGGAGTGAAGAATGTCTTCTTTGACATTAGATCTCCCCACATATGAACAAATTCTCTATAAACCATGAAGAGCACTGATGTCTGAACTGAACTTCGTCACATGGCACAGCACTGTACTTACTTGGAGCTTCAAGCATCCATCACTTTACTGCTTTAGCAAGGCTTTACTGTAATTGAATCTGAAAGGGAGTACTGTCTCAATCACAGGGAAAATTACTTGCTTCTACTGTGAGTGGATACTAGTATGAATAAACTATATTCACTGCTAAACTCCACTCCTCCCACCATGCTCCACAAGGTAAGATGAACAAATGAGTGTGTAGGTGGAGATTGATATGGCACAGAAAAGACAGATATAGAATTATTTGTATTTGAGAAAGCCTCTTCTATGACTTCTATTATCAAGACTTGAAGCTGTATTTTTACTTAACCTTTTCTTGCTCAGGAATTTCCATAAAAATATGCCTCTGAAGTGCAACATGCAAAGCTTATCCCATTCTTAGTATTAAAAAAAGTGCTTAAGTAGTACTTCCAGATAGGTTCTAACTGTTCTACAATTAAGTTTAGAATCACAAAAGCAGTCTTTGCCACAAGTTTCATCAGAGAAAAAATTGAAATGCAGCTATATAACCCAGCATTGGATTTGGCTTAAAAAGAAATAGCCAGTAAAAGGTCAAAAATGTGCTATGAATCTTGTGCCAACAGAATTTAGGGTTTTGCACCAAAGGACCTACATCACCTTAACTATTACCATAAAAATTTACAAAGACAATCAGCTTGCTGGAAGCCAGTCAGTTTTTAATACTAATTTTTCATCCTCAGTTTACATTCAACAGCACTGAAATGTGTTCTGTTCCCTAGATTTCAATGCCTTTGGTAGAAATAACCCAAAATGAACGACATGAAAAAGCATCATTTGGTTTTGTACAAACCAAGCATCAAGCTGCTGAAGACAACCCACCTGCAAACCTCTGAATTTGCAGACTACTTTGAGGCACTGGCGTCTTTCAGCTCTGCATGACTGAACGGCATTCTCAGACAACTGTTGAAAGGGAATCCTTCTCCTATAGCTCAGTTTTCATCAGTCTTTTTCTCTATTCATCCAGTATTTACCTTTGCTATAGCAGTCAGAAAATGTTATAGCTTCTCATGAAGTCAGTAGATGTCTTACTGCACTGTTCAAAACTATGATAGGACTGAATTGTAATCATCTGGTTTTATTGTGGTACTTAAAAAAAACAAAGCAAAAAACAAAAACAAAACCCAAACCCCTATGACTGAACCATCAGAAAAACACCGTCACAAACCTGAAGCAGTTAATTCATGTTAGAAGAGTGAATGAACTTGCTTTCACAATTTTCACAAACTAAATATACCAGCTATAGGAAATAATTTTGTGGTGGATGCTCAGTAATAGCTCATTTGCTAGTATGAAGGAAACTTCATAACATGGGCAAAGGAGCAGGCAACAAGAATGCATGCACATACAAAATATATAATCAAAGCTTATTTGTCAAGCAATAAATAATCAAGAAAAAGTGGGAAAATGAAAGCTTATGGGGGTG
The DNA here is from genome assembly GCF_022539315.1 of Serinus canaria. Taxonomy (NCBI): domain Eukaryota; kingdom Metazoa; phylum Chordata; class Aves; order Passeriformes; family Fringillidae; genus Serinus; species Serinus canaria. The sequence goes on along the minus strand of NC_066317.1, from coordinate 59,391,966 downwards.
CCTGTCCATGGATAGCAACCAATACAGGCAGAGCAGCACATCTGGTGGACAATCTGCCTACAAGGTATTTCTTTTGGAGTCACGTCCTATATAATACATCCAAGCTTCTTTTGGAAGTGCATGGTGGTAATTCTGATAGTGTTACACTAGATTTTATGCTTCTTCCTGAAAGCACAAATCTGGTAAGGTAATTAAAAAAAAAAATCAAACAAATTCAAGAATTTCAAGGAACAGCACACAGCTTTTTATTGCAGATTTTATTTTCAGTATGAAACAAGCTTTCTAGAATTTCAGACACTCTTAGGAGTAAAGGCATAACACAATTAAGGCAAAATAAAAATAATTTCTTTTGTTAGAAGATGCTATGTAAGCTCCTCTCCTAAGTGAAAGATGTCAGATCGCCTCCATTCATCTACAGGCAGAATACGTAATTTTAGAAGTTTTGATCTGTACATTTTATAACGGTAAATGCAGGTTCTAACAGCTTTTTTTGTGTCACTGGATTGTATTGTTGAGCTTTCAGTGCTCAGGAGAGCCAGCCTGAGTCTCTAGAGAAATCCTCCTACTCACTTTCCGCAAGTTCCGAAAGCTCAGTGGTATTGTGAGCAGTAACTGTGTAGGAGTTAAGTTTCTAAAAAGACTGACATTCCACTTAAAAGCTGGCATCAAGCATCATGTCATAAACATGATTTGCACCTATCAAATATAATGACAGAGGAACTGACTGGAGAAGAAGAAGAAATACTTTGTTCAACAAACATCAACGATTTGAAAAAAGGTTTTATTAACTTTAAATGCCTCGCTGCTCCTCCACGAGTGCTGAATCCCTTCATCCATTCAGAAGCCTCTCAAATTCTTAACTGCATAGTAAGGGCTTGGTACAATTAAGAGTACATTGCATCTTTTTCTTTTATGCCTTTAACCTCCATGCTCAGATCTTAAGACAATTCTCCTTGTCCCAAGAACAATTCCAAGTTCTTATACTACCATACTTTGGCAGGAATTCGACTTTAAAAGGTGGTTAACAGCGATGGGAAATAAGGGAATAACATTTGTTTACAGAGCTGTTCAAGTCTAGGACTCAACTCTACTTTCTCTGGGAGGAGCAATGCATATGTAGATATGGTAATAGTCTTAGTCACACCACAATTGCAAGTCATCAAATAGCATTAAATTGAACTGGGAACAACTTCTGCACCCCCACAAAATGAATGTAAATTGTAAGGATAGTGGTAAAAAAAAAGCATGTAGGTGGAAGACAAAGAGTGATATTATAGACTATAAATTTTAAAAGTGGAGGAAAAACTGTTCTTCAAATCTGTATTTTTCTAGTGTAGCTATTACTGTACAATGATCTTTTAAAGTCATTAAAATAATTTTGTATTTAACTAATGAGACAGTCCTGCTCCTTTTTTCTATGCAGGCATCTGATGGAATCCTTTATGGATGAGCTGGAATAAATCTAACAAAAATCTGCAGTTCCAAAACTGTAGAGTTAAAAATAAATTAGCATTTTGTCATTTCTTAGTTGATAATCATCAATATTAACCATTTCCAAGAAAAAAAGAAAGGAGAAAGCAATGCAAAGCAATGTGAGAAGATGAGACCACAGAGCTCACCAAGCCCATATATTATTGTAGGTACAGACAGAAAGTTATCATAACAACCTGCACAATGCACATGGAGTTTCAGCAATTCTGCAGTTTGAGCACTTCACCACAATGACACTCCAGCAGTCCATTCGCTGTCAAAACAGAGGGGCCCTTAAAAAAGTAACATTCCAACATTTTAGCAAATCTACAAATCCAGTGACTTAAGCATTTCTAATAAATAACTTTCCAAAGGATTAGCTTTACTTGCCATTTTACTGTTCCCAGTCTCACCTTCCAACTTTCACAATGAAGTGGGGCTGCTGCTGCTGTGAGGGGCCCTCCAGCAACACAGCAGCTCCAAGTCTCTCCTTGATTACTGTACTGGAACAGGGATTTGTCTGCACAGTGGAACACACACACACTGGATTTCTTCTGAAGGAAATCGAATTGGAAGATTCCAACCACTAGATTAAATTCTTAAATTTGCACAAAAGGAATGTCAAGTCCTTCACACCAAAGAATTTACAGGGCCACTCCCATTTCATTACATAATTCACTAATATGAGTATAGTTCTTCCCTTTCTACCCTTTTCTTTCAGCACTCTGGGACTATGCTAGAAATTTTGTATCATAAACAGATTAGGAAATTGATCCACCTGGAAAATAATGGATGAACACTGAACTAGGGCACCTTCCATAATCTGGTTCATCATATAAATGTAAAAAAATTAATAGCAGTAAGAGTATTTTGTTATCAACCAAAAAACCCATTTATGTATTTCACATGGTGGAAGAGGGAAAGATGGAGAATGTTTCCTCCAATAAATGGGTGTTCAATCCTCCTCCCATATAGGGTAAAAATACCAGCATGTTACTGACAATAGCAGCAGACATGAAAAAGCCTACTTCCATTGTTCTGCACCAACAATGATGATGTCCCAAAATTTTATCAAAAAATACAGTCATTAACTTTTGTTTGGATAGAATCCTTTCTCTCTCACAGAGAGCAAATGAGCCTTCTAGGAGCCTGAGTATTTAATGGTAAAGTTTGAAGGGGCATTAATAAAATGACAGATAAATTGTTAAGTAATTAATACTTCAAGGCATAATCCTCCCCTTCAAATAATCAAAGGTTTTTCTGAGATTTCTTCAAGCTTTGCACAAACACTTCAGTTTGCCTCAAGAGTTAGTCTGTAATAGCTAACTGCCAAAAAGTAAAGACACAGAAGTGCTAAAACAGTGCTCTGAAGCAAAGGTTCTTTGTAACCTTAAGTGGAAGAAGGTAATACTTGGAAAATTTTTGTAAATTAGAAAGGTTCCCTATTTTTTAGCTATCATTTAGCAATACCTTGGAGACACACTCCTATAAATTGTTGCAATGCATTGTAAACTGTTTAAAAGATTTTTTTACTATTTATAAATATGAAGTCAGTCAATTAATAATTCTCTTCCTAGACATACAAAAAACTTTCACAACCGAAATACATACAGAACTCTGTATATCTACAAACAAAATATAATAAATTGATTTTTTTTGTCTGCAAAGTTCTCTGAACAAACACCTTCCCTTGTGTTCTCAATTCTAGAACAAGAGATTACAGCAAAACCATGGACAAAAAACCCTAACTAGTTCCTCAGGCAAAGAGACCTTTCTTCAAGCACTGCAACTTAGCTTTGCAATTTCTCCTTTCCAACCTTATTAGCTAGCAAATGTGCATGAATGATGTAATAATCTTTTTCATGCACATATGAAAAATTAGCATCTTCTCCCCAGGTTCTCTAGTATCCTAGCATGACCTCTTTTATCCGCTGACTGGCAGACAGTCAATTTTTAGGAAAGACACCTTACATGCTTGAATGTACTTAAGCATTACAATAAATGGTAACTCTTCCAGATAACCTTGATGCATTGTTCTCAGGGGTCTTAGGAAGAGGGAAGAGACGAGAAAGTTGACTCCATGTTCCGAAGGCTTGGTTTAATATTTTAAGATATATATTGTGTTAAAACTATACTAAAAGAACAGAAGAAAGGATTTCATCAGAAGGCTTAGCTAAGAATAGAAAAGGAATGAATAACAAAGGTTTGTCTCTGACCGAGACAGTCTGGACATGTGGACTGTGATTGGCCATTAATTAGAAACAACCAGATGAGACCAATCACAGATCCACCTGTTGCATTCCACAGCAGCAGATGAGAATTGTTTATATTTTGTTCTTGAAGCCTCTCAGCTTCTCAGGAGGGAAAAATTCTAAGGAAAGGATTTTTCATAGAACGTGTCAGTGACATAACCTCCTGCACAATAAACATTCACCTGGGGTGAAAGTCATCCAGTTCAAGTTATCACTGTGGCTGAACGGAAGCAGTTATTTGAATCCAGATATGACAGTCAAGTATCTGATCACGACTGTATTGTGAAACATGTCTCTCAATTCTGCTCTCCTTTCATCTGAATCAAACCATCTCCTGGGACATACAGATATCCTTTCTAACTGAGCAATACAGGGCCACTTACCATGACTGCAGACTCAGGCATCTCTTTCAAAAAACATCAATAGCAGCAGTAGTACAGATAATCACATGCTAACTAAGTCACCACATTGAAAGTGCTTTTTTCCAAGCTCTGTTCTGTGTGTAAGGAGAAGAAATGGTTTCTCTAGCAAGAATGATACTTTTAAGCCTACTTGGAGAATTTGGTGTTGGGAGCTCCAGAGCTCACACCCAAGCTCTGTCTTTTCACGTTGCTTTAAGGCTGTATCTGAAGTAAGGAGATTCTACAGAGTGGATGAAACACAGAAACCAGGAAGGGGTATGTAACACTTGGACCAGAAACTGAGGGGCCTGTGCACCTGAGAGGCATAAAACTGTCTTATGAGATCAGTCTTAGTCTGTTTCAAAAGACTTCACTAGCCAGCAGACACTGGTCTTCCCTGCTATACACGAACTCTCCTGTAATTTCCTTACATGAATACTGATGACTCCATGGCTTTAAAATTTCAGGAGCCCTAATTATATGCTTTGCTCACTAATAAGCTTCCCTGTCCATGAACATCCTTGAAGGACTAACCATTTTTCTTCTCATTTATTTTTAAACATGAAAGCTGACATATTGACATTCACTCCATTCCTACATACACAAGGAATGGAAAACCAAAACCATACTTAAGCAGAATGCAAGAGTTTTGAGTAGAAATAGGAATGCCCTCCTTTTCTAACAAAAAAACTGTATCTATAAATTATCCTAATGATTATTTTTTTATTATTAAATCTAGATTCAACTTGCTGAATAAATTCTCAAAACACTGTTACCTCCCATTGTGAAAGAAATTATTGAAGGAATAACAAACATTACCTAACGATACATCAGCAGAACAGAGACTGAAAAATTGCTAAGAAAAAAAATTGCAGTGTAAGAGTTTGATCTAAAGGAGGTACCTGTTCTGCTGAGGATATTATGTGTTTAAGTGCTTTACTGAGTCAGAGCCAAGGCATTCATTAATTTGGTGGATTACTCTACAAGATAGGGATAATGCTGCAGGAATAGATGATGTGATGTGTGCTTCCAGGAAACAAATTACTTAACATTCACTTTGATGCTATAACCTTAAACACAGTGTATTTTACCAAAAAATAGAAGAAAAAGCACAGATCAGAAATACAGATATGGTCTCAAGAATATTACAAGAATTAGTAAAATGGTTGAGGTTAGAAAGGATCACTGGAAGTCACCTGTTGCAACCCCTCTGCTCATGCAGGTTCACCCAAGTTGGCTGCCCAGGACAGTGTCCTCATGGTTTTTGAGTATCTCAAAGGATGCAGACTCCAGCACCTCTCTGGACAACCTGTGCCAGTGCTCAGTCACCCTCACAGAAAAAACAAAGTGTTTTCTGATGGACAAAGGGAACCTCCTGTTTGTGCCAGCTGTCTCTAATCCTTGTGTTGGAGACTACTGGAAATGTCATGGCTCCATCCTTTTTGCACCCTACCTTCAATTATTCACACTGATATATATTTAGGCACATTGATAGATCCCCCTGAGACTTCTCTCCCCCAGGATGAACAGCCCCAGCTCTCTCAACTGTCTCCCACAGAAGAGATGCTGCAACTCATTCACCATCATCTCTGTGGCCCTTTGCTGAACTCTCTCCATGTCTCTCATGTACTGAGTAGGCCAGAACTGGATGAAGCACTCCAGGGCTGACTGGAGGGGAAGGATCTCCTTCCACCTGTTGGGCAATGTTTCAACTATTGCAGCCCAGTATACCAGTGACCTTCTGTGGGGGAAGGGCACATGGGCATGTAGTAGATCATCCTGAGCTGAAACTGCCTTTCCAAATAATTGAGATATACACAGTACATTTCCCCTTCTCAAACAGAAATTAAAAATTTCTGATTTATTAAAAATTATACAAACTTAAATTTGTTAAATTAATTTAAATTTGAGCAAGATATTTAATTCATTATTAAAGAGGAGTGTTCTATGTGTTTAGTAAGATTTGAAACAGCTTTCTGTATATTAGTGTGCTGGTCTTTTCTATCCTCTCTCCATCACTCTGCGTTAGTCACAATCATAGCGGCTACTGAAAATTACCCAACTTCTTAATCTTCTAAGAAAGAAGTCAGAGCAGCCTTTCCCAGAACATCTGGTCTGAAGCATATTTCCTTTCATACAACCAAACCACAACATGCCCTGGCTGTGAGTCCAAATCCTTCACTTTTCCTAGACCTGTGAGAAACTCAAGTGTTATTTATCGTAAGGGCTCTGGTGATTCCAAGGAACACCTTCATGTCAGTTCAAATATTTTGAGAATTTTTGAAGTGCCAATTTTCTTTTTGACATATCAGTTTGTTTTGTATTTATTTTCATATGCACATCTTTGAATGTGTATTTTTATTTGCTGATCTTTCTAAAGTCCTACGAAAATGCCCATTTTTAAGTTCTGATGACCAGAACTTCCTTTCTTTAAAAAAGTTTTCAGTTCTAGAAACTGTTAGCACTATCACAAATGGCATAACTCTAAAACCATAAGCCATATAAGAAAATACCGTAGTATGTATTATTGAAGACATTTTCTATCTAAATTCACTAAAATCTTGGTTGTTAGAGATTCCAGCAAAACACTATGCCAATGGTAGCTCATTCTGCTGCATTAAATACTTGAGTATATTAAGAAGGGCATGGGAAGGGCAATGACAGTGGCACCAGGCACCCATAATATTTTAATGGGAAGAGACTTAAAGCAACCAGGAATGAGTCACAACTGAAAAGGAGAAATACATCAATGTTCAAAAGCCCTTTTTAATAAGCAGCATCTCTAATACAGAGTTGCATAGGTAGGGCTCATTAGCAAATACACAGGACTGTAAAGAGAACTAAGATAAAAATCAGTGTGATTTTAAAAGTCCAACATTTGTCTAGAGTAAGAAAATATCCAAATTAGCTAGAAAAGAACAGCTGACAGAACCTATGTGCAAAACACCACTAGACAGATTGTGTTGATTTCCAGAATCTTGCATCAGTGTGGGCACCAACAACAGAAACTTACGGATTGCTTTTTCAAATCACAGTACAACTAAGGCAAGATGACTTCATACCATATTCCTATTACAGTTACTATTCTTTCCTTGTTGAACCATAGTAAGAAACTAGAAAATGAAGAAAGAAAAGAAAACATATCTGTTAGCATTAACATTAACTCTAAATTAGCAACCACGTAGGTAATATGAGAAGTGTCAAATCTCCATAATCTCTCAATTCTTTTACAAGTGGGCTAGATGACAGAATTGGTACTGAACACTGATGCATGACAGAAATTAGGATATCCAAAAAAAAAAATTCTCCTTCATTGGGAACAGGGAACCCAGAAGGTTCCAACAGTCAATTATGAATTAGATGCAAACAATAGATTTGCTGACACAGTCATAACATTGGCCTGAACTACGTGCAGAGCTCAGTTCCATCTAGTATGTGCCACACAGAGAGTCACACATTTAATAATTTTAAACTCTTGGATGCCTTCCTATCTTCAGTAGAGAGACTCATATTTGTGAACATAAGGGCATGTACATAAGCAGTTTCACAATCAAAAGTCCAATTTTAAAGAAAGTTAAAGAGCAAGAGATGAGATAGATCTGGAGCACAAGACCATCTTGCACAAGTGTAAGATGACAAACTGAATTAAAACTGGAACTCAGCAGGTGAATACAGGAGCCAGGTGGTTTTTGTTCGACATTTTACATAAGACCTCACTCTCATCCTATCAGTTTCCACAATCTTTGAAACTCAATAGTTGCACATCAAGTGGAGGAAAAGAACCACATCATTCCACCTTTCACAGTGTATCATGACTGTAAATCTAAATTCTTATCTTAATGCTAATATTAACTTCAATTTTGGCTTCATGTACTAGTTTATTATTCCATCAGTCTACACTACAGTAGTATCTTATGCATCCACATTAGAATTCATATTAAAGCTACAGTTATAGCATGTGTTCTAGCCAAACAAAGAAATTAAATTGAAACATTATTATGCTAAATTTAATTAAATCTCCCTGCCAATTTTCAAATAAAGTTCTTTCCTATTACTTTGCACAAACCTGAAAAATTACACAGGAAAACTCAAAAATATGCACAAAGGAAATTGAAGTAGAAAAGACTCTTCCACAACAACAGGTTAAAAGAAATTGGAGAAATTTATTTTCCTACTTTACAGTGTCTTTAAACAGAGTTTTGAATACATACAGATGAAAAATTGGGAGATTATTGTGTGTAAGCTCATTTTGCATAAGAATCGCTTTCATACTTACCCTTTTTTTCTGTTTTCTCCCTGCTGCGGGAGTAGCCAGGAACTGAAGAAGTTGCAGAATCTCCTGAAGAGGTTCCAGGTCTCTGACTGTTCCCACTATGGGTCACAGGAGCAGCATTTAGCTGGGACCTTCCAAGCTGTTGCTGGGGGTGAGAGGGACTTGAGGTGGGATCAGGAACTGGATTCATTTTAGCTGCCAAAGAAGAAAATAATGATAAATTATCAGAAAGCAGGTTTACAATGTAAAACTGGATGAATTTTTATTCATTTACAATAAAAATTTGAAATCTGAATGTATTTGTATCATTTAGGTAAAAAAAAAAGCCTAGAAAACGGCAACAAGGCTGACAGGAACTTCAAGATATATCTATACATTCTTCAGTAATTCCTAGCATGAGCAGATAGAGCTGAGTCTAACCATATATACAACATTGTGCCAGAAGAGTGACTGCTTTTTTCCCTAACTAATTTTTCCCTAACTAAGGGTTACAAGTGTAAACAAATGCTAAAACTAATAATCAATCCTGTAAATCCTGCATATGAATGTCTTCTCTGAATTTAATGCTCTGCTTATACATGCTAGAAATAAAGACTAGCCCCAAACTTTTTATGGACAAGTCTATAATAATTTAAAAAATCTCATCAAAGGCCTGGGTAACTGTCATCACCTAATCAGGAGACAGAATAATGATAAGAAGGCAAAGCAGGAGGAGATGTAGGACTCTGCATGGGAAATCAGAGGAGGAACACCACCAAGGATGCTGTTTTTAGACATAATCAACTTAAATGCCCATGATTCAAAATTAGCTTACTTTAAATACCTTTATGTCCCATTAAAAAAATATATAATATATAAAAATATATATACATGGCAGGGAGGCAAAGGTGTTACACGAGAGGGCCTTTTAGCTATAAGCCCTCTCAAAAATAAGAGGGGATCTCTGCTCTATAGTAAAAAGTTCCCTAAATAAGTAAACGTGCATAAAAATGCCTACTGAAAATTTGGCTTGTACAAAAGTAGCAAGGTACACATATACTACCACAGCATAACACATAGCAACTCTTGCTGCTTAAGAGCAACTTTCCTGAAGTTAAGCAATTTCCAAGGAGCATTTTAGAATATTTCTGGCAATAAACAATATTTTTTAATTCTGTATAAGCACAGAATTATTTCAGAATACCAACCTGAACATGTCCTTGTAAAGATTAAAGTAGTATAGCCAAAACCACAGACACCACTTAACCAACAACTTTCTCCACTCAAAGGATGCAAAAATCACAACAGGGTGCTAGGAGTACTAGCAATGTCTCTACTGCCAAACATACTACTTGTAATGTGACAACTTGGCTGCAAAAATTAGGCTGCCCTAAACCAGAAAATATTTTACTGATATAAGTAAATGCGTTTCTGTATTATGTTTCTACATCAAGTTATAAATAAACCAAGATAGTTCAGTTCAACCTTCAAACAGTCCTCGGAAAATACAGAGATTAAAATACCTTCCCGGTAAACCAGCATGAGTATTTTTAACCATTATACAATCACAAAAGTTACTGTGCCTCCAGTTTTAACTTGACCTTAGAGCTTTTTAAGAGGGACGGCGAGCGCGGCCAGGCCGCGCCCGAGGCGCCCCGCGGGGGATGCGCGGCTCGGACGGTCCGGCTCCTTCCAGAACGGGCAGCACCGGCACAGCCTCTCCAGCACAGCCGTGAGCAAGAGCTCACCTCGCTATCAGCCACCTCGCAAAACCATTCCCGTCCCAAAAGTCACTCTGCGCTTGTCCTACAAAGCGCACCACCAACTTTTCCTCGGGGCTGTTAGCGAGCCAGCGGGCGGTGACTCCGCACCCACCGGGGCCAGCCGCTCCCAGTCGGGAGCACCGGAGTTCGCTCGGCCTCGTTCCCCGGAGGTCCGATAGTACCCGGGCGGCCCTGCCTCTCCGGAAGGCCAAGGAGCCCCAGCGGGGAGGCAGCAGCTCGGGCTGTCCTGCGCGGGGTCCCGCCCCACACGCTCACCGAGCCCGGCCGGGCGAAGTCAGCACCGCGCACCCCCGATGACGAACCTCTCCACAGCTCCTGAGGCGGCCGGACGCCGACTGGGGCTCCGCCGGCAGCCCGCAGCCCTGAGGGGCGGCGCTGCCCCGCCCATCGGCCGCGACCCGCTCCCCTCTCCGCTGCCACTCACCGCCCTCCGCTCGCGGGGAGGGCTCCGGCGAGGCCCCGCCGAGGCCGGGCGGGGCCGGCGGCAGGAGGCGGAGGCGGAGGCGGAGGCGCGGTCGCGGTCGCGCAGGGACGGCGGAGCGAAAGAGCGGGCGGCCGCAGAGCAGGAGTACCGGGGCTACAGTGTTGTGCGGCCGCGTCCCGCGCAGTGACAGCGGGCGGGGGCTGACCGCCCACCCGTGGGGCCCAGGGGTGTCAGGACGGGGGCGGGCTTGGGCCGCTGCAAAATGGCGGTGCCGGGTGAGGCGGGCGGAGGCCGGCGGGTCCGGGGTGAGGCCGCAGCTCAGCTCCGGCGGTGACAGCGGCGGCGGCAGGGTCGGTGTGAGCCAGCCCCGGTGCTGCAGCGGACTTTCCCCTTCCTAGCGCGGGGTTTCTCCGTGCAGGAGCGAAGGGAATAGGGGAAAAGGGCGGTAACCCAGTAGCTGATTTTTTCTAGGCGCCCTCTAAGTTATTGCTGCTACATCTCCTAGCATTTCTGCCGCATAGGTGGAAGGCTTCTGGGCACTGCAAACTTATGTGTAACTGTTGCTGTTGCTATGATGGTGAACTTAATACATTTTAGAAATAATTTTTATTTTCGAGCTCTTTAAATAAATCACAGTCCCTATATAGTACTTTGAATAGCTTCTAATTAAAAGCCCAATCAATAGAACAAGCTACAAATTCAAAGTAGGATATTTATGTTTAAACTTCAGTCATTCATATAAGTTACTTTGTTGATTTTCGCAAGTTCCAAGTTTGCAGGAGATGATGGGGAACTTTCATTTTTTTAAATGTCAGTTAAATCCTTTCTGTCACTGCCTGCTGAGTTCTTCTTAATCCCCACATAAGAATGTGGTCCCCAGTGTTGTTACTTCCTTGCCTTGGAAGGCATAAGACTTTTTTTTTTTTTCCTACACAAAATAAGTTTAAACAAACATGGCTAACCTTCTGTTTACTTCAAAATAAACTTAAATTTGAAAAAAACCCCACATTTGGAAAGGTCATTTGTAGTCTGAGTGTATTGTGGTTTCATCAGGAATATGCAAGCCATGTGTTACCTGTTGTTTCCTTAGGCTGACAGTATGACTTAACTCTGATATGACAAAGCTCTGCAATCTGCTCCCCCTGCTATTCACATTTCCTTCAAGATATTATTTTATACAATTGAGTTGGTATTTAGTGGGTGTGCTTAGCGGATGTAACATGCTTAGGGAAGAGGTGGAAATGAGGGTGGTAGCTAGAAAAGCAACTATAAAGGAGCTGTAAAATAAAGCCTCCCCTGCTGCTTTCCAGCACAGGCAGAGTCACACATGGCAGAAGCCATTCCAGTTCAAGGGGGAAATTGCCACACTGGCTACTAACCCTCATAACAGCAAGGCTTAGTGTAAAATCTTCTTTGGTTGCTTATGTCTGGTCTTACACTGAAGATGCACATTGCTGAATTTGATCAGGTCCTTAGTTAAAGCCAGCTAAACCTTTGCAGTAAATGAATTGTCATGCACACCCTATATGCTCACATGTGTTATATGAATACTGTAACTCTAGTGAGAGTAAACCAAACTCAGACATAATGACAACTTCCATTATCAATTCCACTGATTTCACTTTGGCATTACTTTATCACAAATGGTGAGTTCCTATCTGGCATTATCACAGTTGCAAATTGTTGCAGCTACAGAGAAGAAACATGGAAGTCCTGTAATAACGTGGCACAGCACCTGTTTCAATTTCAGTTATGACTCATGGCATCGGTAGAATGGTTGTGGTTGGAAGGGACATCCTGAGAACAGCTGCACTTCCCTCCTGCTCACACAGGGCCACCTAGGGCTGGTTGGCCAGGACTGTGTCCAGATGAGTTTAGGAGGATCTCTAAGGATGGAGACTCCATCACCTTCTTGGGCAACCTGTGCCAGTGCTCAGTCACCCTCCCCGTAAAAAAATCATTTTCTCATATTCAGAGGGAACCTCCTGTGTTCCAGTTTGTGTTCACTCCTCCAGTCTTGTAACTAACTGGACACTACTGGAAAGATCCTGGCTCTGTCCTGGTTGCATTCTCCCTTCAGGTCTTTATGTACATTGACAGAGCCCTCTGAACCTTCTCCAGGCTGAACAGGTGTTATGATCAGGTTCTTAAAATTTTTAGAATGAATGAATTCAGGCCTCTGCCTGAATTAAAGTGCAAATGTGACCATATGCCAAAGTCAGTAGTATGGCTTTTATTTAACAGCAAATGAGAGAGAGAAAAGAGAAAGAAATAGAACAAAGAAGAGGGGGAAGAGAAAGATAATGACAGAGGCAGATTAAGTAGAAAATACCACCATGCTGTGGATCTCAATAGTGTCCTGTTGGTCCTCTCCTGGTTTTCTTGGTGGTGAGGGTCACCCGAAAAGAGAGGGTTCAATGGATTGATATACATTTGTGTCAGGTGGGAGTGCCCAGGTATTCCCCCTGACTGGTGGGGGACAATTTTGACACAGTCTCACAACAGACTCTGGATCTGTTGCATCCCTTTGCATCAAATGCAGTGCTCTCACCTCAGCTGCCCCTCACATGAATGTCCCATGGATGTGGCCTTGCCAGGGTGGGGGTTTTACAGCTGAGCCAGTTTGTGTGAAGGAGGATGGGTGTTCATTGTTTCTGACCAGAGTTAGGCCACACACCCAAAACTCTGATCCCCCTTTGGCTGGGGGCAGTCTGAACAAACCTGGCCTCAGCAGATAAGCCTGTGGGCTGTGGCCTCCCCAGCCTGAACCCAGCCAGGATGATTTTCAGGACAGCTGATGGGTTTGGTTATCTTGTGGATGTTCTCCCTCAGCATTGTTTGCTTTTCACTAGACCTAAGATGATTGAGCAATACTGTCACCTTATCTCAGGTTCCCTTAGGTGGCTTAACCCACAGTCCAAGGTTGCTCTCAGGAGGCATAATCACAGTGGGGTGCACTTCCGTGGTCACAGCTTCTGTATACAGTGTTCCCTTAATGGGCAAAGCTCCTTCATAACAATGTTGCAGCCATTAACCATAACATTTCAGTCTCTGACAACAAGCCCTGCTCATTTGGCTTTTCCTCATAGGAGAGGTGCTCCAGTGCATTCATCATCTTAGTGGCCTTTGTTGGACTGACTCCAGTGACTCCATGCTCCTTGCATGAGGGAGTCCAGAACTATACACTTGTTTAACTGCATGAGGTTGCTGTCAGCCCAGATTAAAAAAAAACCTTGTTGCAACAAGAACAAAATAAAAAAAAGCCATACTTTCTGTACTAGAGAATCAATAATCCGTTTACAAGTATTTTGAAGGTTTACAGAGTGATATTGGGTTTAAGCTGATTTCTGTAAACATTTTTTACTTGAGATGATGAAGTGTAATAGAAATGGCTGTCTGAACACCTGAGGTGTACTATTGAGATACAGGCTGAAATTAACAGCTTTTCCATATAAACATCACTGAGTTCTAGAAATATTCTTGGGATATCTAATAATCTGAGCAACTCTTATGTTGCCTCTGTTAAACTGCATGTAATATAAACTGACATTTTTACATTCTGTTGAGAAGTTTGTATTTCTGTATTTAGGCATGTGTTTACTATTGAAATGTGTAAGAAAAGTCTGTCTTCTAGAAAACTAATTTGTAACCTCAAAAGATTATGCTAAGCAACATTCAAATACATTTTATTATTAAATCCCTTAACTCAAACTGATTTACATATATTACTGAAATGAAATCATGTTTATAGCATTGCTGGCATACAAGTAGTTTCTTATCACTCTAGAGGGGAAACTAGCCACACTTCCTAAAAGGAAGAGAGAAAGCAGTGATGATCCAAGAAAACAGACCTGCATGAAGTGTGATTCATTCCGACGGAGAGCCTTCAGCTCCGTATGTTTTTCACAACACTTCTGAAAATGAATTTCTTTAGTCCATGATATGCTCAGAAATTGGCATAATTACTCTTGATGGTTTTGGAATACATTAATCTTAGCAAAAACCTTGTGAGCAGTGCTCTTGTGCCAGTAAGAAGAGGTGAAAAATTCATAGAAAAATGCCATGTGCATCTTCAGTAGTTATGAATGGAAGTACATTATGGAAATGAAAATGTCTGAGTGATGCTAAGTAAACTGTCCTAAAACCTGTCTCAAAAGTAATCACTTTTTTTCTTGCCACACCTTTTCAATTACGACAAGAGCTGTTATTTCAAAATAATAGGTTTTAGTTGTTTACTCTGTTTACCCATTTAAAAAGTATAATTTAATTGATGGAAGCATTACATCACCATAATATTAGTGCAATACAAGCTGCAGCATCCCTCTTGAGCATCTGGATAATATTGTTTCCTTAGACTAAGGACCACAAAACCAGACTTTTTAAAATGTTTTTAAAGCAGTGTATAATTGAAAGTGGGAGGTATTTTCTGTCAGAGCACAATACTTTAAGCATAGAAAAGGGGCACAGCATTCAGAGAATCAACAATTTGATGGGAACAATTAAGATGTTAGTGCCATTTGGATGGACATTCAGTAGAAAGAAATGATAAAAGGGTGGGAGGAAACACAAGGAAAAACACAAGAAGTAGGCACAAAAAGTAGGTAAAAGTAGGAATTGAGGAGTTTTTTGAAGATGATGATGAAGACTCTTCTTCCCAGATCTGCATATTAAATTTGCCTGTATTACCTCGGGGTTGGAGTAGCTTCCACATAAGTACTGTTTTCATGCACTTAAGTATGTAGGGTAATGTGAGCATCATTCCCCGTCCACTGCTCTTTTAATCTCTCTTTATTCCACTGTCCTTGTGCCAAATACTCTGGGTGGCAGGACAAAAGTATTGTTCATCATCACTGTTTTATATAGAAAAGCATCACTCTCATTCTCCCATTGGCTCTCTCAGCCATGAGGAAAGGGTTACCATTTTCCTTTTCAAATGAATACCTGCACTAAAAGAAGCCATAGGTGGCACCAGATATTCAGTTTTGCATTTACTGCTCAGCCACCATTTGAAATCATGGGCAGGCACTGTGAAAGGGCACAAGTTTTTAAAACTGGGCACAGGTACAACCATGTGCAGGTGAGACTGTGAAGGTCTGACACAGCAGCTGTTGGGAGGTAAGCCCTGGGTTGGATGCATTCCCTGAAACAGGTAAAGGGCAGTCCACTCCTCTTCCAGTTCCTTGAATGTTCTGGATTTGTTCTATTCACAGCTTCACTCTGAGACACCTACTGATGTTGTTCCTAATCCACAATACAAACGGCACTTAGCTTGCTTAACTCTGGAAGCAGAACTTGAATCAAAGTTGCACTGTTCTGCTACAGTCTAGAGAAAAGAGGGCAGTTTTCCTAGGGGGAAAGAACAGTACCTTAAAATTTATAAGTGGAGAAACAGCAACAAGGATCAACAAAGTCTGGAACTCTTATCATTAATCAGTTTGGTGTTGCCAAAGGTTAAATTTGGTCGAACATTGAACTGGACATATTCAAGCACTAAGGATTTCTTCATAGGAAAAACTTCTTTAAGTAAGTAAGTAGTTGTCTTGTAAGTAGTTTGTCAGTAAATGAGGTAACATTAAGTACCATAGCCCCTCTCAAATCACATATTTAACATGGATGGGTTTGTGTCAACCTTTGAAATCCGAAGGTATGCCACAAATTTCGGCCTGTAAATTGATCCATGAGTGTTCTTGCCTTTTCAAGCTTAATCTTTGCTCACAGTGACCTCTAGTGTGACTGGATGAGACAATGCAGTGGATCCAGGGCACAAAGAACTTTAAATGTGTTCATACTGTTACCAGGATGGGGGACACATGTCTGTGCCGTCTGTTTGACTGTAAGACACACTGCATTAAGCATGCAAAACATGAACAGGAAACCATGAACCCAAAAACATTCCTTCAGCCAAACCAAATAAAGAATTTAAAGATTTATTCATTCCTGTGCCATTTTGATCAGATTTTTGTTTATCAAAAACTCCATGAATGGTTTGATACATTTGGTAACAGGTTCAGGTAATTTTCAGCATTCCCAAGTGCAAGAGATTGCTTTTACTTTCTGAAACCCTGCACTGGACTTTGTCTGAAAGATGCAAATCAGAAGGCAGTGATGCAACAATTTCTGTAAGAACTGCTGTAAAATGTACAGATTCTTCAAACCCTGTCCACAGTATAGCTATGAATTTACTTCAGTTGTTAAGAATTGACATCAATATATTACATATATTTTCTTCAGGCATTTTCCTCCTCTCTTCTGCAGAACAATTTGCATGAAATAGGGGCAGGAAAAAAGCTCTAAAGCAAAGATTTTTCTGTTTGGTTTCTCCAAAATTGCAGGAGAAAAAAGTGGAGGATATAATTTAGAAAGTAATTTAGTAGGAAATATTACATATTAAAGTGTTTGGGAGTGTTAAATTGAAATTTGGTAGCTAGAAAGAATTTAGAATTAGCTAATTCAATCCTTGACTATTAAGAATTAAAGCTGTAAGCATATTCACACATTTCAGAAGGAAGTAATCTTGGGCCTACTTTGGACAAATAGAGATGACCATTCCTTTTTCAGACAAGTTCACATGGCTTGAAACATAAACTGACAATACTTTGCAAAAGACCCTGGAAGCTTTTTTTTTTCTATAAACTACTTTCTGTCCCTCCTAGGATTACACGTGGTACATGGCAGCAATGGACATGTTGTTCTCTAACCACAAAACATGGCATATGAATTGCTGTCTGAAAAACTGCCTTGCTACATCTCAGTTTTAGGCATGTTTAATGTAAAAGAATTCTGTACTAGAGGTTGTGCAGAATATAATGAAGGTTTCAAAAATGTGCAAAACTTTCACATTGAAAATTTAATTTCTGACACAAAGTGTATGCTATTAGTCATATCAGATCAAATTCTGTCATATTGTGGCTTTGGGGGTTTAGTAAGAAAGCAGGACTTGCTTGTAGTAACCATTTCCTAACATTCCATGTTTGGGTAAGGTGAATTCTCATTGCACACTCATAAAACCCTAGAATGCCTTTAATGTCTCAGAAGGGACATTACAGATATCTATCAAACCTGCAATAGGCAGGGATGCCATCCACTAGACCAGGTTGCCCAGAGCCCCATCCCTGGAAGTGTTCAAGGCCAGGCTGGATGGGCAACCTCTTCTAATGCCTCACCAACCTCTGAGTAAAGAATTCCTGCCTAATATCTACCTGTCCTCTTCCATTTTAAAACTGTTCCCCCTTGTCCTATCACTATTGGCCTGTATAAAAAGTTTCTCTCCATGTTTTTTTTAAGCTCTAAGCTTTTTGGATACTGGAAGGTGATGCAAGATCTACCCGGAGATCTCCAGGCAGAACTACCCCAACTCAGCCTGTCTGCACTGGAGGTGCTCCAGCCTTCTTTTTGTCTTGCTGTGGACTGCTCTAACAGGTCCACACCCTTCTTGTTTCGAGAGCTGCAGAGCTGGACATGACACTCCAGGTGGGGTCTCTCAAGGGCAGAGTAAACAGGGGAGAATCACCTCCCTCAGCCTGCTGGCTGTGCCTCTTTGGATGCAGCTCAGGCCAGGCTTGGCCTTTTGGGTTGCAAATGTGCGCTGCTCTGGCATGTCCAGGTTTTCTTCCCCCAGAATCCCAAGTCCTTCTCTGACAGGCTTCCTTCAATGAATTCTTCTCCCAGTCCCAACTCATGGCAGGGATTACCCTGACCCCAGTGCAGCACCTTGCACTTGGACTGTTGAATTTATGATAATCTCCTGAATCCACTTCCTAGGTCCCTCTGGATGGCATCCCCTCCTTCTGTTGTCTCAAGGAGTTCTTAAATGGAGAATTCCAGAATTATTACCTGCAAATTTCACATTATTGACTGTCAGTTACAAGGGTTCAGTCAATTTAAAATGCATACTTAAACCTCTGTTCTTTGTCCATTAGGCTATCTTCCCAAAAACTTTTAACTACAATCTTCTGCCATATTTCATATGTAATAAGAAAATTATATTTTTCTACTATATTTCACATTTACAAGCTTGTTCAGATTTTATTTATACATGCCAGTACTCCTGTTGTGTTGATTAACATCAATAGAACTTGAATTTAGTAAATTATCTATGCCTTTACCTGACATTAAAAGGAGTGTAAGGACAGATTGCAGCTCTTTAATAATGCTTTTCAATAATGTTTTTTCTTAGCAAATTGAATAATCTAATTATTCTCATGATGCCAGATGCAGTCAGATGTGTTCTTGCAGGATGGTGTTGGTCAGTTTGAGGTATTTCAACATCTTCCCAATCTTGTCTGCGTTTAGGACACAAGTCACACACAAGACTCCCACCAGGTGGCAATAAAACCTCTTCATTCTTTAAAGAATTTGCAATTATTTTCGATGGTAGAAACATCTGTTGTGTACTAATTAGATGGGGGAAATCGTGATTTCTAATAAGATGACAGAAAATTATTTTTCTGAACTCTCAAGGTATGAGTGCTTACAAAAAGTCTGGGAACAGACAGCAGTGTGCTGGGCAATAGTCATTGTTGTGTTCTTAACAGCTATTTCAAGGTAAATACAAGTAATATATTCCACTTGGTTCCTGAGAAACTGAAATAATTTTGTCTTTTGATGAAACTGTAGAGAGCAGACAGTGTGAAACACTAATTTATTAGTGGGAGCTTAAATCTCACAGAAGGCTCACAATTATAGTTCATATTTAGACTGATCAAATTCACATCTTCCACTACAAAAGAAATACTCTTTTTAGACTTAACCCAGGTGTGTTTCTATAAGTGCTGTACAGCTGCTCTATTCCTATCCTGTATTTCTATTCCTATCCTATTTTTGAAGAAGAAAAACCCTGCACACATACAGCTGTAGTCGACTGCCACTAGTGGTGAAGTGCCAGTAGCATAACCTGCAGAAAGATGCACTGATTTTCCCCGACTTTTCTTTGATATTTCTGACATATATTTCTCATCCCGTTCATCCCGATTTCCTGCAAAAATCTCTTTTTCCCTTATTTCTTAATGATAAATGATATTTTTCTGCTGTATGTATTACGTCGCCCTTGATTTTACACCCAAACAGGCCTTAGTATGATGAGTAGCACTCTGATGCAACTTTGGCCTGTACACACTTTCTGGTGCAAATTTTCTTTTTAATTTTGAAACAGTTAATGTACAATGCAGATTAACAGACTCAGTGCATCGAGTTGACCCTGGCTAACTGCCAGGTGCTGGCTACGGTCACTCTATCACTGCACTCAGCTGGGCAGGGGAGACAAAAGGAAAGGCGCATGGGTCCAGATAAGGCTCATGGGTCCAGATAAGGGCAGGGAGAGATCACTCACCAGTTACTCTCATGGGCAGAACAGACTCAACTGGGGGAAAAATTATTTTAATTTATTACCTATTAAAAGAGAGAGGAACAATGAAAAAAAACCCTTTTGGGCTCAACTTCACTCATGTGTTCTCCACCTCCTCCCCACAGCAGCACAAGGGGACGGGGGTTGGGGGACTGCAGTCAGTTTATCACAGGTCATCTCTGCTGCTCCTTCCTCCTCAGAAGGAGAGCTCCTCACACTCTTCCCCTGCTCCAGTGTGGGGTCCTTCCTGCAGGACAGTCCTCCATGAACTTCTCCAACATGAGTCCTTCCCATAGGGTGCCTGGGATCAGGACTGAATTGCTGCCTTGACTCAGGCCACACATTTGCCCTTTTCAATAGCTCTCTTTATCTGCAAGAGCTACTTTACTGCCCTTCTAAAGGACTTCACAAATTGTTAAATAAGGCAAAGATTTAGCAAAAGTTACTATTGCTCTTTAGGCAAAATTATATATCTGAAGAAAAAGCCATCCAAGCTTGTGGACACACAAACACGTCACGTATTATGAAGCATTACAAAATTTGTAATATATTAAATACCAGCAAAAACCCATTTAAAAATTAACCTCATGTTCTTAGTTAAACTTCGTTACTTGTACTTGCATCTGTCCCCACTTAGATTGTTCACAGTGAAGAACACAGAATTTGACATTAAAGGCTACAGTAATATTTTTTCCTATCTCCTCCTCCCCCCACAAAAATGTCACCAAAACCCCCCAAACCAAACAGCTCTGCAGAACAGTATCTGGCTTTTGGTACAGACCATTTGTTCCTCTCCAGTGATAAATGCATTTATAATGCACTTGCATCAGTCACAGGTACAGCAAGAGATACAGTTCTGAGATACACTTCCTAGAAATACTGCTCTTGATGAACAAATAAATAGTATAATTCTGGCTTTCATAAAAAGGAATACCAGCATATTTTCAACATATGACAAGATCTGCAGTTCTCTGTTTGCATTTCCCTGTTTTCCCCAACATACTAATCAGAGGATACTATTATATTCTGTATTGAATTCAGAATTCATAGGTACATTTCACTGAGGAGGAGATAACCTAGTTTTCTGAATGGAATTAGAATTTATCAACACAGCTTAAAACAAACAAGTTATGACATTTCCCACATCTCACTACTGATAACTGTCTTCAGTCAGTCTCCTGTTGACTTTGTTAACAGAAAATTAAACTATTGAAAAAATCACTCTATGATTACAAAAAAAGTACAGGGGGAGATTCAAACCCATTTCTCTACTATGTAGAGAATATATATGTATACTACTTCAGGAGCCACTTTACTGTAATTGATGCAGGAAAGATTAAATAAAATTACTCCGGATATTCAAAGACAATCTGTTACAGTTCTTCACTTATTTTATCATTAAAATGATTCTAATAAATTGGGGAAAAAAAAAACCAAAACCAAACCACCCAAGAATTTGAGGCAGTATGTTACATTTTATAGAGCTGAGATATGATCCAGGATAGGTCAATAACAGGATGGATCAAGAAGCCAAAGAAGGATGAAGAATAACTGGCTGTGTACTAGTACACAGGGGATTACAGTAGATTAAAAAATGATAAATCAGGAATGTCATTCTATGTCAGATAAAAGCAAGTGCCATTGTGGCATGCAAGGCATACAGGAGGTAATGCATTCACTACTCAGGCTTGTAAGGCCACAGCTGCCACACTTCAAAATCCAGATCTGTACTTTGGAAAGAGACGAGTCACATGGATCAAGTCTAGGAGAGCAGTGAGTCAGAAACCTAGGTGGAATTTTGGGAAAAAAATGTGGGAAAATTGGTCTTTTGGCCTTGGCAAAGAAGATACTTCAAAATGTGCAAAATGTTTTGCAAAGAGAATGTTTTTTAGTACTCTGAGAGGTTAGAACGAAAGTAATAACTTGCAGCATATGAGATTTAGATTAGATATTAAAACTTTACAAGAACACTGTAGCAGGCCATCTGTACAACCATCATGAGAGGTTTTTTTTAAGAGGAGACAATACAAACTGCTATAAGGGATATCCAGGTATTAGGAATAATGTTTCAGATAACAAGATAGTTCAGATAATATATCAACATTTTGTCCAACTTTGAGATTTTTATCAACATGTCTTTATTATTCAGATTACCACACTTTGTGAATCACTCTTCTTTTAACGAAGTTTTGAGGAAGTTCAGAACATTGATAAGTACTTAATTCCAACTGCATGTTGCAATATATCACTTTTTAAAGGTATGGTATTTAGGATATTCCCTTATTACTTCCTACCTCTGTTAATCTCACTAAGATTGGTGAGAAAACCTAAAAAGCTTTTTCTGCTGGACACAGAAAGAGCTACCGATAGAGACTTATTTAGTAAGAGCCAAATTTAGATATCCAATCAGCATAATGCTTTGCTAACACAAAGCTTGACAATATTCACAGTTAGCAATTTGAAAGCAAAAAATATATCTGCCTTTTATTTTTTGTGGCTTTGTTGACATACTTATGTGAATCATTGCATTAATTAAGTTTCATGAATAGAGATCTGATCTTTACACATGATAAAGGTGTCATCTGGTCTTAAGATAAAACTTTCAATAGCAGAGTGGGAATAAGAAACGAAGCTCTTGGGGCACAGGATTAAAAAAAAAAGACCAATTTAATTCTTGAGTTAGACCCCCTTTAGTTGTCTAAGCTGGCATTTAGTGGAGTGAGAGAGGGCAGGGAGGGTTGTTTTTTGCTTAAGGTATGTGTTGTGGTTTCACCCCAGGCAGAGCTGCTTGCTCACTCCCTCAGTCAGCAGGATCAGGAAGTGAATTGAAAAATAAAAGCTGGAAAACTCATGAGTTGAGATAAAGGCAGAGTAACAGGGAAAACAAAAGCCACACACACAAGCAAAGTAAAATGAGGAATTAATTCACTGCTTCCCATGGGCAGGCTGGTGCTCAGCCATCTCCAGTACAACAGGACCCATCACATGAAATGGTGATTTGGAAAGAGAAACAAAGGCAAACACCATCACTCCAAATATCCCCCCTTACCTACTTCTTCCCCACTCCACTAATATACTGACCATGATGTCACATCGTTTGGAATATCCCATTTTGTCAGTTTGGGTCACCTGTCCTGGCTGTGTCTCCTCCCAGCCTCCCATTCACCTCCAAGTTCCCTGCCAGAGTGGAGGGTGAAAAAGCAGAGAAGACCTTGGCTCTGTGTAAGCTCTGCTCAGCAATAACAAAAACATCTCTATGTTATCACCCCTGTGTTCAGCACAGATCCAAAACACAGCCCCACACCAGCCACTGGGAAGAAAGTTAACTCTACCCCAGCCAAAACCAGCACATCCTTAAGATTTAAAAGGTTATTTCATAAAAATGCAATTTGAGGTTTGCAAAATTTTTTTGGTTATAAATTTTTAACTCACCTAAAATCTTTCCTTTGGGCAATTCTCAAAGTCTTTAAAATATGCTAAGATCTTTTATGGTTAGGGCCCAAGCCACTTGAAATGATTCATAAAAGAACACAGTCTAATAGGGAAAGTAACATAAATAATTCAATACTGTTATGCCCTTTGATAGGTACATGAGGAACAGAGAATGCCTTTGGAGGTTCCGTTTCATTTTCACTTTAGGCAAGAGAACATTCTTTTTTGAAGCAGAGAAATACTTTGCCTTACACTGCCTCATGTCTGGCACCACAAAGTGTTGTACACACTGTGCTTGACTCATTCCATGTGAGGAAGAAAGGCTTCTGTAGGAGATAGGCAGGCTATATTCCAAATACAGTTGTACTGACATCTTAAATAAATAAAAAAATAAGCTAGGGAAATAATGCAGAAATTCCAAGCACATCCGGTTGCTTTATGAGCTTTACCCTTTTTAGCAGATTAAACACATTTCAAACACTGAGCTCTGGGGTAGGAATAGTGTTCTCTTTGCTTCTTCTTGCCCTGCAGCCTCCTTAGATGAGCTTTGGGAAATCGAAAAGACTGCACAGAGAGAGAATTAATTTGCACGCAGGATCTACAGCCTAAATTTGTCATCCTGGCAGCCCTTTCTTTTTGAAGTAAATCATGAATCATCACCAAGGGAAGAGGCACAGAGGATGAAGTCCATGTTACAAAGTACTGTGGCTGGAGCCAGCCTTTGAGAGTCCCCATGGAGACTGGCCACGGTGCCTCTGGAAGCAGCACAGCCACGAGCCCCTGGGCTGTGAACAGCCATCTCATGCTGAGCTGTGGGACCTCAGCAGTTTGGTCACCTCTGTGGCTGACTGCCCTTTCCTCCACTGTACATCCCTTCTATCTTCTCACAGCCTAATTTGCTGATACCTTCTGCTATCAGCTTCCCACTTGGCCTGTTTGAACCCACTGTGACCTTACTGTGGCTAGACTACAACTGAGAGCCTTTTTCAGGCTGTTGTATGTATAATACCATCTTATGGCAGTAGTCACAACACTTTCATAGTGTTACTGTTTATCTGAGCCTGCAATTACACAGTTTAATTAAATTTTGTTTGACATTAATTTCCGTTTTTTCTTAGTCTTTATTTGCATGTGACTCCACCCATGAAATGGTACTGGCAATCTCCACCAGCATATATTGCTGTTGGCCTAGAGGGCTGATGTAGGTCCCTTCCAACTGAACTGCTCTATTCTAGTCCCAATTTTTTTTCTAAAGAAAATAGGGAGCCATAAGAAAATGTAAGTGCACTTGGACAGAAGTCTACGTTTACACATTCTTAATTACTCAAGTTGTTACTGAACTCTGAGTAATGTACTTTAAGGCAATAATCAATTTGGTACCTTTCCTAAGGACAAACATTCTAAAGACAGAGCTAATGTCATTAATCCTGTCTAAACTTTCTGCTTATTGCAGCCTGTTTTATTGAACTTAGGTGAAATTGCCTTTAAAGTGGTATAAGGAGACCAAAACTATATGGGCTATTGATACATTTTTTTTTTTCTCATCATAATATTAATTATACTTGAGGCAATTAATTTTTAAACTTGAGAAATATTTTCTTTTTTCTCCATTGCATATTAATCTGTCATTTAATAGAAATTAAATATGTTTAACAGAGATTAAATATACTTTTATTACACACAAAATCATCCAAGTTCTGCACCACCAGAAACCAGACAGCAAGGAACAATTTAAGTTGTTTTGCTTCTGAGCATTTACAAGAATGTGATAGTACAGGACGAGTTTTGGTATCTTCACTGAGTATGGTAATGCATCTCTAGGATGAGTAATGAAATGGCTCATTTCATCTTCCACAAGGTAAACTCCCTGATTCCAGTACCTTTGGTTTGCAACTGCTCCTATCCAGTTTCTACCTCTAAAGAAAAGACCACATTCATCATTCAAAGTCCTGCTTTGTCTTTGAAGAGAGCTTCTTCCAAGTGAGAAACAGCAGATCTTAAATATCTGTGCTTGGTTGCATACTGCTTTCCAAAGATAAACAAATCTTTGGTTCATTTTCTCTTTTAATATGGAAAAGGGAAGGAATTTATCAGACTATCTGTTCACTTCCTTATCACCCTTTACTTCTTCTCAAAAGTCAGCTTTATGAGACCAACCCTTTTTCATTCTCTAAGAAACTACATCCAGGGGAATTCCTCAATATTCCCCTCAAACAAAGACCTTGCATGACAGCAGTAGAGCATTTATTGGTTTTGAATGCTGATTGAAGATTTACATCAGTGTGCGTAACAGAAACTGTGGTAGATCTTAAATGGCATTTCCAACTAGCTCCTATCCTTTGAAATGATGCATAACCTTGTATCATGTCTTGAACCTGCAGTTTTAAATCCATAGGTGCAAGAAAAGTTCACCTATGCTCTAAACATATAAACTGCTGTACCAGGACTAAAATATTCTGTGTGATTAAATTCTGATATTAATTAGAAGATCATAAAAGGTATTTTCATTTCTTTTTCCCTTTGCACGTTAAGTTTCTATAAGAGGGATGCTACAACCCAAGAGCTGATGAACTTACATAATATTATCAATATATACTATAAGATTTGTCTTCAGAAAATCAAGGTGGTCATTAGCAAATCATTCTTAAAAAGAAAGAAAAAAGAATCATGAAGAGAAAAAATGATTCACCAAAATGTCATGATTTTAACAGCCATGTTTAGAAGCCTTTTTCCATCAAAGCTCTGACTAGCTCAATACATCACATAGTAAAGCAAGCGTGAGTGAGCCACGAGCACACATCCTCAGAGAATTCTTTCTAAGAAGTAGAATGGCTGTTATTTTTACACTTTTAATCCCTAGCCTCTCCTTATTACAGCTAATCATCTCAGCAAACGCATTAAAGAGGGCTCTGCAGGTAGTGTAGCATGAGAAATCAATTGCCATCCAAAGCACTAGTGCTTGCTTCTATAGCAGCATCTTTGACCACACATGGGTTAATATATTGTGAATCTTCCATTTTCCCTTTTGTTTTAACCTGAGTCAAATGCTTTGTTCCCATATTCCACAGCATAGTCATTAACATCATCTATTTATATTGTCATTTTTAATTTGATAGGTGACTGCACAGCAAGGCAGCTTTTAACCAAGTCAGCTGTACATAAAGCCTATAATAAATCCTAATTTCAGGATGTATATTCCCAGAAGACTCTTCCCCCTCTCTTAAGGAATAAGTGACTTCTCTAAAACAGGTGCAAGGAAACATTAAAAGTGCATAGATATCTGCTCAGACACGTGCTGACAAACAAAAGAAAGGAATATTGTACAGTCTATCCAGTACAATACAGAAACACAAATTATGATTGTTAAACTACATATTTCAACTCTTATTTGCAGTCTGCTTCCTTAGGCTGCTATTTATACCTGTGCGTGTTAATTATTCCCTATTAAAAGCAGGAATTTATAACAGATGCTATTTCTGGATATTATACCATCACCCACCTAAGGTAGAACCCATCACTAGGGTGAGAAAGATTGGAGAACATCTCCAATAAGATACACTAACTGAAACTGTCATATCAGTGGTCTGACCATCTGTAAAAGAAGATTAGATTCTGACTATGTGTTGTTGTAAGAATTTATACAATTCTCACACAACTCTTGGTAGGTGTGGGCAGGTTCTGACCTTGGCCAAACTGGTCCCACCTTGTGAGCTGTGGGACTCCCCAGCATCACTTCCCCTTTGGTACAGCAGACACACCCCCTGTGTTTTGAAATTCAGCAGCATGGTAGGTGATTTTTTTTTTTGGCATGTGTTGGTGCCACTATGAATTTTGTACAGAACTGCATGGCAAGACAGATTCTCTTGGGGTGTGTAAAAGGCAGCACTGCTCCAGGGCCAAGGTAACCTTGCCAGAGATTCACCCACAATGCAGAGAGGGAGCCCAGGCACCCCATACACAGACACTTAGCAGCCAGCTCTCTGAGCAAGACACATCTCAAGTACAGAAAATCAGGCCAGCTCTTTCCAGCAAGCTTGAATCTGAAAACAGTGTTTCTTAAAAAAACTTAAATGAATGCTAAAACATGACTGTTTTAAATGCAAATCCACTGCAAGTTTCACAATGCCACAATAACTTAGAAGAATAAACCTCATTCCATTTCAATGACTCTGAATCTCCCAGGCTTTCTGAAGGAGATGTCTTGAATCCAACTTTTCTAGAAAAATCATTCCCATAAAAGATCACACCCAAATCCTTTAAAGTGCATAATTATAGTCATTCAACTTAAGGTTTCCCCTAAAAGAAACTTTCTCTTGCTTGTCCTGAGCACTATTAACATTCATAATAATCAGTGCTGGAAGAAGTTTTAAATATAGCCATATATTGTACATAATTGTTGTACTGTTGCTATGCACTATTATATAACTGCCTGCAGATGGCTACATTTCAATGGGAAAAAACACACTGTTTAAAAAAAACCTGTTCTTTGAGTGTGTATTTCTGATTTCTAAATAATAGTATTGATAATATTAACAATAATAGCAACAACAATAATAAAAAAAAAAAAATCAGTGCTCCGCTTTTACATTTACAGCAGCAAATAGGCTGGTCCTCTCTGTGTAAATCAGTTTCAAATGTGCTCTATTTTTTTTTTAATAAAATAATGTAAAAGCATAAGGCATTACAAAAAGAACTGAAGGTTTAAAAACTTCTCATGCTTTGAGTTTTAACTGAACAGGAGCACCACCTCTGTTTATAAGAATTTTTTATTAGGATTAAAACTCAAATTTAGAGCAAGGAGTCTGATATTCTTCTGCTAGTCTGCAGGATTAAAGCTCTTTAAAATGAGAATATCAATATTAAAAATGAATTAACTTTTCAATTATGGCCTGTCCTTGAAATTTTATTTTGCTTTCTACCTAATATAGTTACTGCAGCATGAGTGCAATAAAGTCAAAGTGCTTCTAATTCTAAATTGCATAATTGTAAAGTTACCAGAAGGTTTTTAGGGCATTTTTAAACTGTTGTTTCAAAGAGTCAGTTTTATTCCTCCTGAAATAAATGAAAAATTGCATTGATTTTTAAGGAATTCAGAACAGAGCCTAGTATTTTCTTGCTGATGTCTCACACACCACTTTTCAGATCCAATACTTCAGTCTGCTCTACCAGTCACTAATAGCAGAGGTAGGAAGCTGGTAACACACTAGGCAAACAATCAGTAGTAATAAATCAGCTGATAGCTGGGCAAAATACTTCTCTTCCTTTGCAGACATCTTCTGTATTTCACACTCCACATTCTGTTTGTGTTGTTCAGAAGCTTCCCACATCAGCAGGGACACCATAGTCACCAGGACATATCAGGATTAATTTTTGGCCAACCCACCAAATTCCAGTGTGAACTTGGGCTTGACCCAGTAGTTTTTTTCCAGTAAGATACAGCACTGCTGTAAATAAACAGGCCAAAAAAAACCAGGCCAGATGATAACTCTTTGCTTTCACCTCATATGCCAGTCTCTTGGCTATTCCATGGCCACTAACAGCACTTGTTCTTTGGGGATGGGACCATCTTTCCAATAAATCTGTGCAGCACAGAGAGTGCAGTGCATCCTTCAGCTTCTAAATATTAGTGGATATCAAAGTCCAAGCTCTCAAAAGAATGCTTTGGGGTTTATGGAGTGATGGTTGCTCTCCAGCTGAATGGAACAGCAGGTATTAGTGCCATGTCTGACAGGAAGATAATATTTTTGACTCTCTGCAGACAAGATAATCACCTTACTTTTAAAATAAATCAAATTCATGTTAAATAAATAAAAAAGAAACATTTATATTAATGAAAAATACTGAGAAACAAAGTGCTAAATAAGATATAAACTATACTTTCTTCTTTATTTTCAAGTAATTTCAAGTGAAAATTATTTATTAAGAAAATACTTTGCCTGTAACAACCCTATGCACCTACCCATTACAAGCAAATCCTATAGAGAACATCCTGCCTTTTTGCAGAACACAGCACTGCATCCTTGCACAACACATAACACTAGTATAATACCATGCATATATAATTTATGAGCTACAATTTCCCCTCTTCCTGACCAGGGCCAGAACTAAGGCCCCAGATTCCTACTCTTATGAACAGTTAGATAGCAGCTGAAGCATAACAAGCTGCTTATTCTGGTTTCATTAATCCAGACTTGGAACACAGCCACTAATAAATGTGTTGGCATTTTTTAAAAGCCTAAGTATCAAACATTTATACCTGAAATTTTCTTAGAAAATGGTAAAAATTGACTACATGAAGTAATTAACACCAGCTGGGACATTCAATTTGTATTGATTTTAAAATCAAAAGTGGTATTTTCTCATATAGAGAAGGAACTTTTGGGGTCATTCTGGCTACAAGAATTCCTTTAGGTCTTGTTTGAAATGCCTCCCTTTGGAAAGTGTTGCTTCACACCACCCAGCAATGAATATTCCCTTTTAGTCTCATAAGGTTTTTCAGTTTAATTGCCTTGACTGTTAAAATGTGCATTCCAGTTTGGATTCTAATCATTCAGTGTGGCCGTCAATAAGAGTTAGTTTTATCTGCAATACTGAAGTGTTCCCTTCTCAAATTTCTGTGCCTGTGATGATGCTGCCCTGAGCTGTCTCTCTGCCGAACTCCATCAACCTACTTTGAGTATGTTCTGAGGCTGATGCATGTTTCTTGTATGTTGTGATTCCTGTTCAAATCTCTTTTCCCATAGCCATCTTGTCTTTTTAAACTAAGCGCAAACCTAGCACTACAGCAGCAGCAGCAACAGCAAAACAAATGGAGTGGTAAACTTGTTTATTTTCTCCTTGATTTGAGGCCAGTTTACACAAATTCTGCATAAACCACCAATATAACACTGAGTCAGTTATCATGACTGTTCCCTGTCCCTGAGGTCTGGTGCTTGGCTCACAGAACACATTTCTGCTGCATTCACTGGGTCATCACTGAATCTGGATCAACAGAAATATAACCACGAACAGCATTTTAGTAAAGGTGCGCTCACAGCCGATGCACGGAGGAGTCAGTCTGGTTTGAAACCCCCAGCAAAGCCTGAGCCCGGGAGCTTCAAGCTGATATTCTCTTCCATTCTGACAAAAGAACGAGGTTTTAAATGGCATCACGATTTACACGCGTCCGCAGATGAGCTGCTCTGACAACTCCTTGTCTAATTCTTGAGTGACATAAAAAATTAAATGGGTCCATCCCCTGGGAGCTCTGTGCCAGACGAGCCTGCACCTGCTGAAGCGGGGACCGAGCGAGAGGACCCGGTCCCCATGGCTTGCGGGGCGGCTCTCCCGGAGCCGCAGCCCCGCGGACCCATCGCGGCCGCGCTGCCGAGCGCCCCGAGCGGCGGCGGGCGCGGGGCGGGGCCGCGGGAGGGCCCGGCCGCCACCGCCCCCGAGGGCGGGCCGCCGGTGACAGCTGGGGAGGGACCGGGGGCCGGCAGCGAGGTGCGGCTGTCGGGCGGTGCTGCGCCGCTGCTGTGTCCGCATCGCGCCGGCGGATCCCCGGGGAAGGAGTGGGCAGGGGCTCGGCCGGGCCCTGCCGCCGTCGCTGGCCGCCGAGTGGGTGAGTGGGCACGAGTGGGTGATGCGGGGGCGGCGCGGGCACGGCGTGGCAGGGGAGGGAGGACGGAGGGATGGAGGGATGGAGGGATGGAGGGAGGATGCTGCCGCGCTCGGAGACTTTGGTCGTGCGAGGTGCCTAAGGGAAAAAAGTGCATCCCGGGGCGGGGCGAGGCTGTTCTCCTCTCCGCTCGCCCGCCCGTGCCGGTGACCCGACGGGCGAGGAAGCCCCGGGAAGGGGGGCCGGTCCTTGGCGGGGCAGGGGCTGGGTGTCCCCAGGCGGGGCGAGGCGGCTCCAGCCCGCCCAGGGGGCCCGCTCGGCCGGTCGCCTGCCGGCCCCCGCCCTCCCGCAGCTCCCCCGCAGCCATCAGCGGGCCGGAGCGCGGCCGCGGAGGGGCCGGGACAGCTCCGGGGGCTCCCTGTGCTCCCCACCCCCCCGGTAGCCGCGGCACGGCGGCATGACGGTCCGGAGCATCCCGGCGCCGCCGCCGCCCCCTCCCGGGCCGTACCTGCGGTGCCGGGGGTCCCCGGGGCAACCTCCGGTGCTGGCACCTGCTCCTGCAAGCCAGGTCCTGCCAGCAGGGATGTTCTAGGAGCGAACCCGAGGCCTGCCCTTGGAGGGCTGGCAGGATGAGGCCTTTATTTTTTTTTTTTTCACGGTGCTGTCTGGCTGATATTTACATAATATCTCAGCTTAAATGTGACCTCGTCCCTAATTGGAGGCTTCCTTTCCATTTTCTATGGCAACACTACAGAACAGATCACTCCAGTGGGCTGGATCAGAGGCATACCTGCACACACTGTAATTTTTCTCTCTTGGTTCCCCATCAAGACTGGTTTGTTCTAGTGGATGGATGAGATTTTAAAAAAAGTTCTTTCCATCAGCCCTTAAAGCAGTGGCTGTGCCTGCAAGTCACTGCAGATTTACAAGATCTCTAAATTAGAGGAGGATGAACTAGCAAGAATTATTTTTGTTAGGTATTTATACATTTACTAGCCTTACAAATAACTTCCATGCACCACACTGCTTAATCAAAACAATCATAAGAAATTATGTTAATGATAACTGACTGTATTTATTTATTTTAAAATTAATTGAATTATTAGAAGAAGAAAGAAAAGAAATCCTAGCAAATTCTGTAAGGGGGAAGGAATTGAGATCCACTTAATTCAGAGATTCGTTTTGCTCAATGAGATCCCTGCCCTATGCTTAGAACCCATCATATATACACAGTACTGCCTCTTCTTACACAGTTGGTCTCTACTGACAGTAAGCTTGATGTGCTTCAATATTTATGTAGGAGTTGGATTCTGTAATGCTTATTAGGATATGCTGTGTTTCATCTCTGTGAGATGCCAGCTTCAGTTTCAGGTTTTGTATGGTGAAGGGTGAATATCTTTGTGTTGGTTTTCCAAAACCTGCTGAAAATAAGTGTTTTGTGATTGTAAGACACACTAATTCATGGTGCATTTAGGCAGGAAGGTTTTTCTATAGACCTTTAAATTTTGCCTTAATTATTTTTTGACATGGTGGTTCTGTTCTGCATTGAAAAAACACATCTTTTTGTTAATAATGCTGAAATTAGTTACTGTGATACAAAAGCTGGGATACTGTGTATGGCTTAGAACATTTGTTTTCTGTCTCTGCTCTGTTTGTACTTCTTGGTTCACTGGGATGACTTTGTTTCTTGCACCTGAGGTAGTGTGGGGTCTTTTGAGGTTTGAGCTTTTTGTTCCTGGATAGGTACACGGAGTTAGGTTGTTAATACTAATCTAATCTTTGAATAGAGATTCAAACAGAAAGGCCAAGAACCTTGGATCTTGTGGGAGAGGGGATTCTTATGGGTGGCGAGACCACTTTTGGGAGAGGTGCTCTGCAAGTTCAAGGAGGCCACTCCTGGGACTCCTTCACTGAGGCACTGGGGCTCATCTGCTACAGGCTGACACAAGTACTGCAAGAGGCCGTTGGTGTAGAGATTTGCCTAACATAGTGAAGTTCTCCTGCATGTAGATGAAGGCTTTTTATTTCCATTTGCTTTTTGGAAATGCTTTGCTCTGAGCAACGCTCGCTCTCCACTTAGATGAATGCTCCTTTAGTGTCTTAGATTGTTGTTACGGGAATGCAGGAGCTGGAAATATCCTCGAAAGAGGCCATGTCTTGAACCTGAGGTATAAATGAGGCTTGAACTGAAAGAGATGTGCTCTTTTCAAATATTAATTCCAAGTCACAGTGATGGAGCAGCGGTTTCTTAGATTCTACTCTCAGAGGTCCATCTCATTCAAGCTCACGTTTTGTTTTCCATGGTTATTACCTTTATGTCCACAGCACCATCTTCTTTGCAGTTCATCCCAGCTCTGCTGTCAGTTTCTGCCTTTAAGTATAATTGTCTGTATAAAAATGTTGATAGTTACTTCCATGTATAGATTTTCTTTCTTGTAGAGCATTTTGGTTGGATAATGGTAGAAGATGGGAGATGTAGGAGTAGCAAGTATATGAAGAAGGAAACGGGCCTGGGCTGTATTTCTGGATTGTGCAAAGCCAGATGGAGCTGGCATAAATGCATGTCAGGGAGCAGAAAATACTGAAGAATGTGAAATTGGATTGCCCCTTTGTATAAAAGCAAAGTTGGTTGCATGCTGCCTCTGTGTAAGAGAATATTTGGTCAGATACAACTAATTCTTGCATCTCCATTTATTAATGTTGAACCAAAGTTGCTCTGCCATCAATCAAAGAAAACATCAAGCCCTTCCTCATGTCCTTGTCTGTATTCCTGATTTTTTTTCTCTCAACTTTCATTAACTCTGTTCTTCTGCATTTTGAAGGCACAATATTCAGAATATCCCCAAAGCCTTAATTGCAGCTTTGTGTACTGATATGCACAAACACATTCCATCTCTTGTTTCTCATTAAAAAATTCCATATTTAGAACAATTGTTAATTTAGGGTACTTATTGCAATGTTACTCAGCATTAGCAAGGAAAATCCATTTCATGGTCATTGTTTTCTCCACATGTTACAATAAAATATCTAGAGTTAATGATCTCAAAAAGTGGAGTTTTTCCATCTTGGGAAGTTTCACTCCTGTATGCAAATTTTGTTTCTTCTGTTTAGTTATTGCTAAGGTTTTTTAAAATAGCAAACTTTATGAGCCCTAACTTCAGTAACAGGTAAAAATCGATAGTAGTTCAAAGTGATGCAGATTCATTGTCAGTGGGGCAAAATGGAACCACAGTAGTAGTTTAAACTAATTTTTCATTCATTCTTTTTTTCCATGATACTTCTTCTATCCTTTGCACATTATTGTAAATGACAGAACTTTGTCTTTGACAGATGGAATGCTTTTGTAGGCCTTTCTTAGAAATCACTAAAACTTGGTTGGTAGCTTCCTTACTTGCAATATTTCATCACTTTGTCTAATAAGAATGGCAGCTGAAGAGAAGCTTCTGCCATGTGCTGTGGTGGGTGAGGTCTTCCCCTTTTCCTCCCAACACAATCCAAGCTCATAGATCTGGCATTTCATTCCACAGCTGCCTTTGGATTGGATGCATTCTTTCTTTACCAAATAGGCTCTCAAACACATGCATAAATGCACATGAAGAGCCAGATGTATTTGGGAGGCTCCCACCTGGAGCTGTTAAGTTGGACAAGAGTGGATAATGCTTGATGTAGTGGGGAATACAGTGGGAATTTCCTTAGTTTATTTTTGTTCTGTTAGTTCACAGAAACTTGTAGTCAGTCTGTGTCTTGTTCACAATGGAAATTACATGTTGATGAAAACAAAGATATAGAGTGGTAATTTCTAATTTATCTTCAAATCCTTGGCTTTAAGAGAGGGTTACCTAAGGCACATTTTATAAAAACATAAACATACACATGAAGTTGTTCTGGTGCTTTCCTGTTAACAAGCTGAATAATCCAATAAACTGAAACCAGCTTCTGGAGGTAAAAGTGAAATTGATGTAAAAATCACCTAAATTCTGTAATGTTTAGAAGTAATGAATAGACTTTTTTAAATAGTTGTTATGTCATCCTCAAAAAGCACAGTCAACATTGGTTTGCTTTGCTTTGACTTTACTTTGTTTTTAGTGGAAGATGGCTGAAGGACATCTTTGCTTTGTTCTGATAATAAGGGAACTTTGATGTAAATATTAGTTGATTTGTTTCTTGCAGATGTTTTTTAAAACCTATATGATTAATCTGCAAGCTGACATTCTGTAATCAGTGTAAGATTAAGAGAGGAGCTATTTATGTTAAACGTATTTGTTCATGCATGGCTTATTTGTTCCTTCCTAAATGGTGAATGTAGCCACAACTATAAGGTGATCAAGATGTCTCTCTTAACTCTTTGAAGTTTCTGTTCAGTTTTCTTCACACTTTTAGCCCATTTTTAACCCCACGTTGCCCTATATTTA
The DNA here is from genome assembly GCF_022539315.1 of Serinus canaria. Taxonomy (NCBI): domain Eukaryota; kingdom Metazoa; phylum Chordata; class Aves; order Passeriformes; family Fringillidae; genus Serinus; species Serinus canaria. The sequence goes on along the minus strand of NC_066317.1, from coordinate 59,356,599 downwards.
GCACCCTCCCTTGACATTAAGGAAATGAGAGCTCTTTCAGAAAGTATGTTTTTTCATATTTCCTAGTCCATTTAAATTTAACTTGCATTTCACAAGACATTATGACTGAAAGCTTTGAGTTGCCCTTGTGATAGCTGTTACCTTTCCATCCAGGAAGGAAGTGTCAGTAGAGTCTCACAGCTGCATTCTGCAGTTTCACTTTTGATTTAGCACTGATGCTCAGCATGTGTTGCAGATGAAATGTTTGGCTTCCTGGGTGTAACCTCAGTCAGAAGTGTCCCTTTGTCCATGGTCTGCATGGTTTTCAGCCTTCATTATGGGCAGTGTCTGCATATCTGATTGCTTTGACTTTGCTGTGCAGGTGAGGAGGTGATTTTTTTTGTTTTTCCCTGTGAGTAGAACACACTAAAATTTAATCCTAACATTATCTATTCATTTTAAGAAGAGGTGAGGCAAGTGGTATGTTGGTGCAATTGAAACTGAGGTGCGACTATTGTTGTTATTATTATTGTTTGAGTAAGAGTGAGCCATTGCAGAACAATCCTCTGTGGATTCTTCCAAAATTAACTTCTTCTTCTTCTTCAACAGTCAGAACAAGAAACATCTTATCTAACTAAAATAGATTATTTTAGTAAGACTTTCCAAAATGTCAGTGATTATGAGGCTGAGATTTTATTTTCTTTTTCTGTTTTCTATTCAGAGCAGTATTCAGCATCTGGTAGGTTTTTATTTACTGCACTGTAATGCTTCTGTTTGTGCAAAAAAGTGTCCAATACTTTGCATTTCTTCTCACTAGCTTGTGTGTGAACTACCAGCCAAAGATACAAGCCTTGTTTTCTTGTGAACTGCTAATTCTCTGAACAAGCTTATTACCCATGTTTATAAATACATGTGGTGATGTGATGCATGTCTGCCCTGAGTCTAATCAGGATGTGTTTCCAGGCTGAAGGTTTTACTTTGTGAGACAGTGATTCTCATTCTGTTTGAGTCCCTAAGGTGCAAGCACTGCTCTGGTTTTGAAGGAACTGCTTCCCGTAATACTTTCTGCTCTATCTGGATCCTGTCAGAATGGAGAGTGTGTAGGGAAGTGCTCCTTCTCTGAATTGCTTAGAAATGAGAAATGAAACTCCAAGAACCAACTTTTTTCCTGTATCAAGGTGTAAAGCAGTACTTTCACAGTGTTTTAACTTATGTTGATCTACTTGAGTCACATCTTGGCATTTCCTGTAGAACAGATCATGGCTCAACCATTTATTGCTAAGTTTGTTAGATATAGACTATATTATAATTATACTCTGCTAATTTAGTGTGGCAGACTTTTATTTCTTATAAAAGAATTAATTCCTTTTTCCTTTTGAATCCTCTTCTGCACTCCCTAGTTCTTAAACAAACAAACAAACAAATCTGCAAATACACCTTATCCCACCTTCTTATGTTCTTTGAGATGCACTCATTTTAAGGAAGACCAATTGATAATTTATCTGCACTATGGCAAAAGAAAATAATTCAGCTGACCAGTAAGGATGATGGATTTAATTCTCACAAAGGCAGACTTCAGCTTCTCTGCGCAGCATAATCCTTCTCAAGATAATCATCCTGTTAGCTTCTGCATGAGGCTTTGGCTTCCAGCACGTAGGATGGCAGGGAGGATGGGATGCTGTGCCCCAGCACTTACTGACTGTTCTGGTAATTCTGAGGTTTTTTTAGTAAAATGGCAAACTCTTACTAAAAACTTTAATTACATTTGCTGTAGCCTGGCTTCCTACGGAAATGAGCCTTAAATGCTTCTGCTTTCTCTGAGTCCCCTATGACTAATTTTTGCATTTGTTGGACAATTTCAATCTACATGTGTGAAATGCTTGAAGTCTTGAAGATAAATCTCCTGCTCCAGAACTTAAGACATATGTGTTTGATTGCAGAGGTTAGATGAGCCTCTTTTTGGTATTTTTGGTCAAGTTTTACTGATGAATGGCATGAACTTGTGTTCTTTGCAATGAGTCACCTTGAAAAATGAATCTTTTGGACGATTGTGTTCCTGACAACTCACTATATCCCTTTAAACTCATTATATCTCTCGTTAATGCTTTCTCATTTGGTTTGGTGGTGGGATTTTTGTTTCTTTGTTTATTTTGGGTTTTGTCTGGATTTGTTTGGATTTTTTTTGTAGATTGCCATCATATCCTGAAATTTCTCAGAATTTTTTAGATTCTATATTTGACCAGCTGGGAGGTTGGAGCTATTACTGCCTCTTGCAGCAAAAATGCAAAGCTTTCCTGCATTCAGCTAACTACCAACCCTGCCTTTATGTCAATAACAAATATTTTTTATAGATATTATTGCTGGCAGATTTGGGGTTTTTTTGGGGGTAATGTGCACTGTGTAAGAAAGCCTGAAATATTTTTAGGATTTTTTGTACTTTTTTTCTCCATCTTTTCACCTTAGCCTTTCCTTATGTATAGTCTAAAAAGTAGATGCCTACTTCTGCATCAAAAAGGGAACTGTGACCATAGCCATAGTTAGGTATATCTGATCTAGATAGTCTGTCTATTTAGTGAGCTGTTAGGAATATAGGTATTGGGTAAAAAGCTGTGCTTTCTAAGAGTAAAAGTTTAAATGCTGAGAATTTTGTGTGTACTCAGAAAATGCTCCAAGAATTATTATACAGATAAATCTGTTTCATCAGCCTATCTGATGAACTGGGTGAAATAGAAGATTCCTGCATACTAGCACTTTAGCATAATTGCATAATAATGATAAATTATGCTTTACAAGGGAATGTGTTGGAGATGTGTCTTATTTAGACAGTGTTTAAGCTCTAATCACAGCACTTAGTGTACTTAATATATGCATTGTCCAGGAACTGAGGAGAGGCTAATCCTTCAAATAGCACAAAAGCAACACAGGATTCCAATTATTTGCTGTTTCCTCACACAAAGTAGAGAAAAATCTAAAACCTTCAGAGGGATGTGTTACTTTATCACTTGAGGTAATAAATACAGTGCATTTTTTGAGATTTAGATCTGTGAGTATAAAATCAGAAAGAAGAGCTGTGAATATCATGATTGTCAAGAACAATAATCCTAATCTGCAGAAAACCTCCCCAATATATGCTGCAGGTTTGCTCTTTCATACCCAGTCCAGTATGTCTAGCCTTTGCACATCTGATGCAAAAATGCATTGCTGCTTCAGCTGCCATAATCAGCTGTAACTAGGATGTGGACTAAGGGAGCTGGAAAAAATCCATGGTCCTGCACTGGAATGCAGTAATTGCCAGCTCCTTACTGGGAGGTGGGACCAAATGTGTGAACATATGACAGCATGAAGCTTAGCTCTGTGGAATAACTCTCCTGCTCTAGTTATTTCAGATACTCTGGAATAACATCTCTGTTTCTCAAGGAAATTATTTTTATTAGTATATAAATAAAGATGGAGAAGAAAAAATTTAAATGGATGCTGTATTCTGAACTGTTTGTAAGATCAGTCTTCATGTGAAATTGCCACGGTCAGTCTTCATGTCAAAACAAGTCTGAAGAAGCTGTATGGGGAGTAGATAAGTCAAGAATGGTGAGAAAGATGCAGAAGGAAATGAGTGAGTTAAAAAAAATATACTGCAGAGAAAATAAGAAAGAGTGGGCGTCTATGTAGGCAGCTTTGTTGATGTCAGAATGCTACATGTTCTTATTTTGTTGTGCTTTGTCGTGATGGAGGAGTACATGTTCTGCACAGATTAAGCCATGCCATTCTGTTTTCTGAAATATTTTTTTTTAATGTGGAAGGAATCTTTAAGTGTGAGATACTTTCTTTAACAATGAAGCTGTGCAATATGAAACTCTTATTTTTGGGGGTTTTGAATTACACAAAGCATTTTTACTTTTTCCTGTTTCATATTGCCTGAGATGCACCCCACCCTGTGGGTGATAGAAATGTTTTCATGGCTTCTCCCTTGCAAAGGCTGTAGATTTTAAAGTAGAAAAATAAGAGCCCTCTTGACACTGACTCATTTGATTCTGATCTCAGCTGCAGTCTGTATAACGTGGATCCATCATCCATACATTCATCACCTTTATTGCATGAGTTCTGAATTGGCACTGGATGTAAATAACACCCAGTCTAGGCAGTGAGGTTGACAGTAGGAGTTACACTCATTGTGATCCTGACCTCTGTGCACGGGAAGAGCTGCTACAGTTTTGGGGCTTTGATTACACATATATCATTCTTCAATCAGCAGTAAATAATCTGAAGTAAAGTCTTAAGTTTGGATTTTTTTTCCCTAGCTTTTAACATGGCCCATGCTGCAGGTGTTTCTGACTGAGGAAACCTGCCCTGAAAAGTGGGACTGTAAGTTGGTGCTTGTATGGATTCCAAGGATTTTAGTAGACAAATGTGACTTTGGAGCCACAGAAGAAAACTTAAATGATTGAAGAAGTGCACAGACCTTCTTCCGTGGTGCTAACTCTTTATATTAGTATAAAACTAACACAGTACACTTATTAGTTACAATGTCAATAAATATATTCAGGTTGTATTGTAGTTCTGAGACTGATTAAACCTACCTGTGAAAATACATGTAACAAAGCTTTGTATCATCCATACCTGCATTTTTAGGACTTCATTGGTTGTCCTTAGTTTTGTTTTGTTTTTTTTTCACATGCCAAGCCCTTTCATTTGAACTGCAAAATTTATTTCTTAGCATTTTTCAGTAGGCTTCATGTTCAGGAGCTGAATTCTTCATCCACTGATGCATTTGACCTCCAACTGCATGTGCTCTCTGAGTCTGTTCTATTTGGTGGCAGACCTCAGACCTGGATGAAGTTTTTCAGAAGGTAGAGACAACACGTTGAAGCCACTGGAGATGCACCAGCAATAATTCTGTGTTTGTTTCTGAACTTAGAGTTGTTGACTGGTCATGAAGGAGATCTTCTGTGTGCTAACCTGGCAGACCACAGACCACAGGCTATGTGGTTTTGCCTGTGTTGATAATCACTGTAGACTCTTGATAGATTGACACTTTGGGTGCAGGACAAGGGGTGCATTCTTACAGCATCCCAGCCCCTAGGGATGGATGGGGGTGGTAGGTGTTGGATGGCAAGAAATGGTTGTGCCTTTGAAGCAGGGGTGTTCTTGCAGTGTGTACATGCAGTGTTTCCCTCATTGTAGCCCGTGAGAAGGATAAAGCAATAAAGAAGGCAGTGACTATTGCCCTGAGAGTGCTGGTTTCACTACAGGTCAGTTCACTACAGGTCTGTGAGCCTCCAGTTGGATATTTGGAAGTGAGTGTTTGGTTGCAGTGAGTTGTGCAGGTGGTGGGTGCTCCAGCCTAGTGAAATAATGAAGAGTCAGTTTTGAGACTGCTCTTTCTGAGTGATTCTGTCAGTCATGTGTATCCCTACAGCTTCCATGTTGCATGGAGCACATAAGCAGGGTAAATAATGCTCGTGCTTTGGTAGCTCTCAGCAGACCTACATCAGTGTGGAAATCCTCAGATGTTGTGCATTGGGTGCAAAGGTCTTACCTGTTTTTGCCAGATAGGATTTAACTTTCTCCAAGTAACATATCAGATAGTCTTTCTTAATGTTTCGAGAACTTTGTTGTTAATTTTTGCTGTGGCTTTTAAAACTGTGCTTGGCTGCAAGGTGTTTGGTGAAAATGCTGCATGTCACATTCATTTAGGTGGCTGAAGGTGCTGCATGCAAACACCATTGGTATGGGATCATGGCCATTGCTATTCTCATTATACCTTGCTGTGCAAAGAGCACATATGCAAATCCAGAGGAAAAAAGACCTCACTCTTTGTCTTTATAAAGGCCACTGTTACAGAGACGAGAAACATTTCATCTTAGCATAAATCTGGGAGAGGTCAGAGTCAACCTGATTGTGTTCTTAATCTGTTGTAGTAAACTGCAGGCTGGTCCTGTACATCTGCTTTAGCTGGATATCAACTTAGAGAACTGTGGTACACAGGAGCTCTGTCTTGTGACACTTCTGGGTAACAGATAAAATTGTACTAGGCTTGTCAAACACAACATCAGGAGCAGAGAGATGGCTTGAAACATGTGTTAAAGTTCCTGAGCAAGACTTCTGTGACTAATAATAATTTCTCCTCTGTGGAAAACTGTCAAGTAGTTCTGGATTTTATTTTGGTTTTTTTTCAGGTAAATATTTTCATAACATCTCCACTGAGATGTTATGACTCACTGACAGCAAGAATCATTCCCTTTGGAATCTGGTCCTGCACATTCTGACTTCAGATTCCCTGGTTTGATCCTGGTCTTCTTTCCTTGGCCACTTCTGTCCTTTTGACTTACAACCAGTTTAACAAGACCAGATGCAGTCTAGCTTGACGGCCCTTTGCAGAGATTTCATCCCATTGATTAAGGAGGACTTATTTTTTCAGATATTTTAAAGTGTGTCCCAGCACCATCTCCTGTGCTGTATGAAGGTGGTTATAGATCCCATTGGAGCAGTATGTTCTGTGACTCTCTGGTTAACTAATATTCTGCATTGTGGTATCTAGGGTTCTTTGACTTTGGTGAGATGTTGGAGAAATGGTGGCTGAAAAGTTAAATGCTGTTTAAATAAGTATAAACTAATAAACACCTGAGTCCAAGAGAAATGTTGGAAATGAGTTGCAGGAAATTTTGATTTGTAGAGATGTAGAGTGGCACTGAAGACTGAAACCCCTTGGTCCTGTCATCTGGGCTTCAAACTGGACTGGGTAGTACCTATGCAGATGTGAAAAGCTTTCTCCTATAACCATGGCAAGCAGAGGTTCAAAGGCAGATCTGTGTTGGGAATGTCTTTTCTGAATGCTGTTAGTAGTTTTTTTGATGATACACAAATTTTTGCTTAGGATAAAGCTGCAGTGTAGTATGCAATATTGGTATCAATGGGACTGTCAGGTTAAAACAGTGTTTTGATTTTGGCAATTCATAGTTTCAAGCAAATCAATTAAATATCAAAGCTTCATTACTTAAGAACTTCCATTAAATTTTGTGTTTCTCTGGTTTTGTAGAGAGTTGGAGTAGATTGCTGTGGTGTTTGTGTTGAAAATCACATAACCAATCCATTTTTTTTACTACAAGATAAAAAAAAGGAAAGCATTTCTAAGAACACTGGGTTTCACAGGGGCTTTAACTTGCAGTATGTGGTCAGACTTTTATATTTGAGTGATTTTTGCTGTGGATATTCCTGTAGTGATGCTGAGCAATACAATTCAGAATTGATGTCTACATCACTGCAACTAGCAGAGAGACAATCTGCCAGTTGGATCAGAATTTGACTCTGCTTCTGTTCCTGAGTAGATGTGTGGGGAATAATAGCTCTGTGCAGAGATTTATTTCATCTTTTAATGCCAAGGGAGTTTGATTTCCTGAGTCTGTGTTTGGAGTGCTGGCTATGGAAATATGTCAAGGAGACAAAACTGTCATCCTGTTCCTGATAAGGCAGAAAGCAGTGTACTCAAAACTGATGGTTGTTTAGTTATTGTTCTGCCTATCCACATGGCAGGAAAGCAATAAATTCCTTGGTCATCCTTCTGGACAAGATACTGAGGCAGTAGGAAGATGCCACATTCATAGTGTTGATGTGTAAGCTGGAGCTCAGCTTTGCATGTTCTAACGTGTCTAAAAGTCATTCTATTTCGCATAAGTAGAATTTATGTGCTGGTGTTTCATATGGCTGTACCATAATCTGCATATTATTGTATGGCTAGTTGATACATTTCCTCTTTTTTCTTCATAGCATGATTTCTCACTTTTAGAGGTTTTCTTCCTTCTTTATTCACGATGCACCTAAGCCTCCTGTGTAACTTGAATTTCAGCTCTTTCTGGTATGTTTCAGTCTGTATTTCCATTTTACAGTATTGCCTCTTTTCTTCCATTGAGATTATCTTTCTTTGTAGGATAGAATATATATATTTCAGTCTGCACAGATCATCTTGCATTTATGTAAGACATTTTAATGAATATTCATAATATGTCTTTATCTTATGCATTTGTAATATTAAATGTTAGTAATCAGATTCAAATTTACCTTTATAATGCTGAGGAAATGTATTTTATAATAAATTTCACAGGTGCTAAGCATGGAATTTATCTTTCTGGATTCAACATCAGCTTTTTACTTCAAGAGCATGTCATGTTGGATGACTTTAAATTTCCAGAGTATTTACAGTGGTTTTGATAAATGATTTTTTTTTCTGAATCGCCCTTAAATTAAGAAAAGTGACCTTTTTTGTCTTTCTTTAAATAGCAAGCTACTTGTTTTCTAATTTCTGATTTTTGCTTTTAGTTACCTTACTACTTGGCTCACCAATACCTTTTCTTTTTCCCTTTGAGTGAGTGCAACCACCCTTCTAAATTTTGAATACGTTATAAATACTTTATTCAGAGCTTGAGGCTCAGTCAGCATGCTGAGTCATTGTGTAATGCCAGGTTTTCTACTGATTGTATTGTTTCCTTCTTGGACATACAGATTAGCTTTCTTGAGCTTGAGAAGAATGCTAAAAATCGATCATTCAGTTTACTGAAGCCACATTCACAGAAAATTAAACTTTTGGACTTTCCCTTCCCAATCTTTCACCTCATAGTGCAGAATATGATGCACACAAAGATGTAGCTGCTTGTGAGATGGTTCAGTGCCTGGCCCCTTTTCTGCACTTGATCTGAATGACCAGGTTGTTGCAGGAGGGTTCACATCTCCCTCTCTCCCATTAGGATTAATGTATTTCATGTGAACAGCCAAGCCAATGACAACATTTCTGCTAGACTGGGGGCCATTATTTGTTGCTTTCCTGTCATCAAGGTTTTTTTTTATAAAATATTTAGGTAAAATAAATATAAACTGTTTGTCTTTGAGGCACTTCTGTGTTTGCTTTGTGAAGAGCTAAATTAGTAAAAGTACTTCCCTCTGGACTTCAGCTTTAGCTTTGCAGGGAAATAATTAGCATTTGAAGCCAAGATACCATGTTTATGGTCTATTGGCCCTGTTTGGTTTTGGGAATGCTGTGTTTCCATTCCTAGTGTAGTTACCCTGACTCTTGGAATCTGTGGACCTGATACAGTAAGAGAGAAAGACCTCTGAGTGCCACAGAGAAAATGTGATGTTCAGAAATGGCATCTCTGAACTGCGTTTTTAGTACTTTTCCTCTATGTGCAATATCAGCAGAGACAGTGTAGAGAAAGCAACTAGTGACACTGAAATTCAAACTATTTTTACACATATACATTTTTGTGTTGGGCTCCTTTGTTGAGATGAACTTCAAGTGAAGAACCAGCCAAATCTGTAAATGACAGGGAGTGAAGTTGCGTGATACAATGATGAATTGTAATGATGAATTCTTAACTATTTCTTCCGGTTTTAGCAATATTTTTCCTGTCTTTGTTTCTTACATCACAGTTTTGCATTTCATGCTGTGCTTGATTTCAAGCAGCAGTATGATTGCCTTTGGCAGGTGTTTACAGTAGATGACTTGGGTCAGAAAGCATGTTCTGAACAGCTTCATCCTTTTCCCTGCTCCTTTTCCCGTCTGTAATCTTAATGTGCTGCTCTTCCCATACACTTTTTGTCACTCCAGCTGTCTTTCAGCATGCAGGGGTGATCTAAACTGCTTTCAGCATGTCATTAATGCCACTTTTGATCAGCTGGCAGATGTTGCCCCAGCCCTGCTGATCCCCTCATGCCATATGTGCCTGCTGGGCAGGTGATGGGGTGCAGGACCCTCAGCTGGGGAAGCAGGACTCTCAGAGGATGCTCTCTGAAAGATGAAGACTTTTCTGAGATGGATGAGCATCCTTGTCTGTAGATTTTCAAGGGAAAAAGAGGCCACTGTGGTAATAACTCACTTAACATATAATTTGAGTCCTAAAGCATCTTTCAGTAATTTCTCCATGTGTTCATTGACTTGTAAATGCAGGCATCTGCTCTCTCTAGTGAATGCTCTAGTGTCAAAGAACTCACCAATCTTTTTATTTACCTAATTCCATTGACTGCATATTCCCCTTCCTTAGGAATATCTTCTTTAATAACACTGACTATAGTTACATAGCAGATATAATACAAATAAAGAGTCTGTGTTATAAATCTGGGATAAATTAGGCAGAAGTTTATTTTTAAGTTACTGATTATATTGATGATTGCCATATTTAACAAGGGTGCTCTTCGTGCTGTGCAGCAATTTTTACAATGAAATTGTACTCTCATCATTGAGTTTACATGAAAGAGCAGGGAACTTGCTGGCAGGCATATCTGGGTTAGGCTGCACTAACTCATTAGAAGCTCCTAAAGTAGGATTACATAAATGGGACCCTATCTTCTCAGGTTAAATATAGTTCTGTAGTTTAATCTAATATGTGGCTGCTGTAAAATCTGTGTTGACTGGCAGCAGTAGTCTGATTTGCCCACCTTTTCAGTGCTATGCTTAAAACAAGACAAGCAAAACATAAGATTCCATCTTTAATGGAATTCAGTGTATTTGGGGTGTGGTGGGTTTTTAAAAAATGAAAATACTAATTAACAGGTCAGACTGGAATAAACTTGAATTATGTACTTCACAATCTTCACTAATGAAAATTCAATCTTAATCAAGATATAAAAAATTACTTTTCTTGATTTAGGATATAATCTTAAATCTTATTTCAACAAAAGTAGACATGATGCTAAAAATAAAAAATCTATAAAAATACAAAAATCTCTAAAATAAAATACATGATTTTGCATTATATCACAAGAACAAAGAGAGTAAAAGAAGTGTATTCATTCTCTAGGAATAAAGAGATTCCATTGGTGTTTTTTTTGAACTGCTAGATTTACATTAAGATTAGAAGTTCATGACATAGTTTGTAGAAGCAGTGTTCCTTAGCGAGAATTGGAATATTTATTTTGTTTTATATTGCTGCTCTATACTTCTATAATTATTTTTAAACACAGTTTTCTAGGAACATTATTCTCATTTTTGGTTTCCATTCAAAAGGTTGGAAAAAAACAAACAAACAAACAAAAACCCCTCAAATGCCCTTTTTCTAACATTAGAGTTTAGGTAGGTTTTAAACATCTTTATCAATTTCTTTGTCGGGGCTTACCTTGACCTGCAGTCAAAAGTGACATTTTTTCAGATAGTTGTCAGGATGCATCTTTGTGTGTGTTCATTTAGATGGACCTGTATATGTTAGTGGTTATACACAGCAGTCACAGAGATTGAAAAGATTCTTGCCAGTGCCTGATTTAACATCTTGATCTGAAAAAGCCTTTTGTTGGCACTGTCAGGTTCATTCTGCTGGGGCTCTGAGCAACCCAGTTCTGTAGGGGGTGTCCTTGCCCATGGCAAAGGGTAGCAATGATCTTTGTGGTCCCTCCCAACCCAAACCAGTCTAGGAGTGTGAGCAGGGCTGCATTTCACAGTGCTGAACCCTTCAGCTTCTCCCTGTTACAGCATGAGCTGCATCTCTTGGTGCAGCCTTGCATTTTACCTGTGAATGTGTGGGGGCACACCAGAGCCCAAGTTCTGAAGTTCTGTTCTCTTCCATGTGTGTTGTCAGTGCCACATCTGCTGGAGGTGCATGTGCACATCATCACAGAGCATGGTTTGGAGTGAGGGGGAGCCTTAGCTGAAGACATGATGAGCATAATTCATACTCATAATTGCTGTTGAATTTTTTTTCTCAGATAAATGTGGACAAGTCTGATGCCATGTCCACCAAGTGCAGTCCAGTTATAAGTTCAAGTCATATTAGTAAATTTATTTATATAAAACAAAATCTCTGAGTAGCTGGGAATCTCAGTCCTTCTTATAATTCACTGCTGCAAGTAAATTCTCTGGGTTTTATATATTATTGCATCCTAAACAGATTGTTTACATTAATAAGTCAGTGAGAACATAAAGTAATTGACTTAATTCTCTTCATTTGCTAATGAAAAGGAAAATTATTTGTTTGCCTTACATCTTTATTTGAAAGTCTAGGAGCTGTGAAAATCATACATGTGAAATAAACCAAATTCTCACAGGAGTATTTCCTTTAGAAACATCTCACTGTTTTTTATGACAGTCTTCTAAATAGAGAAATAAAGTTGTTTTATGGCATGCATTAGAAATGTAAAAAAGCAATATTTTTGGTGTACCTCAAGGGTTTTCTGGTAGAAGGAAGCTTAGATATGGAACAACAGTAAGAAAAAAATGCCTTTCTGCTGAATCACAATGAGAATTTAGTACTTGAGACCAAGCACAGCTTGATGTAAGGTATTTTCAGGAGAACTTTCATAAATCCAGTATCCAAAACCAGTACTGGAGAAAATGTGGTGTTTTTTAAAAACTTGCAGGAGACAAATATACTTGGTTATTGCAACACATTCTGTTTCCATTGGCTTTAAAATTTTTTGTTAATCCTCAGCTGTAAGGAAAAAAAAGAAACCTGAAAAATGGAAAGGTTTTATTTTCAAATAACTTTTTTTACCAACACTTTTTATTTAAAATAGATTTCCTTATTTTTGCTTTATTTGGATTATTTTACCAGGCACAGAGCAGCATTTAGGAAGGACTTCTAGTTAACTAGTAAATTTTAAACAATTTTGGCTTTTTGTTAGCTTCCTAGAAAAACTTCTCAGATTGCATCTGAAAATACAGCTGATACTTCCATTGCTTCCTCTTGAATTTTAAGTCTTTTGAACAAGGACTACCCTGCACTATTAATTCTAGCTTTGTTGTCAAGGAAATAAATGTGATAATGCATCCAGTATGTTCTAGCATGTGTTAAAAGTATTGTAGACATGTGACATATGCTTTGGCAAGATGTGGCTTTGCTAGTTTGAGTGTCTCTCCTTGAGCTTTTTATCTGTGCCAGCTTAGGTTGGGGTTTTTCACCTGGACCAGACTTACAGTATTTTCACAGCTGTGTTTTGAGCCCTAGATAAAGACAGCGTGTTTATGTGACAAGCAGTCATATTTTCAGCTAGGTTCTCCTTGCATTTCTGGAATTTCAAGTTATAATGATTGTTAGTGGTGTAAGTAGGCTACATTGTCCAAATGAACTCTGAAACTGGGTGCTTTTCAACTCACACAGTGATGGATGCTCTTAGCATATTTGGGTGTGTGTTTAATACTTTGATTGAGGCTCTAGGAAAAAGTACCATAATAGCAAAACTATTGACAAACAATTTTTATTTTGGTGTAGGTGAATGAGCACAAATTGCCCTCTACAGTCAGGGAGGAATGTGTTATTATCAGGATATTTTGCAGGTGTTAAAATAAAAATACCTTCTATCAGCAGTCAATTTATCTAATTTACATTTGAAATTATTTAGAATGTAATATTTGCCTGAAATGTGACACATGGATTAGTAATAACTGGTTACAAAGTCACAAGTTTAATATTTAAGTTAGAAAATGTGGGCAGGAGCCGTAAGAGAGTGGTTTGTAAGGCCAGCAGCCACAGAGCAGCTTATTTCTGTCTGGAATTTCTCAGAAGAATGTGCAGATGAACTGCATTGAATTGCTCTTGCATGCCCTAGGTGGTTACTAAATGCATCAGATTTAATGTTCATGAGCAGTAATTTCTATTTCTTAGAAGTCTTGGCTTGCTCACTATTTATAATTTTTTTATATTATTGGCTAATATGCAAATTCTTTCTAAGCAGGAAAAGTGAAAATACTCAGGTGAAATCCAGGTCACGGCTGCCTTGCTTTGTGTTTTGTATCTCTAGTTCAAAATAGTCCTTGCTGTGAGACAGATTTTCTCCAGTGCTTTTTGCTGACTGTTTCATGTGTGTCTTACTCTTGGTGGTATAATTAGAATTCCACTGAACTGAAGCACTTTAGTGTGAAATAAATTTTATTTATTTTATTTATCTCTCTCAAGATCACCTAAATTTAAATAAAGTGTGTGCATCTCTATCTCTAAGTTTATTGCTAAGATAGCTGTTGAAAAGATCTCAGTGTGTTTGTTACTTCACCTTATTTTCTGACTTCAGGTTATGTAATATTTGTAAATATTCTGGGTCAGTGGGCATGCTTGGATTGTGGCCTGAATATCAATTTGTCTTCCTTTCACTTGAAACCAAGATGGATATTCTTTGGTAAAATTCCCAGATCATGGTAACTTTATTGGGCCAGAGAGCAGGAAAAGAACAGCAATGTTACAGCATGTTATAGAATTTTGATTTATGCAAAAATTATGAGTGCCAAAAAGAGCAGCAATCAAAATATGTAAGAGGCTTAGTATTTTATGTGTTACCTTTGTAGTGTGATGTCATCATTCTGTAGCTCCCAACACATCGTGACTGAATTACTGACTGAAAGGTTTGTAACCCAAGTGTGTTTGATCATCATCATTTTGAGTTCCTTCATTCCTTTGCCATGGTTCAGAAGGATAAAAAAAACAAGTTTATTTTTATAGAGACACAACTTGTCATTTTGGGTTATCCTACTTAGCCCCAGAATCCATCCATTTCTGTCCTTATTATATCTCACCAAGTCATGCTACTGCTGTTTCAAATACCCTGTTAGTTTTCTTTTGCATTGCTCTATGAAGATGTTGCTGGTGTTGGAAAATCCAGCAGTGTGTGCAGAACACTGACAGAGGGCAGTGGAGATGGTGAAGGGCCTTGGGGAGAAGCTCTGTGAGGAGTGGCTGAGGTCACTTGGTCTGGTCATCTTCGAGGTGATTGAGGGCAGACCTCATGGCAATTACAGCTTCTTCAAGAGGGGAAGAGCAGGGGCAGGCACTGATCTCCTCCGTGGTGACAGTGACAGGACCCCAGGGAATGGCCTGAAGTTGAGTCAGGGGAGGTTTAGGTTGGATATCAGGAAAAGGTTCTTCATCCAGAGGGTGGCTGGGCATTGGAGCAGCTCCCCAGGGAAGGGGTCACAGCACCAGCCTGACAGAGCTCAAGAAGTGTTTGGACAGTGCTCTTGGGCACTCAGTGTGACTCTTGGGGATGTCCTGTGTAGTTGCACTCAATGATCCTGATGGGTCTCTCCCAACTCAGCCTAGGCTATGATTCTGTGATAATGTCATCTAATGCCCATTACATTGTTCCTCTTTCTTTAATCTCTCCTCTTTCTAGAAATCTCTGTAGTGTTTTTAGTAACTGATGTCAGTGGGAATTCTCTAAATGTCTGTCCATTTCAGATGATTTAAAAATCCATTTGCCAAATGCATCCATTTATTGCAAATGTAAAGGGTTCAGGATACAAATGTTAGCACTGTTTTGGAACAGGTAGTAAGTTAAATATCTTAATTTCTTCCATTAAACAAGAATTTGCAAATGTAAAGGGTTCAGGATACAATTGTTAGCACTGTTTTGGAACAGCGAGTAAGTTAAATATCTTAATTTCTTCCATCAAACAAGAATGATGAATAGAAAGTGCCACATGTTAGGTAGAAACTGCATGTAAAATCAAAATAATGTCAAAATTGCTTCTTGGGTCTGTTTGCAACAAGTTGTAAAGTACAATTAATTGTATTTCTTACAATTTTTGTATAATTTGATATTTTCCAATAGATCAATATGGAATTTATAAATATAGAAAATGATAACATCTACTGGACAATGAGTTTTTAAATTAAAAAAAAAAACACCTGTATGGCCTGTGGGACATTAAAATTTCATTAGGTGTTTAGTAGGCAGAACTGGATAAAGAAGCTGTAAGTGGCTGCTGATACAGTTTAGGACCTAATTTTATAAAAATTTTGGAAACCAACACTGTGATGAAAAGAGGTTTTCCTCCTCCCCTGCCATACCCAGCTTCTTTTTCTCTGCCAAACTCTCCCTTGTGCTGGCTCCAGCATTTTACAGATTACGAGAAGGATTGGCTCAGAAAGAAAGCAATAAATGTTAAAGATATAGAGAAGGGAAAATGTCTCACTTTTAGCTTGAATTTGTTCTCCCTTTTGATTTACCACATCTGTGCTGCCTCAAGGTAGGGGCAGAATTATTTCTTTTTAAGGTTTACACTGGCTTAAAATGTCCATGAAACTGTAGCCTTAATTGCAGCAAATTGCAAGGAGGGAATGAGCACCTGTCACTGTGCATCCTTCTAGGGATTACCTTTGAATATTGCTGACCAGAAACTTAGGATATATATATTTACATAAAAAAAATATCATACCAAGGTATTTCCTTCAGGTGCCTTAGCACTCTTCTCTTGTATCCTGTTCCTCTGCCCTTTTCTGGTGTTCATCAGGACCACTTTGCCCCAGTCCAGCAGAGATAGGTGACCTAATTGCTGATGTTCCACAACAGCCCTTGCTGAGTTTGACAATTTTCACTGCTCCTGTGCTGCATTCTGCACAGCTGTGACAGGGTGTGCTCCTGCAAATTCCAGTGGTACCTGTGGGACTGCAGGCTGGCTGCAGCCTGGGGTCATGGCAGCATGGCCATCGGTAGCTTCTGCTCCAGTGAGGTGGTGGGGAAGGCTGGATTCACAGACACCTTGCATTACCCAGAACTAAAGGTCAAATTCTGAAAGTGTCTGCATAGTAACTTCCACTCTGGGAGGGTCTGAGTTTGTGTCTCCTTAGCTCAGGTGATGAATTTTTCCAAGTTAATAGAGACTTTATTTATTGCTCAACTAGTCACTGTTCATCTGCTTTTAATTTAATCTGTGTCACCAAAGGGAATAAAATCAGTAGGTGTTTCTTACTCATATATGCTGGCAAATTGGTTGCCTTAAGAAATGCAATTACTGGATTTTTGCTCACAAATACCATCAGAGAAAGACAGGAGAGGCCTTTTCTGTGTCTGGAGAAGTCTTTTGTTCAAATCAGAGCTAACCATTGAACTACCATTAAAAAATTGCAGGATGCCAGTTTTCTATTGAAACTAGGTCACTTTGTATAAAATAATTAAAGATTTATTGGTCCTTAGGGAAGGTCCTAGATCTCTAGACTAATGTTTGCAGCTCTCAGTGGAGAAAAATGAATCAGTCTTTTGCTGGGAAAGCATTGCAGTCATTACAATTGTGTGAAGGGCTGTTACAACATGGTCTTTCAATTGCACCTAAAAAAAAACTTCACCTGCTTTATTTTTTAAGAAAAGGGGATCTGAACCACAAAAGGGGTTTTAGAGCTGTATTAGGTGGAGATGTCTGCTGTAGGAAATCTTAGTAACAGAAATACAGCTTACTGCCTGTTTTCTGCTGAGGATTTTATGGAGAGGAAAAAGTGGACTTTCCCCCTTACTGTAAAGGCAGAGGAAAGGCCAGAGGCTGGATATTCTGGATGTTTTGTGATGCTGCAACTGCAGATCTACTCTGAAATCATTAACTGAAATTTAACAGAATCACCATTATCACATGGTGCACCTTCCAGCAGTCCAGTGTCCTGCCACCTGAAATATTCACAATATTCTTTGAATTAGAAGCCATGTCTATTTTTTTTCCCTTCTCAGTAAGAGCGTCTAGACAGTGTTGAAAACCATAACTGTTTATCTCCAAAATCTGCTTAAATGACAGCAACTTAAATACTGGGAGTACTTATAACCCAAGATATTTGTTTACTTTTGACTAATCTTTATTCTCTGGGCAATTGGTGTTGTCCAGACAAATTGCATTTGTTACCTGATGTGAAACAAGCCAATAATTACACACTTGAGAAACACAGTGGTTATTTATTCCAGAGTTTCACAAGCCTGGGTGCCCACTGGTATTCCACAAATCAAGCACGACAACTATCAAAACCTTTTACTATTGGTACATTTTAGCAAACAAAGGCATTAATATTCATTGGCTGCAAGTTGTATTGTTCTGGTATTAGTTACTATTCTGTCTTCTGTTGGTTAATGATTCTCTCACTTCTCATGCTGGTTAGTTCACATACTCAGTCTTTCCCTTCTTTGGGTCAGGGGTGTTTTTTGGTCAGTGCTTTGTGAGTTGGTGCTCAGGATCTGCCCCTGCCAGCATTACCCTTTACCTGGTTGGAGCTGATGCAGCACAGTTGCTGAGTTGTCTTTATTAGTTTCTCCCTTATCTTGGGAGTTCTGCCAAATGTCCTTGCAGCCTGTAAATTCTGCATTCTTTGTGTCCACTCTCAGTGGTACGTCTGTCTTCCCAGGCTTTGTTAACTTCCCACTAGGTCTGAGGTCATTGAAACATGTCAAGCCCTAGACCTTAGCAAGGCAATTCTACCCACACCTAATTTGTCTTTCTAACACCTGGACATCACTTAGAGCTTGCTTGGTGGCTGCTCTCTGTTTCACAGATTAAATCTTCCTTCTTTTTGACTAGGCTGGAATGTATACAAAGTTCAAACATCAAAGAATACCCTTTCTTAAGAAAATTTTTACACATTCCCCATTTTACAAAACCAGAATAGCAGAGCCATAAGTAAAACAAAACATCATGAGCTGTATCAAAAAATGGTGCAAATTTTAATGGCAGCTTCTTTATCAAGTGCTCCTCATTCATTCAATCATTAATTTTAAGTTTTTCATATTAACCTTATTTAAAAAGAAAGCCTGCTAAGTGACAGCAGATGGTGATGATTCTCAACTGTAGCAGAACCTCAGAAAGTAAAACAAAGCAGTGTGACACTGTTGTTAAGAGAGGAATTGATTCTATAATCAATTGCAAAGTTTTCTTTCTATCTCAATAGAGTGGAACAATTAATTTATTTTCTTTTTGTTGTCTAATTTCAAATTAATGGAGGTACCTGTGTACATCAGTATCAAATACTTTCTCTGTGTGCATGAAAGAATTTATTTTAGTATTATTTTGGAGGAGGTTTTCCCTCTAGCTGGGAATATCTCACATTTTTACCTGCAAAGCTAGTTGACCCAATTGAGTAACTGATTCAAGTTAGCTTTCTAAAATGCAGAAAACCCAGTTTAAAACTAAAAGAAGATTTAAATTAGATGTTAGGAAGAAGTTCTTCACTGTGAGGGTGGTGAGACACAGGCACAGATTGCCCTGAGAACTTGTGGATGCCTCATCCCTGGAAGTGTTCAAGGTCAGGTTGAAGGAGGTCCTGTGCAGCCTGATCCCTGCCCATGAGAGGGTGGTTGAAACTAGATCATCTTTAAGTCCCTTACAAGTTAAGCCATTCTGTGATTCTATGATTTTATGATCTTAAGCTTTTTCTAAAGTAGGCAGATTTAAGAAGAAATATCAGTTGTGTATAGAACTCTAGATGGTAAGGGTTTACAGTTAGCAGGTATGCTTAAGATGTTGCTGATATTAAAATTAATCTTTTGCCCTTAGGAGGAAGACTACAGACAGGCTCCTAAATAACTTTTTGGTAGAATAACAATTATTATTTCTTAATTTGAATTCTAAAAATATTTTGATTTATACTGTGTCATGATAATGTTGTATCAGTACATAGTTTAACCCATCTATGATGTAATACAGAATTAAATTGTGTTATTTAATGACTGTTAGAATAATCCTTGTCCTTCCTCCTCCTTAATGTATCTTCCCATAGGCAGATAGTGTGCAGAGGTAGAAGTGATGCTGTGATACCTTTCTCTTCTAGCCTGGTGCAGGCAAATGTCCCCAGAGGCCATTGGAAAGCAAGGCAGGGCTTGCAGGTGGATGCCTGGGGGTGGGAATGCCAGGCAGGGTCAGCACAGCCCTGGCAAACCAGCACCTCTGGTTATGCAAGGCTCTGCTGGTGCTTTGTGGTGTCACCAGGGCAGAACGGTTCTGTTTC
The DNA here is from genome assembly GCF_022539315.1 of Serinus canaria. Lineage (NCBI taxonomy): Eukaryota > Metazoa > Chordata > Aves > Passeriformes > Fringillidae > Serinus > Serinus canaria. The sequence goes on along the minus strand of NC_066317.1, from coordinate 59,336,962 downwards.
TGTCTGAGTACTACAGCAGAGTAGTCTTTCTGCAGGATGATAAATGACAGATTTTTAATACTTTTTAACACAGATATTAATGCTGTTGCTAAAGGAATGGAAACAATTCTTCTTATTTTTGTTAGATGAAATCACAGTATCATGTAGCAGGATTTGATTTAGATGGGAAAGATCATATCATGGTACTTCTTGAACTCCCTATTCATCTGTTGGGGACATTGTGCTTTTGATTTGAAGCATTTTCCAAAGGGTTGAGTTGTTGGCTGTGGGGCATGAATATGCAGATATTTGTCCCATAGTAAATTTTACTCTCCTTCTACACCCAAATTAATTCAGGAGAGAGTATCTTCTGCTGTGATGACATTCTGGCAGAGTAGTAAGCTCTCAGACCTCACAGACACATACATAGATTAGCATTTTAAAAAAATTGCTGAACTCTCTTATTCTCTTGACTAGTTGGAACATTGATATATACTCTAATTTATAATGAAAAAAAAGCAAAATGAGGTTGCTTTTTGTTCTGTAGTTTACAGGAGTTTGAAGGACAGTTTGTGCAAATATATAAATTTTGTGACAATAAAACATTTTAGGTAAGTAGTGTAGCCCTTCTATTTCATAACACAAACATTTCATAGTGATTTTAGAAGTTGGTTTTGTAAGGCAAATGAAATATACTTTTCATTTTTTCATGATAATAAGTACATATACATTCAGATTAGTTAAGCCATTTCATAGGTAATTGTTTGAAACTAAGAAAGGATACATTCAGACTAGATAGAAGGAGTTAGTTTTTGGGGTTTTCTTGCAGTTAGGGTGGTGAAACAGCAGAACAGGGTGCCCCAGGGGTGGTAGATGCCCCATCCCTGGAAACATTCAAGGCCAAGTTGGAGGTGGTTCTGAGCAACCTGCCCTGGTTGAAAATGGCCCTGCTCCTTGCCAAGGGATTTGGGCCAGATGACCTTTAAAGGTCCATTTAACCCAAAGTGTTCTGTGCAATGCACAGTGTTAGTCCCTCCCATATATTCCATCCTGTACCTAACAGCAGCTACCAATAACCAAAATGGAAGAAGGAAAAAAGCATTTTGTTCATCTGCTTGCATTATCTCCCCCTAGGATTTTTAAGTTTCCCAATTAACTGCCCACTGTCTTTACATCTCTTAGGCCTTTTCACACCTCTTCAGTTTGTGAAGAAATAAACTGGCTCCTGAGCTAAAACTTGAGTCAGATATTCCTTTTAATTCTCAAATGGACTCTGTTGTAGATGCTTTTGCATAATACCCTTGGGTCCTGTAGTAGCTGCTCTGTTCTCTTGAGTTGTGTAACAAGAAAGTTTGTCCCAGATAATGAATGATTCCAGGCATTTGTACTTCTGCTAGGGTTGGATTGGATTTGTGTTCTTCAATACACTGCTTTTTTAGAAATAACTTTGCTATTCTTGAAAAGCACAGAGCAGCTTTTCAATGTGGTTCTGGGGTTTCTCATACTCAGTCAAAGAGGAGTAATCCAGCCTGGTCCAGTGCTCATGTCAGTCACTGAGTGCTCTGAGGTGCAGCAGGGTTTCAGTTCCTGTTCATGGTTCTCACCAAGAAGGAAACACACCATTCCACAATGGATGAAGTGCAATTCCCTCTTCTGCCAGAAAGTGCTCCTTTCTGCTTTTAAGGATAATTCAAAGCAAAGCACCACTCCCACATTTTTTTCCTAATAGTTCAGATCACTTCCCAGCCTATGGTTGGACTATAAGCAGAGTGTTTTGCTGACAGATTTCTAAGATAGTCACCTTGCAGATCACTGCCAGATCTAAAGCTGATATTTTCCAGGAGGGCAGAAGGTTGCTCTCTCAAAGAGTGCTTCAGAGGGAATGAAGTGTAATTGTTTAAAACCAGCAAAACCCAACTGCTCTGAGTTTCCTCTGTGATGTTCTACAATGACACTTTGTGCAATAAACTATCATGGAAGTCAACAGCAAAGTTTTTAATGTTCTTGATGGAGCCAGGAAGTTAATAAAATGATTCAATGCAGGATTTGTATACTTTCCAAGGGTAGCAGCATAACCAGCAGAGAAAATAGGGTCTTCAGTAATTTCTTCCTCCTACCTGGGTTATGTGTGTCTGTAAGAATATTTTAAATTAAAATAAGAAACATTGTGAATTAAGTGTTTGGCTTTTAAATACCCTTTACTGTAGGAATTCAGTTACTCATTCTGATTACCAGTGTGATTTTATATGGAAAAAGACTGTTTTTTACTTCTGGTACTTTGTAATTTAGGAAGCACTTATTTTTCTTTTTAAAGAATACATTTGACAAGAAGGAAATCACTTTACAGAAATGCTATATTGTAATTCTGCTTTTATAACCTATTACCATTTAAGTGTTTCATTTTTTACAGTCAAGATATTTCTCATGAGTGCTTAACTTTTTATTTCTCCTGCACTTAAAAAGCATTAGCATGGATGATGTCCTGTTGAAATACTGAGGAAGGCTTTTGGGGGAGGGGGTTGTAGGGTGTGACATTTGTGCATTCTGCATCTCAGCTGCATGCTGCTATTCAAGAGTGACTTGCCAAAAAAGTGTGTGAAGTTTTTGTAGTACTGAGGTATTATAGAGTTTTACACCAGTGATCTCAGTTGATTTTTGAGAGGGTTTGGGAAGGCTGGAGGGATGTGATTGGTAATGCCTAGGCCAGTAAAGTGCACCTGGAAATACCAGACCAGAGAACTGCTGATGCCTCACCTTGCCTGAGAGAATTGCTGTTCCCACTATACATAATGGTCGTAATTTATTTGGACAGAGGATGCCTGATGATAGCCCAGGATGCTGCTCAGGATTTCATCAGATTAGTTCACACTTCTGGGAAGCTTAGAGAACCTTCCTGGTTGTGCTGTCAAATGTGAACTGTTCAATTACACAGGCAAGTGGAAAGAAATCTTGGCAAGAGCAAAGCTGGAACAACACTACTGACAATAATTACCTCCACCATAAATCATCAATAATATAAAAATTAATCTTACCAATTATATGCTTTTGTTGCTGTTGTTAGGAAAGCCCACTGATCTTCAAATATTTGGAAACTTTGATTTTTTTTTGTGTTTTTACTTAGTCTGCTGTTAGCTTGTAATATGAGTGTCCAATACCACAACAGGTTCTTTTTCAGAGCTGAGAATATTCTCCAGATCTTCACAGGTTTTAAGAAAGATTTAGAGAACCTTTTTCACTCACTAACATTTACATGTATTTTCTGGAGGTTTCTCAGCAAGATCTAATATAATGAGAAATAATATGTTGGAATATGACATTGGAAAATAGTAACTAAGGAAATACTACAATCAGTCAAGCAAAGACACTAAGACACTAGAAACCCCATAACTTCTTTTGAGATTTTGTTACTTAGGATTTTTTTATTTATCCATCTCTACCAAAAGAAGTAATTTACACACAGAAAACTATTATAAATTAAGTTCTTATTAACAGCAGCCTTAACCCAGCAACTCTATGTGTAGATGGTTACAGGAAAATAGGAATAAAACTGTACTGTCTAGCTAATTAGACAAAGTATTTATTTAATAGAACCCCCTTTCACATCTTGCAATAAGTGAAAAATAGGTAATGCTGCAAATACAAGTGTATTATGCACTATTGGGATCAGTAATGCAAAAACTTAATTGAAAATTAGCTTCTGCTTTAAAGTGGAGCTTCTGAAGAGTTGTGAGATGAATGCATGCCAGGCACTGCAGGAGGTCTTAAATGTGTGACTTGATTCTTATGGTTCTATTATAAAATAAAAAGAACTCACCATGTCAGGGGGCAGCCTGCCAGTGAAAAAGCAGACTGAAAATTATCTCATTAACCAAATTCATCAGCACCTGTTCTGGCCCTTTTGGAGAAATTTTGAAAGCAAAGAATTGACCTAGCTGGTTGGTTATTGTGGTTTCTTTGCCTTTAGGCTACCCATCTTTCCAGTTAGGAAAATCCTTATGTTCATGACAGCTGTCTGTCTTCCCCACTAAGAAAATCAACAAAGAATGTCTCCCCTAAACTCTTTTCTTCATCAAAGGGATTCCAGTTACAAATACTGTGGAAATCCAAGAAACCAAGTTCATCTTGAATTGGAGAAATGCTGGTTGTTCAGCTGGCAAGATCCTGGGCAATAAATAATCTCTCAAAGGGAGGGGTGAATCTCCTTAAGCTTTTTGTTAGTTTGAAACACTTTGTTTCTTTGTTATTTCTTTAGAAGTCCACTCTTTAAAATGTTTCCTACACCAATGGAATTTTTTTCCATGTGTGCACGCAGAAATGCACACATGAAAAAGATGCACACTTCTTTTTTTTCTTGTAATAAGGAAAGATAATTGTTTTGTGATGTGTTTTTTTGCTTCTGTTCTCCCTTTTCAGGGCTGGCAGCTAGTTTTGGAGAGCAGGAGGTTCAAAGGTGTGTTATGTGTATAAGGGGAAATAGATGAAATGAATTATTTGGGGAAAAAGATTTCAGGTTTCTTACTGGCCTCTAATGAAAAGGTGCTATTATGTATTCTTAAATGCTAGCACTTCAAAAGTCCTACAGGAGCTTAAATTTGGGGTCAGGATAAGTGCATGTGTGTTCCAGTGTAATTCAAAGATTTCAGGCTTTTTGTGTGAAAGGCTAGGTTTGTGATTTATGTTTGCACTGTATGAAGGTGATCAAAGTATCAGTTATGTTTTTCTCCAGAGTACTTGTGACCTAATTCTCCTTCAGTCAAGCAATTCTGGTGCTTTAAATCGAACATCCTACACAAGGAAACACTTGCACAGCAACTGCAGGTAGTAATTGGAACTCTTGAAAATGAGGTTCATATTCCTTTTGTTTAGGGGAATATTTATTTGCCTAAGACTCCTTGGAAAAAGGAAGATTTTGATGCAGTGCTTTGCTACTTAGCAATGTTATGGCTCTTTTATATCCCATCTATAGCCTTGTAGGGAATACTGCAGCCTCCCAACTCTTCCTACAGCCAGCTGAATTGGTTTGCAACTTCAGCAAAGAGATCAGCTTTAGTTTTTTCAGCTTTTTTTAATTTTTAATTCTGCTGGACATGAGGATGAAAGCTTAATATGGTGTTGTGGATCTTTATGAAACCAGTAACCTAAATATACAGTAGGGAATGTGTTAAAGTCAATGCATTAAAGTTTCCTGGGTACCACTGGTGGCTGCAAATACTAGCAGTGATCCTGCTGGCTCTCACAGGGTTGTCCAGGAGGGCTTTCTCCCTTCTCTCCTTCTAAATAGATGCCTTCACACCCTTCCCTGCTCTCTCTTGTGCTGTTCTCCTTAATTCTAGCTAGTTGACCAACCCCACATTTTCTTCTAAGCACCCCTGCAGATCCAGGAGTCTTTTACATAGCAGGAGATACACCTCCCTTAGATCGTTGTATCCAAAAGTCAAATGGCAGCTTAGCAAAGAAGCTGTATCTCCATTGCTTTTTGGTCTATTTAATTTTGGTGCAAGTTGTGCATGAGGATTGGGACTTTTATTTTTAAAAAAGCAGAATTCTGCAAGCAGAAGTATTAGTAAAGATGATATTGAAGAAGCAGCTAGACTTCTATGAAAAAGGAATATGATCTAATGATATGTCAGCAGGTGTGGAGTTGAAAATACAAGTAATTTGTTTTTCATTTGTAGCCCATAATCCTGCTCTGTAAAGAAAATGAAATCTTTGTAATTAATTGTTAAAATTAGAGAGAGAGGAGTAGAGTAAACCTCAGATGTGCTCTGAATTTTGGCTTTTTTTGCTATGAAAATGGTTTGAGAGCTAATAGAGTTCTTCTGTATTTTTGACAGTGAGTTACACTACTTCATCCCAATGTATGCATTAGGATTTTCCTTTGGTCCCAAGGACAGAATTTATGGACATTTTGTGAGTTTATTGATAATGTGAAAAATTAGTTAGAAATTAAATATGTTGATATCTTCAGACAAAAAAACTCAACATGCCAACTCCTGAGAAAGATTTTAAGTACCTTCACACTCAAAGAGTGTTTACTGTAAAGTCTAATGGGGTATTAAGAGAGGAAGGTTGAGGCAAATAAGAAATTTGTGCCTTACCTCAAGCAGAAATAAGGATTTCATAACAAGATTAGTAACAGTTCTTGGTGATGAGATTTAAAGGGATTGTCCTAGTTTATTCTTTCTCAGACTGCTTGTGTAATCTTGGAGAGATTTTAAATTCTTTCTTTGCCTCAGTTCCCTATTCAGAGGATTCCTCATAGAACATATAAGCAATGTCTTCCTTTTTTTTTTTTTTTTTTTTTTTTTTGTTTATTTTGTTTTGTTTTGTTTTGTTGAACCTTTCAGGGAAAGGTATATATATTTACATATATATATATATATATATATCTAAAAAAAACAAACACCGAACAACTTCTCACGGCTTTTCTCACTTCAGTTCTCTTCTAGTGAAGTTTCAAGGTGTTAGGGCTTAGGATTTCAGTAGGACTAGGGTGAGAGTAGCTGTGTCATATATATAAAAACTTGTTTTTTTGGGTGAAAGGTGATAATAATTTTGCTTATTCTAATTATCGAGTTATATGAATTGTTACTCACCTTACTATTTTCATATCTTTTTTCCCCCATCAGTTTGGGCAATATGAGTTTTAAACCTTTCTGAATTTTTCAGGAAATTGTACAGCCCTGTTAAATGTCACAGAGTAAGAAAAATCGTGCCATATTTGAGCTAAGAATCTTCTTAAGCCTTCACTGAGAAGTAGTTCCAGTGATCTTCAGAAAGAGGCCTCAAGGTATGAGTGGAAAAAACAAGGTGTATCATACAGGACTTGGTATTCCTACAGCTTTAAGAAATCTGCTGTATAAATTACTGTCAGACTGCTTTTGCTTTTCCCTTTTTTGTTTTTTTTTTCCTATGCATTTTGACATGACAACCTGACGTGATAATGCAAAGATTGTAACCAGTCTTTATTTCATCCCTCCTCTTGCTAAAGTGTTCTTTATTGTCCATTATATTTTTGATAACTAGGCTTGTTCTCTATTCCTATCCAATGAAAAAGCTGCATAAAGAGTTTGCTTGGAAACAGAAAGAAACTGACAGCAAAGTTTTTTCAAGTGGCACTTTTAAGAGAAAATCATTAAAATTTCGCTTGGTAAAACTCATATTTGTAAGAGATGTTCTAAAACAAAACTTATAAATGGTCTTCTGCTAATCTCTTTGTCATTCAATAACTTGTATCTTACTAAAATGATCAGATTTATGAAAAAAAAAAGATATAAATTAAGGTGAGGTTGTTGGTTTTTTGTTTGGGTTTTTTTTTTTCCTTTAGTTAAACACTTAATGTTTGCAGCTTAACCACTGGAATACTGGAAGCTCTTTTAGTACTGGCTGTCATGCACAGTCCTTAGTCTAATACCTGCTCTCAGATAATGAACAGAACCAAAATGTTGCAGAGAACGAAGCAGAAACCTTAAGTGAAGTCTATGTCATCTTGACCTGACACATTTTTATGTGTTTTTGTGACAATTAAAGAGAAGTGATGCTGTGTAATAACGAGTTTTATCTTAACACAATATATGGTGTATCCTGAGTGTGGTTAAGCTGAGTCTGGGGTAAGAAAGAATTAAAGGGAGGTCAAAAATATGAGATGCTTCCCACTGACTCTTCCACTCCCTGGCTGTTTCATCTTAGAGGTTTTGTGTACTGAATGTGCTTTATTTGTAATTAGAAACCATCACTGGATTGCTTTTCTGCAGAAATCTGTCCATTCTCCCTCTCAAACCATGTACATTTCTAAGGCAACAGGTCTTTTCTTTTCTCTTTCCAATGCTGCATAGCACAGTTGGTACCAATGTGTGATGATCTTGCAGATACTGGCTGTGGGCATTTTATTTCTCATGTATCTGTTCTTGTACATTATTAACATTTTCAGTCAGGGCAAAATGGTTTTGACTGCTGCAGTCTTTGTAGGGGTGGTAGAGTTTTCTACCATTCTGTCTATGTAAGAAAGAAGCTGAGCTTGGTTGCTTGTTTACATTTTTTTGTCCCTGCATTTTAGAGACTAAGAAGGACCAAAGTGCTGCCAACATTATTTGCAGTATTTGTCCAGCTTCTCCATATCTAAGCTATTTTAACATCCAAATACAGACATTTCATTAACTCAAATCTCTGCTTTGAGCAGTGAGGAAGCATTAATGTCAGTAGTGAGTCCTGCAATTTCTTTTGCTTGTGGTAGATCCTTGTTGAACATAAGGTCAGGAGCTAAACTTGTGTAATGTTTTTGTAAGTGGGGAGATAGCTTTAAAGACTGAATTAATTACCTGGTTCTTTTCAGTTGGGTGTCTGATTCCCAAGTGTGTCTTAAAATCCCCCTTTCTCCCTCATGTATATTAATAGAGAAACATGTTCTTTGATTAACAGTTTTACAGTATGGGTTTCCTTAACAAAGATTGTTTCATCCAGGCAGAAATGCAGTGTGATCATAACATGTTCTTGTAAAACAGAAGAACATATAATAAAAAATTAAATAGAAGTCAGTGTGGTGACCTGACTAATACACCACAGTCAAGCTGTGTCGTAAAATGTGCAAAACCTGTTTGGAATTCAGTGTTTCCTTCTAATACCAGTAAATAATACAAATATATAAGAAGCATAGAAAGTGCAAAGCTGGTGTTAATTTTCTTTTTCAACAAAGAACAAAGCAGGTAAGGTACAAAATCCAATCTTTCAATGGCATCTTTATGTTGTTGTCATTTTTTATCATGATAAAATGCATGACCTGTGAAAGTACCAACAATTCTTAAGTCCTTAATCCACTTATAAAATGCACTTTATAAAGGCAGATCTGTCAAGCAAATGTCCTACTTCTCAACAGGTCAAGTCAGTTCTGGGTGCTGAAGGATTTGGTTTTGGAAAGTCTTGTGTATTATCAAGTCTTTTGTAGAGAACAGGAGTTTGTGTTCTGTGTTTTGCTGTATCAAAGCTTCTGTAGTTGGACAGTAGAAACTTGCAGGTAGTTGAATAAACATAGCATTTAAGTATTCTGCTCAGCCAGAGGAAGTTTGCCATTTCCAGAGCAATGCCAGTTAAATTAAAGCTCTTAGAGTGCGTGTGTCTTTCTTTTTGTCTTTTTTTTTTTTCTTAGAAGTTATGCTGCCTACCAGCTTGAATAATTATAGAGGAGTCAGTAGAATGCTGATCAATTATTTATTGTATAATGAACTGATATTACAAAGCAGATTGTCTGTATTGTCCTTGAACACATAAGGAAAAATCACTGCTGATGCTTGTGCCAATAGAGCCACCATGGTTCAAGATCTGAGCTGATAATGCAGATGCTTTTTGAGTTGAACTACACATTGAGTTGGAATTAATTTGTAGCAGTCGTTTTGGTGGGGTGATTATCTCCTCCTCATTGCACTGTGCCCATGTATGCCCAGCTGTTAAATGTTCATGAGCTCTATTGTCTGTGCTAGTCTGCAAGGGTTTAGAATGGCATCTCTCAAGTGGCTACACTGGAGCAGGGTTTTTTTGTGCTTCATTTGTATTTGATTTTTTTTGACTCAGATGAAGGATATGGCAACTACTTCTGACCCATCTGCCCTAAGATCTATGACAAAGTGGTGGTTTTTTCAGCAATAAGGCTGTAGAAATGCTATAACATTTGTTAAAATGGTTTTGTTAAAATGTTGATGTTGTATTTCAGAAGTGCATGAAAAGTGATAGTTTTCACCACCTGTGTGTTTACACGAATAGATTTATTTCTCCTCTCATCTCCCCTTTGACTAAATCAGCAAATTAAAATGGAAGGATTGCATGATCAAGTGTAGCAATGAAAAAAGATCAAACAAAGTGATTTATTTGTGTTTGGTCTGTGGGTGTTATCTTGGGCTAGATTGTAGTAACTGCAGGTCCAGTGTCTAGCAGATTAATGAGGAATATAGGAAGGGAATATAGTCTATGTTAGCTGTCCTGGAGGATGCATTGTAGAAGGTCTCTGAGATGAATCCTTGGAGGTTTTCAAGACAGAACAAAGCCCTGAGCCATATGGTCAGACCTCAGAGCTGCCCCCTGAGCAGGAAGTTGTACTAGAGAACTCTTGAGGTCCTGACAAGCCATGCTGTCCCCCTACCCTGTCAGCTGGATAACCAGGAATTCTTTCCAACAACACTGCACACTGATAACCCCTATGGCTATCCAAGCATGTAAACAATGGGACTACCAGAATAATAATACTAATTTTAAAAAATTAACCATTAACCTGGTTCTATAATGGCAAACTTGACCTTTCCTTCCTAACCAGACCCTCACACTGAGGAAATCAGTTGGCTCAGACCTGCTTCATTCAGATGGAGCTATACAGAGTTACAGGAATCCAGCACTTACCCCAGGAGCATTCTCCTTGATCTGCCTACTGAAGCTATTTTGGCCTGGCAGGACTGGTGGTATCTAAAACAAAATACTGAAATGAGGTTAATGACTCTGACATACATTGTTAAATTCGGTGGAAAAACTTTATTTCTTGTGCATATTTCTGTGAAGAGCAATGGCTTAAGTACTTAAATGTACTTACTGTACTTAAAAAGTACATTTGTTACAAAGTCAGTGTTGTCAACATTTTGGTTTATTTTAGTAACTTCCCACTGCAGATATTCAACACCAACCTGCCTGACACCAGCTATGAACTTTGAGTTGATCACCTGTCACATGAGGGAGGCTTATTCTTGCCAGAGATTTCCTGGAAAGAAAAAATGCAATAGTCATACCACTTGTTGGTGTCTTGCATCGGAGCAAGGTGTACTGCCAGAAGAACTAGAATTAAAAATGTGGGGAAAAGAAAAGGAAGGGAAAAAGAAAGACAATTATCTCACCCACCTAATTGGATACTCAGTGGTTCCTTAAAAATGTGCCACAATATGTGAGTACCTCTGCATGTATTTTGTGTATCATCTACAGCTGTTTTCAGAAGGCATTGAATTAAAATGTCTTTGGCATTCTTGCATTATCCTTACTGTTTTCATGTTGATTGGCAGCCCATCAAAGTATAAATAAGTAGTTCTCAATTCTTCGTGAGTTCTGTCATTTTTATGTTAATAGAATCCAAAGAAGCATATGGAAGGATAGGAAAACATGGTGGATTTTCTGCCTCATTCAACAGTCACTTCAGGGGGTAAATTTAAATCTGATTTAGAGTTTAGTTCTGTAGCTGTGAGGTACATGATGACATTTTTTTGTTCTTGATGAACCTTAATCAGAAATTATTAAAAACAATTCAATGGAAAAACAAAGATTTTGAGTTGCTTGGGGTGTTTTGTTTTTGGGACATTCTTAACATTTTGAATTCAATGAATACTTCTAGATTGCTTGTTTTAGAAAAGCAAGATTTTATTTCTTGTGTAAGATATTGAAGCCCAGGTGATTGAAGATATCTGGTCATAAAGTAATCTGTTAAAACCACTGAGGAGGCAGTGTGGGGTTTAGATTGGAGCTGTTACCCTGGCTGATTCTCCCCTTAAAAAGAGAGAAGCCCTACTCTGCCGTGCTGTGTTTAAGGCATCCACAAATATATTGCAAGTATGGTGATAAGGCCAGTGTAGTAGATCATGGCCCTTTTGGAATGCCTTGAGAGTCCTCTAAACAATCAAATTATCTTAGCCTGGCATGTGACTCTTAAATTAATGGAGAGGCATTTGAGAAATACTCCTACAGAACTGACATGCCATGCAGAAATAAATTTATGTATCCATACTGCTTCCCAACCCACCACCCCCCCCCCCACCAACTCTCCCTCAAAAAAAATCTTTAAAGGAGTAAAAAATGGATTTGGACATTACTTGGTTCATTGTTCTTAACAGTAGGATGGATAGATAAAGCACCACTTTATATTTGTTCAACTTGTTCTTAATAGCCTGCCTGATGGAGATGGCTTCTCAGAAAGATTTAATAGGTCTTTTTAGGCTGCTTCTTTCTAGGTTATCTCTCTCTGGTTAGGCAGTCTTAGTGGTTTCCCTCTCTCCCTCACAGTATCAATCTTGTCTTGCTCCTTTATCATCTGCTTCACAGGGAACTCAGGGAGAATTTTATTAGTTTTTTTCTTGGTTACAACCTTTTACAGATATGGAGACTCTTAACCCTTCACTCTCTTCTTTTATTCAAGGTTAACAATTCCAATTATTTTCAGCCATTTCATTTAGGCTGTTTCTTGTGGCCTCTATCTAGATGCCTTAATTGGCCCATTTCTGCACAAAATTGGATGCAGTACTTGAGACTGAAGGGAATGAAGGGAATCACCTCACATGTGAGGTTTATTCTTGAATATACCTCATATTGAATATACCTGCCTCTTTGCAGTTTGTCTGCTTTTTGAGACAGATGCACAGTATGCTGTCAAGCTCTTAAAGCATTTATGTCTCCCTGCTGATGGGAGGAGGTAGAACTGGAAAGGAGGGAGGGGGAAGGAGGAAGCTGTTTTTCAGATTTATTTTAAGATTTAGTTATTTCTTACTGTCTTGATATGATTTTGTTAGTAATAAATTCTATAAATATTCCAAGATGAGTCTGTTCTACCTGTGATGGTGGTCAGTGAGTGATCTCTCCCTGCTCTTACTTCACCTCATGTAGCAGTCAGTGTATTTTCTCTCCCCTGTTGACTTGTGGAGGGGAGTGATAGTGATGGAGTGTGTGTCTGGCATCCAGCCAGGGCCAGCCCACTGTGGTGCTGCTTGGGACCTTCCACATAGTTTGGGAAAGATGTGGTAACATTAGAATCCCTTCTTGGAGCTCTGCTAAACTTTTCTAGTCATAATTCTAGGCTTTGGTGTTTCAAGCTCATTCATTCTTTAATACTGGATCTTTTCTTTCAGATAAGAAGTGTTTTATTACACACCACACACCATGGTCTGAAGTGATATAGAACATTAAATATAGATAGAATTACAGACTTGTTTAGGTTGAAAATGACCTTTAAGGTCACTGAGTCCAACCGTGAGTCCAGCACCACCAAGTCCATGGCTAAGCCCTGTCCTTAAGTGCCACACCTACACATCTCTTCAATGCTTCCAGGGATAGTGACTCCACCACCTCTCTGGGTAACCTGTTCCAATGCTTGACAACCCTTTCAGTGAAGAAATTTTTCCTATGTAAATTTCCCCTGACCATTTCCACCTTGAGACTATTTTCTCTTATCATGTCACTGGTTACCTGGGAGAAGAAACCAATCCTCACCTGGATATAACCTTCTTTCAGGTGATTTTAGAGAGTGATAAGGTCTCTCTCTGAGCCTCCTGTTTGCAGATGAAACATCCTCAACTCCTTCAGCTGCTGCTCATGAGACTTGTGCTCCAGACCATTCACCAGCTCTGTTTGCCTTCTCTGGATACTCTCCAGCACCTCAGTGTCTTTCTTGTCATGAGAGGCCCAGGACTGAGTACAGAACTTGAGGTATGACCTCACCAGTGCCAGAGTGACAATCACTGCCCTGGTCCTACTGTATGTTTGATACAAGCCAGGTGCCATTGGCCTTCTTGGCCACCTGGGCACACACTGGCCATGTTCAGTCACTGTCAACCATCACCTCCAGGTCCTTTTCCACCAGGCTGCTTTCCAGCCACTCTGCCCAGCCTGTAGCAGTGCCTGGGGATGTTGTGACCCAAGTACAGGACCCAGCACTTGGCCTTGTTGAACCTTCTACCACTGGCTTCAGCCCACTGATCCAGGCTGTGCAGATCCCTCTGCAGAGCCTTCCTGCCCTCCAGCAGATCAGCACTCCTGCCCAATTTAGTGTTCTTTGTGAACTGACTGAGGGTGCACTTGATCTTGTCCAGATTGTTGATAAAGGTTAAACAGGACTGGCCCCAGTACTGAGCCCTGGTGCCTGGCCCCAGCTGGGTGTATCTCCATTCACCACCCACCCCTCTCTGGCCCCAGTACTGTTCCAGTGCACCCACCCAGGCCAGGAGCAGCCTGTTCCTGCAGTAGAATGCTGTGAGATGACAGTGTCAAGCACTTCTCTCAAGTCTAGGTATACTGATACTTGGTCTAGGTACACTGATTCATTTTGGCTTGTTTTAAAGGGGATTTAGCCCTTAGCCCCTACTGGCAGTCAGCTGAGAAATGGGAAAGCTGGTCTTAGGACTCATGAAACACTTACAATGCCTTTGCTCAATGTGGTTGTGGGTTTGCAGTGACCTGAGTTCTCTAAGAAATGGCCTGTTGTGTGTGATGCTGTGAGCAGTGGTGATGGTTTCTGGGTTGGGAAGGGCTTTGGGGGTGCTCCCTGGGCTGCCCTGGACCCGGGGCTGAGGCTCAGGGTGTTTGCCCAGAGCTGAGCCCTGCAGCTGACACTCACCGAGAGGCGCTGATGATCCAACAGGGGCAGCAAGCTGCTGTGCTTAACACAGTTATCAGCTGTGCTGTAGATTGGACTTTAATTAAATTTCTTAATTAGGCCAAAATCCAATAAATCTAGAAATAGTAATTAGCAGGAGCCAGCTGTTTTATAACTTGTTATCCTGCTTTTGTAGTTTAGACAAGATATGACTTGAATAAAAGTTGTTCTATCTGCTCATGTTTGTTGTTAAAAAAAAAATCCCTTTCTCATGTTGTTTTAATCCTTGCCTCATTTTGAGGATCATTAAATATTTTAAAAGGCAATGAATATAGTATGTTTTGTAAATATATGTTTTGTGCTATATTAGAATATTATGTATCAACTTTTAACCTGGATTTTTTTTATTTACATCCGTTGTCTTTTTGAATCTCAGAAATCTATGATGCTGCTTCTGAATAAAAACCTCAGTTCTAAATGTTCAATCATCATTTTTTTCAATTTCAATCATTTGTTATTGGGATTATATAAATAGTACTTAGAAAGTTTTCAATAAATCTCTTTCTTAACAAAAATAATTGGAGATGTTCTTCAGGTTTAATGCAATCCTAAAGAGGAGTTTTAGGGGGCTTCCATTTTATTTCATTTCTCTAGCCTGTTGAATTAAAGCAGATTGCTCTAAAATTTCCAAATACAATTGCAAAGTTTCATGGAGCTTAGAGTAGCAAGTAGTGTATGCACTGGAGGATCTAGCTGTGTCTGTGTAAATCATTTTCCTCCCTCTGCAAACACACTTATGGCTTGCTTATATCTGTACCAAGTCATATTTTATAAACATCAAAACCCATTGGGAAGGAATAATTTATCCTATTGTTTTACTGCAGGCAGAGGATCTCGTGGAATAAAGTGATAATTTACTTTCTGTAACCCTCTGGGTGAAATACCACCAATAGTACCAAGCATCAGTCATCTTATAGCTTAATTTTATTTTTTCCCAAATGCTGCTGCCTGAGATGGTATGTAAAAATTGATGATAATTAGATGGCTATGTCACACATCCTATCCATTAAAGCTTATTCAAGTTACTTTTGTAAATTTTACAGACAATTTCTCCTTTGTGTTAGGTATTCAGTGCTCTGAAATTAGCTTTGAACTCACCAAATCTGAAATACAATGACATTTCATACTTAGCAATATTTTAGTATAAAGTTGAAATGAATTTTGTTTGTTTTACAGCAGCTGCTGTGCTTTCAGCAATCAAATTGCATTAGTTAAAGAGTATTGTGAGGAATCCACAAGGATTTAAAAAAAGGTGAACATTGGCTCTATGATAGAATAAATTTAGTGCAGGTTTGCCTGAAGTGATATGTGTGGGAATGAAGAACTGTAATGTCTGCTGGATTTTAAATCATAATGGATACGTGCAACCTAGTGAACAGCTTCCTTAGAAACCTTTGGGCTGTGCTGAACCAAAAAGAGCAAACCCAGCACTGTGACCTTTAGAGGGTGAGCAGAGAGTGGTAATTAGGACAGCACCACATAAATGGTAATGTCCACTGCATTCAGACTCTGTAGGCCTGCCTTGCAACAAAGGAAATCTGTGCCAGAAAGAAAAGTTCAAAGTGTGCATCTTCCCGTTTTAACCCCTTAAAGGACTTCTAAATGACATGTTATTAATAATGTTTTAGAGAGAAAATGTGTAAGAACTGCCATGTTGGTAAAAGAAAAATCTTGGCTGTTTGTATGTATGCATTTAAATATATATATCTTTGTATATATAAAGATCTATAAATTATTGCTGTGTAGATAAGGACTAAGTATAAGCCAGCTTTTACGTGGCTTCTTCAAGATATTTTATCAGGAACCTGCACTTGTGCTGATGGTTGCACTTTCCTTGCCTTACTGCTCCATTGTGCCTAATAAATATGGATACTTTGAAGTAGTAGCATGCATATGTTAGTTCTCTTTTTCTAACATGTCTTTGCTGACTCCAGCATGAGTCTGTTTCATCTGAATCTTTGTTTACTGGGAGGTGTTTATTTGAATACACAGTAAAAAAAGGGTGGTATAAAACCAATGATTTATCCCGTGTGGGAAAACCAGAGGAAGAGGAACCCAGAAAACAAACCTGAAACTGGACAAAAAAGTTTTTTAAATATTTCTGTTCAGTATTTAAGTTAGAGTTAGTAAGTAAGTGCACAATTTTTTGAGCAAATTGGTCTAGTGAGAGGTGTCCCTGCCCATGACAGGAGGGTTAGAACAAGATGATCTCTCAGGTCCCTTCCCGCCCAAAGTGCTTTATGATTCTATGGTTATTTTATGCTTTTCGTTAAAGGTGGTATTATACAAAAAGTGAAAAATAGATTAATTCTTTTTAACTGTCAGAAAAACAAATGAGGTGATAGTATTGCAAATAATTTTATATGACAAATTGTCTCAACTGAATTGTAAATAAAAAATACTTGGTACAATATGTCTGGTATTGCAAAGAATTTCACTTGATATTTCTTAACATAATATTAGAATATTAATACCAAAATTAGCTTGTTATGGATCAAACAAGTTTGAAGCAAATTTCTCTTGGAACTTACTTTAAAATGGGAGTACACTCTGCACAGGTGTGGAAATGTCAGAACAGCACTGGGCTGCAGTTAGGGATGCTGAGTTTGAACTTCATGAGCTGGCAAAGTCAAACAAGCTGAGCTGTGTTAGTGCAGTCAGCACAGCAAGGATTTTAAGCTCAGCATATGTTACAATGATGAGAACTCCCTTGTGGGAGAGTTAGAAGCAGATTTGTGTCTGTTCCTGGTCCCCATACTCGTGTTCTTGAAAGGTGGAGATTTTGCAGGTTTGTGTGAACAAATCTCTGAAGTGCTGCAGGAAGGGTGACAAACACAGAAAACCCCACCCTGCCAGGGCATGTCCTGTGTGCACCAAGCCCCTGAGGCTGCCTCCTCCCCGTGTCACTGCTGTGGAAGGTGGATGTTTTACCAAGATATTGCACATTCCAGCTCAAGTTCTTCCTGA
The DNA here is from genome assembly GCF_022539315.1 of Serinus canaria. Lineage (NCBI taxonomy): Eukaryota > Metazoa > Chordata > Aves > Passeriformes > Fringillidae > Serinus > Serinus canaria. The sequence continues at coordinate 59,319,633 of NC_066317.1, read as the reverse complement.
CCTTAGTGAGCACCAACGAAATGCTTGGCGGAGTTGCTGCATCTGAGGCTCAGACCAGGCTGTCAGCATCCCAGAAATGAACTTTTCCTGCCAAATCTGTAGCCATTTCTACTGTCATTTAATGACAGCATTCTGTTTTGGTGTGCAGCATATGTGTTGCTGTGTGTATGTGAATTTATATATATATATATATATATATATATATATAGGAGAAAAATGTGTGAGGAGAGGAAGGAAAAAGGATTTCAGACACCAGGCTTAGGGAGGTGTGTTTCTACTTTTAATTTACTTCATGGAAAAAGATTAGTTTCTCTAATGTATCTTGAGAAGGCCATGGCAGCCATATTTTTAGGACACTCAGATTTTCACAGCTGGTATTTTCAGCTCTTGCTGGGGAGGCTAGAAGCAGAATTTCATGATGCAATAGGGAAGGCAAAGCCCTGTCAGAATACAGCTCAGTGGTTTCCTGTTTTTTTGTTCATTGATGACCAAAATTGCTCCAACATATTTCTCCTGATTCTGATTGTGGGTGTTTACTCCTCAAGAGAGATCATTGTCTCTTTACACTGCCAAGACAATGTCTGCAGGCAGGGGCACTCACCTAGCCTTTGTTAAATCCAGCTGATGTCAGTGGAAGAGTTAGACAAGGTTGGGCATACAGCCTTTTAATTAGGTCGGAAACACAAGGGGCCACCTTTAATGACCAGCTTATTCTGAGCTAAGATGACCTGTTCTGACTTCAATTAGATGTATGTCAGCCAGAACATCTCTAGAAGAAAACTCACTTAGTACTCATGGCCAACAAAAATATTAATGAGATGAAGAGGACAGGAAGAAGTGGTGAGATATTGTTTCCAATAGGAAAAAGAGAGTTCATTCTCTGTAGAATGGGAAGATGGAGCAGAGGAAGAATATAATCTAGTATGTTAAAAGAAAAATTGAGTTTGCAGTTTGGGTATCAATAGTCTTGGGCTTTCCTTTATGCATGTGAGGTGTGACTTTGGTGGGGCTAGTGAAGAACTGAATGTTTTGAATTGAGAATACCAAAAGTCTTTGTTCTTTCTGTGCATAGAAGTAACTGAGACAGGTAGTATTTTTTTCTTAGGGACTGAAAAATCTGTGGTAGATAAATTGCACTTATAAGCATGTATTGGTTTCCTAGTTTAAGGAATCACACTATCTCTTTCCATCTTTGAATATCTAAATACTTCTTGACTGGAAGATGCATTTTCAGTAACAGCTGTAAAAATTATGTATGTTTTGAAATGTGCCATTGTCAGACATGAAAGCCTTACAGTAGAGACCTCACAGTGAGGATTCAGCTGGGTAAACAACTGGACTGGAATTAACAGAGAAGTAGAATTTAGCAGCCATCATGCTCACAGATTACAGCACTCCCTTACAGTGTTCTTGGCAAAATGGCTGGGCAAGGATGTCATTTCATTGCTGGGTAATTGTTCCATAAAGGCAAGTACATGGAGAGTATTTGGGCTGATTTTTTTCCTCCCATCCCCCATTACTATGATTTTAATTGGAAGCAGCTCTTTGTTCATGTAAAACTAGCATGAGGTCCTTTACTGAAAGATAGTGATGTCTTTGTATCAAACAGTGCCTGTTTCAAGCTGTTACTCTTGTCATTGTTTAATTGAACTTGCTGAGGTTTCAGGGAGAAAGAAACTTTTACCATCTCCTGCAAATCGCTTTAACATGCTGTTTCTGAACAGAAAAATATCCCATTTTTGAGTAGGTGTAATAATAGGCTGTCTGGATTCTGATACTTATTAAATGGTAAGTCTTTGTCAAAATCTGCAAGAGAGCACTGAGAAGCACAGAATTTGCAGATGTGCAAGCTCGTGTCATTTTTATTATCATTCTGAAATCTGTCTTGTGCACCCAGCAGCTGTGTGCTCCATAGAGAAAAACACAGGCATTTGGAACTTTGCTGTTGGAACTGAGGCATTTACTGCTGATAGGCTGCAAACCAAAGGTCCCTGAGTTTGTGCCTCAGCAGAGCTGGTGGGTGCTGTCGGGTCTGGGAGCTCAGGGTTGCTGCCAAGGCTGACACGGAGCCCAGGGCTGGGCTGCCCTGGGTCCTTCTCAGGGTTGGCTGCTGAGTCCTGGGTGACCTTGTGTCAACCTCTTCCCTTGGCACACTGCCTGCAAAGGAGGAGCACCAGCAATGGCCTGCTCACTTCTTCTTGGCTGAGGAGTTCACTGAAGCTGCAGATTCAATGTCAATGATTTCCTTTGTTTCTTGCTTTATTAATCTTATGATAGGCACTGTGTGTCAATAATAAAAAAGGAGGTGGGGATATTTGCATTAAGGGAAAGAGAGGAGAGAGCTGGGATGGAGGGTTGATAACTTGTCTGAAGACCTTTCTGGATTTAGAGCACATTCCAGTTGACCCTGCAACACTGATTCAAAATTAAGAGGCCTCTGTTCAAAAAACAAAAATAGGAAAAGCTGGTACTGAAATTTAAAAATGAAATTTCTTTCAGCCTGATGTTACTTTTAACCTTTTATATGGCTTCTTGTGTGCATGCATACAAGTCTGTCCTTAGGAATATACATATAGAAATAGAAATAGTGGCATTATGGTGGAATATCTCTGTAATGGGTCTTTGACATCCTATCTCCCCCCTCCTGACAGATACTTTTATGCTGTTCTATATATTTTAGATTTACAGCTATTTGATCTATTTATATACTGATCTGCCTTTTTTTGAACTAATTTCCCAAAAATTATTGAGTTACAAGTGTTTGTATACAGACCATCCCCTAAAGCCAGGAATTTGTCTAAAATGAATGAAAAAAATTAAAGGAAAGACTGTGATGCTTTGAGATCTTTGTAACACTGTAAAGCAAAAGCTTATGCTTTTCCAGTTTTTCACATGACACCAAATTCCAGCTGGCAAAGATCCTTGGCACAGCACTGGGCTTTCATTTGGGTTGAAATTTTAAATGTACTAATTTCAAATCTTCCCTTATTGAAAAACATATTTTAAGATTTCTTGCAGCTTTAAGGATCTGGCTTATAAAGGGAAGGACTGCCACAGAGCTTCAAAGGAGAGTTTTGTAACTAGTTTGTCAAAACTCTGAAAAATAGCACTCATATCATGAAGTATCACTGTTATGACACAGTGCAGACTTCTTAAAGTACACAAGGAAATTAAAAATGAACACTATTACTTGGAGCAATGGTCACATTTAGCAATTTTCAAACTGATTGCGAATGCTGATGACAAAATTTGTTATTTTTAAATTAATCATGTTTAAGTTAAATTTGATAATTGAATAGCATTTGCATATAAGATTTTCAGTTTGGATACAGGAAAGAGATTTCAGGTTGTTCAGATTTAGGGATTAATTTGATTCTTTATGAGGCCATTGTGTGTATTTGCTTGTACTCATATAAATGTAAAATGAATGTCATGCATATTTATCTGCTGCATGATCTGCTGAAGCAAAACAGCAAATAAACAAGCCATATGTGAGAGAAGCTAAAAGGCCTGAATAGCCTAATAAATCTTGCATTGGACTTACATTTTGTAATAACTAGGCCCTGTTGAAATACATTTTGTGAATACTAGGCCCTGTTTCCCATTGAAAAAATAGGAGTTCTTTTTGGAGGGTGACACCTTTGCTTTTCCATTGTGTGCAGGAAAATGCCAATACATGAAGTTGTTTTACCAGTTACAGATGTATGAGGAATCCTTGTTCAGGCTTTAAAACTGAAAAAATCTCTAGTATCTAAAATATTGAAGAAGAGAGTGAGTTGGTGATCTTACATCCCTTTGGTAAAGCAGCACTGGACACTGTGTGTGGGAGTAGGGAAGAAAAATGAGCTTTTAAACCTTCACTGCACCAGCCCATGCCTGTGAGTAAGCTGGATAAGAGCAAGACAAAATAAATTTAGTTGCTGGACAAAAATTGTTACTCAGCAACTTGAAACTGATCTGGAAGCAAAGCACAAATTGCCAGTGAGCACAAAGCAAAGCAGAGCAATGGCACAACATCTCCCTCAATTCTTTCCACTGCAGTGGGGAGCCTACAGAGCTGGGCTGCCTGCTGGTGTAGCACTGCCAGGCAGAGCAAGAGGTGTCAAGCTAGGGGATGAGACACAGAACTATTTTTGAAGCCTATGCCTGGCTGGAAATTCTCCCTGGATTGGTTCATCAGTCAGAAAAGACTAAAGAGAGTGTGTTGAAGAGCATTATTTATTTTGTTTTTAAAAGTAATCAAAACTCACTGGTGTTTAAGACTGTATAAAGAAAAAAAAATTCCTTCAAGTTTCTTAATGCACTCAACATGCTGCTACTGAAGTGTTAGACCCCCCAGTTTTATACTTTTTAAGATGATGCTTTATGGATGATTATATAAAACTTGCTGTTCCCATCTTTGCTCCATTTGTATAAATCCTATGGTAACATAAAAATTAATGTTAACCTAAAAGAATAGTTTCTTTTGTAATGTCTGAGTAGCCTAAGACCACTTTTCTGTATGGAACCTGTCTATAAGCTTATTTTGTGTGAGAGGGAGAGCCTCCAGGGAGTAGGCTGGCTCCTTTGACAGACCTGGAAGCAAAAAGGGCCCACAAACATTTGTAAACAGGCTGAGAGGTGTCACCAGTCTTAGCCTTCAACAAAGAAATCTATGTTGGAGAAAACTTTTTATGTTGACTGTTTATTTTTTTCCTTTTTTTTTTTAAGGTATGAAAAGACTGGTTCTTAGTGAGGCTGTGCAGTCTCTGGCCATGCCCACTGAAAACACATGGAATATGTTTTTTTTAAAGGCCTTTGATATTTAATGAATACAGAATGCCATTTATTACTTTATTAGTTAATTATTGATAGGCTTAAAGGACATAGTTTCATATGGATAGCTCTCCCTCCAATTGCTACTTCATCCCCTTAATCACTGAAAAAGTTTTTGCATTACTATTACACATAAGCATTATGTAACATAGAGAATACAGATTTGCCTAATTGCTCATGCAAAAGCAACCCTGTCCTGCTGTTTGCACACAGTATTTGTCATATAAAATCTAGTAAACACTGTAATTAGCTTGCTTTCTAAATGTGTTTTACGGTTTACATCAACTGTAGAAGCAAGTCAGAGTCTTCTGAAACACATGCTCAAGAATCCCTATTGCCCCCTACTTCAGAGAAAAAGAGAAAGAATGGGAAGATTTTTCTTTGCATTGACAATCCAATTAAAGCAGCAAGGTGTCAGGAATGATAGCAATTCCTCTGAAAGCACTGCTTCAGTCATTGGTAGGCTCTCCATCTGGGAATTGTGGCGTAGTAATCTGCAGCAAGGCAAAAAGAATAACATGGAAACAAATTTGAATTGTTGACCTAATTTTGGTAGTCCATCATTGCTGACAGAAGTTCAAATGATCCCAAAGGGTTCCTTATTATGGGGATGCCAAAACAGAAAGATGTAACATAAGGGAGGCAGGAAAGTAAATGGGTACTTCTATATCTGTCCTTGCTTCTAGTATCCAAATAAAAGTTCTGTGTTTTGTCCACCAAAGATGTGTTTTGAAATAAAAACAAGAGTTTAAAGCAGATCAGGAAAGTTTTCATCAGTATTCCCTGGCAGTAATGAAAGATGCCTTTGTAGCCAAGAACTTGCTGCTTATCATGTCTGATTTTAGCTATAACAATTTCAAAGTTGGCATTAAAAATAAGAAGAGAAAGCTTCTGGTCTTTTTGTGCTCTTTAAGTTTGTGCACTATGTAAAGAATGGAGATTGTAGCTGCACATTTTTCAAAGTGTGTGTTGCTCATATGTAGAGTGGTCTATAAAGGCCATGCCCCAGTATTTTCCTGCTGCTAAGTGTTTGTGTTGAAAGGGGGTGAACTCTGTGGCATGATCTGTGCTATTTCTTCCAAGGGCCATGATGCATTTACATTTAAGCCTCTCTTTAGATTGTCTTTGCTTTCAGGGGATTGTTTTAAATACCTCTTCTTCTTCTTCTTCTATTTTTTTTTTTGTCTCCTCCTTTTTTCTTTGCTCCCAATCTGCTTTCTTTTGGTGCAGGCGCAGCAGAAGGCAGCGCATTTCTGGTTGTAATTCTGTGTACTGGGCAGACACTGAATGGGTAAAGGAGAGAGCAAGTGATGTATGTTGGCCATAAGTGTTTGTTGCTGGCATGTTCTGGCTGTCAAAACGTTGTTGTTCATGAAGGGCTGCATCTGTGCCACTTATTTATGTGTAAATAAAGTTTTTGCTTTTGGAAATCCCAGGGAATCTGGTACCAAAGTATCACAGGGGCTGGAAGGGGAAGATGCAGTCTCCTTGCATGTATTTTTTATGCCCAACAAATAGATCTCCTAAAAAGCTGTAAATCAAATTAATAATACAGATAGAAAGCTTTAGAGTAGAATACAAGGCATCATAGTAAAATGTCATAGGTTTTTTAAAAGAAATTTGCCTTTTTAGTCCTTTAACATTTGGTTGTATGAAAGAACCTCTTCCCCCTGCTCCTATAGCTGTCAATTAGAGTAACTTCTGATAAAAAGCCAGTGGTAGTGTACATATTCTTATAACAAAGCATTTGCCAACTGAAACCTCCAGCAACTACTGCAGAGAATTCACAGATATGTGCAGCACTGTTTTCCCAAGAAATTGACTTTTATTTGGGTCAGTGTTGTTTTATGCTTAGTCATTTTAAAACAAAAAACCTTGTTTTCAAAAAGTCTTCAAAATGTGGATCAGCTGTACAAAGACATAGAGAGGGCTTCCAAAACATTCAGGGAAACTGTTTTTCTGCTACCATATGCCAAGGCTGATTGCTCTTTTTTCTGCTCTGGGGATTAGACTTGGGCCCTGCCTGTTTCTGTCTGAGATGTGTTGGACAAAAGGAAGGTTTTGTACCACTCTTCTACAGAACAAGGTGTTCTTTGAGATCCCCACTCCTTACAGTCCACAGACCCTGCATATGTGGACTGTGCACATTACCCCACTTGTCAGAGGAATTGTTCTCAGCTGTTCTGCTTTCTAAGAAATCTAAACTAGCTGTCCAGCTTAGTAGCTGCTTTTTTAACTTCTGTAAGTAATGTACTCTGTTTAGTTAAATGGACTAAGATGCCCCATGTGAACAGATCTGGCTAAAATCTCTGAGAACCTGACTGCTTAGTCTCAGCACTATTCTGGGAATCTCAAGGAAAGGATAGAGGCTGGCATCAGTGTTTATTCTCTTACCTTTAAACTTGCTTTCAAGATGCAGTGCTGCCTGAAATGATGGAGGTAAAAGCGTGAGAAAGAGAACTTTGACCAAAGATTCTATGTATTGCAGTTTGTGATTAAAAACCTGAACAATCTCCAATTCCTTCCATCCTTTCCTAACTATGTGGGAAATGTTGACAAGTGTTGCTACTTATTTCCATATAAACAGAGAAGACCCTTCATTTTTGTAACACTGTATTTTGCCTGGAGAGCCATTTTATGATAAAGAACATAACTGAATCAACTTTGTTTATTTAGCATTTGCTGCCATAACTACAGGGTATGAACACGTTGGTGATTTCACTGCACTGAGTGAAATTAGTAATGTATCAAACATAGCTCATCTGTCAAATTATTTCTGTAATAGTTTTGGTTCTTTCAGGTGCTTTTGGTGTGTGTGTGGTATATTCTGAATTGTGAATGAATTTGAACAGCTGTAGTTTATGCTCTGTTTGTTTGTAGATTAACAGATATATTTCCACAGTAATAGCTTCCCCTCTTTATCTTTCCTCTCCACCATTAGAAATAGATTTAGTTTGGCAGTTACTGGAAATGAGAAATTAAGTATCCAATTATTTTAAGTTATTTTTGTATTACCATAGCTTTTAAGAAGCTATAGGAAGATTACTCAGGGATTATTAGGTGGTAGTTTTCCCGTGGTTGCTGGTAATTTGCCGTGAATAGCACTCTAACAACTTGTTCTGACTGGCATAATTAAATGTTTCAAATTTGCCCCAGTTTTTGCAAGACTTATTTCCAATTAATCTTCTTTTTTAATCTCACTCATATGCTATGCTACTGAAGCATCCACTTTCAGAAGCAGATATTGTCAAATTACTAAGCTACTTCTTTTTATTTGCTCTTATGACTGTAACTTACATTCTAGATCTCTGTTTCATTATTCTCTCAAAGCTTTTGTAAACACTGCTCTTGTTATATAGTGAGGACAGTTGGCCAAAAAGAAAAGATATTTTTATCCAAGTCTACTAGAGCATTCAAAAAAACTTAATCTTGACAATAAGCTTTTTAGGATCAAATAACTTACTTTTTAGAAGAATTGATATTACAGAATTAGTAGATATGCTGCATTTTTCAATGTAAACAAATTACCCAGGTAACTTTGGAATTTGGAGGTTTTCTGGGGTTTTTTCCCTTTTGTGTCTTGTGGGTGTTGGTCTGTTTTGTTATCATTGGCCTGATTGCTGTTCACTTGCCTTTTACAAGTAAATTCTTGCTTTGTTTTAGGTGTTTCTATATTGCATATTAATTTAGGGAAAACTTCTCTTTCGATTTTATTGAAATGTATTCAGATTTCTAACTGAAGGCCAGAAGAAAGCAGTAAAAAAAATTTTAATGTGGAATAACAATATTGGAATATTTAAGAATAGGGCAACTCAAAAAGGATGGTGAAGATGGGGTAAAGTGAGACATATCTGACGTCATAAAAATAGAGTGCTTGGCCTGAGGAGCTTTGTTACTATGTAAATAAATTGAATTCCTCTTTTCCAGTGTTTTGTGCTACTTAAATATGCCAACTAAGCTGTTTCAGCACTTTGATCTTCTGCCATGATGTGGCCCTAGCTGTACTTTCATCCTTTTCAAAAGTATTCTATCACAGCAGTGAATTTGGCCCTAAGGAAATGAGGATGCAGATTTCCTTTCTCCATTAGACACTACCTAGATGCCTGTCTTTATTGAACAAATAAAGGATTAAGGTTTTAAACCACTAACAACAGAATACATGGTGTTGCCTTAAACAAACCCCTAGAGAGAAATGCAGGATTACCCAGCAAGGGAAGTGGTTTTGAAATTTTTTTTTTTTTTGGGACTGATACTGTTGGGTGCAATCCTGATGTATTTTATGTGAAATATTTTCTTTTTGTGAAGATTTGAACATTGCACATGACAGTAGTTATATCCATCATGTTTCAGCACGGTTCACTGTGGAATTCTGTCTGGCTTCCAGCTCCCTAACCCAAAAGGCAAAGAGTTTGATCTGTTCTGTGTTGTGCCTGCAAGCTCTCTGCTTTGGAGACCCCCATATGGCCATGTCTGCTTAGGACATTGCTGAAATCTGCTTGGCTGGTCAATTCACTTGTCCTCAATCTCTAACACAAGGGGTATACCAAGAGAGGATTTAGTACTTTTAGTCAAAAGATTTGGTATTTTCTTACTTTCGTTTTTTCATTCTGCAGTGAAAGTTGTAGTTAAAGGTGTTTGGAGACTCTAGGACAACTGAGGTAAATGATACTCATTAAGGAACTTGAATTGCTTTCAGTCATTATGCTTTCAGAGTGATATTTTCCATGAAGGTATCCCCATAAAGATAATTTTATTTCTGTAAATTTTTTTGTGCATGGGAAATACCATTTCAAATTAACATGCAGTGAACTTCAACAAAATCTCAAATGTTTCTATTGTTTCCCCTGATCAAAATACATTGAAGTATTATATAAAGAAATATGAAGTAAGACAATATCAAGGCCCTGTCCATTGTCTTTTGACTGTTTTCAGCAAGGAAATTGTAATAATTGCCTCTAAGAACAGAATTCAGGTTGTCTAAAATTTAGTCTTGTCCTCCATTCAATATGACACATGATAGCTTCCTTATGTTGGTATTCTCTTGGTATTTACAAAGATTCATGGCAGTGGACAATCTGCATGTGACAATTTATAGATGACCACCATGACAACTTAGGCATCCCAAAACCCAGTAACTTGTGTTGAAATGGAATACAAATTTAGTGTTAGCTAGACAGAGGTAACATTCTGGATTGACCTTTTCTAGTTGCCAAGGAGCTTAGCAGCTTCCATCCTGCTTTCCCTGAGGACCATCCAGGAAAGGCCACCAAACCCTATGTGCTCTTAATGGAGAGAAGATGCACACTTGCAATTTGATATGATACCTTATTCTGCTACATTTTGTTACCCTGGGTAAATAAATTTCCATTGCATTGCTATCATCAAAGCTTTCAAGGAAATCTGATTTGTGTTAAATCTCTTTTCTTTTGTTTAACAGATGATGTCACTAATACTGCTCTGGAAGCCCTCCTTGCTGATGAAAAGGAGAACGTTCCAACAGGACTAGGAGCTGTGGTGTGGAAAGTTCCAGAACAAACATAGCTTGTGACTCAGCTGCTGGTGCTGCTCAGTCTTCATCTCTTTCAATTAAAATCAAACACAGCTGCCTCAGAAACCTGTGGAAAAGGGAAAGGTACTGTGCATTGGCAACATGGTGGTTGGGTAGGAAGAGAATAAATCTGCCATAAAAATATGATGCTATCATTTTATTAGAGACAATATCATTTGAAGCCTGAAGTTTGAAATTCTTTTTGTACAAAGAGAGATTTCTAAACACAGCCAGATTTTGCAGGCAATGAAATAAACCAAATCTGTATGAAGCTTTTGTCTTTTTGTGAGGTGCTTTCATTCTCTTTATAGAGATGTTTTCTGGATTCACTGAGCAGATTCTTGATATAAACATTTTCCCACTTGGGATTTCTTTATTAATTTTTTAAGTGGTTTCCTCACCACCACCACCACCACCCATGGCACCTAAGATGTGCAGTACAGAAGGGTGTTAATGTCTTGTATTTATCATATGCTTGCTCACTTGAGCACTGTGTTGCCTCACCTGTATCTGTCACCATTTATAAAGCAGAAGGGTTTTAGTTGCTTTGGTCTCAGTCAGGAGAGCTAAGCTCTTTTGACAGACTTTCCCAACCTTCTGCTGACTTTTATGTGTTTATAATGGTATATATAGTATTTTTGTTTGCTTCAAGGATCATCTTGAAATTAGCTGTCCCTCCCATTACAGAAGTATGGTAAGGATGGCAGTTTTACTCCATGCCCAGTTTTTGGTATTTTCATCTTGTGGTAGTCCTGCAGTGATGACAGAGTTATTAGGCTTAGAAATATTAGGAAATAGTAAAGCTCCACTCTGTGTAACTGTTCTTTCTGCAGCAAAATGCTGTTGACCCTTAGAAAAAGACATTTTTATCTAGAAAGATATGGAGAATATAGTTGAGGTTTGCCAGGAGACTGTAGTACAGAAAGAAAACAAAAGCAGCAGTAACCCAGGAAATATCCTTTCCCAATGGCTATTTTGTAGTTTGCATATTGAAACTGTTGCCTCTTTGCTACTCACGAACTTTGCTTGATTTGAAATATACCTTGTTATATTTAGTATACTGCATGGTGAACGCTTCCTTCTCTGAGTAGAAAAGTATGACACTAAATAAGGCAAGTGCTGTGGGAACTGACAGCTGTAGAATGCATGATTGTTAATAAAAAAGTCATGAAGAAGGAAAGAATAAAGTAAAAAATGTAGGATATAGAATGAGTCTTAGGGTCCTTCTGTTTTTCTATGACACTCAAATACAGCTACTATTTCATTGTAGCATCTTTGATTTTACATTTCAGAGAATTTCATTATAGTGTAGTCATTATAAAGAAACATAAAGACTGAAAAAGAGTGTTTAAAATAATTTAATATTTGCTAATGTAATTAACTTTCATTATAGAGAATAATTATTTTCATTTCTAATTTCTAATTTGTAACTAAATTTGGTTTTGGGGCAACACATAAACTGATGTGACTACTAAATTCTCCCCTCTTTACCTGGGAGGGTAGTTAATCTTTTTCTTCTGACTGGATTTAACACTTCATGGTAAATGCATGAGGAACTTCAGTCATAGATTTATCTAAAAAGATTATTTACACATCTGCTTAATCATAACAGAAAGTAAATGATGCTGATTTTAGAAAGAATTAAAATGCTGCACTCTAAACCCAGCTGATGACTATTATCACTTGGATGTCTGGGAAGGTAAATGTATTTTAATTTTTAAATTTCAAAAGGATGATATTAAAAGATTATTACCCCCCTGTTGTCCTATATATTGCTCTGTTTGTGTACATCCAAACAGTGGAACACAGATTAAAAAATTGATTTAGACTTAATAGTTTGTTTAGCTGACTCTGCATGATAAAGATGAAATGTTCTAAACATCACTCTTCAACAGCCAGTGTATTTTGGAAAGTGATTTCATCATGTGCCAATTATCTGTATCTTTCCTAACAGCTGGAACTAGCTTATGAAAATTTGCACAGTGGATTTTCATCTTCTGGATTGCCTATGCACATTTCCCCAATGCTATGAGAAAAAATCTTTCCTATGTGGTCCCTGTTTTTCTTTTTGATTATATTCCTTGCATGTCAATGTCTTGTTACTTGTCTAGACTGTTCCTGATCTCTTCCAAGTGTCTCCTCGGGCTGGAAGTGCAAACACAAGCATTCATGCAGGAATGGTGCTGCTATATCATGCAGCTGTGAGCTGGCACTTTGCTCTAGAGAATGGCTGGCTGCTTCTGTGAAAATTTAGGATTGCTGCAGCATGCCTGGCCCTGCAATAGGACCAGGCACATCTTTTTAAATGGCCCTTCCTTTCTTTTGCTGACTGATCATGAAATCTATCAAAGATTCATATTTTCCTTCTTTCTCTGAACACTGAAAATTAAATTGAGATAAATTTTGGTATTGCTTTCAACATCCTCTGAACAATCAACCTGTGCTGACTAATCCTCTATACAAATATTACTTATGTTCCATTATTTTCCAAACACAGAAGAGAAGTACTATAACATGCTTGTGTCTAAAGAGTTTTTCTTCCTTGCAAATGGAGCAAGGTAGTAGGTTTGGGTGGCTGGTGGCTGTGCCGCTGCTGGCAGAATTCCCACACATGTTTCACCACTAGATAAGTCTGAGGTTGGTTATGGTTGTGTTGAGATAAGATAAGGGACGTTGCACTTAGTCATCCAAAAGTAATCATCTGTGTGCTGAGTGTTTGCAAGAGGTCTTAAAAGGCAAAGTAAACAGACTTTTCTGACACCATGGAAAGGGCTCTCAAATAAATCAGCCTTGCTGTCCAGTATTAAAGCACAGCAGATCTTCAGTCTTTTCTGGAGCTCCTTGTATGTTCATAAATGAGTATGAATGGGAAAAAAAAAGGTATGAACTGTGAGAAACCTGTAGCCTATGTGTTGTGCATTCAGTAAACAGTAGTGAGAGCCCATAAACTTGGCAGTTCTGAGAATTCCTTAGGATATACCACTTTTACAGCATCTGGTGCTTTTTCTTGATAAATAGGCTCTCTCCTAGTTATGGTTCTCTTTCTTTCTAGCTTTTTGTTTGTTTTTCTCAGCTCTTCAATTCAATTAATTTGTAATGTCAATAGCTCCAAATGGTGTTTTGAATATTAAGTAGCTTTGATAATGAGATTTTATTATGGCAGTATATGTATACATGTGGACAAAATCCTGCTTTATGCATAGCATTGTGTGAGTGTTGATTTCTAGGAGAAAAATCTTGAAGGACACTAATTTTAATCTCAACACCTACAATTTACCCTTTCTGAAGGAAATCTATCCTGTGCACATCTGCACATACTACATTTATGCAGTTGTGCTGCATGTTATTACAACACAAGACAAAAGTGTGAGATTTTGTACAAGAAGGGAGGCAGAGAGTATTTGGGCATTTCAATTAACTTCTAGAGTAAGAATTAAAAAAAATCAGAGTAAGAATTAAAAATGCATACTCTGGGACAAGGAAAGGAAACATAGCCTTCTTATTTGCTGGTGAAGACTTGCATATCTCAAAGCAAACATCTAGAAGTTTTCAATTCTGAATCCCTTACAACATTTGGGAAGTGTTAGTGAAGATCTTTCTGATGTTTCCAGATGCCTCTACTGCAAAAAAATTAATAAATAGTATGTGTTTGTAGTGTAGGCATTTGAATATATATGCCCTGGGAGGGGAATGAGCATGGCTTCACTTAAGAGCTCCCAGTTTTCACACTGTTCACTGAAAGAGGCAGCATTTCAGCATTTCCCCTTTCATGTGCAAGGGCAATGTACACAGGTGACAGCCAAGTCTTGATTTACATGAAGCTTTCAGTTCTGCTAGTATGGGTTTGCTATGTAGGAGGTGAAAAATTAGTGTTACTGCCATAGCTGTGATAACCATAACCTTAAAGGAAAATCTGATTCACCCTTTCACCTCAAGTTTAGGGAGATGGTGTAGAAAGAATAGTTCTTGGCAAGACCTATTTCCATATTTTTCCACTGAGTCTTCATTAAGACTAAGTTTTTTTGTAAAGTCACTGCCAGCACCCTAAATTTGAGGCTTCCCTCTGCCACCTCTTCTAGGGGATGAGGTGGGAAGAGGAACAGAACTGAACACCAAGTTCAATCAATGGCAGAAACTGTATGAACATATTTCTACACAACGGGATTCATAGACAGGATTGCAACTGTGCCAAATTTACATGATAATACAACTTGAATAAAGATTTTTGTCTATGGTCACAGATGATTTGCAGCCATTTAGACCTTCCAGAGAATAACCTTCTTTGCAGGCACCATGGCAAGAAGGAGATTGGGTTCTGAAGCAGTGAAGCGTAAACATTTTTCATTTAACCATTGGGACTTTTGTAAGCTTTAGGTGACGTGTCTTGGACTCAACTTTCTGCAAAACACTGTAGCACCTTCACAATTTGCTCTCTGAAGCAGTATAGTGAAATGCAATCTTGATTCTCAGTGAAGGAGAGACATTACATAGGTAAAGAGACAGGATGTTTTCTTTGGAGTGAATAGCAAATCACTTTTTTAGTCCCCCTAAATGTCTAAATCAGCTTGACTGTGACAGCACTCAGCAGTTCAGGGTACACTGCTAGCAGTGCTGTGGCCCCATAAATTGGATCCCCCCATAAGTTGCACATACACTCTGCATACTAAAGCACTCAAAGTTGTATGTTCAAGTAGTCTGGTTCTGTCTAACATTATCCCTAATTTAGGAAGCTTTATTTGCACGTGTGTGTGTGTGTGTGTGTGTGTTTGTGCATTGATTAATTTCTGAGCTTCAGAATACTTTGGGGCAGTCTAATCTGGACAACAGAAAGTGTCACAGTCTATAGTGGTGTGTCACAGAGTATTTCTGGAGTTTTATATTTATATCTACTTGCCTGTTTCCCTCTTTTTAATGAAAAAACATGATTGAATGCATCTTTTTAACATTCTGAGGGATGCTGCCCTTAAAATTATGATGTTGATACATGTATCTGGATAAATATATTTTCTGCAACTGTTCATGGCTGCCACATTCAACTTTTAGTATCTTCAGAGAGCACATTTGTATTTCTGGTGGCCAACTTGCCAACAACATTTCCAGCAGGTCTGGAATGGTTTGAATCAAATTTGCTGGCAGTTACCAGAAGGGTATTTTATTTGTAGTCTTCTCACGGTGGTGAAGCGTTCTCTGTTGGTGGATATTGGAAGATGGTTGCACAAAGAGTTCACAGTTCACAGTTTCTGTTCTGTGCTTTTCTTGTGCTTTGTCATGTTTGTCTCTGTCCTGCTTAACCAGAGAGAGAAGCAAAAGTTTTTCTCCAGGCTCTTGCTGTGTTAGTATCTAGCTGTGCTTTTTACTGTCTGTATTTGAAGCCATTGCTCAGCTCCCTTTCAGAGAGCTGAGAGGGGAAAGAAGCTCCTGTCTGGCTGAAACATCCAGTTTAAATATTGTATCCCAGGTGATGCAGTTGCATCAGCCAGTTCCCAGAGTGACTTAAAGTCTGTTCACTGCAATGAACAGTCACTCAAATACCAGTATTTGAAATACCAGTTTTAGTTGGCTGATTATCAGAGCACTGCTGTGAAAAAGTTAACAGATCTGAGGGAATTGCAATTTATTGGACATTGAGTTTGATGATTCCTGCAAAAAAATTTGCAGGCTCTTTCTATGTCTCTTGTGTTTCCCTTCTCATTGCATGTATATAATCTCTTGTTTCATAATATTGTCCTCAGAATACATTTCTGATGTCTTTCTGGAACTGTAATGCCTACTTTACTGAGAGATTTAGTGTTTTAGTAGAGAAAATACAAGGTATCTGAGACAGAACTGTAGATGCAACCAAAATCCATCAAGCCTTAGCCTGATGCCAATAAGATAATACTAATAATTATTCAGTTAGATTTGACATCAGATTTGCACTTGGGGTTCAAGAACACTGAAGCTGAGCAGGAGTCCTTGATGAAGTAATCAAACACAAGGTTGAGGTCTGAAATCCTTGAGCACAGGCAGATACCTGATTGGAAATTCTATCAGTCTTCACAATTTAAGTAACAGCACTGCCAGTTCTGTAGTGTATATCCTTACTTTGAACTCAGGAACTAAGGAACTTGGCTTTAAAAATGGACCACAATGGGAACTTTGGAAAAAATGCAGCATGTTCTTTGTCAGTCTTCCTGTATTAACTAGGCTGATATCTTCATTTTGGCCAAGAGTCCTGATTTTAATGAGAAGTTGTGTGAAAGTTGAGCCATCCCTTGGTAGGTGAAGAAGTTTTGTAATTCTTTGTGCTGACTGATGGGCTTGTGCTGCTCTGCACAGAGCTGTGTGCCTCTGCTGTGCTGGAGCAGTGAGGTGAGAGTGTGAGCTGCCTGGCACAGCAGGAGGTAGCTTACAGACTTGGCAAAGGGGATCAACAGCACAAAATAATTATTGAGATCAGAGACAGTGGAATGAAATCATGTCCCTTCTGCTTTACTGTTCAGCTGGTAACTAATGTCACATCCAGAAGCACCTTTTCTTCTCCTTACACTTGCCTGACCTCTCAAGTCTAAGCCATTGATTTACAAAATAATGAATATTCAAGATGCAATTAAGTGTTAGACAACCCCAGGTTTTCTGTCATTGAGGTTCCTCCTCTCTCTCTTGAGTCATCAAATTGGGAATCTGAACCTTTTCCCCTAAACCTTTCAGTTGCCTTGCACATTTTCTACACACTGTCATCCCTGAATTTTAAATTTTTCTAGTTTCAGATTTAAGTTATTCTATCTCTTTACAATAAAATAAAAAAATAATAGTGATGGGTTTAAAAAAATACCTGAAGGAAGCTTCCTGCAAAAATCAGGAGAGTAGCTAAACAAAACTGGTCCAGCATAAACCAAAAGCCCAAATTTGACAGGCTGATTATATTTGTGGGGTGTCAGTGATAGTCAATAAAGATATTAGAATCTGTCTCTGTATTTGCCATTTATCTAGCCCTAACTGAGCAATGCTGTAACCTGCCCTTTCTTCCTTCTTCTGTTTTTACTCTTAAGCATTCTGCTGTGATGGGAATGCTGCTCCTCAGTGGGAGCACAGGGATCTCCCTTCTCATAGCCAGGGCACAGTGAGAAGGTCCAGAGGCTGATGCACCGTGCCAGACTGCAGGCATCAGGTCAGGTCTCCTGTCCCTGCTGGAAAGAAAGGAATTGGCCCAGAGATCAGGGGAGCAGCTCTGCCTAGAGCTGCCCCTCTGGAGCTGCAGTGAACCCAGGACCCTAAAGCACTGTGGTTGTGTAACAGAGCTGAGTTGTGAAGGTTGTGGAGGGAGTGTTCTCTTTTACCATCTTTAGTTGCATTTGAACTTTGCCTTTTTGTGCTAGTGTCTCTTTTATTTTATGTGTGTCACAGGACTCCTCTTTGTAGCATTTTGTGTTTTAATAGGGCTAATAGACTGATATTAATGATTAATGATTTGTAAATCCTTGAAACAGTGCTAAAAGTGAAACTGGGTAAATATTAGTAATATGCATTCATTGAAGTCAGTGAATATTTTTTATTTACTAAAAATAAAAAGTCCTGGAATCAAGCTCATAGCTTTCTGAGAAGGGGTTCAGGCTGAGTTTTCAGTAACTCTGAGTGTATGAGAGTGTTGTGTAGTGCAGAAGGGAGGTGCAGGATCCCTTCCTCGTGCTGTGTCCTCTTTGACTCAGACATTCCTTTTTACTTGTGGCAATTCCTTTTAAACTAAGAGCTAGATTTTTGGGGTGTTTTTGGTGGGCTGTTTATGTCGTTTCACTAGAATGAACCTATTAATATACTGGATGCTATCCAGTGGCATGGAGTAGTACCAATCAAAAATAAAAATTCAGTGTCACGTGGTTGTTACTGTCATATACACACACATTTACACATTTGTGTGTGTGCATAGCATCTAAATGAGTTTGAAACACTTACTCTTTTTTTTTTTCTTTTTTTTTTCTTTTTGGGTTATTGGTGCCCAGTGACTTGTATACATATTTTAGTTGCATATGTTTTAACAGATGAACACATCACAAGCATCCAATTCACTGAAGAGAAATGAATACATTTGTGAAATTCTTTTAGGAACTTGCCAAATTAGTTCTATCAACTGCTGTATAAGGACCTGGAAGGCAGTGATTCGTGGTGGGAAGTTAAAACCTGGATACTGATTCCTGAGAGCATTGGGAATTTTCTGAAAGATGTGGAGTGACAGAATCACAGATCACCTTTGCTGAGATGCCATTGAAAAAAATATGGAAGCAATTACTAACCTGGCCTGAAGAGCTGAGTGCTTTACACATCCTGTGCTCATCCGTGGGATGTCACCTGCTGTGGAAATCTGAGCGAGTGTCATGAAAGCCTGACTCATGCTACACTGTAATCTCCACCAAGGAAAGCTCTGTTCCACATGGCTCTGCAGGATTGTTACTTTGAGGTCTTCTGGCAAAAAAAAGCCAATGAAAAATGCTTACAGTTTCTTGGTGATTGCTTTCTGTATAGTGTGGCCCTATAATGTATATTATTAAAGCAAGAATGGCTCAGGACTTTAGGCTGTGAATCTGGAAAAATGAATGTGGGCTGTTAGTTAACAACAAAGCTGTTTCTGGTTTTATCCATCAAAAAATCAAGTGACATTTACAAAGTGTTCCACTGTAAAGAAACTCTGTATTTCCCTAAGTGGGCTATGATTTACAGTAACCCTCAAAGGTCCTGTTATTACAGAAATAGATCTGTCTTTGTAGGTAGCTTCAAAGGGCTATCAGAAAGGTGCCCACTCTACAATATACTTAGAAAACTGTATTGATCATTTGCATTCAGATTTATTGGTGGGATGAGTTTTATTTTACAATCCTGTAGAGGTTCTTTTGCTTTTATCCATTCAGTCATGTTTTATTACACAGAACTGAGAATTGAAGCAGTAAATGTAGGTCATCTGAGCCTTGTGAGAAATGTGCCTTGGGCATCAGCAGCTATGAATGTTGTCTTTCCCATACAGTCACTGGTGGATTATCACTGGTTTTTCAAACTATAACGTAGGTGAACTGCAAGTTACTCCTGAAGTTAACATTGTACCTGTGCCCACTGCATTTACTATTGTCTGATGCTATGGTAATAAAATTTATTTTAAACTTCTTGAGTGTACAGAATTATGCTATGTTGAGAATGTACTTACATCTCATGTTCACAAGCACAGTGAGGGTTATGGGTAGCTGCAGCAGGCTGTGCAGAATTATCAGATAAAGTTGAAATTAAAGAAGTTGAATGGCACACTATATATGTGGGCGTGCAGTGGAGAGATGAAGAAGCTTTATTATTTCCCTCCAGCAACTGAATTATAGCTTGGTGTTTCAGCTGAGATGACTCATTGACAATTTCACCTTCCAAAAATTGTGCTGCAGCTGAGTAATGTTGTTGAAGTCTGAAATAAGGCTGGAATGTAGAATTTTGGTCGATATAATTTAGTAAATGTATCATGTTATAATGTTAGCCATATTTATTACTTGATATTATGGGTTTACTTACTTTTCCTGTTGATTACTGTTTGTTACTGAAAGACTCACTCTTTAAAGATATAATCCTCCCCATATTTTTGTGTATTTTGTACAGGATAATGTTTAAAGACTTGAATTTCTTTAAACTGACTTCCTTTTCAATAGAAAGTATTGGGTTCCTTTTTTCCCTTACCCTTATGTCATCAAAATTCTTTGATGCTGCACTTTCACGTTTCTGCAGTAACTGATTTTTTCTTTTTTCTATTACGTTTCATTGATATTTAACATCTAGAATAATCATAAAGCAATTAATTAAATAGTTTGTTGTCTTGTTTGATAAAATCAGGGAAGAGATTGAGGTAGTTATAAAAAGCATCCTTTAAATCTGCTAAGCAAATAGAGGAAAAATTGGAAGTTAGGGCATTGTTCAGCTGATTGATTTTCTAGTATGTGAAGAATTTAATGGATTTCCCAAAACATCTGTAAGAGAAAACATGTTAAATATTTTGATCCTTTACAGAAAAATCCCCCAAACTATTGTGTAGTTGATTCAGATTCAATCAAGTTTATTTATTTTGTTGTTTTTCTTCAATGATAATTGTCCCTATACCTATCAAGTAAAGTCAGAAACTTGATATGTTCCAGAGACTGCAGAAAACCTGACTTGTGCTTTAGAACCCATTTCTCTTTCCTATCTTTTTTCTTGATGCGAAATATAAAATACAATCAAATGATTCCAAGGTTGCAAGAAGTGTGTAGAACTCAGAGTGCAGGAATTGGCTATTTTTAGTCATGGAGTGATTGTGGGGCTGTATCCTGGTGGCATCATAAATTTGCCTCTCAGCAGACATATGGGGAGTTAATAAATAGGTTGTTGGTTGAGCAACAGTAAAATGCAGCAGTAAAATTTTGTTAGAGTGGATGTTTTTTCTCTTTCATTTTTTCTCACTGTATTTGCAATTTGTTTGGTGGTTTTTTTGTTTTGTTCTTTTGTTTAACCTGACCTTTATCCAAATATCAAATGTAGGAAATCAAATAGGAGGGAATCTGGGCCCTCACTGGTTCTGTGCCTTTCATTTGGGAATCAGGATGCAGTCTCTGCTCCAGCCCTTGTGTGTCTGGGCTGTGTGCCTCTCTCAGTGCATAGAGAGGCTTTGTGTTGCCATAGTTCCTGCTTTTCAAATAGGTAGGCTGGAAGATGTATCCAGGGAAGAGTAAAAATGGAAAATTTCTTTTTAGGCCCACCAATGCAGTTTGATGGGTGGTTGTTTCTTGGTGTGGGTTTTTTTGTTTTGAGGGTTTTTTTGGTTTTTTTTTTTTTTTTTTGTTTTTTTTTTGTTTTGTTTTGTTTTGTTTTTTTTGTTGTTGTTGTTGGTTTTTTTTTCTTTTGGTTATTTCTTTTGATTTTTTTGTGGTTTTATATTGTGTTTAGTTTGGTTGGGAGGTGGTGCTTTTGCTCCCCTCCCCATGCTACTTCCCTCAATGCCTATAAGAAAAGAGGGTGATTTTCTTCAGGTTCTGGATATAAGCTTTTCTTTTACTTGAAAAGTACAATTTTCAAATGTTGAGAGTTAAAGGAAAAACATTGAGAGCAATGCCTTGAGAGGTTTTTTTTAATTTTAAAGAGTACTTCAAAGACTAATGCTGTACTCTCTAGTTTTAAGGCTAATTTGAGAATTAAATGTAATTTGAGCATCATAGAAACTCCATAGATTAATAGCATGAAATTCCTTTATTAAGAGCAGTAATTCCTCACATTTCTTCTATTCACCAAAGAGTTCCTTTTTAAAAATTTACTGTAAGAGTATTGCTGATTTGTTTCTTTTGAATCAACTACTATGTGTAAAATCACTATAGCACCAGTGTTTATTTCTTTTGTAAGGTAGGTCTAATACATAAAAATTTATAATTTATTTAAGTTCCTGTTATTTTCACAGATTGTGTATTAAAATGCTTCATATAATGAATACAAGGAACAAAAAAAAATTATTGAATAGGATACCTTGGTAAATCTTTATACTTCAAAGGAAGGATATCTGATATTACAGAACAAAACAATTATTTCTTTAAAGTTACTTCAGCAAATAATTGATAAAGTTCATGGGTTTTTTTCATTGCTTTTTACAAATGAAAGAACCCAATGGGAATATAATAAAACAGAGACTTGGCATCCTGAGTTCTGTTCACTTTTCTTCTGATTTGGCTTGTCATTCTAAGAAAGATATTTAATTCACCACCTGTTCACCAGTGCTTGAAAAGGAGCATAAAACTGAGGGGTTTAGTTTTTCTCTGCACACCTGAGGTATTAGTCACTAACCCTTTAGAAAGTATGTGCTAAGGAATGCATGGGATTTTCATTCTAATACAATTTCAAAATAACTCCCCATCTCCAGTAGCAGGTTGGAAAGATCAGCTTAGTGTTGGATGGCAATTAGATAAAAATTTTCTTGGAAATATAACACTCCAGTAATATAATTCAGTTTTAAAATAGGAACCTTTCTGCTTAGTCAAAAATTTAATGATGAAATTATGTGAATATTTAAAAA
The DNA here is from genome assembly GCF_022539315.1 of Serinus canaria. Lineage (NCBI taxonomy): Eukaryota > Metazoa > Chordata > Aves > Passeriformes > Fringillidae > Serinus > Serinus canaria. Next base: position 59,297,233 of record NC_066317.1, on the reverse strand, counting down.
TGTGCAGAGAAAATGGGTTTGGAAACTAGTTCAGCATTGATAGCCCTTGTTCCACAGTTTGGTCTTGTGGGGCACTGGGTTATTCTTAGAGAAGAGCAGAGAGGAAAAAAAAATCACAGATTAAACTTCTATACTAACTACTCATGAAGCAAACTAATCATGGGATTTCCTAATTATCAGAATTAGTGTTCTTTGTCTGCTAGTGATATTCTCCTTGAATATTACATAAAGCTGATTTAAATAATTGAATACTTTTTAAGCTTAGAGCATACTGGGAAATGAAAATGAAGTTAAATACTTTCTTGTTTCCTTTGCAGCTTTTCAAACAGTATCAGCCCTGAACATAAGCAGGTTGTAGACAGGATATTTAAAGAAACGTTTTTATATATTTTTCCAGTTTTGTGATACTATTTTAATAGGTGCTGATGATGCAAAACTCGATGATAATTATGAATAATACAATTATGCATTATAAATGATACATTAGGGAGAAAAATACTTTCTTCTTACTACAGAAAATAAACTATTCCCACTGAAACACTACCTCAATTAATTTATGGTTTTCTCTGTGCCTCTTGGGAACTCTGAGGATGATTCCAGTCAGGTCTTGAATAAGATATAATTTCTGTTTATATGCTATATTCATCAGAACTGTTTATACTTCTGTTTATGTGAATATCAGAATACCGTGGATAGAGTTTAGAGATGGTGAAATATTATGTAACTTATCTGTTTCTTTCAAACTCGGGTACATTATGCAGTATAGTATAATTCAAGGAAGTCCAGTGTGCTTTAAAAATGGATGTTAAGTCTGATATTTGATTCTGCTCAAAGCTGTAGCCTCATTCTGTTCCTACCACTTTGCTTCTTCCAGGCCATGAGAGACTGCTCCCATGATGGCAGAGACTGGTATGAAAGGTTTTTTTGACCACTGCACAACTCTTCAGTGCTAAAAGCAGAAAGCACTAGCTGGTAGCTCAGTGTGGAGCAAACATTTTATTTTAAACTTCAAAAACAATTATGTCAAAGAAAAGTCGTGCCAAGGGAGAGAAGTCCGACATGGAGACTGAAGCCCTGCAAGCTGCCAATGAGGAGCTGCGAGCTAAACTGACCAACATCCAGATAGAATTTCAGCAAGAAAAAACCAAGGTACTTGTCTCTATTTTGTGATCATTCCTTTAACAGCAGCACTGTTAGAAACCAGCAGAGTTTGATACTAAAATGTCTTAGTTGTAAAAGAAAAACATGACAGAGAAGTGAAATCAGAAGAGCAACTGATAAACTAAAATTGGTACCAATTGTTTTAAATATTGTGCAAAAGTGACTAAATTTCCCCAAACATCCAGTCACTGAAATTTGCAATCACATCAATACAAATGCCATTAGCTTACTGACAAGGGGGTTTTGTATTTGATCTTACTGAAAATTGTATGTTGTAAAAAGAACTGTCTTCAAAATCAAATATCAGCACTTTATTCAGGGCATGTCACTTTAAATGCCAATGAAGAATATCAATTAACTGGAAACTGTCTGTGTAGGAGTCCTAATTTGATTTGCTGAGGTTTTGTGTGGCATTGTTCTGAGCTATTCAATGATGCATCTGATTGCTGATGAAACAGATTCATCAATATTTGTCTACCTAGCATATGTTCAACTGGTATTTAGTCAAGAGGACACATAAGATTCATCAAATATTAATTCATCAAATACATTTGTATTTATGAAGATTAGCAGTTACTTTTATATCTTTCTGTAGGTTGTTCAAAATATGGATAAGCCAGTAAGGTTATTTACATTCTGTTATTTATTAAAATCAATTAGTGCATTTGACTTTGCACAAGGCAGTTCTGGAGAATAATCCATGTGCAGGTGGATTTAGCAGTATTTGATTGGGGATACTGTAGTTGCAAGAGTCTCAAAGAGTTACCAAGTGGAGAAGGTATGCACTGAAAATATGTTCTCTTTATATAAAGGATTTTGTTCTAGCCTTTTTTCCTTTTTGTCAGTGAAAAATGTGGAACACCTGAATAACAACATTTCTGTACATTGCAGTTTCATTAACATCCTTCTGTGGTACTCAGCTTTGAAAGGTTCTTATTTTTTGTATTTTAATTTACAAAGTAAAGGCAAAACCCATCACAAATGTAATCCTTAGATTAATATTTTTACAGAGGAAAAAAAAATCACAAAGCCTTAATTTGTGTTTGAATGATGCAATAGATTCAGAAAATATCAGCCAACTAAATTTGTGTTGCCTTGGAAATTTTTCTTCTTCACAGACTAAAGCAAAAATTCAAATCTCTTATGGGTCAGGGGTACTGATAAATTAACAGATAAGTCAGGGGTTTTGCTATTTGCTTTCTCATCCAACTTCTCTTGCTGTTGATTGATATTATGACAAGAAATTTTAAAACAAGTTGCACAAACTACTTAAGCTTTTTAAAACCATACACCATGAAATTTAGTAGTAGCTAGTACCCTTTATAATTTACAGGTCAGTAAGTTGCATTATTTCACTGTGTTTAGAGTCTCAGTGTTTCTGTTTGGAGACTTGAGTTGATGGTAGATTACATTTACACTCCTTAATTTTTTTTTTAGTCATCTTATTTCCTATTTTGTTCTGCATAACTTTATATGCAGAAATATGGATGTGAATTTTATTATGATTTTTAAAATTGCGTTAAAAAAAGCGCACAAAGTAATCTTATACCTTGGACAGAAGAATGAATTAAATTTGACTGATTAAATAACTCTGGTTAAAAAAAATTACATGAACACTAGAGAGAGTTTAGCCCTGATTCACTTCCAGTCTTTACCTGTAAGAGCATCAAGTTTACCTCTTGATTCAGGTAAGAATGAGGTGTAAGTACATGACTTTGACAGCTGCAGGAATATTTTCAATAACTAGTCTTCTTACACTATATTCTGTATAGAATTTGCTTCAGCTTGATTTCTAGTTCATCTTTCTTCAGCTTAAAAATTTAATATTTTCTAGTGTGTTGAGGTTGTTACTGGAGACAGAATGTGTACAGTGCACATATGCATGCAGAGAAATGGGTGAGCTCACAATGGAATCTGTGAAAGAGGAAAGAGGAAATTACAGCCAGAGTGCTCTAAAATCCTACCAAGTGTGCATTGCAGTCTGAAGTAAATCCTACAGTGTGTTGGAGTGCATTTCTGTGAGGATGCAGCTGGAGGAGGAGGTCTTCAACCTCTTTCCCTCATCTTTGCTGTGGTGCTTGCTGTAAATCACTTAACTGGAACTGAACGTGTGGTTTATTTCCCAGCCTACTCTTGGTCTGTGCAGCAGTTACAGGAAGACTTGACTGACAAGATGAGTAAACCAAAGCCATAGAGATTTTTCCTGTTTAGACTGTAGTTCAAAAATAGTAACAAAACCAACAAAAATTATTTCTTGGTATCAGAAAAGTAAAAAAACTGTACCTAGAGAATTCTAGGTAAATTAGATTTATTTACTGGTGTAAATATAGGTAAGAGAGAAGTACTGAAGGTGCTAAACAGACAGCTCTGTGACCGGTGAGATATGAACTGTATTAGGAAAGGTAAACTCTTGTGGGGCCAATTTATTCAATTTAATTTTCCTAAACTGTTTTTCCCTCACGTATATGCCTATATAAATGATTTATCTGAGAAGGAACCTTCTAATTGATGAGAGACATCACAAATGGAAATTAGCCTTACCATACTTTGCCTGAAAAATACTGCTTTCTCTGAAATAAAGTTTTACCCGAGAGACATTCAAAACTTTGTACATGTTTTCCTAGTACATCTTGTTTCATTGGTCGTAGATCCATGTAAAGAAATTTTTTCTGTGAAGTTGTTTACTGCATGTTTATGGAATACCTGATCCAAAATGGATATGTTTGCACGTTTTTGGATGTGCATCATTGTTGGTCTTGCTGGTGGTGTTCTGACCATTGGACACATGAGCAGCTGGGTTCATTTGTGCTGCCTAAGGGGTGAAGCAAAAGTTGTGGCCCTGCCTTAGTTCCCCTGTGCTGTGTCTAGTTTTGGGAACACCTGCTTTGTCAGCTTTGGGGACCCTGTTGGATACAGGATGTCCTTCTGGACTGTAGGTTTGCTGCCATCTATGGAGAGCCTGGAGAAGGAAATGCATGAACTGAACAGGGGCTCACATACCCCCACTCTGAGAGCGAAAACGCTTTGTTGGAAAACATCCAGATGTTGGGTAATGACTAATGAAAGGAGCTGACCAAAGCACAGCACAAAAATTTTACTTATTTTAATGAATGGGATCAGGTCTCACTCTGACTGAACCTTAAAGTTCAGTGCTATGAGCACAAGGAGCTGCAGTGAATGAGCATGGTCTTGGCAGTTAGCTCAGTGGTTTTATAAATGCTTGTGATGAGATCCATGAATATTTAGGAACAAGTATTCCAAATGTGAATATTCCCATTGAGAGAGTTAGGAAAAGTTAGAAGGTAGTCATCAATATTTGGAGTAATACTTTGTTCTAGGTAGCAAGGTGTTATAATGTTGGCTGTCGCTCTATCTTCACCAAGTTCAGTTATTGCTTTTAAATATCCCTATTCTACCTGTGACTGTACGTATATAGGCTTGTGACACAACATCTAGGAGTTAGGATAAATGAGATGCCACTGCCTACCTCACCACTGGGAAGAGGAGTGACAGAATGGCTTGGTGAATATTCGTGTGTTTTAGTTTATGGCCATTCTGTAATTGGGCACCACCGAAAAAGAGCCTGGCACTGTGCTCCTGACACTCTCCAAGATATTTATATGTACTGGAAAGGTCTCCTCTCAGTCTTCTCTAAACAGGCCCAGCTCCCACAGTCTCTCCTCATAAGAGATGCTTCAGACCCCTTCTTACCTTTGTGGCCCCCCTACTGAACCCCCTCCAGTAGCTCCTTGTCTTTCTTGAACTTTGGAGCCCAGAACTGACAGCATTGTATCAAACATGCACCAATTATTACGTTTTTAATTTAGAAAGGTAGACAATAATTTTTTTTTGATGCCCTGATATTATGCCTGACTTTGCTTTCCTATTGACTTATTTCTTGGATAGAATAGCTTCCTCCATATAAAAGAAAACAAAACAAAAGAAAATAACCCAAAAAGTTAGACTCAGGCTTGTGGGAAAATGCCACACTACTATTTTCATGTCATTCTTGTTCTGGAAGCCAGAGGAGTACAGAACTGCACAGTGTGCAGGAGAGAGGGACTGAGGGGTGAAGAAGGGCAGATTATGGCTTTCAGAGAAGATCTAACAGACAGATCTAACTTTCCATCTTCTCTGACCAAAAGCAGTTATAAGAAAAGACCTTGAGAATTGGGATGTATTTTTTTTCTAGATCATGAGCTGTAATAAGCATTTAATATGCTGTGTTTTTGAAGGAATTTTATTTTTTGTGGATTTTGAAGGATTCCCAGGGTTTTTTTGAAGGATTAAAATTCTTCTTGTTTAAAGTCCTCTTGCTGAAGCTTTTAGGTAAAATTAGTAGTGATATATGATAGTACTCAGTTACTCTGAGTGGTTAATACCTGTTCTCACAGACAGCAACAGTGCATATTGGTTTTGCCTTGCTTTCCCTTAATTTGGTGAAAGATGAAAAAAATTGAGCAAGTCTGCTAATTTGGTGACTCAGTGCTCCTCCAAAATGTCAAAATCCATTTCTCATTTATTAAAAATTCTTTTAGGAAGTTGAGCTCATGAATGTGTTGTATTGAAAACTGCCTTTCAGTCATATGCTTTATGTGCAACATGACTAATTTAAAATTACTGTGGTTCCTGAGCTATATTATCTGTGTTTGTATGTGCCATTATGCAGTTTGTTTCCCTGTGTTGTCATTAGTTGGTTTCATTGCTCAATTTAATTTCAATTTTCTTGACTCATCAGTAAGGCAATAAGTAAATAATGAGTGTTGTTTCATTTTTAAATTTATCTATAAACCAGTTTGTTTTCTTCTGATGGTAGATAGGTGGGTAAGTGTCAGTTTTGTTACAGCATCATGGAATGGTATGGCTTGGAAGGGACCTTTAAAGATCATCTAGTCCAGCCTCCCTGCAATGGACTCTCCTATGGAATTGGGTACCTTCATGCAAGCACTGAAAATCACTGCTATCCACTGTAGGCTTGCAACTAAATGTCATCCCACTGAAAAAAAAAAAAAAAAAGCATGGATATATCCTGCAGATAATTTCCAATAGCCAGATTTACCATTTGGGGGAAAAACCCAACCTCTGTCTCTCTTAATAAAGATACATTCTTAGGATCATCCTGGAACAGAGTGACAATCTCTATAAAATCTGCGTGTGACTGCCTGACTCAGAGCTATTACCTTTTGAACAGCTCTAATTATAGTGCTCTGCCAGCTGGTGTTTAGTCAACAGTGCATCTAGGTTACTTTCATAAAAATGTGTGATACTTTTCCTTCCTTTCTTGCTCCAATGCATTCCTTTCTTTAAATCAAAGTTAAGTTTGAGATGGTTAATTGTCAAAGCTGCTGTTCAAAATAAGAGGATTGTAACATCTTCTGCACAGGAAAGGTCTGCTGTCCCAGCTGTCTGAAGGCTTCAGGTCAAGTTGTGGTGGGTTGATCCTGACTGGACACCTCTCTGATCAAGTTGCAATTCTGGCTTAATTTAGTGTAAATTAAATGCATCACATGACTACAGATCACAACTTTGTGTTGCAGAGATAGAGGCAGTTGTGGCAGTGGCTAATATTTTGCTGCTCGGTAGCCTCCTTTTAAAATGAAACTCTATTTGCTATGTAAGTTTGTATTGTCACTGAAGGTTAAAATACAATTTTTGAAACCTCTGCCTCTTACAGAGGTTTTGGCAGTCTCAATAATGGGGATAGTTGAAAGATGTTACTAAAAGTATGAATGAAGAAATACATTATAGCCTTTCTGGTATACTACAATAGACAAGTGAGCCTTTCTCTTTTTCCCCCTTTATTCTAAATTAACATCTAATCCCACATGGAAAAAAGCATTGCTTTCCATGCAGCCTGCTGAGCATCATTTTATAATGAGGTTTCATCACAGTGGATATTACTATAATAGTCTATACCATTTTTCCACTACTCCCTCCCCAGCCCTTAGACTCATTGGCCTACATTTTCTGAAATGTCTGGGGACATGTATAGTCTCAGTTTTGGGGGGAGATCTGAGGTCCACTGAGTAGACTTGATTTTTCAAAAGGCCAATTCTTTTGGCTTATATAATAAGGACTTTTCCATTAAAATAGCTAAGAAATTAAGAAATCCAAAAGAAAAGTATTTCCAGCATAAACATAAAGTCTTTTCCCTGTTTGAGTAATTTTCCATTTGCTTGTAGAGCGCAGTAGAGGGGTTATGGATGAGAACAGTCTGGTGTGGTTGGTACAGGAAATAAGGAGATAACTAGATTGCATGTAGGTCAGTTTTATTTTATTCCCTAGATCTGTGAGAACCCATTACCAGTTGCACTTCCCTATAGCAGCTTCCTTAACATGCACATGGCCTTCTCCCAGCCCTGCTTCTCCATTTATTTACTGGAGAGAGGTGTGCAGTCTTTCAGGATAGGTGTTTAAGAATAGTTTAGAGGCAGTTTCCTTGGTGACTTTAAAAAGTGGAGTGGTGCTTGTTAATCAGTATTTTTTATTTTGTTCCAGGTGGGTAAACTGAGAGAAAAGATCCAAGAGGTTAAGCAAGAAAGGGAGCAGGAACAGCATAAGCACACTGCCTATGTTTCTGAACTGAAAGCCAAGCTCCACGAGGAGAAAATGAAGGAACTTCAGAGTGTCAGAGAGCTACTGATCCGGCAGCATGAGCAGGAGGTGGCAAGAATGGTGAAAATCAAAGATGGTGAGATCCAGCGTTTGCAGTCAACAGTGAATGTCCTGCGGGACGGGGCGGCTGACAAGGTGAAGACGGCGCTGCTGAGCGAGGCAAAGGAGGAGGCTCGCAAGGCGTTCGACGGGGAGCGAATGAAGCTGCAACAGGAGATCTTGGAGCTGAAATCTGGCAAAAAGCAGCTTGAAGAAGCTCTGAATAACATCATGCAGGCAGATAAAATGAAGGCTGCGGACCTGCGCACGGCTTATCAGTCCCACCAGGACGAGATCAATAGAATAAAGCGGGAGTGTGAGAGGGAGATCCGCAGGCTGGTAAGTTCACTGAGTAATGCTGCTGATTTCAGTTTGTAGCAGGTATTGATGCATTACTGTATGTGCCCACAGACATCAAAGCAGCCTTTGGCAGTGTTATCTTCCATCAGTGCTGATTGCTACAATGGGCCACTCTTTCCACTGTTTCTCCTCCTTACAGCAAAGGTGAACCTTGGCTCCATAGCCTATCCAACACAGTCCAAAGCTTTATGTCCCACCAAATAGATTAAAAGTCAGCCAAGGCTTTTCAGAATGAATTTTCTCAACAGATCAATGAAATAGACTTTTTCCTTCCTAGTTGCACAACTATATTCCTGGTGACCAAAACAAGTCAGGGATTGTTCATTGGACAGTGCAAGAATGCCTTGTGAGATGGCAATAATAAATTCATATAGGATTTTATATTTAAATTGGAGGAATCACTTGTGCTGAAACAAGACAGTCTCTTTGCTTCTTTTGCATCTTTATCCAGGTCATTCAATATTATATTGCATCTTTATCCAGGTCATTCACTGTTGCCCTTTCAGAATTTCTGTGTTTTTTCTATAGGAGCAGCAAAGTTAGGCCTAGGACATCAGGCTTTTTTCACGCTTCATAAACCCTAGGAGTTCAGCACAGATGGCAGACTATGCTGTTTGTATAAAATCAGAATCCAGTCGGTATTTCCTGACAGTGGGTGCCCCAAATGGTTCAGCTTTGTAAAATGTAAAGAATCTAAGATGGGCTGTACACAGTAATGCTTTTAGAGAGGTCTTCATGAAGTGACACTTCTGTTTGGTAACATGATATTTTCCATATCTATGTATACACCTAATGGTTTATCTGCACAAACTAGAAGTATGATAGCTATGCAAATAAAATAAAAAAATACAATAACCATAATATTTATGTTATGTCAAGTAGTACAGACTTTTAATAGAATGAAACATCAGTTTCCTTAGGAAAATTTCTTGTGGGTTTGAATTTGTGCAGAAATGACCTCTTATTTCTTGTATTCCTCAGGAAAAATTATGATGAGGACAAGCTACAAACTGTAATATCTATTTAATGCTGCTGATTTTCTGTCTGAGACAATGAAAGCTTTTAATGCAGTAAATATTTATGCTTTGAATTAATTGGATGCTGATTGAGTCTCAGGGGTATCATTTTGTTCATTAATTAAGACCACTGCAAAGACCGACAATGCAGTTTCTGCAAACATAGCTTCTTTCATATTCTGTTCTCTATTAGACATGTAAAATGCTAAAATCATGGCTGTGAAATACAGACAAAGCATTACAGTAGAGGGAGGGTTGATACATTCTGGCATATGTTTTTCTGGAGGACATTTTCTAAATGAATTTAACCTCTTCCAAGAAGGGTTTCAAAGGAAGTACTTAACCCTTCACCTTCATGAGTAGAGGTTTTCAGCCTGCTGTTGTGCAAAGGTGATGAAGAAGGGCACTCTGTTTTCTGTCTGGCACCAAAAAAAATTCTGTGAAGTCATTCAAAATTTTAGTTGCAGCCTTGCTGGGCCTGTGTTACTCAGTACATCTCAAAATGTGAATATATTGGGAGAGTGTGTAGGTAGCTCTTGTTTCCTTTTCCCAGCAGCAGAAGAAGCCTGCCACTGGTCTCATGGGCTTTCTCAGGAAATGTTTATATCTTCCTCCAAGAGTCTTGTGCTGCCTTCTAGTGCCTCCCTTCCTTTCATATAATGAATTTCAGTTTTCTCCCTAAATTCCATGGTTTTTGGGTTTTTTTTTTAAGAGTTTCTTCCAGGAATTCTTAGGAATTTAGGTAGTTCTTATTGCACAGGGCAGCCTTTTAATCTGGGATGAGGTAAAAAATACTGCAGGGCTCCTAGATAGGGTCTTTTCCTTTGAGAGAGCACAGGGGATTATAGAATCTGATCACTGGGATATTTCCCTCTCTCCTCTCCCCTCCACTTAATTAGTTCAAGGGACGCTCGCCTTCGATTTCAGATTAACCCTATCAGCTCTGGATTTGGGGTTCTTTGTTGGTTTGTACCATTCTGTGAGATTAAATGATCAGGATGTGAAAGGAAGTGTTATTAATGTTAGCACAGTTCTGTAACTGAGTTTCAATTAATGTGCTCTTTTGTATGTGTGCAGTGTTTTGTGGCACTATTAGGAAACCAGCACTATTAGGAATTAACGACCTAAATGGGCCAGCCATACTGTAATTCAAATTCAGATAGAGTAATTCAGGATGCAGTCTGATTATCTTGTCAGACTTGGCTGATTTATTTTGCATTTCAAATCACAGATTACTTTTGTGAATGCTTTTCTTGTAGATATTGCAGCTAGAAAAAAGAATCTGTATTTTGCCATTAACTTTAACACCCATGACTAATCTGACTAAAATCTTACAATTCTTGACTGTTAATTAAAAAAGAGGTTATGAGAAAGAAAAAAAGCAAAATCCATTGTCCATGTGTATATGGATACAATTATATTGACCATATTTTATAAAAATATGAATAATCAGTTTGGGAATTGTGTTTGAAGTGAGCCATAAAAAATACCCCACAAACCTCAACATAAACAACATTGGATGGCTAAGGTCCTAGTGCCTAATAAGAGAAAGTAAAATTTGGCAAAACTTATAACATGTTTTTTTGTATGTGCAGTAAGAAATTATACTGGAATTTTTCAGTTCCTGTAATTGGAAATGTAAGACTGATACAAATTTTTCCATTAATTTAAGGGATGCTTATTGCTGTGGATTTTACTCCCCCATCCTCCAAGAAAATGTATCCTTGTTGTGTATATGCATCAGCACAATGTGCTGGCAGCTATGAAAACAGAAGTAAAAATAGCTAATTACAAACTGGAGGGACAAATGAAACAGATGTCTTGAAAGTAAAGAGGCACCTTGGAGAATAAGATAAGAAAAAAAGAACAGTTATTATTTATTTTGTTCAGCCCATATTTTCTGAGTAGTTGAGTCTGAGCAGTTCTATTGTTCCACAGAATGAAAACTCTGCAAAAGCACACAAAATAGCCATTTTAGCCAATTTATCTTTGTCCTTGATTAAGCTTGCCATCTAACTGACTGACTTGGTTTGATAATCAGGTTTGCAGTTAGTTTTCAGAGGTAAGTAAAGTTGCTCTCTTTTGCCAGGCAATCCTGAAATAGCCTGCTCACATTGTTGGTGATCCTGGGAAGCAGCCCAGCCTTGCTCTGCTGCCAGCCCAGGTGGGAAGGAGGCCATGGCCATTGACCATGTCAGTTCAAGGTTCCATTCATTCTGGCACCACTTGGACAGTGGTTTTAAGTAGCCCCTTACATTGCAAGGCACATTTCTCTCGGTGCTGTTTTTGCAGTGGCAAGATTAATGGGCACTTTGCAGTGCTTGCCTTGGAAACTATATGCAAAAGCCCAATCATTTAAAAGATATAGATTTATGACATCACTGATCTAACTTTCAGTATTGGTTGAATAAGAAAAAACTGAATGTTTATTTTGTGGGTACTTAATATAATATTTAAACTTTGGAATTAACAAATGACACTTGCACCCCGCATTTTGTGGTGTATGTTTTTGTTTCTTTTATTGGAAATGTATTTAACACCAAGCCTTTCACTTATTTTCCAGCTAAATACCATTCTACCCTGTTAAAATCTTTACATATATGGTCTTCCTAAATATTCTTTAACAGCTTGGATTGAAGTTAACTGAAAGGCTTCACTTCAATATAAAACAGACCCAATTTTCTTAACCACAAAATCATTAAGATTCCACTGATTGTATTAGATGCACAATAAGGTTCCTGTTTAAGAGGGCACAGAGTACACCAGATGAATTAAATTTGCATATTTCAATTGTATTGTCAAGTAGCCTTATAAAAATTGTCTAAAGAGCAATGTGACAGTACTGCAGATTCAAACTTGCAAGGCAAAAAATCCTTTTGCTACTAAGAGTATCAAAGTAAAAGAAATTGTTTTCAAGGGGTGATTTTTAGAAGTTTCTGATCAGCAGTGATTTATGGAGACAGATGCACTATTTAAGTGTCCTTAATCTCCTTAGTCCAAATTATATTGCTACATAAACAAAAAACTCTTCCCAGCGTGGAATGCTGCTTCTGTCTGGTGTTTCCCAAATAAATATATTGCAGGTCATGAAAGAACAGAATTCAAACTAATAGATGAAGCAGTTTTTAAAGGTAAAAGTCCAGGCAGTTTCAATGAAACTTCTCTTCAAAAGAAAAACCCTGTTGTGGAATGAGCTCATGAATCATTTATATTGATTTTTTCAAACTAGTATTTCAGTTTTTGTGTCTGTGTGTAACACAGCTTCTCACATTCTAAGTGAGATGACTTCTGAAAAGTTTTTTTTAAGAATTAAGAATTAGGTTGCTCCAGCTTAGGACAGCCCAATATTTCAACTCACATCCTTCACAAATTCATATTTTCTAACCTTGCACAACTGGTTGTGTTGACAATATGGTTGTCTGTCTGTCTGTCCTTAGTATGGATTATACTAATACTAATAAGGAGTCTATGTCTTCAGTATGATTTAGCATTGGGAGTATAGTACAATCATGGGAAATTCAGATGGTGAGGGTGCTCTCCTGGTCCAGTGTCCTGCTTGAAGCAGCACTGCTTTCAAGGTTGATCAGGTTGCTCTGGGCCTCCTCCAGTCCAGTTTGAAAACCTCCCAAGGTGGAGTTCAGCAGAGACAGCCTGCCCTAAAGCCCAGTCACTGTGAGATTTATTTCTTGTTCTTCTTTTGATTGTCACTATTGTCCTTTTGCTGTGCATCTTGGAGAAGCATGTACTTTGTTCAAGGCTGTATTCCCCTTTGGATGAATGGATATCCTGAATGGATATTTGCTGTTTTAACTCATCCTGCCTGCTTCCTTTGGCTGGCTGAGTGAGCCTGGCATCTTCCTCATTCCTTCAATGCTGGATGCTGCAGCCCCACAGTGGTCTTACTGGCCTTCCTCCAGTTACATGGCACTTGGGCCAGTTTGCCAATACCTTCTTTTTTGTGCTGGGAGCCCAGAAGTGGCTCTGGTGCTCCTGGTGTAGTTTCCCATATGCTTAATAAAAATTTAAATCTCTTTTGGTACACCCCTCCTGCTTTGGCCCAGTATCAAGGTAACTTCAATCATTGCAAGCTCTCACCACTGACCCATATCCAACTTGCCCCACAGGATGCAAAGATCTTTCCTTTTGTCTTTCTGTTTTTCCTCTTTTCTTTCTTCCCACTGCAAAACTGCCAACTTCAATTGGCATCCAGCAGGCACTTGAGCTCTCCCAGGGGCAGGACATTCATTGCACCTTTCTTAAGCAAACTTTATGAGGGCTTCTTGGCTCATTTCTCCAGCATGTCAAAAAGTTCCTCTGAATGGTTTTCCTATCCTCTAGTGTGGTAACAGCTCCCCCAAATTTGGTATCATCCACAAATTTGAGGAACAGTGTATTCCATTTCTTCATATGAGCAATTGACATGAATAGTAAGAGAAGCAAAAGTTTAATCCTCCACTGAACCCCAAATTACCTACTGATGGGAACAGTTTTGTAATAGCATTCATGTTCTCTTGCATTACCATTACTGGGATTTTGCCATTTTTAGGCTGTGGAATTTGTATCTTTATGCTGCTTTCATCACTGGGGGCAATGCAGAGACATTTGTCTCTGAAAATTCTGGAGCAGAGGGACAGTTGGCTGTTGGCAGGGGCATTCCCTGCTGTACTGGGGAGAAGGGTGGAGGCTGGCTTTTCTCACTTCGTTTGTGCCCTGGCACGTGTGTGTGAGTTTTGACTCCTAAGCAGTCTCCAATGTTGGAAAGCTGAGCTTTGAATCATCCCAGGCAGTCGAGCATGGCTGGGCAGAGCTGTGCCGCGCTGCCTTGGCCGCTCCCCCCGCCTGTATTTCACACACAGCTGCTGCTATCAAATGCTAGGCTGCTCCCTGGATTTTGCCATCTGTTTGAGACACGTGTTTCAGCTGCATTCCAAGGCTGAGCTAATCTGCAGCAGAGACCCACCACCTCCAGCTTTGTAGGAACTGCAAATAATACTTGGCTCTCAAGATTTATGCTTCTTCTTTTAGGAGCTCGTGGGGCAGCATTCCAGCCAGATGTTGTTTTTCCTTGAATCAAGCAGATCTAATGAAACCTTTTCATAGTGCAGGCTCAGCATTTTTTGTTAGTTCCTAATATTTTCTAAAAAGTTAGGAAGGTCACAAATTTGACTTCTATATCTCCTTACAAAATTTGGAACAGTCTGAAAAACCCACAACAGTTACATGTAGTGTAGCACACGGACAAAAGAAAAAACTTCCTAAAGTTTGTGTTACTTAGTTTTGCTACATTTTCATCTTTTGACTACTCTTTCATTACAGTTCTGTTGATGAACACTTGGGATAGGTAATAGGAGAAATCCAGTAGCAGAGGTTGTAACTGGCTTTTGAGAAAGATGTGAGAAACCTCTTATCAGTAAGTTCTGGAATTTTCTGCCCATGTGTTGTTTCTTGTATAATTTATCAAAACTTCTAAAGAGATTTACACACTTCAGAAAAAGCTGTGGGAAAGCTATTGAAAGGAGGAAATTATTGATTGTTGGTTTAGAAAAATTTCACATGAAATTAAGAATAAATCCTATCCACTTCTGTCTGTGACCCTTATTATTCCACTGAATGGTTGACATCTCTTGTCCTTTTTCCCCCAAAGTGTCCCAAATAAGCAGCAATCATTTATTTGAATAGCTGACCATGTCTGTTGTAGGGAATACTATACACAGCTCTGGAATATTTTAATTCTTTTCTCCACATGAGCTTTCAACTTGGGATATTGTTAGTTCTTAGTGTCCCTTTATAAATATAAAAGATGTTAATTCTTTTTGGTTTAATATTTACCTGGTTTTTTTGGGGTTTTTTTTTGAGTATCATCTTCTTTTAGTTCTTCATAGTAACCAGCAATCCCTCTGTCATGATAGCCCTTCTTTCAGTGTCAGGCACTTAGTACAAAGGTTAATTAAATTTCTACTGAAGAAGAGCACTGTAGAATTTTTTTCTGCAGTTGGCTAGGAGATAACTTTGACAAGGATGGGTAAAGAGGAAGGTCTTACACTTGGCAATGCAGCAGCTGGCTTTTTCCACTTTGGAAACTGAATATGTCATTGCCTTGATAGATGTGGCTTTTAATTCCCTGGGAATTTCTCTTTCAACTTCATGAGAGACTAAAGTTCCCCCAAAGGTCTCTGACTTTGTTTCACTGTAGCCATTGAAGTGTGACATAATTGGCAGGGGATGCTTTTTCTAATGACTGGCTTGGTTCTCTTTCATGTTTGATAAATATTATTAAAAGACTCATTTCTGCTCATTTCTCTTAGCTGTAAGGGGGCAGTTAGATACATGTTCTTAAGAACCTGGGTAATTTTGGCACAGGCTGTAAATGCTGTCCCTTCATTGACGTAATGCAGGTACTGTCTGTGTTCAGCAACCAACATTTGACAGCACAAAACCCCTGAAGAAATGATATTTTAAAAGCTCTAATTTTAACCAAGAGCTCCAGAGTTCCTTATGCTACTCAAGGTGATTTCTCAGTAATTTGCCTCTTCAGCTGCTTGTGAATGATCTTATTTTCTTTAAATCCTCTTTCAAAGGGTATTTCTGCTACTTTTCTTCTCAAGGCCTATAATTGAAATACGTTCTAACCTCATCTTGCTCCACTGTCTTCCTACCACAGACTTTTTGCACTGACTTGTACCACCCTTAAATACATAAAGAAAAATAATCACTGTTCTAAAGTACTTTAAAATCCATGCAAAAGAGAATAAAAAAGAGTTCATGTGACCCTGTTTTACTTGGTAGCTGCAAAAAGCTGCAAAAACAACACTTGTAAGAGATTTCTGGGATTGTGTATTTGATTTATACAATATGTGTGAGCACAATGCATGATTGGGATGTCATTATGCTAAATATGTTGGAAGAAAAGATGGTATCTATTCTCTTAATCTTATTGAGAGGTCTCAAATGAGTTGCAGAACAGGCAGGAACCCATGAAAGCAGTGGTGGGAGTTAAGGCGTGCAGGTTCCAGTTGTCAAATGTTGGTCCTTCAAGTGCAATGCCAAGGAAGAAAACGTGAAAACACTTCTTAATCTGATCTGCTGAAAGGCTTCTGTGCCTGAAAGCTTTCTTATCAACTCTGTCACTTAGTCTAATAAAAAATACCCCTTCTCTTTAAGACCATGTAGATTCTTAGAGAGTATTGGCTATGACAGCGTTGCTTCCACAACATGTGATGGATTAAAATAGAAGCAGCAGAGAAACTGGATTAATCCATTTTGATTTTCATTTGCCTAATGGAGGATATGCTTCTCCCCACTAAAACACAGACCATAATACATATGTCTAAAATACATACCTAATGCATACCTAATTACATTAGTTGGTTGGCCTTTATGCTGCCAACTTTTTTTTCCTTCATATATCAAACTGTGGCTTGTTGTTTTCCAGTGGGACAGAACTGACATAGAGACTTTGAGCTTTTACAAATATTGGAATATATAATTCTAGGCTAAACTAAAGTCTTCTATGGCAGCTTATGTTCAGTTTAAACTTAAACCATCTTTCTCTTTTTCCTAGCCGTGTGACTCCTCTTTCATTGCCTCCTGGGCCCCTGACATACCATCTCTTCCACATGGAACTGAGGGAGGTTGCATTGCTGTATAATACTTCTCTTTTTTTCCCCACTCTGGACCAGCCTGTGCTCTCTGTTAGGAAAACAAGCAAGGAAGATGATTTGATTTGCTCTGCAGATTTGATCTGCACCATGGAAGGCTGAAAAAGTTAGTAAGTCTTTGGGTGAGATTGCTGTAGATATAAGAAAATTGAGACATTAACTAGGTCAATGCAGTTACATTGGATGAGCAAAGGGTGTAACCATTCCCTTGAAGAGAGCACAATTGTACTGAGCCCCATGCTTCTGAAGCACAATTTGGAGGCACTCTTGATGCAATTCTAATCATCTTTATCAATTGGTGGTAAGTTATTTCCTTAGAAATTCTTTGTTCTGGTGGTTTGTGCTTATTAAAAACTAAGCACTATTGCAGTGTTCTGTGTATTTGTGTGTGTGTGTGTGCACAGGTTTACAGTAAGAGGTTCTTAAGTTTAGTTTACCTGTAACTAAAAATAGAAACCCAAAATAAAAAAGGCTCTGCAGTCACTGCTATTTCATTATATCAGTGTTTCAAAGACTTTTAGCTTGACTTAAACATGAGGCATTTGTTTTTACCTGAAAGATTCATCACATTTAGATTTTTGTGGTAGGAAAATAGAGTATTAGGAAAAGCAGAGGAGAATTATGCCTATGCTTAGCCCTTACCTCACAACCATGCTCTTTTGTGGCATTTCTTTTTAATTTGTGTGAGCCTGTGTGCTTTGATCAATGGAAGTGTGAGAAGAGGGTGACGTGGGTGTGACTGCACTGGTCACTTTGTTTCAAAGGATCAGTTCTGCATCAATTCTGCAAGTACCAAGATTGCTGCTTTCCTTTTTTCTTCCAACTTAAAGCCTATTAAAGTCATTGCATTTACCATTAGGTTGTGAGAACAGGAGGAGTATGGAATACACTACTAATTAGGTACCTTGAATTAGGGCTGCATATGTAAGCTTGGGTCTTCTTATTGGATGTATGTCCTGCCTGGGCAGATTCCTGTGTCAGATATGTGGATGTTCAGTGTGAGCACCTGTGTAATTGAAAGCCAAACTGCCCACAGTATTTAGTTACATGACAGACATTTTTTCCTCCCTTATAGATCAGTGTGCCTGACAGATAGCATTCAGTAAATGGGGCAGCTGCTTAATTTTTGTCATTGTTGTTCACTGCACAGTCCCTCTGAAATCCTGCATGTTGCAAATTCTTCCATTAATAAAAACTGCATTCTTTCCTGCATGTCTTTTTCTGGCATACTTGGAAGTCTCACAAAATGGGAGGTGACATACTGGGAAGTATTGTTTTTATTTTCTGTACCAGGAGTTGGGACACAGCAACTTTTCTAAATCAGAGAAGAAATCTCCATCTGAGCCAATCTTCATCAGTTCCAGTTAGAACTTCAGAGTAGTCTAGGCCAGCTTATTCACTTCAAATCTGACCTTTTTATCTTTGATCATGGATCAGCCAAGCCATCTCCTGCCAGTCAGGTTCTTTACACAAACTAATTTCATGTGCTTTGTAGATTGAGAGAGGATTAAGACAAGAATCCTGAAGAAGCAAATTGCATCTGATCATGTAATCTCATTGTGTTTAATCCTGTAAATCACTTTGATTGAACTATAAATTACTTCTAGTATGTCTTTTTTTTCTTTTCCTTCTTTTTTCGTTAGGTGTAACTTGACATAAAGGACTTCTATGGCTGTAGGAGTACAAACAAGAAACATATGATTTAACTACTTCATTATTTTATTTTTTCAAAATAAAATTGACTTTCAAAATTCCATGCATTTATGTTGTTCAAGAAAGCAGTTTTGTAAACTGGAGGAGATACAGCACATTTCCAATAAATACTTTGTTAATGGTTAATGCTCTTGTTAAGAAATCTGTTTCTATAGTAACTGCTGCAGATTGTCACTTCCTCTAGCATTTGGAATAGTACCAAAGTGAATTTAACACTGATGCTGCGAGGGACAAATCCTGTGAGAGCTGCAGTGGATCACTGTGAGCAGTGTGCTTTATTTGGCATGGAGATGTATGAACACACAGTTCAGTAACCAGAGAGGGTGTTAAGAACTCTTTCTTCCTACCCTTTATTCTAATGGTCTGTGTGCACTTACTTTTTTCCTTCTACACAAAGACACTTGAATCTTATGACAAGGGCACATAAAATACATAGGTATGCTTAAGATTTTAAGTTTAAATATTGTGCATGTGTATGCTACTAATTTTAAATGTCTGTGAAGAGATTCACCACACATGATATTCACTAATAAAGAGGGAGTCGACATGGGGCAAATGTCTGTGGCTCAAGCTTTGAAACAAAGCCCAGGTGAGTTCTAAAGGGTGTGTTTGTCTTATCTTGTACTAATTGTGTTTCTTTGTTGAAACACAGTGAAAGCAGATTTTTCTTCTCTGTACAGAAGTGTGTATCCTCAGGTGAAGTGGATGTTTTCAGTGGCTGTGTATTCTGTTTCACTGCATGTTTGCCTCTGGTTTTGTTTGTCTCTTGGGTTGAGACTGGACCAAGGAAACTCTTGATCGAGTGAAGGCTGAACCTTTTTTTAAGGACAGAGAAAAAGACTGCAGAGAAAATATATTTCCTTTTTGGCAGCCACAGTTTCAGTGCTGGTGTAATCCTGAGAGAAGCAGAACTTTGTTTTTTGCAAATTTGTATATTTGCATGCAGTGAGCAGTTGGGGATGTTACAAACTTCCTTCATGCATCATTTCTTTCCAGATGGACGAGATAAAAGGCAAAGACAGGGTGATTCTGGCTCTGGAGAAGGACCTTGGTGTCCAGGCAGGCCACACACAGAAACTGCTCCTTCAGAAAGAAGCTTTGGATGAGCAGCTTGTCCAAGTGAAGGAGGCAGAACGATACCACAGTAGTCCTAAGAGGGAGCTTCCTGCAGGAGTGGGGGATATCAGTGAACTGATGGGAAGTCCGGTAAGAAAATGGAATTTTCTCTGAAATTCAGCTCTGGAGAACTGCCTGGGTGTTCACATTGGTTTTGTGGTTACTGCTAGGACCAATTAATGGTAGATGGCCTGGTGCTGCACTGTGCTGTTTTACTGATGATTTAAAAACTCCTTGGACCTCTTAAATTGCAAAGAATATTGAGAAATATATGGATATAAAACTTGCAGAACTAACACTGTCATCTTGATCTGTGAAGCTCAGTATCTTCTCACTGTTTCATTAATTTAGGAATATTTTAACCATCAGAAAATAGGTACTATACTTCTCAAAAACTGAGCCATGTGATTTTAATCTATGTCCTTTACACTAGAACTGTTTTAGCTGAGAGTAAGAACTCTGGTGAGAAGTAACTTGCTATATATTAAATATTATTTACCTAGATAGTTTTTAATTGGCAAACTTTACATGCATTTCACAAGATGCTGTTCATGAAGCATTTTTCCAGGAAGTTATTTAGTATTTCTGTTAATTATAGTAAGTTTTCCAGACACTGATGTGCTTTTCTGTTTTAAACTCACACAGTACAGTTGCTAAGCTATGATATTACTGTGGACAGTAAAATATTTTTAAAAAATTAATTTTATAAATCTGTATGTTTTTGATGTAAAGGAGCAGCATCTGGATGAACGAGATGTGCGGAGATTTCAGTTAAAAATCGCTGAGCTGAATGCTGTAATAAGGAAGCTGGAAGACAGAAATACTCTCCTAGCAGATGAAAGAAATGAACTGGTAAATTAATTAGAAATAACACAGATGGTGACTGGGAGGGCATCTTTATGGCAAAAGATTTAATGTTGGAAAGTCAGTGTTATAAATAATTTACGAATTAGTTCTGGTTGGCCTTGGTCAATTATATCTAAATGTAACAGGGATTTCTATAGAAATTAATCTTGTGACCACAGAAGACGTGGATGGAATCTTTCCTGTTCCACAAAAATAAAAATTTACAGATTTGTTTTGGGGTCACAGTAATCAAATTAACTGCTATGTCGCCTGTAGCACTGAGTAATGATGTTGTGTAAAACATGCATAATCCATGCACTTAAATTGCTTTATTCATCCTTTTGAAATTTGTCTCTGTGACATGCTTATGCTATTTAGGAGTTAAAAAAGCTTTCTTGTGCTAGTGATGAAAAATCTGCCATTTCTCAAGGGAAGTCTCTTAAGTAGGTGAAATTACCCTAGAAGAGGGACAGTAACTTACACAAAAAAGGATATGACATGGATTTTAAGAATGAATTTTATCAGCCTTTATCAGTACTTAATTGCTTGTACTGAGGTTAGTGGTAAAACTCCCATTGACTGCAATGGGAGGTGAGTTTCACAACAGGAATTTTTACACATGTCCCTTAATGCCCTAATTCTGATGGCAGTAGAAAAGATTTTTCATTCTATAAAGATGGAACCTATATATCTGATTTTAAAATTATATTGAGGGTGAAGTGGTGGCACGTTGACATCTTTGTGAAACATTGACATCTCCCTCCTTGTTAATCCTTTCTGTGGACCTATATAATTCAAAACATCCCTGTAGAATGCTGAAGTATTTCAATGTATCCCTCAGTGTCCCTCTAGATGGAGGGCATGTGTGACTCAGTCAAATGCTCTTCCTGATTCTGGATTCAGTGGCATAAGAATATATTTTGAAAGAGATATGGAGCAAGTTTTATACTGTGAGACAATAATACACATAAAATCAGTAATATCAGGAAGGCCATGTGATTAAGCACTGTGAAAAATAGTTTTCTCAAGAATGGAACAGAAACCCAAATACTCAGTGAATTTATCTCAGGAAAACAAATATGATCTCTTTCTCCTTTCCAGATAAAACTTAGGAAATTTAAAAATCTTTTGACTGAGAAAAATAGATTTTTTTTTCCCAAATGAAACAACTCATGGAGCAAAAACAGTGAAATATTAAATACACACAAATGCAAGGAAGAACAGTAATTTGCTTCATGTAATTGTCTAACATTATAAAACCACAGGAGCAAAATTGAGCAGCTTGAAAATGTCAGCAGAATGCTGAGATTGAATCTGTGCCCTCTGGCTGACTTTCTCATTGCTCTAATTATGCATTAAGAGGAGGAAGAGTGTCCTCCTCTTAAGGGATGGCTAAATTGGTGAAAACAACTTGTCTAGAGACCCAGTTGGTCACAGGAAGCTTATATATATTGAGTTTAGTTCATAAAGAAATCACTATGGATCATCACAAGTGTTTGCCAAGAGCAAAATCCAGTGACCAGATTTAGTTTTTTTGGCAGACAATGCAAAAACGTTACATCTTACTTGTTTGGACTGCTGTAGTTCTTATTTCAGCAGTGGTGTATGTCAGATGCCATTTAGCAGAAGAGCTAAACTTTCTGAATTAAGAAAAGCAAGTGGAAACACACCTGATTTTTCTTTCCTTCAAAGGTAAACTAAAGCACAGCTAACTTTGTTGCTTTGCCATTTGCAGCTGAAACGTTCTCGGGAGACAGAAAGTCAGCTGAAGCCTTTGGTAGAAAAAAATAAGAGGATGAGCAAAAAAAATGATGATATGTTACAATGTATCCAGAGGATGGAAGAGAAAATAAAAAATTTATCGAGGGAAAATGTAGAACTGGTAAGTAACCATCTCTGGTAAGTAACCATCTCTGGTAAGTAATCATCTCCAGCATCCTGTGATGAGAGCACACTGCACGCAGTTACTTTGAGCTGGGAGTGCTTGTGAGGCTTTTATTCCAACCAACACATCATTCTCCACAGTGGGATGGTGCAACTGTCAAATGCAGACAATACAGCTGAATACTCATATTCTAAATTCAGAGTGGCATGTGCTTTGTGTTGTATCAATTCACACTGATTAAGGGAAAGGAGCCCAGATAGATAAAATGTTTTTGCAGGCTGTAAAAAGCTGTGACTTAAAATCAGCTTTATTAAATACTGCTTTTATGATTAGAAGTCAGAACTGAATTTGAGTGCATGCACTATGCTGGATCACGGAGTTCACTTGTCTACTAATTTTTTTTTTCCCAGACTGTTCTTTGATTCTGTTCTAAAATATCTTATGTGAGAGATTAACACAGAGGCATATAGAATGTGAGAGGTTTTTTTTTGTTGAAAGATGCCTTGTGTTGTAGTGGAGTGTTCACTCATGGCTACAAAGAATTCTTGGTTGCTACATCATGCAGGAGAGTTTTTCTCCTCTTGCAGCAAGACACTTTCAAACATTCTTTATGTTTTTTATTTTTGTAGAAAGAAAAGTTATCTGCACAACCAGCACTGAAGAGGCACACATCTTTGAATGATCTCAGCAGCACACGAGAGGAACAAGAAATTGAATTTCTTAGGCTGCAAGTCAAAGAACAACAGCATGTTATTGATGATCTCACAGTGGTAATGTTTATGACTGGTATACACATGTGCATGCACACACATCTATAGGCAAGCTAAAGATTTGAGAGGAATGTTTTAACTCCAGTTGTAGTAGTGATATAGAAATACTTTGGTGTCAAAGGGTTGTTGTTTTTTTCTCAGGTAGTGAATGAATTTTCTTGGAATGTGTATGAATCTTTGTATTAAAAATATTTACCTATTACGAGCTGCTTGTGAAAAAAGGTGCATGATCAGCCTTACTGGCTGTCAACAAATGAGGATCTTGAGTAAAGGAGGCTTTCCAAAACTTATGACTAAAATGTGTTGGATGCAAACCCAAGCACTCCCCTGATCTAGAAGTTCTCCTAAAAGAAGGAAACATGGTGTCATTAATTTCACCTGGCTAAGCATCTCTAGCTGAGCTGGCCACAGAAGCTGTATTTAAAAAAGATGGGGAGAACTCTGTGTGGTTCATCAAACCAAAGGCAGCAGCATGGTTTAGGATTAGAATTGCCCAGCTGCTGCCCTCTGACTCAGAAGGCTTCTGAAGGTGATGCTCATGGATGTTTGCAGTGTTTGATGTTCACAGGAACCTTTCAAGTTGTGTTTGATGAGGAATCTTTCAAGTTGTGTTAGAGGTGGTGTCTAGTGCTGTTTAGTGCAATTTGTGATAAACCCTTCTGGTGCTGGCAGAAATTACACGTAATCTCTGAGAGACCCTTTCCATTCTGGAGCAGCATCTGGAACTCAGGCAGACTCAGACATCTCAAATGGCACTACTGACTGCTAAAAGATGATAAAAAGAATTTAAGAGCCTTCTGTCTAAAAAGAAAATTAAACAATTGGATACACAATTGAAAATAAAAAGAGAAGCTCCAAAAAGGAAGAAGAAGAAGAAGGTGTGTTATTACTGCATGTGGAACATTGTCTCAGTTCCAGGCAGTTCCTCTGAGATTTTGGCCCAGGATTTTTCTCTGAAATCAGTGCCAAATTTGGATGTCTGTGTGCATTCCCCAGTGTCCCAGTGTAACAAGCAGTAGGATGTTTCTCAGATGCTCTGATGTAGGGTCTGGCCCACAGAGTGATGCTGCTTTAGCTTCCAAATAAAACTGCATAGGCAGGGATGGTGATATGACATTAGATGTGCAGTATATGGCAGATAAAACCTCACTTATATTTCAGTGCAAAGTGGGTATGAGAGGACTCTTTTCTTACTGTTTCAGCTAGTGATGTGAGGAAATATATTGTATCCTGACTTTGGTCAAATAATATTAACTTGTGTTTAGTGTGAAAGTAAAATAAATAAATATTTTAAAATATTGTTTCATTTTTGCTTTGTTTCCTACTTACAGATACTATTCCACTTGCAGGAATTACTTAAATTTTTAACCAGGAATCTTATTTGGTTCCAGTACAAACTAACTGAGCCTTTGCCTTTGATGGGATTGCAGTGGAATTCTGCAGACTCTTGCTTTTGAGCTCTCTTTTCTGGCCCAAACCACACCTCTACAGACTACAAATGTATCATAGTTACCAAGAATGACCCAAATGTCCCTTATCTGAGTAATATAAAAATAATCAGCCTAACTCCAGCTGAGACCAGTATGATACATGGAAATAAGAGCAGTAGTCTTAGGCAGTAGGGTTGTGTGAAATGATTAACAGTTCATCTGTAGAGTACCTTTGATGCTGTTAAAACCTTGTCAACATGACTTCTCTCACAACAGGGTGTTCTGGTCAGTTCTTAAAAGGAAAGCTGTCAAGGTGAACTCAGATGACTGCAAAAGATGCTGGTGGCTTTTAATTGGCATGATTATTGTTCTGGTAGCTCGATTTATGTTGCAGAAGTAAATTAAGCAGTCTTCTTACAAACAAGACTAGAAAGAGGAAGACTGGGATTTTGGAAGTGCTTGTTCATTCTGCACTGCTCTTGTTTGGATACCTGCTTGGGAGGCAGAATATCCCACTTAAAGCAGGAAATGTGCCTTAAATGGACATCTGAGAAGAGAGCACTCTTTAACAGTATAAAATTCAACTGTCTGGTTTTTTAAGCTTAAAAATGTATTATTCTGCAGCTTGAAATACCTGCACCATTCTACCTTGGCAGTCATTTCTTTTCTTTATTTTTCAAACCACATGTGTTCAAGGTGCTGTAAGTTGATGTACTCTTCTCAATTATTTTGCATTTTCCAACACTTATTTCCTGGAACAATTGCTGCTAAATAATTTTGTTGTGATTTCTACTGTGAGCTTCCTATTTTTCCAGTTTCTGAACTGAATGCAAAGCAAATAACTGAATAGAATAATACCATGCAGTGAGCAATAACTGCTAAAGAAGCACTTGGAACTGCAATCTGTCTTTTAAAAATAGAGGTGCTGCAAACAAAGATGCAGAGCTAAGGAAAGAATCAGACAAAAGCAAGAAGACAGAGACCTGCCTCCTGTGTTGTTGGTTTTTTTTGACTTGCTCCTTCATATTTTTTTACCTTCTCTTCCTCCTCTTCTCCTTTGGAATTTGAGGCAGTATTCTTGTATTTAGATGAACATAAATCTTGCATTTGCAGCCATGACCTCTTCATGTCATGGTATAGTTTATTGGGATCTCGCACGAAAACCGGAGTAGAAAAAAGACAGCGACTAAGTTGACACAGACTGAGAGTGCCTTTGGATTTGAGACTTTTCCCTGCAAGGATAAGTCAGATGTAACACTGTGTCTGCATATGCATGCTTCTATATCAGAATATGTCTGATATAATAACTTTTAATTACTAAGACTGGACTAATATTTGGCTACTGACCTTCTGCTTCAGGATGGTTGAACACTGGAGTGACACTGAATTCTGTTTCCATAGTGAGCTTCTTGGTAAAAGAGTCAAAAGAACTATCAGAAATCTGTGCTCAGTATTTAACAAAGCCTTTTCTTGCCAACTTCCCATCAAATGCGTGAAGTACGTGGCTGAAGGTTTGTTTGCTAAGGCATAAAGCTGCAGCGCAGTGTGGTGTAACATGGTGTTATTCAAAAGGATAAAGACATTGTGTTAGCTTTACCAGAGGCTTAAAGAAAATGTTAATGGTATTTCTCTGTGTTAGACATATCTAAGTATGGCTTTAAAACAAACCCATACCAAAATGTTCCCTTTCCTTCTAGGAAAGAGAACGGTTATTGCGGTCTAAAAAACAGAGGAGGAAAAGTCTGAAGCCTCCAAAGGTGAGCAAACCTTCGGTTTTTCGTGCATTTCTGTTGTTGTGAACAACACCTCTTTCAAATACTGCCTGAATTTAAAGCTCTGCTTAATGAGAAAAATTCACATGATTCTTCTGCTTACACTTACTGGTAAGTGCTTCAGTTTTTAGGGTAATCAAGAGTTTTGTACTTCACACAAGTGATGTTGTTTTGGGGTTTGTTTTAAATAAAAAAATAAAATTATGCTTTTAGCCACTGTAGCCTAAATATTCAAGTGGCTTGAGGCATAATGATTTAATGGCTTGAAAATACTATGATTTCAAAGGACAAATATTCAGTCTGTTTTAAAGAACATACCCCCTTTAAACTACTTGTGCCAACATAGAGCTAAATCACAGTTGAAGAATAACTCATGCTGGGGATGTTACTGAAATAATATTTCTGTATGTGATATATAAGTGATATGACAATTCCAACTGTTATGCATTAATAACTTATCTGCTCTAGAATACAGGGTTCAAGACAAAAATTCAGATTATAAAAAGAGAGAAGTTTTGCTTCAGAAAGTACCCTAAAGTTTCTTGTAATGCGCTAAAAGTAATTTGCTGAATAATGTTTTTTGTGAAGTTGAACATTAGCAGCCTGGAGCATGTGTGTGGGAGGTGGGAAATGGAGTAAGAGGGGAAAAATGGAAATGAAGAGTGGAGCTATCATTATCATCTATATAGTAGCTTAAGATTAATTCTGTCATAAATGGGTGCCTTGTGTCAGTGTGTTCTGCATAGTCTATTCCTGGTAACCTCCAGGTGGTGCCTTTTTATTGCTCCGCACTCTAATGCCTATATTCTGAAAAATTTATTCTTTGGGACTCTATTTCAAAGAGAGCCAAGAAACTGGTAGTTTCTTCTAATTCTGTTTCTAATAATGATGTGTCTTTTACATAGGAAAAAAGAAAAAATCAGAAGTAACAGTAGATCCTGCCAAATATATTTGCAGCAACTGTAAACTATTCTTTCTTGATGTAGAGTAACTGGAAATTGGTGTTTTGAGAGCAATTTTAAAAAAAGAATGCAAAAGTATATATATATATGTATATATATATATATATGTATGTATATATGTATATATATATATGTATATGTAACTTATACTGTACTTTTTATAGTTTTTTTCCAATTTTTGGCCTTTATCTGACTGTAAGTCAAATGTGTAAGATCATTTGCTAAACTGTAAAATTCCTCATGAAACAAAGCTAGTTAAGTCAATTTTTAGGAATTGAAAAACGTGAGGATTGAAGAGAATGGGTGTGATAAAAATTAAAAATTGTTGTGGCAATGCTATTTTCTGTTTGCTGAGATTGCTCTATGGGGAATTCTGCTGAGTATACAGCAAGAATTGTATGTGTATGGGCAGCAGAGTTGGGACTCTTATTTAGGGTATAAAAGAAACATCAGTGAGAACAAATTAATCAGTAGCAGGCATTTCTGCTACAAACTATTCCATCCTCTGTCCTCTCGATCTTCAGTGGCTGCAGTGTCCATTTGAAATTCTATGTGGTGCTATCTCCTGAAAGGAAAAGCAGGACTATAAAACAAAAACAAATGAAAAAAGAGAAGGTTATGCGAGAAGAGCAAATGGGATTTTATGTACTATAGTAGTTCACCAGAGATTATATGTACTATAATAGTTACATCATATATACACACTAGTTAATATAGTTAATTTATAGCTGTATTTAACTTTCTAAATGAGCTAAATCCTTAAGGAATGAAAGAAATAACAAATAATACTACTGTGCCATTGGATAAACCTGTATTTACATTTATATGAGCGTTGACTCACAGTTTAACTGCAGTTGGTGTTGACTTCTAAAAATCCAATCCTGGCTGATTTCCTTCCAGGCCACCTGTGTGGTCCTGTGAGGACCAAAATCCTTAAAGGAAGCTGTGTTTCCCACAGTTAATTTAACAATCTGTGTGGAATAAGTTGCTCACTCGGATGAGTTGGGATTTTGCCATTTCATCACCTCTGTTTTAGCCTATATCAAGAATCCAGAAGAAAATTGTGGAATTTATTTATCCAACTGTTGCAAATGCTGGTTAGATGTCAGTAATGGACATGAGATACAGACATCTCACTCTGGATAAAGTGGTAACATTTAGTGGTTGGAAGAAGAAATCTAAATAGGACATAGGAGTTTTGGCCTAAAATTGCCTGGTTTTGTCCACAGACTATAAAGGCAGTCTAAGATGAGTTGTTTTATATGTAGATATGTACAGCTTAAGTGTTTTTCTGGCTATTATCTGTGCAAGATTTTATATATCATGCAGACCATGTAACCTGTATGGAATAGTAGTGAAATTATGTGCTAACCTCTGTCCTAAGCAAACACTTGGAAGAAGAAATTTCTGATCTAAGATTTTGGCTTTGCTTTTCTAAAGTTTGTTAAATGTAAAATCAGGGTTAACACAGTGAACTAACAAGTTTGGCTGGTGGGTTGTATCTATTTCCAGATGAGTCCCATTCCTTACCACAAAGGGAAGGAGGAAATAACTCATGAGAATGAGGTTTCATGAAAATAGTCAGATAAGCTCATTTTGGAAGGTACAGAATGATTTGTTTTTTGTTCTAATAACCAGGAATGTGGTGCCAGGGTGAAGATTTACACTCATCTGTTGCAGATTTCCCTGAATGTGTGCTTTTAGACTCCAGCTTCCTTCATTCTTGCGATGGTCTGACTGCAGAGAGTCTGTGGTGGTTTTCTAGTGAGTCTGTGGTGGTTTTCTAATGAGTCTGTGGTTGTTTTCTAATGAGTATTTTCCTGACAGTTGTTTGTGTTATCTGGAGCAGAATCCATGGAATGCCTTTCTCCATCTTTGAGACATCTTGTGTGAATGATCTGCCAGTAGCCTTTACAGCCCTGAACATTAGATCAGCTGAGAAGCTTCTGAAAGTTCTGTATTTCTTGGTTTTTAATTAGCTATCAGTGTTATTTCTGGAGCTCTGTAGGTGCACTAGGTTACTGTTGCTCCTGGAGCTTTCACTGAGCACTCTTTCAATTCCCAAGGAGTCCATGGAACAATGCTGGCAACTGGTTCAGGCTCCCCAAGGAAAGGAGCAGCAAAGTGGGATGGGCTTTATAACCTCTGTGCTTGCAGGGTCTTCAGAGGAGTGATGCAGTGACTCTGTATGGTCAGGTACCTGATTTTTTCCAGGGTGTTTTTTCATTTTTTTTTTCCAATTTTTGTTGTGAAATAACCAAAGAAACTTCAGAAGCAGTATGTTTTATATTTTGTTTATTTTTGACTTGTGGAATGGAGGTACATGCATTCCATGATGGATGGAGTCATGCATTTGAAAGTAAGACATATTTACCCAGCCTCTTTGGTAACTGCAGGACTCTGTGGATTGTGCCTTTTTTTAACTTTAATAAATGAACTGTATTTGCAGTAGTGGAAAGCCTGCACACTGGTGTGATGGAGTTCATATTTCTTGTTTTATATTTTTCTTTTTTCCTCTGCCTCTGTGCCTTGGTGTGCCTTTATTTTTCTGGCTGCCAAGAAATGACATATAAGCATGAAGGTAAGAAGTTACTGATGAGCACATCTGATTGCATTACAAGGAAATGTATCTTGGATCTTTTTCATCATGTTTGATTAGATCCCTTAAAATGAGATATTTAAATGTAAAATGAAACTCCTTTAGCAACAGAGAAATCAGATTATATTGAATTTTGCATATAATGTAGATTATGTGTCACTACTGATTTATAGTAGTCTAAACTTTGATGTTTACTAAGCACCATCATTCAGTAGAAGCATTAATACTTGAGTTATAAAGACCTAATGCATAATTCTACTTTAAAATTCTATGAAAACATTGCTGTAAATCCACCTGAAAAAAAACTTGCTATAAAATGCATGGCAGCAGTCAGTGGAAATTATAATTCAAATCAGAATTTTTCAGCAATTTACATGACTATTTTCTCAGTTAAGAAGTCATGATTTAGAAATAAGAAATGTGCAAACAAATATAAAGCAATCTCTAAGTTCTTAATTCAGAATGTTTCCATTAAAAAAAAAGATTGAATGAAACTTGAATAAACATAGCTTATATAGTTATAGTTACAAAGATCCAGTGAGTATTGTGCATTTCTGTATACTTTTCAGAAACTGTTGTGGTTCAGCTTTTGAGGCATGCGTGGAGTCTCCCTTGGAGTTGATATATTTATTGATGCTTTATTATTTATTATCTACAACTTTATGACTCATATGTCTTTTTTTTGAGTTTTTTTAAAATTTTTTTCTCTCTCTACAGCTGTTCCCATGTGAATTAATTTATTTTGGTTTTGCTGTGAATTAGTTCTTGTAGTTGGTTGTTTCAGATGATCAACAGTTAAACTGGCTATTTTGTAATTATGTCAGGAAGCAATTCATACATGTACAGGTAATATACAGTAATTCAATACCTTATCTCTATTGCTATGGAATGGATCTGCTCCACAAAATGATAAATATACAGCTTTTCTAAAAATGAAGGAGTCTTAAAAATAAATTGTTCACTTGTAACTCCAGATATTACAGGTAGTCTTTATAGCATTTAAAAGTTTTTCCCTTTTAACTCTCCTTTAGGTGTTGGGGTTTTTTAGTGTAATGGGAAATATTAAGGTGGGGTTTTTTTCCAGGATTCCCTCATATCTAATAATCAAGTGGTTTATTTATTGATATGTATATATTTTTCCCCTACTTTTGATACAAGTGAAATGTTCAAATTATTTTTCACAATAATGACATTGCTTTAAATATTTTCTCCGGCCTATACACCCTTATTTAAAATCTAAATCACTGTTGTTTTGCTAATTTATTTTCATTTCTTGAAATGGCATGGGTGGGTGTGTGCAGGCAGGGTTAAACCTGTATTTGACCTGAGTTACCTAAAAGTGACTGTACAGCAGAGATGTAGCAAAAAAATCCCATAGGCAGGTAGGTTTTATTGTCACCTCTAACTAAGCTGCTGCTGACCCTCGTGGTACTGTGATCTCTGTGCCATATGACAATAAACTGGAGATTTGTTCTCCATATTTTAGAAGTCCCTTCTGCCAGCCTTTGCAAAGTCAAGACTTGACACTTACTTTGTTTACCTGCCACCATCTTCTTTACCTCCATAAAATGTACCTTCTTGTTTATGAAACTGTATCTGCAGATCAGTTGGAGTCAGGAAAGTGGGTTGAGCTGGCCACTCAGATTGTAAACTTGTCTTCCTTCAACTTGAAGTAGCACCCTTTCTTTAGCACTATTTTCAACTTCCAATATTTATTTGTAGCATTACTGTTACATGGTTGTAAGCTGCAGCCAGTATTCAGTGGAGGAGAAGAGCTGGATGGGCCATCTCACATGACCCATCGTGTTTTGTGGTAAACCTTTGTACTTAAAGAGAAGTCTGAAATGGTTTTAATTCAAGTGAGAGTAAATACATTAGCCTTCTGGTAAGCCTTTGTATTTTTAGACTGGAGCTTAAACCTATTCCTTGTGCCCTTTGTTTTCTTAAGTAGGACAGAAAGGTGAACTGGTGAATGCTGGAGGAAAGGATTAGATTATGCTAGGGAACTGTTTGTCTTAAGCACTTGGACATAGCTCTGCCTGGTGGAAGATCACAGTGCTTCCTGAACAAGGAAAGAGTAATGGCTTTCCAGTACTGTGGCACTACAACTGTGATCTTATGAATTCACAAAGTAGTGCTCTAGTAGCTTGCAAAAGGAAATTTGTTTCTCAAGGTTGTTTGGAAGCTCTTTGCCTTTTGTGCTGCATCATATTTATTTGCATGCATATGGATAAACATAGTCTGCTTAGAAAAGATGTGGCTTTTTGGGTTTCTGAATGAAAATTTTTAATACTGTTTGAAGGGGTCTTCGAAAGTGAAGCAGTTGAGTGATTCAGGTCATGACCTTGGAGCTGTCTTTGGCAGTTTGAGTGGAATTAGCTGTACTGTGAAACTATTATGGACTTGTTCAGTTTATGAGTGATGAGGTTGTGACCTGGTGGACTGTGGTGACCAGGGCTGCAGACTGGCAATGGAGCACATGGTGTCATGCATGCAGGCAAAAAGTCACACCTACAGGCTGGAGTTTTTGGCAGCTCTTAAAACAAAACAGAGTATTTTGACTGCTGATGAGAGCTGTGCTGGACCTAAAGAAGATAGTGAGCATTAGGGCTTTGTGAGAAAGAGACCATACTTATGTAGATATACTGGAAAAAAATCTCTAAGGTTAGGTAAGTCTGGAAAACTGCAAGGAAAGATCAATGTTTGGAAATCATCATGAGAGAGGGCATGATAGTTAAAACTTTTCAGTACCTTGAATTAAATGGATTGATCTCAATTCTTTGCTGAAATGTTGGATTTGTGATGTTTGGAATTATTAACAACTTAAACTTTTACTATTAATTTTTTTTTAATCCTTGTGACTGTTTTAATGAACAAGCTATTATCTTCTCAGAGACAACCTCTGATATGAATTTGAAAAAAACCCAAACAGCAAACTGTGACATCAGGATCTGTGCTTCAGTATCAAGCAGTGGCAAAACATAAAGAGATCTTTCTTCATCTTCTTACAGCCATCTCTCTCCACTACCCTCTCTGTTTAGGCTGCTTCATAACCTGAATCCATTTCTCAGCAACACCCTTTAAGAAAATATTTTCAGTTTTTTGTTTCTCTGAAATTGTGTTGGATTTGTGTGGTGTAAGAAGTCATGCTTTCTATTGATTAATAACAGCTAAAAACCTTTTCTTCTAGGTAAATTTATAAACAATTTTTTTAACATTTGAATTTCCATGGAAATATGCTGCTTTCTGTGACTAAGATTATATAAAAAAATCAACATTTTCACAAGTGATATTGTACTCATTTCCACTAGCTACTAATTTTCTCTAAGCATGCATTTAATTGATAATGTTGTGTAAAATTTTTTAAATCTGCAGTGCAACGCTGCTTTTCCCTAGACATGTCTTTTTGGTTAGACATAGTATTGGAGCAAACTTATTGAAAAAAAAGAGAATTATGATATTGAAAAAAATAAATGGTAAGTATTAAGGTATACTTTTAAGTAGGGTTTTCCAAAATAGAATTTTTTATTTTTGTAATTACTATGAGCAATTAAATTTGTTCCACCTTGGTCTCCAGAATACTTTTTTTCCTTTTGGTTGCACATGTTATATGTTGCATTGTACTGGCTTACTTTCTTCTGAATAGATACTGGATTCTCTACTGTGAATCTTGTAAGGACTTGTGTGATTTTGGTAATTAGGTAATTTTATGGTTTTGCTAAAGCATTATTCTTTTGGTATTTGCCTACTCTCTGTTCTATGTCCAGTTCTGTTCTTGGAGGTTCTTCCACAAATGATGAACAAGTAACTTATTTATTCAGAGAGGAGTTTGCAATGAACCTTTCTTTTTTTCTAAATACTAAAATAATCCTCAGAGAAGACCTTGGTTACTGCTTACTGAGTCACTGGGGTTTTTCATCTGTTTTGCTACTAGCTAAAAAAATAATAATTTTTCAGAGGCATGTTGTGGAGACATTTTTTGGATTTGACGAGGAGTCTCTTGATTCAGAAACTTCATCTGTAACTTCATACAACACAGATAAAACAGACAGGACACCTGCAACACCAGAAGAAGATTTGGAAGATGTAAGTGGTAACTGATTTGTTCTCCTTTCTACTTCTTGTAGTATCAATACAAACTTTCAGGCATTGTACCACATGAATTGTGAAAGATTTTCAGAGAATTCCTTTGGGTTTTTTTCTAGGCTGGTAACATATACACTTTGCAATAAAATGAATAAGATAATATTCTGCCTAACAAATTTGGCAGATATCGGTGTGAGAAATATTTTTTTTCCTCAAACTCTTTCTTATTAGTCAAAAGAAAATGAATAGGCATATTGCTTTGCCAAAAGTCAATACTTACTAGACAATAGCTTGCCTTTCAACCTTATAATTTATTTGAGTGCTTTGATACCATCAGGATTTTCTTTCTTTGCTAACAATACTCGGAGAGTTCTTTGCAATTCATGAAGGCTTAAATGATCATAGGTAGTAAATACCCAGTGACATGTTTTGTCCCAGCCCTGTGACATTCACTGCTGCTGGCCTACTTTGGAAGATTGCGTGTATGAGCACAAAGCATGAATTAGATGCTCTTTTTCATCTTTCTTTCTTGTTCACTAACTTCTGCCTAATACTCCTCAAAAAAAGCTTCATTCTTTCCTAGGTTTAGTGTCTAATAATATTGCAATCTCTTTTCTTTAGAACTCAAGTTCCTGGAGCAAAAATTAATTAAAGTGAAGGACATTTCTTGTCCTCAGCAGTACAGGAAGGACTTTATAAGTGTTAAAGTTAGTGGCTCAAAATTCAAGGAAAATAAAGACTTTGAAAATATTTTTTATTAAAAGAATACATTTAAGAAAGTATATTTGAAATAATTTTGAAATGTAGCTTCTGTGTCAGTGTGCTTTACCCTGGCGTTGTAGAGAACAAGTATAAGGAGGAAAGGGTGGACAGCATGAGAAATACAACAAATATCTTCTGAAACCCTCCTGGCTCTGGAGTTGCTGAAGACAGTGTTGCACAAAACTGTTTCCTCTCATCTTTCCCCAGACAGTTTTCCCATTTCTGTACATTGCTGTCTTACATGGCAACTTATACTATCCTTGAGTTGTGTGGTAGGCACAGTTACTTATCATCCTTCCCTCCTTTCCTTTGTACTTGTTTTAGGATTTCATACCTTTATTAAACTTTGAGACTTAGTATGAGTTGTGTTGCTTGTTTGTGAGTCTGTCTTCTGTACAGACAAACCCATTATTAAATATATTTTTACTAAATCACCTTTCCCCCCCTTTTCATTAAGAGCACACCTAAAGAAGAAGCTGAACTCAGGTTTTGCCAGCTAACAAGAGAGTATCAAGCTTTGCAAAGAGCATATGCATTGCTCCAAGAACAAGTTGGTGGAACCCTGGATGCAGAGAGAGAAGCAAGGGTAATTTTTTAATTGAATTTGTTTTAACTCTGAAATAATAGAAAAAGCTGAAACCATTTGTAATACCAGGAGGTATCTTTGCAGGTCAGTGAAATGCAAAGCCCAATGTTTTTGAGGATTAGAGGATGTCATAAGTAGGGAAATAATTTAGATTCATCTGTGCAATCAGAACAAAGATTTCATTATGCTTTATTCTAGCATGTATAATATATTAAAGATTTCTATGCTATGAGAGTGATAACCCATTTGAACCTGCAATTTGAATAGTGACATGATGAATTTTAAATGAATCACAGGTTGTTACAAGGGCATAGGTACTTCCATCATATGATTAGATTAAAAATCTCCCAAATCTGAATCAAAAATCTGACCCAAATCTTGGTTCTGGCTCACTGGGAAGCAGTTTTGCACAAGAGGAAGTGGGGGATTCTGATGGACACCAAATTGGACGGTTAAAAAACCCCTGCCTGTCTTCCCCCTACAACTTCCCCAAACCCCAAAAATGGAGAAGCATATTAAATACTGTGATTATTACATGTTACTGCTTTGCTACACATGGCCACTGTACTGTGCCACTGCAGTGTGTTGCTAAGAATGCAGAAGGAAAATGATTTTAATGTCTTTAAAATTTACTGGTGGTAAAGGACTCAACCAACCTACACTTCTTTTTTATTTTTCCTGTGAAATATAGTTCTTATAATAGTAGAATTACTGCTTTATGGCTTTATTTATTAGAGTTCTTAGCATCTTACAAAAGCCTAGTCAGTTTTGACACTCTTTTTAAGTAGGACACTTAGCCAAGAAGACTTTGAAGATCACTTCTCAAGATAGAATTAGGATGGGGGCATAACTCCATCTACCATTATAAAAGGATTTCAGGGGCAGTCATTTATTTGCCAATTATGAGAGGCCATTATATATTTTCTTTGTCTTCATGGGTTTTTTTAAATTTTATTTCGCAGGCATTTGCAGACTGTACTTTTTGTAGTCTTGGAAATTGTTGCTATTACTTTTTAATGGCATTTTGGGTTTTTTGGTACATCCCTGCAAATCCATCTCTTGAGTGAGTCAGAAATTAGCTTTTTGCATAGTTTATTTTGGTGGGATGAAAATTTCCTATTATTTATAGTTGAGGCTAAAGGTCAAGGAGCCTCAGTGGCTGAGGGTCTCCAGAAACATGTGTTTTAATCCTTTTTGGTTTAATACCTTGTATGATCCAGTGTCTCTTAGTGCATTGCTGGACATAGGGGGTACTACCCACTGTAGTGTACTGGTGAGTGTAATGATGGTGTAAATGGGGAAAACTGACCAGCATCAGCTGTTTATAGGACATGTAATTTGTTTTGGGTCAATATACTTCATTTAACTAAAGGACTTTTTCAGTGCTTAATGCAATTCTCTTTTTCCCTTGTCCTTTTTGCCCAACTGCCTTAAGTTACTAAAGCTTATGAATAGCTTCTTAGAACTCTTTCAGTTTCTAAATTTGTTTTTCTTCCCTTGATAAGAACTTTGTCACATCCCAATATGGGATGTTAACATCTTTTTAGGCTAGGAAGGGAAAATGCTGTT
Organism: Serinus canaria; assembly: GCF_022539315.1. NCBI lineage: Eukaryota > Metazoa > Chordata > Aves > Passeriformes > Fringillidae > Serinus > Serinus canaria. Next base: position 59,260,288 of record NC_066317.1, on the reverse strand, counting down.
AAACTGGCTGCTTCAAATATTCTGTAACATAAACACAAAAAAATTTTAATGAAAAACATTAAAATGGGCTGATGGGCCACCCTGTAAAATAGTGGAAAATGTATTTACTTTTGATTTCTCCTTCCCCCTTCCCAGACTCGTGAACAACTGCAAGCTGATCTTCTCAGGTGTCAGGCAAAAATTGAGGACCTGGAGAAAGCTCTGATGGAGAAGGGACAGGTAAAAGGCTCTCTTAATGTGCTCTCCCACATCATGTTCTCTGCGTGCAGTGGTGCCCTTGCCATCTTCATTGCTTACTGGTGTGTTGGTGTGAATGATGCAGCTTAATTGCTACTGCAGCATTACATCACTCTAATAAAGGAAAGGATTTTGCAGTCTAAGAAAATGTCATTACAGACTCACTTTCTAACACAGAATACACTAAAGGATAGTACCAAAATAACCACATGTACATGCACATTCTGTTCCCATTGCCATTTGGTGAAGGGCTTTCTCCTCTTTTCCATTTTGTTACTATTTGTTATAAACTCTAATAACATAAATATTCTATATTTCTACTGGAGAATATTTTTGGTGTGTACCAAAGAAAATTTTTAAAACCCCAACTTCTAAGCACACTAGAGATATGAAGACTGAGCCTGTCAGGTTAATGGGAGCCACTTGAGGTGTTACTCTCCTGGGTTTAAAGTCTCAGAGGGCCGAGTTGCTTTCAGATTCCCAAACCATCACACAAAGTAAAATCAGGCCTTGTGCTTCAGTATATATAATATATGTAAATACTCATCAAAGATGTATCTACTGATGCATATTTAATATTATCTAGGGCCCTCAGGAAGTCTGATTAAGAGTTATGAGCATGCATTTGAAAGTTGTTCAGTTGTGTGACTGCTAGAACACACAGTAGAAATTGGGGAGATGTTATTTTATGCTTTATTGTTTGAAATAAGAATTTAAGTTTGCAAGTAGCTTATAGTAATAAGATAGAGGTAGCTATAGTTATATATTTCAAAGATGATCCTGTAGCAGTTGACACAACTTACACAAAATGCCAAATGAATGATAACAGTATTTTATGGTTTATTCTTTGTAATTAAAATTTTCTGTAAGGTTCTGTATCAGTGCAAAGGTTTGGGGACCATATTCAAATTAAGGACAAAAATCATTTATGCTAGCTAACACAAATTGCAACTTGCTTAGAGAATTTAATGTAAATACAATATTACTAAAAACTGAGAATATGTTACTGGTCTAAATCTGGAAGAATAAATGAAACCAAAGACCACCCAAGCATCTACTGCTGCTGTTTTGGTTTGACAAGAAAGATGTTGTGGGCAAACTGCTGTGTAGTTGAGAACATTAACAAGATAGTTGGCTGTAAAGTGTATAATGTAAGTACTGTGTATGTAAATAAGAGAAATGAATTGGGATACCCATGTAATGAGTTACTTCTGTGATTCTTCTGCAAGAGCATTATGTCAAAAAGGTATATCTGGAAATTAGAATTTAACCAATTATCACTTTGAGATTCAGAACCACATTTTCCACTTTGTATCTCTTAGTAATCCTGAGAGGGTGAACAGGGATGTGACAAGGAGCACTGTGATGTTGTTTCTAGTGGGCTGGTTTGTACTGAGCATTAGCTTTCCTCAGAAGGGATCACAATGTCTTCCTGGGAGCTCTAGCGCCTGCTTGATTCTCCTGAGCTGTTAGTATTTACAGTCAACAAAATAAATGGTTGTATGATAAACTGAATTCTTTGTGCACTATGTGATTTTTTAAAAAATTATTTTATTACTACTTTGTCATTTAGATGTCATGGTAGTGATGATGATTTAATAATAATTGTGGAATGTTCATTCTGGGAGCCAGCCCCTGAAGTGTGTTTGTAAAGCAAATAATGAATCAAAAGATCCAAGTGTATTATTCCAGGAAATTTCCTGAAGTCTATTTCAGAGCATGAGATTAGAATCTTGTTGTTAAAAAATTATGTGAAGCTTGGTTTATAACAACTTAAGTAGAATTTCAAAGTAACTGGCAATGGCTTTTGTTAATCTTTCTTCTGGCTGGACCTGTCAATATTCCCCCAGAAGTAACACAAAACTAATAATCCATTTCTTCATGGTAAATTGAGGTGCATGCATAAGAAATTTTATATTAGGTAAAGAAATTTCTAAAACATCTAATGGCAAATATTTAAATAATAATAAATATATTTAAATAATATTACATATATTTAAATAATGGCAAATAATAAATCTAAAAGTTTTGGAGTATGCAATATGCCAGATGGATGAATGCTCAAGTGTCTCAATGGTCTGGTGTGTAAATGCAGTTCTGCTGAGTTCAGGTTTTCTCAGAAAGTGTAGTTGGACTCCATCAAGAAAGATGCAGAAATTTATTATCAATAGAGCAGATTTATCTGTTTTTTCTGTTTGTGTGAACTGGTGTAGTTGAAGCTGCAGTCTGATATAGCTGTTGAACCTTACCACATGGGTGTTTACCATATCCATGCATTGGGATGTCCACCCTAAGGCTGTGCCTGCAACTCTTCATTCCTTGGCCTTAGTAAAATGCTAGTTAAATACTAAACTAGATACCAGATTCTATTTTCAACATTTCTTTCACTTGCCTCAAAAATTCTTGACAAGTGTAATGCCTTTCAGTACTCATTTTAGTATGTTATTCTTATAACATCACAACCATGAAAGCTTGTTTATTACATGAAGTGCATTTTTGTGCATGAATGGAAAAAGGTAGAGAGAACAGTACAACATGAAATTGTAGCAGACAGTAAGTAAGTAGAAAAACTAAAATGTCTTCAAAACTGCTAACTGGAATCAATATAATACCATAATATTTTAGATTGAGATTTCAAGAATATTTGATGGGCTGGGATAACCAGATTTCATTTGTTCCTTATGCAACATGAGAGTGCAAATGTCTTCCTGAAAAAGAATTCATTGTCCTTAATGCTTTAGTAAAGGCATGTAGATTTTAAATAAATCATCCCTTGAACCTAGAAGATAATTTGATCTAGAGTTAATATGGCATATTAAGAGTTGGATATTGTTTTAATAAGCCTTTTAGAGGAGCATGAGCAAGGTGATGTAAATAGATTTCTCTATAGGAAAAACAAGAGCAAATTTGGCAGTTATAATCCATTAAATCTCAATGTCCAGCTATGACTGGCCGTGAAGTTTTGTTCCTTGGCTCTTTAAAGGGATATTTGATGAGGCCTTTTGAAGCCATTGGAAAACCAAAAGGGAAGACATATTTTGGAACAAGTTGGTAATTGGAAATACAGTTTCCAAATGGAGTGTACAATGTCTTGCATCACTTCCCTTTCTCCACAGCCTTGAATTTCTTGTCACAAACACTGTATATTGGCCAGATTCTCAGATTTTTAGCCGAGGGTAATAACTTTATATTGCTGAAGCTTCTTTTTGGTCATTTGGGGTAGTAAAAGCATTTTCATCTGTTCCTCCCATTGTATTTGTATTGCAATACTTAAAATGGGATGATTTTGCAAGAAAGTTTCCAAACCTTTGCAATGGCAAGCAATAGTTTTGAGTTCAGCTGAGTAAATAAATGTTTTAAAAATGACATTAAGCATATAACTATGGTAACCCACAATTGCTACATGTAAAGATTTTAAAGTACATGCTAGCTGAAACATACTAGGAAACAAAAGACTGCTACAGGAAAGAACTTTTATTTTCACTGTAGTATAAAATGCTGTACATCCTTGAAACATTTATTTTTCAGTGTGTGACCATTTTATACTTGAATGCAAAATGATGTCTGAAATCTAATTATTGTAGGCATTAATTTGTCTTCTTTAACAAAACATATGTATTTTCCTCACAGGATTCAAAATGGGTAGAAGAAAAGCAGCTGTTAATTAGAACAAATCAGGAGTTGCTAGAGAAGGTATGTGGGAATATTTTCACCATTGCTGCCATTTATCATAGAAGAAATTGAATGCACTAAGTACTATAAAATCAGCATGAAATTGCTTTATTTATCATCAGAAACAGAAATTTAAGTAAAAGTCTCTGATTAAAGTACCAACATGCTTTTATAGTCTTCAGGAATCAAAGCTGCTTTTTCTTGTGGAATTACATGGACAGCCACCAGTGCATCCCAAGCTGGCTGAGGTTTCTAGTGCCCAATAAAATACACAGATACACAAAGGTTATTATTGTCCTGACCACTAGCAAAATTGCCTGCTCCCTTCAATGTTTTTATAGTTTTTCCACACATTAAGTAATACTGACTGATTTAAGGTTTATTACATTAACTGTCTGAGATACTCAGAGCTGAGCATCTGCATTTTTCTGTGTTGATAGTGGTGGGAAAGTTGGCTAGTCAACTCAGGAAGACAAAAAACTGATATTGTTAATTAGTAGCTTAATATTAATATAATACAAATACAAATAAGATAACCAATTAAAATATCATGATTGAAAGTAGCTACAGACAGGTTTAATTTACTTGGACTTACATGGGCACTGTAAATGTCAAAGTACATTGTGCCAGATGGTACACTTCTATTTAGTTTTTTACAAGAAAAAGATCACCCAGTTAAACTAGACAGTAGACCAAAGCTATTAGTTGGCATAATTAATAGCCAGTATTGAATTTCTATTTTGTCTTTGTTAGTACCCCAAGGCAAAATTCTGCAAATTAAAAAGTAGTCATTAAAACCACACCATTATTGTCTTTCATATACTGTAAAAAATAGATGTCTAATTAGGCAAAGACAATGAGAACAGTCTACCCAAATGTTAATGTAATTAATTTCATTTGCTGGATTTAAAAAGAAAACTTCTACTACTTAACTTATTTAGATACAATATTCATATCACTTTTATGTTACTTCCAGATTATTACTTTAAGAGAACATTGACCATTTTCTGCTGACAGCTCTCAGAAATACTTTCTGATAAAATAATTTCTTATCTCTATGACACAGCCTGATGTATAATAAAAAATGGAAATAATTAACAGGTTTTTTTAAACCCCTGGCTTGTAACTCTGCGCAGTATCTTTTCTAGTGCTTACAGGGTGTTACCATGTTGTGTTTGTCTCACAGATTTACAGAATGGAACAAGAAGAGCATCAGCTGAAGAATGAGATGCAAGATGCAAAAGACCAGAATGAGCTGTTAGAATTCAGAGTGCTAGAGCTTGAAGTAAGAGATTCTCTCTGTTGCAAACTCTCAAATGGAGCAGAAATTATGTTTGAACCCAAGCTGAAATTCCTGTAAAGATTACTGATGTCTGGTGCATGTTTAAGGGAAGACACTTAGGTATCTATTTTTTAAATGTTGTATCTTGGGATAATGAAATTGATGCCACTGCCTTAATATGTTTTGGAGAGAATGCTCACTAATGTTTATAAAGATGTAATATAGCTAATATAAATTGCATATAGTTTGGTTTTCATCTAATAAAATATTTTGTTTTGCAATATTTTGCCTTTTTTATTTGTTTCATTTCCATAACTGCTCCTTTCCTGCATGTAAAATCACCTGGTATGTATTCTACAGCCTTCGCTGGCATTGATTAAATTAACACACCTTCTCACATCTTGCATGCAGTGATCTGACCAAAGATCTGACATGTCCATCACATCAATGTAGAACTGCTTTAAATGACATCAATTTAGTGTTGACAACATTCATATGAAGTAAACTTATCTTTAAAAGAACACATTTTGATAGCAGCTTCCAAAGAATTCCTCTTACCTTAAATCCATTTTCTCATGGTTTAAAATGGTCATGGATTGGAAATAATTGGCTTCAGTCAATGAAAAATAAAAAAAAACCCCAAACCTCTGGCAATGCCAAAGAAAAGTGGTAAAGCAGAATTATAACTTCTGTATGTTAGGCTAACATGTTGCCGATACCAAACAAATTCCATACTTTGCATAAATGAAATAAGCAAAATTATTTGTTATTAGCACTGCACATGAGGCCTGTGGTTACAACTGAAAGCAATGGCTCTCATCCCCTCACAAACTGGGCTCATGTCGGATTTAGTAACACTGAAGTATCTGTGTGTGATGCACAGTTGTCACATGGTTGTATTGCCTGATGACACATTGTTCAGTTTCAAAGATCACCAGCATTCTTAACACTGCTTAGAATAAACTCTCTGACAAACCTGTCATTGTCACTCCTCCATTTTTATCACCCAGCACGTTTCACCAAAAACCTCAGCATGTGTAACTTCTCTGATAAAGATGAAAATGTCATGTCTCCCTGTTATGTGGATGTTCTCTTTGTCTGACATTTCTTTATCTTTTTCTTATCCTTTATCAACCATATGTTTTGATGTCGTAGCCCATTACATTCAAAACTATGAATTTAGGTTATTAGAATTTCAGTAGATGTTCAAAAAAATAGATATGCTTCCTAATACATATCTTTGTATTTTATTAAAGGACTGTAAAGAAAAATAGAGAACAATTTAGCATTTGAATTGGCCATTGCACTAGAAATTGCTTTCTCAAGTGTGGGTGTTCTTAGAAGTAAAACTGTCCAAAAAAAAGTTTTCTTAAGCAACGAACAAATATTCTTCAATAGATCCTTCCTGAATGTATTTTTCTCATGAAAGAATCACATCAAAAACAGCTCAGTATGTCATGTAAGGTTTTGTCATGTGCCAAAGCTTGGAAAAATTCTTTCACAGAATAACAATGGAAGCATTTTTATGTGATTGCAAGAAAAGATTTTTTCCTCAGTAGACAAGAACGTAGACACCATTGTGACTGACAATGCCATGCTTTAGGAAAACCATCAGTTCTACTGGTAATCAGAACAGTATATTTTAGCACACTTATTTCAGATGAAAATTAGGTAAAGTATAAAACATAATCATTTATTTATCAATTAAAGCAAGCAAGTTTAGGTGAGATGAATGCAATAGCAACTGATGAATTTTTAACAATATCTAAATCATAACTGAATTTGGATAAAAATTAAAGTTCCGGCTTTGGTTTACAACAGCTAAGATATTATTGAAGCCCATTTCAGAATTAGACTGTTGATGTAAATATTATTTTTTAAAAGCCTCAGAGGGGAAAATTGCATAGACTACAGAGATTTTTCTCTCTATGCTGTAGTTTCAAATTAGTTTTAACCTAATTAATGAACAAGATTTGCCATGCTTTGTAACTTGTTTAAGAGAATGGATGCAGCCTGCCTGCCATATCAATTAAAGCACCTCATCTGTGATTTAGGAAATAGAGTAATACATGGATGGTCACAGGAACTGAAGTACTTGTAGTAGTGGTCTTTCTGAGAATATGAAGCTCATGTTGCCAAAGCATCCCCTTGTAACATGGAGATGAAATCTGGTGTTTCTTGCTCGTGTTCTCATGGCCAGAAAGAATTCAGAGCAAGACCCAATGCCTTTGTTGCCCAAAGCCTTCAGTCCAGTCATTTTTCACAGGCACATGAAAATTTATTTTAGCTAAAAATTGCTTATGTTATATCTGCCTTCTGAAGAAGTAATAGGTTGGTATTTTGAAGAAATGGATGAAAGTCATCTACATGGACCAGTTAAGTTTTAGATATACTAAATATCTTTAGATAGATGGGAATTTATAATTTTTTGTTTTGTCACAATAGAATTGTAACTGTAGAATAGTGCTGCCTTTCAACATAATCTGACATTTTGGCTCTTGGAGTGAATATAAATGAGGATTTTAAATGCTCTAATAGGAAGGCAGACTGTAGAATAAACAGGGACCAGACACACACGTTTAATTTTAGTGAGAAAATATTTAACAATACTATTTCATGATGAAGTTTAATTTTTTTTCTGCAGATTTTTATTTCTAAATTTTTTATTGTTCCATGAAAGAAAACAGTAGTTAAATAAGGTTATAATCAACATAAAAACCTGCAGAGTATTTCAGGGCTCCAGTCAATTAGGGCCAGTGTTGCAAGGGTTCTGCAGCTGGGGAGTGTCAGGTTGCTTTGCAGAAACTGTGTGCATGGAATCAGCTGGCAGGTAATACTATGTTTGTATTTAGCCAAAATTCTTCAAATAAAAAGTAAGAGGAAATAGAATAGATTTGGAATGAGAGCAGTAATCTGCCTTTTTAATGTACAAGTATGTTTTGTAAAGGTGGGGAATAAATATTAATGTATATTCACAAATATTGTTTTTAAACAAATCTTTCCTCAGGAGAGAGAGAGAAGGTCACCAGCATTTAATCTTCATATAACCACCTTCCCTGAAAACAATGGAAGTGCACTTCAACTGTTCTGCCATCAGGAAGGAATAAAGGTATATCAGAGAAACACTAGAAACAGTTGGATGGCTAGCAACCTTTCTTGAATGACCAGTCTAATATCCAAACAAATGGTTTGACACTTACCAGGGAAGAAAATGCAAAAAAAGAAAACAAATAAGAAAAGACATTTTTAAGTGGGGAAACCATTTTGTAGGAATACAATCTGGTCATGTCAGGAGTTCCTCAGTGAAACTCAAGGCTGGTCACTCAAGATAATTTACATTTAGTCTAGGGAAGAATGTGAATGTTGAAGTGATTCTTTGTCAGGCTTGCTGCAGTTCATGGTTCATGATATTAAATGTCTTCCTCAACTTCAGTGAGTTCAGGAACATGACATTCAGTCCGTATTTTACACCCAGCTTAGTGAAGGCTTTTATTTGTTGAATGAATATGCTTAAGTTATTTGCCAAGGCCAGGGCCTTGAAGCATTAGGTACCTGACCCAGAACTCATTCAGATAGGTCGGACTCTTTTAGAACAAGATAAACATCAGGATCTCCCTTGATTACCTTCTGATATAGGGAAGCAAGAATAACTCTTTTCACTCCTGTTCCCCCCTGAACAGGCTATTCCTGCAACTTGGTTTGCAAGCTGGTTCACTTAAGATTGAATTCAGAGTTGTGTTGTCAGTAATGTTACACAACAGGGCTGGGCAACTTTTCTACAAGTAACTAAAGCATCATCTCAGTGCCACTCACTAGTGATTTATGGTTGAATTTTTAGTTGTGTTTACAAGTCCTCTTATAGGAGACTTGTTGCTATTCAGTGCTTTAATGAGCCCAGCATGATCTCTAGAGGAAACAAACAGAAATTGTCCCTGCATATTTTTAGGAAGTTGAGTAGTCTGAAAGAAAAGAGTTAAAATCTGCTTCTGACCTACAGATTTGGTTGGATTCTCATCTCCCAAAGCACACCAAGAGTCATCAGTCAGCATATCACCTACAAATACAGCCAGACCCACTTTTAGCTTACCTGTTGTTCTGTAGCAGGTACAGTGTACCAGAATCCATAATTCCCTTTTTTCCATTGTATCTATGATATGTTTTAACAGATGGATTCTTTTCAATATGCCTTTCAGTTTGCTTACCTGGAAGATGGGGCAGTCACCTAAAACGGGCAGACTGAAATGGTTGACCTTTTATCTGTTTTCAGTGCTTTTAAGAATTATTAGCCATCAGTAGCAATGTAGATTCCAGAATGATGCAACATCTAATTTGGTTTCTGATTCTTCCTTTATGCATCATTTGGAAATAAATTATTAGGATGATTATTTCTGGCTCAATGGATGCAAGTAAATTCCATTCTTCACTAGTGTAACTCGTTGGCTAAAGAAGTTTCTGTTCAGCACTGTCAATGATGACCATAATCAATAGTTTTGTTTCTAAAATCCATCCAAACACAAGTGTATTAGGATCTGCACCATTCCAGAGTTAGGGATGTGAACAGTTAAATAGCTCATGTAGCATTTGGGAACACCCCTGAAGTTCTTGGGAAGAGCTGGAGGGGACCTCTCAGGATAGAAAAACTTGAAAACTGCACATGGCTCTGTGACATGTTGGCCCTTTCTAAGTGCTGGATATGAGCAGAAGTTCTTTTCCTTTATGTGTATTAAGTATTTTGGATTAACATGGACTGTTCCATTCCCATGCTCTCAAGGCTTCCTCCCTTCAAACAGCAAGGCTGCACACAGGCTGTTAGTGGAAATGATCCCTGGTCCATGTTAACTTTGATGTGTTAACTTGCAGAGCAAACTTGGGATAGTTCAGGAGAACGTGATTACCTCTGTTTAAACAGTTCCATGACCCTTTTCAACAACTTTTTAAACTTTAAATAGAGTTCTGGGGCCTAGGAATGTATCCTGGCACAGTGTGAAATACATCATGTGAATTTTATCAAGAAAAGGTTCTTCACCCATGGGGTGGTTGGGCACTGGAACAGCTCCCCAGGTAAGGGGTCACAGCTCCAGCCTGACAGAGCTCAAGAAGTGTTTGGACAATGCTCTCAGGCACATGGTGTGACTCCTGGGGATGTGTAGGGCCAGGAGTTGGACTCAATGATCCTGATGCATCTCTTCCATCTCAACATATTCTATGATTTTGTGAGTCCATTAATTTATGCCTCTCTTTTTTGAATCAGAGGAGTTGTTTTCTTTATTTCAGTGGCAGAGCCTTAATAAGGATGGGCTGTTCAGTTTATTATCTAAGAGTTGAGTGGCAGAGAAATGTGGCTTTCTAATCAGAAAGATGATTATGAGCTGATAAGCTCTTTGGAGGAGGATGTTCAGCCCACTGTGCACATTCCTTTCTGCCACTGTAAGGCTGATTTGAAACTCCATGGTTTTGTTTAAAAAGCAAACCACCAAGCAAACTTTCTTAGCAATTATTTGTTTATACTCTCTGTCCTTGAAACTTCTGCAGCTTGATGTGGTTGATGCTCCACTCCAAACAAACAAAAAAGTCTTTTAAGCCCTTTCTCTTTACATCTTTTAAACCTGTTTATCAGTTTTGATCTTTCTTCTACACACATTAGCAGGATGAGAAGTGTGAATGATAAAGGAACATTCTGCCCTCATGCACAGACATCCAGGTTGCTTGTTATAATTGAAAGTGACTTTTAGTTTTGTCTTGAAGTACCAGTAATTACTTTTGTAACTGTGATGCAAAATTATGTTTCACTTATTTACATTTGAAGTCTTTTCACACACACAGAGAATAAAGGGTACATAAAATGTAGCATATAAAAATTGTTTTTAACCTACTTCATAAAAAATAAGTGTCAAACATCTTTTTCAGGACGTGAATATATCTGAACTTATGAAGAAGCTAGATATTCTTGGAGATAATGGGGTAACAATTTTTTACTTTTAAATGTACCTCCAGTTTCATGGTTAATTTAAAGCATTATTTTTCACAGCAAATACTAACATCCAAGACAGTGCACTGGGTGATTTTTATATGCCTGGGTTTGTATGAAGAATATGTATGGTTAGGAATGGCTTTTACAACGTGAAATTTTTTAGTTAAACTGATGGTAGTGAAAAGAGTATTTTTTCAAGGTAGAATTTGGTCTAGACCAAATGATACAGAAAACAGGCACTGTAATAGGCAAAGTGAAAAGATGCAAAACAGAAGTCAAAGCCAGACCAATATGTGAATTATTCCTCTTGAGCAGTTATAGTAGCACCTTCTACTGTGAAGGCTGTCACTGCCAGGAGTGGATTTTCTGGGAGAAAGGCAAGGATAACTGTCTCCCCTTTTTCCTCTTTATTGCTAAATACAGTATAAAATCTTAGCCACACATTTGGGGCACAAATGTGCCCAGAGAGCTGACTCCAGTTTATAGCTAGATTTAACAGATTCAAGTCTTTTTAATACTAGTTTTAAGTTTTAGATTTGCATATCATGTTGCAAGTCCTGTGCAGGTTTCTATGGCACTTACTTTTTGTACTGTTTTTTTTAATTAGAAGTTTGAAGTGCATGAAGGTGAGATTCACTTGCTGCAATGCTTTGTCCAGTGAACTGGCAAAAACAGGGAAAAAACTGTAAAATCCCTGACTGAAACCACTAAATTTTCATTGAATGATCTGTTTCATTAAATGATCTGTTGAATAAGTGTTGTGGTGCTGGTATACTGAAATAGAGTGGAACTAAGCACCCTTGGTTTAATTTTCAGTACTTTCAGTTGTGGGTCATGTTTTGGTCATGTCTATAATCCTAAATGTTATAACTGATTTACTTTTTGAAGTATGGTTAAAACTTGCTGCTCATGTTAAAGGATGAATTTTTAATCAAAATTAAAATGCATCTTTTTGTATTTTAGAATTTGAGAAATGAAGAGCAGGTTGCAATAATCCAAGCTGGGACTGTGCTTTCCCTCTGTGAAAAGGTAGAATTCAGTAAATATTTTTCTCTGCTTAAAATTGGCCATGTCTTGTAAGGTACCTTATTACACTGCCAGGGAAGTATGGCTTCTCTGTCCAGGTCGTCTTGATTGGAGCATGTGTTGATCCTTACTTGAATGTTGGGATTGTGGTGTCTTGAGGTAAAGCCAAACTTAAGAAAGAAACCCAGTTTAAAAACAAAAGCATGTTTTGGAGATATTCCCTTAGCATAAAGAACTAAAAATCCACTTAACAGAAGAGACTCCATTCCCAGAAGTGCTGTGCCCTCATTGCTCTGGCAGCAGTTGTAAGGTGCCCTCTGTGAGGTGCCCATGATCCCTTTTGGGCTCATTTCTGTGGATGACTGAAAAAGCTCAGAGTAGTCAGTGGTCCTCTCCTCTGTAAATTAGTGGACGTAGAGAAAAAGTAGCTTGCACAAGACAATCGAGTCACTCATTTCTGTATGGCCAGTTCTTTACTTCCAGAGAATATAATCTGTATGTGAAAGGGGGGACATTTAGAACTAAGAAAGACTTGCATATTTCTCTGAAGAAGCTCTGTGCATCCTTTTCATATGCTTCCATTAAATCTTGCCTGATGTATTGTTGAAATTCATCAGATATTTTAAATTAAAATTTGAGCAGTTTTAATAATTGCTTTAATTGATATAATTTTGATAATCTACTTATCTAAATACCTTAAAGTAAATAATCTACATTAGGTAATTTAATAATCATTAATTTAAATGAGTAATTGCTATAATCAAAATAAAAATGGGGAAAAGGGCTAAAACAGTTTTTCACTGTGCTGTGGCATTAAAAGAGGAGGAATTTCAGCACTTCACATCCAAAAAAAGAAAAGGATAAAAACTACACTATTAAAGGGTAACATATAGACTCCCAAAAATACTGTTTGTGTCTCCTGTGTCCCATGGTTTATGAAAGGGTAAGAGGTATAGAACATTCAGAATCAACATTTAGTTTTGCATATCATTTGCATACCTTAAAAAAAATTAGACCTCTAATTTTTGCAAATAGCCCTTCACTTGATTGAGGGTAACTGTGAGAGATGCTCAGGATTTCCCACTTCCACTGATTTCAAAGGTTCAGAATGCTCAAATATCCGTGGTGAGGCTTTCCTTAGGAATATCTCCAGCTTGTCACCTTCAAAATGAAGAAAACAAAGATGGTGAAAATAGAATCTCAGGGGAATATGGTGTTCCTGTTAATTTTTTTCTGTAGAAAGCTAACCCGTTAAGCAGATAAAACAAATTTCCATTTTTATTCATCAGTCTTAAATCGTGGAAGGTTCAAAATGATCAAGAAATGAATTCACATTTTCTAAGCTGTAAACTTATGTTTCTGTGCAAATTTTCTGTGCAAATCTTGGGGAAAAAAGCTAGTATGTCATTAATTCCTTTGAGTCTGAGGCTGAATCAATTCACCAAAATACTAAATTACAGGAGTTGCTGTGCAAAGGTTAGCAAAAGACTTAAAGAAGATATGAGTAGTCCAGTGTTAGTAAACAAGGCAGTTGAGGAAAGCAATAATTATCAGTGGCAGATCTGCTTGCTCTGTAAGCTGGTCATGGGTCCTTATTGAAGACCAGTAGGGAAATTAAATGAAATAATTCAGAATACATCATTCCATCCATCCCAGTAAACTTAAATGGAAATATTAACATAATACTGGTGACAGTGATTAAGCAAGAGCCTTGTATCCATGCATTTTGCTATTATGATGTGTAATTTTACCTTTAGAATGCAATTGCGGTTCTCCATTCTGTTTTGAATGTTACCATAATGTCAAGGGATTCATAGTAGCAGCTACAAGAGTATCCATCTGTCTGTCTGTTTTATTTTTCCCTTAACATCACCAATGTTTTGCAAGTGAGCCTTTTCCCACAAAGAATGCAGCAAACTGTGCAGAATTAACTGCTGAGTTTTCCACCTTGTCTTTTGTTTAAATTGCCCTCTGGAAAAATGAAGGACTGGAGGCCTGAAGTGAAATGATGGTTTCACAAATCAGGCCAACAAGCATTTGAGTAAGAAACAATCAGGTTGAATTTGCATTCTTGACCCAAGTCTATTTTGTTTCTTGAACTTTACAGGGGAAATCCCCATTTAATTTCCTGTAGGAAAGCAACCTCCACTTGTTTGTCTTTAGTGTGTCTCTGCAGTCTTCCATTTTGCCTGTGCTCTCACAACCTGTTTATTTTCATGTGTGTCTCCAGAGTGAATAGACAGCATGGGAGAAGCATATGCCTGGAAGTGCTGGCAACAAACTGGAAAAATATTTGGTAGAACCTTTTTCAAAATCTCTGCTCATTTTCTATTTTTTCTCTTCACACTGCTGTAGTGGTTGAAACAGATAGAGGGGACAGAAGCTGCGCTGACACAGAAGATGCTAGACCTGGAGAATGAGAAGGTAAGAAACAATAGCTAAAAATTCATTTAGCTAAAACTCACGTAAGGGATTGTGCATATATTTCATCTCAGGCAGGTTTGCTGCCTTTCTCTGCTTGACAAAGATGGCTTCATGGTAAAATAGGCAAGTGGTTTCTAGAACAATCTATTGCTTGTATTCTTTGGGGGGGGAGAGAGAATTTTCAAATCTATATAGAACAAAAATAGCAAAAATATATATGAATTAGGGCACAAAGGCATAACTGGAGAGCACATTAACCAGTGTGAAATTGTCTCTGTGCTTTCTTTGTATATTAATTTGTCAGGCAGCAACATCATCTTTTTAATGTTGGGGTCATGCTAGTAGAATTGGCAAGGGTATTTCTCTGCTCTCTGGTACTTAGCTTCTGATCAAGCTGTCAAGACCTCTTACTCCAGATGACCTTTCTTGCCCCATGGCATTCATGCCTAAAGACATAACGTTTTCTCAAAAAGCAGTTCTGTCTTGAAGAACAAACTGACCTTATTTTTCCATATGTTGAATAGTTTTAGAAAGAGTATTTTGTTTTATTGGTTTACCATGCATGCTGTGCTTCACATCTTCAGATGGCAATCCAAACACTGATTAATCCTCTCCACACCTTTTACAGGTAGATAAATAAGCAGCACTGCATTCCTCCTAAAGAATGGGACAATGAGACAGGGAGGTTAAGTGATTTGCCCAGGGCCAGTGAAGAAGTGTGTGTTTGAGCCACAAACAAAAACAGAAGTGCCGAGACTGTTCTCTCTGTTGAGTGTGACCTGTCATACTGACTAGACATTAACATAGATAAGATACTTTCCACATTTAGTATTGCTTTATTTTTAAGTCTTGTTATGGAAAAATACAAAGGTTTGGGGAAGGGAAAGTGGCCACCAATACTAGATTTTTTTGTAAAGAAAAATTGAAAAAATAGGGGGTTCATAACTTGCTAGATTATCTTCCCCCTCATTATCTCTGATGTTTTCAAGTCTTACCATGGATAGCCCTTGCATCTATTTGTTTAGCACAGCAATCTGAGAATCTGCATCCCTAATGACTGACTCAATGAGTTGAGAAGTTATGTTCTAGCATGAAGGACTGAAGCACTGGTGTAGTTGTCCTTGAAACCCATGTTAAGGGTTTGAGGTCCTATTCTTGTTTCCTTCTCTCTTGCTTTGTGTGGGTAGCCTTTACTATCCCTTTTGAGAAGTAACATGATCAGGGCAGCTGCATTGCTATTCTGGGCTCTGGTGGTAGCTCTGACCCATTTTATAGTCTCAGACAAGTGAATCTACCTCTGTGGTGTCAGACACTTGTAAGAAAGTCAGGAGCAGGCCTGTCCTTTGCTGTGCACTCCCAGTGCATGGTGGTGTTTCATTCATTCTGTACAACAGCCTTACAGTTGCTGCAATTCATCCATGTCAGAAAATGAGCCACCTGGGTAGCCATGGTGGCATTGCATAAATGTGGTGTCTAGTACCATATCACATTCTCCAGAGTTCTGAACTCAGAATTCTGGAGATTTCCAATAAGGGCTGAAAAATATGTCCCACAGGACTTGCTGGAGGCCCTTTCCCTTCAGGACCAGTAGCATATTTAGAATATGCTGGAGCAGAAGAGTCTAAAATGGCTATCATGGCAATAGATGTCCATCTGTTCCCAACCAAGGACCAAGGTCTGACTTAAACTTTGGGTTTGCCTTGAATGTGAATTAATAGGTAATTAAAAGAACTCCAAATTTACAAAAGAAATTAATAGTAAATATTATACTTCTTATACAGAGAACAAATAACACCTTGTTCCTCTGAATCCTCTAATACTGGTCTTATATGCTGTTACTGTTACCACTGGCAACTGACAGAAAAGTTGTCAGAAGTCCACATATATGTCTGATAGCAAAATTTGGCCAAGTGACTTTGAGGCAATCCCATATTCAATAAAACTAACCAGAGCAACAATATTTGAATTTTTTAATACTGTTAATAAAAGCTGCAATTAGTGATCTTAAGAACCCTATGTATTTAATTTGGCATTTATTCTATATGTGGAGGAAATGCAAAAGTTTGTTGATTAGGAAAAAGAATGATAGAAAATATTAAATTCAGTCAAAGGGCTTATCTGCTTTTTGTTCTACTACTAATTCTTTTGAGTGTGAAAACCTGCTTTGAAAGAAAAGCTAATACAATTAAGTAACTCTTTGATGTTCTACTTACTATCATCAAACCTGGTCTAGGGGAAGGTGTCCCTGCCCTTGGCAGGGGGATTGGATCAAGATGATCTCTGAGATCTTTTCCAACCCAAACCATTCTATCATTCTATGATTTGAAACATTCTAAGGGCAACCATTTGAATGTCCACAACTTGCTTGAAATATGTTTTGGATACTGAGCTCCACTGAAACCCCAGTCTGTGAGGTTTATATATAACAGCTGTGAAAGTTGAGGAGTTTGATTTTTAAGAACAAAGGTAAACAATCCCTGTAAATCTTAGGTATCTTGAAAACTTCTTCAGCTCTTCAGCTAGTCACTCAACCTCTCTGGGCATCACTTCACCTGTTTCAATTTGGCCTCCTGCCTGTACAAGCTGAGGACTGATTTGTTATTCAGCTTCAGTAACACGTCACGGGATGGTGCTGCAGAATCCAGCTGTGGATAACCCTGCATGCTCGGGTTTCCTCCCTAGAAGAACACATTAGACAACAGCATTTAGGGCTTGCCCCATGATTTCCTTAAGGGTAATATTTCCATGGGATATTTTCATACAGTGCCCTCTCTTGTGTTTCTCTTTTCCCTCCCTTGGCCCTGTGTAAGGTACAGCTATTGGACCACATGCATGTACATCCCCACTCACCTTTCACTGTGCTTCTGTCAGGTCCAGGCAGGTTTGTGCACTGGTGTAGAGATCAAAGTTTTCTAGGTACAGCTGGTTAATATAATAGACAGATTTGAAGTGCTAATATCATAAATTTGATATTCCAAACATCCTTAGAATGAAAGTGGTCATTTGCTACGGGTTTTCTTTTCCTTTCAAGTAGAAAGCTTGCATAAAAATGATGGCATTTATGATTCTTCATGGACTAGGATAAAGAACAAACACTCCCTTGTTTTTATTATTGCTCAGGACCTGTTCAGTAAACAGAAGGGTTATTTAGAGGAAGAACTCGACTACAGGAAGCAAGCTCTGGACCAGGCATACATGGTAGGAAAAGAACAGTCATTAAATTTTTTTGTTTGAACAGATCTGATAAATTGCAGGGTTTTTTTTGTTGTTTTTTTTTTTTTTAATTATTATAAATAGGACTCTTTTTTACTTTATATATTTTTTTTTCTTTTCCTGCCAGACTAGAAATCAACTCTTTCTTAAACAAAAGTTTGAAAATGGATTATAGTACTTACAAGTGTAACATTTTTGCATTGCATTTTTTATTCTATGATATATAAACATCTTGTTGGTACATCTGGAAGCTGGTTTATGTATGAAAAAAACCCATGACTACTGAAATACACCAGAATTACTTTAGAACTTTTCCAATATTTCTTTTCTTGAAGCATTTGTAAGTATTACTGCTGCTAACCTATCCTAAATCAGGAATGCCTGTTCTTCCTCTGCGATTCCTTCCTGTGCAATCCTATCCAACCTTACCCTTCCTCCTTTTCAAAAGGGAAGCTGCAAACCTTGGCTTTTCTCAGGCTAAACAACAATCAGGAATTATGCAGGAATTGGTAAAATTACACACACAGCTTTGCTAATAATAACTTTGGGAACTCAAAATATAATGGCCTGAAGCACTGTTTATACACTGTAAATGTTATGTGGAAAATGTTTTCAGAGAAGAAGCAAGGTCTAGTGCTCAGAGCAGATAACAGAGATAAAAGCAAGCAGGCACTATTTCTAGCACTGTGACCTTGGGCAAGCCATTTAACCTCTCTGTGCAGCTGTTTGTGCATCACTAATATGGATGGCATTACCTACCTCACAAAGGTGTTACGAGGGCCAAAGGGATGTGGTCAGACGCTCTTGATCCAAATATTGTTAGTCTGGATGCTGGTTTTTGATAGGATCATGCAAACCCCAGTAATCAAGGAAACACTGCCACGATTCCTTCCTTTCCTCTTGGGAGTACAATTCTCCACGTGAATCTGAAGTTCTCCTGTGTTGTGTGCTTTGCAAAGTACTGCAGTTTTGGTCAGTGCATGAGAATCATGTCAGGAATCTGGCAGACAACAAGAGATGGATGAGGGATTAGTGTATACAAGTGTTCCTTCCTTCATTGCTTATGGCAACTTGGAGCTAAGCCAGTGACACAGACTGTGAGCTGTGGATATCAGGTCACTAGGGCCACAGAGAGGGAGAGCGAGATTTCTGTTCACAGTTTTGCCTGCGGTCTTTTTGTTTTATAGGATGGCTTAACAATTCAGCTGCAGTTGAAGGAAATCTGTTAGTTTAAGTTAAATTTGTAATGTTCAGCATCAGGATTTGGAGTTTTATCAGGTACTGAGTGCAGACCCATCTTCTGACTCTTTCTTAAATGGAAGAATCAATGATTTGTTAGAGCAGGACCCATCTCCCGGGTGTCCATCCGTGCCAGGAGGCTGCGTGCACTCTGTGTGGAATGCTCCTCACCGCTCACGCTTGCTGCTTTCTGTCTGTCTGTCTGTGTCCATCCTGCCCTAGCCTCGCTTGCTAGCCTTCTCCTCTAGCTCTTGGTGGGTCGTTTGCTTGCTGGATTCAAACGCCAGCCTGTCTGTGTGTGCTTTGGGTTGCACTAGAAAATCCAGGAGCTGGAGGCCACGCTGTATAATGCCCTGCAGCAGGATCCGGGCCGGCGGGCCAGCGAGTCGCTGACGGAGGCGCAGCGGGAGGATTTGCGGGCGGCGGTGGAGAAGGTGCGGCGGCAGATCCTGAGGCAGAGCCGAGAGTTTGACAGCCAGATCCTGCACGAGCGGATGGAGCTGCTGCAGCAGGCCCAGCAGGTAATCCCTCCCTCACGGTTCTCTCTCCTCCCCCTTGGTGTTGGTGTTACCTCTGTGGTTGCCGCCACCGCCCGTACGACAGCATCGCTTCACCCTCACCTCGTGGAGTTGTGTTCAGTCTGGTCTCTGTAGAGCTCCCGTGCCAAGGAGCGTGTGGGGTCAGCACCGGGGTGTGCTGGGCATGGGGCACACACAGAGCAAGGCACTGTCTCACCGCAAGGTGCTGTGGCACCGCCTTTCCTCTGAGAGCAACCACACCGCCTTCCACAGGACTCCAGGGGGAGCTTCTTGCAAGTCTGAGGCCTAAAGCAGAAAAAGTCAGAATTTAAGGTTGTTAGAGTGTACCATGAAAGGAGTAAAGGCAGAAACAGTAGTTACAGGAATCCAAGTTTTTAATTTCCCCCCCCCTCCCTTTTTATTTATTTTAGCTATTTATGATCTCTTTTAAATGAAATAAAGAAGGAAGTTTCAGAAAGTCTTTTTAAGAGGCCATTTACAATATTTCACTCTTTTAAATTCATTCAGAAAAGCCTTGTTTGTCCAAGCTGCTTCCTTAAGCACAATTACTGACAGGTTGAATTTAGCAAGTCCTGGCCTATAGAAGTGTGGCAATTATTTAGTATTTGTGTTTTTGTGAAAGTGAGAGCTTTCAAGTGAAAGAAGAGAGCTGCATGTCTCATGGTGTTAATTAATTACTTCAGCAGAAATAATCTTTTCCAAGGATTTTGGTTCTCTTTTATAGTAGTCTCTGGAAGTTGTAGACAGATGTCCTAGATCTTGAGGACTGCTTGGCTACTTTCTCTGCAAGTCTGAAATCACATATTGTAAATGCCAGAATGTGCTATGCAGATGTGTCCAGAACAATGTTGCTATTTCAGGTGCTGGGGCAAGAACTGCTTTTAGTTTAGTGCAAGCTTCTCTCTGCTCAGGTTGGTTTCTAGATGAGTATAGATGAAACTGATGTAATGTCACCCAGCACTGTTGTGGTCATCTCCTGTCATCCTGCAGTGGTGGGAAGTGCTTATGGTGGCAGTGCTAGACCTGACCTCTGAGTTCCAAGAAGTTTCCCCTCTCTAGTCCTTGACTCTGTTCTGTTGGTTTGGAATGTGTAACATTGAGAGCAGGAGATGAACTTGTTTAATGGGTTGTCACCTAGTTTTAGTCATCAGCAATGGTGCACAGAAAGCTGGAGAAGGTAGGTACCATCTGCCACTAAAAGTGTCAGAAATAGAGAGTAAATAGATTAAATTGGGTAAATAAGGATGGAACCAGAAGATATTAGTTTAATGTTATTAGTGTTGCTAAAAATTAGTGAGAATGGAGTTTTTTTGTTAGTTTCTTAGGCAGTTCAACTTCCTAGCCAGACTGTTGGTGTTTTATTCAAAACAATAACACTTCAGTTGGGTAAATATAGTTTGTCAATGATATTTAATGGGTATGAATGACATTGTGTGTTGAGTAACACCTCTACACCTCAATAATTGACAATTTCAATTTTAACATCAGACTAGATATAGTTTGGTCCTTTGCTTTCACCAGGAATGGGGTTTGACACATTTTGTGTCCCTTGTTAGAGTGTATTTTTGGGGGACCTGGGCAGAGCCTCAAAGCTGAGCTCATGTAATAGTGGCAAATAGAAAAGAAAAACTAGGAGTAGACTTGTAAAGCAAAACAGTTGTCCCAGAGGACTCAAAATCCATATTTTATGTATATCTGGGGTTTAATTTAGATTTTGTTCCAATTTATTCCATGGCCTGCTGGCTATCAATTAGAGCACTTTATGTGCACATCTGGAGCACATCTTCTGTTAGTCCAGTTCATGTACTCACAGACTGCTTCACAACATAAGGTTAAATGTGATGAGTGCATAGGAAAACAAAAATGCCAGCATAAACACAGCTTCATTAGCCATGGATGTTTATGTACCTGTCTCCAGATCCATTTTATAGGATGTCATTAGAGTTTCATGTTGTGCCCATCTCATTAGACATGCTAATGTTACAGCCCTGCAGGACATGTTAAACTGAATTCCACTGCTTAATAAGCATCTAAGTATTTTAGTAATCTATTTTTAACACACACACACATGCCCTCCCCCCCACATTCCCTATTAAACAGGAAAAACAAAGGCAAAGATGCTAGTTAATTTGCCTGGGATATTGGAGGGCTAATTCTCACGGGATCACTTTCATCTCACTAGCAAATGACACAAGGTGAATGTTACACAAATGAAACCCCACTTGTGCTGAGAGAATCCTAATGAATGGATGAAGCTGCACTAAGTAAAGTACATCTCTGATAAGTACCCTCCTTTCCTCATGTATTTACATCCAGGAGAAGTTTTGCTGATGCTGTGACATCAGCAAGCACCCACTGCACTTTGTTCTGGCAAAACAGTTGTCTAGACCTGGCCAGATTTTACAGTCTGCAGTGCCTCTACAGTATGTGCAACACTTCTCCTCTGCTGAAGTGGAGGTTACAGAGAATGTTAGGACAACATGATGGACCTGCAAGGCTTAATACAGAGTCTTCTTGTTGCAAACACTCTCAAACTTTCCCTGAAACAGAAATCATGTACTAAAGACTCCAAATTCTATGAAACTTTGGAAGTTCAATCACTTCAGAAGGCCTGTTACTTTGCTTTCATTACCTTCTGGTCTGCCTGATACAAGGGCTTCAAAAGAACAATTCTGCTTATCTGGCAGGCTGGCAACAGTCTTCTCTGAGCCAGAGTTTCTGTGACACAGAGTGGGGGTTCAAGATCTGGTGATGAAGAAAGAGTTCCCTCCTTCTGCCTATAAATGGCTCTTGACCATACATGCAGGGTGCAGGAATGGAAGGGCATGTGGTTAAAGCTATAGGTTAGTATGCAAGGTTTCATTATAGATTAATTGCTCCATGCAGGGACTTTGAGGATGTGTGAGGTGCTGGTTTTACAGAGCTGGTAAATGTCTTTCCTGGGGAATGACTGTCTGAGAGGGACAGGGATGGGCATTAGGAAAAGGGACGTGGCTGCCCAGGTGTGAGCTTGAGCTGCTTTAGGTGTTCTTTGTCCAGATGTAAAGCTTGAGTTCTTGGCCACTGGGTGTTGACTTTGTTCCAGTGAAATAAATAAATCTTAGGAAGGTAGGCTCTGTAAGTCTGTTCTTCTTGGGCATGTGCAGCCCCACATTATTACTGTTCATTAGTATATAAATGGAACCATTCATGTATACCCATTGTGCATTAAGGAAAGCAGGTCTCTGTGGAGCCAAATTAGACAGGCTGTGTGATTAGATCTGCTTGCTAAGGCACACAACACTTTTATTAAACCCAGAGTGCAACATGCAGGTCTGGGGGACAGATCCTCAGCTGAAATCTGTTGGCAGTACTCCCTCTAAGTCAGAGAGGGTGCTCTGATTTACACCACCCTCTCTATCTGGAGGAGTAAAACATGTTAATTAAAAATCTGTCATGAGCAGCTTGTGCTGTTTGCTTCCAGCAACAGGGCATGTGCGGATGTTGCCATCAGAAAAGTCTCATTGTGCTACACTGCTCTTACAACCTTTTGGAAATCAATGTCTGGCTTATTTTTAGCAGGACTTAATTTAAAAGTAACATTTGTTCTATAGCCAGTGCAGTGGAATGACTTTACTGCTTTTTTTGAAAATATGAAGGTCATTACTAGCAAGTTCTGTTAAGAAGAGTAATTTTTTATGCATATACTTTGAATCATTTCTAGAGGGAGAGAAAAATGTGTTGTGTAGCTATAAAATCCATCTCAGAGAAAAGATATTTTAAACAGAGCAATATAACATGTTTCTGAAGCAGTGATATCAACTTCCTAATTAAGCAAAGTTAAAAAAAACCCCATAAAACAAAAAACCCCAAACAAAAAAACAACAGCAGCCAAAAAATCCCAGTACAGAAAATCCACACAACATTATGGTTAGCTCACCTTAAAAATACATTGTAATTGTCTTGTCTTCTAAAACTAGTAACTATTTAAATGTCAAAATATGCTTTATATAAATCAAATAAATTAAAAACCAAAATATATTCTTGTTGGTTTTACTGTAGCTGCTTCTGGAGTATGAAACTGGGGAAAGTCAGCAGAAGCAGGTTTTAAATTAGGATAGATTTATTCAAATTGCACTGTTGGCAGTATTCAAACATGAAGAAAATTTATAATAGAAATGTAATTTATTCTGATTCCATCTGAATATCTGAAGTTATTTTAAATCCAAAGAGAAGATAGAAAATCCTTGAAGGATAGCAGATTGACACACAATTCCAAAAATGGCTGCTGCCAGTCAGAAGGTATATGAAAGACAGATTTTATTAATGTAGTCCAATAATTTCCTAGAGCAGTCTTATCTTTGTATAAAAATGTTAGAAAAAAAGAAAGATAAAAGATAGGTTAGTTCATTGTGCCATCAAAAAGTGTGATTTTTTCCCCCTAAGTTGTATTGTAGTACTGTACTAAGCTGAGTGTGTTTTCTTTTAACTTGAATTAGAATATTCTTGGGTGAAGCTCAGTTTTATAGAGTAAAAAAAAATCATTACTTTAGTTCTAGACCTGAATATAAACCATCTATGAACTGCTGAACTCATCCAATTCCAGCTTTTAATAGTTGGAATATAGCTGTAAAAATTTTAACTATGTTTTCATTAAACTAGGGCATTTACTCTCGTGACCAGTTTGGTTCATTCAAAAGTAAGAAGAGCAGAAATGACCACTTTATTTGCATGTTTTACCAGAAGGAGGCAAAGCTTTAGGACAGAGCAGGGACTGACCTCCAAGTGCCACTCCCTAGAGAAGGATTCACTGCTGGTGTGGGGCCTGCTTCTTGTGGACACCAAGGAAAAGTCAGAAGCACCAATGTCCTTTTCCATCCTGAAATGTCAAAATATCACTTGAAATTGAGAAACAACAATTAATTTTCTTCACTAAATTCCTTAGTTCTTTTTCTGACCAGCAGTTTTTACTGAGGGCACAGCTCTTCTGGCTTAAAGGCCACACAAAGCTATGGTAAATGCCATTGCCCCATGACTTCTTCCTGCTCTCTTCTATATGGACAACTTTCCCATGCTGGGAGAGCAGTTTGTTTACAAATCCATAGGGTTGGATGTCACCATATCTATATGATCATATTGGCTAAGCCATTTATAATAGATATTTGTTTGGAGAGGGGAGGGTGGTTGGTGTTTACTTCTCACCCAAGGAGAATTATTAAGGTTTAATATTTGATGGGAACACTTTTGGGAAGAGAGGATTCTGTTCTCAGTGTACCTCACTGGTATGTAAAAATATATTCCCTGATAGGCATGAGGAGGTGTTGTATTAAATCTGTCCTCTCTGGCACAATGCTTTGTGAAAGAGAGGACAAGTTAAAGACAACCCCTCCTCTGCCACGTTGCCTTGTGCCAGAGAGGCTGGCTTGGTCAAAAACTCACAGCTGTGTCACACAATTTACAAATGAGGTGAAGTATTACTATGAACCTTGCTATAATAATAACTGGGGAGGCTCAGATAATTTTTCCTCCAAATCTACCTAGATTTAATGGTTTAATGTTTTTATTTTGAATCTCAAAGGTTAAGGTGCTAGCTGTTTGCATACAATATGAAAAGGTACACCTAGGGTAACCCCTGAATTTTTTTTCCTTTGTATTAATGGTCTGTAGTTTGTTGTTTAAAATATAATAGATTACTGTTGACAATGGAATTTTTATATTCATTAATCGCTCTTAAAAGCATCTGATATACCACATCTGTATAACTGTCATCAATATTCATCAAGCACATCATGACTGGGCTAATCATGGTTGACCTGTGGTATTGATTTGTCATGCAGGAGTGAGCATGGAGTCTTCCAGCACATTATTGCTATAATGACAATATCACAATAAACTTCTGTAATTTCCCACAGCTGACATGCATGGCAGATGAGGGTTAATTTTAATAATTCCTATATGTTCATCTTACAGTGTTTTCCTGTGTTTGTTTTCTTTATATAGTCTTCAGCTGTGTCTGCTTTGCTTATTGCTTTAGTGATGCTACTTGTCTGAATAAATGGTGATAGCAGGACTGCTGTACCTAAAAAAATACATCTGAAAGGTCTGCTCTCTTTGTCCTAACCAATGTTTGATTAAGGTTCTACTCAGAGTAAGAGCAACTGTATGCCCTGCAATAATATTAGTATGAAGAATACTCTTATGTGAAATCTGAATGCTGAAATCCTCTCGAGTACCCTGATTCTTAGGAAAAGCCAGTGGGAGCTGAGGAAAGGCAAGGCTAAAAGAGAAAGTATGTGAAGTTTGTTGGAGAAGTTAAGGATAAGTGTATTTTCATGTGCCCAATGCATACATATATCATTATAATTACCTACATGGGAATTTTTTATTTAAATATCTGAATGTAAAATAATCTAAACTTAATGATAAATATTACATTATGCTTGTGGGGGTTCTTTTCCTGCCTGATGATGTGTCTAGGCTGTCACAGAGTCAGTTTTAACACATGGAATGTGTTCTGTCTTCTGAGAGAAGACAAAACACACAGACTTAGCACAGCCATTCTCCATTCTGTGTAAATATAAATCGAATATGACTTAAATTATTGTTTTTCCCTAATGAAAAGAAATAGGACTGCTGATATTCTTCTGTTAGATATGAAAATATGTTGTTGCATAAATTAAAAGATTCTCGGTGTTAAAAAAGATGAAACAAGTTTACTAATAAATACTACATACATATAGTAATTTGTATCAGATTATAACAGATAGTTATTTGGGGCTGAATGCATTCATAAAATTCACTGGTTTAGGACTACAAATGTGACTGAATATATTTGCTGAGAAATGCATGAGTGCAGCTGCTAAAAGGTTCATTCTCCTCAGAAAGGCAAATAAAGAAACTACAGATGCATAATAAATATTAAAAAGAACAATTCTCCTACATCAGTAACTATTAATTGGATTATAATTAGACTGCAGAACAGAGAAAAGAATGAAATTTTTACCTGCTGTGCAAACAAAATATGATTGAGAATCAGAGGGGTACAGTCCATCCAAAATGATCTATTATTATCATATGCAACTGACTGAAATTTACATTAAGTTTTCATTCATGAAGTAAAATAAGATGTCAACAAAACCAGCTTAAACTAATGCTGTTGCAGTGGCATTTTTGTTTCCTTATGACCATTATGCAAAATTACATTCTAGGAATATGGGATTAAAGGGAACATTTGGATTTCTGAATACACACCCCTTCCAGCAGCAGATCCAACAGCTTGAGTAATGCATGTGACAATTGCCTATGCAAATTGTCTTGTTCAAACACTACATGCTTTTAAACAGCTGTTAAAATGCATTGGATTTCAAAAAAGCCCAAGAAAAGAATGTGTTTATCCATCACTTTAGTGATTTGAATAACAGCTAAAGGCAAGTCAGTTTATATTCATCTTTGTTTAAATTTGTACATCTAACATAGTTATGCCATTCACACTGCTGAAGATCTTACATACCTGTGTCTTAACAGTGAGGAGAATCTTCTTAAAATAATGGTGTAATGAAACAATGTTGATTCTTCCCTCTGTCAGATTGATAAGATTTTTCCCATGCTAAATTTTGCTGTAGAATGAGATACCTTCTTGATCATAAGATGGCTTCAGAGATGGTTGATGTCAGATGTAGCCTGTCCTGTGAAAGGACATTAACCTGAACCTTTCCAACATTTCAGGGCCAGGCTCTAAGCAGCTTAGCAAATCCTTCTTTGTCTGCTTTGTGCTAAAATTATCAAATTGTTTTCTTGGATTTGCTGGTGAATGTAAATCCAATAAGAGTGTGTCACAGGAACTGTTAAGGTGATTTCTAACCATCCTTATTAGTGCATTCCTGTATTTTCACAAGTGCAGTAGCATATTTTGCAGTTAGATTAATTAATCCTCTTGGTATTGCTGTCTGTAAAAACAGTACATTCATATGAGTGGGATCTTTACTTACTTATTAGGGAACAAGAATATCAGTTCTACACTTTGACACCTAAATGAAGGATGATGTGGTGATCATTGCCTGAAAGACGAAATTTGTCACAAAAGTTCTTTTCCTGATAGATTTTTCATTGTTTCACAAAGCTTCTTGAAGATTTGAAGCTATCCAAGGTGTTGGTTCAGGACTGTGAATGTCTGACTAGTCCTGTGGGTAAATTGGAGAGGACAGAAGGCTGGGATGAAGAAGTCCACTTCATGTAGCCTGCATCACTGCCCAATAGATAGAAAATGCAGAAATTCTGTCTGTGTGTGTAACTAAAAAGGCAGCTGGGACATCAAGTACAAAAAAAAAAAAAAAAAAAACAAACCAAAAAACACAACAGAATCTGTGAAAGGCACCATGTAACTGTAAAGTGACACTGTCAATTTCTCATCAGAAGTTGAGGTAGCTTGAAAGACAAGTTTAATCAAATGAGGAAGTGCACACATTTCGGCTGCTTAGGGAAGGAAATCTGGACCTGGCATTTAAGTGCAGTGGGGCACTTCTGTACATCTCAGATCAATTTTCTTTCTTTGTATTGCTGAGGTTCCTCCTATGTCTAAATTTATAAGGAACCATTACTGGGCTGAAATGTTGCCTCCAGTGTAAGAATGATATCTCTGAGACTGCAATCTAGGGCTCACTGAACTCAGACTAAGGATTTCCATTTATTTCAGTGCTCCTTTACAAGGGGAGCAGTATTAATGGGAATGGTACTTAATGTAGATGGATTGCTATTAAAACACATGCTGAGCACTCATACCTCATCTGTTCTGTGTGGGAATGCCATTAACCTTCTTCTTTTTAAATGGAGCAATATTGTCATTTTGGCTAAACCACAAGCTGAGTCCTCTAAGCCGGTGTTACTGAAATGTCTCTATTAGTGAAAGTAGAGTAATATTTCCAGGCACACATCCACCATGGTGCTGCTTGCATTTTGCCTAAACTTTGATTCCTCAGATTTCCCTGAGATATGCCTTGCAACCTTGGGGTTGCAGTATAGCTGCAGGAACCAAAGCATGGTACAAATGACAGAAATTTGTCTTTTGAAATCAGTAGCTGGCTGGTTCTTTACTGGAAGTGTACTAATATGATTTCATTGGACTCTTTGTCTTCAGTTTTAAATACTGTTTTATCCTTTTTGTTGCATCCTTGTTCAAGGGAGTAATGATACTAATCAATCTGCACCCAGGATTATCTAGCCTCTTGCTGAGCTTGGATGCAGATTGATTAGTGTCACTGCTCCCTTGTACAAGGGTGCAGGAAATTTTCCAGCTATCAGGAAAATTGAGCTGCAGGTGCAGGGATACCTGAATTGGACCCACCAAGGCCAGCCAGCTCAGGTACCATACTGCCTATAAAGCAATGCTTCTACCCAACTTAGACACTCCCACTCTGCAGGAAGGTCAGACCTGCTGGGATGTCCCATCTTGATGGCTCAGTCCTCTGCTACTCGAGAACTGACTTATCTTAATTTCCCTGACAGTACTGGAAGGCCCTTGCCATCCAAGTTTACCAAAGAAAATTGCTTAAGTGAGTCACTGGACTTCAAGAAGTGGATCCTGTTTCCCAGAAAAATGAAGTTTCTACCATGAGGTGAAAGGAAATTGAGGGTTATGAGCATTTATGATGCACATTAATTTTACTGCTGAAAGAAAAGTGAAATTTCTTGCTTTTGGAGCAGTTGGACAGCCCTTTGTGTTTGGGATCACTCCAGGAATTAAACTGGAGAAGCCTGCAGTCAGTGAACACATAATTTATACAACTGTGGTTGACTGATGGCAAACGTCCCTTTTGTGACTCTGTTAGTAACAATGTCATATGTAGTGCCTGCATAAGGGACAGTCTTTGCCTGTCTTGGCATTGCAGACTTCCAAAGGAAATGTGTGCTTTAGCTGCCTGACCCTTCTGGGTGTGCTCTCCCTTACCTAATTGTTAGCATTTTTAGGCTGGTACATCTGTGCCTCCTGCCTTTGTACACATGCTGCATGTGTAACTACTATGAAGGAAAGTTTTATATTGGAACTTAAAAGCCTGTTTAAATCACAACTAAGTAATAAGTAAGGCATCTTGAGCATCTTTTTTTCTGTGGCTGTCTGGCAGTGGAGTGGATCTGTGAGCTGAGCCCCACTCCTGGCAGAGCTGCAGCTGCTGCTGAGCATAGCCTGGCCAGCAGAGCCATCTGCTGATAGCTCTGCACAGGGAATGCTCTGCCCTGGCTGCACCGTGGCTGCCTGGGAGCACTCACTCAGAAGAGGCAGCAAACTCACTGCTAGTGCAAGAATGATTTCTTTATCAAGCAGATGTCTGCCATGCTGAAATGGGGGCTGGTCCAACCTTCTTTTGAAGCTCAGGGAAGCTCCA
This sequence comes from Serinus canaria, assembly GCF_022539315.1. NCBI lineage: Eukaryota > Metazoa > Chordata > Aves > Passeriformes > Fringillidae > Serinus > Serinus canaria. The sequence continues at coordinate 59,230,327 of NC_066317.1, read as the reverse complement.
TGCAAGGAGTATTTGCAAAGGCACCATCTATTATCCAGAATTTTTGTAATGAGATTTTATTTGCTATTGTAATAAAATGTTCATTATTTTGTCACTTTGGTTTTGAATGCAGGCAAGGTGGAGAGTGTTAGGAGTCCGTCCCTTATGTTTGCTCTCCTCTCTTCCATGGTTGCACTCCCATTGTCCTGTTTTTGCCTGACTATGGCTCTTTGTTTGCCTACAGTAACTCCATTGTATGGCCCCATGATTTGACTACACAGGGTTGTTCTCATGAATCCTGTCAGTCCCAAAAAGGTGCTCTCCTGTGATTGAGGGGCAGCTATTAACTGCAGGGAAACAGGACTTGCTAGAACCCAGCAGAGCACTGCTCTGCATTGTCCCTAATCCTCACTCTGACTGTGACCAAGCCAGGGACTCCAAAGGAAACACAAACACTCTGCTGGACTCAGGTTGCCTATCAATATTTCCCATCCCTCTCTTTTTAAAAAAGGAAAAGAAGAACAGCCTGTGGCTTTCCTTTCAGCTGAGGCTTATCAAAGTTCTGAGAGCAAAACAGAGTCAATTTTGTTGCTTCCTCACACTTTTTATGTGCTGTTGAAAATATACTGGATTTGCAAGGTTCCTGCAAGCCATGTCATGGGTAGAACTGAATGCATTTTTTACAGCACAATTGTTACCACTCTATACCACATAGCAGGAAAAGCTCAACTTAATGATCATCAATTTATATCCTGAAACATGAAAGTATGTAGAATTTCATGATAACAAATCATGCAGAACTATTTCATTGTTGTCACATTCACACTTTTGCAAACATAAACAAATCAGAATATACTGAAAGCATTTAAGCAAGTGTTGGAATCTGAGACTGAGTCCACAGCTTCTTGATTGGTAATTCTTGCAAATTAAAGGAACAGTAGGCAAAGATACAAAGGCTCGCAATGAATCTCAAACAGTCCTGCCTTGGTCTTAATTGGTATCTCTAACTTTTGTGTAATTTCCTTCTCAGTAATTAAATATAGCCTTTGACTGATAAACATGTCTAGAAGATGCTTTTTTGTTACAGCTATGATTATTTATCTTACATGTATTTTTTAAAGTTGTATTTTGGAAATTGTCGTCTTTGTCATCAATGCAGTAAATGCAGATAGGTACAATACGAGAAATTATTTTTTTTATGTGTTAAATACTAAGGCTTTCTCTATACTTAAATGGAAATAAGTGATTAAATCATATTTTTCAGTATATATAAATAGCTGAACTATGCTGGTTATCTGCCAGGTCTGTCCCTGAGCAATCAGAGGATATTCATGGGAATAGCTACACCCACTTCATCCTCCTGGATAATTCTCCAGGGGAAAGCAAGTAAACAGCTAGGAGCAAACAACCCCAATCTTTGATACCTGATGAACAATTCCAGCCCAAGGTTGTGTTTTAAAACACATTTTGGCCTGTCTAAATTTGGACTCTTTAATTTCTGCAGCAAAGAACTTAGTTACAAAATATTACTCATGGGCAGCACAAGTATCCTGTCACTGTGATTTGCACTCCTATATGAGGAATACAAGCTGTTTAAACAATCACCTGCCCCCAGCACCAAGTGTGGGGCAGCTCTGAGCACACATTCATACACATCAGTGTCTGCCCTGCAGGCTGTCTCTGCCCTGTGCAGGGCAGCAGCAGTGCCCTGGTCTCCTGCCAGCCCAGGCCCTGCACCATGCCCGTTATCAGAACATTCCCAGGCACAACTCAGGGAGGAGATAAGCAGTACAGCACTGCAGCAGGCAGGAAAAGCAGCAAGTGGCCACTACTGGGCAGTAGAGTCTAATATACAATCAGGTAATCAAGGCCCAGAGCAGAAACAGGAGCCTGCTGATCCCTGGCTGAACAGCTCCAAGAGCTGTAAATTCAGACTAGTGCATCCCAGCTGAACCTGCTGTTATCCCAAACCCTTCAGCCCCACACTGGCCACCAAACAGAGCTCCTGTGGTTTTACCCCCCTCTGGCAGCCAAGCTTGACACAGCCACTCACCCACTCCCTCCCTCCCCGACCGGATCAGGAAAGAATTGGAGGAGTAAACCAGAAAACTCAGGGGTTGAGATAAAGACAGTTCAATAGGGAAAGCAAAAGCTGCACAGAGAAGCCAAACAAAAGAAGACATTCATTCACCACTTCCCATGGGCAGGCGGGTGTTCAGCCATCTCCAGAGGAGCAAGGACCATCACATGTAACAGGGACTGGAGCCAACAAACACCACCATTTCAAAAGTTCCCCTCTTCCCACCGCCTTCCTCCCACTTTATAGACTGAGCATGATGTCACATGGTGTGCATTATCCCATTTGTCGGTTTGGGTCACCTGTCCTGGCTGTGTCTCCTCCCAGCCTCCCATTCACCTCCAAGTTCCCTGCCAGAGTGGAGGGTGAAAAAGCAGAGAAGACCTTGGCTCTGTGTAAGCTCTGCTCAGCAATAACAAAAACATCTCTATGTTATCAACCCTGTGTTCAGCACAAATCCAAAACACAGCCCCACACCTGCCACTGGGAAGAAAGTTAACTCTACCCCAGCCAAACCAACACAATCTGCCTTACTGTTACCAATCTAGTTGTTTTGAGAGTTTTTATAGATTTTCAATGCTAAGAAATTCAATCCTTTGTGTATTTCTTTCAGCTGGTATGTTGTCTTTGTATTTTAAGTGATGCCTAAGAAAGTATATGTTTCTGCACCTTAAAACTATTCTCTATCTTTCTTCTCCCAAAATTTAAGTTATTATGGGAAGGAATTGGAAAATGGAAGCCTCAGCCCTTTTTTAGAACTGTTCTGAATAGTTGGAGAAAATAGCTGGATAGCTGTAGTCTTGAAAAGATGAAAAATTCATGAAGGAGTAATAACACCTCGATTTTTACTTGATTAGCAGAATTCCCAAATCCTAAAAATGCCATCTTATCCTAATTAACTTGTTCTTTTAGAGAGGAACACTTGCTCTAAACCCTGAGGTGAGAAAGCCTCCAGATGTTCAGTGGCTTTTTAATTTTTTTTTTTTTTTTAAGGCAAAGTCTCAGGAGTTACTTAAAAATACCTTTACATGATAAATCTTGAAAATGACATTTTTAGAAAATTGCTTCTCTCCACTTATCTTGCTATGGTCAAATTTTAGGACAGAGTGTCAGAGCCAGATGCTCTGAGGTAAAATCACACAACCCCTGGAGAACTGAAGTCTGTCATTCAGGTCTGGGATGTGGTTAGAAGCAGGAATCAGCATAACTGTAAAGAGTAGGAGAGAAACAGGAGTCCAACCTGATGGATTAGAGATGTTGGGGGTGATACCAACTGCCTGCTTCTCACCCCATGGTTTTTCACAGTGATTGGAACATTCCTGCTACATGCAGTATATGAAGATGATCACTTGGGAGATAGGCTTGCCTTGAACAGGGTGTAGATGAGCTATAAATCAATTTAAATGGAATAGAGGAAAAGTGAAATTAATACAGCTGTGCTTGGGGCATTTGTGATTGTCAGCAGAGGTGCATTCACTTATGTCACCTGAGGGTAATCTGGTTCATGCTGGTTTGTGCATTATCTGGGGAAATCCTTGAGCACTGCAGTATGATATAGTGTAGATTCTGATTGACTTACACTGCATGTACAATATTCAAAACAGGCTTTAAGTGAAATCTTCCATTTTGAAGCAGGAGCAGCCATATCAAAGCTTTTCTGCTCATGGCTTGTCTTCAATATTTGTGTTCTAGGGAGCATGCCCTAGGAAAAGGGAACTGCAGGCTTGTGTACCTCGTTTTTGGAATAGTTCCAGGTTAGATTTGTGATTCTTCAGGCCAAACTTTGTGTTTCTCCAAAGCAGTCTGGTCACTGGCTCAGCTGCTGCCTTGCTGCAGCTGTCCTGGGCTATAATGAGTGTGGAGCATTTACCCTGTTGAGGTCTGAGAGTTGAATGCAGGTAAACAACTACCAGCAGCAGCTGATGCACACAGGTTTGTCAGTGGTGACTGGATATTGTTTTGAAAGAGGTGCTGTTGTTCACATCAATTTGAGAGTCAGAAAATAATTTGTGAGTGAGGCAGCAGCAGCTGCTTTAATTGTACTCACCTATGCCACATTAGAGGAGATGATAATTTGTCTTTCCAAATTCAGGAACTGTTAACATCCCTAGCTGGTGTAGGCCAGTCTGAGATTGGGTAGTTAATCCCCAAAAAAACTCATTGTGTGAATTTGTTTCTTGATCACCAGTAACTGTTAGTAGAAGATTTTAGGTTTCTGCCTATAGAAAAATTATTTGTAACCTACTTTATCTGTAAAAAGTACAATATACTGAAAGTGTAATAAAATGCATCTAAATTGTATAAGACCCCCAACATCAAAAGAAAAATAAAAACTAAGAAAAATGAAGTGTGACTTGCAGAAAGGAAAAAAGGAGATATGTGATACAGAAAAGAAGAAGATATGTGGACACAGCAGCAGTCATGTTTTTGAAGAATTTTTGTGAAACTGAAGAAAAATCCTTAAAAATATGGGGAGCTACAGTGAAGGAAACTGGCTCTGGTGGGAGGTGACTGCTAAAAGGACAGAGCTGAGTCTCTGGATGGTATCTTTGTGATAAACTGAAAATCTGTGCATTCTCATGTCTGTGGTATCGCCTGACTATGCTAGAAGCATGGTTATGTTTTATAGGAAAAGAAAATTAAGGGTTAAAAGGAAATGTGATAGTGTCATCTGCTGACTGTCTAGGTAAGCAGAAAAACTGGCAGTTGCACAGGAAAAGAATTTTGATGCAAAATGGAATTTTCTGTGTGTATATGTTAAAATTATGATTAATGAGTGGTGATGCGTACACTTCCTGGTATAAATATGACATTCTGAACATGCAGCTTGTTTGAATTGCCATGGTTTCATGGAAACATGGAAAATTCTGCCATGGAGATGCCTAATATAACTGAAAATGAAGTGTTCCATTAATAATGGGCATTTTTTTCTCTTTATTTTTAACCCATTTCTTATCTTTTTGATTCATATGCTTTTCAAATTAGGTATAATAATGTCTGTTTTGCTTCTTCTGTTCCAGCGAATTCGAGATCTAGAAGATAAAATAGAACTTCAAAAGAGGCAACTCAAAGAAATTGAGGAAAAGGTAAATTTATGTCTGTGTACCAACAGAGTTTTTTTCCCATAAAAAAATTGTTTTTCTCTGTTGCACTGATGTTAATAGTACTTAACCTAATCACAAAATCTATTTTAAGACAAGATAAAATTTGAGTTTGAGTCATTGTGGCATGAAATGCAGCTCTGTCCCTAATCTGCTCAAAATTATTTCCTATCCAGGATTTCTGTCAATTACAGGAAGGAATCAAGGAGCCTGGGGAGACTCTAGACTAGTAGAAGGAGGATTTTCTGTGGTTTAGATCAAAAAGGAACAAAGATTTGTCGCTGAAAAAATTGGTTAGCTCAGCCTTGTTCTTTGGATAGCATTGCTTTGCAAATTTTCAAGTACTGAAAAATAAAACAAAATTAGGGAAGTGCCTGTCAAACTACAGTTAGGGAGTATTTCTTGTTTTAATATGGAAAAAAGTTAATATAAAGGATCTGATTTTTTTTTAAGAAGGAGCTCTGATCAAGGCTTCAGACAGCAAATTAGTATCACTGTCGTTCTCAAACTTGTGATGGCACAAGGTTTGTGGAGTGTGAGCTCAGGTTTTTCCCAGGTCTGTGGAGTTTAGGCTGCTCTGCAGAGCATGGACTGACAATGGGTCTTTCTCCAGCCCCAGCAGTGTTTTGGTTATGTTACCTTTGCTGAGCCTAGATGCCAACAAGAGTCACATCCCAGGTTCATTTTCTTCAGCATTTGTGGGCATGTAATCCTACATGAACCTACTGCTGGGCTGAATGGAGACTTTTGTGGCGTTCTCAGTCATTGTTTTTTTCTCTTGGGATGAGAATAGGTAAAAGGGCAAAAGGAAGGCTTTTGCAGGACTCTGGAGGGAGTTGAAAGGGGTCAGTGGGGTTGGGAGAACAGAGGGAGGATTCAGGGAGTAACTCACTGGGTATGGAAAAGTTTCTTCCTCACCCTTCTGTGATCTTAGCATCCCTTCATCTGCTTTCAGGATGTGACAGTTCTCCCAGTTGCACTTGCAGCAACTATTCCAATTCCCTCAGCATCTTCCTCGGCCCCTTCTGCTCCCACAGTAGCTGTCTCCTCTCTGCTGTACCTTGTCCTGCACTTTTCAGACCGTGATCCCTGTCTGGGTTTGTGGAAGAGCAGGAGAAGAGCCTGCAGAAGCTGGGCTGTCTGTGCTGTTGCTAATTCCTGCTTTACCATGTCACCCCCACAATGACGTGGCTGGGGCTGCTCTGTCTGCATCCCTTGGGAGGACAGTGCTCCATGCTGGCACTGGCAGAGAAACACAGGCAGTGTTCACCCTTAAAAGGGCTCTCTTCACCCTTAGAAGGGCTCTTCTGCTGTCTTTGCCCTCTTCTGCCCCAGACCATGTCTGTACCTGAAGCTGTTCCTGCCTAGCAGACAGTGATATCTAAGGTGCTGCACTTAGCTCCTCAAAGCAGAGAAATGTTGAGGGATAGACAATACTTGTACATATTAATTATTTCAAATATTACTGTTTATCCCCCTGCTCTAAGAAATAAACATCTCTAGATGTTGTTCTTGACAAAATGTAAGCCTTTAAGGCATTGCTATTGCAGTTTACAGAGCAGGTATAGGATTAGCCAGACTGATAATTTTGGAAATGGAAAATAGCATTATCTCTGCTGGTTCATCAGCCGGATGGATGTGGAAAAGCACTGGAAAAGAAAGAGCTTAATCACAAGCTTAGCAGAAAGCTGGTAATGAGTTAAAATGATTAACATCCTCTTTGCTTTAATGTTACATTAGCAAGAGACCTCAAAAAAGCTTCATCTCTTTCTATTGACCTTCAGCTTCTGGATGGGTGGAGGGCTTCCTTCTATCCCTATTACATTTGAATTATTTTTTCCCTGGGATTAAATCCCATTCTGATGGCCCAAAGGAAGATTGTGTTGTCAGGGAAGCGATGAATGATATAATTTTTCCTCATTGTTCTAAAGGTTTAATGTGTTAAAGGGTGCAGACTGACACCTACATGCTACTGATGCTGAGCACAATAATTTCTTGTGGAGAGAAGTCTTATGCTTTTGAAGGAACAGCAGCATTTATAACATTTATAGCTGGTGGTAGCTAAGGGCAATGCACCACTTACGGTTACTGTGTCTGAGTATGACTTTTCATTTTCCTTTAGGAGTGGATTCAATTTTTAAGCATTGCGTAAAATTCTGTCATATCAGAACATAAATATTACAGTATTTCTACCCTATAGGTTCTTCAGCTAACTGTCCTGTTTCTACAGGCTGTACAGAAGAATGATATAAAATCTCAGTTTTAATCTCTGGGTTGATATATTAGGAACAAATGCTGTTTAAACATGCTGTGGTCTTCTGGAAGCTGATTCTCTGCTTTTTCAGTTGCATTTAGGCTGTGCCCTTGGCTTGGTAAGCCTTGATTCAGGAAAGTTTTAGTGTGTGTAATTATAAGTACTTCTTTAAGTGAATCACAAAACCAAGCCTAATATATATGAAGTTAAAAAATCCACAGATTTTGCGGTTGTAAAACTGCTCTCAAATACTGATTTTTTTTACTGCTTTTTAGAGTAAGATTGGTATACTGTGTCTTTCTTTCAGATCAACTCAATTATTGATGTAAGACTAACTGCTGTAATGTCACTGGATTTCATATTACATATCTTACATCTTCTTTCTTTTCTTTTTTCCTCATTTTCTTTTGATCTTATGTTATAGTTTTTGTTCCTTTTTTTGTTTTTTTCACTAGCATTCATTCTGTGGCCTTGATGACACAACTGAGCCGAGACGTGTGGTTGGTATTCTTTATATTCCTTTGTACTCAGTTTTTGATTCCTAGATTTCACCATGTTTTGGGGATTGTCTGTAAGACCCTGAAACCATGAGGAAGGGCATACTGGTTTTACTGGCACAGAGAGGAAAAGCCATCTATAAAATCCAACTTGGATACTTTCCTTCCTGGATTTCTGCAGAAAGTGATTGGGTTTTCAATGAGAAATGATTTTTTATTCAAAGATACTGAGTGCCATAGCTGCAGTGAGTGCTTTCCATTCTTGCAGGGCAGGTACATTTTGTCTCAAAGTTTAGTTATTGCTGTAGGTTCCTGCTTTCTCTCATGCTGGATGGAGAGGAGGCAAAGAATCACTTGGCCCAAGTTTTGCTTTCTAAGAAGCCCTGTGAGCATAACCACCCATGCAAAATAAAAAGTTGATTTCACTTTCTCCAGATCCTTGAGGCCATGAAATAACTTAGGAAATAATAACAAATTTTCCCTTTTATGAGGCAATTTGAGGGTTGCAGCGTATGACACAGCACAGAAAGGGTGAGGATAAAAATCCTCTGTGCCACTCCCTTGAGACATTGCCATCACTCTCACTGTCCTTTCACACTGTCCTGGTCCTTTCAGCTCAGTGCAAAAGTGATTTTTTTCAGCTGTGGCATGAGCCACAGCACCAGTACTCAACTTTCACAGAGAGCAAGAGGGAAATGCAGTTGAGAAAATCAGTTCCAGTCCCCTCCCCTGGAGCAGTGCAAGTTCCACACTTCCATCCTTGCCTTTCAGGAAGGATGGTAACTCAGCAGCCTGACTGAGGATTAAACTCTGCTTTAAAGCCATTGAATGTTATACAGTATTTGTATTGTTACTGTTGGTTTTTTTTTCTTCTTTGTTTTTAACCCTATAATACACAATGCTTTTACCTTTACAAAATTTCTCAGCTTTTTCTTCTCTGTAATCTGTTGTGAATTATCTTCAAAGAATCTCCTTATATTGGGAGTTTTTTCAACATCTTTGAAACTGCAATCAGTACTGTAGATGAAAAAGAATGATGACAATAGTTACCCTTAGCCCCTGTTATGAGCATGAGACAATATTGTTAGCATGAAACAATATTGTCTACTGCCCAGATCTCAAATAATTTTGACAAATCAGACCTGTAATATTAAGGGCTTTTTCTAGGGTTTATTCAGGTCCAGTATGTTCAATTATCATCTTTCTGTTGATGCTCTTTGAAACTTGTTCTGAGCTTTCATTACAAGTATTGCTGCATATGCTTTTTATTTTTCAATAAATTTTTCAATAAAATGATAACAGATGCAGATGGGTAGAATGTAACTCTCAGGTATTATTGTTTTCTTAACAGTGCAGGAGCTTTCTATTGATTGTTAGAAGTTGAAAAGTAGTTGAAATTGAACAAAATTTTTCAGTATTTTTAGGATTGCTTCTGAAATTTTGTATATTTTGTAAAAAATTGAGCATATGCTTATAGAAAGGTGTTTGAAGAAAGATGAAGCCTTGTAGTAAACTGTTCACCTTTCCACATTTTGAAGTGAATTTTTGGATAAGACAGATGCTATTTTGGTTAACATAAGTTTGAAAGAGTAAAGTTAAAAGAGTCACCAAGCTGTTGCCTTTGGAATTTCCTCCAGGCTTTTTATACCAGTCCCAGTTAGAAGTGCTAACAGCTGAATGAATATATATGCTTTTAAATATGTTGAAAGACCCACTGGCCAAGTCTAGAGATACTTTATAAACATTCAATAAACAGTGAAATCACCAACATTTTAAAAATTCCATTTAAAATATTTTGACATACTATGCATTCAAGGGATTTATAGGTTTCCATCCAGGAAATACCTGATAGTATTCTGGATACCCCTTAGATTAAAAGAGAAAAGAAAAATTAAAATAAATTGAAAATTTTAATAATCTTCAAAAAATGCATTGTGCTGACCCCAGCATCCCAAAAAACTCACTTCCTCTCAAACCATGACAAATGTGCTACTCTTCCTGTTAACAATAAGCACTTAAGTAATTAAATTCCAGCTTGGTGATAAGCATTTTGGGAAGATAGCACAGGGGTAATGACAGTGTAGCCACATAACTGCTCAGCTTTTGACATTTCTAGGAGTGCACATCACATTGTGGTGGTGGTGTGAAGGGCAATGTTCTTTAATTCATCTTGCCAGAGGTGAATCTGTCTGCAGTTAATCTAACACAGAAAAGCCAATTTTAAGAGACTTAGTTATAGTTGGACTTTTCAACAGTGTTAATTATTTCAAGGCAAACCAGGTGATTTATTGATAGTAATTTTGGTTCTAGTTATTCTGAAGGCAGTATAAAACATTCAGAAAGATATTGTGCTGTCTGTGAATTTAGGGTTCAATACAAACACATACTTCTAAAGTAATGTTTTCTATCTAAAGCTCAGCAGATTTTTTTTTTCTTTTCTTTGTTGTTTTTGTTTTCTATTTTGGTTTGGTTTTGTTTACAGGCTATTAAAAGAAGCTATGGAGTGAAAAGCTGAGTCCACATGCAAAAATACAGAAAATATTTATTAAGCAGCTTTAAATTGGTGCGTTTTTTCATAAAGTAGTTTGCATAATACTTGAAGCTGCAAAATATTTGAACTTAAAATTAGAGATTTTTTTTAAAATATGGCTTCAAGCTGGAATGATTTCACAATCAAATAAGGACCAGCACATCATAAACACTGAAAAAAATTACAAGCAAGACTTACACTCTCCCACCAACCAAACAGCAGAAAAAAATACAAGTGCAATTACTGGCTGCTATGTGAACTGTTATCTACCAAATGGTTTTCTTACAGTACTGAGATCTTTGTCTCCATACTGCATGCTTTCAACAAATGTGGTTTGCATTTCACCCAAGAAACACAGGATCTCCTTTTTATTATCTATATTAAAAAAGCTAAGTGTTTGACTTAAGTTGTCTACGGTAAATAGCTGAAAGGAAGCAAACTGTTCAAAGTTGGAAACAAATAAATATTTACAACCCAGCAGTGATCAAATTCCTATTAAATTCCTAAGCTGGAAATCCACAGGTGCAGAAAGGAAGGGTTTTGGAGAAAGGCAAGATGGTAGATTGAAGTATGAAAACTTTAAAGTGGGTGAGAACTGTGTGGGAAATATGATTCTTTGAATGCTTATTGAAAAGAAAGGCAATATCTTGTAAAGACAGCACTGGGAAAATGACAGATTCCATGGTGGCCTGAGAGGTCAGGAAAAGAGAATGCATGATGTGCTGTGCTCAGTGATCTCTTCAAGAAGAAAGAAGGACTTTGAGAAATGGGCATGTAGAAAAATGCCCAAATAAGCAGAGAAATAGTTGAATGTGAATATTTGTAAATCATGGCATCCTCTCAGGTGAAATGAAAAAACATCATCATTAGCAAAAATGGCACAGCCTCAACCAGCAGAGGTAGATAAACAGTCATTGACCATCTGAACTGCAAGAAGAATTTGGGGTGAAGCACACACTGGACAAAAAGGAAGTTGCAAAGACCTTTTTAGGAGAATGGTTAGAAAAAAAAATATTACTCTTTCAAAGAAGGAAAAGCAAATAAATGCTTCAGAACTGTAAAGGCAATATGAATAAATAGATAATTTTAATTGTTTCTGAAATGTTGAGGCAAGATGCAAATATTAAGAGCACAATATTAGAAGATAACTTTCTCCTCCCTCACATTTTCTTGAAAATCATATTTGTGAAACAAGTCTACTCCCATGGACACGCTGAACTCCAACATGAAGTAGCTGGTTACATTAACACATCACATGAAGTGGAAATTATTATTGACAAAAATAACATGAGGCAATGAGCAGCTGTGAAGGACAGAGGAAGCTGTTGAAGGTTCTGGAATCAGCCTTAGAAGCAGCCTATGTTCTCAGCTAGTTATCAGGCTCTGAAGAGAAGTACTCTGCACAAAGAATCACTGGACAAGACCATTTACCTACAGAAGGAGCTGAGACACTCCACAAGATTAATTCAGTCACATGCAGCAAATTGTGGCTGATGTCAGGGTCGGAGTAACCCTGGTAGAAAGCACAATTTACCTTGGAAACAAGCATCATGCAAAAGTCTGGAATCTCAATCCCCAAAAGAATGTGTTGCTCATAATATATTGTTCAAAAGGAACAAGCATTTAGAGAATGTGTTTTCAAATAGAATTTTTTTCATGTTTTAGTTAAGGCTTTTGGCAGTGTGATGACAGAATGTGGGAAAATAAGGCTTTCACTGCAAGAGAGAGTCCTGGCATGACTCAAAAGCAAAGGACCACAACAGAAGGTAAACAGAGCTTGAGATACTCAAACCTGGTGCCAGTGAAGGAACAAGGATTCCCTTGGCAAAGAAACACTTCTTATAGACACAGATTTTCTCATCACTGTTTTGAATAAGGAGCTACAAGCACAAATGGTCAGAGCACGTGGCTGCCACGAGAAGCGCGCTGCATGGACAGGAGAGGGTCTCCTTACAAGGCACAGAAGGTATGAGCAGTTTCATTTCCTTACTTTGGTGTGTGCTTTGTCATTACATTGTCATTCACATGTGACTGTAATGATCTGTTTTCTCAAGAAAACTGGCTGATTGGGCTGGCTTTTTCCAATGCATTTATGATGTCTTTTTTTCTGCACTGAGCTAGCAGGATTTGTACTTTTAGAAAACAGATCAATACAGTCTTACTATCTGTTGTATATTGGTATTTGCTGTAGAGCTGGGCATGGGTACAGTGTGTTAACAGGGTGTTCAGGCTTTGGAGTAGGCTATCCAGGGAGCTGGTAGAATCATCATTCCTGGAAATGTTCAAAGGCATGGATGGGGCACTTGGGGACATAGTTTAATGCTGGACTTGGCACTGCTGGGTTAGTGGTAGTTGCTTTTAGAGATCTTTTCCAACCTTAGTGATTCTATTATTCTGTTATTCTATCCATACAAGATGGACTGAATCACAGACTTTGGGCCTGATTTTCCCTTTTTGTGACACAGCTTTCAAATCATCTGTCCCTACTGTATAAGTGAAGAAGGAAACTGTAAAGTTTCTCATTGCTTGTGTCACTTGTAACAGCTTTCCTGGTTTCATGCTACAGCTGTAAATGATATTAATTTGGCTGCCACTGTAAATTATTATTGAGAAAAGTAACAATGTTCACTGTTATTGTATGTGCCTTTTGCAGTGCTGTTCAGGAACAAAATACTGATGTCTCAAGGAGCTCTAAACTGAAGATACTGTTCCATTTGGGAGATGATACCATCCATTATGTTAGCATGTCTCAGGGGTGCATGGTCTCTGGCTTGGTATCACAAAGAGGTGTTAACTTTGTTGTGCACATGGATTCATCCTTTGATGTCTATCCACACTTGAAGCTTTTAAGTATCATGGCTCCTCAAGAGGCTGAGTTATTTCAGTTCTAGGTCCTTGTACAGGTTGACACAAGGCCAGAGAGTTCATGCAATTGACCAGAATTGCTCTATGTAACTTTGTTGGCTGCACCTGTGAATAGCACATAACAAAACATTAAAACATGAGGTTATAAGATAACTGGTTTTTATATTCTTTTGCACTGATTTTGTGCCATTTTCTACTCATCAGTATCATTAAAGTTACTTTTATCTTCTTCTTGGCACTGCAGATTCAGAATTTGTCTACAAAAAAAAAAAAAAAAGTAATTGCTTTATTTCCTTGGTAATAAATTCAAACTTGGTAATAAATTAAAACTCTGGTTGAATTCAAGTAACAGATCCAATTCCATATCAACACAAATGTAGCAAAATAATTTCACAGGCATTTCACAGGTGCCAGCTGGTTGAGGTTTAACCCAGCTGACAGCCAGCACCATGCAGCCACTCCCTCCCTCCACCCGTGGGAAGGAGAATCAGAAAGAAAAGGTAAATCTCTTGGGTTGAGAAACAGTTTAATAATTGAGAAAAAAATATTACTGTAATAATATGCTGATGCTAATAATTGTAATTATAAGGAGAAAGAGAGAATTTAACAGGACTCAAGACAAGCAAGAGTGCTTTGCACTACAGTTCCCACCACCTGGTGACCAAGGGCCTCCCAGTTCCTGGACAGCAATCCATCCCTTCCTGGGTAATTCCCTTCCGTTTGTATAGTGACACTCTGTGTTGTGGAATATCCCTTTGGACAGTTTGGATCAGCTGTCCCAGCTGTGCTCCCTCCCAGCTGCTGCTGCAGCTCCTCGCTGGCAGACATGAGCCACTGAAAAGTCCTTGACATAGGGTGAGCACTGTTGAGCAGCAGCCAAAACATCTGAGTGGGATCAACACTATTCTCATCCCAAATCCAAAACACAGCACTGTGCCAGCTTCTAAGGAGAAAATTATCTCTGTCCCAGCAGAAACCAGGACACAGTTATAAGACTAAATTTACTGAAGTGAGTTTCTGAAGAATTTTTAGATCTATGACTAAAAGAGGCAGAAGAAAAGAACCAACTTTAGCTTGCCCTCTTAAGCCCAAATCTGAAAATTTCTTTCAGCTATGGTTTCATGACCTGTCAGAAGTGAAGTAGATACAAATAAAATACTGCATGCAGAATTCCACAATACCAATTAAATAAACAGAATGTTTTCTCTGAAATAGTTTTAGAATGCCTTTTGAATAGGAAATATACTTTTTAAATCATCTGTCTTGAAACAATAATAATGTAATATATTTACCCAAAGTAAACACACTCAGTTTTATGAGCTCCCATGTTTAGTAGAAAATTATTCTCTTTTCAAAACTTTGATGACCAATTCATTTATTAATTAGTCTAACTGAATCATTTATGGGGATCTCGTGTTGTGAATGGCAACTGCCTTCATACAGGCTAATGGGGCTAATGAAATGAGACTTTCTCATAAATAATAAATGTGTTCAGAATCAAGAAGGACTGCTCATTTGATCATCAGAGGCTTAGACTCTGTTACTGCACGCTTAGACTGTAGTACACTGAGAACCTAATTTGGGCTCTTTTTCATCATGGATCCTTCATCTGGAAGAGAGCAAGAATTTTGTTACTGTATTAGAATGCCCAGTAATGAAGGATTTGCTGTCCTGAATTTCAGTGTTAAAATTGCTACTCCCTGGGTTTTCCAGGAATCAGAAGATGCAGGCACACCTGATGAAAAAGTAAACAGTGCTGGAGAAGAGAATTTGACTCTCAGAATAAAAGAGCTGGAAAAGTCAAGGGAAAAACTGAAAGGTGTTCTAGAGGACTACATAGAGTCAGATTTCATCCTGAGAAATAGGTAAATGAAAGGGGTGGTTTGCATTAAAATTTATTGTTATGTGACAAATGTACTTTTCACTTTGCCCTGTGTGCTGGTTGTCAAATGATACATGCAGAACCAGCAAAAAGAAAGACTTTCTATGTTCTTAGAGTGTTGGAGAATTTCATGTGTATTTTGTATAGCTGTCAGAATAGAAATGCAATAAAAATTTTTTAATAATTATTATTTAAGTGAGATTTACAGCATGGTCTAGCATATTGTTGCAAATAACTAGGCAGCTTTCTCAGGATGTTTCACTCTTAAATATTCATATGATGCAAATTTGTTTGTCAAGTATATTCCTTTCCTTTTAAAATAAGAGTTAGTTTGGAATTTCACGTTGTTAAAAAAGTTCCTTTTTTCAGAAAGCTTTATCTAATGTGGTGTGTCAATGCTACCCATTACAGTAGATGAAGGTGCCTTGAAGTATTAATTATACATTTGACTAGAATAATAAGGTTTTGATAGTCAGCACTGTTCTAAAGAATGTTAAAGAGAATAGGAAATAAAAGTGGCATGAAAACATTTATTTGTATAATTTTTTAATTGCTTTGAATTCATCAAGGAATTTTGTCAGAATTTTTTAATAATGGAATTTTTTTCAAAATAATAATCTTTTTTAAAACACTTTTATATCACACTTCATACCATTTGACTAGCAATAGACAAAGCAAACCTGTATTTTGTCAAAATCCATCTTTGCAGACAAAGTCAATACAATTATGCACTGTAGGTGTTAGTACCCTTGAACACATGTTACAAGTAAGATATTTTCACTTCAGCCCCTAAAACATAGGTTGCCCTTACTGTTAATTTTGATGGGAAGTATTTACTGTCATAAAAATTGAATTTCACTGACTGTGAACCTGCCATAATCCTATGATCAGGTACATGCAGAGACTGAAGTGTTGTGGTTGTCTTTATGGTAAGTTGTTACTTCATATAGCATGTCAAATTCCACTGAACAAAAATCTTATACATGTGTTTGCTTATGGCATTCTTATTAAGTCAGCAGAAAGTTATTCTTTAACAATTTTGACCCTCTCCAGCATAATGTGCAAACCCCAGCAGACTTGTTAAGAGTTATGTGTTTGGCTTATTAGTGATCAAAAATTTGTTACTATTTTATTTTTGGGAAACAAATAGGGAAAAAAGATAAATTGATGCATTGCTTGTGACTGCTTATCCATCTGGAACTGTGCTGTGGTATTTACTTAGCAAAAATGTTCCTTCTCGCTGTCACAGGAGGAAAGAGCTGGAGCTGTCCCACAAAACACTTCTTGTGAGGATTGATCAACTTCATGTGAAGCTGGAGCAGGTTGAAAATGCCAATCTGCGCATTAAAGGGAAACTGCAAAGCATTCAGCAAGACCTGATCCACTTGGTGAGGGGATATTGTTTCAAGTGACCTAGTTTATGTTCTCTTTGTGGTACTAATTTATAAGTCAAGCTCATCTCCACTGACCTCTGCTTTTAAGCAATAAATGGTCTCAGCCTTCCTCTTTCTCTACAATCAAAGAAATCAGAAGAACTTCTGGATTTTTTTTTCCTACCAGCTTTCTATTTTTCCATTGCTTTCAATAGCCCTGCTGTTACTTCTCTCATTCAGGCCCTTGATCAAATTTATGCTCCCCCTTCTTTACTTCCTCCCTAGGACCTGCTCAGTGTACTCCTTCTTAGGTCACACTTTATCTTTCTAGCCCCATACAACAGGCATTTTTATCTGGTTTGCTCATTCATTGGATTCATGAAAATGGAGAAGGGATGAAAGGTTTTCAGGAACAGGCTTCAGTGAAACAATGTCTTTCAATTCTGTTTATCATAGAATACCCTTTCATTTTATCAGCATTTTAGGTCAAAGTTGAATACTCTAACAGGACACCAGTATTGTGTGGCAAGATTCACAAGAATGAGGAATAGTCTCTACTTTTGTAATTAAAAGTGAAATGTAATTTTCAAGACTCGGGAAGTTTAGACATATATTCCCATCAAGAGTTAACAAAACAAAATATTAGCCCACATCTACCTGACTTTTCAGCCTAGTGTTCCTTCTGAACAGTCCCTGCCAGTGAATGCCTCAGACAGGAAAGTACTGATGATCAAAATGACTGATCTAAAGAAGTCCTTGAAAAAAACAAAGTCATTCCTTCATGTCTCTGTGCCTTCAGTCTTCCTTCAAAGTTGCTGCAATGTCCCTGTGATACTGGTGGCTCTTACTCTGCTCAAAGCAAGGGCAGTACAGGACTCATGAAAGCCTCTTCTCCCTTTCACTGGCATCCTTCACCTCCAAGTCTCTGTGTTCAAACACACTGGAGTGCAAAGGAAAATGCCAGAGTCTTTCTCAAAGTGTTTCAGAAGGCGTCTGTTCTTTTCTCGTTTTTCAGCAGTCTCATAAGAAGAGCTGACAGATGACAGGTATAGTGAAGAGCAATGGGAAAAATCCTGGGCTCTGGAAAGTGTGTGTCCTGTTTTCTATAACAGAACCACAGCTCCTCTGCCTGTAACACCCCAGTGCTACAGTACTGTCAGTGTTGAGGATCTCTTACTGTATAAATCAGAGCTAGATATATGAATTACAGTTCTAAGGGTTTTTTTTGGTTTAATACATACTTTAGAACATTCAAAAATGTGTTTAAAAGGTTCCTGTATGCCATGTAGTAGCAGATGTGGATGAGTTTGTTTTATTTGGTTCCTACTGGGATGTTTCAGTGATGCCTGAAATGACAAAGCAGGTTATTTTTGCTCTAAATGCAGTATTTTACTGGCTTTAAAAAATTCTACTTGTGTCATTCCTGAGTTTTCAGAAAACAAAGGCAGAATTATCACTAAATAAAGAAAATTTTTAAGTGAACAGTTGTTAATAGTTGTTAACTGTATATCTCACTGAAATGATAGGTTGAAAACCAAAAGAAGTCAGAGAAGAAGCACAAGGAAAAATTGCATTGGCTTCAGGAGCAGCTGAAGACAAAAGAGGATGAAATAAAAAGCCAGTCAGAATATTTTGAGCACTACAAACAAAGGCAGAGACAACAGACAGCAGTACTGAGGAAAAGGGACTGTTACCTTCAGGGTGAGGTATCTAGGCTGGAAAAGCAAGTCCTAGATCTTAATGCTCATATTGCTCTTTTGACATCCAAGTTAGAAAAGGGAATGCTGCAGCACCTCCAGCAGAAGCTGCAGTCAGTGTGCTGTGGGACTCAGGGCTGTAAACACCCTGGCAGGGAAGAAATGGAATGGAAGGCTTGCATTGAAAATGTGGAGCATGATGTGAAAAGCCACCTTAAGGCATTTCAGCAAAATCTGAAGTTCTTGAGGGAAATGGAAGAGAACACTAGAAGAGAACAGGCAGACCTGCTGACTGAACTGCAGTGCTGTCACAACACTGAAGACTTCCTCAGAACAAAACTGGAAGAATCTCATCATCATGTCTATAGTTTACAATTATCTGAAATCAAACTCAAGGAAAAAGTGGAAGAGCTTTTAGATGAAAACAGAACTTTAAAAGATCAAGGTACTATGAAGCTGAAAAAGAAGAAAGAAAAATACTCTGAACTTACAAGATTGGTGGATGAGGACAACAGTGTTTACTTGGTAAGTCAACTGCTATGTAAAAATAATGCAAAATATAATTAGCTTTTATCTTGGATCACCCAGGATTACACCTGTCATTAGAGGTACAGTCTAGATGCAAAAGTGTGAGGCTTTATCCTGCCTGATTTTTTTTTTTTATTATTATTATTGTTTATTCACTAGTTCTTCCCAGTGTCTCTTTCACATCCAGTAGAATTAGTAGTTGGTTTGCTAGGTGCACACTGGGGACACTCAACAAAACTTTTTTCCTTAACCTTTGAAGTGATGTGCTCACAGCAAAAGGTCTCAGTGTGAATGAGATTGGCACTAAAAGCAGAGCCCAGAACTTCTGAGACCTGCCTTGTGGACACCCCTCAGTGGAGGAGGACACGTATGGTTGGATGAGTTTTGCATGTTATTCATGCCCAAATGCTGGAGCAAAAAGCACTCTTGACAATAAATGTTGTCTCTGAGATTTTCTGGATAATGGTAAACAAGGAAGATGGAGGCAGCGTTCATGACAAATGAGCTGAGCTGGTCAGTGGTTTGTGGCTCTGCAGCATTGTGATATGCCCTGAATACACTGAATGGGACTTGTTTGCTTCGAGCACTTCACTCCAGCACTGCATGGGAAAGCTCTCCTCGTGCTGTAATATGGCATTCAGCTTCTGCCAATTCATTTTGCTGACAGGGAACAATTATTTTCACAGAGTGGACTCAAACAAAGTTTTATTCTTCATGCACTGAGGTGCAGGGTATTTTTATTGAGACTTTATTTAAAGTGAGATCAGCTATGCCTCACACTCATTCAGATTGTGACCTGATGTCCCAAGAACTCTCCTGATTTTAACTTCAGCTAACCAAGAGGTATTGGGCATGAACAAAGCCCTTTCATTTTGGAGGTCAGTCAGACTGTGAGTACTTCCAGAACTGGGAGAAGCTAGAGAGGATCTTGTATCCATAAAGCTAGAGGAAATATAGACTTTTTTTTCCAACCTGGTAGTGGAATGCACTTTTGCAGGCCTAGTGATTTTATCCCATCAGTGATTCTAGAGTCCCAATGCAGTGAGCTCCAGGAGGTTGTCTCTGTGGGACAGTGGTGAGATCATCCTGCAGCATGTGGGTGACCTCTGAGGAGAGCTCAGAGCTGCACCTCACCCCACGTGTCTCTGGAGCTGGTAGCAGAGAGGTACCAAGGTAGCAGAAAAACCAACTGCTTACCATGAGCCATTGCTGTAATCACTTTAACTGGTGTATTCACTTCTCCTTGGGAGTGAAGAATACAGTTTTAAAATATTTTAAGATACTTCTTGAGGGATTTGCACTGAGTTATTAACAGGTATAACAAACAAATGCACTATGAGGGTACTGCACAGCTAAAGTCAAGAGGAGTGAGGGCTTTCAGAGCCAGAGAAGTAATGAAGAATTACTATTGGTTTGATAAAACTGAGAAAAGGAGATAAAAAATGCCGTTATTTAAAGATGGGAAAGCAAGGTACACAACTGGCTAATTTCCTTAGACCAATCCAAGGAGTTTTCAAGAAGCAGGATTCTTTCTATTCTGTACTCTAATAAAAGCTTATTTCTCTACATGACGTTTTCTAACCATTTATTTTTTTAGTATTAATTTACATTTCTGGTGTCATAGGAGATTAGCATCTCAGTTACTCAGTCTTTGGTAAAAAATGAACAGGCCATAATTTGTGTTTACTTCACTCTGGTGCAGAGTAGATAGTGTTCTTTAAATACTGTGCATAGCATCAGCAGCATCAAATCTTGTGCCTTCTGCATTTCTGATTGTCTCTTCTTTCTATTTTGGTACTACAAGTACACTTGCATTTTTCTAGCAGAAAATGACTTGAGATAGCAGGGGAAAAAAATTGCAATATCTATGATAAAAGGAGGAGGGAGACATCTGGTGTTTTTTCTGTAAAACTGAAAAGGGTTTCCCCCCCTTATCTGGAGTTTTACCAGCATGTATTAAAATAGAATTTCTCAGTCTCAGCACCTCGATCTTATAGTATTTAAGCCAAAATAGTTGCAAGAAAGCTCCTATTTGATCTCATCATACTCCATCTACAGCTATAAAAATGAGAAATTGTGTGCAATGCAAGATCCAATTAGACTGAACACCGAGAGGTGAACTGCATCTCATGGTGAAGTGTAGTCTCCAAGTAAATCTTATGGAAAACTTGGATTTCCAAACTCAGTATCAGCATCCTGTCTGCAGTGTTCCAGTTGCAGTACATGCCTGAATGAGAAATGAGCATACACCAAAAAAGCAGCTTGTAACATGTGGCTATGTGTTGTCTTATCAGTTTCTACATGTGAGTATTAGGGGGGTCTGTTGAAGGTGAGGGAAAAGTATGAAAAAACCAAGCAATGCATTTTTCTGCAGCTTCCACATGACAGCTGAGGTCTTGATTTCTCAGTGTGGTGTTCTGATACCTCAGTCTTGTGTCTTATTCATCATTTTGTGTAACTTTCTTTTGACAGTACCCACATATATATCAAGAGTTGATATCTGTAAAGAAATAAATGAAAAGGTGCAGGAAAGGAATGATTGTGTTTCAGGGAATTTGCATTAGTTTCAAACAGGTTGCCCAGAGAGGTTTTGGATGTCCTGCCCCTGGGGGTGTTCAAGACCAGGCTGGATGGGGCCTGAGCAACCTGGTCTGGTGGAAGATGTCCCTGCCTATAGCAGGGGGCTTGAAACTAGATGACCTTTAAAATACCTTTTAACCCAAACCATTCTGTTAGTTGATATTACTGAGGAAATCAGGGAAGGAATCTTGGAAGTGTTATGGTTCCCACTTAAGTTGTGCCTCCCAGTCAAGATTTTTTGATAGAGCACAACAATGAAGCAGCTGACTTCAGGGTTGAAATAAAAATTACTCTCACTGGTGGTCCTGTGGAAAATCAGCAGCCTTTTCTGACTCACTAGGAACTGAAGACTTGGAAGTCATTGCCTTTCCCATCCATATGTAATTTCAAAATTGCAGCTCAGTGCAAAGGGGTCAGATTTATTTCCTGCTGGCGTTTGATGCAGAGCACTGCAGGAAGACAGAAGTGCCTGTGTTGGCATGGTTTCTGTGGTGTAGCTTTTTTGGTTGCTGTCTCAATAATGTGTTTTACTGAGACAGTCAAATCTGATTCTTCTGTTCATTGAAAATGAGCACAGTGCATGTGAAATGTGGTCTGCTGTTATCAAGCAATAGGGGTATCTGCTTTGCATCAGGAAGTGTCAAAATTTTCAAATTCAATCAAGGACTAAAGATAAATGTCTAGAACAGAATATGAAATATGCAATTAAGTTATCAATGGAAAAACAAAATTTTGTTCAGAATGGTTGTTCCACTTTAAGTTCTTCCAGGCTAGGAACAATTTTCTTTGTAACTGGGCACTGAACTATTAGTCTTATTCCCTACTTGACTGAACTTTCTTTTATCTTTGTTGATGATCATATAATTTAGCCACTGTTTCACCTGTGATCTGATATATTATGTGTTTGTGACGCAGATTTTTTTCCTTAATACTATGTCAAGTATGAAGGGAAAACTAAAGGAAAGTCTACAATTACAGCATTTACTGGAAAATTTTGAAATAAGAAAATTGTATTAAATAATAGCAGGTCTAAGGAAATAATTTGTCTTTTGAATGTAAAATAGCAAAGGAAATTTATTTACCTGTTTTTCATATCACAAACACCTGTATATGTATATAACCTCTGGGGTTTTTTCCTTCTCCACCCCTTTTCCCATTAAGAATGGAGATCTAATTCAGGATGAAGTTCAGAATTTGAAATGGAAGGCGGTCTTGGATTCACTCAGAAGCAGAGCTACTCAAACTCCAGTTGTGCTGCTATATGGTAAAGAGTCTGGTATGCAAAGAAATCTGACTTTTCCATTTCATTTCTGTACCATTAAAGTGAAGATCATTTCATTCATGGGATGTGTATGACTTAAAAGGTGTAAACCCTTTGAAAATCCTCCTAATCTGTAAACTGTATCTGGGGAAGGTGAAGTGATAACTGTTTGCCACTATTCAGATTTGAGCTTTCACATGAAATCCTTGAACTTTCAAGAAACTACAGAGGTGAGGGGGTACTTTGTATGGCCTGGATGAAGTACAGTATTTGGGAATGGCATGCAGCAGACAGATTTGCTCTTCAGACCAAACAACATGAAAGCTTTTTTCTTGGCAGATTGTATCAGGTAAATTCTTCCAACTTAAATTAATGGGAATTTTATAGCAAATTTTAGTGTATATAAATGCAGACCTGCACTGAGTAATTTTAACCTGTAAGTTTAAATCCCTAAATTTTCACCTGCCCACTGTAATGAAATGTATTTTCCATTTCTAAATACTTTGGGAACTGGAAACTGTGAACCCCAAATACGCCTGGGTTTAGACCTCGATATTGATGGGGTTTTCTGAAGCTCATTTTCATGTCTAACTTCATGTTGTATCTGTGTCGGTGGTGATGTGTGCTGCTGGTACAGAAGGTAATCTTGAGCATACTCACTAAAATATTTTTGTATTCAGAAGATCTGCTCTGATGATTTTGGGTTTGCTTTTTGCGTAACTATCTGGGAGTGACATTACATTTACTGTGCTTTACTATAACAGAAACAGCAGCCTGTAGTTGTGAGGGACTAAAGCAGATGGAGGAGCTACCAGAAGACCTTGTACCAGTTTTGGAATGCAGTTCCAGTGCCCTTGTGAAAGTTGCTGGTCTAGCTGAGACTGAGCAGGTGAGAAGAAAAGTTACTGCTGTTCTTGCTATCTTTGTGCACAGGGAGCATGTGAAATTGGAGAGAAAATGAAGAGTTGGTGTATTTCAGGTGAATATAAAAGTAGCTTTAAATTATAGCTACTAGAGATGCTTTACAAGGTGAATACAGGTGTGCACTAAGACAATGGTTGATTTACTCATACCTAATTTGTAACATTAAACTTGTTACAAGTCTTTAAATTATTTGAAAACCCTTTGTATGGAAATTTTTTTTCTCATCAATCTTTAATCAAGTATTTTGTGGATGAAGGAAAAAACAAATTATGATTAGTAACATACTGTAGCATATATTTTTCAATTTGAAACATTTCTCATTTGCTATCATCAGGTCACCCTTGGACCACAGAAGGCAAATACTCTAGAGGACAGTTTCACTTTGCTCAGGTGTACCCCAAGTCATCAGGCAGCAGGATTGCTTCCCCTTTGTTCTGGGAAGTTACCCAATGATGAGACAAGTAAGGAAACCAAAGATGAAGAAACCTTTTTTCTCTTGAAGGAGCACACTGTAACTACACCAGTGAAGATATTCCCTGCTTCTGTGGTTGAATTTTTGATGAGTGAGAAGTTCCAACTGACCTTTTTTGAGCCTGGAAGATGTCACATAACAGCTTTCACCACTGAGAAGGAAGTGAGGAATTCAAGTTTCTGTGAGACAAATACTAGTCTTTGGTCTCATGGCCTTTGCATTGTTGCAAAAGGAGGATTTTATGACAGAGCTACTGAATTTCTTCATGAAATGTTTCCTTCCACTGTGGCTGGAATTTTCACAGCATCTCTAGAAGAATTCAACATGGATGATGAAAAGTATCCCCAAAAAATCTTTACAGGGAAAGCTGAAAGAGAGGAAATACAGAATGATGAAGCCCAACAACAACAGGTGAGCTGTGATCTTGAGAAAAGTTCTAAATTTTCCTACAAAACTGAATTATTCAGTCCTGGGAAGCCAGGAGTGGAAGCCAGAGAGAGTCTCCATAGCATGCAGGGTGCCCAGAGTTTTCCTGTTGATTTTAAAGTCTTTAAAAAATGTTTTGAGGGGAGTCCTGAACTAATGCAGAAAGAAGAAAATATTTCAGAAAACTGCATCCCTGATGTGAATAGTGGATATAATGGAGAAGACAGAATTGAAATGGTAGAGAACGGAAAGCAGGCTCAGAAACCAGCTCACCAAACGAGCCCCTCCAGCAATATTCACCTGAAAAAAAGGAAAGACCAGACCTTGAAACTACATGACCCAAATAGGAATTTCTCATGTCAAAAATTAGCTGCTAAAAATGTGCAACATGAATGCTCTCTGAATTTTTTTTCATTGGGTGAAGAGAGGTATCCACTAAACTTGCTGTTTCCTCTGCAAGAGAGGCCTGTGTGCTTAAGCAAACTATTCCAGCCAGGGAGCAGTTTTTATAAGTGTTTCTCTCCTCTGTCAGGCTGGGAAGCTGGAAATGAATGTGATGTGAGAATATCTGTACTGGAAAAAGCAGTGGCTGCATGTTCTCAGAGGATATTTCTGCTGATGCAAGAGAATGAGAATTACTCCAAAAAAATCTGTGTATTGCAGCAGGAGAATGACAGATATGCTCAGATGATGTGTGCCCTGGAAGAAGAGATGGATGCATATTTTCAATATGTTTTAGCAGCAGATGAAGGTAACGTTGTTTCATTCCAAAACTTACTTAATGAGAAAGAAGTTGCTGGTGGATGTTATGATAACTTTACAGAAGAAAGCACGATTACCCCAGGAACATTTTTAGTTGCAGCTTTTTCTGAGAATCTCTCATATGTTGAAGAGAAAAACAGGAATTCTGAAAAAGAATCATGGACAATTGCATCAAATAAACTTCATGGGAGCGTTCTATCCCTGAATGGAAGGAAAATGAGGCACTTCCAGCTGCTTTCTGACCTGAAAGAAGAAAGAAGCAGATGCTTGAAAGAAATGGCTAAATTATTACAAGACAAAGAGAACTATGTGGCAAAATATATTGAATTAATGCAAGAGAGAAAGAGAAATTTACAAAGAATAGCCCTTTCAGAAGGTGAAAAAGAAACCTTGTTGGAACATTTGGCAGAGATAAAGTGTGAGCAAGACAAATACAGGGCCTTAGTTTCAGAACTCCAAGACTGCAAAACTAGCTGTTATCAAACCATTTCTGACTTACAGGAGGAAAAATGTGTACTGCAAAGAGAGATAGACAGACTCAAGCAAGAAACTTCGGAACAGCTTGATGAACTTCAGAAAGCAAATGCAAACTTTATTTTAGAAAATAGAAATTTAAAAGAGGTAATGTCTTCTTTGGGTTTCACCTATGAAGAGCTGAGAAAAGAGAAGAGTATAGGAACAAACAAAAATATAGTAAAACTAAAAGAAGAAAGTTGTCAACCTGGTCTTAAGCCAAAGGAAGTTGAAACAGCGTGTAGTGTGACACAAACTGAGGAACAGGGAGTTCTGGCTATGGATCCTTCCGATTATTCCCCTGGGAAAAAGGTAAATAAGAACAGTAAGGAATGTTATTGAGCAGGATCTTCTAAAGGGAGATACAAATGTCATTTGCAGGGCAAAGCTTGGTGATGGAGGAAACTGTAACCTCTTAGCATGAGCTGAGTTGCTAAAGTTAACTTCGAAATAGAAGGCAACATGCCAGAGAGGGTTGGTTTTTTTTTTGGAAATGTTATATTAGAGAATGTTAAAGTGATACACCAAGCTACAAAGTTAAAAATAATACTTAAAAGACTGCACTGTTCAGGCTTTTAAAAAAATTATGTATGTTATTGCAAGAGTAAAAGCTTTTACAAGAAGCTTTTATTCTACTACAAGTTCTCCTAACAAAAGGAAACTTTGTATAATGATGAAAATATCATATTTTGGTGAAAAGTGTGCACATGATCATTTACTAATTTTTATTTTGATTTGGTCTAATTTTTTTATTGTTTTGATGTATATGAAGTATATCTCTAAAGACAGGATCTTTACTCGTGGTGGATTTCTAAGTCATGTTTTTCCTCTTTAGCCACGGATCTTACACCACAGTGAATTTCTGTGGAGTTACTATGTTCTTATAAATGCAGAATTACTACTTCACTTGAGAACAGTCAACAGGGAAATATTCATATGTAATACCTTGATTTTGTGCAATTTTTTTATAGTAGTTTAAGAGAAAACCATCTATTGTTCTGTAAATGACTGTGTGCCATTTGGTACAGGTGAGAGGATTCATCATGTCTTTTTTTTCTACCCAGGGCAGCATGTTTGAAAGCTACAGTATGATGAAAGAGCAAGTCAGAAAGGTGGAAGAGAAACTAAAAATACAGGAAAAGGAATTAGAAAAATCAAAAAAAGCGGTAAGCTTCTACTCTGATGTACTTCTGAGGATCAAATTTGTTTTTTCTTATGTTTTCTTATGTGGCTGTCTTCTTTCTGCCAGGCTCTAACACTTTCACAAAACAGGGAAGTCTCTGATCTGCAGAACCAAAATGTTCCTCTGATCTTTGAGTGATGAATGGCACAGTCACCCTTGGCTGGCCAGAACATCAAGTGAAGCTGCATTCCTGCAGCACACTGTGCCAGAGGGTGGGTGCCCTGATAAAGGCACACACAACAACCTGCCTACTCTGGCATCTCTGGGCAGCTGCTTCCCTCCACATCACTGGGAATGAGGAGAAGGAGAAGGTAGTGGAAGCACCAAGGGTTACTGTAAACCTGAGTTGAAAGCAGTTTTTGAGTGAGGAGCCAGATCATGTCCACCTGGCATTGTCAGGGGTTTGCTGCATCCAGAGGCTTTGCCAGGCGTGCTGCCCCTTCTCTGTACAGCTGAGTAGCAAACACCAAGTCCAGCAACACCTTCTTGGAGACTTCCAAGTGTGGAGGGGTAGTTCTGTGCCTGTGTGAAGTAAATCTGCACTTTTGACACCATCCAAGGAAGCTTTCAGCATTTTTCCTTTCCAAATGCACCAGATATTCACATTCCAATTTTTTATTAGTCAGTCTCCCCTCCATGCCCATCTAAGCAGAATGTATTGTTTTTGTGGCAGGAATATTTTTGTGGGGTTGTGACAGGCATCACTCACATGCCCTGTGGACAAACCATGTGGCAGCAGCAGGTGTGTTGAGTATGTAAAAGAAAAACAGCAATGGGGTTTTCATGGTGGGTGTATGAAATTATTGTCCTTTGACAGCTGCTTTATAAGACTTCCCAGATTTCAAGTGAGGCAGCTGGAATGAACGGGGTGGATTTAGATGACTGTTGGATGGTTAGACAAGGACTTCTTACCTTGTATTTTGAACATAAAGAGACAGTTATATTTCTATTTCTTTTGTAAAATCTGATTAACTTGGGTCATTCTAATTTTTTGTGTGTTACAAGGAATTTGTATGTTAAAATACTTTCCTCAGTTTACTTAAAATAATGTGAAACCTTTGCTTCCAGAAGGGAGAAAAAAATTATATACAAAGGAAAGAGCTTGCTGTCAGGGAACAGCTGAGCTATTGAGGGTCTTCTTTGTGGGTTTTGGTTTAGGTTTACTTTTGTTTTCAAAACTACAGTTAATGTGTGTAAGTGAAAAAAATTAAAAGGTAAGTATATGGAGGGCTTTTTTCCCCCTTCTTTGCATTCTTCATTTTTGATATTTTTGTTTTGATTCTTATACTGAATTAAACACTGCATTGTGCCAGCTACTAAGGAGAAAATTAACTCTCTCCCTGTCGAAACCAGGGCACATTCCTCAAGAAAACTTTTTCCCCCTGCCCAGCTAATAAAAAACTTGCTTTTACTTTGCTCTGAGGACTTTCAAAGATGTAATCTCTGAAATCATGTGTGCATACACCACAGCTTTTTAAAACTTGATTCAGAATATTCATGGTTGCTTCACATTTAGAAATAAATTTAAATAATATTTTGTGGCATAGCTCTAGTGAGATATTCTATAGGGCATACTTCTAGAGTTGCATTAATGTTTTATAATAAGATTGTAGTGTATTGTATAACTCCATTTATTTTAATCAATTTATAACAATTCAAAAGCTGTGATGTAGAGAGCAGACTCCAATCCATGGTTGTAAGCTGGTGTTGAGAAAGGATTCCCCTGCTGGACTCTATGCTCAGGAATTTTTGTTCTTCCTGTTAGGCTCAGAAGTGGTACAGAGAGCTTGGTTTTGCTGAAACAAGGTATGAAGAAACCAAAACTCGTTTGGTGCAGGCTCTCTCAGAATTAGACCACCTTAAACAAGAAGTTGGGGACAAAATGCAGGGAAAGCAGCACTGCAAATTAATGGTATGTATGTAAATGGCACGGAGAAAAGTGTGGTCCTTGGGAGGAGGGTTCTGCTGCAGAAACACCCATTAATGGTATTGGGAATAGATTTAAAGAGCCTCTCCGGGCACTGAAAACTTAAAAGAGAGCAGATGTTATGCAAGGTAGACCATCTGTCTGCAGAGTAGTCCAGGTTCTGGGCTCTGCATGGGCAATGTAAACACCTCCCTTTTTTGTCTAGGAGGGCTCTTGTTTGCTCTCTTCAGCCAAAGTCATTTTCAGGTGGCCTAGATGAAAGGTCTTGGAGGAGTCTGCAGTGTTTCCTGTATTTGGCCTTTCTGCCCTGATTTCAGGCCTTGTAGCCCTGATTGCTGGATTTGGACAGGCAGAATGACACTCTGGACAGATGGTGTGGATTAAAGTCAAAGTCTTTAATGGAGGCATGTGGCCCAAATATGTGTCTCCAAAATCCAGGAAATCTTTCCAATCTCACTGGAATGTTTTTATATCACAGAAATTCTATGTTTGCTGTAAATTAAACTTTTTTAAATTTTCAGGTGGTTCTCTGTCTTGATACAGGTTTATGTTTTCCACCAAAATAAAGTGTTTTACAGAAACATTTTTAATTACCGAATAATCTTCTGGAAGCAGCTTTTATAAAGACTTTTCAGCTAACCCTGTAATTATTTTTGCCCTCCTTAACTGGTGAGCTGCAAAGATGAAATGCTGAATTTCTACTAGGTGGAAAAGCACATTTGTAGCAATCTACAAATATTTGCAGATTTGTTTTGAACAGGTTGGATAGATATAGCTTTTGAAGAAAATAGAAACAAATTCTGGAAAATATAAAGATTCTGAGGTCAGTTCAGTTGCCTAAATGTCACTGTTTATCCCAGTTACAGGCCTTAGGGACTCCTGGCTGAAGGTGTAGGTAGCCAGGAGGTCCTAGGTAGTTATTTCATGTTAGCTTGTACACCCTACTTGGCACTATGGGCTGGTGTTTAGACAGCTGAATGCAGACTTTTAAATGAACAATTTAAACGATTTTTCATGTCATTCTGATCCAATAGAATCTATTTCAAACAAGAAGAAATGCCCAAATTGTTTGAAAATAAAAAAGAAATGTTTCACATCTTTTGTTTAAGCTAGCAGATAAGATTTTGGGTGCATTTTTGGGAAATGGGGCTTTAATCCTTTTTTTTAGGGACAGTCTGGGGCAATTAGTGTTTATTTTGTTGGTAAGTGAAGTAAGATATTAAATATGACTCACACGGGAATAAAATTCATAGGCCTTGACAGAATATTTTTACACTGGAAAACATGGAGGTTAGCCTTTCACTCTAAAAGCCTGCCTCTTTAAAATCCCTCCAAAAACTTGTTTTCAATTTAGTGTTTATTGATCAGTAGGATATATTTATGCAGTACTGTGATGCTGTTTATGTCTGACTTCTTGTAGGCTTGGTGTCAAATTTTTGAATACAGATGTCTCATTCCAGGGTCAAAGATGCAGTCCATGTACTTCACAGAACTGGGTTTATCCTTCAGTTGCACTATTTGATAGCAGAACTAATTATCTGCATAACTCAAGTCCATTATGTTTTAATCAAATAATATTTATTTTGTTGGCACAAAATAGAAAATAGAGTAGATGTATCCTAACAAAGGTCAACTTTATTTCAATAATTCACTTTTAAAATAAACTTTTTAATATACATCAAGCTGTTCACAGTGAGTTTGTGTGAGGCCTTAAAATGTGAGATAAATTTTTCTAGATTAAAAAAAAAAGACTTTTTGTCACAGACAAGATCCTGATCTACTTTTCTAGCATTATGTTACTTCCTGAGGGCAGTTTTGTTGACTGGTGATCCAGTTTTTGTTTTCAGTTACTTGCTACCCTTGACCAAAACTCTTTTTCATTAGTCAAAGTTACTAATAAACCTTTTTACAGTAAATCATAGTAATTTATGCTTTTTCCTGTTCTAAACTTCATTTTCCTGGAACACCTCTTGCTGCAATGCTTGAGGGAAGTGAAGATGTGAGCACTCTGGGTCCAGGACCCAAAGTGTTTGAAATATGCTGTGTGTTGAGTGTGTCTTGTAGAACTTCTTGCATTTCTTATGTTCTCCAGGCCCTGCTGCCCAGGGATCCTAGTTGTCACCTGAGACTCCATAAGGCTGTCATGATATTATTCATTGCAAGTAAAAGAGAGCTAAGATCAAATATTTGAAGCTTACTGCTAGGACTCTATTTCAGTGGAGTTGCTAACAGGTGAAATATGCTTTAGCCTAGAAGCATTTGGGTGAGTCTTGAGGTGGTGCTGTGGTTGAATTGAAGAGAAATATGGGGGTGAGCAGGAAGGGGGCAGTGTGAAGTTTACAGCTTTAGAAATTAATAGAAGAATTTTGCATGAAATGCACACAATAAATAAGGCTCAAGGCTTCCCCAGAGAACTCCTGATGACTGTCTGTAAAAAAGGCCTGTAGCAAAAGAGGTCATATTCCTTCTCATTTTCTCACTGAGTTTTCAGACAAGCACAATTCACATGAGAAGAGGAAGATGCTGGTTTTCTTTTTAACGTTTAGGTACCAACTTCAAAAAGGAGTGATCTTACCAGGTTTTACAAGAGTGCAGTGTGTTAAATGCTATGTTTTAGGCTTAGTTATCCTTTGGTTATTTCCCAGTCCCAGCTGCTGGGTCCTTCATCCTTCTGGAGCTTGACTATATAACCTATGATCCCTGCAAACTGGGACATCTGACAGAGGGCTCATCATAAATCTTGTATGCCTCATTTGTGTGTTGGAACTACAGAAAACCTCTGGTGGTTCAGCCAAATGCAGAAGGAAAGAGGGAACTTCTCTCTGTCTCTAACCTTTACACAGTTGTTTTATTTCCCCACTTTTTTTCTATAGAGCATCTTCAGTAAGGGAGTGTTTCCCTTTTGGCTTTAACATACTTTTTGTGTGGGAGAGAAGATAAGGGAAATGGACTCATCCTCGGGCTTTTGTCCCTGCAGCCCTGGTCTAATCCATGGCTATGTGTCCAGCTGTTCCTATTGTTCTCTTGACACAAGAGGGAGCCAAAAAGTTTGGTACAAAGCATCTGACCTGCTCCCGTGCTGTGCTCAGAGGACTGGCTTCAGGAGGAGGAGCACTGTGACAGTGACATGTTTCTGGTTTAATCTGGGTTGCAGTGATGGGCTGCAGACAGAGTCATGGGATCTATCAGTTTGCTGTTCCCTATGGAATGGTGCCTTCAGTGTGTTGTAGTCAAGGGTGCCAAAGCCAGAAAGGCTGTCAGAAAGGCTGGGAAAAATTTACTGTGATGTTGTGCATCAGGGCTGAGTACTAACTTCTCACTCATCTGTAGCAAAGTTTTTAACCATTAAAATCAAACCATCATTCTGTTTTGCCAGAAAGAAGTTAAATGGTTTTACCACAGGATATCACGGGTCTGAGGGGTCTATAACTTTTTAATTTTTAGATTAATCTTATATATTTATATGTATACTATATATATGTATATATGTAAAGTATATATTCCTTAGATACTGATACTTAGATTATCAGAAATCTGTGTATATCAATATCAGCTCAGTATTTTTTTTAATATAATAGCATAATTTTTTTTCAGGATATTTCCTTTTCCTTCAGATTTGCCTCATTCTAAATCTATATGTTTAATCAGGCAGCATCACTTGTAGGAGCTGACCTTATGATGCTGACCATAAATCTAGAGCTCTCACTAATCCTTTCAATCTATGTGCATGAAACTGGGGAGAAAAGAAATTGAAGAGTGGGGGAGGAGGAGTTAAATTCAGAAGCTTCTCTTTCCACTTGCTCTGTATAAGGATTATTACATTTTAATGTAACAAATTTTTCTTTCAGAAATTTTTACTTAAGATCTGATTAGTTTATTAATAATCTTCCAGAATAAATAAATATTTGGGAGAGTGGAATTATCTCAATTAGATAAATATATGTAGAAAAACAAGGGATATATTGCTTCTTGTTGAAGCAGGAGACTGGGAGCTTCTGAGTTTTTGCCTTACTCACTATGTGACCACAGGTTGGTGACTTCATCTGTCTTTGCCCAGTTTCCCCACTTATTAAATCATTGCAATACATATATTTACATTGAAGGAATGAATAAGAATCCATTTCTATACCTCTTCTCACAGGGGTCAAGTAGTCTTTACATATAAAGAGTTTAAGATTAGTGCAAAATATTAGTGCTGATATGTTAATGAAGTTTTGGGATTTTGCATTTTATAACAGCTTGCTTCTTTTTGATGTACAATTTAGGTAGTTATATTGATAGAGAAGCTTTCTGGTATAAGACATGAATAAGAATATTTTTGTTGTTTTATACACCTAAATTGAAAATCTGTGTATTTTCTCTCTAGCCTGCGTACACATTGAAGGATGCCCAGGAAAAAGAGGTGAATAAAATAGCCAGTAAGAGATTAGAGCAGCAAGTGTTGACCTTGAAAGCCCAGCTCAGGGACCAGGCTGCATTGCAAAATCAGTTTTATGACTTGCAGAATGAAGTGGAACTCCTTCAGGCTCAGCTGTGTGAAAAGGTATAAAACTGTTTTCTGTGTGCTTAAATGTGAGCTTGGATTCTACATCTCTCCTTTCAAAGGGGAGAAGCAAAATAGTCTTTTTTTCCTGGAAATGAATCTGAGGATAGTTAAATGGTTTCCAGGCATATTTTCCTAACTTGAGAGAAATAGGGAAAATATGTAAACTGCCTGAGTGATCCATGTTATGGAAAAATGATAAATGATCATGACAATTCAGTCTCTGCTCTAATTAATCCCCATTGTGTATTGCAAGCACAGTGATGCTGAAATTCTTTACAGAGCCACCTCCTTGGTTTAAATTGTCAGGATTTTTTAACATTCACAACTCTTTTTCCACTTTATCAGATTATGAAACTCCAAGATAATAATAGAATTTTGGTAGAGTTTTCTTAACTTTTTTGGTTCATCTGCTAGGGTTACACATTAGGAGTTTCAGTATTTTCAGATAGGTGTGTGGTTTGGATTTTTGTCATGGTTATTCTGATGAGAACCCCCATGTATGCACAAATGCACTGCCACAAGCAGTTTGTACACTTGTGCATTGCATTTCACCTGGCAAACCAGAGCAGGTACATGAAGATTTGCAAAGCTGCTGCCTTACAGTGTGACAGCAAAGCTGCTGCTCTAAGTGTGACCACAGCTACTGAACTCTTGGGTGGAAAAAAATTCCTCCTAGGACTTCTTTCCCTTAGATTTTGTTTCATATTGGGATCTATATTTTGGAATGGGATGATAGTTCAACATGAGCCAAATTGGAAATGCCCACCAGGCTCTGACACAGCTACAAAATGGCATGTTCTCAATAGTGCTCTTTGTTCTTCATAGCCTGATGCAACGAGTAGAACATGCTTCTCCTCTGTCTATACCCTGAAATACAAGAGATTGTTGTCTTCTCCCTACTGGCAATAGGTTTCATTCTACTTTCTCCACAGTAAACCCAACCTTCTGCAATTTTGGTTTCTGTTTTGTTGTTGTTTTTCTGTTTGTTTGGTGGTGGTAGTTTTGTTTTGTTTTCCCTAGCCTCATCCTGTGCTGTGGCTTGCTCTAAACCAGTCCTGTAAAGAGGGTTAGTGGCTTCTCTCAGGCAGGGGTTAGGGGATGCCTCTTAGAAGAGCAGTGCTG
This sequence comes from Serinus canaria, assembly GCF_022539315.1. Lineage (NCBI taxonomy): Eukaryota > Metazoa > Chordata > Aves > Passeriformes > Fringillidae > Serinus > Serinus canaria. Next base: position 59,195,828 of record NC_066317.1, on the reverse strand, counting down.
GTAAAATGAAACTGTTCTGTAGTGTCACATCAGGTGAATAAAGGGTGAGATGTGCTGTCCATATAAATAGACAAATCCTAATTGTTCTTTTGCATCAGCAAGATTTGCTGCTCCCTGCCTCATCAAGAATTGAATGTCTCCAGTGCAGGAATCTACTGCCAGCTCTTTGTTTGTTCCCCCAGTGAAATGTAAAGACATATTTCTCCTGTCCTGCCTGCTCTGATTCCTCCCAAGCCCACAATTTATTAGCTGAGGACAATGTGACCTTTTTCAGCATAACTGATTTCTCATAAAGGAGAGTTTTTAAATTATGAATATAAAATACTTACTGTAAACTTTATAGAAATATAAATTGTCAGGCAAGATAAATGCAAAGGAATCTGTACTTTATTGTCAAAGATACTGTATTGTCAAAGATACTATATTCCTAATGGTAATGGATTTTACGTGGTAAGATACTGGGTTTTTTTCTCTGCATAATCAGAAAGGAGGGTTACCATCAGTAGATTTTAATCAGAAGGTAAGACTAAGTAATCTGGCCCATCCTGCTTCACTCCTAATAGAGGACATGTATCAGCTGTGTCGGAGTAAAACGTTGTTGATGTTTCCTTTCCAGAGTAGAATATAAATGCAGAAAATCCCTCCTCTGTTCTCTAATTTTACAATATAGTATTGATAAGGAAAGGGAAAATTTTCCCCCAATTAATGTTTTGGAAGATTCACAGAGTAAATATGAACATGAGTGTGCAATGAAGGATACCAAACTCTTTACTGTGATGCTGCTTTGATTAAACAACCTCACTGATCTAAGGCGTCATCTAAGAACATCCAAAGCCCTCTGTTTATTTCTAAGACCAATGCTAATGAGAGTAGGGCAGTATTTTTATGCCAGAGCATATCTGTGTGCAGCAATGCCTTGCACTGATTCATCTTGTTTGTGATACAGGGTCACACAGATATGCAGAGTGAACGCCTTAGAGTCTGGTCTAAAACAAACACCGAAAAACTGCTAGAGTATTTAAAAGTAATTCTTGAATAAATTGATGCAGGATATTTTTCAACCTTTCAGGAGAAAGAACTGCAGAAGAGGAAGTCTGAAGTGAAATTGACATTAGCTCCTCTGAAGGTACTGTGTTTCCCTGACCACCGATTCAGGATCTGCACAGGGGTATCCCTTGGCTTACAGGCTTCTGTGCCTGTGCCTTCCTTCTGCAGCTGTCCCTGATTAGCTGGGTGCTGCTGCCTTCACCCGAGGAAGGGCTCACTGACATCACTGCATGGTTACTTTCAGCCTGCCAAAAGGGGGACCTTGCACATGGACAGGGAACATCTCTTTCCCGTTTGTCTGTGCATATCTGTTGCTCTTGAAGGTGTGGAGGCATCTAATAATGTAGAAACCTAGGAATAAAGTCTGTAGCTTTGGGTCAAAATTTGGAATTACAGATCAGACACAAAATGTAATCTTGCAGTCTCAGAAGGCAGTGAAATGACAGAACCATGGGATGTTTATGTGTTCATGCCACACAGGCCAAGCTGGCTTGCCTCACCCAAAAGTGCCAGGAAAGGAACAGCTTCATTAGGAGAATGCATGATGAATTCCACAGGAAAGGATTTATGAACTCTGCATTGGATGAAGAGATGAAGAGTCTGGTGAATGACATGACCCTGGCAGAGTACACGGTTGCTTTTACACCAGTGTGTGATCAAGAGGTAAGTGCTCCTACCTCCTTGTAGGATCCTCATGTGTACACTATTGAATTAAGTGGTGGTTTTTAGAGAGACTTAATGTGTAATTATAAAATACATTTCATTGCTTAATATAAGTATTGCTTCAGACAAATCATGGAACTGGCCATTTTACTGTTGTTGTAGACAGGATCTAAATTTCAGGAGCTTAAAGCAAAGTTCATCTATGTTCCATGCCAGAAACACTCCCCTGGTATTTTGACTAAGTATCTGATGGACAATGCAGTATTTATTACCCAATTTCATTTTAAATATGAATTCTGCATTTCTTTCCTGCACAATACATTGTTTCAGATTTCTGAAGAAGTCAAGAAAAAAAATGTCAACTGTGACTATTTCAAGACTTAAATCAACTCAGTGGGCATTTATATTCAAAGAGTTAGTCACTTGTGTTTCTCTGGCAAGGCAAAAGTGGGAAAGGAAGTTTTACACCTGGTTATATTCAATATTGTCATTAATATCTTGGATGCTGGGAATAAACTTCCTAATTTTGGAGTTACACCTACTTGAAGACTTTCTTAAGGACAGGAATCTCAATCTGGTGACCTGAAGAAACAGGAATTCCCTTGCAATACTTCAGTGTCCATCAACAAGTTCTTTTTCCTTTTGATTTCTGTTTCTTGGGGTTTTTTTAAAGCCTGTAGAAGTACCCAAACAATATTTGGTAGACTTTGTGTCAACTACACTTGAGTAAAATCTTTCTGGTTAAAAATGGGGTATGGGGAGGAAATACTGTATATTACACATTTGTAAAATATTGTGTGCTTGTCACAACAGAACACAGAATATTGGTTCATACCATGTATTGTACTTCAGCTGACCCAATGCACTGCAAAATGAATACATAAAAAGAATTAATTTTATTGACACTTGACATTTTCACCAGCAGAGATGCTCAAAATGGTTATATAGTATAATAAATCCACAGGCTTATTTTTCTGATGATTTTGCATTTTTACACACCAAGTGGTAATCTGTATCATGTTGATAGTGCTTTTTTTGCATTGTTACTAAGTGTTCCAAGCTATCACTCAGTCATACTTGTTTTTGTGGCAAAAAGAAATTTACCTGCATGTTAAGGAAAAGGTGGAATGATTCCTGGATGCAGGGTGGGACAGGACTCTGTGTCTGGCTGTGTCTCCTTGAGTACCTCAGGTGTGGGTCCAGCAGTGCCTCACCCAAGCTCCCACTGCACAGGAGTGTTTTATGGAACTCATCTGTCAGAAGGGAGATAGTACTCCCCTGCCTTCAGACTTTGCTCAGACACTGCTGTGATGGATGAGCATTAATAAATCTTGTGAACACAATAAATATCAAAACACTGTTCACACTCATAGTCTCCTTAAATGCTCAATTATTACAAAGCAGGTTCAACAGGTAGGTTGGTAGGTAACATAATGATAACAGGTAGGTTATCATTAGTAGGTTCAACAAGAGAGAATTAGATTAAATATATATTCTGATAGCCAGTGAACTTATTTGCAGCATAGAGCCCCACATTAAATCCCCTGCTTTGACAGATATTTAGCTGTTCACACTAAGTGGAGCACAAGCACTTCCATGGTGTCTAGTCCTGCAGTGGCCAAAGGTCTCACTTAGGCTCAGGCACAAAGAGGATTCAAGCTTGGGGGTTTTTATCATGCAAAGAACAGACTGGTTCTTGCTGGGTGTCTTCACTCTGAGCTGAAGGCTCTTCTGGTCTGTGATAAGTCCTTCCACATTTAACAGGGGGAAACTTTCCTATCAAGGAAGAGTTGCATGTTCTCATGAAAAATGTCTATTTTTGTGCATCAGGTTTCCAACGGAAGACACTTCAACGAAAAAATATCCAAGTTTCACTACTACTAATTTAATGATCATTATAATAAAATTTAAAAAAAAAGAGAGACTGTTTCATATTCATGTGATGCATTCCTTTGGTTTAAAAGATCTTGTACTGAATTCTGTGGACGTATGTTTAAGTGAACTAACTTTTCATCTTGGAAATTTTATTTCTTGCTTTTAACTCTTATTCTCCCTGGACTTCACATCTAAGATTCCAGAGCTATACCCAACATCCACTTACATAAAATTCCTTTGAAAGCTCATTCCTTCCTTCCCTCAGTTTTTCACTCCTACAGCATTCATAACATTAGGATTCTACTATACAAAACCTGGTGGATTGTTGTTTTTTTGGCTTTTTTACTTTTATTTCCCTTCTTAAATTAAAGATTTGCAATTGGCTTTATTCATTACTGGACCCAGTAACAAGTGAAAGCCTGTCACACATTGGCAGCAAACCTCTGTGCCTTGACTTATGGATGAATTTCAGCTAAAAGTTTGCAGTGATGCAAGAACTGATCCAGAGCCTTTTGAAAGGAAAAGGGACTCTGCAGTCATTCAGTGCCTGGCCTTTTTTAGTTCAGTAAAAAACTTTGAGTCATGTTCTCAGAGAAAAAATTGGTTCATAGTTTTATTAAGAACTCTTTTTTTTGTTTTGTTTTTTTTGTCTGTCATCTGTACATGAAATTACAAGTAAAGGGGATAGAGCTGCTTCAGCTGGGTGATGGGATGCCCCAGCTTCAGTTTCAGTGGGGGTCTTATGGGCACCACCAAGTTACTCGTGCTCAGAGACCAAGGCAAACTTCAGTTCTTTGCTTATTCTCCCTAATTTTCATCCCAATTAAAATACTAAACCACAAAGATGATGTTATGCAACACCCACTGTCTTTGGAGCTTCTCTTCAGACTTTTCTTTCAAGGCTCTGCTCTCAGACATGATCAATCCCTGTTGTCCCTGTGGCTTTATTTTGCTGACTAACTCAAGACTTCCATCAGTTCAGTTCAGCAGAGCTGCATACATTTTGAGGCTTGTCATTCTTGGTTATTTTCACAGTCCAGTGTTACATTCAAATGTTTGTGAGTGAAAAATAAAATTTGCTTGAATCATGTAGTATCTCATAATTTTGTTCCAGCAGTGCACTCTTCAGTGAGGTCAGATATATGCTAGAGTATTATGTTCATAAAAGAAAGACAGTTTTCCTTCTCTTAACAACTCCCTGTAAAGAGGACTAGGTTTTGAATTACTTTTACTCATGATAAAACTGTACACCATTAAGCTATTTATTTGTAATTTAGTTTAATTGAGCAATTTAGTATAATTTAATTTAATTTTAGTAGATTTTATCATAATAAACATATATGATTGCACAGAAGGGGTTTTATTTCAATTCTTTTTCATCCACCACCAATGACACTGGTGAAAGCAAAAATTCTGTGCAGCATGGTGAATAAATCCTGACTCTCAATTTTAAAAAAAGTCATTTTTTGGGCAGACGTTGGAATGAAAATGTGTGTCTAATATGAACTTGAAAGTTTTGGAGGCATGAAGAAGATAATTTCTAAGGCTTTGTGATATATTCTGTTTTTAAAAGACTTGAGAAACCACTGCAGCCCATTGGAGTAGAGCGATAATTAATTTTGGCATTAGAAATATTTTAAAACCTTGTCTTGTTTTGTGTCTGGAAAACAAAAAGCATGTGGCTGAAGAGGACACATTGCTGGGACAAGGGCTGCCTCCAGCAGGTACACGTGGCACTCGGCACAGTGCCATGGCTGGGAGTCACATCCCCAATGTCAGGCACAAAATGTGTGTCCACATTTGGCCTTTTGTCATGTCCCATTTTAATCACCTCCCTTTGAATGCTGATTTATTTTTTTTTTTAATTGGAAGGACCTCGGCCTCATCCTTCTTTTCTTGCCTTTGTAGAATTAATTAGTGGGCATTATTAACAGTTATTGTTTTTCTGCCTTTCCCAGTGAAAAGAGCACAGGACAGCATTCATCAACTGATCTTGGACATTCTTGTTCACAAAACATCTAACCATAAAGGTCTGGGTCTTGGCTTTGCAGCAGCTACTTTACTTGGAATGGTAAAAGTGGGAAGCAAGAGGAGATGTTCGAGATGAGTAATAGGACATGTGAAAGAGGAGGCTCAATTTTTTCCTGAGCTTAGGTGTCTACTTGCCCTAGTTTAAGGGCCAGGATTCACCCAGTCTGGCTGGCTTGAACATGAGGCAGTGTCCATGCTGCTTTTGATGGATCAGAGAACCACACAGAGGAGCAAGTGAGCTTGGCTCCCCTTTCATATAGACTCAGCCCAGCCAGTACAGTTGGGCAATATTTTGGGCCTTTTCTCTCTCTTTTGAGTTAGGTGTGGAGAAAAAGGAGTATGTTTGATTCTTTCCTTCAAATGATTGAGTGAACTGCCTCTGTCTGGATGTCTGTAATGGAAAACACTGCTCATCCAATTTCTCTTGGAAGACTGGAACACTTTAACCTGACGATATATTTTATATATTCTTTCCATAGTGGATCTGAAACCATTGTGGCTGTTTGCCCTCATTTCTTGGGGCTGAAAGGGAATTTGTGCAAGGAATGTAGGGATAAATGGTAGTGCTTTTTAATGCTTTTCATGCAGTCATCCTAAAGTTTATGGATGGAAAGCTCCAGGCAAGGAATGTGTCCAATGCAGTGAATTGTTTTACAGAATAGGGATTAAATGTGCAGAACAGCATAGCTTAATTCTTCTTCCTGTCAAGGGATTTCTTCTGAGCTATGTTTTGATAGAACAATGCTTTTTGTTTGTTTATTGGTTTGTATTTCTACTCATTACTTTGCAAGTTTCCAGTGAACTGTATTTGAAGATAATAGGCCTGAAATAAAATTCTCTGTTGCTTTTCTTAAAATGGTTTGTGTGTGGCTGTTAAGGTCAGAGGCTTTTCTGGCACTGAGAGTGAGATACATTTCCTATGTGATGTCTGTACTTCTGACAGTCATCTGCGGTAGTTTATCTATTTATTTTCATAGTTAAAGCAGAGAAAAACATCCTTCCAAGGAATTATCCTGCCCATTTTATGTACCTGCTTTAGGTAAGTGCAGATGACTGGGCACTGACAGGCTGCCCAGAGAGGGAGTGGAGTCTCCCTAACTGGAGATATTGAAGAACCATCTGGACACAATCATGTGCTCTGGGACGGCCCTGCTTGAGCAGGGAGGGTGGACCAGATGACCCAGTGTGGTCTCTTCCAGCCTGAGCCATCCTGGGATTCTGTGATAAGGTGGGAAGAGCTGTAGAATTTGGACTCCCATGGCTGTCAGGGGGGCCAGGGGAGATACACTTTGGTTTGATGAGTCCCACCCTCAGAAGGGAGAAAGAATTTAACTTTGGGCTTTCAGTCTTTTTGGGACAGGGCTGATCAAAAACAAGGAATCTTTCAAGACAAAGGTTTCTTTGCAGGAAAAGGCATTTTTACTTGACATTACAAAAAATGTGCCTTGAATGATTGGAATTGCAAGTGGATGAAGGAGTGGAATTAGTTATTTAGTAATTTTTTTTAAAGAAGGATGAACTCCATTGCTGAGAGAGATGTTATTTTGGACCTTTAGAGAAATTATCAAAAATACTGAGAGACATGAAATACAGATTTTAAAAAGTTAGTGGCAACCTGGCCTTTCCAATTACATAACGGATAAAGCTGTTCAATAATTATGTAAGTGGTTGTTGGATAGAGGGGATCTCAAGAATTTGTGCTGGCTGAGAATAAGGTTCTTACTCAAGGTTAATGCCCTTTGAAAGTAAAATTGGGTTTAGCTGACAAGATTTAGATCTATTTCCTGACTGCATAATACAGATATGTTAGCAGTGATTTTTGCTGTAGCTCATGGGCAACAGCATGTGTTTCTCTAGAGCAGCACATGCCACTACAGGAATAGCCATGACTAAAAAAAGAAAAGCATTAAAAACTAAGCTTCCTTTATTTTCTGATAAATGATAGAATTTAGATTAACATAAAATGTACAATTAAAAATATGCAGATAAATTAAAACATTTTCATCTTCTCTCTGACACAACTGTCCTATTTTTTTTTGTAGTGTTGGGGGAAGCTGATTTTTTTTTGTTTCAGTAGTAATCCTTTGTAGAACTTGGCATTATCCAATTTTACACTCTTCTCAGTTTGGTCAAATATCACAATATTTTCATTTCCTCCTAGGTGGGATAATTTATCAAAAATTGAGAGGAAAGCAAAAAAAAGAATAGAAAAATAGATTTATATAGTAAGAGTTAATAATAAAAATAAACCAACCTGAAAAAGAACAAGTTAATGTCTGGGCATTGAGATAAAACAGAATTTTTGCTTAGCTGTAGGAAAGTGGTATAGGAAATACAATCTTTAGTGCTAGTCTTATGACACACCAGACATGAGTCTTTTGAGAGAATCATACTGATTTTCAAATATAGTGCAGAATATACTGTGAAATCTTTGTCAGGGTAGTAGCATCTTCACTCACTGGGGTTTGCATTAACCCTGCCTTTGGCTGCAGAAGAATTTGCCAATTCCAAGAGGCAAAAGGGTTTGTGGAGTAAAGAGTTGAAGGAAAGGAATGACCCTGCAAGGAGGCTATTTGTCTAGAAGTGACTTGTGCCAGTGTCACAGCTTTGATTTGATTTGATGGTGTGGTTTTTTTTGGTGGCTTTACCAGCTCCTTTGCCTATGAGCAGGACAGTGATTTGCCTTTGCATGGGTCATTGAGCTCCAGAACTTGTTCTGCTCCTGCTCACTCTCATCTATCACCACAAATGCCTCTGACTGTGCTTCCTGTAGTGAGGATATTCTCATCAAATATTTTTAGATCCGATCTCTTCATGCCTCAAAACATTCCAGGGCTGACCTTTCATTGCTTTAAGCCAGCTGGCATTTTCTGTGAGTGATGGGGAGAGATTCTGCTCTTGTAACCTTGGTTAAAAACCAAGGGCTTCTGGAGCTGCCTTGGGCTCCTGTGTCTAGAGGGGAACATCCAAATGTAAAGCTTTCACCTTCCAGCTGATCTATGCCTGAAGTGCTAGGACATGTTTGGGTATTCTGCCACCTTGTCCAAATAAATGCAATATCCAGATGGTCTCACAGGCCCCCTCTGTGACCAGCATAGAGAAACAAGCCTTTTAGGGCAGAGCAGCAATCTAAATTCTGTGCCCCAAACTGACCAATGTGAGTGATCCTTCCATTCCTGGATGTGTCTGCCTTGTTCCCTGGCCTGCTGTTCTGCCTGAAATCAAGGATCCAGGTGGAAGCTGCTGCTGGGCAGTGTCTCAGCTGGCCACACATGCTTTGTTGGGTACTTTAAGGAGACCAATGGCCACAGTTCATCAGAGCTGGTTCCCTCTGCTCATGGTGGAGAGCCAAGAACAGGAGGTGAAATAGCAACAACAAAACCCCCATGTGTTCTTCTTTATGTCATAATAGAACTATATTTAGATGCAGGAGCTTGTCAATAAATGCTCATCTTTCTGTTGGGTCATTTCAAAGCAATCTTACACTGCTATTGCATTTCAGAGTCCTTTGATTTTTCTTTTTTTTATGGACACAAGTGATGTAGCTAAGACTCAATAAAGATGAACAGAGCAAAAACAATATATTATTTTTAGTAAAATGGGTTTTCTTTCAAGTAATTCTTTCTGACCTGGCATATATATGTATCTGCATTTCTGGAGCTTTTGCAAGAGGCCTAATGGCAATGAGATGTTAATGCACAATGAGGTGAATTAATTTTAGAAATAAATAAATAAATCTTCAAAAACTGAAAGGCTGAAATGACAAGGCTTGCAATCTCAAGAAACAATGCAAAAATGATCTGGTAGGTATAATAAATTTGGCTTTGAGTGATAAAATGCTACTGCCTTGTAGTAGTCATTGGTATTCAGGGAGATCTGCTTGCAACAGTTATGAAAATGTGCATAATTAAACTGCCATTAAACTCTGTTAAATTTGTCTGCAGCTCAGTGAAGATATTCTAAAAGGATAGTTTGCTCTGGTGCTAAAGTTGATTTGGACATGAAATAAGATCAACTGAATTAATTTTTTTTTTAGTTTTGAATAGGAGGGCCTGAGCAAAAGTTCATGCAGTTGAACTAACACACTTTTGGAGTCTGTTCAGCTAAAGTTTTTTGAGCATTCATAGGTAGACAAACCTGAATTAGCTGGGAGTGTGGAGTGAAAAAACATGTTTGCAAAAGAATCCTGTTAGAAATTTTTAGATTCTTCAAGAAAACTGAGATTTTTTTTTTATTAGGGGGTTTTTCCTAGTTTTAATCTAGGTTTTCTTAATAGCACAAGGCAAATTTTCAGCTGTAATTAAAGCTTAGAGATAATTTTTGTTTTGTTTCGAGGATGACTTGTTGATAAATAATACAGGATTCTTTATTTGGAGAGGTGCTCCACATCTGAAATAATTGGTATATTATCTTTTCCCTTATTTTGCTAAATGTAGTTTGTTTACAGTTAATTTCTGTGAATATTTCTTTTAGTGAGCTCATCCAAATGGCTTCCACTAATCCAAAACGAGCAGCATTGGAAAACTTAATCTATCTTGGATTTGTTAAAATGCTATTTTCTCTTGCAGACGCTGCCTTCCTCCACAGATGTTTCACAGGCTAATGGACAGCCAGAGGATCGTGTGGCACGTGCCAAAGGGAGTGGGGTGACTGGGTCAGTACCTGCAGACTCTCAGCCAGGGATGGGTGGCCCCCACAGTTCTCCCCTCACCCCAAACGTGTGTGCTGGTTCTTCTGTCACAGTAGCAAGCCCAGAGAGGATCACAGCCTTGCATCAAGAACTAAGAGAAAGCCACCCCAAAAACTGCCAGGTCAGTAAAAGTTTTCTCACTGGTTTTAAGTTCAGTGAAATCTCTTACTCTTGGCAGAAGATACAGATGTTTGAATGATTCCAGAGATGCACAGAGATGCACAGTTGATTGTTAGTTTAGTCAAGCTGACAATAATCACTGTTTAATGTTTTTTCATTATGCATTTTCTTTCTCATTGTTTAAGAGGGGCTTGGGCTTACAAAAATAATTAAAATATTTTGATTTCATCATGGTGTATCTTACTCTATGGTAAGATAATCTTTGCAAATTGTTGGATGTTTTAAAAAAAGTTGTTATGTTGATCTTGTCCTACCTTTTTTCCCCTCCAATTCTTTTCTTTTTTTTTTTTTTTAGTGATCCAATTATTCCTATGCCCTGAAGCTCTTTATAGTAATTTCCATTAACTGCAGGAATCCTGTTAAGAACAGAGCTGATCAATTGCAATTGCATTTGTGACAGTCTGCTGCTAAACTAAACACGCAAGAGATTTCAGCCTCTCTGAGGCAGCATAACCTCTTCATATTTGTATGGGAACAAAAGTCAAATATGCAATTACTGGAGCCAGTTAGGTAGTTAAAAATATTACTCTAGTGAATTTCCTTTATAATGTTAGATTAAAATAAATGCAATGAAACAATGAAAAGCATAGTTTTTGCTTTTGGCATTAATGAAAAGAACATGGAAGATACTGAAATTTTCTTTTAGTTAAGTAATTTATTATGCAATGAAATGGTGACTCAGAATTTGAATAACATGTTATTTAGTCCAGGGGATATATGTAACAGTTCAAATCAAGTTTCCTGGTCCTTTTCTCTCTCCCACTCACACAGAAAAAAGACCAATTAAAATATGGCCATGAAAGAAAACTATTATGAAAAGCAGAATGCAAGTAGCTCTTTGATTGATCTTTGTGAACTCAGAGTTTATTTTTTTTATATAAATCATATGAGCTTTAATTAAATCCCAATGAAAGAGGACATCGGCCTCCTGTACAATTATAGGGAGGCCACAGCTGAAATCAGCCTCAGTGCATAGAGCATCCCGTTTCCATAAAAACATACAGCAACACACTGGGACCCCCAGGGTTTCTGTTCTCCTTTCCTCCTCAGATACCTTCAGCTGTCCCCTCCAGCTCAGACCCATGGGCTGGTCCCAGCCTGCCCATGACCCACAGGGAAGCCCCCTGGCCTGTGCTGCCAGGGATGCAGGATGCTGCAGTGCCCCTGGGCCGTGCCGGGCTCCGGGCAGTGGAGGGGAGGGATCGGCCGTCGGAACACGATGATAAATTCTGGGGTCAGATAGGAAACCAGCCTGCAGGTGCTATTGCCCAGGGAATGAAACACAAAAATGCCATTATGAATAAGGCATGGCTCTCTAGAGAAAAAACAGATGGCTCAACCTCAGCTACCACAGCAGAAAGCTATTTGCCAGACGTGTTGTCAGCAAGTAATAAAGGTCGATATCCTGTGGGGAGAAATCAGCTGCATGGGAAAGAATAAAACCTGCAGAAATAAAACAAGGTAAACATCTTAACAGTGTGATTTTTTCCCATTGATACAATTTTTATTTTTTTTTAAATCACCGATATTTTATTAGTTAGCATGGCCTAGCAAGTAGTTTGAGATGACTAGAAAGTTTATATGGAAAAGAGCTGTGATAGTTTTTATCATCAAAGTTTCACAGAACATTTGAGATCACTGAAATACATGGATTTTTCATTAGCCAGGCCACCTCCCCATTTTCTTTTCACCTTTTGTTGGTGATTTGATTTTCTTTTAACTGAAACTGTGAAACAAATCTATTAAATCACTTTTGCTTTTATGTATGACCTATTTCTTCAGGGTGCAGTGATAAGTTCTGAAAGAACATCTCCCTTGTATGACTGTTTCCTTTGGAATTTCAGGAAATGTAGTGTCATAGACTTCCTAGAAATTAATTTTACAAAAATTAGAGGGTAGCTTTGCTGTGTTTCTTTTCTACTGGGATATTTTTTAAAAGTATATCCTTTTTTTTAATAGGCCCAACTACAGCAGGATATTCAGTGTATTGCTGTAGGAGCTAGTATCTGTAAAATAGCATCCTTCAATTGCTGCTTTTAAGTAAAAAATTGTAGCTTAGCTTGAGTAGTTTTAGTGGACATGTCCACAGCCACTTTCTTTAGAGGACTGCATGGGCATTATGGGCACAAAAATATCTGAGTTCACAGGATGGACAAAGCAGGCTGCACCCTGTGCCACAGGGAGAAGTGTATGGAGTGCCAGGCCAGCTGTGCTGACATCACCAGGACAGCACTTCCTCACAGTCTGGCTCAGAAATAGTTGAGGTCTGGGCTGAAGGAGCCTTGGGGGCATCCTGGCTATGAAAAGGAGGAGGGAATATTGTGTCTGTGCAGGTGTGTGAGTGCACTGATGCTGGTTGGCTCTGGGAAGTTTAACTGAGCATGGCTGTAAATTCTGCAAATTACCGATTTATATTGTGATCTCACCAGAGTTAACACATTTGGAAAACACCCATTATTCCTACATCTTTATTATTATTCTGTATTTTTCATCACTTTTATTAGAAAAGGGCATTCAGACACAGTAATGCATGTCACAGTTGCTGTGCTTTTCCGCTGCCTCCATTGATTACCCCAGCTGGTTCATAGTATGTTCCTACTTGTTTTTTGGAAGCCAGAAATAAAATGCCTGGTTTTGATGAAATATTAATGCCCACACTCACACTTTATTGTGGAAAGCTGCCTTCAGTTGCTCAGTTAGGTAACATTATGGTAGGAACTGAATTGCTCTTCATCCAACACAGCTTTAGAAAGCACACCCCAAATGCCCAGGGAAACATTCCCTGGAAGTGATGCTGTAGAGTGCTGCCTAAGCAGGAGGTACCAGTGGGATTCCAAAAAGTGGGCTTTGCTTTTATGTGTCTTTCACTTCTTCCTGATGCCTGGCCAGAACTTTTGAAGACAGACATACCTGCTATCCAGCCATCAGCTGCCTTGCCAAGTATTAAGATATTTTGATATGCAAAACCTCTTGTAAATATTGAACATGGTAACTGTTACATTGATAAAATGATGTTTTAAGAATTAGCCATTGTGACAACACATTGAGCTTTATCTTGCTGACAGTAAAATACAGGGCCTGCCAGTTCAGTCTGAGGTCAGATCATAATGCATGAAGTGTGCTAATAATAAGGATATTAATAATAATACTCTGTGATAATATGATAATAAGTCTTTGTTACCCTAGTGAAGCAATCTACTTTGTGTTTGGGGCTATGGTGACTTTCCATGAAATTAAGCCTTTGTCAGTCCAGTCACTTTCTATCACAGATAAGTGTGGTTTATTTTAAGTGTTCAGGCTTCATTTTAAGCTAATTAGGTTATTTGGCCCCATTCTTTCTCCTCCTGGAACTAATAATTTCCTGAACAAGGGCTGAAGACACAGAGATGTAGATGGAAGAACAGACATTTACAAGGATATTACCTGCATTGAAGCACAGTAATTCAAAATGGACTCAAGCAATTCATCCAGCAAATGGATTCTGTGCTGGCAGTTCACTGCTTTGATTCACAAGTCACAGATTTCAGTTAAAATCCTGTAGCCCCTGTGGTTTTAATTTTTTAAGACATCCTTTCTTCCTACTACAAAGCATTGTTAAAGATGCGCAGATGCCACAGTTACCATTTGGCCAGCTGCTTTCATTTCTCTTAATTAAAAATGCAGAAGTTTGGACACTACAGTGGAGGAATGCAATAAATTAGCAGCAGTCAGTTTGGAGAGCTGCATTCAGCAGCACTGGAAAAGGTGAGTCAGCTAAAGGTTTCCTCTTTTAAACCTCTGTCTTACTCTGTTTTTCTCACTACTGAATGGACAAATGAGAAGTGATAGTGAGATCATACCAAATAATTATGCACTAGTTGATTTACAAGAAGATGAGAGGGTACAGTGCACCATCAAACAAGGAGCTTCAAATTATTTAAACATGGTCATTTATAGGAACCTGACCCAAAATGTACAGTGTCAGACCAGATGGTTCCTGTATTGATGTCTTGCTGAGCTGAGGTCCTGTGGGAGTCTCAGCTTGCTCAGTGAGTTATACAGGATAATTAATTTTGGCCCTTATTCTGTGAACTGTTTTCTGGGGTTTTTCTATATTGAGGGGGATCAGTAGCAGTGTGCTTGCAGAACAAATCTGAACTGGCCTCTGTTGAGCCACCTGTGCTCTGCTGTTTGCCATCCCTGGACCTGCATAATGGAATGGCATTATCTGTACTGGGCTGGATGATGAGGATACTTGGAAGGAAGCTGGATGACAGCATGCTGCCTATTGACTGATGCTCACTGAGCCTGCTCCCCATTCAGACTCTTCCTCTCATGAAGATATTGTTGGAAACAGCACAGGAAACGATTTTCTGGGATCAATAGTTAATATCAAACAAGTGTTTATTAATATACACAGGCAATATTTGCCCAGTTCTTTTTTCTAGATTTGAGCTACCTAATACTGAAATCAAAATATCTCTTTTTAATAGCAAAGTTACATCTTTTGTTTCTAGTTTCAACAGAAGTATTACTTAGAAATAGGATTCCATGGAAGCAGAAAGCTGAAATAGTGCATAGTGCTTTCTAAAGGCTGTGTGAGAGATAAAAAGAAAACTCATGGTGTATCTGAGACTAAAAATGCACTGTGGAGTGGTCTGTACCCACATGGGGGAGGAATTAGAATCTGAGGATCAAAAACCACTGGAAAGAATAGCCTTTCTCCTGTAAGAGGTGAAAAAAAAAATCCATCGCTTTCTTCCAACACTGAATGAGCATTTTCCTGAAATTAAAGAAAACTAATAATCCTTCTCCAGTTGTGTTTTATCTGTTTTGCTATTCACTGGTAGGTGAAGTCATAAACAGGGAGCGTAAAGCCAGTTTTTGTGTTCAAATGCAAAGAACACCTAGAATGTCAGATCATGCATATTTTAAAGAGTTCTCTTTAGTCAGTGCAATTCCTGTGTTAGACTACTTCTCTGGTTTTTCAGGAAAATAGCATTCATAATATTTTTTTAATGGTAAGCTGCCCTGTATTTTGTCTGCACTAAGCTGTGCATGCAGTCTCACTTAACTAGAAAGAATTAATCCTGCAAGTTAAAAAGATAACGTTGCCCATTACATCTTATTAATGTCTACAACAGAAATGGTTTGATCAAAATCAGTGGAAAGAACACGTTCTGCACTCCTCTTTGAGAACTGATATGCTGGAGAACGCTGGGAAGGCAGAGGAAAGTAGGGAAGATGGCAAAACTCAACTTCTTTCAGGTAAAAGATGCCAGGATCCTAGGTTGTCCTGTATATTAAACATTTGTAGAAAATGCAGAAGGGTTGCTCATGAAGCCTGCCACTCCCCATGTATTGCTTGCCTTGTGCTATGGGAAGCTTTCATTCCCATAGGAAATTTAGGAATCAGGTCTTATATTCAGTCTGGGGTCACTCAGTTTCATCCCCAGGACTGGTATTTGTAGGAGTGAGAAAAGAACCAAGTTGCCCATGATTAAATTTGCTCTAGTCCCTAAGAACACCTGTTTATATATTTATTTTTTAGTAGCAATTCTGATTTGTTAAAGCACTATCTAGTACCTTCTTAGGAACAGCCTTTTCCCTGAGCCCATAAGCTGATGGATATTACAGCCCCTAATTAAAACCAGATAATGCATGAAAGATTTCTACAGTGCAAACCTTTCTCATAAGACCTAATTAAACCAAAAACCCTTACATATCTGTTTGCACAAGTGTGTTCTCATCAGGTCAGGCACCTGGTAGCACTGACTTAGATCCATCCTTCTCACAATACCTTGTTCTCGGGAATGAGGAGAGCAACCAAGCCTGGGACAGAAAATCAGATATTTCAGAAAGAATGGCCTATTACATTTAGCTAGGAATATAGTCTATCAGCAGTCTATCTGGCTCTGACCGTCCTATCAGTCAGGATAATGGTGAACCACAGAATAATGTGTTCATTTACATATAAATGTGCATAAAATATTTATGTGCATATATATACACATATATATGTGTATAATTGCATGCAGTTTGGCATACATAAATATGGTTTTAAATAATAGGGAGAAGTGATTTTCTGCAGATCATTCTTTTATTGTGCTTTGTTTTTTCCACTGTCTTGGGATTTGCAATTACATGGACAAGAGTACAGACTGATTTCTTTAATTCTTATTTTAAAGACTGAATTTAAACCTTAAATTAAGAGGGAACTAAGACTAGGCAGTGGAAGTTCTGGTTGTACCTTGACTACACTGCAGATTAAAAATCCAGGTATGTATCAATCTGTCTTTTCTTTCCCAAATAAACTAGATTCCATGGGAAGGGCACTCACATGTGTGCCCCACATGCCAGCCCAAATGTAGATGACAGTGGGACCAGGCCAGCAGGGGACATTTTGTCCTGTAGCAGTTCAGCTCCCTGTTGTCTCTTTTGCTGCTGAAAGAGGGGAAAAAAAAGATCAGTGGTTGAATAAAATATTGTTAGCACAATTTTGCTTTTATCTGCATAAACCATTGAGCCTTTTCTGAGTGGGAGTTAGGCATCCCTAGGGAAAGTGTCAAACTCCTGTGCTGGGAGCCAGACTGACTTGCACCCTTGTTAAAGGGCTCTTGGACTGTGGCCACTGTCATATTTCATGTAATGTAAACTATCTGCCTTTGTAAATCCTAATGTAGTGTGGAAAGTTCTTGAGAGAAAAAGCTGTGACTTGTGAAGAAAGCAGGTCTTTAAAAAAAGAGGAATAAGAAAAAGAAAGGAAAAAGAGCTAGAGGATCCTGTTACAGAGGGTGGGTCAGGTTCAGCAGGGTGCAGGAGCAGCTCAGTTTCATCCTGGTGGTCCAGAGCAGCTGTGAGCCTGGCTTCCCAGGCACTGAGACTGTGTTCAAGCCATTAGGGAATCAGGCCAAATATCTAAGGCTGGAGAGGGAGTTCTTTTTTTCATGGGTTACTGGGAGTATTTAATCAGTGATCACTCAGAAATTAAGATGCTACCTGTTCTGCCTAACCTCAGATTTTTGATTGTGGTGTGAGAACACGGAGCAAAGGGGGATTTCAGTTAAGAGTTGCTGGGAGTTTGTTTTGGTTGGACTTTTATTAATTGCATTTGGACAATTTGGAATTTGAAGTGCTGTGGCTTGTCAGTGGATGGTGGCTGGCAAAGCCTCCTTGAAGGGGAAGCACATTGCTCGTTTTTATAATGTGGCTCCAAGGCTGAAAATGGAGAGTGACTCTTTCTCACCCTCACTAAAAGCTGCAGCTAAAAAGGGAGGATGTGGCTGTCCCTTGCCCCCACCATCTGCTGACTGCTGCCTCCCTGCTTTCCCTCTGTGGGCTGGGGACTGTCTCTCAGCAGCCACATCTCTATTTCCAGCTGGCTGCAGACAGTCCCTTCTGGTAAATGGGCTTTAAAATCTCGGGGTGAGGTTGCCTAGCTGAAAGGTATCCATAATTTGTGACTGTTTGCACAGAGAGCTTTGCTTGGGAACACAAGGCAGTTCTTGTCTCTTAGAGGGGCTGATTTGTAGGAGAAAGTGTACTCCATAATGCAGGTGCTCTGTGGGTAGCAAAGGACTGGGCTCTGCTCATCCCTGCCACCCTAACAATTTTATATACCTTTTCTGGGCTGGTTATAATCACCATATGATGTGGGTCCTGAATTAACAGTTAATTAGAGACCTTTTGTGGGTGGTAGATCTTTTGCAGATGACTGTTTATGAATGAGCAGGCAGGCTCATTTGAAGTACCTGAGCTTGGCAGAAATAAATAATAAATTACTTTATATAGCTCCTAGATGATCTGGTGTCTCATCATTCTGCAAGGCAGAAATGTTCTGTCTGTAACCTATGGCTGGTGAGCACAACCAGAAACCATTTCTGTCACAAAGAGCCTGCTCAAGAGCAGCTGAGGAGCCACAGAAGGAGCTGTGCAGTAATTCTGGAGAATTAGTGGTGGGTAGCAGGTGGCTGGCCCTGAGTGAGTGTTGGCGAGCATGTTGAAGGCCATGACCTCCTCAGGCTTTTGAAACCTAAGAAACAAAGCTGCAGCTGGTGTGGACAGGAATCATGGTCTGTTACATGGACTGAATCAGGTTCATACAGAGAGTACCTTGTGTGATGGTGCTCAGGAGAGCCAGAAAAAAGCACTACTTGCTAACAAATAATGTGGATGTCATTGCAGGACTCTGCTATAGGCTGCCTAGCCTGGCCAATGACACTGATAAATTGTTCTTTGAGGAATGAAGAGATTCCTCTAAATCATAAGAAAGGCAACTAAGAAAGATGCCCTCCTTGATTTGCTCTTTGTTAACAGAGAGAGTCTTGAGTGAGGTGGAGATTGGTGGCTGTCTTGGCCACAGCTGCCATTAAATGATTGAGTTTAAAATCACTTGTTTTAAACAGGAGGAAAAGTACCAGCAAAACTTCAGTCCTGGACATGAGGAGAGCAGACTTCTGACTGCTCAGGGAATTAGTGAGTAAGGTTCCCTGAGAAAAAGCTTTTTCAGATGCTGGGGTCCATCTATGCTGGTCAGTTTTTAAGCAAAGGGCACAGGAGCAGGCAATTCCTAAATGTCTCAAGTCTATCAGATGAGGCAGAAGGTTCTCTTGGCTGAGCAGGGATTTTCCTTTGGAGATAAGGCAAAAAAGGAGGATGTATGAGCAGTGGAAGCAAGATCAGGTGACATCCTGTGTGCAGTCTTGGGCATCACAATATTAGAAAGATAAAAAGCAATTAGAGTGCCCAAAGAAGGGCTAAAAGATGATGAAGGGCCTTGAGGGGAAGCTGTGTGAGGAGCAGCTGAGGTCACTTGGTCTGTTCAGCCTGGAGGAGACTGAGGGGAGACCTCACTGCAGTTACAGCTTCCCTGTGAGGAGAAGAGGAGGGGCAGGCACTGATCTCTTTGTGGTGACAGTGACAAGAGCTAAAGTTATGTCAGAGGAGGGTTAGGACTGCATGTCAGGAGAAGGTTTTTTATCCAGAGTGGTTGGGCACTGGAACAGCTCTCCACAGAAGGGGTCATAGCAATGAGCCTGACAGAGCTCAGGAAGTACTTGGACAGTGCTCTCAGACATGTGGTGTGATTCTTGGAGCTGTCCTGTGCAGGGCCAGGAGCTGGACTTCTATGATCCTGCTGGGTCCCTTCCAACTCAAAATGTTGGGTAATTCTGTGATTCTGTTAAATCTGACATCTGCATCCTTCCCAGAACAGCAATTCCTGCTGTACCCTTTGGAGATGGCTCTGAGACTGCCATTTGCACTGACTTTTTCATGTGGACAGACAATTGATTCAACATTTCTTGGATCTTCTCTGGTGACAAGATGTCTTTATTAGGTTACAGAATTAAGCTCTTTATTGCTTACAGCTCAGCCAACACTGCAGACCTTCAAGCAGTGGTTGTCAGGTGTCTGTCTCCCTGGCAGGGAGTTGGTTACCATGTGTTTAAGAGCTAAGCTGAAGTCATGCTCCAAGGAGTGGGGTTCCTTGGGACATGTATAAGTCTGAGTTAGTCTCCTGGTGTCCCTGCCACCATGAAGAGAAACTATCTCTTGATCTACAGGACAGGAGTCATCTCATCATAATGTAGGTCTAAAATAGGCAAGATGATCTGCACTCTAGAGGTGCCTTTTTACACTCACTGACTGTAAAGATGAGTGGAATAGAACTCCCTCAGATGTCAAGTCTACACTGCAGGAAAAAGGGGAGGTGATTCCCTCCCAAGGTACTGCAGTGACCAAGTGACCAAGGTCATGTGGTGGTGACCTGGTAGCTTAGCAGGATAAAGACTTGCAATCTTCCTCCTGAGTCCACACTGACTGCTCTGAACACCAGAGTAGTCTTCATAGAAGAGAAAAGGGATATTAGTACTTGGGAACCTCCCTTTTGTGTTCTATCTGTTTTTTGGGGTCTTTTTTAATGTTCTGCCTGAGGACTTTCCCTCTGTACTTACAGTTTGGATTCACTGTGTAGTTTTGTCTTAATTTATGGTCACAAATTCTGGATTCCCTGTAAAATGTTTAGGTACCAGTTTATAAAAAGATTAAACAGGAAATAAAATGAGCATGTATTCCTGAAGCCTTGTTGACCTGACAGATTCTCTCAAGGCCCCAGGAGATCAGAAGCAGCATTCATCAAGTGAGGTATTGAGCATGTACCAGGTGTAGTGCTAATACTCAGGAGCTTTTGCATGGTAATAAGCCAGATTCATTGTTCTTTATTTGTGAACTGTGCACTTCTCTGCACTTGTGCATGCTTCCTCTTGAGCAGTTTAAAAGAGGACAATGCAGAACAGACACAGCAGCTTATAAATTAGTGTATTCAAACATGGGTTCAGCCTGAGCTGGGGGGAGTTCTCTGCAGTAGATTAGTGGCTGCAGCACTGCAATTCTCCTGGGAAATCAGCTGAGCACAAGTGTTTCCTTTAGAGGGCTTCTGACCTCTTTTGTGTTGCTCTTCTCAATTTCTGTGTCCTAAGAAAGGTGATATTAAAGCTGTTCCTTGTTGGTGTGCTTCCTTGGGAGCTTTGCAAAGTGCACAGGAGGGAAGTGGTTTCTGCTGCTCCTGAATGAAAAGTGATTGCTCAGAGTCCTGCAGGTCCAAGGAAGATGACATGTCAGCTAAGAGTGAGTGCTGCTCTCTGCGCTGGCAAACTGGATAATGGGGAAAGAATAATGCTATTGTCAAGGCACATCCTTCACTTTAATAAACCATTTTGAAAATAAGGGTTTGCTTTGATTTAATAGTGGTCCTTGGGGGGAAAAAAATTAAGATCTAGCATGAAAGCAAACATTCCTTGTCTGTTTTGAAATAAACATGCTGTCTTCTGCAGTACTGGGCTACCCTGTAAATTTTATAGATAAATAGGTTATGAGTAAGACAGTATTATTAGGAGTCATAACTTCTGTTGTGGATAAATCTGACCCCTTTAAAATGTAGAAACATTCTTATTTTATTATTCCAGCCTAACTTTCCCCTTTGAAAAGGTTGTCCTGTCTGTAAGTTTTATTTGAGATGTCATGATATACAACTTACTATTACTACTTTTGAGCTCTCAGTTGAGCAGAGGTTGTAGCAATACATTGTTATGCATGTCTCAGCTGCATACTCTGGAAGCTTAATACTGGGGGTTCTTCCCACTTCAGAATGACTGTTTTGGGACCAATTACCAAGTCACAGAGTTCTACAAAATATCTGACACTGCTTGTTGCAGTCCTCCTTGATTATCAATACACATGGAGCTGTGGGATCCTTTGTATTTCTTGATTGCTGCACCTGAACCCAATGTTATCTGTTAGTGACCACACCATTCAAAAATCAAGTTCTAATTTATTGCCTAATTTATAGGCCCACTTGATTAATCTATGACACAGTTGAACTCATGTTCAATGATTAATGTGAAATAAAAGGTAGTGTTACATGGCCCAGTTAGATTAGATGCTCTTGATCTAGTCCTGTCAGTCAGCCACAACTGTTAAACACTTTATGTTCTCATATAAAACTGTATTTGTGCTCCTGTCAGTTTTAAGGCTAAAAGAAGATCATATTATAATTAAATAGCTAGAGCTTATATAAGAGAATAGGGTAATTATCCATATATAATTATGAATTTATAGGAGGAGATGCTTAAAAATATATTATTTTTACCACATAAAATACTAAAGAAATTTTTCAATGTCATAAGAAAAAATTAGGAGTTCAGATTTCATTGCCTTTCTGTTAGGTGGTAACAAATGCCTTTCATGTCCTTGAAAATGCCCCCTAAAATATTGAATTTGATTATACATGCCCTACATAATCAATTAGGGTCAAATATGAGGATTCTTTTTGACTTTTAAATTTAGGTTTTATTCAATGCAAATTTACAGTTGAAGTTTTTACTCTTTGGACAGTATAAATGAAGGTAGCAGGAGAACCTCAGTGAGGCTTTGCTGGGACTTGGTAGCATTCCCCCTTTTAAAACATGGCAAGTGACAAGGCTGCTGGAGGGGCATTTCATCACCCTGGGCATCAGAAAGTGGCTTCAGATCCAACTGCTGCCAGGACAGTGTGGGCTTGATAGGAATTAAAAGATTCCACAGATCTTAAAGGAATGTCCTCATTAGGAAGGACACTTTTCTTCTCACCTTTCTTGTGTGTCAAGATCAATATCTCATCAGGGAAACCTTCAATACAGAGTATTTTGAACAAGCATATGATAAATAATACTCTTTTTACTATATTTGGGTTTCAGGAAAAATAATTTTCCTGGTGTAATGAGTGATAAGTAGAACAAAGATCATTTGGGAATAAAATGTGGCTGTTTGATCCATTTGATAATTTCCATCTGGATGGCATTTGCTTCCCTTACAAGGGGAATGGGAGCTGCCTGTTTCTAGGCAATCTGTTGAGCTTCTTTCACAGAAAAGGACAATTTAGCTTTTCCTTCCATATGGACATATATTATTACATTTACAAACATGTTGTTCATCTTTCTTTTTCTTTAGATCCTCTAAGAAGCCTTAATTCTTAGGTGGGCTGGGATGTGGGTCAAATATTCTTGGTTTTGTGGGGTTTTTTTTCTTCCCAGAAATCAGTAAGTGAGGGCAAAGATTCCCATTATTCTATATAGATAGGTACTAGTTAATTTACTAAACCAAAAAAAAAAACCTTGCTTTTTGGAGCAGAAAGGAAGTTAGCTGTAATGAGGCTGGAATTATCATTGTTCCTCTGGGCCTGACCATGCTGGAGGAATGGAAGTCTGCAAGTGTGACTCCAGGCTATTGTGGGATCCAAGTCATGCAATCTTGGGCATAAATTTAGCAAGTTCCAACTCAGGATTCTCCCTCTGGAATAATGAAGTACTCTAAACATTGAGAGGATCATTAAAATCATAATGTCATCCTGGCTAACCAAATAGAAACTGTTTTCTTAGTACAGTGAGGTGACAATGGTTAATGCTGTGGTTTTGCCACTGCCCTGGGACTACTGGATCTTGTGCATTTGTATAATTTTTTACCAACTTTTGATAAGATTCATGTATCAGAGGCAAAACTTCAGAGCTGCTTCCCTTCAGCACCCTGGGCAGGCAGACAGGTCTGTACCCTGCTGCCCTGGCTGAGCAGAGTCATTCCAGCAGGAATTCCTCCCTCCCAAAATGTCACAAGGTGCCCAAGTGCAGTAAGCACATAGGCATCGATACTTTTTCCTTGGAATACTTTTATTTGAAAAGTGATTCTGTTCTCTGCATCATATTTTGTTTTGGAAATGCTTGGGTCTAACACCTTTGAGAAAGTTAGAAATCTCTTTCCAATATCCCTGCATATAAAAGCATGAAGGAACATTTGTAGTTTAGAAGGACAACCCCATTTTCTTCATGAAAAGTCAATGTGGGGTTTTTTTCCTTTGCCAAACCCATGTGATGGAATCCTGCAGAAATGGGATATTGTGTCTGCCTGGAGCCAAGGAAAGGTACAAAATTAGGAAAAGAGTATGAATCAGTGCCTGGGGGTTTAGGACCACACCACCTTCATCCTCTTCTTTCTAGTAGGCCATGGGTACCGTTTATTCTCTTTTTTGGTCTGCTGTGGCTATGCCCAGACAGCTTGATTGCAGATTCATCCACAGAACAGTTCAGAGTTAAAACAGCCTTTTTTGCTGCCACTGATAATCATATGCCACTATCAGCAAAATTGCCACCTGTAATCAGATCTGTAAGAGCACAGATGGCTTCCAAATGCACTAATTCAGTACCAGAGCTGTGATTTTAGCAGCAATTGCTTCTTAGCATTTTGCATCTGGAATTTTTACTAACCTTCATATTTATCAAACAGCTGTAAATTGAGACATCCAGCTTGCAGGTACTTATGATCTAAAGACGTTTGAGGATGATTACACTCCTATTTCAACAGAGGCTTCCCCTGGTTAGGAGTTAGTGTCTGGTCCTCAGAGGATTTCAGTGCCTTGTCAGTCACATATTTAATTGGTGAGTTATGGCTTTTGGATTTCAATGCTTGCCCTCTTTTTTTTTTTTCCTTAATTTCCCTTGTCCTGTCTACTTGTTGGTAACCTGAAAGAAAGCAAGCTCTGCCTGCTTATATGGTGGACTTGAAGCAAGTCCAGGCCATAACACTCATGTTTGGGATATGCAATCCAAAAGACAACTCCTAACTTCCAGAAAATCAGATTTTTTCCATTTTCTGACCTTTAGCAATCTGCACCAGTGAGCAGAGCCATGTCTGAGGCAGCTGGTGGGAAGGCTCTTGCCTCTTTCACAGTCTGCATCTGATGTGGGAAGGGGGCATGGCAGACCTCACCCCCCAGTGCCCCAAATACAAGGTTTTCCCATTGAGGTGATACAGATCTCTCTGCTGAGAAGTTGAGAAATTTATTGTGGTTGGAAACAAAGGATTTAGCTGGAAAGAAAGGATTCCTTGCTGGCTTGGCTGTCTCCTTCAAGGGTGCTCATAACTGTCGTGTGACAGGAGGTGATGAAAAGAGTGTTGGTCAAATTTCTGGTGACAGGGAGTCTCATTATTCATGTAGTCCACAAGCCACAGTGAAATTATGAAGGATATAAGGTTAGTGGGCTAAGCTGGGTAGAGGTTTCTTTCCTACTCATTTTAAGGGAGGTGAGGAGGGCTTGTTAATTGTGTACACACAATTAACACCTCCAGGCTTCCTCTTGCCTTTTCACTTGCTACCCATTCTGATAGAACTTTTAAAACCAAAGTCTTTATGTCATTAATTCACATTTCTACCCCAAATTCTCACTTGTTCTACTGTTGAATATTAGGAAAGACAGTCAGCCTTTTCTGCTTGAGGTGTTGTGTTTCTCACATTCCTGCCTTGTGAATTTAGCAGCTAATTATTTCATATATTGTCTTTTTTATTCCATCCTATTTTATTACACCTGCTTCTTTTCATTCATTATTTTGTTTGTTTAGTCCACTTTTATTAAAGTAATTGTACCACCACATATTTTAATGCAAATTTTATGCAGACTGCCTAGCTAATGCTGAAGATAGTGACTGAGATGAGCAATGTTTTGCCAATCTCCAAAATATAGAATGAACAAGGAAAAATCACAGTGTTGATTGGGAGTGGCTGATACTAGAAAGCTGTGTCCCTGTTGAACCAAAGCATTTAAAGCATTATCTGAAACTGCATTGTAACTGGAATGCTGTATAGGCCAGGGGGGTAACAATTGACTTAACAGTAGCAACTCAGATGAACTGAGGGACACTGAACTGACTGTGCTGAGCTGGGGACACTGTTAAATTGACTTTCCTCCCTGAAACAAAAGCTCCAGTGCCTGCTTTTACACTGTCAGTGATTGAAAAAGCTAATGAAAACACTCTTCTTGCTGTATGATTTTTGTTTTCTCTCCAGGGATGAGTTTACCACTTGGTTCAGTCTGTATTATTTATCAGTGGAGAGAAGCATCCTGATGTTCAGTTCAGAGATGAGGATAAGCTAGGATGTTGCAATAAATTGCATGCAGAATGCAAGGTAGGCTCAATAAAAATGAACATGTTAAGTTTAATCTCAACAGCAAATGAGTTTTATTTAAATTTCATGCTTTTTTTTTCTTAGTTTCATTTACATAGAGAAAACCCTCTATGCTAATTTTTAGGAGTGTTACATTTCAAATAAGCACATTGATCTTGAAACACTCAATAAAGTCAATAGGACCATTTCTGGTGACAAATGCACGTCTGTCATTTTTTGCACAATAGTCACTGACATATAATCTATTCTGTTGCCTTACCAAAAAAAAAAAAGCCAGCAAACTAAGTAGAAATGTATATCATAATGGTGTTAAAACAAACAATTTAAAATTTGTCTTAATGTAATTATTCAATTTTCCCTGAAATACCATGTTTATTTGTATTTCCTATTCGTTTTAGAAGTCTGGGGGGGTCCTTGCTCTCATTGGTTCTGGTCCCTCACTTGGACTTGGCCAGGACTTGGGTTGTACAATGTTGCTGAGTCAGCCAGTTTGTATAAACCATTTACCTGCCTCTCTGAGCTGTGTAAGGCTTGTTTTGATTGCATTCAAGATCCACACAGTCTTAAACTAGCACCCTTCACCATGCCCTTGAAATACAGCAGCTTTATCCTTCACTGAGGCACAGAGAGATTAAGTCCAAAATCATGCAGAGTCTGTAGCAAAACAGGGTATCAAAATCTGCTCTAAATCCAAGGGCAGTGCACTAAGCAATGGATCCTTTTACATCAAGAAGGAAGAGCTGACACATTTTCACCCAATACAAATAAACATATTAAAAGCTGAGATGTAATTTTAATGGGAGATTGATTTATGTATTAACTAAATACAGAAGAATTTATGTCTGGAGAAGGGTGACTTGAGGGAACTTTATCCCTCTCTACACTTGCCTGAAAGGAGGTTGTAACCAGGTGGGATGGCCTCTTCTCCTGGGTACCAAGTGACAAGAGGAAGGGAATGGCCTCAGAGTTGCACCAGAGGAGGTTTAGATTGGATATTAGGAAAAATTTCTACACAGAAAGGGTTGTCAAGGACATGCTGCTCAGGGAAAGGGTGGAGTATGAAGGTATTTTAAAGATGTGTAGATGTGACACTTAGGAGCATGGTTTGTTCTCTGGTGGACTTGGCAGTGCTGGTTATTAGTTGAACTTCATGATCTTGAAGGACTTTTTCACCTAAACAATTCTGTGATTCTGAATAGATGTAGTGCTTGTGAAAGGTGCCATACTGATTCCCTGGGACATGCAGGAGTCCTGTATTCATTAACAGACACAATAATTTGCATTGATCGAGCTACTGAAAGCTTGTGTGGACTTGACAGAGATACTTTTCTACAAAAATGAGAGTTCACAGTCTGTACTTTGACACTTTGGTTGCCTAAATGCTTAGATCACTGTTCATCAGGAGACATGTTAGTGGATTCCTCATGAGATTCCAAGTACTTACCTGCTGCTCCATCTTCCCCTTCCACAAATCAGAGTTTCCTCTCTTTCAGTGTTTCCTCTGTCTGCCCCATATGCCACTTCCACGTTTCACTCCCTCTGGAGACCTGCAATGCTGTTAACTGTCGCCCTGATTTTCTAATATTTTCTAAGCTTTCTGATGTTTACTTCCTTGTGGAGAACTTTCTCACACACTTTCTGTAGATAACACATTGTTTTGCATTCCTTTATGGAGGAAGAAAAACTTGATAGACTGTTAGTTTGTCCAGTGGCATTGGAGAGGTGGCACTGTCACCCTCCAATCCACTGTCACTTTTGGAAAACTGTAAATATTGGGGTCAGAAAATAAACTTTCTCTTTTGCTCTTCACCTCGGAGCAAGGGTGTGCGTCTGTTTCTTTCGTGTCCAGTTGCGACAGTTAACCATTTTTCACAGCTCCTGGCAACTGGCTGGACAGGAGACAGTGGTTGCTGCAGCTCACTTGGGTCTCAGTATGTGCTCATTTTAACCTACACATCTGTGCTGACTTAGTCAGGATCACTTGACTCTCTTTTTATTAGGAAAATTTAAATAACTTTCTGATAACTTATTGAAAATGCATTCTAATATCAATATATAAATTTAATACATTGTCTTCTTTATACTCTTTTGGTATAGATGCAATATTAAGGGTACACAGGATGTTTGGCTACTGTTATCTCTAGTTTAAAATTATGTACTCTTTGCAATTCTTCAACATCTTCCTGTGAACATTAATTTTAAATGTGTCTTTGCTGCCCTTGCCATTACTCTGAACACAGTCCCCATGAGTGTAACATCACTACTCCTAGTCATCCTGTCATTTGGATTTATGCAAGTGCTCTCTGAAAGGACATAGGAACTTTCAAAGGGATGTTGTTTCCATCTTCTTTTCAAGGCCTTGGTCCTGTCTCATAAATGATAATAGTGGTCCCATTTTCTTTATTGTTATACAATAATATGTGGTGTTCATGCAATAATTCATGGGTTTAGATGTCAGTATAGATATGTGCATTTAGGCACACATCTTTAGGCTGTTTAAATTGTTTGTGTTCCATCAGACTAAGATAGTAGTTGAATAATTTTTTGCTTGCAGTTGCTGTTTGTATCCAGGTTTTTTGGTCAATGTTTATACTGTGGCACTCAGGAGACTTTTTTGCAAACAAAATGTCAGTTTCATGGCTGAAGCCCTTGCTCAACATCAACTAGGAGCTGATTCTTTGAGCAGTCCTTTTGAAATCCACTTCTTCTTGATGATTAAGTTGCTCTTTGCCATGCAAAGCTAAAATAAAATCCAAATAATCCAAATTAGCTGTATGGACTGAAGATGAACACACCAGCTTAAAAGAGAATTTGGATATATCTGCACAGCCCCAAGCAGGGGGGAGCTGGCATGAATATCTGCCACTTCATTTATGCAGTGAATACTGGGTCAAGTTGGAGAGATTCTTTTGTCTTTCTGTAGCACAGGTACAGGCAGAGTAAGCCAGTAGCTTCCTGTGAAAGCCTGGAAATGTATCTTTTGTTTGAATTAGCCTGAGAGTTAGCTGAATGGTAAAGCTGTTTAATTATTTAAAGATGCTTAAGCAAGTCAGTTACCTAAATATGTATGTGGGGAGGAGGGGAAGAACAATAATGACTGTAGGATTTGGCCTAATATACCTAGCCTG
This sequence comes from Serinus canaria, assembly GCF_022539315.1. Lineage (NCBI taxonomy): Eukaryota > Metazoa > Chordata > Aves > Passeriformes > Fringillidae > Serinus > Serinus canaria. The sequence goes on along the minus strand of NC_066317.1, from coordinate 59,166,745 downwards.
GGTTTTCAATTTTTACATATATATTACTGTCTTTGTTTACATATATATTACTTACTTTATAGCCTTCCTACAGTAATTGGTGGATGTGAGTCAGAGAATAAGCTTGAAACCAAATATTAGAAAGCTTTAATAGACCATTTCTAGTCAGGCATGTGAATACCACAGCTGCACTAGGGTCAGAGAGACTGTTATGTTTGTCTCCAAGCCTGACAGGAGATCTACTTGCCCTTGAGTCCATCTAATCAAATCATAATAAAGTAAGTGCTATGAAACATAGATCACCCTTTAATAGCCAGCTACAACTTCATGACTGCCAAATGTAGCTATCTATCCTATATTAAATCATATAAACATGTGCTTTTCACATCCCCTTTTTAACTATTTTTGTTTTCTGCTATGGTTATACCCAGATGAGGAACTGGGGAAGTCTGCCACGAGTTCAGCAAGTACTAAGGTAACCCAAGTCTTTGCCGAAAGACATTATTTATTCTATTAATGTTTAATCTGGAGCAACCACTGACCTGCATAATTTGCTAGAGATGGGTAAGCTGCTCCCTGAATACCTCTAATGCTCTCATGCTTTCTTCATTTTTTAGAAGGAATGTAAACAAATAAACACCAAATACTGAATTGTGGAAAAAAAGGTGTGAAACAAGCCAAGAGTACTTGGTATTGCCCATAAATTTTCCTGTCTGTTTTTCTGGAATTCCTCTGGGGGCTCATCAGTGTCTCTGAGCTGGTTGGCTGCTCAGGGGCTCTCCTGGCACACTGAGGTGGTTCCCAGCACACAGCATGTGATGTGCATTCTCAGGCACACATCACCTTCTGCTGGGATTTGTGGTTCTCCCCCCAGTGAGCCCCTGCAGACACCAACTTACTCATCCTGAGCAGTGGGGCTGCCCTTGGTGGTATTGCTCCTGCTCAGCCTTATCCATCTTTTGTGGGCTCTGAATGCTGAGGCAGCTTCTGAGTCTGTTACAGCAGCTCTTTAACCATTTACAGTTATTGCTCCAAGTTCACCAAGATTAGGTTCATTTCTCTGAGCTAGAGTTAACTCTGAATATTATTTGAAACAAATTCTGTGCACAAATTCTTTTAAACAAAATATCTGCGCTATTTTTCCTGTGTGTCCTTTATCCCAGATGTCTTAATCATCTGGAATTATTTGATTCAGTCTGTGATCTAAAAATGCTCATTTGACCCTTTGTTTCTCATGTCAACACCCTGCATCTGTCCTTGGAAATTTAGTACCTTCTTCCACAGCAGATACTGGTCCTTTTTCTGTCAGCTGTATGTGCTGGTGATACAAGTATGAGAAAAAATAGGAAAAACTGTGTAGCCAAGTGGCAGATGGGTTTACCTTGTCCCTTTGCCCCCAGTCCACCTAATCTCTGCTGCAGGGGTCTCTTCCAGCACCCCACACCAGTGACCTAGGAGCTGCCAATAAAAAATACAACAGGCGAGACCATTTCTTTCTGTGCCCTGTGAAATTCTCACAGATGTCAATTGCTCCCTTGCAGGTGCTGTGAGGGGAGTAGGATTGTCCCAGGGGCTGTTAAATACAAGCATTTTTATGCCAAGGATATTATAGTATTCTCTCCCACAGGAAAGAGAGAACTTTTTTCAATGCCATTAACACTTAGTTCCCTAAAAGATTGAAATCACTGACTTGAAACCATGATAATGTTTAGTATGAAATAATTAATTTAATTTATAAACAATTTATTAACTTTTAGTGAGGCCTTTAGCAGAGGTACAGACACCAAAGCATAGTGCAGTAAAGCACTTTGCCAAAAATATATTCCAAAAAATTCTAAAGATAATGAAATTTTAAATGGTAAAGATTTAAGAAAAGCTGCTTTACTTACAAGTGTTCTGACACTCTTGTGTTACAGAATAAAATAAAACTCAGTGCAATTCCTTTCTCATTTCATATACCACATATTACATATGTATATACTATGTAGCACACAAAGTACTGCAATCTCTGCTGCTGCAATCAAGTAAAACTCCTTTCAGGGTAAAGATTAGTACTCATTTACTAGCTTGGTCTAGCATTGTACTAGAAAAAATTGTGCAGTGAGTAGCATTGCTAAAAAGGCTGTACAAAACTCATTTCTTTTGCCATTAACGTTTCTTCTCTTTCCAGGCTGCCTTAGAAAGCTCAGTCTCTCTGTGTCCATTTCAAATCAGTGTTCAGACTGCTGGTGTTTCTGGCTGGCTGTCTAAGACAAATGTCCAGTGCAGTTGTAGGAGAGCAGCCCCATGATTTGAAGTTGTTTTGCTCTGAAAAGCACCAGCCTGTCACCAGCTCTTGTAAGGCAGCAGTTGTGCTCTACATGGGAAAGTTAATGCCAATGTTTATCCCCACAACATCTCTGTGCTGAGGCCATGCTATTGCCTTTGTGGCAAAAGCTTCTTTAATTTAAATACAGGCACATTCAAATACAGAGACACTTTTATGCCAGAGAACCTGTAAAGGGCCAGTATTACATCCATTTATTGGTTTTTCAGCAGAAATGCACAAAGTATTTTAGTGCTTTTTTGGTTGGGTTTTTTTTTTTTTTAACTGAAGCATCTGTTTGTGATTGCTGAGTAGATATCATGTATCAGAGAAGAGCAGAGTTTCAGTTCCTCATTAAAACCGAATTCCAAGTGACAGCAGACGGAGTAGGAGCTGGGATTAATTGTTAAGGAAAGTGAGAGCTGAGGGCATTTCTGTTTCAGTTTTAAGAATCATACTTCCTGCCCTAGTTATCTCTGAGATGTTTGGATTTTATACAGATTGATAAGGAGTCATTCAGCCAGTTGGATGACAAAGACAACACAAATTTACTCATTTGAGATAAAACTTTGTTTGATTTGGGATTTTTTTTTAAACTTTGAAATAAAAATTAGTAAATCTTGATTTCACACAATTTCTGGAAGGATTAGTCTTGATGACAGATATGAAAAAGTAAAAGGAAATTATCTTGATCTTCTTGCTTGTGCTGTTAGTCAAGGCAAAATCATTTTACTCATCTAAATGACAAAGTGATTCTTACGTGTTTATAGCCATACAGTAGATTCTGCATGTTTGCTGGTTTATTTTTAATTAATGCATGTAAAGCTTAATCTTAATTTTTTCACACTAAATATTTAGTCTCTGATGATATTCCATAGCTTATTCAACAGATGGAAATTTAATATTTTTAAAACACCTTTAATTTATTTTAACAACCTACCTTTTTCTAACAGAGGTGTCTTTCAATATATCTCGAGAGAAATGGAAAACTGCCTTGGCAAATACCATACTGTAGTCAATAGAAGAGAAAGCTAATGATGAAAACTAGTTGTCTTGGGTAAAATCAAAAATTCTGTAAGTGCTGATGGACACTACTTCCTTTTTTTTTTTATAAGAAGTATTTGACTCACATTCTAATCCCTAAATTGCACTCAGATTGCATGTGTTGGCCTGAGGTTTAGTTTACACTTTTGAAATTAATCCCCTGCTCATTCCCTCTGCTGCAGTATAGATAAAATAGTGCAGTAGGCAAAACTAATTTCTTCTAAGTGACTCTGTACTGAAAAATGCTTTCCAGATGCTGATGGTTTTCAGTTCATCAGACCAGACTAAAGATATTCCAAAATCAAGCCCCAAAACTTGTCCACTGTGTCTACTGAGTCCTTAATACCAGATTTCTGTTCTCTGTGCTCCTATGGCATTTCATTAACTGCTAAGTTAGACAAAGCACAACATATGAATGGTAATTTTACATTTTTACTGTACTTTAGCTGGTTTTGTAGTCACTTTACTGTACTTTAGCTGGTTTTGTAGTCACTAAAGGTAACTTCAAACACCTCAGTAGGTCAGGCTGTATGATGACAATCTTGTTTTCAATGCTCTCTACCAAAATATTTTAACATTGCCAAAGAAAAAAATTTCCTTTCTCCCAAACGTTTTTTCACAAAATAGGAAATGCCTTTAAAAGCAGACATTTGTTAAGCAAAAAAAACCCCAAGCAACAAAACAAAACAGAATTTAATAATCAGATGCTTTTTTATACAATTGCAAACACATGGTCCTTGATTATCTTTGCAAGAATAATACAATCTTGAAAAAGTGGTTGTAACTTAAATAAGTTTAAATAAAACTTATTTATAAGACAAATAAGTTTTTGATGCTAACAGTATATTACTTACTTGTGTGCTTTTATTAGCACAGAATAGCTCCTGTTAAAGTCAGTGGTGAAATGCAGTTCAGTTGAGCAGGATCAAAGCCTGAAGCAATACACAATTTCCTTCTTACTTGTGATGCTCTTCATAAAACATGCAATTTTCACCCTTTGTGCTCAAGTAGAGGCTCCTGAGAGAGAGCTTTGTTCCAGCATCAGGAGCACACTACACTGTCTCTGGTTGCAAAACTCCTTTAATCTGGAGGTGACAAACAGGAGAGATTAATGGCTTCAATTTGGGCACACAGAGCCACATGGATTCTTTAACAAAGGCACAACAAGATTCCCTGGGATTTAAGGAAGAAAATATTGACTTGGTTCATGAGTATAAAATATACATTATTGTATAGTTTCAGATCTTTTTAACATCTCCTTAGAGATGGGAATGCTCAGTACACTACAGTGCCATATCAGCAGAACTGCTTAAGTGAATGTTTAGGGCAATTTCATGAACTTCAATAGCAGAAGACAGTTCACTAAAGGTGTAGATAAAGTGAGGGGTTGGGCAGGTGTTTAAACATTGGAGTAGGTGTTACATCATTGTTACATCAAGAAGACGGTCAAGACGCAGAGAGCCTGGGTGATTTCTCCAGCAGTTACCAAGAAGTCTGGGGGTAAGAAAGAAGCTGAACCAAATTTTATTGTGCTTTAAACCCCAGATTAGACTCAAGAGTGACCTACAAAATCACCCTAAAATGCAGATGATGTCAACACTGCTATTTATTGGTGCAGATCCTGGTAGAATGGGGAAAAAATCCAGTCTTTGTACCACGAGGGGCTTTTACTAAGCATCTTTTTATATGGATGTTTTGGATAAGATATTTTAGGCTAGTTTTTTCAATGAAAGTGTGGAAAGCTTTTAACACAGAAATAAATTTTAAAAGTTTCAGTCATCCCTTTGATATATCTATGTATATTTTTCCTTGTCTTTGTGTTGCTTTTAGAGACTATTTGACCCTTTTCTGCAAAAGATGAGAAAGACAGGCTAGGATTTTAAGGGAGGTTGCAGAAATGATGTTGATAGATTTTAATTGCTAGCCAGTGTGCTGTCCTTTTTGATAAAACCTTTTCTTAAGTCAATTAAAATAAAAGGCTTAGAACACAGGAGGGTGCAAAGAGGTGAGAAGAAATGATGTATGGCCATATTAGCTGGAGAGGTGTAATATTCATTTGCAAAGACACAAGGGAATGCAATGATGATGGGACAAAAAAAAAGTCCTCTCCTCTGTTATGCTGGGAGCTTAGGAAGATTTTTCCGTGTTGGTTTGTGTGAGTGTTGCAAGAAAATGCAGTTAAGACTTTCTGAAGATTAACTTGTGACGTGTGAGACTGAAACCAAGAAACACTGAGCACCATTCAGGCCTCTGTGAAGGTGTGACACACTCAGCACTTTTATAAAACCAGGCCATTTAATTATAGCTGGGAGGCTAGGGAAGGTGAGTTTTAAAAATCATAGCCAAAAGCCTTAAAATATCAAAGGGAAGTAAATCTAAAAGTTAGAAGTGTGAAGTTGACATATGGTGCAATGATTCTTGGGTTGGTGTCAATTATGCAGGTTGATTGGAATTAAATAGAACTTTAACAGTATTGGGAAAGCAGGTGGATGGACCCAATGTAATCAGTTTCTTCCCTCTGCAGTCTCAGCTGGATATCTTTGAATTAAATATTTTTGTTGGAAAATGGCTGTGGTCTAACAAAAATTTTTACTGGATTTGTAAGGGCTTATCTTTCCTATTCTGTCTACAGACTGCAATTGAAACAATGAGAAAGAAAAGGCCAAATGCAGGAGATACAAAAGCTCTTTGTTAGCTAAATCACAAACAGTAAGAAATAAAAACTTAAACACCAACAAAGCAACAAAAAAACCCCAAATGCAACTGACCATATGATCATAGAGCTTTCCAGTCCAAGAATCCCTTCAGCTTTCTGCTCTGTGAGACTCCAAGGCCAAAACAGATTCTGCATTTTGTGTCAAGACTGCAGTGATAGAATATTCTTACAGTGGATTTAGTTCATCCCCATCAGTTCTTCCACTGATACTGGTGGAGGTTTTTATAGTGCATGGCTTTGGGGCACTATACTTTGAAGTTCAGTTCCCCTCCTTCCTGAAAATAGAATAGTAATCCTGCTGCTTTTGGGAGAAGAAGTTGGCTCAGAGAAGAATTATATTAGCATGAAATATTAAAAAATATAAAAATAAAGAAGAAACTTGCTTGAGAGAGAACAATGAACACTCATTTGCTGTCTCATGGAGACATTTTGTGACTCTGTGGAAGATCACCACATGACTTAGATGCTGCTGAAGTCTCCCTTGAGGGCCCTCTGTTTTGTCTCTTTTGCTTGAATGATTACTTAGAATGAGAATTCTTTGCCTGTCCTGCACCTGAAGCAATTAAAACTGGATAGAGCTACTCATGTTTTTCTGATCTGTGATCATGTGTGCCCTCTCAGGCAGTTTGTGCAGCTGGAGGAAACATCAACATTATTAATGGAGGAAACATCAACATTAAAACTATATTTTCTGGCTGAAATTCTTACAGGAGCTAATCCTGTATTTTAATAAGAAACCAGAAAAAGAAAAGAAAAAAATTTACCTTGGTTCCCCAGTACCTCCCTCCATGCCTAACCTTCATGTCCCTATCCTGGTTGTGGGAGCTTTCATCCAGCTTTAGATTCAAGAGCAATGTCTTCTCTTGTCTACAGAAGAGCTGTCAAGGAAGCATCTAAATGTGTGTTGATCTCTTATGAACTTGTGGCAGACTGCTGGCAAGCAAATCCCTAGTTGAATGAAAGTCGTTGACTCTTAAAAAGAGCCTATTAAGTACAGGAAAATAAAAAGCAAATTGAAGATGTCTCTGTGTTTAATGTTGCATTAGCTGCATAACTTGTTCTGAATGTTCTTCTTTTTGAAATATTGTGGAGATCTAAATAATCTGCAAATCTGATCAAGAACTCTAGTTTCTCCAAGACACTAATAAATTGGCCAACCATAGTATAAAATATACATTAGTCCTGGGATCTCATGTAGAAGTTTAATTGTGTGCTAAACTGAAAACAGAAAAAAACCAGCAAGTTTAAATAGTGTTGTCATAATATATTGCATGACATACTCTAGTATTTAGAGATAAGTGTTTTTGGAAAAGGAGAGGGAATGGGATAAATGTAACATCATGAGTAGAGTACACATGAATTTCATAGACTATTAATCTTTAATCTTTAGACTTCCTATTTAAGCCTACAAATACATTAATCCAGGCATCAGCTCTTCTCTGCTATCTTGATCATGCAGGTCACAGATGTTGCTATAGTAACCTTGCATTACCAATGCAAAGACAGTGAAGAATCTGGCTATCTAGATAAATAAAATAATTGAGGGGTGCTTGCAACAGCATTCTGCTTAATGTACTGCTTAGATCCATTGAATGAGCACTTGGTCCTGCATGGATTAGGGCCTTGCCTTGAGGAGTGTGAGAAAGGCTGGCTCTTGAAGGCAATTTCCTGTGAGACAGGTCAGTAATTAGAGAGATGCTCTTCCCTGGGAAGGCCCATGATTTGTATCACAGCTGATGTTCATTTGTTCCAGTCAGCAGTCCCATTGTCAGAAGACAGAGTGCCATGGATCCTGGGTGTGGAGCCTGCTCTCTGGGTGCAGATGTTGTTTAGGTGTTTTGAAAACCAAGAAAAGGTGTTTTCTGTGAGGCTGAGGTAAACCCATGTTGTTGGATGCAGCTGTTGAAGATACAGCCCAGTGCTAGTGGAGACCAGACACTTTGTCTTACAGGAGAAACAGCCTGATTACAGAGTGGTTTGTTACAGGCATCCTTAAATGCTACTGCTGGTCTGTCATGGGGACCTGTCTTGATGACAAAGGAATGAGAATTTTCAAGTGAGAAACAACAAAATTCTGAATCAGATTTTCCTGTGAGTTGACTATTTCTCCTATTTGCTCTGTGGACTTGAGCCCCCAATGAAGCTTTGCAGTATTTTGGTATGTAGAAGACCCATGTGAACTCTACAGGCAGGAAAATCCTAATTTGACTACTTTTTTAGTAGAGTGAGGAAGCTCCCTGTGAGAGATGTTTGCTTTTACCTTGCCTCTGATTTTTCAGAAGGCACTTCCTTCTTGTAGGAAATTCTTATAGAAAGTTTGAGGCTTTTTTTTTTTGTTTAAGTATGGCCACTGGCTTCAAAAGTAATGCAGGAACACAGATAAATAGAGGCAGTAGTGACTGTAGACATCACGGAATAATGATGATTACTCCATTTGCATTGGAAACCAAGCCTAAAAATACTCCTGTAGCCACAGCTCATCTGTGCTACCAATTGAATTTGCTGGCTAAGCCTGTAAAATACCACTTGAGCCTAAACCAGTGAAATAAGGGAAGAGTTAAAATTCTGGTCTCCTGTGAGCCTTTGTTCAGCCTTCAGTCCTACAAAGGAAACCTCTCATTGCTTTAGAAGGGACCCAACTCTTTTCCTTTTTGTCTGGCCCTGAAAAGGCAGATCAGTTTTGCTGCTTGCTTTATTGAGACTGTCAGCCCGCTCCTGCCGAGAGGCTGCTGCTGGCCGGGCAGCTTTCTGCAGGGGGAACAAGGGAAAGAAAGATTCTGCATCAGAAATTCCACTTGTGTTGCTTTCCTTGCCTCCTTCCCAGCACAAAGGTGCTTTTGTTTGTGCTCAAGAACCAACTAAAAAGTTTGGCCGTGAAATGAGCTCTCCTCTGGAGAAAGGGGAAGGGGTGGAACATGTGGCATGCAGCCTGAGACAGACTTGTGCCCACTCCCTGCTCCAGGTCATGGGCTAGAGATGGCTGTTGCATTAGCTGGTTGCTGTGTTACTTCACACAGCTGCAGGGCAGCTCATGAGACAGCAGTTGCTGGTTTGAATCCTTGAAGAAGTAATTTAATAACTTGGAATATTTTATTCTTATTGTGTGATATAATTAGATAGGAGAAAACTTGACAAAAAAAGTGCTTCCCCCTTGTTGGTGGGACACAGGGAATATTTGGGTATTTTTAATTTGCTCACATTGGTATTTTTTTCGATTAAGAGTGTTTGGTGCTGCCAAAAGTGGGAGAGAAGAAAAGCATTTCCCTTGCAGTTGACACTCACTTAGGCTTTTCAAGTTGGGCATTACTTCAGTAGACTAAATAATGTTAGACTCATGGAAATAAAAATTCTCCCAGCAGTTCCAACTGGTGTACACCCTGGTGTTCACTCTTACTGTGTAGAGTGTATCAATCTCTGCTGATAAAATAGGTTCTGCCCCCTAAAAAGATCTTATCCATGTTGCTTGTTTCTTGTGTAACCAAAGATTTGCAGGATTAGGGAAGTATACACATTTTCTACCTGTCACAGACTAGGGAGTTTTTTATGTATTAGTCTTATGAAAATGTAGCCTTGCACTAAGCACTGCTGGGCACATTTCAGGGTTTAGGCTCCAGCAATAAGAGCATAGATATGGCCCCTATATCCAAGGCAGTTGGGCACTAAATCAGATGGGTAACTGAATGTCCAACTCTGTGCTTAAATCCCTTGGACAATGATAGAGGAAGCTTGAAGGAATTTGTTTATTTCCTCTTGCTTCTGCAAAAGTGGGTAGTTTTACATATTTTGAAGTGAAGACAGAATGCATAATGCCTCCATAAGAAATGTTGGTGAAGTGAGGGTTCCTAGAAGTTGCCCAGAGTCATTCTTTAGGGGCTTGGTGCCCTTTCTCAGTTTCAGGTCTATGGAATTTGCAGGATAATCAGCCACATACTTCCAATGACTTGGTATGTTCAAGCAAAGGTGTGGGATACAGAATGTCTGCATAATTAGCTGGGACAACTTCCTTCTGGATTTTTGGCTAAAAATGGCTCAGAGCCATTTGAAAAGACCTTTGAACCTGGTGTCCAATAATGCAAGTTGGACACTGACTTGTGGATGACTGGAGAGAAAACACAGTCATTCTGTTGCTCATTGCAGCCTGGGCACAGATGTGAGAAACGGAAGAAGCTGTGGTCTGGGGAGCTGCTTTCCATCAGAGGAACATACCAGTTGGACTAGTTCATCCCAGGGCTGCTGCTGAATCTTCAAAAGACATCACATAAAAATCTATTTATAATCGAGTGAGGAAGGGTGGGGAGAAATAAAGTGTGAACAAACCATTTATTTAAAAATTAGTTCATGCTTTCAGCGAAGTTCTGGTTCTCCCTGTGAGCTTGCCAACATCCCTTAATTCATATCACTTAGAATAAAATTAATTCTGGGTGTAAGGAATGTTTGAATTGTCTTTTCTGTATCACTAAATAATGATTGCTTGGGGAGATAGGAAACGTAAATTGAAAATGAATGAGGTATAGCTGGTAATATGTTAGATGCATTATCTCCAACCTGAGACCTTCAGTCAAAAGAGAAGATCATCTGTAATCGTTAAAGAGCACTGCAGCAGGTACTTGTATTTTAACTTTTCCTCTTTTTTGAGTTGAATTTTCTCCTCATAACCACTGCAACACTCTTCTGAGGAAGCATGTGCCATGACTTCTTAGATTGCCTAAATTACATTATTTTCTTGTAGTATATGAGACAGAGGATGCAGGGGATCTGTACTTTCCTGAATGACTGAACTTCACTTGTTTTCTGGAAATGTGAAATTTTTCCCTTTGCTTTCTTTTTCTGAAAAAATCTCACTTTCTACAATTTGTATCTGAACAATTCAAACCATGAAAACATTAAGCCTCATATTTATGCTCCTGGATTGGAACTGATTTTTTCTTTTCTTCTAGCTATGTCATTACAACTCCCCTTAAATTACACTGAGTCAGGCAGCAGTGTAGAAGGGGTACTAACTGGTCCCATGAAGTACCCCTTGTGCTTTGCTGAATGGCAGAGGATGTGTTTCTTAAACCTGAGCCTCATTTTTAACATTTAGAAAACAGGGCTGTTATTGCTGATGGTAACAGTGAATAACGTAGTGAATTCAGATCATCTGGGGCAAGATTTACTAGACAAATGTGCTGGATGGAGAGGAGTATGGCTGCCTCAAATTCCCCACCAAATATTCCCAATGAGAACAGCAAAGTGAAAGCAGATGGAGACTTCTCTCTCTTGCTGAAGAGAAGTGGGACTGGTTTTAGTGGGTGTCCTTGTAAACCTCCTGGTCTGTGGTCCCATGGAGCAAGGGGGAATCTTTGAAGCCTTGTGTCTCCTGGGGCTAGAGCAGCTTGGCACTTCTGAAGTTAGTGGCATTAACCATCCACCAATGAAGTGCATAAGCAACAGTGGGATTTGTAATTTAATTGAACTCTGCTGTTCTAGCTGTTAATTAAACTCCTGGTATGGTTTTTCATGTTTAGCTGTATCATTACACTTAACAGAATGTTTGTTGTTACCTGCTGGGATTTTGAATAATTCACAGTATTTACATACAATTAGGGACCATCATAAGTTCTCCCTGGAGAAAACCAAAAGTGCTTTGCTGGTTTTCTGTACTTGAAGATAAGTGGAAGACAGGTTCTGACTTTGGTCCTTTGGTCTTTGTGGTCCTTTATCAGAAAGAAAATTTTGAATCAGCCAATAAAATTAAAGTATACATCTCAAGAGTATAGTATGCACAGTATATTTGAAATATTTTTATGAAATTACTTGCCAAGCTGGAAATAACCCAAGTAAATCAGCCCTGGACCTCTGTAAACAGCAGTGTGTTGTACTTTCAGTTAATTGTTTCCACAGATGTAGTCAATGTTGTGTTTATTCTATGGCAGTGTTACTGCAGCTCTCATTTTCATTTCGTTTCCTTTTCTTAATGGATGGGTTTACTAAATCTAAAAATAAAATCTTATTTTCCCATCATGACAGGGATTTTCTTACATGGCTTTTGTGAGTTGCCCTAGAAACAAAAAAACACTGAAGTTAGGTCAGAAAAATAAGTGTCACGCCAGTCATTGTTGTTTTGGTTTCTTTGGTTCCATCATAATACTGGATAAATTATGTGACTGAGGAGTCCAGCTGATAGTTGATGCTGGCAGGTGGCTTCTGAACAAAGATAGGTGTGGCATATTCCTTTTGATGAGAAGAAGCTCAGTGGGAATATTACATGGTGAAAAGTGTCCTCAGCCTGGCAATGTGTTCTGGAGTCACTGCTCTCTGCCAATGTCTGTGCTTCATTGCTCTCCCAGGTTTGCATTGACTTCACGTAGTCTGTATCAGCCAAGACCTTTCACAGTGCAAGGATAAAATCTTTCTGTCTATCATCTCCACAGGTAGCTATGAGATATATTCACATATTTCCAAACGATGAAAACCCTGGTCCTCTGAAAGTGAAGCAGACCTGTTTAATGTTAATATAAAGGCCATTGCCAAAGGTTAACTGCCTTCTAAGTGCCCAGATTGTTCCCTCCACTCACTACAAGTTCACAATCTGCTTAATATATGCACAGTCAGGGAGAAGCTGTAAATATAATGCTAAAAGCAGACGCTTGGAACTATTGCTCTTGCTTCCCTTCAGCTTATGCAACTGTTTGCAGTAGCGTGTTGCCAGCACAACTGTTGTGTCCTAGTACTTTGGGCTTCATCTTCTAAGTCTCCTGAATATGCTGTTCCCATTACAACACTTTGAACAGATCCATGTGAGGAGGTTTTGCAAGACCAAGTCATTAACTGAAAGCCACAAATACATCACCACCTGTTTAATTCATCAGTCTAGAACTGAGCTAGCTCATGAAGTTGTGCCAGCTGGAGTCCTGGCTAAAAAACCCAAAACCTTGGTAACCAAACATTTTGACCATCAGAAGCCTAGACCTCAAACCCAGATTGGTCATTCCACCTTCTTCCCTTGCAAATGACTGAAGTTCATTCTTTCAGAGGTTTTCCAATGAGACTTGCTGACCTTTCAACTGCACGTTCATGTCCACTGATATCTTGTCCTAGCTTAGCCTATTCCATCTGCAACCACAGCCATCTCTCTGCAGACAGACCCAGAAAAACTCTGACAATAAATAACATTCTTGCTCCACAAGCATTTAAGTTGATTGAAGGTGATTAGGTGATCCAGGAAATTGCTGCTCTCATAAATTCCTGTGTCTGTGCTTGGGGCATAGTGTAATCTCTGGTACTTGTCTGCCACTGTTGATCTCCAAGAACCCCTTATAAAATTATAGGCTAATGCTTAAACAAAGTATAGGTGGAAAGGATGCATTTTATGTAAATTTAGTCAGGAAATCTTTCAAACTAATTGCTTAAAGTGAGTGGGAAAAGCTGATGGAGTGTGATAGACACACAGAATTTTTTTTCTGCTTTTAGAATAGACAGTGTTGATTAACTGGGCTTAGTATAGCACTGCATATATTAACTAAGCATCCAATTGCTCATTGGATGAGCCTGCTCTGTGCATGAACTAAACAGGCCATGCTCTGGATGTTATTACAGATGTGGATTTAGGCAGTTTTGGTGCTACAGTTCTGCAGAGAAAACCATTGGTTTTCGTGAACTTGGTATTGAATTATTGTCCTGGCCTAGTGTCAATATTTTATTTGTAAAAATGGAATTAGACAAAAAAAAAAAAAGTGTGAAGTCGTATCTGCAGAATAGACCATTTACTCTGAAAAGTCTCAGACTTGGGAGTAATGGGAGGGAAATCCTCCTTCACATATGCTCCTCAGCATCAGTACCCCTGAGAGGTGTCAAAGGCTTGTCTGTCAGTCAGCCTGCTGGTTTATGTGCCAAGTCCTGTTTGGTCTTACTGGTTTGTGCTTGTTAAATGTGCTGACTTGTCTGTAAAACAGCCTCTGATCTTTCTTTAGGGCCATTCTGGACACATGCACCATTCTGTAGGCGTGGGCTGCACTCCCTGTTCCTGGTGGATCACCTGGCATTGTAACCATATTTGCATCCATACAGAAAGTCAGTGATTCATTTCCACACTAGCTGGAGGCTAGAGTTACAAGTTAGAGTTATGTGCTTGATCTAGACCTGGGATATGCATAGATGTCTACATGTATTTGATAGCTGAATAAAGCACATCACTGTGCTTGCTGCAGTAGGCCAAATATGGTGCCCTCAAATATGTATGAGTGTGTCATGGATCTGTGCATGCTTCCTCTCAGCTTGAGAGCTGGGCACTTGCTGTTGACTTGTGTTCTGTTCCCTGCAAGATACCTTGACCTGGTTTTAGTGAAGAGAAGATTTTTACAACATTTGAGACTGGATAGACTATTCCATGCTGTGCCCTGTGGATGTACATGTATAAATCCATGGCCACTTCCATGAGCATTTCACTGGAGTGACTGGTGGATGTGTGACAAAATGGAAAAGGTCAAAGGAAAATGCAGAACAAGAAGCAGCTTCAAGAATATGTGCTGGAGTGAACTCACAAGATAACAACTAAGTTTAAAAGATTATATTAAAATACAACTAGTATGAATTAAATCAAAATACCTTATTTCCAGAAACAAAACTAACTTGAATAGATGACCACTAGTGAATTTAAAAAAAAATTCAAAAGCCTCATGAAAATGATCCAATGTGTCTGTTTAGAAGCACCCTGTGGAGAACATATAATGATTAGAGGTCTTTGGAAAGGTTGGTTTGGAAGACTGTGGTTTCTGTGGGTCTCCCTTAGCAGAAAAAAAATAGAGGGATCTGAGCCTTTGATGAGCAGTGTGCAAGGTTAGGTAGCAGTCACAGCATATTCTGCCTTACTTATGTGGGACAGAGAGCCAGATGCATCACTGTTACATAAGCCTGCTGACCTGCATATGGAGCTTTGTGGTAATAGGAGTTTCAGAAAAATAAATCCTATTCAATTTAGCTTACACAAAGATAAAAAATCCAGGTATGTTTACAATGGGAAACTCTGCAAAACATGTTATTCCCTAAGGGGCTTGGTTTTTAAATTTGAATTGGGAGGGCTCACATACTTGGGACAAAGAGGATAGGAGAGGAGGCAGTTAATATGATGCAAGATCAGTCTGCTGACTAATGCTACAGTCTGTATATTTGGGGAATGGGACCACAAGTTGTGTTGTACACCAGCCATAACAGCCTATTATTCAAGTGGTGCAGCATGAAAAATGTTCATGCCAATTTGCAGAGGGTTTGGATGAATTTGTTTAATTTGACTGTATTCTGATTTGAAATGAAAATTAATATTTTTTTCCATTCTTAGTAAATAAAATAGAATATTTTCTGTTGGAAGGGACCTACAACAATCACCTAGTCTGAAGGTAATGATATCTAGAACTAGAGACATCAGGCTCTGGGGTCCCCAGCTTGAGGAATTCTGTCTGGATCTTCTGGCTGCCTAGGGTGCCAAGGAGTTACACATTTCCAGGGCTTCCAGGCTCTTACTTCTTTTCTTTCTGACCGGTGAGCTAACAGAGAGCTGGCAGCCTTTGAGTTGATGGGCAGAGATATTCTGCTCTGAGTTTCTTGGCATTCTGCCTAATGAGATCTGTAGAGGAGCCAGCAGCTTAGGAGCTCTGCAATCTCTGAGATAATCCTGGAGCAATAACTTCTTTCTAACTCCCACTCTCTGTCAACTTGTCAGGAATACACTTGAAGAACAGAAGAGGACCTGGCAGGAAATTGGGTGTGATTTCTGCAGTGTCATCAAAGTCAAATGTCCCATTAAAAATATTTCTGACCACTTTTAGTAACCCCAGGCAGAAATCCTAACATGTCACCTGATTCTGGAGGTCCTGCCCTCCTTTGCTGCTGATATTGTGGGTATAAAGCTCAATGAGGCTAAATAGAGGACAAAGAAATAATTACAGTATTCCAGTATCTTTGAAGTTGGGATGTGGGTCACCTGCAGCTCTTCACACAGTACCAGCCTCCCTGTAGTCAGATGGCCTACAAACCCCAGCTGTCCTGAAGCTATTGCAAGATGTGATTGTTCCAGGAAGGCTCTTGACTGACATAGTGGCTAGAATGGTGGTGCTGACAAAGTAGATGAAATACATGTTGGTATCCTGTGTTTTTTTCCTTCTTCCCATGCTTGCTTTAGGATTGATCCTGAGTGCTGTGTCTGAGCAGAGATACTGGTCCAAACAGTGTGCACAGGAGAATTTTCTGGGCACACGTGAGCCCCAAGCATGTACTCAAAATTCAGTAGATATTGCCAATGTGAGTTTTAGCATCCTAAAGGTTATTGTAATTGATATTTATAATCTACAGCTACAGAGTGATGTTTTAGCAGCTGAGGAGCTCTGGAAGGTGAGCATCCTCTTGCTTTTTCCTAGACATAGAGCTGGAGGATGATGGGCCCTGTGGCTCACTGTCATGACTGTGGCCCCTGCAGGGGGAATTAGGATTAATGATGTAATGCAAAACTGCCCAAATGACAGAGAGAATCTGGGCCACTGTGTTCATCTTGTCTGATTTCCAAATTTTTCAGAGCTTAGGGGACAGCATTATAACAAAGTTCGAATTCCTGCTATGTAGGTCATATGCTGCATGCTGAATCCTCCATCACAGGCATAAAGCTGGACCAGGGAAACTTGATTTGCATCTGTAAATATCAATGGGAGTAGCAGATGTTTTTCTTTTACAGAATAATTTCCAAGGAGTTTAATTAGTGATAAAACCATCAAGGCTTTTACTGTTGGTGGTACATTAAAATATGTTGCAGTAACTGCAACTAAACTGCAATGTGTTGCAGTTATTAAACTCTGCAGTGTTTAGATTTCTGTGGCTGAACAAGATTCACTGCTGGTCTGGAGGCTTTGGAACTGACAAGTAGTGTTTCTGGCTCTGCCATGGAGTGCTCAAAAGCACTATCACCCTCCTGATCCTGGAGACATGACTGTGCATCCTCTGTGTCTGACTGGGCTGTGCAGGCTGACACACGAAGCTGGGAACAGAAAGCCTATGATTTGCTCACAGACTTGTAATGATACTGCTTTGATTATTATTTTTAAAAATTAAAATCTGACCTACTCTAGCAGTTATTCTGGCATTTGTTGGGACTTTATACAGATCAGGCAAGGAAAACAAAGCAAAACAATGATGTTCAAATATTTGTGTCTTCCTAAGGTTTTGCTATGGGGCGCAGAGCATCTAGAAATCCTCTTCTTCAGATGCTGCTTAATCTGCTCTGGATGCCTATACATTATTATTCCCTGCATGGCTGGAGAGGCTGTGAGATGAAAAATGCTTTGTTGAAATGTGAATTCACTTGCCTGTTTTTCTTAGGCTGATAGCAGCAAGGCAGACCTGCTGATCAGTTACTCCTATGACTGTGCATTTTAGGGGAAGATATTTCTTTGTTACTGCTGCAGCTCTGTTATAGCAATTAAAAAAAATGTGTCTAAGGAGGAGGCAATAACTCTGAAAGTGTCTTTGATGACTAAACATTATACTTTAAATATGCAGTGTTGCTGCTGATTTTTCCAGTCTCCTGTGAGTCATAAAATCTTGTCTCATATTGAGTGAGCTATTCTTAATGACCTTGACTTAAAAAAAAAAAAAAGCCTGTGACTTCCCCTAAATCAAATAATTTAAATTAATGGTTTTCTGTAGGATATTTGCAGTGCTTTTCAGATAATTAAAATTCCTGAAGGACAATGGGCAGGTCTGCATTTGCAGGCATCAGTGGTGCCCCCAGGACAAATCCCCTCTGGCCCAAAGGATGCTGTGCCTTAGATGAATACAACCCTCAGTCTTGTATGCAGTTTTACCATGCAGATGTGAGTAGAACTGCCTGGGAGCCTCATCTAGGAGGGAGGCAGCATGTTCCAGAGGGCTCAAGGGCTCAAACAGCCTCCACTTCCAAGGGCCTTATTTTGTTCTGCTCACAATTTGTGCTCTTAAATCCCAGCAGATCTTTCATATTATCATGGATGTACTTACGAGGTTCATGGCTGCTACCTATTGCAAATATATCTGTTCCAGTGGTGTTCTACAGCTGCTCTGTGAGCATGATACTGCACACTGCCAGCAGATAGGAGAGGAGGCAGTTAATATGATGCAAGATCAGTCTGCTGACTGATGCTACAGTCTGTATATTTGGGGAATGGGACCACAAGATGTCTTGTACACATCCTACCATGATGATTTCTATGTTAAGGGTGCCTCCCAGACAAACTGAAAGGGGAAGGATGTGAAATTAACCAAGTTAAACATACTTTTATTGGGTTTTTTTGCAGGGGAGGGAAGCTGTAGGACTCTTGTGGGTCAATCTGTCTGTTGCATTTTCAGCACTGGAAGGAACGCCGTGTTTAACTGGATGCATTACAGTACTAAAGCTCATGGTGAATTATATTAGATGTGAAATATTTGTTGTGGGTAGTTCCTGCTGTCTGTTACTGCAGGTCATTTCTTGATAATGCTCACTTCTTTAACCTCAGCAAAAAACATGCACATGATGGAGGTTTTCTTCTTTTTTGACTTAACAAGATAATCCTTCTGAAATTTGCTTTTTCGTTATTGTGAGATGATTGTGAGATGCTTCTCAAAAGCGATGTGCCTGATACACACAGGGTACCACTCTGCCATTGTATTTGGACATGTCATGCTGTTGCTGTCTCTGTAGTGTCATGTTAAGTCATTTACATTAGCCTTTAAATCTGTAATGATTGTCTTAATGGGAGAAATGTAAATAACATTAAGTTCATGTGCATAATTTACCACAAAAAATGCCTGCATTTAATAAATGCTGTTATGTTTACAAGGCTAATAAAGGCTTGGAGCTGTCTAAATGAGGCAGTGCCATTACAGGAAAATCAAATCAGCAAAGTAAATGGAGTCCTGTGGAAGTTCCTTTGAATACAAAGGTGTTTTAATTGTTTCTTATTTTAAATTGGAATAAGGCTACTCTTTGATAAGGACTAGCACTGGGTGAAGACTGTCTTAAAAGAAATCCAGCTGGTTTTTCCTGTTTTAAGTGTGTGTTCCAACAATCTGTGATCAGTCTTCAAGGTTTCCTAGTTTGTCATTTTAAATTGCTGAACTGCCTCATATCAGCACGTTTTACCCTAAGCCTCTTGGCAAGCTAGCTATCCTTGGCTGCATGTTGGAGATTTTGGGTTAGCAATTGATCTCAGAAGTGTGTATGTATGTTGCTGCTGCCTGCCTGCAAAGTTGTGGAATATCTGATGAGCTGGAGGTTGGACATCAGGGATCTTCTGTAAGCATTAGCATCTCAGAGCTGCAAAGGATTTCAGGGATATTGTTCTAGAAGACATTTTTTAAAAGCAAATATATTTCATATATATTTCATAGATAGATAGGCCATTAACAGAAGAAATTAACTCCCAGAATGACGTTCAGCACAACAATGAGTTCAATTGTCCATGCACATTTCTAAGATTCACATTTGCAGGTTCTCTTCACTATGGTTACCCAACCTTGATTAAGATTTCTAAGTTGTTCTTCTCCAAGCAGTGTGAAAATGAGTCTGTGTGTGTGTGACATTTTTATGAAGAGCTCTGCAGCATTAAATAGCAGCACTGCTTGTATTGTTGTATATTGCCCATATTCCACTGTTAATGAAAATAATGTATTTTCCATAGAGTTGAGTAAGACAAGGCTCATTTATCATTCATGAAAGCATTTTTCCAGAATTACACCATTAGTTTCATGTGAAAGAAACTAACATAAAGCCAGAGAAATTATGTTGAATGAGATCTATATATGTAACCTTTTCTAGTATTTAATGCCTTTATTAAGCACAAGAATGTAGAAATACATAATATCATTTTCTAACAGAAGAGAACATAATTTATTTGTGGTTTTTAGTATTCATGGTTGGTTAGTTGGTTGTTGAGTTTTTTCCCCTTGGATGCAATTCTTTTCCTCTGAGATATAGGCAAGCTCTGTTGGCCATTGGTTACGCTTGGGATCGATATGTCTTCATTGAGATTTTAATGAGATTCACACCTCTTGAACCACAAAGTGAATCCATCAAGTAGAAATGCATTTTAGAAGCAGCAATTTGTGAATGAGAAGGCTACACTGAATACTATTTGATTTTTTTTTTCCAAGCACAGAAATTAAATGTTTTTGTAAAGACCATGCTCTTAGTTATATAGCATTTCTTTACCAAACAGCTGAGGCATCCCATGTGCATTATTCCTTTCTTGTAATCACTTTCTTTTTTTCCAGTTTTCCTATTTGCAAGTAATCAATTTTTTTCTAAATGAAGATGTTTATATTTTAAAGCAAGGTACTATAAAACACATATTAAACAATTTATGGTAGATAATTTTCTATTAAAGTGTGTGCTTGCCACAGATGCATTGATTTTCTGTAATTAATAGAAATTAAAAATGAGTGGATTCTAATGATTGTGTAAGTTAGACCAAATAAAATATCTGTAATTACACTGTAATGTATTAAAGAATTGCACAAGCCCTCTTGCCTGGCATTTTCTCTCATTTGTGCTACTGTAGCTCCTACATAGAGACAGAAACCAGTGGTGCTTCAGTGGTTCTAAAGAAAGGATAATTTGTGACCCTCAATAAGGGCAGAGGCACAGCAGAGAGCTTCTTTTATATTTACAGCAGAAACTCTTTTTAGGTGTTGCATAGGATCTTCAAATATTTTTTTCACAAACGGCAAAAATATGCATTTCTTTGTTGGCTATAAAGAAATTTTATTAATTCCTTTATTTTGCAGCTTCTTTACTTTAAATACCTCTAGTGCTACAAACCAATGGAAATGTGTTGTTTCTGGCCCTGCACATCACGGCTAAGGTACTGAGCAGCCTCTGCTGACTTGAGATGTTTGATGCTAGGCTGCACACTGGGGAAATGTCCCCAGTATGTATTGAATGATATTTTGAAGTCACACTTGGGCAGTAGGAAGTGCATGATGGTCCCCCACCCAAACCCAAACTTCAGATATCAGACATTATTTAAACTTGTTTCTACAGTGGCATCGCCATGTCTCATGTCTTCTTTCAGAGGACCAAAATAAAATAACATCCTCCTTTTACTATCTCTGTCTGCTAAACTGAAGGAACTATTTAATTTCAAATCCTTTGTGTGCATTCATTACAGGTGGGCTCAATGATCTGAAAAGCCTTTTCCAATCTAAATGAGCACAGGCACTCTCTGAGATTTTAGGATTGTGTGTACAGTCCTGCACCTCTGAGTGTTCTTCCTTCCAGATGTTGTTTGTCTTTAAAGTTTCCATATTGTCCCGTTCCTTTCTGACTTTGGTCAGAAAGGGACAATATGGAAACTTGCACACTCTGCAAGTTTTACCAAAGCTTTTACTGCTGTGCCTTCTTACTGGGAGGAAGATGACATCCATCCACCTTGTGCTCTGGCAGTGGGCACAGAGCTCTGCTCTCCAGGGAGCTGATTGCAGTGGAGGAGTCCAGCAGGACAGCTGTCTTTAGGAGGTGGTCAGCACTAGTTTTTTTCCACCAATATGAGCTCTCTGAGCTTCCTTAAAAATGGTTGTTCAGATACTTGAGGGAGCAGACAGCTTGTCCTGTGAGAAGAGGCCAAGGAGTCTAGGCTGGTTCACCTGGGGAAGAGCCAGTTTGGGGGCACCTCATAACAGCCTTCCTGAAACTGTGAGGAAGCAACTGAGAAACACAGAACCATGGAGCAGAGAGAGCCAGGCCCTTCACAGTGATGTGGGGTGAGAGGGTGAGACACAGTGGGCATAAGATGAAACAAGAGAAGTTCAGACTGGATATAGGAAAAGCATTTCCCTCAGGAGGACACCCCAGCAGTGGGACAGGCTGCCCAGGAAGGCTGTGCATTCTCCATCCCAGGAGTTTTTCAAGCTTTGATTAGGTAAACCCTGGGCAAACTGCTCTGACTTTAGAACTGACTCTGCTCTAAATCACCTTCTGAGGTTTTTCCTGTGGTCTTACAATTTGCTGATGCTTAGCACAGGATGAACAAGTACAAATGTGATGGACTGGGAGAAGCTAGAACAAAGAAAGGCTGGTGCCTCCCAGAGGTGGTAAAAGATTGGAGAACATCAAGCGAGTGCATGAATATGGATCATTGATCTTTGTTATGCTGGAAATTATTTGGTCCTGGTTTAGAGAGCAGTGCACAGTCATCACTTTTATGTTTCAAGGTTTCCTTTGAGGTTCCAATGTCACAGGGAAATCAGTTTTCTTTAATGGCCTTCTACATTAGCAGTTTTTTGTGTTGGTGACTAAAATTGATTTTGCTTGTGATGTGAAGGAGCACAAGCCCAGCCTCTGCATCATTGCTCAGCCGTGTGCTTTAGTCCCACCAAAGAATGGGAGGCCAGCAAATTTCTGAGCATCAGAAATACTCATGCTGAAACTCTTAGGTGTAGGTATAGTATTGATAAAGACTCTGACTTTTAATCTCTGTGATGCATGGCTGGAAACTGCACCTTTGTGCTTGAGCCCTGGAAATGCTTGGTAGATACTTTTCTTTGGTAAGTTAACATCATTAAGACCTTTCTTATTTTCCTCAAGCGTTTCACAAGAGAGAATTACTCCTTGACCAGAGTAATTACAAAACAATTCAGTAGTGGTTTATGTTCCACACTTCTTAGTTAGAAAAGTAGTATGAAAGTAGTACCTTCTCTTAGTTAGATAAGTAGTATAAGTAGTAGTTAGGTAAGTAGTAAGAGAAGGGTAGAGGATAAATTTGTCAGAGAAACAAAACTGCAAGGAGAAGGTTTCATAAAGACTTCTGGTGGACAATGAAAGAAGGGGTGAATAATTCACATAAGAAGGAGCAAGGATAGACAAACAGGATGAAAAGAATGAAAGTGAAGAGTCTGACAAAAGGGACAGAATAAATGGCAGCTAATGTTTTGAGAAAAATATAATAAAATTGGAAGGAAATATTATACAAATAATGATTTTACATTTGTAAGTTTTCTTAATCTAGCAGTGCATGTTTGACAAATATTCTTTAACCCCAATTTTAGAAAATTAGAGAACTTAGTTTAAATTTAAATTGATGGATAACAAAAGTTATGATCACTAAAGTGCAAAAAAATGTAGGTTCATTGAATTAATGAAGTTTACCAAATCTGAATTAATCAGATTTCCATTATTCTGGCCACACCAGTTTTCAGTGATAGTTTTTTCAAGCATAGATGACAGATGACAGATATCCTTGATACTTTAGGGGCATTCTTCCTTTTGAACAAGTCAATAAATTGACAGCTGGTAACAGTGTGTAGCTCCTCTGCAACCAATTGAGGAACTAAAATTGCAACCTCTCTGTCTTCTAAAATAAAGATAATTTATTGGAGATTCTAGAGACTCACCTTCCTAATCCTCCCCAGAGTTTATGCACAGTGATAGGATCACAGAAAAGAGACTTCATGTATGACTGGAAGAGACAGGGGTGTGTTTCAGACTGTCTCAAAATGCAAGGCCAGCTCTGCTGGTACTAAGTCATACTTCTCTTTGTAATGTTAATTAGAAATGAAAAAGTATCTGTTGTCCTGAAAAATCCTTGGAAGGTGTGGATAGCAAAGGCTGAAATTCTGTTCTGAGTGTTGTTTTGACTGCACTTAGGCTACAAAGACGTTAATCAAAAAGAAAGTGATCTATGGAGACTCTAGTAGTGTTTCTTTCTTTGCCTGGAGATAAGAACGAACTGCAGTGGATTTTCTTTGTTTGCAGTACAGTCTGGACTTTCATAAATGATGCAAAGAGAAGGAATTCCAAACCCAGTTTTGTTTGGATGCACCTACAGCAGAAGCAGAATTAATGTATAATGTCTTATGAAGGCTGTAGAAAGCTTCTGGTGTTGTTTTGAATGAAAAGCAAGTCTGAACATTTACCAGTTTCTGATCCAAGGTAGAGAGCTGAACTAGGGAGTATCAAGGGCTCTAAATGCCTCTCATCACTCAGAATCCTTGATGTCCTCCTGCCCAGCTGACACTCTCCTGGATCAGTGACTGACTCTTGCATATCTCACTGGTTTTATGTCCTACAATAATCAATCTAGCCGCTTCTCCAAAAGTAATGTCTTCCCCTTTATTACTTTGCCTTGCTTCTCAGGATTTTTCTTCATTTCTGTTCTTCATGCTTAGAAAAATCTTTCCATCCTGAAGAATAAGCCATGAAGGCTCTTTTCTTTCCCAATTTTTAATTTTTCTCTTTTGAGGGGCATGTTGGTGACTGGGATGCACTTTAGTATTGACAGTTAATTACCAGCCATTTATTACAATAATAATTGCAATATAATATTTTTAACAAAATTCTCTATGCTGTTATCATTTCCTGTACTCCTGATGTTCTAAGATGTGTGTTTCTCCAGTACATGTCAAGTTTTAGCCAGAGTTAAGTATGCAAGCAGTGCATCACTGATGATGTTTTACAGTAATAATGACAGCTTCACTGGAAATTGTAAAGCCTGATAAAATCTTTTAGCAGGCTTCGAAATTTAATATCTGAGGAAGGACACAAATATTGATTATTTCTCTGAGAAGAGTCATAGAGTCCTATGTACTCTCTTAGTCTCTCTTACTCTCTGAGTAAGTCATAGACTTACTTGGAAAGTTGGATTTGTGATGTCTGTCATCCCATGAGTTGAACTTTATCCATGAGACTTCTGTAGATTCCTGCCAAGTGGGTTATGGTTGGGAAGATGGTAGGGAATCTTTATTTCCATATTGATGAATGGAAGTTTGTCTTGTGTACAAGAAGGACTAACAAAAGGGAGAAGTATGGAATGTGCTTTTCCCCTAAATCAGTAAATCATGGGAGAATGTCTCAATGTGTTTTGGACAGTTCAGTTTCTATACTGTGCTGCCATTATGCTGTGTTTGTATGGAAGCACCTGGGCACACTGCTTCCCAAATGCTTTTTTTTGACCTTGGATGAATAACACACAATTCCTTGAATTGTGAAAATACAGATACTTACCTTATGGTTTTTTTTCCTTCCCTTTTTTTTTTCCTCTTCCTTCCTCTTGTCTAGGGAAGAATGTAACAGTCACACAGAAGAAGCACTAGAGCTCTGAAGGATGGATGAAACGTGGTTTGGCCTGAAGGTGACTGCAGCTGCTCTGTTATGGGAAAAAGTGAGAAGTTGCCCTAAGTTGCCATCTGCGCCATTTTAGCCACCTGCTGTAGTGGAAGCTGGCCATGCATACCAACCCAATGTGTGGTTTGATTCTGAGTTTATTTTGTTTCCTTGGGATCTCAGTATTTGCATTTTAAAGCAATTACAAAGCACAATCTCCATCTTCATGGGTCTGCTTATGTGGATTTGCAGTATCTTCAGCCTTGGGTGGCTTTGAGCATTTCTGAAAGAGCCTTTGATCTGAGTTGGGATGTTTAGTATATCTGAGATTGTGGTACTTGAGGGTACAAACTGTTTAGCAAATGAGACAGAATGGCATTTTTACAAGGGTAAGTTGGAATTGGGAATGATCTTCGTGTGTGCTGAGAGGCACTTGGAACATCAAAGTGCTCTGTCCTAATACTCTGAGTATTTCAACCACATGAATAGGCCACACTGAATTTAACTTTCAGATAAAGCACTTGCAGGCACACATGCTTCTCCTGAAAGAGGGCCTTTTGTGCACTCTGGTTGGCAGCAGCACATATGACACAAACACATTTTGCAACTGTGCTGCACAATACAGATTACACACCACAGCCCCTACTATTCACCTCTGAGAGCCCTTTGGGAAGGCAGGGAGATGTGAGTGCAGGCACAGACCTGTACCTAAGGAGTCCTGTGGGTGCCTCCTTCCGTTCTGTGTAGAGGCACAGAGCACTATTGAGTCAGTGGCAATACTTGTGCTGACCTGAATGGCAGCAGCTGCTCTCAAACTCTTACATTGTGATGCACTTTCAGTTTTGATAACTGTTTTATGTCTTGTATTTCCCTTTTGCTTTTTTAACGTTGAGCTAACTGCTAGGATGTGCTGTCTTTACATTGTATAGTTGCCCAGTAATTACAGATATCCTTTGAAAGGAAGCAGAAGAAGAATAAACCGTGGAATCCCAAATCTGATTAATGTCATGTGCATTTCTAGATTACAATTAGTAACAGGATGACATGTTGTCATGGTAACATGTGAAGCTTAACTACAAGTTCCTAAAATAAAGCAATGACATATGTGTAGATTTCTATCCATTTGCATACTATCCACATGAAAACATACATAATTTCTACAACACTCAGGCAATTAAACCCTACTTCTTTCTTCTGAATTAAGTGTTGAACTAAAATATCAGGCCTCTTTCCTAGTATTTATACAAAACTTCCCACTATCAATTATAAATGTTTATGATGAAGCCATCCATTTTGTAACATCTTAAGCTTTCTGCCTCTTGGTTTCATTTTAGAGCAATTAGTGTGAAGAATGTAGAGCACTCTTCACTCTTTGTGGTTTGTACCACATTGATCTTGAAATTCTACCACCTCCACATACAAAAATTGTCCAACCAATATTGGAAAAGTCTGCTTATTAATTATATTGATAGACCAGTGGATGTGTTTCATGTGGCTGAGGATTGGGAAGTAAAACCCCAACTTTACCTCAAATCACTGGAAGAAAGCAGTAAACTGTTCATGTGAGATTGTTAGCTAAAACAGAAAGCCTAGTTATTATTTTCTAGTTGCCTTACGGTGAAAAGTGTTGTCTACTTGTTAGTGAGTCTGAGTTTCTTTCACTAAGCAGAAGTTAACTTGTTTAATGTGCCATCTATGGTAGAGTTACCAGGACATGCTTTACATTTATTGTCATTTCATGGTAAACCTTCAGAAAATGAAGAATTGGGCTCTTTGTTCTGATTTCTTTCTATGCACAACATTGTTTTGGCCAAATTCTTTAGTCAAAATTAAGATGCTGCTAAGTTCTGTGAATAAATGCAATCTCCTTCTGTCACCCTAATTAGTCAAGATGGGCAATGTTACATGGAAAATATGGTTTCTTTGGCAGTTCAATTATTTATGTATACTTTACTGTATAGACCATTGGAGAATATTGAAAATGCAGATTACAGGTTGCTCTTTAAGCGACCTTTAAATCCCAAATTCTGTTCTTCACACCACTATGGTTGGCAAATGCTGCAAGTACAATGATTGACTCTGGCGTGATAATCATGTTATATTCAGAATAATGCAGTTGCTGGGAAATGTGTCACATACACAGCAGAGTTCCCAGGATAAGCCGCCTGCTAAAGCATGGCTGATGTTTGTCCTTGTAGCCTTTTGAAAAGTGGAAACTCTGATTTTTGTGTTTCATAAATCTACCTGCATTTCTCACTTGCAGATGAAGGTTTTTAATATTTGAATTTCCTGTGGTTACGGGGTGGAGGGAGGGACATGTGCATGCTGGGTTTTGGCCACTAATCCTTTGGAAATCCTTTAGTGCCTTAAGGAGGCAGAGGGGTAATAGGCCCTAGGATTACAGAAATTTGTTCAAACCTCTTTCCTGCTTTAGAAGAATTCTTTTAAAATATATTGTGCCTTTGGCTCTAAATATATTTGCGTTAGAAATCAGTAGCCATGGGATTATGGACAGGAATTTTTTGCCCCTGTAGAAATGTTATGAAAGAGAGTATACAATTTCTTGTATAGTATCTCATCTAAAAATATAGCTAACTTAAATTCTACAGTTGGGATCCATACTAGGAAAGTCACAAGTTGCAGTTAAAGGCAGGAAAAAAAAAAAAAAAAGAGAAAGTTTAAATATATTGGATTAAATGCTTGTATCATTGAAGGGACTGGCAAATTTCCACAGGCTTTCTTGGGACCAAGATTTCATGCTTGCTTCTACTTGGCTTAAGAAATTCTCAGATGTGGTAGATATGTGGGTATCATGTTCTCTTTAATGTTGTCAGAGAGGAAAAGATAGTAGTTTTGGACACCTGCCTTGATTTGGAGTTGCTGGGATCTGTGGTATAAATCTCTGTTCACTATTGTTTCTCTGTGTAATGTGGACTCTTGCTTTGGGAATATGAATATGCAAATGTAAATTCCAATGTGAGAGGTTCCTGTGCAGCGTGCACTAACCAATGCCAAACAACTACATTTCTCTACTCTCTGATCTGTGGTCTTTTTCAAAAAGAGGGGAAACGTAACTAACAGATGAGAGCTACTCCAGTACCAAAAAAGCCTGCATGAGGCAGTTCATGTATCACCCACTGATGGTCCTAAGCAGCTCTTAGGAAAAGCTGAATAAGCTTTTAACTCATGAGTGAATTTTATCTTCTAGGAATTAAGAATAATTTGTTGGTACAGAGCTAAATTTAAAAAAAAAAAAAAAAGAAAAGAAGGCCTGAAAATCGGACTGGTGGTGGTCTTCTGTTTTGCTCCCAGTGATGACAAGCAAGTTTTAAAGAATTTGTAAATAGTTAAAAGAAAATCATTACGTGGCTCGCAGTATGTAAGACAAGGCCCAGCATGAAACAGATTTTTATAGCTTATTTATAACTTTACACTTCTGTCTTTTGTTTGGAACTTGAAAAAGGAAACCATGTAAATTAAGTAAGGAGCGAAGACTTACTGCACATATTTATTGACTGAAACAAAAATATTTCCCCACCTCCTGAGGTATTTATGACTAATCTGGGATGAGTAATGTACAGAGATCTTGCCTTTTGAACTCTAGTGTTGTACAACTGTTTAACACTTTTGCACAGCCAACAGGGGAGTGGTAACCAGAAGTCATGAGGAGCAGTTGTGAGGGCCATAAATTTGGATCCATTTGAAGAGGTACCAAAGAATGCACAAAAAAGCTGGGATTTATGCTGTGATACCTTTTAAGCAGGTGTAGCAGTTAGACTGGGGAGGGAGGGGTGTTTGTAAATAAATGCAAAAAGTTTAAACTCTGACCCATGACCACCCTGTCACTGGGTGTCACATTAGTTCTGGCTATGTGAGAAGCTTCAATAGTATAAAAGAGGCCACTCGTATTTTAACTGTTTCATTAAAACGTTCTGGATAACTCTTCAGCAAAGACTTCCACTCTAAGACATTTCCATTGATATCAACTGTACATATGTATTAATATTCAGTGTAACTAGGAGGATACAGAATTGTAATGAAGTCACAAAGTCTACTTGATGATCACAGATTTGTAACTCTCACAAATTATGTAAGATATGTTGACATTTTATCTTGTTAACAAGATGTATTTTTCTATGTTATCTAAATGTATAATTTGTATAATTTTGTATATTAAATGTATGCATATTTTAAATTAAATACATTATAATTTTATTATCTGAACTTTTAAATAGTGATAGAGCTTCTGAAATACAGTTTTATATACAACTGTATCCATGGATAGCAACCCAGGAAGTCTCAGTTTGGGGAAGGGGCCACCTGATCTTTTAACAGGGTAAGGAAATTGTTACACCCCAGCTCTTACTCCTTTTGGTGGAGGAGCTGCCATTCAGCTTCTGCTGAGTTAGTGGAAGTAATATGACTTGGCAGAATACTATGGGCTGTATCACTGCTCATGAAGTGGGTAACCTGAGCCATCCCCAGCCCGTAGCTGTGATTTGGATTCACAGTTCCTGTATGTCAGGAGACAGTTCAAATCACTGATCCACGGGATGGGGTTGTGTAGGGGGAGGAGGACACTGCTGGCAGAGATACAGCAGTCCCACAGAGCACACAGGGAGACTGACTCTGTGACTTGGCAGCTCCAGTCACTCCTCTGGAAGGAGGAGAACTCGTGTCTCTCACATGCATTCCCTTTGGAGTGTTCGTGCCTTTTTTGGTCTGATGATTCTGTTGTAAAATGCACAGTAGCAAACAAAAAGGTGCAAAATGAACATTTTACATTCTCTGAGGCCCTGCACCAGGGAGGTCCTGTTCTAACTCATGATGTTCACGCTGTTGGAAGAAGAGCTCAGCTACAAACGAAGCCAAGGTATGTGACACCCTTCTGGTTGGGCTTTTATCCAGCAAGATGTTGTAGGTTTTGTAGTGTGAAGCAAGTATATCTCTAGGTTTGCTGCTATCACTCATCTAGTCTATTTGGAATAAAGGTCCTATAGGAAGATGGTGCACTTTCAATCAAGTTCTGTCCTCTTTTCATCAAGCAATGTCAAAACAGGATGAGATGCACTGTCTGCAAGAGAATATACCACAGCAAGATATTTCTGCAAAGCTGCATACTTGCTTTTAGGCAAACTCACAGGGTGCCAGGGCATCAGGATGCATCTGAGTCTGTTTCTGTAGCACTTAAAACTGCAATTTGATCTCTTACTTAACAAAGGATCGGTATGCATCTGGTGACTGAGAACAGTTTTTAGTAAACTAAGGGCTATGGCATGAAGAAAACACAAAACATTTAAAAGCAAAGACAGACTCTGGTACTATTTTATGCTTATTTCTAACTAGAAAGTCTAATGCTGTTTTCTAAAGCATTGATCTGACATGTTCTCTGAGTCTTGTGATCTCCTTATGTATCACAATTAATATGAATCTCCTGACTTAATACTTAAAAATAGCATTATTCTTTTTTTATTATTATTATTTAAAAAACACCAAGTGCTCTAGAAACCTGAACAATTTTATCTAACTAAATCCTAAGTGTAAACAGAGTCCATCTTTCTTAGCTTTATGGATGATAAATAAAAATGCTCTTCATTTACCAGATGCATGCACTTTGCAGCATATGGGACCTACTATGGGACCTTCAGAAGTTTTCATTCTGGAAATTCAAATTAATCTCTTGATTACAAAGAAATAATTCATAAAATGAATATTTTTCCAATACTTGCAAAGACAGGCAAGTCACACATCACACTCCATGTACCGCCTTCCATACTTCACTAACTGACAGGATTTGGTGTCCTGTGTGGGAAAAAATTGATTTTTTTTCCCTCAACCTGATCAATAAATCTCAATGATACCATCAGCAACAAAATGACAATATTTTCCCATTCAAGAGAAGACTTTAAGGAAGCAATGTCCTACAAGCTATACTTTTTTTTTTTTTCACATGCATCAGTGAAGCCTCTGTATGATATTAACATGTTAATGTGGAAATATGGTTTATGAAGTGAGCTGTAGAATCCTGGGCTTTATATACTCAGAAATGTCAGCTGACAAAAATCAGTGTGCTGATAACCAATAATAAATTTTGACTATCTTACTAACTCCCCTCATGTGAACAACACCTACAGTGTTGAATGCACACACAACACTTAAGACAGCATGTCCCACTGGATTATAAATGCAGAAAAGAAAGATGTTTTCCTTGTATGTATTTTGGCATTGCTCAGGTATGTAACATCACTGCTTTTTCCATAGGGTCCATGGATAGTTGTTAATGAGAAAGATGATTATCTGGACTCATTTCTGATGAAATCCCATGGACCTCTCTCTTTAACCTCCCACTTTTCCTGATTTGCAATTAGTAACTTGCAATTTTTCTCATGCTGGGACCACCAGGTACACCTGTGGACCAAAGACAACAGTGCAGTGTGGTTGGGTTTGTATTCAAACATGACTTTGTACATGAGCAGTGAACAGGCCTTGTGATTGATCCACTGCTTCAAACTTGCTTAGTCACCTAATCAATCTCAGACCAGTTTGTTACAATATATTATTTCAGAGCAAGAGAAAATGTCCCTTATGTAACTACTGGCGTAGTCAAAGCCTGTGCCAATTGAAGAGACTGTCTGCAGGTGCAGGAGAGGAGTGTCCAAGGACTTGTGAATTTGGTGGATGGTATCAGGCACCAAATCTCAGGATGATTGTAAGGCAGGGCTGTAAGGATGCACCTTCTGAAGCGGGCTGTGCGGAGAGCTGAGGGGAGCACCCTCTCCACTCCTCCTGCCCTTGCTTTTGGCAACTTGGATCCCTCACGGTGAAACGAAGCACTCCCTGGTTTGTCTCTTTCCGCCGAGGCCAAGTCAGGCAAGCAGCACCATGCGGGCCCGGGAGCCTCCCGGGGTGCTGAAGGGACAGCTCCGGGGGGCGAGCCGCGCTCCAGCCGCCCTGAGGGGGATCCGCGGGGACACCCTCGGTTCCCGGCCTTCCTGGAGGCTCGGCGGACACTCAGGGGCCGTGGGCCGCACACCCAGGCCCGCGGAGCCGGCGCCCCATGCCCGGTGGCGGGGCCGGCGGCTCAGGCAGCGCTCGGCGCGATCACTTCCGTGTCAGGGCCGGCGCCGGCTGCCTGCAGCCCCCGCCTGTAACCCCCCGCCTGTAGTCCCCAGCCTGCAGCCCCCCGCCTGTAGCCCCCGCTTGTAGCCCTCTGCCTGTAGTCCCCCGCCTGTAGCCCCCACCTGCAGCCCGCTGCCCCCGCGGCGAGCGAAGGGGTCGAGCGCCCTCCAGGCCGCCGCAGCGGGGGAGCGGCAGCCGGGGGCGGCGGGGCGGAGCAGAGCTGCCACCACCCTCGCAGGCGCCAGCTGCTGCGGCAGGGGCAGCGCCAGCCCCCCTGCCCTGAGGCTGGTTCTGTTTCCCCCCACACTCCGGCCACCCCTCGCTCTTGTCCCCGCCGCTTCCCCTGCGGCCGTAGACCGACCCCGAACGACGCTGGCCCGTCCCCCTCCCGTACCGGAGGCTGCCGCGGCCGCGCCCCCCGCCCCGCCCGGGCACCGCCGCAGCCTCTCCCACGGAGAGGGGCGGGGGCAGTGTGAGTGAGCAAAGTGGGAGAAACTCCCTCCGGCTCGCCCGGGGGGGGCTGGGGAGGTTCGGAGCTTTTCTCATTTTCTTTTCGCCTCCCTTTTATTCCAGCCCCGAAGCCACGCAGCAGCGGGTGACCGGCGCCCGCCTGCAGGGCAAGACCCCGTTGGCACCGGCCGCGTGTGCATGCGGCGGGCTCCCTGCCTCCGCCCCCTGCCTCCCGCCCCCCGGATCATTCTATACCGGGGGAGCTGTGCACTGCGGTCCCTGCTCGGGGAATCGCTGCTGCTCTTCTCATTCGTCAGGGGCTTTCCAATCACCTGCCTCTGCCACCCTCTCCGCTCCGCTCTTTGTACTTTATTTTCACGTGCTCTTTACTAACACAGCTATTTTTAAATCCCGCTCGGATTTATTTCTCTCTCTTTCTTTCTTTCTCTCTTATTTTCCTTTTTTTTTAAATTTTTTCTTTTTTAAATTTTTTTTTCGGGGGGGTGGGTGGGGGAGGAAGGTTAACGTTTGCAGGTCCCTAACGTTTGCAGGAAAGATCCCACCAGCCAACCCAGCTCCGCCACTGCTGCATCCATCCATTCATTTTTATGATCACTAACAGCCTATCCCGGTAGTGGAAGGTGCAGAGAAGTGGGAGGCAGGGAGAGAGGTAGAGAGAGAGAGAGATCCGGACAGCGAGAATGGCCGAGAGAAAGAGGAACTGGAATAAAGAAGATGACCTGCCTGTGTATCTAGCTAGGCCGGGCACGACAGCCCAGACACCGCGACAGAAATACGGGGGAATGTTCGCCTCCGTGGAGGGGGCCTATGAGAACAAAACCATCGACTTCGATGCCTACAGCGTGGGGAAGAAGGGCTCCCGGACCCCGCGGAGCGGCAGCCGGCACGACATGCTGGACGGAGGGGACAACTACAGCGAGACCGCCAGCGACATCAGCGAGATCTCCGGCTCCGTCATCAGCTCCCCGGGAGAACGGGAGGACAAGACCCCGGGCGTAGAGATCAAATACCCCATGGGGAAGGAGCTGCTGCAGGGCCAGGACAATGGACAGGTGAGCGGGGCCCGGGCTGGGGAGGTGGGAGCCGCCGCCCCCGCTCGCTGGGCGAGCCGAGCCGAGATTGCTGTACCGAGCGGAGCCGTGCCGAGCCGTACTGTGCCGTGCCGCAGAGCCCCGCTCGCCGGTGCAGGGGGCTGGAGGCCGCCTTCGCGGGGGAGTTTCGGCACGGCAGGTCGGGGAGGCACGGCCCCCTCCTCCCGGGCACGCTGATGCTCTGGGAAGAGCCCGGGTGGCCCCTGAACTACCTCACTTGGCAGAGCTTAGCGGAGGCGGGAGGGGGCGACCCCAGATATCGTCTTCCTTTGTAAGTGATGGCGATGAGTTTTCTCCGTTTCCTTTCCTGCCCGTGCCGGGGGGTTGGAGGGCAGCTCGGGTCCCTCAGCGTCTCCCGGCCGCCCCCCGGAACAAAGCCGGGTCCGCTGCACTCCCGAACTCGCCGGGGAAACTCCGCGGAGCCTGTCCCAGGCACAGCTCCAGGATCTGCCCCGACCCCCCGCCCTGTCTCTGCCCCTGCTCCCCCCAGCTCCCTCTGCGCCTGCATTGTCTCCCCGGCAGGGAGCGCGGAAGGCGGGAGGATCGGCCGAAACCTCTGCCCCGGGTTCGCCTTCCCTGGCTCTGCAGCCTGGACTCATATCGGTGGCTCAAGGAACAAGTGAGCCGGCTGGCCGGCCCCTGACGGCTGTGCATCTCCATCTTAGCCCTGTCGGCATGCAGGCTGGAGGCAGACCTGGGGGGATGGCTCTCATGGGATCCCGGGCTGTCATTGATTTCCCCTTAGAAAGAAATGCGGCCTTGCAGTGATGCTTCTGCATGGATACACCCTGTTCCTGAGTACCCAGCCTGGAGCCTCTGTGGCTTGTCTGCACTCTGCCCTTTCCACAGGCTGAACTGAGAGTTTCCACTCTCTTCACCCCTCTTGAATTTGAGCATGAATGGGGTGCTGGTTTGCTCTGGCCTGGGGATTGTGTGCAGGTGCCACATGGCCTCCTGTGCAGCCCAGTGAGTGTCTGTTGTGGCGGGACACTGCAGCGAGTAGGCAGGGCTCGGTGGGACACTGTGCCGGAGATGCTGCTGCTTTCTCTGCAACGACCCCAGGGTTGCCTTCAGAGGCTGCCAGCTGCAGTGCAGTCTTCTCTTTTCTAGCTCACCTGAACTCCTGAGTTTATTTGGTCAGGATCCTGGGGCAGTGGGAGGGCACAGCACACCCTGTCTTCTAGCACATCCATGGTGCTGCATCCCCATTTTCCCTGCTTCCTAGTTCAGCCTGGGACTCAGGGTAGTGAGCACACACAACACACCTACTTCTCTGGATCCCGCTGTGCTTGCAAAGTTGACCAAAGCGAGGTGAGGATGTGGTTGGGGTAAAGCAGGCAAGATTTGGCCACTGGCTTGGGAAGGTGCACTGTAAGCAGCAGATGCATGTGACCCCTGTGCAGTGACATCCAGAGTTTTTTACAAGCTTTAAACAATGACTTCTGGGCAGATGTGTCTGGGATGTGGCCTGGGTGCTCAGTGGCTTTTATCTATGTGTGTATCACAGGGTGGGTGTGCTAAGAGCCCCAGAGTTCGTGTCCTTGGCGGGATTAACTTGGGCACAGCTTTGCAGGGCCTTTTACCCTCAGACACCGTGGGTGGAGGGAGGCATTCTGTGAGACACAGAAAAGACAGAAGCCACTTTACTTCTCCAGCAGCTGCTGATTTTGCATCTGCCTGGCCTGGCCTGGTTGTGTTATCCCCCATGAGCTCCATGGGCACAGGACAGCAGGTGTGTGACAACGGGGCAGTGATGAGGAGTGCACAGCATGACAGTGCTCTTGGGGTCAGAGATGCTGGTGAGGACAGAGAAGGCAGTGCCACCTGGGTGAACGCCATCAGGGACAGAGCAAGCAGGGCCATCGGGGCAGTGCAAGGCAATGCCATCAGGATCGGTGGTATGGGGACAGCGCAGGGCAGTGCCATCAGGATCGGTGGTATGGGGACAGTGCCGTGGGGACAGCGCAGAGCACTGCCATCAGGCTTCACGCCGTGGGGACGGGGCAGGCAGTGCCATTGCCATGTGCAGCACAGCAGGACCCACTGCCGGGGCTTATATCCCCCGTCCCCACCCTGCGGCAACCCACGCGTGGGATCCTGCCGGTGACCTCAGCGTGCGAGCGGGGCGGCGGCGGAGCTGGCGGGGCGGCGTTTCCCAGCGCCGGTGCGGGAGGGAGGGAGGCTCCGGCTGGATTGATGGGCTGTGAAGGGGGGCCAGGCGGAGGGGTGGGGGACAGGAGGGAATGAAACGCTTCCTGGGTTGCGCCGAGCGAATCCTGCTCCGACCTGCAGCCGGGAGGGCGCTGCTGCCACCGGCAGAGGCAGCTCTCGCCAACCCCCCCGGGAGCCGCGTCCCCGTTTGATTGCAGCCGGAAAAAAAAAGGTGCCGGGTTTGCCGGGCTCCCCTTCCTCTGGGCGACGGAACTTCGCCCCCATTCCACCGCTGTGCCGGGTCGCCACCGCCCCGCCCCATCACCCGACCGGGCTTCGCATTATTCGTCTCAGCACCGCCGGTGTTGTTCCGCTGGGCTCCGCTCGCTCCTCGGGTTCGTTGCGTGCTCCCGGCGCTAGGGAGAGCCGACATGTCTTACCAGGGCAAGAAGAGCATCCCCCACATAACGGTAAGCGGCCCCGGGCGCAGCGAGCGCTGCGCTCCTTTGTTCGCGGGGCGGGGAAGGGCGAGCGGCGGGAGCGCAGTGCCCGGGGCCGCGGGCAGCCCCCAGACTGCGGGGCCGGGGCTCCCCGGAGCGGCGGGGTGCGGGCGCCGCCGCCAGTCCTCCTCCCGCTGGAGCTCTGGGCGACGACTGATTTAATTTAATTTTATTTTAAAATTTCATTATTACATTTTTATTTTATTTCTTTATTGTATTCTGCCTCCCCTTGCTCGCCCGCCGCCCAGCCGGGGCTCAGCGCTGTGTGCTCGCTCCAGCCCGCGGCGGGGAGGGGAGGGAGGGCCGGCGGGGGGCTCGTCCCGGCGCTGTCGGGGCCGGGGCCGGGGGTACCGCCCTCCCGAGGAGCCGGGCCCGGGGAGGCTCGGCCGCCGGGCGAGGCAGAACAAAAGAGGGAGGGGACCACCGCAGCACAACGTGCCCCTGCCACCGCCCCCCGCAGCGGGCAGGGGCAGCGCAGCCTCGGCGGGGCAGGGGCGGTGGGCAGGGGGGAGGCACAGGGTGCGGAGAAATGGGGGGTGGGCGAGCGTGGGCGTGGGGGGGAAGCGTGGAAAATCAAAGAGCGCCATGATGCCAGCACCAACACCTCTGCGCGCTATTAATACATCAGGCGTGGTGGGAATCAGAAGTCAAAGAGTTAATAATAACCATCCTCTTCCTATCGGTGCCTGTCTCCCGCTAGATGCTTTTGTACCCGAGCAGAGAGAGCTACAATAGGGTGTGCTTTCCATGCTAGAAAGAAAGGACTTGGGTTCTTTCATAGAGTGTATGAAAGAACCCAAGTGTATGAAGCTTTCCCTTAATACACACGATTGGGGGATATAGGGGCTGAGATAAAGAGCAGGCAGAGCTGGCGGATAGGGGTGTGGTGGGGGAAATCGCACCCGGAGCTTGCTCACACGGCAGAGGTTTTCCCCAGCACCGGTGATGGTCTCCAGGTTGTCGCTTTCCTCTTAGGGGACTGGTTCAGTGGATGATGGGGTCACTGTTGCTGTGGCACCTGGGGCAGAGATGAGCGGGGAAGCTCCCACATTGCTTGGGTTCCTGAAGCTTTCCCTGGAAAGCTGGCACGGTGTGATGCGGAGCAAGTTTCGGTGTCTGAAGGAGCGGGCTGCCGGGTGGGTGTGGCACCTTCCTGAGCAAACCCAGCGCTTATCGGCATTAGTGGAGCAGTGCTACAAAGCTTGTAAGCTCCTCGCGGTTTTCTCCCTGTGCAATAAAAGCATCCTTCATTTGATCGGGAGAGAAGCTACATCCTTCTAAAAGCTGAGTTTCATGATACGGAAGTGCCGCATTTATGCAGGTTTCTACTATCAACAGGCAGCAGTGCCTGGTGGCCAGGGCTGAACCTGGCTGCTGCAGGGGCTTTTTGGGTGATGGCTCCTCTTGCCTCGTTCCTCAGTACGTTGTGTGACTTACACTTACTCAGGGCATGTCTGGGTTGGGGGAGACCCCTCTGGGTACCCTCTGGGTGACTGTCAGGTGCTTTGTGCATGTCTCATTCATTTGAAGCTGGAGTGTAACAGGGTCACGCCCATAGCTAGTTCTTTGCTCTCCAGTTCGGAGTAGAATGAGAAACTGGAGGAGTCTTTGCCTTCGAATCAACAGTTCCTTTTAATTTCATCACTTCTCACAATTTTTTTTCTCTGTGATGTGGAGAGGATTGCTGTGAAAAAGACAAAGCCCAAACCTCAGGCTTTTCTCTTTGAAATGGTATGTGCTGAAGCTTCTATAAATGAATATTCATTAACATTACTGTTGAGTTTTGTGACCAAATCAAAGGCATAAATTAACATTAGTGAAGTTGGCAGGCATCAGGGCTGGACTGTTTTTTGGGTTTTTTTGCACTTCTGGCCCTTCTCCATCAGAAGCAAGTCAGGCACTTTGTGTCAGACCTTGTACACACTGGCTGTCACACAAGACAGCCAGTGTATATCTATCTGTGGATATCTTCTGAAGCCCCCTTCCAGTGTGGTAAGTTAGATGTTTCATCCGTCCACTAAAGAAATACATTGTAGCTTCAAGTCCTCTGGGCTCTAAGGAAATGTCATAGCTCTGTGGAAATATGCAACAACAGTGATGATGAAATTATATAAAAATGTAATTTGTTACTGTTTTTAACACTCCCCCACTCACACTCCTGCTTTTTGGAGCTACACCGGCTCCTGGGTTCGTTGGAGAAGTGAGAAACTAATTTCTGATGGTGTCCTGGGTGCTGATACTTTGCTGTGGATTTTCCAGTACCAAGTCTGTGTTACTTGGATGGGCCAGGAGCTGTCCTGAGCAGACAACAGCAGCACCCAGGGACAGCATCCAGCCATAAGCACTACAGGCAGCAGCCAGTACCTGGCCAAGACTTCCCTCTGGGATCAGGTCTGCAGCATCAGGAACTGGGAAGGAAGAGGCAGCAGCTGGTTTCACCTCTGGTTGGTGTGGAAGCAGATACCACAGGGTTGTCTTCCCAAGAGTGGTATTCTGCCTGGGTTACTGCTCTTGGTGCACATGGCCATAACTTCCTCCTTGTGCTTAGTCTGACTGTGCCTTGTCTCCAGACTCTTTCAGACAGCAGGGCCTAACTGATAGTCCCTGCACCTCTTTTACCCAAAGCAGCTTTACTCCTGCTTTCCCTTCTCCCCCTGCTCGTGGTACATTGTTGTACACAGCCCTCTTTGGCACTGGGCATCTCCCTGCTCTCATTTAACAATCTGCATTTTTTTTTCATTTCATCTGCCTATTTTTTCCTTTCCATTTCAGCTTGTGAACATTCATGCTTCTTGCATTTTATCTCATTTGTGGCTGCCCTGATGCCTGTTATGTATCCTATGCAACATCCAGGGTTGCTGTTAGTGGAGCACCAGAACTGTGCCAGTGTAAGGTGCCATTCAGTTGTGAGTCAGACTGGAGAAACTGGGCCCTTTTGTGTAACTACTGTGGGAGGGGAAGGACCTCTGTATTTGAAGCACCAGACCAGTCTGGGGATGTATAATTGAGCCAGTAAGTGTAAGCACTTCAGTCATGTCTTCTGCACTGTGTTGAAGTCCTTGGCGGGTGGGTTTCAGACCCCTGTTTCGGGAGTGTTAGCTGGGGATGGAGCAGGGTGTGCATGATGTAAGGGTGGCCAAGAGTGCAGGAGCACTTTTCCCAGCCTCTGTAGTATGGACAGCCACCATCATCCATTGCTGAGGTGTTTTTCTGCATGAGGTGTCAATCTTTTGTGCTTTGGTTCTGCAGGATGTTCTCATGCAGACCAGATTTTTCAGGATATACCCCTCAGCCCATTGCTTTTAACATCATTATACTCCTCTTGTGCAACGTACTACAGGGAGTCAATGGAGATGATGACATGGAAATACCTGTTACAAATTATTTTGGCTTCTGTGTTTTGGTAGCACTTGGCAATTTTCCAGCAAGGCCTGAGCTTAGATGAACTCAGAATTGTACCATGGTTTAAAAAAGGCATGTGGCATGTTAAATGCCTGTGACAGGACGTGTTTGTTCCAGCAGCAACTGCTCCCATTAAAACATAATCTGTGTGAGCTCAGTGAAGAGGAGGTGTGAACACAATTCTACTGAGCAAAGGCAGAATAGCTAGTCACCAAACAAAATGCAAGGAGGCATTTGGGAGAGGAAAATGGTGCCTGAATCCCTTGGGAAAAGAAAAAAGAATCATCTTTCTGGGTATGATCCAAGGGTTGGCATATGAGTGGGGAAATGCACTGCTGGTCCTGAGCTGACAGACTGTAAGGTACAGGGAGACAGAGAGCACAAATATGTGGTGTTACAGAGGAAGGATCTCACTACTGAGCATAACAAGAAAAGAAAATAGAAGATCTGCCACTACATGAAAAAAAAAATAGATGCAAAAAAATGGGGAGACTGAAGAAATTCAGAGGAGTGGGCACAGAGAATAATTTTACTTGTTACGTTTAGAATTGGTATGAAGAGAGATGAGAAGCAAGTAGGCTTCAGTTAAAGATGGCACAATATTTGGAGAGAGAAAAAATTCAGTCATCCGGATTTCTGCTGTGTGACTGACTGGTTCAGGATGGAAACTTTCTGTTTGGTCTGAACAAAATGCTGGTATAATGTGTGGCGTTCTGGTGTGAGAACTGCTAGTCAATTCATTTTGGACACCAGAGGGGACATATCCTGCAGATGCAGAACATGGTGAGTACCTGGAATGGTGGACCAAAGTCCATGTCTAGGTTTGGATCTATTCTGTATCTCCCCTGACTATGTTTTTTTACCACCCACATTTGTTTAACATACCTACATAAAAGCTACGCTCAGATTGCTCTGTTACTTCCTCATGTTACTATTCTGCTCTTGGGGCATGATTTTGGATGGTTTAGACAGCATTTTTTGTCCTGTTTTAAAGCACCAAGGCCTGGGACTTCTGGATGCCTTCCTACTCTTGACCATTTGCTTAATCCTCAAAATTACATGTTCCCTTGTGTGTCTGTTTAATAACTTGTCCCCTCCCAGCTTGTCCACTCATCTGTCAGTGAACATACGTGAATTCACATTGTGTAGTGGACTGGAATTCAGCCTTGCAGCTCTGGCAATGCTTTAGCTGCTTCACTATAAGTTTTTGGACTCCCAACCACCATTTCCATGATTCTGTGACACACCTTTTCCTTTCTTTTTTCTATAGGAGAAAAAGTGGCTACTTTTTTGTATGTCAGTTCTACGTGGTGACTTAAATTACATTCAGAGTAGGTCCTTCTGGGGACATTTCTATGGAGACTGAAACCTTTGGCAGAGGGACAGAAGGAAGGGTTTGGGGCAGAGATTCCTTTAACTGCCACAGCGAGTTCATCAGTCAGTGCCCTCAGCAGGGCATCAGTGTTTCAGCATCATAGCTGGTGCCACCACAGAGAACTGAGCTGTGCTTTGCTGGAAGCTGGGCAGGTTTGGAAAGGGGACAGTGGCTGTCTGGGAAGACATCTGATCCAGTGGGATGCTTGACTGAATCTTCTTGCAACTGCTGAGAGCAACTGCTGCCAATGAACCACTTTTCTGATAAAAGATCAGGATCTGTTGTCTGCTTTGCTGCCATTTCTTTCAGAATCAAGAATTAGTTGAGCGGTAAAAGCATGAAACTTCCATTTTCATTTGAAGGAGCCAGCAGAGGCCACTGGCTTGTGAAGAACCTGGGAGTTAGTTGAGATAAACTTGGGGTTTGTACATACGAGGTTTGTACATATGAGAGAGGTAAATGCTTCTGTATGTATGAGAAAGAAGGAATGAAGATGAGCAGCAAAATAATTTGCAGGTTTCTAATCTTGCTACATGTGCAGATGGTGGCCTTGTCCCCTGAAGCAGAGATACTTTGGGATTATGTTTGCTTGTCACAAGACAAAAGTTTTTATCTGTAGTGCATGTCCTAATGAATTTTAAGATGTAAGGTATTGTTTATGAATAATAAATGTTCTTGCTGACTTCAGGGAAGTCTACACTCTGTAAAATCTCCTGTGTGTAATAGTGAGGACCCAGGTGGCTGGCTAGAGGAGTAGGCAGTACTCAGAGTGAAAAGGCTGTGGAAGGGAAATCAGGGCAGATACTTTGTGAGGTGAGGCAGCAGCATCACAACGTGCCCTCACTGGCAGAAATAGTAGGTACACAACATGACAGTGCAAAGTGTCTGAGTGCAAACAATACACATGGTATTCACTGCATTCAGCTGATCATGAATTGTCATTGCTAACATCATCTTAAAGGCATTTTCTGCTATTCTGTTTCCCTTGCATCCACCTGCTCTGTCAGAGAAGGGATTCCATATTCTTAGCTGGATTTTGACTGTGATTGGTGCCAAGTCAGATATGTCCCAGTAACCTGATGTGGGTTTCTG
Organism: Serinus canaria; assembly: GCF_022539315.1. Lineage (NCBI taxonomy): Eukaryota > Metazoa > Chordata > Aves > Passeriformes > Fringillidae > Serinus > Serinus canaria. Next base: position 59,124,422 of record NC_066317.1, on the reverse strand, counting down.
ATTAGAACTTAGATAAAACACATTTCCAGTTCAGTGGCCTAGAGAAGTCAGCCACGCTGAAACTGACTGTTATTTTCTTCCCAAGTTTAAGCTTTCCTATGAATGGCTTGCTGGGATTTTGAGATCCCCTTTAATTGACATAGCCCGTGTGTAACCCAAGAGATGGAAATAGCAACATATGATGCAATGGTTACAGCCCTCCAGCCCCTACTTAGATGAAACCCCTGCTGATGCCAATGGATATTGTCATCAATAAGATGTTTGTTGTGCTTCCCTTCTAAAAGCGAAGCAAAGATGACATTTTCAGTGAAGAAATCCCCATGGAGTTGGTAGCTGTAGGAGCAGCCCCTTTAGAGTGGGTGATTAAGCAATGAAACTGCTAGCTGAATAGGAAGCCAGGTCTCAAAAGGGGAAACAAAAGAACATCAGATCTCTTAAATGAATAAAGATGAATGAATACATTGGCTACGGACCAAGATACAGCACTAGTACAATCAGCATAATCCTTCCTAAATTAATGGCCATATAGTAGAGTGCATCTGTTAAGAAAAGAACCTTAAAAGCCGGATTCTCCATTAGTGGCCTATCGGAAATGATGCCTCAAGGATGGAGTGTTTTACAAGGCATTCCCAGAGTTGATTCAGGGTTCACCCTAGCTAAAAGCCACTTCCTATGGAGGGTAATCTAGATGTGAAATTCAAAAGGAGGGATACTGCTGATTAAAAGCAGATCTTTTATAAGCAGACAGTACTTCATGAAATCCCATTTACAGCTCTTTGATCCTTATGAAAGGATTTTAAGCAAACGTTCCTCTAGGGAAAGATATCTTTCTTCTTTTGCTATTAAGTTCAAAAATGTTCCTTATTTGTAAGTACTTTGTTAAAAGTGAGATGATTTAACTGTGTTGTATCACAGCTGGGTCTGAATCTGAGTAGCTCTGACAAGAGACAACCAAATATATCCACACACACTCAAAAAAAGTAAATCTCTTGTATATTGTGGGAAATAAGTCTGCAAGAATGAACTAATGGAAGCACAGAGGAGCTCTGAGTGTTTCCTTCCACTGTTTGCTAGTGAGTCTTCAGCCTTTGAGAAATGTCTTCCTTGCAAATAGTCTTGTGGAGATTTAGATAATCAAGGAGAACACAAATATCAGCCTGTGTTTCTTGTACCTTTTCTCTGAACTGAATTCTGTGTCTCTTGTAACTCTCAGTGGACTCTTTATACCTTAGTAACAAAGAATTCTGCCTCTCAAATGCTAAAAAAGTAATGTCTTGGCTGCAAGTGTGATAACAAAACTTAATGCCTTTTTATGTCTATTGCATTTGATCTGATGTCTTTTAAACCACATGCCTTTATAGAGAACTGAAGTGCAGGTGGATTTAGAATTTAAACTGTTTTCAAATGGCTGTTTAGCATAAAATCCTTAGTCATCTTCAGGGCTCTTGACTAATCTGGGTTTTAGAGAAAACAGCCATTGTTGCTCTGGAGATGTATGGACAATGTTATATTCTAGTAAGTCCTTACAATTACACAGAGGGTGAAATCACTGCTGAGTGTTTCCTCATCCTCTAGGCGTGGAAAATCTGGGTTTGAGTGTTGCAAAGAATTTTTTGGTTGCCAAAAGCTGCAATGCAGCAATTGTAAAGGTCCAAACCAAGAATTAAGCAGCACACCACTTAGACCTGTATGCTGGATGAGTTATCTGAAGTTAATTGTATATAAATGCTAAAGCAAACTGTAAATAGTTAAAAATATATGGCTTACTTGATTTAGAGATGAAGATCTAATAGGAAGATGTTCCATTTGTAGAAGAAAAGCAAAAATGTAATAGCATGTGTTGGAATTGCATTCTGGACAGATGCTGCTATTTGATGGAAACACTACTCTTGGAATTTCTTGGATTCTTTTTGTATGGCTAAAATACATAATTATTTTTTTTTAACTCTATCTTGTATCACAGAAGTGTGGTTTTCTCTGAAAGGTTCCTGCAGATGCAGTGCATAGGTATCTATGCTGTAGAGAAGTGTGTGGTTTCTACAAATTGTGCAACATTGTATTTTGACACACTGCACCAATTTGAAATAATGTTTGGTAAATCTTATGGCAGTTTTATTTTTTCTGTTACTGTGTTTTAGTAGTCCCAAGAAGCAGATTTGAGAACTGCATGTCTAAAAGCTATTTGAATTTTGTTGTGTATTTTTAGATACCACTAGCTCTGAGGGGAGTGGGTGAATGGGAAAAGGCTAATTTTAAATTTCTTTGCAACTGTTCTTGCTCTAACATTTGGTTTGTAATTTCAAATAATCCATAGCAAAGTGATTTTCTGCCCAAGAGAATTTGGTTTCATTTGTATTTGCATGGAACCCTCTGCAGAACTGGGGACCATGGGAGGGCTCAGGCTTGTGGTCCTGAAGGTTGGTCAGATGCTGTTTCTCTCTGCTGGCCTTTTGCCATTGATGTGCATGAAAATGTGGACATGCTTCACGAGAGCTGAGCCAAGCTGATTCAAACTCCAGCAAAACAGGCAGTTAGTACAAAGTGTGCCAGTCACCAGCTTACAGATGTTTCATGTTGCTCTTGCTGTAGTGGGAACAATGGTTGTGAGGGAGCGACAGCCGCCGCCTCCAGTCTGAGCAGCCAGCCCCTCCTCCTGCAGCAAATGCGCCGCGTTTGTGGCATCTCCTTCTGCTGCCATGAAAATTGCTGTCATGTCACAGACTAAGCTCTGCAGCTTTGCTGCCAGGTTAAGCAGGAGAAGCTAGACTGTGATTAGGAAGACATCCCCAAGGAAGCAGTGTGCAGGGTTTGAAGGTGAAGGACTGGGAGTAGCAGGAATGGCTGTGTCATACTCAGCAGTGGGCTGAGCTGGCAGGTGCCCGAGCGCCTGTAAAATGGAGCTGCAGGAGACACAGCAGATATGCATCGTGGCTGAGCTGATGCTGTGTCATGGCCAGGTACAGAATTCAGAGGCAAACAGGATTGCAGCAATGCAGTTGCATCATTGCAATAGTGATGGGTGGAGAAGAAACACCTTGGATCCCACACCCAGCAGTGACTGTGGAACATGGGTTTATAGTGTGCTTTCTGCTCCTCCCTTGTCAAGGAGAGCAGGCCTTTTTACCCCTTGCATCTTGGCATCTCATGAACTGTTCTAGGTAATACTCCCTCTTTGTTTTGCCATGTTCCTGCTGTCTGTCCTTGGCAGCCTGGAGGGAGGAAAGGGCCCCGGCAGCTTCTTTTGGCTTGCAGTGGGAAGAAGTGGGCTGGCAGCTTCTTGTGCCAGGCAATGCACTGAAGGCTTGGTATGGAGCCCTTGGAGCTCAGCAGGCAGGGCACCACTGCCCGAGACACCTGTCAGCTGAATAGAAAAGTGGCAGCCACCCTAGAAAGGCTGACAGTGCTGTCACCTCCTGAGCTGGGTGATGAGCCTGTTGTTGTTTGCATTGTGAGAGCACCTGAGGGTCAGTGATTGGCTGACGGTACCTCTGTGAGCTGGGTGTTTTTCCTCATGGAGATTACAGCTGGGAAGGAGAAATACAGGCCAGCACTGCCTGGATTAGTTCAGGAACTTTGGGTCACTCTTCCCTTCCTTCACTGCTTTCCCCGGGGCACTGCAGAGTGAAACAGGCAGAAGCGAACTCTGGTCCCTAGTTTACCTGGACATTTGTCACTTGGTAAGAAAATGGCAAGCAGTCTGCCTGACATCATGGCCCTGGTAAATAATAAATGGCACCTGGTCACGCACAGCCTTCTGCATGCCCGGGAGGGCTAACCCACTTCACAGAGCCCGTGTGTGCCCAGATTTCTGTTCAGGACTTCACTGCAGCAAGGACCAGTGACCTAAACCAGTGCAGGATCACCCAGGCTCCAGTGGCTGTCCCTGAAGCCTGTGCTTGGGCTCTAGCAGGGAATGAATACTGCACGTGAATAACCATTTGTATGAAATCTTGTTTCATGAAGAATACCACAAATTGCTTGTCAATATTAATCTGTGTCTCCTTTCTATTAATTTATTTTTGTGTGATTTTTTTCCAGCCTATTCACGGAAGTGTATCCCTGTGATGTGTGCATCCAGGCATTGGGTACTGCTGCTTTGGCTAAGGACAAGCCAGCCCTGGTCTGGAGCAGGGTGTTTGAGGCAGTGCTGGTTTGCTTGGGCACAGTGTGCTGCTGAGGTGTCCACAGGGCACCCAAACCTCACCTGGGCTGCTGGTGACCATCAACACCATCTGTCTGAAGGTGCTCTGCTTTGCAGCAATCTGTAATGTGTCCTACACTTGGCAGATCAAGCTGGTTGGAGATGTTCCAACAGAACTCTTTTTCTTCTGAATTTGCTGATATGCTGGAATAAAGCATGCTAAAGATGCTTCCACAGCTCTCAGAATCTGATAAAAGCTGGGCAAGGCTCCACAGCACTGTCCCCATTGGCTTGACAGTCTACCTGGAATTGTGTGGTTTTTTGGCAGCCTAGTCTTCTGTGGCTTCCTATATCCAGCTGGGGGAACCTTAGCCTCAGGTGCAGGACTGCTTTTGCAACAATTCTGAATTGTTTGTATTTTCTTCTGAGGTGCAAAGAATTAAAATTTTCAAAGTCTTCATGAAGTGCAGTATATTTATTCTCTACCAGAATTTCTTACACCCTCCAAAATTCTGAACAAGGAAAGACTTTGTAGCTGAATGTTCAGTGATCCTTTATAGGCTATGAAGCCTAATTTAATGGCTGACTCCATAATTGAGTTCTTTCTTAAGACTGCATTTGTATCTTTTTTAGATTAGCTTATTCTAATACCTAATTTTTTTACTTACATATTTATATATCTATGTAAAAACATTTAAAATCCTTGTGTCTATAGTTATTTTTCTGGAGTTGCGCTTAAGCTTTTAGTCTGCTTTATTTTCCTTGCCTGCTACATTTGTTTCTACTTATTATTCATCTTCTCCTGTTTTAAAAGAAATGAAATGTTGAACTTCTTGATGAAGGTGCAGATTTTTTCACTTCTTAGCAGTGACAGATGCAGTGCTCTGGGAAAACTGCTTGCCTCTATTAGTAAGCTTGTGCCTCTTATAATTGGACAGTATTAATGTTTAGGAAGGCAATTGAATGAGCTTAAAAAGAGCTCACAAGATGGTGGTCCCTGCAGGTCAGCAGGCAGTGTAGTAAATCATCATAGTGAGGAGGTGCAACTGCCAGCACGTGGCAAAAGAACTTATTACTATTCTGGCTGCTGATTCACAAGTCCTGCTGCAATTACAAGTGACAGTAGAGAGGCTGGGGAGAAAACAGGGAGCCTGCTCTTGCAAATTCCAGATGGAGGACTTGCATTCATTTCCATTCTCTAATGGGAGGGTGACAATGTCTGAGGCAGGTCCTGGGGACATGTCATCATAGTTCTGTGCTTTGGTTACCTGCCAGCCCCCAAGGTTGCTGCTGCAGCACATGGAGAAGAGCTTCAGACCTGCTGTGTCTTTACTCTTTTGTCGTGCACTGTATTTAAAATGTCTTCTCTCCCCTTCTTCCTCCCTTAAAAGTATCTGTTTTTCCCTTTTTCCTTTTTCTAGAATGATACAGAGTGCTATAAAAGTTTTGAACCTGCAAAATTGTTCAAGTACAAGCTAAAAAGTAAATGCGCATTGTATAACAGAGGTTATACTGTAACACCCCCAACTCTGCCTTACTGCTTTTTAATGAACAGTTTTAGAAATTTATTTGTTTTGTTGTCCTGGTTTTATAGATTAAGAATATATCAACTTGTTTGCTTTCTAAAGTGGGAACTCAGGACATTCATAGTTTATATGCCTGAGTCATGCTGTAATTAAATCAGGAATTGAATCTGGACTGAGTAGCATAAAACATGGACAAACTGGAGATTCTGAGTTATTGTCTGGTGAGCCAAGGAAATAATTTATAATAAAAGGCTATTTTTGTGTATGAATGGGAAAAAATTGTTCTGACTTCTTTAAGAGTTTTCCAGCATTCACAGTCACTCAGCAAAATTCTTTCCAAAAGGGCTATGTACTTGTCCTGGTTTAATCCCAGCTGGCAACTCTGCCCCACATAAAGACTTGCTCAGTTCTCCCCCACCCCACTGTGGGATGGGGGAGAGAATTGGAAGGGTAAAAGTGAAAAAACTTGTAGGTTGAGATGAAAACACTTTGATAATGGAAATAGAATAATTATAATAATAGTAATCATGATAATGCATTTGGTAGGAAAAAAAAAAAAAAGAGATCAATAAAACCAAAGAGGGACAAGTGAGGCACAGTACAATTGGTTACCACCCACCTATTGATGCCCAGCCAGTCCCGAGGCAGTGCTCACCCATCAACCTCCCATGAGCTTTATTGCTGAGCATGATGCCATATGGTATGAAACATCCCTTGGGTCAGTTGGGGTCAGCTGTCCCAGCTACCCCCTCTCCCAATTCCTTGTGCTCACCCAACCTCTTTCCTGGTGATGAACAGAGGAGACATTCACTCTCTAAGCTCCTCACAGCAGTAGCTAAAACATCCTTGTGCTATCAGCACTGTTTCCAGCACAAATCCAAAGCAGCCCCATAAAAGTTGCTGTGAGGAAGATTAACTACCCCAGCTAAAGTCAGAAGAGCACTGAAGTTATGGGCTTGCCCTGTCTTTGGGTGGTAGGGAGCTGACATTTCCAGTATGACTTCTTCAATGAGAGAGTTTAAGTACTTGTTCTCTGGAGTATGCACTGGTAAAATCTGTTTTCTATAAAATGTAGTTTTTGAGAACAGAATATAACCAATTGAATAAATAAGAATATAAGCAGACAATTGTTGTGAACAGTAGCTCTTGCAGACTTGATATTTTGAACAGTCCTTCTTGGAAAAAAAGTTTTCTTCCTGGCACTTTAGAAAATACCAGGAGCTGGTGGTTCTTTGTGCTGTTTGTGTGATATTTCAGGTGAGCCAAACTTTGGAGGCCTCATTCCGTCCTCATGCGTGGAGTGAGGGAGATATGACATGGGCAGTGTCAGCACAGAGTGCCCCCAGGTCATCAGCAGCCTTTGCCCTGCAGAAATCACAAACTGATTACAATTAATTCTTCATGCCCATAGAAACTCTGCTCAGCCATGGTCTGTACCACAGTACAGGAAACAGGAGGTGTGAACCCTGTCCCTTGGCTGCTGCTCAGGAGTTCCTCCTGCTGAGCTGGTGTTGAAGGAGCTTCCCTGGTGAGGAATATCTAAGTGGCAGGGCTAAGCAGCCTCTTAGGACCTTGTGCCTCCCCATTCAAAGCTTTGCTACTTTTCCAGAGGTGCCAAGGGTGCCAAGTGAACTCAGTTTGGCCATTGCAGTGTTGGACAGTTTCTTCTAGGGGCTCTCTTTCCCTCTTGGCTCTTGTGCAATGAGGTGGTAAAAAGGGGATGTAGTGGCATTGCAGGTGTCTCTATGTGCAGTGATTGCTGCTTTGAGCAAAATGAACTGTGATGACGATGGGGTCTCATGTTCCAAAAGTCAGGAATAAACTGAAACTCTCCTGAAAAAGGATAAAACTATCATGTCCACTGAAACTATCAATGAAACTATCCTGTCCTCTGTCTGTGTAACCACAGGAACCCACCTTTAAATAGAGTAGTGTTTGATATTAATGGCTTTCTTTATAATATGAGCATATTTGTTTTCATATATACATTATTATGTTTATTTATTATGACAAACCCACATTTTCCCTCTTTTTTCCTCCAGAGTGACCGACTGCTCATTAAAGGTGGAAGAATTATCAATGATGACCACTCCTTCTATGCAGACCTATACCTTGAAGATGGACTTATAAAGTTGGTTTTTATTAAATATTGCTTTTTTTGCATGTGTGTTAACATAGACTACTGTGATTTCTTGATAGTGCTGACTTAAAATATTTGCGGGCAGAATCTCAGTGACCTCTAAATGTGAGACTGTACTTGAGGAGTGTTTAATTATTAAATTCTAGCATTTTATCTTCACTAAGATTAGATAAGTAGAAAATTTCTTTACTGTAAGTTGAAGATATTTGCTTTTTGAACAGTTCAATCACAGTTTCTTCTGAAATAGTTAAGGCAAGTAGGCACTCTGAAGAAAAGAAGTAATGGTAAGGACAATGAAAACCTTTTGAGTCCATGAATGGCAGAAAGCTCTCTACAGCTTTCCTCCCTGTACCTAGTCAGTGCAATTGCAGCCATGCTCTTAAGGATTGTAGGGCACAGAAATCTGAAATATGCCCTGTGTTGCATGGTGCAAATGAGGACCTGCTATGTCTCAGTTGCCTGTTGGTTAATGCTGAACCACGGCATGTTCTGTTCCTATAATGTTGTTATGCATTGTTACACAATTAGAAAGAAAGTCCTGATTTATCAGGCTATAAAATACAGGAACTGGGAAAGTAGTTGTTAGGTGAAAAACTTGAAATATGTGTTACTGATAGCCTGGGAAACTGTAACAGAGATGTCCATGTGCTCTGTTGTTCTTGCCTTGGCTTAGTGGAGATGAGGGTCTCTAAGGTTTGCAAAGTTAGGTAGTGTGTGAGCACTCAGATGTACACAAAGATCAAAGCCTTTTTCATGGTTGCTAAACACTTTCACTAGTGACTTAAGAAGCTTGGTCTCCAGCGGCTACAGTTTGATGCACAGAAATATAATTATGGTTATCTGGTAAATAATTAATTGCCTGCTTGTTTTCAGAGTTCCTTAAGAATGTAATATCAGATTAAAAGTCCAATTCTTTATATATCTGTGACTGCATGTCATTAGGATGCACACGTTATCATAACATGCACATGCCATTATGATTCAGGTTATTATAACAGAAGTATATCTGAATACTTTCATCCACAGAGTGTGCAGTTTTCTTTTTATTAGTTTACTCTGCCTTTCCATTTGTAGTGTTAATTGAAGGCAAAAGTGAAGAGGAAACAAAATTTTGAACATGCATCTATTTTTAAAGCACCAGTTAACCAAGTTGTGCTCTCTTTGATGGGAGGTTTGTTGAGTTTTTCTGTGGTTTTGTTAGTTCAGATACAAATCTTCTATTAACACTTGTAAGCATCAGAACAAATTAAACAACGAAATGCATGAGGTGCTGAGAGCCTGAAACTGTTGCGAATTTTTGGCTTTGATTCCAGAAATGCAATGGTAGTTAGCAGGCAGGTTAGCAATGCCAAGCCTTCACCTGCCCTTATTAAGTACATAGACTCCCTCTGAAATCCGTGTGTGGATCCATACCTCCCGGAAGTGTCTCAGCTGCCCAAGCTAATTAGGGTTAATAATGAACAGACAAGCAAGATCTTAATTTTTAAGAAGCATTTATCTTTGCCCAAGGAGGCAAGTTCTCTATTTAGCACCCTGAGTTATGCCTGATGCCCTAGATTTAGACGACCCAAGATTTTTCTTTGTAAACTGTGCAAGAAGTCCTGCTCTGAAGTAATTTGTGAGGGCAGCCTGCTGTGAGATGGGGTTGAATTCTTACTGTGTTCAGATGATAAATTTTGCAACCTAAGAAAGCTTTGGGTTTGTCTGATCTCTCAGTTTCTTCAGGTGGAACTGGCCATTGTGTCTGAATATTTAACATCATTGTTAAATCTGGCTCAAGCTTGTTTGGAGCTGGACCTTGAAACTCAGTCATCTGCATTTCAGTTGATGCTATAACTTTCCAGCTGCAGATCCTGCTGATAATACAGAATTCTAACACAGAATGGAGCAGACACCAAAGCACTCAGCCCAGAATAGGCAGTAGTGTCCTGGTTTTACCGGGCTATAAAAGATCTGGGTTATTTTTCTCACTCTGAAATGAAAACTGATTGGAAAAGAGAGGGTTGGGTTTCTCTTGCAGCCTGATGAAAAGATTTGGGTCTTTTAATGCAGATCACTCTGCTGAGAGGAAAGCAGATGTAACCTTGAGTGTGTTTGAAGATCAGATATAGTTTGGAGGATGGTCGATCAATGCTCAAACTGGCTCCCTAGGTACAAGGAGCAGCCGTGCATGTGGATTTTTCCTACCTGAAACTTAAGCCCTGCACACTCAGATGGCAGGAGAAGCAGTTCTCCATTATCTAAATAGTATTTTAAATACTATTTGGTAATTTAAATTGGCATATAAATAATGTATTTTGCCTACATCTCTCCTGCCTGGGTTATCACGTGAGGCAGTGAGCCCTGTGCCTAGTGACAGGTCATGGTCTGGTGCTTGCTGTACTCTGCTCCATCTCTGCCAAGGGGAAGGGTTGGGTCCCTCTGGGCTGGAGGGACAAACAAGTGGCAGGGTGGGGGTCTGGGGACATGGTCTCCAAAGCTGGGCAAGTGATGAGTGAAGTTAGGAGGGAACCTCAGATGTCTAAAAAAGGTCTGGGCTTGATAACTGGAGAAGTACAACCAGAGAGTTCTGGGAGAGGTTTTCAGCTTCCTTGGATGAAGCTTATGAAGAGCTGAAGCCTGCTGTTTCGGTTGTGCTTTAATCAGCTCATGTACAACAGAATTTACCAACTTGTTTGACTGAAAATGGCAGACAGCATTAGCTTCCTGTGGGTCTGAGTTTTCTGGTTTCTGAGATATGAGGAAACCAACTCAGTCATTTGTACAGTGTCTAGAATGCAGTTATCTGCACTGTTGTATTTTTTTACCCACAAGTAATAGAACTCCATTCTTACATACAGTCTGCATTAATGAGTGGGCAATTCAGGGATCGTGTCACATTATCTCCTACTCTCTGTTCTACTTGGACAGAATAAAAATGCAGCAGTGAAGATCAGACTTCTCCCAGCCTTAATCTTGATGCCAGGGCAATAGAAGACACAGGTTTTTGACAGATAATAGTGCAGCATCATCCACAAAGGCTGTTTGGTCCCATGTCACTTCAGCATGTATGATTTCAGTTGAATAAGATGTTACTCAACCATACACAGAATATAATGAGCATTGAATCATCAAAAAACTTCAATATATAGTTAGCACACTTTCACTTTGTTAGGACATGTGTCTTCTTCAGGAGGAAATTAGTAGATACTGATTGTGGAAGAAAATATAAATTAATCGCTTTTTTTTTGTGAAGGTTTTCATTAATATTATTCTCAGAAGGTGTGTTAGTACTTGCAGTGTGGTTACTCCTTGGACATACTCAAAGGAGATGGGTCATAGTTAATTTTTTTCCCAGTTCAATTTCTTAGCTACATAAATGCTCTACAAAGCTGGAGGGTTGTTCTGATTAAAATCTTGGGAACAGATTTGACTAACAAAAATTAGTGCAACACCATTACTACGCATGGGGCTACCTAATTTTATGCAGCCATTGAATCTGTTCATGGGTGCAGTGCCTTATGATATGCCTTTGTGAGGCACATTTTAAAACAGAGGAGCTGCTTGCAGCTTTTGTTTGTGCAATTGGATGTGCTTGGCAGGTGCTGGTTTTTGCATCCAGGTTGGTTCCCTGTTTGTCAGAACAGGGTGTTCTTCACACTGTGCAGCTGCACACAGGTTATGACAGTGCTGCACATGTTGATGACTGGTGGGTGCCAGATGTGCAGGTGCCAGCTCTCATGAGTAAGCCCTCCTGGATTTGTTCAGTGCTGTGACCCCATCCTGGGATGCCCACGAGGAGTTTGTCCATGGAATGTCTGTGCTTCCCTCCAGCCAGAGCCCAGGGCACTGCGGGAGACGAGTTGCTGGAGGTGACATTTCTGCATAGCATATGAAACAAATTCTTGACCTCTTGGGGCTGTTTATTAACTCTGCCAGTTTGGCCAGATTCCAATGTGAATAATTATCCCCCTTTTTCTTATTTTTCCCACTGGTTTTAATGAAGAGTTGTATTCACTTCTGGTTCTACCTTATCACAGTTGGCTGTTAATCAGTTGCTGTGTTTTGAAGTGTAGGTGGGAGTCGCATTTTAATATGGGGAAACAGATTCAGCAGCTCAGATGTCTGAGGTATTTATTTAGCTGTGGATAAAAGCTATTTTATCCAGAAAAAAGAAAATTAGGACCAAGGACTCTGTGTCTGTAATATGAGATAAACTAAGTGAACTTTAACTACCTTACAGTTACCTCTAAGCCCAAGTATGCTGTGGTGTAACAGTGCAGAGACATGGCTTCCACATAGACCCCTCTCCCTGTTTGGTGCCATGCAAAGTAGACAATAAATTCTAGCGTGGCTTTAGAAGTTAAAGCTTAATTTATTTGTAATCGAGTCTATGAATAATACAAGTATTTTGATCATAAGTATCTGGAGTTTGATATTGGTATGGGGAACAGATTAATATTTTTAATAGTGAAAAAAAAAATTCCACTTTGAAGACCTGAAGGGAAAAAATGGCAACAGCTAATTATAATTTTTCCACACAGTTATGCAGAATGTTTCACTGGCTTTTAACCTCAAGAGGAGGATGAAGAATATGGGACATGGTAGATTAAACATGTTTAGGTCTCTTAGATACGTATTTCTGTATCTTAGGTTATTTAGATTTCTTTTTAAGGATAAATTTGCATTGCATGATGACAAAGTAATTATAAAATTTTCTGATATGCCTTTTGCTGCTGCCATATATTTTTACAATTCCGGCTTGGTCCTGTATTTGATCCATGTTTTCCTATTTTCATTTAACAACCTAGTACACAAAACTGGAGCCCCCAAGAGAGCATTAAGCATGCATAATTTGAATTGTTTAAAGATAGAAATCATATAAAAAATAATCAATTTTTAATGCTCGTGCATTACAGCTCCTTTATTGGCCACTAGAGCCATGCAAAGCAAACAGAGCTCACGGCTCAGCGAGTCAGCTCTCCTCTGCTTTGTTCTGCTGTGCTGGACAGGGCACAGGGAGCATGTGCTTGAGCTTCACCTTGCCTTTGGGGACTCACCTCCTGCTGTATGGGCCCAGGCTCCCTCTCCCCTACATGCCTCAAATGGCTTTGTCCTCTGTGCTTGTTCCAATAAAGTAATACTGGCTTTCCTTGCTGTGCAGGCAAATAGGAGAGAATCTGATTGTTCCTGGAGGAGTCAAGACCATAGAGGCTAATGGGCGCATGGTTATTCCTGGGGGAATAGATGTCAACACTTATCTACAGAAGCCCTACCAAGGGATGACTGCTGTTGATGACTTCTATCAAGGCACAAAAGCAGCACTAGCAGGGGGCACCACCATGATCAGTGAGTACCAGCAGAGCTGTCTCTGTGTGGGGATAGCTACCACAGGCTTCATTCTGATTTTCTGAGATCTCTCAATGAATCTTCAAATTTCTGGGCATTGTGTTTGAGATCCATTCATCATTGCTAACCAGGGTTGGCCTGAAAATGAACCTATCCTCAGAAAGAAATCCCAGGATGCGGAATTGTCTCTTGGATTTTCCTCTGAAATACAGAACAAGCACTGAGGGATAATGTACATAAACTCGGGATTTTTGGAAAGCAGTGTGGGTAGCGCTGTAAGTATATGGCACAGAAAATCTGACAAAGATCTGCTGTTCCCACCTACTGCCATTTCAAGAGGTTTGGAAATAAAATATGCTTATTTATGAACTTGGATTTGGCAGCAGGAATTGAGGAAGACCTTAACAGAGATGTCCCATAGGAACATCTTTGTTGGTGAAAGGAAGTGTTTCTAGTTGTTAAAGACTCTTCTTCTGTCTGCAGATGGTGGGACAAGATTTATCTCTTTCCTTATGGCCGTGATTTGATTTTGGTTAGATGCTGTGAGGCAATTGTTCAGGTGCCATAAATTGTTTTAGCTTCCTTGTGGAGAGGAGCTTCCCACTGGTGTTTTATTCCCACTGAATTGGGATGTGTTTTTTTTTTTGTTTTTTTTTTTTGGTGTTACCTGTTACCCATATACAGGCATCAGCTGAAAGACTCTTTGGCCATAGGCACAAAATGCACTGTTGTTCATTCCTTTTGTTAATAGTTTTTTTTCAGTCTGTGTTCTTCAGTGGATTATCCCTGTGTTGAGTTAGGCTTGCAGATGGCACTGGTAAGCCCATCTTGATTTGTTTTTGTACTATCTAACCCTGCAGAGAGAAGTACCTATGCAGAAGTAGTCATGTCTTTATGTCAGTGGATGGTGTGGCACCATTAGAGGCAGAAAGCCTTGAGGCAGGGGAGAGGCAGGGCATTCAATGGACTGTATAGTGTGACAGTGTTTGTGCTCAGTGTCACCCCCGTTCAAACCCTTGGCTGTATTCCCAGTTTTGGCTGCTGAGAAAACATTGAACATCTGCACTGATGTGTTGGTGGGGCAGAGTGGGCCAGTTCAGAGGCTGTGAGGCACTGGTTAATCATTGTGCTTACTGTGAAATACACAGCAATGGACACATCAGACAAGAACTACGGTGAAGGCCAGAACCTATGGTCTCTGACAATAAAGTAAGGGTAAAGACAAATGTTTCCTAAACTGTGAGGTGTTTGGCTCCCCCTTTGTGTGTCTATTGATGCTGCACCAAGCAGGTTGCCAGACTCATCTTTAGTATAGACTGTTCACAAAGTCTGCTGCACCTGGGGCAGCAGGACCTGGCTGACACCCCTGAGTTACAGTCAGCACACAGACTGCCTCCAAGACTGCTCTTCTGGCTGAGGTGCTGGAAGACTGCTCACACTGGGGAAATCTGAGCAGTGTGCATACTGTCCTGCTAACACACACTCAATCTCTTTTTCAGTTGATCATGTGCTTCCAGAACCTGGAACTAGTTTACTGACCTCTTTTGAGAAGTGGCATGAGGCAGCTGATACCAAATCCTGTTGTGATTATGCTCTCCATGTGGACATCACCAGCTGGTATGATGGGATTCGAGAAGAGCTGGAAGTACTTGTGCAAGACAAAGGTTAGTGAGTGAAATGTAGTAATATTTTTTTGTTTTATTGAAATATCATATGAAGGTGAAATTTTGAAGTATTTCAGTGAATGCATAGGCACTGGCTATGCTGGCTAAGGTTCTTCACTACCTTGAACTTGTATTTTCACTTCCTGCTGTGTAAAATGGACCTAAAACTTTGTGCATATATGTGGTGAGTTTGTCCAGTACAGACATGGAATATTAAGATGCTTACATTGTCATAAAGAAATTTGTCACTTTATCCTTGCTTGTATATGTGGAAATAGGCTCAGACATTGCATAGGTAGGTTTTTTTTGAAGGTAAAACTCAAAGATCAGTATTTAGGATAATCAGCCCATTCACCTTAGATCCTCTATTTAATGAATGAAGAAAGTGAAACATTTCAAACATTTCAGGTTTTAACTAGACTGAACGATTTGATTCAGCTGCCTCAAATTAAATCTGAATATGAAGAGCACATAGGGCTGTGAAAATGTCACTACAGGCAAGATCTCATTTTGCAGCAGTGACTTGGAAAGATTTACTTGCTGAGACTTGATTTTGTAAATAAGACATGCCTATATTTTTAGAAGATTCCAGTTATTAGAAAAAGAGATGCTAAAGTTAGGTATCTAATATTGAAAAAATGCTCTGATTTTCTCAAGTGCTTCTCTCTGCTGGCTTTCCCTGATGTTACTAGAAGATGCCATGTTTCAACGCTTGCAAAAAAAAAAAAAGGTCACTTATTTAGGAATCTAAAACACTTCTATGGGTTTGACTCTGTTCAGTTAGCAGGCCTACTATCATGTGAGATGCCTTAGGTTACCTTACCTGGTCTCCAGCTACCAATTCAGAATAGCAGAGATGAAACCTCTCCTAAATGCATTTCCACACATGTAGGCTCAATGCGGCAGTCTCATATAAGGAGGGCATCTTTGTGGCACCAGATACCTCTGTGGGCAATGGGATCTAGCCTTCAGAAGATCCTAACTTAGATGTTGTTCCTTGAAATTGTGCCTGACATCTTGTATTTTCGGAATCATATATTTTCACATATTTTTAATTTTCTACTTTTCTTGAAAACATATGGATATTAATTAGGGAATATTTTCTGAAATGGTATGTGGTTTCCATGGGCAAATCAGAATGACTCTTCTGTTGGGAAACCTAAGTGATGTGTATATGCAGCATCCTTTGCAATGTGTAGAGCTAGTGTTGGTTCAGATGTGAAGGGTTCTCTTTATAGAGAAAGGTACTATCAAAGTAGAAAAAAAAAAAAAGCAAAATGCTATTTTTGAGTGCACAGTTGTTTGCTGAGATGCCATGGAGTTGCAGTCACCTGGGAGAATTTATTCCATGTCAGAGGATGCTAACAGTACATGTGCTGTGTAACCAGATTTTAGGCAACAAAACACTTCCATCAGCAAGACTGCACATAATTAAAGAAACTGTGGCTGGTCTTGCGTAGTTCTCTAGTACAGGGGATTTTTACAAGGTGATGACATCTGTCAACACAGGCTGTGCTAAATCTGTGCTGTTTCCCTGCTATCAGCATTAACATGAATCTGCTGCTGTGCATTAGCTGACTCTCAAGACATGTATACTGTGCCTTGTTTCAAAGGCTGGGTATTATTTTCCAGAGCTCCCTGACCACAGATGGCTGAGCACTCCCAAATTTGCCCAAGGGTTTACATTAAAAGCCTGGTGCAGACAGTTATGTTAATAGTTCTCTCCAACTATTGAAATGGGAGTTTTCTATGTAAATCTGACCTGCCTTGAGCCATCAGGGGAAGTAGAAATCTGTTCATTGGTTCCTGAACTGAGATTTATGATGGAGCCTTGGTGGCCTTTTCAGTGGTGAAAGCATTAGGAGAATCTTTGTTCTCATGTATGTCTCAGACAGGCTGTGTGAGTTACTCTCATGTGTTGGAGATACAAGGTAAGGGCGAGTCTGAACGCACAAGCGCAGTAGCAAATAATTCAGCGTGGTGAGGGCTTTTGAATTAATGGGTAATATTTCCTGATAATTGGAAACATTTAATCCAGCTGGTGCAAATAGACTTGATGTCAGTGGAGTGACCCTGGTTTTCATCAGCTGGGAATCTGGATTGAATTGGTTCTTGGCTGACTGTGGGTGAGTGAGCTGAGTGACAAGGCTCAGCTCATTGTGTTTCAGAGCTACGTGTGCCTAATGCAATCAGCATGAGTAACAGGGGAGCTCACAGAGTGGCTGTTGTGGTGCCTTGTCATGAGGTATAATTGAACAATTAATCAGTTTTAAATCAATACAAAATTTAATTTAAGGAGACAGGCTTTGGAAGTGCCTGAAGAGTTTGTAGAGCCAAATATTGATTATAAACACTCAGACTTGTATAATTTCGGCAGCTATTTTAGGATTGAGCTTCTCCAGTATAAGCAAAGGAGCAAGCGCCTAAAATTGCTGACAGGGGCCTCACTGGTTACTTTGACTTTGTCACTGTTCAGAAAGTTCAGGAGTATATGTAGTCCTGCCTAAAATTTGGAGAGGATTCTGTTAAGTACCCCTGGTGTGAGAGCAAGTAGTGTGTAACAGATGTGAAGTATTCAGGTCAATAGGCCACAGACCAGGGCTTTTGAAAAGCTGCATAATTCCAATGAGTAGGTCAAGGAACCAGGCCAGGGCAAGGAGACTAATCTCGGATACCTGTGTATGTAAATTTGTGTTATTTATCTTGGTATCTGGTATAGGTGCTCTCCTTGCAAGGCAGGATTGTTCACACCCTCTCACCTGTTAGCTATAAAGGCAGCCCCTGAAATGCTCTTCTCCTGTGTGTGTGTCTGGTGGCAGCTGAGGGTGGGAATATGTGTTTACATGGGAGAGCTCTGCTTCTACACTGTGGTAGGGAGCAGGCTCAAAATCCTATGGCAAGTTCCCTACTGGGATCCCTTCTGCTCCCATTAATTTCAGGGAGAACATTAAAAAGAGTGAGAGCAAAACTCAGTCATTTTATCAAGGTCAGAAGAGGGCCCAAGAAGATAGCAAGGCAGTAAAAGAGAAAGGATGAGAATATGTGTTACTTGGGTCAGGGTATTGTTCTTCCCCCCACAGCAGTCAGGGAAAGCTGCCTTACCTCCTGCAGGACTGTGATGCAATGAATCTCCTGGAGGATGAGGGAGAGCAATGGGTACCCTGGCCCTTGGCCACAGGCAAGTGTGAGGTGTCAGTCCCGTGCCATTGCTGAGGCAGTCAGCGTGGCCTGGAGCAGGCCCAGCCTGTCCTCCTTGCTTTGTGTGGGCATGGGCACCCCTGCAGAAAGGTGGCTCCTGGATGCAGCTGGCAGCTGACACCTGGGGTGGGTTTGTGGAGAGAAAATGGAGCTTTCTCTGAGGCAGGCGGGATGGGTGTGCTGGGCCCTGCTGTGAGCGCTCAGAGGGGCTCAGGCCACGAGGCTGCAAGCGTTGGCCCCAGGCAAGGCCCAGCCAAGCTTAGGTTTTAAAATAAGAATGTACTGAGTACTTTGAAATTGTAATGAGGAGTAGAGGTAGGGATTACAGTTAGTAAAGGCTGTATGTGCCTTCTGAGAACATGATAAATAGGAAATGGGAAGAAAGCATGGGCTTACAGGCTGACAGGGTTCCACCGTTAAGGCTGGATTTGCTCAGCGTGGAAGTCAGCAAGGAGGGGCCAGCTCCTGTTTTGTGTTTCTCTCTGAGCTGCCTGGACTTAGCAGGAAGACATAATGCCAGGGATCATTTCAGTGTTTTATCTTGCATGTATCCTGGGGTATTTTAGTCCTCTAATTGTAAAGAAATGAATTCTCTGTGTGTGTGAGAGAGAGAGAGCAGGCATACCCTCTGTCTGCTTGAGGATGTATTTGCTCATTTTAGAATCATGAAGGAGTTATAGCTTCATCAGAGAGATTTATTCATTTTATTCATTCATGTAGACAACAAGAACAACAGGAACATTTTCTTCTTGCCCCAGGAAGCACAGTTTTCATCACAACTGTTTTGAAATGCAGCATATGCAGCTTAGGTAGCTTAGAATTTACTTTTTTAAGCTAGAAAACGATGATTCTGGTCCTTGGACCAAACTGGGGATCTTGCCAGTAGACTAGAAAGTAAGACATATATAAGTTCACTAATATAAATTCATATGTACAGAAATTACGAACAGAAGACTTTGTAAGTTGCATTCTGTAAGAATACAAAGCTGTGTAAATAACCACATCTTTGAAATAAATAGCAACACTTATGGGGATTTGAATACAGAGGGTTATTGACAGCTGACGCTCAACACTAGCATTTCTTGGAGATTTCTGAAATTTGAAACTGTTGTCTAGGTTTTTTATGGCTGCCAGCATAAATACTTCCTTCTTTGGAAGGCAGAAGGGATGTGGTGAGCTGCCTATAAAACTGGTTTCAAGCTTTGTTTTCACTCATTCCCAGTGTCCACCATCAGCTAAGCTAAGCACTTTGGAGTGTAAGGTCAAGAAAAAGCAAGTCTGCATGCCCATTCAGATACACATTTCCTACACCTTCTCAGCACTTTGGGGGAACCTAACCAGAAGTTTTATCTACCAAAAATCACAGTTTAGATCAAGCTGAAATGTTTTCCTGAATAGCTAAAGAAACCGAAAAAGAAAAACACTGATTCACAGAACCTTACACAAGATTTTTTACACTTCACAAACTTTACATGCTTGCTTTAGCCCCCATTGCTTGTTTGTGATTTGGCTACAAGCAATCCTCTTTGCAGTGGTGGCTGGGTTACCCCAGGGATGAACACAGGCTACCCACAGCATCCAGAACATTCCCCCAGTGTAGAGGGCATCCAGGCTTCTAGTCCTAGCAGCCATTTTTGGCAATCACTAGTGAAAAGCCTAGTCCAGACATACTCTGTTACTTACTTTTCCTGAAGTTTTTGTTCAAATACAATTTAAGAACACACTTACATGGCAATCCCTTTGAATTTTGTCTTGGAACAGGTGTGAACTCTTTTCAAGTCTACATGGCGTACAAAGATCTCTACCAAATGTCCGACAGCCAGGTATTGCTCTGAATGCTTTTCTTTGCTGTGATCTGTCCTCTCTTTCCTCATCTCCCAGCACTTGAGGAGTTGCTGAGGTTAAATCCCAGAGAAACACTCTCACTGGCCTGATTGGCACTGGGAGGAATGTGCAGTGGTGGTTTACTCTCTGGAGGGTCAGTTCTGAGCTGTGCAGATCACCTGCATGTGTTTCTTCAAGTGTATGACATTCACCTTCTGTAAAGATCTTCTGGTGTCTCCCAACATTGCAGCCACTCAGCTCTGCTCAGGATTTCACTCATTTTATTTTCAAGGACTCTAGGTCAGAGAGTGAGGAAAAGATGAAGCACTCGAGGCATGGCAGTTCTGAGGCTTCAAGAGTTTCTTGGTTGTGTAAGCAGCTAAATGGAGTTGCTCTTTGGGGGAGGTGGCATTTTCTCATTAGGGCTGGAGATAACAATGAGCTTGTTTGTCCAGAGCTCATTACAGATTCCAGACTCTTCAGCTTTCCCATTCATACATAGCAGGCCACTGTAAATGGACAATGGCATCTGTTAGTAATAATAATATTTGCTTATTCAGTAGATAAAATGTTTCTGTCTTACTTATTCCCAGAGCTACAGCTCCTGGTATCCTAAATAACTGTTGTTACATCTCCAATACATGTGGTTTTAATTGGAATTTTGGACATAATAATTTATAAATATTCTCTGACAGGCAGTGCCTGTTAAATTCAACTCCCTGTTGGAATTGCCAAGAGGAATACATCAAAATGTTTAATGTGTGGCTGGACTAATGGCTGTTACCTTGTTTAAATGTCCCTGTTGCAAGCTGTATACTGCAGCCCATTCAATGCTTCCTGAAGTGCCCTAGTGCAAAAGCAGACATTGAAGAACCTTTGTCTTCCATATTTAATCTGTGTTTGAAAACTGGGCTCCCAGTTACTGAAGTCTGGTTTAAAAAAGGGGCACATAAGCTGAATAGCTTTTGGAAAGGACTCTGTGTTTCAGTAGATGTGTGCTCAGAAATTACCAGTAAAAGCAAAAAGATCAACTACTGCCCTTCTTTAGAGATGGCTGTTAAAACTTAGAAGGCAATTAAAAAAACTAAGCATGCTCTAGAGAAAATATTGTAACTTTTAATATCTGAATTAAAGATGTTGCTGAAAGCTCAGCAATGATGGCTCTAAGATGGTACAAAATGCCAGCACATCAGAAAAGAGATGTTCTAGCCATTCTAAAAGTGCCTGTAGTACATGGCAATAAGTCTATTTTTATTTTACATTTGCTTAAACTACAGAACTACAGGGCTACTAAAATTAGCCCTGTGTTGGAGGGCATGGGGAGGTGGCCCTGCAGTGTAGGGGCTGGGGCAGACTCTGTCCCAGGGAAATCCAGCCCTGCTGTTAACCCTGTTTTGGTGCAGCTGGTGTGTACAAGGGTGAGTAAGTCAGCACCAATCAGTGAAGCTCAGGTTCTGTGTAGAAAAGAGATCATTTGTTATTTGCCAATATAATTACCAGCATAGAAGATACAAAACTGAGGGGAAGAGAGAGGTCTGATTGTTAAGTAATGTGTTTTCCTTATTCAGCAGTGTTTCCTTCTTTGTACTACCTGCAGCTTTATGAAGCCTTTACCTTTCTAAAGAGCCTTGGGGCTGTTATCCTGGTCCATGCTGAAAATGGAGACTTGATAGCTCAGGTGAGTGAACCATCATTTTTGCTTCACTTTGTGAGATGATAGATATAAGAGAGGAGGAGTTAAATAGGCCAGTCAGAGAATGGGTAGAAAGAAGGGAACTCCTGGAGAGAGCCTTAATTGAACCTGCTGCCCTGCACACCATTGGTATAAAGCCTGGGATGAGAGAATGAGTCCTTTTGCATTAATTGGCAGAGCATCCTTCAGACAGAGCAATGATCCAGGCAGCTCCTTGCCTTGACAACAGATTAGAACTAAATAAGGAGGGCAGAAGGGAGCAAGAAGATTTCTTCTGAATCCAGCAAATACAAGTGAAGCAGAATAATGTAAAGTCTTGTTCACAGGTTTTAGGTACAAAAAAGGGTCTGAAAGCTTTGTACTAAAGTATTTTGCTACAGCTATCAGCATAAGCAACACAGTGAGTTTGGAGCAGGTATTAAAGCTCACAGATCTATTTATTTTTGAGAATATTCTTATAAATCTCTGAAGTTTGAGAATAAGAACTACTGTGATCTTGTAGACATTTCAAAAATATGTGTTTAAGTATAATCCATGCTCTTAGAAGATGCATCTGAGAACCAGGAAGCTGAGCTCAAGTTCAGAATGTTCCATTAAAGTGCCCTGCATCTCCAGTGCAGTCCTTGCAGGTCAGGTGCCCTGGGAGCTGCTGTCCTCCCTCTGGACTGCACCATGGCTCTGATCAGTGCCACAACACATGGAAACATGGAAAGAGGCAAACCAAGGACAGCAATTGATAGTAAACCTCCCACTGGGCTTTCAGAGGCCAGGATCCCCCTGTGAAACAGAAGGAGCAGGTTTGGGTGGGTGTTATTTTGATGCTACATTTGTGACAGATAAAACTTTGAAGGCTGTTGCAGAGATGTCTCACTGCCCTGATCTCTCGTACGTGCGTCAAGCCCCTCTTAGGTCAGTGAGGCTCTGAGTGAGCCATCTGATTGATCTGCTGAGCTGCTTATCTGCTGGCTTATCTGCTAGGGACTGGGCTGCAGAGCTGACAAGGAAATTACAGCAGCTAAAGCTGTCTTTGAGATCTAGACAAGGCAACCCACCTTGTCTCACATCTAAGGGAGAATGTCAAGGGAATGTTTGAGTTGTTGGGCAGTGTGTAAGAACTCTTGCCTTGGGTGTATTTTGTTTTTCCTGCTGGGCAAAAAACATATCTCCATCTGCCTGGTTAGAATTTACCCCGTTTGAGATCTGCCTTAACTTTAACTTTGACCAAAATAACCACTGGGATCAAAAGTTACTAGTGAGGAGTCAGCAGGCACATACAGTGTGGTTGTGTCCTTCCCCCACTGAAACTAGGTGACAACCCTCATTTGAATTCAAGAGAGGAAAAATCTGATTTCTCACAAAGTTTGGCATGAATAAAAAGTACCGAATACGTAATTTATAGCTTTAATACAACATAAAATATATAGTAGAATTAAAATGACTATTAATAAGCATGATTAAGTCAATATTACTATAGGAATGGCAAAATAAAACAAATCAAATTGCATCTGTGGTGTTTTGATACATTGCCCATTAAAATCAAGGCACACTCATGGTATTGCATATTTGATAGAAGTATATTTCAGATTTCTATTTTTCTATTTCATTTTTCTCTGATCAGCCTTAATATATGGCCATCAAATATGAACAACCAGGACAGAAAAATTATTAGGAAAAGAGGAAGTCATAAATAAATATAAGTTATGTTATACATCAACTTATTTGTTCATGTTTTATGAAACATAAACATGAACAAATAAGTTGATGTATAACATAAAATCTGTCTTTTTCTATACTTTTATGAAGAGTAATTGTTTGGATAATGAAAAGAAAGCTGCCTGCACGTAGGTTTTTTAGGACTGTCCTCTGAAAATATAAATTTGATCTTGTCAAACAAATATTTTAGTTAATTAGCACTATCAAGTCCTCTTACAGAGGGTAATTTATCATATGATCTGATTTTATTACTTCCTTCAAGATGCAAATCTGTCCTACTTTGTGTATCTATTCTATGCCAATGTGCTATTTTTTTACACAGCTGTAATTTCATTTTATTGCTGTATTTTAATTATCTGAAGTCTTTAACTGGCACTGTTCAGAGCCAGTGCATTAATGATCCAGAACAGCTGTTTTTAATAATACCTATGAAACCTTATGTTTTTCTATCCAAAATGTTCTTAAACAGTCAGATTAATGAATTTCTGTTAATGCCTCTTCAGCCTTGATTGATTGTAGTGAAGGCTAAAGTATATATGAATGTTAACTTTTTCAGTTTTACCAGAGTATGTTGGTGTGAGCTTTTCACCCTGAGGGTCTTGTGATCAGATATTTATTAGATGACACATTCAAATATGTTCAGTAACTTCATCCTGGTCTCTAGGGGACATTTCTCCGTGCTGCAGAGACATGACATTGTTGAGCTGGGCTCATTAGAACCCTGTTGGCAGGGCAAGGCAGGGCAGGCCGGGACCAGACCTCAGATGAAAAGGGTTTGACCACTAGTTTCTGCAAAAAGGGAAATTTATTCCAATAACACTGTTTGGCTTTAAATTAAGTGAAGCTTTTCTATTAAAAAAAAAATCACTGCTATGAAGCCAGATAGCGCAGATTATTTTTCTGAAAAGCCCCCATTGGTCCTGAAATGGGGTCTTTGATGAGAACACAGTGCCCTTGCAACTGGAGGGCACTGTTCTGTTTCATAAAAGCATAATTTTAGTGATTCACTGTATAGGAAAAAAGCGTTACAGAAAATGAATGTGTCAGCAATGCTGAAGGTTTAAGAAAGTGCTTTGTGGATTGCAACCAGAGAGGAACTTGAGCAAGTAAATAGGAAATGGCAGGCTGGAAGTACCCATAATTACCATTTAGTGTATTGGTTCAAGCCCATTTCCTGGGCTGGTGTTGTGGTATCAAGTAGGACTTTCTGGAGGGCAGAGGAGGTTTCTGATGGTGCAGCCCAATGGCTTGGGGGACAAATATGCTCAATCACACAACAGAGAGCACTGCTGGCTGTGCTGGTGGGGCATGGGACCAGTTTAGAGCCAATGTTTTCAGTGTTCAGTGGGCTTTGCAGCTGCATTTACACTGACACTGAAAGGGGCAGTCAGACCATGGGGCTGTTCATCTCCCTGAGGATGCTGGGTACACAGGGCTCATCCTGGGGCTGGGTCAGCATTTATCTCTTACATTGCAGGAACAAAAGCGTATTCTGGAGATGGGAATCACTGGACCTGAGGGACATGCCCTGAGCAGGCCAGAAGAGGTAAGGCCAGACATCTGATTCTCCCATTGCCTTTTCCAGTATTACCCAAAGTCTGAAAAGTCCAGGCCCTTTAAACTTGTTTGTTTGTTTGCCTGAAAAGCCCCCTGGATGCTGCAGCCAGGTGCATTCCCTTAGTCCAGGGATAAGCGTGTACATTCCTTGTACACTCAGGAGTCTCAGCTCCTGCTGCCCCAGGCATGGATGTCCATGTATTTTTTTAAGTGTGACCTTTGTGTTTTGATTTGTGATGACAATAAAATGGACTTATCAGGCTAAAAATCAGCAGTGCAGCTTGAGGGTTAGTCCTCAGAGTAACTGCATTTATTAAATTGCTTTGGCTGAAAACCTCCTATGAGATGCATGTGCACATCTCTACTGTGCATAGGCATACACCCACATATAGATCTACTTTCATGCTGGCAGATATAGTGGTGTCAAAAATGCAGGCTGTAGAGATGCAAATACATGAGAATGGAAAGTTGCTGCGAGGCAGCTTGTTTTAAGCAACTCCCTTATAATAAAATCTGAGCTCTGGTGTGGATCATCTCAGGCATCTGGAAAAGGTTTATTTAATGCCAAGGAGAATGTGGAGACATGAATATGCCCCCTAAAGTACACAGCTCAGACCATTAATGGGATGTGAAGGGCGGTAGTGGGAAGTGGCTGCTTTCCTAGAAGACTAAAGAGACAACGTCCCGGGGGTTTGAGGCTGAACTTGAAGAGATTGTTGTGGTTTGCAGATCTTTATTTAACTTCTCCCCTAGGCAAAAGGAATCAGCTTAATTGGTCACATTCTTCTATTGAACTGTTTATGTACTTTTTCATTTTGCTGTTTAACTTCTGCTAAAATTATTCTAAAAGGATTGAGTTGTTTCCTTTTAATGAGAACAAGGGCCTAAGGAAAATCTGCATTTGCAGTTTCCAGAGAGGAATTTTTCTCAGCTCTAGTGCTGAGGGCAGAGGCTGTGCCACCTTCCCTGCTCTCTAAAGGTACATTTGGGGTTTCCAGAGCAAATGTTTTGATATAAGTCCTAGGACAAACTGAAGAAGTCTAATTTAAGAAAAAATATTTTACAAAACTGTAAAGGATTAAGCCATATAGTTTTGGAACATCTAAGAAGCTCAACTTTTCCAGAAAAACTCTCACACAGAAATTTCTGTACCACTGAGTCACTATTTTCAGTTAGAACGGGGTTTTTGGTATTAAAATGCCAATACTGTGAGTCCATCTGGGAAGGATCTGGTATAAAACCAATGGCTGGAGAAAGGAGTCTCCAGAGCTGCTGGGAAACACTGCTCCTCCGTCTGAAGAGGCTTTCTTTGTGTGCCTACGTCCCAGATGGCTCCCTGGGAGGAGATTGCCTTCACGCTTGCTGACAGAGGGGACTTACTGGGCACTGCTTCAAAGGCTTCTGTGGATTATGGGCTAAATTCAGTCCATAGTGCTGAAGTTGATGTTTGAGAATTCTTTACATTTACTGTCACCATTATGTAAAGATTATGGAAAGCTGCTGGGGGAGCTCAGAGGTTTTCTCCAAGCATGGGCAAAGTTTTCTTGTTTTATTCTCCTTGCAGCTACAGGGTATGAGTCTTAAATGGGAAGGTGGGAGGAAGGTAAGGAGGAGCTGCATCAGCTGCTTGGACATGACCTTTCCTGGGGTGCAGGGAGCCAGGGAGCTGCGTTTGTACTGGGGCAGCTGTACCCTGCTAGTGAGTTCAGCCTGGCTGTAGTTACTGCTAGTTCCAAGTGTTTGGAGTTGGGTCAGCTCCCTGTTTCCCAGCAGAGTCTCTCTCTATGGAAAAAGCAGAATCAACCCTTGAAGAGTTGTTGCTGAACAATTAGAAATATGTGCAGTCCTCCAGCTGATTTTTTCTTCAGACTGCATTTGCAGTTAACTCTTCCCTCCTTGTTTTGCTCAGCTTGAAGCAGAAGCAGTTTTCCGTGCCATCACAATTGCCAGTCGAATAAACTGCCCAGTGTACATCACCAAGGTGATGAGTAAGAGTGCAGCTGATATCATTGCACTGGCCAGGAAGAGAGGTAAGTGACTTCCTTTGCTCCCCCAAACTTTTTTTTTGTTGAATAGAAGCTCAGTAAAAAAACCTGTATGTTTTGACCCAAATGACAGGCTGTAGGGAGAGGTTGGCAAAGAATGGCAGCACCATTGCAGATAAATATTTGTGGCTGGGAAGGATGAGGGGAAATCCTTTTATATTTTTAGGTTGAGAAGCTCTCCCCACAAACTGTACTCTCGAAGACTGAATTGTAACTCTTCTCTATCCTGTTTTCCCTTTTACTTTTCCCTTAGACTGTTATTCTCTGTTCATGGGAAGGAGATACTTTGTTCCTAATGGCACATCCTCCATGACAGTATTTCAGGTTTTCTAAGAGATGGCTTGGGCAGTGACCTTGCTGTTAGAGATGCTTGGAGCTTGCTCCTGGCCTTGCTGGTGGGAGCTGAGCCACTCTGATGTATACTGCAGGTCAGCCCTGCTTGCTGGGGCCGTGGTGGGATCCAGGTTACAAAGCACCCAAAAGGGCCTTGTAGCCTGAGGGCAGCTGCTTCTGAAGCTGTGTTTGGAAGTCAGGACTGTTCTGCTGGTTGGGACTACAAAGCTTGTGAGCAATATGGAAAAGCCAAAGAGCAAATTATTGTCTTGATGTTTGTATTCTTGGAGACTTGGAGTGTGGTGCAGGGGACCATATGCTGCTGTCTGCTGTTGCTGTGCCCAACCTGGGAGCAGTAAAAAGGCATCTGCCTGCTGAAGTGATCCACCATCCAGTACACTCCAAATTGGAGCAACGTGCCTGTGATTAAAACAGTTCAAATTAAAAGTGGGTCTGAACTGTCTCCTTCTGGATTAGAAAGAAAGATTTGTAAATAGGCTGATCAAAAGCATGTAGAGCTCAGAGAGACTCCTGATTAATTTTTTATCATGCAGACAAAGCCAGGGCTGTTTAATTTCCTGGGAGCTGTGCTAGCCATGTAGCAATGTGTGAATTATACATGGCTGCATGCAGCAAGCAGTGTCATGTGCTGAAGAGAGAGTGGGTTGTACTTAGCTCCTGTGTATCCTTGCTTTCTCCAAGGTCCCCTTGTTTTTGGAGAACCGATCACTGCCAGCTTGGGGACAGATGGGACACATTACTGGAGCAAAAACTGGGCCAAGGCTGCAGCTTTTGTGACCTCACCACCTCTGAGCCCTGACCCTACCACTCCAGACCACTTAAATTCACTCCTAGCATGGTAAGACTTCCTTTTTTTTTTAATAACAGGATGATGGTGAGGCAAGTGCAAAAGCCATATGGCATGAAGCATCTAGGGATCAGCCTGGTTTCCTTTAGACCAGTCTCATACATGAAACAGCAGGAAAAGGACACAGAAAACCAGGGATAGTTATATCCTTATGCTAAGGCTGCAGTGAGCAGTCATGGACACTCCAGTTGCTGGCTGGCTTGATAGAGAGGCTATTCAGGAATTAATTCTTTTTCTTTCTGCTTTTCAAGTGATTCCTAGTTGTACAACTAGATTGTCAGGACTTCAAACTGGCCTTCTCCCTGGTTTTCAGTTTTCTTTAGCTGAATTGTTGATATATGATGGGATGGCATCCTCACTGTCCAGCATAAGCAAAAGCCTGGTTGGATACATCCCCATCTTTGAGACCAGGCTCAGTTTTAAGCCCCAGTCATATTTGACAAGCACAGCTCCAAAATCAGGGCTGTTCCTGAATGGAGAGATACCTAGAACCAAGAAAAATTTCTTAGGGCAATTTTTGTCAAAGCTGATGCAGGGCTCTCAGCTGTGAGTTCTGAAAATTGGCTTGTCCTAAACTAACTTGTTTTAGTAGCAGAGTTTGGTGGGTTTATCTCCTGCATGTTGAAAAATTCTGATTTTTTAGTTTGCTTTCATCTGGGAGGGACCAAAATCATACAAGTTTCCTCGTATCCAGTTCTTGCAGGCTTCCTCTTTTAGCTTGCCTTGTGTCTTTCTGGGCTCTGGGGTCCTCCAGCTGGAAGAAGGCAAAGATAAGTGGTACATGTTGAGCAGGAATGTCAGGAGAAAGAGGCCAGAGTGAATTACAAAGGAGACTGTGGGGGATTTGGGTGGAGACAGCTGGAGACTGAAGGTCATCTCTTGACAGGATAGGGATGTGAACTGACTGCCTTCAGGTTGGCAGGGAGAGTTTAGTTACTAGGTAGGTGAAAGAAATGTGGACAGCAGAGGAAGAAGTGTCTTGTATAGAAAAGAAGATAGCAGCAATGCCTTGCCAGAAACCCAGACTGTAAAACCCATCTCTGAAAGTATTTCCTGCCTGTAGCCAACTGTGGGTCTTTAGCTTAAGCAAAAGACCATCTGCTCTGAAATGATATAGAAATTCACAGCTGAAGCCCCACCAGGACAGATTGCTAGGGCTGGAGTGAAGAACTCAACTTACCATTCCTATCCTCATTTACCTTCATGTGGTGGCACCCAGCTCACCCAGCCTCCCCTTTCTGGGGTTTTCAATGCCCTAGACAGAACAGTGAAATCTGAACCTTGAAAGTGACCATCTTCAGAGCAGCTGCCTGGGAGCTGGGTGGGCACACACATGTGACAGGAAGATGCCATCAGGCAGTGCCATGTCTCCCCTTGCACATGATGGGTCAGGCTGTGCAGCCCAGAGCCCACCCAGGCTTTAACTCAACTTCTCTAAAGATCCTGCAGTTGAGCTCTGAGTAATGTGCGCCTCTGGTAAGAATTCACAGCAGTTCTCTTCTGACAATCTGATGGCAAAAATGTTTTTTCCATAACTGAGATTCTTGTTCCAAATAAAGACTCAGGAAAAAAATTACTTTCTTGGTCTGATTCATCACTATCTGCACTGTAAAGGGTGAAGTTCACTGTGTGAGGGTAAGGCTCTTAGCCAGCACATGTAAATGTGTATCAAAATGTTTGACTCCTTACTCTGTTAGAGTGGCTATATATGCTTTCTAGAAGAGAGTCCCAAAATAATAGTATGTGGGTCAAAGCAGATTAGCAAGAACATTTTTAGAATTGGAATCCAAATAATGACTTTTTAAAACTAACATCAGAACGACAAACCGAGGAGTTACAGAACTTTTCATTATTCTCCAAGCATGCAAAAATGGCTTTTTTTTTTTCCCTAGTGGCTTAAAGTCCTAGATCTTAAATGACAGCAGCTTAGCCTGCTTTCAGTTTTAATACTTCAAATCCATACTGTGAAACTAAAAAGAACCGTATATTGTCTTGGTCTGCTCTGCATTCATGGGCAATTTTATGCAAGTATGATGGTAAAGACAGTATTTCATGTTTCTATTGCACTCTTGATTTGGATACCAATATTTTACATTCATTTAAAAATCCCTACAGCATCCTTCCTTTGCAAGCATGTAGCATACTGCTTGTGCTCTTCTCCACAGAAAGCTGAATGATTTGATTTGTTGATTTTCCACTGGAAAGCTGAATGTGTAAAACCCCATCACATCTCATGGGATTTGCAGATTGAATTTGCCTCATGAGATTAGGTCCTTGTGTCATCTGTGGGCCGTGCACTTGAGTTAGCTTTGATCTTGCATGGTGTGCTGCTGCATTACTGCAGCTGGGATGTGCCACCTCTTGTGAATCAAAGATCTTGGTGCTACACAGAAGATGCAACTTACCATGAAAACCTTGTTTGAGGGGAAGAATAAGATGACAAGGTATTGATCTGGCATTTATTTTATGATGATCCCTTCCTGTCTCTCAGTTTTTTAGTTGATGTAAGGCTTATCACCCATTTGACAGTAGAGTGTGTCCAGACAGTAGGAGTGCTCTGGGTTAACCAGGGACAGGAAGATCTCAAGTGACACACTTCAGTTTTGGAAGTCTTCTATTGATTTGACTGGGGAGTGGAGTTCATATCAATAATGTCATTAAATGTCAGAGATGAGGCAGTATGGAGTTAAGAAAGCAAACCCTTGTTATCTCTCAGGTGTAGGAATTTGTACTGTGGTGTTAGAAGCACAGCATAACCTCAGGGGAGTGGGCAGTGATACAGGGCCTGGCTGTGACAGTCAGGTTTTCATGGTTATATCAGTGTGTGGAAAGAAGATATGCCGCAGGAAGTTTTGCTGATTAGAAGAGCATCAAAAAGGAAGAAATGGCATTGCAACCTTCTGACTTTATTGTTGTGTTAAAATAAATGAATGTTTAACTGATGAAATTGGCTTAATCTTTTGGAGTAGCACCAGGCAGTCATTAACAATCAGGAACAGCTAAACCACAGCAGCCTTTTCTGTACTGAATTCATGGGTTTGGCTTCTGCTAAAAACTGGATGGATGGCTTGTGAGTGTGGTGAAGAACCAGAAAAGAGGCCAAGGACTTTTCTCTGTCAGCAATGATTAGGGCTGGCAGCCTAGAAAATGGCCCTAGAATTACTCACGTGTGACACTTTTTTCTTCTGTACTTGGCTGTTGGTTAGCTTGTTGGATTTAGATGTGTGGACCAGAATCATTCAGTTGTTTCACAGCTGGAATTTACATTATCAGTTAAAGAAAAAGATGACAGGCTCTTGGGGACTTAAGGAGTGATGGAAGGGAAATTGTAGTGAGTTCTAATGTGCTTGCCTCCTGTAAGTTTAATCAAGAGCTAAAAATATCACGTTTCTTGTGGATATTGGAGAACCTTCTTTTTTGACTTTCTATTTTGGCAAGATTCTGTATATTGATTATGTTCTTCCTCCTTATTTCCAGGAGCAGCTGTGATCCAGTTCTGCTCTCTGCCAAAAAAAAAAAAAAAAATCTCTAGGCTGAAAAACCCAACCTCTTAAATAAAAGCATTATAAATGGTAGCTCTTTTTGCATTTTTCTCCATGCCTTTTTCTGTGTAAGACTCTTAAGTTAGATAAATCCAGAGCATGTGTTTGACTTGCACTATGCCTTTTGTTGTTTAATTAGAAAACTACCTGATAAAAATATTTTTATTTTCTTGGTTCTGTTTTGGAAGGTCAGATGAGAACTATTCATGTAAGTTTTGCAAGAAAAATACATGTGTAGGAGAGAAATGTTGGGGAACATGTTTGAAGCTCATGACTTTGCACTGTGAAATTTGCCATTATTTTTTAGTGTGGTTATGAATTAATTTATCTCAAGAGTGACAGACATTTCATACAAGCTTCTGATCATTTCCTTAATCCTGGAATAATCCTTTGTCCTGGTTAGTGGGCTTTTGCCTGATCTCTGCTGATAAGCAGCCTGGAGCTGGAGGGGGCTGTAATCCTGGAGTCCAGGGTGCTCCTGGGGGAAAGTGGAGATGTCCAGTGCCATTGTTACTCTCAGTGATCTGTAGCCAGCACAGAAAGGCTGCTGGCATGATTTACAGCCTGTGCCTCTGATATCTTGAAAGGCTTGAAAGGTCCATTCACAGCCTGTCTGAGACCAAGGTCACCTTGGTGATGCCTGGTCTAAACCTTCTGTGTGTTAACTCCACAGTGGGGACCTGCAGGTGACGGGAAGTGGACATTGCCCCTATAGCACTGCCCAGAAAGCCATTGGAAAGGACAACTTCACTATGATTCCTGAAGGGGTCAATGGAATTGAGGAAAGGATGACTGTTGTCTGGGACAAGGCTGTAGTAAGTAATTACTTACTTTTATAGACTAAAAGGCAATTGAGTGTTGGCTGAATAATGAAAGCCAAGAGACTCTTGGCCATTGCTTAAATGACTTTCTGCTATATTTCTGAGAATTCCCTGAGAGAATGCTACCGTGAGGTGAATTGCTTATTTCAAAAACCTCTTCCAGTTTTTTAAACTCAGGGCTGTGTTTCACTACTGACACTAAAATAGTATTGGGTTTCATTTGACTTGAGGCTTCCCAGATTCCATTGCTCTATTTTCCCTTAGTGTCAGAGCGGATGCTTCTGAGAGATGTGGTATCTGGAGCAATTTAATGGTTTTGAAGTGGACCTCACATAAACGTGATGAATGAATTGTTTGAATTTGGGGAGTGTGTCTCATCGTTTTTGAAAAATTACAAATGGATGGCAGCTGAGCCTGAGGCTAAAAGATGAAATGCTTTGAAGGAGAGTGTTACATGTAATTCATACTGGCATACTTTTCAGTGGAGTGCCAGTACAAGTCAGGAATTTTTTGATGGTTCCATGGATTCTAATGTATAATGATATTCTCCCTCTACTGTCTGTCTCCATGTGCACACCCTGCACACTCACACACACCCACTGCATTGTGCTCGAATGCACATTGCAGACTGGGAAGTGGCAGTATTTACAGTGCTGTGATGAGCACTTCACCCAGACTCTATTTCATAACCACTTTATTCAGGGACAGCTATTGAGATTCCAAACACAGAAGCAGTTTCAGATACCTGCCATGTAGGGGCAAAGCAGGGAAGCAAGCAAAGCACAGCCAGCTGCTGATATTTTCTTTTGTTACTCCCTCAGTGGGAAGGAACTGCAGGAAGGGCTGCAACATGGGATTTATAGGTGGTAACATTCAGTCCTGCACCACTGAGTAGCTTATACTTTACAAACCTTATATTTTACCAGGCAGGAAATAAATGTTTATCTAATATTAAAAGGCTTGGTACTGTTGTTCTTCCTTAGAACAATTGTTCTTGTCCATTGCCAGGGAAGACCCCAAAAGACTCTACTGAGAAATCAAAAATGATATTCTGTACAGTTGCAATTACCATCACTGACTGTATGCCAAGGTCTATTGGTGATGACATTTCTCCAGGCAAAGACTTTATAATTGGTTGTATTACTTAGATGTATAGATCTGATAATAATGGTAATAGAATGGACTTAATTTGCAAGAAGTGTTCCCAAAGTGTTGGAATCTTGATCTTTTGTTATATCTTGTAATACTCATATGAGTTTCTCTGATTTAAAATTTCTTAAATATTTTAATAGAAATTACCAGGACTAGCAACAAAACTCTTAGACCTCAGTGTGTAGAGAAAGGGATCCCAGATAGCTGAGCACCTTGGTGGTGTCCTGTGCACTAAGATTTCACTGGCTGTCCTTTGCAATGCCTGGAGTAACACACTCACTTATTTGAAACTTTCAGTTAAAGAGCTGTACAGAAGGTCCTGTGTGATACAATCTCTGTTTCATGCAACATCACCATATCTATAACGGGACACCTCCCAATATCTCCCCAACCTTTCAGTACTCTGAATAGTAAATCCTTATTTCAGTATTTTGCTCAAATCACATTGTTTTTCAGGCCACAGGCAAGATGGATGAGAGCCAGTTTGTAGCTGTCACCAGCACCAATGCTGCCAAAATCTTTAATCTGTATCCAAGGAAAGGCCGGATTGCTGTAGGATCCGATGCTGATGTTGTTATTTGGGACCCTGATAAGGTGAAGACTATAACAGCCAAAAGCCATAAATCGGTAAGGAGGAAATGAAAACCAGAAAGAAAAAAGGAATGTCACTGTTGTTTTTCAGCTGTTGACCTAAATCATGTGAACACCAATAGCTCAGGATACAGAGGAGTGGGGTAGCTGCCTACTCCTGTTCTGAAATGGGTAAATGTTTCAGGACATGGCAGTACTGAAGTCCTATGTTGGAAGCATTGTGATCAGGAAGGATTTCTTTTCTCTCTGCATACACCCTTCACTATTTATTTTTTGCATGCTTCTGGCAGACCTATAAACAGGTGTGAAACAGCAGCTCTGCAGCTGAGGTTAATAAGGCTGTGAGAATAAATTTAAAACCAGCTTTTTTTTTTGTTACTTAAAAAGCACCTGAAATTATAAATTTCACGATTAAAGTAACAGTATTCTAAACTATGACAGATGATTAAATGTTTTGATAATACAGCTCTAATCAGCTTCATGGATGGAATTTTCTGTTTAATTCCAGAGCTTTGCTACATGTTTCTTTGCCCTCAGTGCAGAGAACCAGTGACTGACAGTTGCTTTCATTTTGAGTCTGATAGGCTTTGTGTTTTCTATCCCAAATTTTGTGTATTACTGATTAATGCTTTTGCTCTTTGTATTGAGAAATTCTTCCAAAAGTTTTACTGAATAGAAGGTATTGCATTTTTATATTAAAAGACCAAAACATTTATAAACCTTTAAAAAGTAAGTTTGGGTGATTCAGTTTCTGTTTCTCTGTCTTGGGATCTTTCTGTATTTTCAAGAAAATATTTACCACCTGCCCTGTCATTCCCATTTAGATTCAGCTCTTCCTGGGCTTTTCTGGGCTTTTTCAGACAGAAATATGTGTGCTGGCCTCTTTGAAATTTGCTTACAGAGTGACAGCACAGGCACGGTAGGACCACGTCCTCTGGTTATCCAGCACCTGGGTCACAATTTTCCCTCTTATTAGGGCTATCATTATTCTAAATGCTCTGGTTAGATACAGCAAACTTTCCAAAAACAAGTGAAATCCTTGATGGAAAATAAAAAACTGGGAGGAAAAGTCTTATTTTAAAGGAAAGATCCTTTAAAATAATTTCATATGAAAATGCATTGCTTTTCCTTCATACAAAACAATTTTATACACTTTTAATGGCAGTTTTCTAAAACCATGACTACAACTGTACATATTATAAGTTACTAATGGAAAGAGGTTTTGGCAGTGAATGTGTTGGTTGATCCTCAGGCCATTGAGTACAACATCTTTGAAGGAATGGAGTGCCATGGTGCCCCACTTGTGGTCATAAGCCAAGGGAAGATTGTGTTTGAAGATGGAAATCTGCACGTCAATAAGGGAATGGGCCGCTTCATCCCTCGCAAACCTTTCCCTGAGTATCTTTACCAGCGCATCAAAATCAGGAATAAGGTAATGTCAGATCCTATTGAACCTTCTTCGTAGCCAAACCCTCCTGGAAGCATGGTAGCATCTGTTTTTAATATTGTTGTGGTATTATGAGTCCATATCTGATGGACTGTATATGACTTGCTCAAAAAATGACCACAAAACTGGTTGTAATTGTGAACTTATCTTAGTATTAACACTGTGAGCTTCAGCAGGTAGAATATATAATTGCCAGCTGACATAATTGCCTTATGTCCAGCAATGCCTTGTTCCACCTCTTTGAAGAGAGGCGGAATAGTGACAGAAGTACTTTCAGTTAAAAATTCAGGAAAATAAAAAGATTTTTGTGAGGGAGGATTAGGCAGAGTAAAAACAGAATTTTAAATTGCATTCTGAACTGCTACACTGCAGAGAAGAAAAGCATGTCAGCCAGAGATTCTCATTATATTGGGCATTTCTGAACTATTGTTACTGCATTTGCTGAGCTGTGTATTAGCAGCATTAATGGCTCAGAAAACTTTTCTCTTTTGTTTAATAAAAAGCTTGGGAAATGACCAAGATTTCACCTCTGTGTCACCTCTAGTTTTGAATTATATCAGTGCTTATCTGTTGAAAACCAATTGGCTGGACACCGGTTTGGAGTTTGGAAATTGCTTCTTGTCACTGAGCAGGAAAGTCACTGTGTGAGCACAGGTAATGAGAAAAATTGACTAAACCTCATATTTTCTTCAGCCAAGCATATACTGTAGGCGTGATACTGGCAGCTGAAATTAAGCCTACAAGCAGGTTGATAGCTTTTATCTTTCATAATTTATTAGATAAATTCTATCAAGCTGCAGAAGAAGGGCCTGCACTTCTTAGAAGAAAAGGCATTGTAAAAAGCAAATGCACCCGCAAAAATTTTGCAAAATACCAATCAGTGTTGTATTTTTTTTACATAATCCATGTACATGATACAGGCCTTCTCTTCACACTCACTGCTTAATGCTTCAGTGCCTGGGAGTGTGACATAAATTAGTGACAAAACCATCAAAATAGTGAAACCAGCACTTTAGAAACAAATATCACAGCTAAGTGTCTTGTAGCAGGAGTCTGAACAAAATTACCTAGGCTAAGTAACCTGTGTCTTGCAAGTGGGCCTAGATTTTGGGAGACCTTTGATCCTTGGGCAAGGTCTGCAGACAGACAAAGGGACTGATATTTTTGCTCCTGCAGCTCCCTCTGCTGCCTGCCAAGAGGGAGAGCAGATTGACATCCAAATTTCTTTTCCCATTATCAAATTTTATTCACTGGAAGTATTCAGAAAACCCATTGATGGTTTTATCAGCTGCTGTATGAACATGTCTGTGCACAACAGAGGAATATAGAAAAACTTGTCAAGCAAGGGACTGCAAAACTGAACTGGCACAGGTTGGCAGTATAAAGTTATCCCTGGAGCAGGGATAGCAGTATAAATTCGTGCCTTTGTGGGTCCCTGGAAGATGGATTCATTGCTGTGATTAGCAATTGCTCTTTTCTGGGCATTAGTTCTGGCTCAGCCTGCAAGACAGTGGCTCTTCTGAGCCTGATGTCCCTGTCATCAAAAGTAAGGAAAATGCACTGATTGCTTTGAGAGCCGGATCAAACCCCTGTGAATAGTGTCTTTCTATACAGTATTTTAATTTCACTTTAACCTGTTGTGGGAAATTCTCTGAAACTATAATCTTGTATGACAGAGATTTCTGATCTCTTTGATGAGCTTTGCATTCTGAATCCAATGGCTTCAGGCTCTTTCGGAAAACTGGAACTGTTCTTATTAAAATATTATTTCCTAGATTCCTATGATTTTAAGGCCAGTGAAGTTTTTATGATTGTCTTTGCTGATAGTCCTTGTAAGAAGCATATAGGTAAAAAATCTAGAGACCTCAAACTGAAATCAGCGCTCAAATGACAGATTAAGCCTACAAGCAGGTTGATAGCTTTTATCTTTCATAATTTATTATATAAATTCTATCAAACTGCAGAAGGGCCTGCACTATTGACTGATATTTAAGATAGATCCCGTGTCACAGTCCACTGTACAATTGCTTTTCTAGTTGATGACAGGAAGCAGAAACTTTTGAAATTTACTTTAAAAATTGCCACTCCTTTTCAATGAGTTCTAATAAAGAGAATGAGACCTACGATGGGGAGGAGCAGAAGAAATACAGGTAGGAGAGAAATTGCTGCAGTTGGTATAGTGGGTATCAGCTGTGCTACAACCCAAGTGTGACTGGCAGCTGAATGGGGAGAGAAGAGTTGATTGAGACTGATCTGATGTAAGATAAGCAGATCACACCTGTTCTTTTGAATCCCACTTCTTGCCTTTGATTGTGAAGGAAGCTTGATAAGGAACTCTTTTGTCATTTATATATATATGTATAAATTGAGGGAGCAAGCTTTAAAATTTCCTTTATATATAAAGCAGACTGCACTTTGCTTTATATATAAAGTATAGCTGCATTGTTAATTCAGCCAGTGCAGAATATAGCTCTGTGCTTGCTGCTGTCTTCCTACAGGGTCATTAGGCAGCATTATCTGAGCATTCAGTGTCTGGATTTTTACTCTCCTCTTGTATTAGGTGGGAGGACTGCAAGGAGTCTCCAGAGGAATGTATGATGGACCTGTGTATGAAATCCCAGCTACGCCAAAATATGCAACTCCTGCACCCTCAACTAAATCCTCCCCTGCCAAAAACCAGCCCCCACCAATCAGAAACCTCCATCAATCCAATTTCAGCTTATCAGGTAAGTCAGCCTGACTAATGAGAAAAGCCGTGAGTATGGATTACTGGTGATGAATTTCAAATACCATTACTTCTTAAGTCAAATATAAAAGGACTGTATATAGTCATGTACGTGCATATACTTACATATATATAAGTATATACATGTTTTTATGCATTAATTGCTTAGCGATATTTTACATATTGCCAAATATTCAAAATGTTTTCAATTTCAAATTTTCTCTGTGTCAGTCTTTCACTATAATTTACCTGGCCCATTGCAATTAGCTGAGTTCTCTTATTGATGTGACTTAAGTCCCTTGGTGGTGTGCACAGCTGATGGGACTTGGGTCTGGTGCAACCTGTGAGTCTCAGACATTTCACAGGCTGCATCACCAGCAACTACTAGACATGAAAACTTCAACTGTCCTTGTCCATGGTCATAAACCGTGTGCAGAAGTTGTTCATAAGCAGATTGGAATATTTCTTATCCTCTGCTCTTGGTGCCCAAAACATTTTCCATGGTACATAGGAAACAGACTGGAAAATCATCCTTTGGGGTTGCTGGAAATAATTCTTGTCATCTGAAGACAATTACAAGTGTGTCAAATCCTTATTCTTCCAAAGTCTGCAGCCCCAATGGTGAATAATACATTCATATGATGTTGTGAAAGTCATTGGATTTTTCCCTTGTGGGAGCTGATGGTGGAGTTTTCCTACTTTACAGATTCTCTCTTGAGAAACTAAATGAAACTTGTGTAAGAAAGTCTTAGGAGAGAAAATATTTTAAAAACCCTTCTAATGAGGTGAAGTATATTTTTGCCCATACACTTGGGGCCATGGTGAGCATATGCAGATATATATGAAGCTATAAAAAACAGAAAAAGTGCTTAGAAAGTTCATATCTTAGTAATAACCAATAATTGGGATTTTCATAAGCATCTGAAGCTGTGGTTTCACAGTGCAGTGCTGGATCTGGGTACTATCAACGCATCTAGTGGTACAAATTTGATCTGGATGATGTGAACATAAAATTAACTAGAAGTAGAGACTAAGGTAACATTTGAAATGATCCCACATATTTATTACATTGCCTTCAGGAAATTGAGTGTGATCAGGCAATACTTAGCCTGTCCACTTGTCCACTTAAGAAAGCTTGTCCACTTAAGCTTAACCTTTCAGCGTTTAAAATGCAGTATGAAGTTTACATTAGCTCGGTGCTCATTTCCTCATGGATTTATGATTGCTAACATCAGACTTACTGAACTGTTGTCCCATGGACTCAGTAGGGACATATGTTCTAAGTCAGTGAGGCAGGTTTGAATAGTCCCTTCAAGTCAGTGGAAAATAATTCTCCATGTAAGGTGAGCATATAACCTCTCATGCACTTCTCATTGAAGACAGAAATGTACCTTGAAGGTCTGTTCAGTGCTTCAGTCAGGCTCAAGATAAACTAGCTGATGGTGATGTCAGGGAAGCATAGCCAGGTAGAACCTCACTCCTGATGTTTTATTCCCTTTCATAGCTTAGTTTCCTCATTTTCTGTTGTTGCAGGAGCTCAGATTGATGACAACAACCCACGTCGTACTGGCCACCGCATCGTGGCACCTCCTGGTGGGCGCTCCAATATTACCAGTCTTGGCTGAGAAATGATGATGGACAGAAACACAAAGATGAAGGATCATGGGAATAATGTCCATTCCCTTCAGTATCTGTGTTATTGAGCCCACAGTTTTATTTGGTACTAACAGAAATAAAAAACGAAATGTCTTTTTTTTCTTTTTTTTTTTTTTTTTTTTTTTTTTGTATAGAAAGAGGTGATAATAGTGTGGTGTGTTTGCTTGGAACTACTTGCCTCACAATTGTGCTTTCATGCCATAGTCACCTTAAAGCATGGTGCTTCCATTGCCCCTTTAGTGACTACAGGTTTTAGCTTTGTCTCGTAACTGAATGATGGTTCCTTTGCACCCTTTCGCTGTATTAGAGTAGTTAATGCATGTTACTGAGTTATTTATGCAAGTTGCATTCTGTGAGTGAGTCCCTTTAGAACACATTGCCAACAACTGACTAGACACAATGCCAAGATTAATGTCTGTATTTGAGAAACACCACCAAAAACACTAACGAAGGAAGAAAATGGCCCTCTGGAAAGTAAGCAGTAGAGTAGTATAGGCAGCTTCTGTTTAATCTTTAATTTATTATAAACCCAAGAAGCACTTCTCTCAAGACACAGAAACTCACTGGGACACGTAATGACAAATGGTCTCCGTAGCACCTGTCTGTTCCCACTCGGTACATTCCAAGTCTGTGTCCTTCTTGTTTCCATTTTAGACAGAGCCATCAGTTTTCCATACCAATGCCATTGCCACCCCTGCAGGGATTTCTCCACCTGGGCAGTAGTGCTCTCCTTCTGCATGAGATTTTTGGTACTTACAGATAATCCAAGTTGCTGTCGGATTTTTAAAGTTTTTTGTACAAATTTTTTCCTTTGTAATCACACGCATTTTTACTTACTCTACCGTATCAAGATCTACTAGTCGTGGTTCAATTTCTGAATTCAAAGCTTGTGAAATAAAGGAAATTAATTGATGGGTAAGCGTCTTGCTCTGTGCTGTGACTCAATGACTAAAAATTTGGAATGGAGGAACTCAAGAGGAATTGTCTTCCAGGCTGACATCATGCAATAGAAGGAACCTCCTTAGATCACAAGTGTTGAGAAGTGTATAGGTCTGCATATGCATACTATAGCATGATATAGTATGTCATTAAACAGTGCTCACAGTAAAAATGTACTTACTAGAAACTGTATGTACTGTTGACTAAAATGTACTTATTAATGGTTGGATTCGATCTTAGAGTTCTTTTCCAAGAGACTTAACAAGACTTAACGAGACTTAACAAGTCTTTTCACAGACTTAACAAGTCTGTCATTCTATGACATTGCAGCTGCCTCAGTTTTGCCAAAATGAGACACGAATTAACTTTCTGCCAAAGACCTTGATCTACATCTTATAATTCACTGCTGTCATCTTCATCTGTAGTACAAAACCAGTACCCAGTGCTGCACTGTGACCTAAGCTATATTTGGCTTCATTGTGGTTTTCTCTATTGATTGAGCTGTGTCCAGGCATAGCAGGAAAAGAACATGCTGCAGGTAAGGTGAGGGAAGTGGACTTCAGTTCTCTGGGAGTGAAGGAAGTATTTCTCCTTGTCTTTCTGACTCTCTGACAAACTGTGTAAAGAAACCTTGCCATAACAGTTTTGGGAAGTAGCACCCCTGAAGTTTGTCATTCTGAAACTGGTACACTGTCACCTGCAGCTTGCCTGGGAAAGGAACTGCTACCCTGGAAAAATCCATTTTGGTCAGCTTGGTCTGAAACCTGGCAGCAGAACTAGTCTGAAGAGCCAGCTTTTCCTTTGGCTTTGAGCTGAACCAGTGCAGAAACATTGCAATTCAGTCTGCAGTGAACTGAATTGATTGCTCCCAAAAAAAAGAGGAAAATGAAGGTTTTCATGAACAATCCCTTCTGCTAAGAATTCAAATTCACATTTCATATTGCTTGGAGCATTCCCTCATCCTCAGGCTTCCTTGCTCATTTGGTGGTTCAGATATTTTATATGATATAAATGAAAATAAATTGCTCATTTGGTGGTTCAGGTTTTTACAGGAAGTAAAATAACACTAGCAGAGAAGCCTGAGGACAGTGTGCCCTGGAACAACCTACAGCCTAGCAGGTGAGGCAATCCTGAAATGCTAAGTTTCCATCTGCCTTGTCCTGTTCCAACCCATTTGCTGTGAGTGTTGACAGCCAGCAACAGTTGTGGTGATGTAACCCTGACAGTAGAAATACAGCTGGTTTGTGAAGCTATGTGGCAAATTTGACAGCGTGAAAATTTCCAAACTGCTGGTTACTTCTTGCATGTTTTTGTGCAAGTAGCAATGGTTGCCTACCTCCAAATAAAACTTCCACTCAGTGTATGAGGCTTGTCACACTTGAGGTAGCAGAAATGATCATTGTGTAACTCGTGTTAAGATTCCACTTTTCCTACCCACTCAACAGCATCTTAAACCAAAAGCCCTTTGCCTACAAGCTGGTCAAAGATTCACTGTTAATGTGCATTTATTTTTTCACTGTGAAGTGTCTGTGAATAAATACGTGTGGGTGTTTTGAGAGGCATTTCATGGTTCAGTGCTCTGTGAACAAGACTGTGCCTGTCAGGTCAATGTGGCTCTCCTGTGATGTCTCCAAGAAGTAGCCTAATCCCTGCAGCCTGGCTGCTCCTGCCGTGGCACTGCTGAGGGGCAGCCTGCAGGAAGTCATGGATCCTGAACTGCACCTCACCAGGTGAGGTGAGGGAAGCCTCACCTGGATGGTTACTGTGATTCCACAGACAGTGGCACCAAGCCATTCCCCATGGATGCAAAACAAGGCAAGGGGTGCTTCTCTTCTCAGGTGGTAAACCTGGAGTCTATTTCATAGCAATGTCCCTGCCCCTACATCACTAACCTGCCCTTAAGAAAATCAAACACTACCAGTAAAGAAAATGTGGATTAGCTGGTGCTCCTGAGTGCAAGCTGAAGAACAGGAAACTGCACTTGTGTTTGCTCCCTTCCAGGAACTCCAGGCTGGGAGATGTGAACTTGGTGAGGAGCTGCTGTTATCTCAACTACAGCTGGAAGCAGTGCAGAGCTTCCAGGCTTTCTGAATAGTCAAACTTCTAAAAATCTCCAGCAGGCTATGACCTTTCAATACCTGATGTAGCTCTAATGATGTAAAGCTGCTCTTCCCTATTGCTATTTGCAATGGTCTGCTTAACATTAGTCCCTATGACCAGCCTGGGAACTATCTTTGTAAATTGTGGAAGGGAAGGCTGGATCCACAGATTGCTTTCTGAACGTATTTTGGACCAGTTTGTCTTG
Source organism: Serinus canaria (assembly GCF_022539315.1). Classification (NCBI taxonomy): domain Eukaryota; kingdom Metazoa; phylum Chordata; class Aves; order Passeriformes; family Fringillidae; genus Serinus; species Serinus canaria. The sequence continues at coordinate 59,081,214 of NC_066317.1, read as the reverse complement.
TGCTACAGTTTGTCTGCTACCAGAGCAATGCAGTTACATGTTTAAATTCTAGTGTTTATAGCAAAGCCTGCTAATTATGATGCTTAGACTATACCAAAACTGATGGCTGTCCCAGCCTTTAAGTGTTTCTCTTGGCAATATACTGGTCTTTGTCCTCAAGAACTAAGATCTCAGACTAGACCATGTCAGATGACCATCTGCTCTGAGTTCCAGGAGCCAAAACCACAAGCTTGAAGGAGGTCAGAAGAGCAAGCATAAAATGTTAATCCTCCTCTGAATGTCTGCTTCATTTCCAGTGCTTTGTAATTTTCTGAGAAGCAGCAGCAGCATCACTGTACCTGTAGCTCTCAGTGAATTTGTCTGCCATGCACTTGACAAGGTATGTTTAAACCCATGTGAAATCCTGCCATCAATGTCTTCCTGGAGCCAGGAAATGCACAGCTTAATGCACAATGGCAAAGTGTTGATCTAGTCCTCTTGGCAACAGCTATTTCTTGCCATTTAGACCTAGCACGGTTCTCAAAGACCTCACATGGCAACAGCCTTCCAGACCCAAGGGAGTGGCAAGCAGAATTCACTAGTTTGCCATTATTCAATCTTCTTGACATAAACATTTGTCAAAGGAAAACCCTTTAGGGTACAAAATATCTACAGATATTCATCCAGCAGTGTATCTAAATTTACAATGGCACTAATAACACTGAAGGTGTTACATTAAAAAAAATATTAGAAGTATCACAAATGTGCATGATAGAGACAATTCCATAATTAGAACATCAGTCTGGAGTAACAGTGATTTAATTCAAGTTGTATCTTAATCCCGTGTAATTGTCAAGGAGCTCTAGGCACAAAAAAAAAGTGTGTTTCTATTCCAGGCTCAACAGAACACTGGATTTTGCATTTTTTATAATTTGGGTCAGAAGTGTCCATGAATTCAGTGCTTGCATCTGAATTTTCACCTGCCTTAAAAAATCAGGGATATCTGAATGCACCATGCTCTGTTCCTTATTACCTTCCCTCTGACTTCCCTCAATCCTTGCTCATCTACTGGTGGTAAAAAAATTAATCTCACTCTTCTAAACAAAGTGACTTTAGGTTAGTTTTTCATCATGGTTGTAATGAACTTTCCACAAACTTTCCAGATAAATTTCAGTGATGGCAGTAAAGGCTATTGGGAGAGGGGTAAATGGGATATGGAGTAATGTTACCCTCAATGTTTTAAAATAGGAGGAAAAAGGCATGACATTTCCCCTAAATTTCTGCAGTGTTTTTGATATGTACCTGTAATGCATGATCAACCTCCATGTTATCCCTTCCAGGATAAAGAGAGGGTGCTCCATAGATTTACACTATAAACTGACTGTTTTGAACTGTGACTGATGCCTAGGTATCCCATTTTCCCCTAATCCAAGCCTATGATTCTCTAACATAACATAAAAGCTCAACAGTATTAACTGCAAAGCATCTGCTCTGAGTTTTGTCTGGCATTTTCTGCACTTTTTTCTCGGTCCAGTTAACCCCTGTCTTGTTCAATACCTGCCTCACTGACAGACAGGGATGGCAAGTGTCACATTCTGCCCACCTGCACATGACACTGAATTTGGTGTATCCACGGGGAAACTCAAGGGGACTGAAGTCACTAACAGGGACAAGAGTAGCAGGTGTTTTGACAGGAGATTGCCAGTGTGGGAGAAAAGAAAGGTCTGCAGAACCTCCATCCCAGGAGACTCAGGCAGATGGAAGATTGGGAGGTGCCCTCTGGGGCACCAGACCGGGGGGACTGGCAGGGATGACACCTAGCACAGGGACCCTCCCTGGGATCACAATTAGCACTGGGACCCTCCCTGGGGACTGGCAGGGATGGCACCGAGCACAGGGACTCTCCCTGGGATCACACCGAGCACAGGGACCCCCTAGCTCCCTGCTGGAGCTCCCTGCCCGCCTCCTCCAGCTGCGAGGGGATGTGACCACCGCGGGCTGCCCGGGAGAGGGCACTGCTGCCCTGCTTTTGGAACAATCCCCGTTCCTAATTCAGAGAAAAAGCCCTTGCCAGCCGGGCTGGCCGAGGCACAGCACGGGGTAGATCCCGCCTGGGTAACCAGAAACCCGCTCGAGTGATTCTGCTGCACCCTGAGTGTGGCAGGAGCTCGGCTGCCCGGGGGGATTAGAGCATCATCTGCTCTAATGGTAACAGCTCCCTGTGCCCTGCGTACAGAGAGCACTGCAGAGTGAAACGTGTGCAATCCTACATGAATACACTAATTCTGTAACAAAACAAAAAACAAAACAAAACAAACAAACAAAAAAACCAACCCAAAAAAAACCAACAAAACCACAAAACCAAAAAAAAAAACCTCAAAAAAATTTTCCACCTAAAAAAAGGAAAAAGCAACAACTAAAATGTTAAAATGTCCAGACTGGGAAGGCAGAAGTACTGAAATACCAGAATCAAATGCTTGAAAGGATACAATTCAGACTTTTTTTTTACAGCTGAGATGAAAATTAACCATTTAACACACGAGTGTAACAGGCCTGGTGAACTTGTTTGTACAGCAGCACTTTTGTCTGAAGCAAACTGTGTAACTGATGTAGTACTTTCCATCTTCCACCAAAGGACAACCTTTTCATTAGCAAAATATATGTTTATTTTTGAAAAGGCAGAATACTCCCACTTCATGAAAGCTGTAGGATTGCTTAAATGGGGCAATTTATTACACAACACAGGTGCTCTGTACAGGCAGTAAGAATTAACTGCTTTGCATAACAAGAATTTCCCATAGGAAATGTAATGAGCATAACAAAGTACATTGGAAACAAAAGGGTGCACTTAAAGAAGACTAGAAACTGAAACATAAAAAGTGAAAGAGTAAACCAGTTTTCTCTCATTTTCTCTAAAAGTAACAATTTGAATTCGAAGACAAAGGCAGAGAAACAGATATTTAAAAATCTTTGTACAAATTTTAAAAAGCATACATAGGACTTGAAGCACAAAAATATAACAAAAGTGAGACCAAATGTCATCTTTTGATCTATCAGTACCATCTGAAGCCTGTTTACATGTTCTCTTCATTTTTATCTCCTTTCCTTAGATCAAAGTAGCATTCACAAGAAAGAATGCCACTGTGTACCACATCTCAGGCTCAAAAGCAAGCAGTACATCACTCTTGTGATGAAACCTTTCTGAGATACACTGACCTGGGCCCAGTGTGCACCTGTCTCCTACAGGTGCACTATCCTCAGGTTTATTCTGTCTCCCCAGCCTATTACCCAAGCAGTCTCAAAGAGCTTGTACCTTGTTCCCCCTTACCAAAAAGGAATGTTTTATTAACAGCTAAAGGAAGTTTGGATTGATTCTTGGTCTGCAGCTAAAAAAGATTTATGAATTATTATTGATTTTCTTCACTGTTCCTCAGCAAAGCAGCTCAGTAAGTACCTATAGCAGCTGATATTCCCCAGAAGGATGCCTTGGTACACGGTGTTCAGACAGCTCAGACAAAAGCTTTTACTACCTGCTGCCTTTCTTTTTTAACATCTTTGAGTTTTTCCTTGGTTCAGTCTCCCCTTCATGTGAACTCTGTGACATCTCTCTGAAAGAATAAGTAAGAAAAAGAAAACAAAATTGCAGACGGTTTAAAAAATGCTCTACTTCTCTCCTAAACTAAATTAATTTTGGTAAAAGAAAGGCTCTTGCTATATAACTTCTGCAGTCACTGGTTTCACTGCCTCTGTTGGGGCTGCCAACACAAAGTTGCAAAACCATAAATGTTCCTTTGTTGGGTCCCTGCTCCCTACACACGCATCCCTCGTCGGCTGTGGGAAAGGAGTGTGTGAAAAGGGTTGATGCCTTCAGGGAAAGGAGCCATCTCCTGAAGTTAGTCCCAGGCTGAGGTCACTCAGGGGATAAATACTTTTCCCCAAAGGCCTGTGGCTCCTGAGAACCAACTGTTTGCTTTGCCTGTCAGCAGGATTTTCTCTGCTCAATATATCAAGCCGCAGCAACCAGCTGGCTGGTTTGATCTGCCCGTAGTGATCAGCTGGCATCTTTCAGGTTTGCAGCCATTTCTCCTCTAGTTAGCACCCCAGCACAAGCCAACTGAAACATCTATCAAGAAAATCATTGTTAGAGCTGCTACCCTCATCAGCCAAAGACTGGAGCTTGCCTTTGTTCCTGAAATAAAGGTGGAAGTTGAAAGCCTAAATACCACAGACCATATTTTGGTTGCTACATTTCAGTCTAGTTCCATTGAATTCACTTGTCTCTGCTGATTTATGCTGTCTGTGACTAAGGTTTAAATAAAACTAAATAAAGGAAATTTGGAAACAGTATTTCTCATTTCTCTACCTTTGATCAAAGCTATTTATAAAATACATAGTAGTACAGACAGGCAAATACAGATGAATTTCCAAAGTTTAAAAAAGATTATGGGGTAAAAAAGCCTAAGTACGGGTGGAAAGTAAATATTAAGGAAGCTCAGCTAGTGCAGGCATTATGTTTTGAGTTTGATTGACATATCTCCTTAAGAAGTAAGTTTTGCAATTTTATATTAAAAAAGGATTTTTTTATAAATAGCTTTTCACATACCATTTTTTTAGTCTATAACATACCTGCATAAGGCAGAAGTTATTCCATGGGGTTCTTGAATATTTTCATAAGAATCAACTTTTTCTGCTGGTTCGGGTGACTGGAAGGTCTGTCTTTTGGAATTTGCTTTTTCACCTGAATTGCCAAATGCCACGGATTAAAAAAGAAAGAATCACAAATAATAGAGCTTGTTTGGTTTTGATTTACCTGAAGCAAAAAGTTATACTCTAACTTTTCATAGATACCTATTATTATTCCAAGGAAATCCCTTCATTTTACATTAGCCCAGCATTCTGCTTTTTGACCACTGGTTAGTTCTCACACAGCAGACTGTGAACTGCCACACTTGCTGAACACTGAAGTGAGTTTCCATGTGGTGCAACAGTTGAAAGCCCTATCATATATTTTCTTAGCAAGTAACTGAAAATGGCCTTTTATTACTGCCAAGCAGAAGAAAAGCCAGCAAATATGTTTGGGTGATTTGAATCAGAACATGATGTTAAAAATTCACTGCTTTGAGGGCCCTGACTGTGCAGTCATGGCGCCAACCAAGGCAAACAATTCTGCACACCTGAGAAACAACAGCTGGGGAGAAAGACTTCAAAACTGTGCAGGGAGTGACCTGCTTTTCCCTTTCAGGCACCCATCCTGCCTTTCAGCATCCTTCAAATGTAACGCCATATGTTTCATTCTGATAATGACAGAAAGATTGCATGGCTCAAAGGATGACACTTGTACACTGCATCTGAAATGTGGACTGGGAAACATGACTGCTATTCTAAAAATTTGTCCTTAAGTATCTCTTGAAGAATGAATTAGTATAATTTGTCAAAACTACAGTAAATTCATAAAAATAGATCAAGCTTCCTGATTCAGTAGGATTGTACTTTTGAGTACATGTGTGGGAGGCAATTCTTCCATTCTGCCAGGAGAACCAAAGCTGGGTGATTCAACTCTGCTGTTCCCCCATGGATTCAGCAACTGAGGTGAACAGAGCTGTTTCTAAAGGACATGACAAAGACATGAATGTTTTGGTTTCAGCAGGGCAAAGCCTTACCTGAGTGGACACAATGTAATCTATAGCTTAAAGGCTGCTCTGGAGCCAGGAAAGGTGATACTTGTTTGTGCTGCTGGAGAACTGGGTGACCTTGAAAGGTTTCCTTACTTTTCTACATCCCAATTAGGGAAATGGCACTGATGAAAAATCTCTCCTGTAACTCCAATGTGCTATACTGAAAAATCTGCACTGATTTCTGGAATTGTGTGGGTTTTTTTTGAACAATTCAGGATAGTACCAACCTGCTGGCTTGTTCCTTTTGGAAGGCTTCTTCTTCACAGTCAGTGGAACTCGGGTCAGCACAGCCAACTCATTCACAAAGTCCTGCTCTGCTTCCTGCATGCAAGGACAAAGCAGCAATCACTCAACAGAACACAGCCCAGTTCTGTGTTATGTTATTACATGTGGCACAACAAAACAGACACATCACTGCAGGAACACAGGAAACAAAATGGGAAACAATCAGGGAAGTGTTCCTACAAGACAGAGATGAATCTCAGCACTCATTCCAACTAGGGCAGCAAAGAGACCCCTACAATCTGTCCCATGTTCCTCCATTGAATGCTTAGATCCCTGAACCATTTTACCCTTAGCTGATTCTCCAGCTCAGCTCCTAGGTGGTGCAATCCCAGCAGCTTCAGTTTCAGAGACTCCAGACGAATTTGCTGCCGCAGTTCAAACTGAGCCAAAATCTTGTTCTGCTGGAGCACTATCCTGGTCAAGAGAAATGTAAATGTATGGATGTTGTTCAGTGCAAGGGAGGAATACAGTCTTGTCAAATATTTAGAAGGGTCTGTAGAGAGAAAGGCTCATTAACAGTATTGGCCCAGTCAGCTTCTTCTGGGACAGAAAATTTTGTGGTAGATTTTTAGATTTACTTATTTTAATAACCTGCCCTGGCTGTCCATAGGATACAAGGTCCTTTTGGAGGTAGGAATTACAGGAGTTTGCAGTGTCCATGCCTGGATTCTGGGAGCTGGAATTCAGCTCTAAAGCCTGTTTCTATGATCAGTTTTACTGTCTGCCAAAGGGCCAAGGCAAACAATGTTCAAAGATCTGTTCAAAATTCAGAACAAGGTGTGAGAATAAGGGATTAAGGATGAGGCATTTCATCCAGGCCTCTTCAGTACTGAGCCATCATTAGAACCAGACTGAGCCATCAACATGGTAATTCAAAATTTGGGAATTGAAAGCATTAACTGCTGTATTCTTCACTTGTTTTACTTTTCTGGTTAAAGATTATTATTATTACAGTACAACCTGAATGGCTGCAATTTTGCTGCATCTGTATTTCTTCTGTTTTCTTGCCTGATCTACCTTAAAGCAATGCTGCCAATCACCCATCAAATTCCTCAGGGAAGGAGGTAAAACAAATCCTTTCTGACATTTACACTTAATGAAGTTGTTACTGTTATGCTCACTGCTTACAGAGGTTACCTTTCAACATTTGCTTTTTGAACTCACACTCCTAACCTTGCACCAAGGGCAAAAAGAAATAAAACAATAAAACAATGTCGAGTTTATAGGAGTTAGACATATTAATGCAAACTTTGTCTTCAAATCACAAAGGACTAGACCATAAAAGAAATTATATGGTCTTTAGGAATGGCAATAGGAAAATGGGTTTGATTACTGATTATTATGATGCCAGCTTAGATGCTGCATAGCTACATTCTTCAATACCACACTTCTGCTTGTGTGAAGGCGAATTTCATTGTATTTTGTTTAAAGACACGATAATAGATTATGGGAGAAAAAACAAATGAGAAAACAGCTGGAAAGTGAATTTGTATGTCACAATAAATGATAAAGTTGATAAGGAATAACTAACAGATCTTTTATGAAACCCTTTATTATACAAATCCATTTCTCTACTAACTCAAACAGGAATAAAAAAGTGGGCAATGATACCTTTCAATTTAGAAGAAACAGAATGTCTAAAGAAAGATTTAACCTCTTTACAATGCCAAAATTGAAGGTGTTATATTTTGCTGGATAATAAACCAAGAATAAAGACATAAAATGATTACAAAAATGAATAATGTACAAGACAAGCCATAGAGCTTTTTATGACAATTGATGCCTTTTTAATTGCAGTGCTTTTTGTCTGGACTTAATTTTCATTATGCAGTAATTAATTAAATATTATTTTTATTTAACTAACATTTGACGGACTCCACACTAAATTTAGTGCAAGTAATCTTGATTTTCCAGGCGTTCACTGAAGCCTTCCTTCCACTTTGAGTAGTTTTTGGGCTTCAAGCATTTTCTCTTCATTATGGTATATGTTTTCTCCACAGCAAACTAACAAACACTTTTGGTGTTCAAAGTATAAAGGATGGAATGTAATGAATTACATTCAGCATTGGTTCCCATCCCACATTTATGTTAAATTTCTTTTAAAATTTAGCATATGTTTTGGCATTGTATTTCATTCTCTCTTTTCAAACTGCCTAAGTACAGTTCTTCAATCTGTAACTAATGACCATCAAAAAGTTTATTTAATAAGAAAGTAATTCTCTGAGATCAAAGAGCAGACATCATTTGGCAATAGGTATTTCTTTTCCATCAAAGAGAAGTATAAAATGCAAACTCAAGACATTTATCCAGCTAGACATTCATGCAGATCTGCAATCATTCATAAAGTTTAAATAGACAGCAGTGCTGCTGCCTGGTCTAACCTTTGGTGGACCGTGGATGACACATTTAGGAGGCCTTTGGTGTGTTTTTCCTTCAGTGCCAGTTCATTCTCTTTATTCTTCAGTCTGATCCTTTCATTTCCTTCAGCTGAAATAATGTTTTTGAAAAATTTTCTGCTCAAAATTAAAAACTTTGAGTTGTGACAACCTTCATCACACATTAATCCTGATTCTAGGTAGTCTTTCCAAAGTTACTGCTCCTTAGGGATATCAAGTACTTCTTACACACTCTGCCTCTGTGATCTGCTGCAAAGAGAATACTTTGTGCATCATTTAGCTGAGATAGGAATGTCATTGAATTCCTGTTTACCTTCTTCTCCCACTAGGCTAACTGATTAACATGGAATTTGAAGCAGAAATTTTCTAAGACCTTGATGCCTTAAGCAAGAACTGCATTACCTAAACAAAAAATGCATCATAAAGAAAACCCTCCACTCAGATGTGACTTATTCCTGGGTGCCCAGCTTCACAAGATGTCCCTCAAGTGACAGAAAACTATTCTGGTTACTTTTGCATATGCTCACACTCTGTAACTGAGTGCTTACTTGCTGACCAGGCTCCTGACTCTGCCCCTAAACTCCTGCCTGGCAGCAAGGCTTGGGCACATCTGACAGACAAGACCTTGCACCATCTATTTAAATTAAACAGGAGGGAGATGGATGGGTTTGTAACAGATCAGGGTACATAACCTCCATCTGAACCTTTTCTAAACACTCACAGAGGCTGACAGGCACCTTTCCTTCCACCTGCACCATCAGAGAGCAGTTACTGGACTGGGCTGGGCTGGGCTGGGCTGGGCTGGGCTGGGCTGGGCTGGCTGTGAGAGGGGAGGTACTCCCCACCTTTCCTCCTGTGACTGCACCTGGCAGACTAAATTCAGATTTCCTAGGTCAAGCAAGGGATGCCAGAAGAAGCAAAATCCTCTAACCTTACACTAAGCACAGTTACTGGGAAACAAAATTGTCTTGTAGTTGTCAGTCCCATACGAACCTTGTAAGGATTTCAGATGTTGAAGCTTTTTTCCTTCATACTCTTCTGTGATTTTTCCTAATTGCTGGTAGTAGTTTTGCACCAGTCTATTGATATTATTGCTGGTCCCATATACACTTTCAACAGCAGATTCCACCAGTCTCTCCTGTATCACACAGTACAAGTCACAATTCATTTTCTAAGCCCAAAAGTGTTTTGATCTGTTTAAAAAAACCCCATACCTAATTTGGTATGTGCACACAAAACTGAATTTAAAAATGTGGGTTTAAAAAGACAGACTGAGATACTGAAAACCATACAACATTTCATCATGAAAAATTGCAGCAAAACCTTTTTAAGTTGCCTCACCTCCATCTGGGAAGAGGTCATTCCCCCATCCATTCAATCTCTACAGCCCATTTTAACAGTCAAGCCAACTGGCAGAAAGCAAGCTAATCTATGTGTAGATCTGCTGTGACTTTCCATTACAAAGAAAATCCAAATATTTACTTGGGGAAAAAATTATTGATTTATGATGTAAGTTTTAATTTTAATCATTTATCTTTGAATTATTATTAAGCTGACAGAATGCAAACTATTAATTAATCAAAACCCTTTATCAATAGATAATCTCAATTTTTTTTTCTTCTTTTTGTTATTCTCTGCCATCAAGAGTTGTGACAATTTTTTTCCTGCTCCAGTGTTTGACTTAAAACCTGTTTTGGCTGCTGTATCAAATACTGTACTGCTACATAAGTGCTAGATTGCAAATACTTTGCAAAAAATTATGCTCAGTTTAAACATGGGTCCTAAAGGTTTTCTGCTGATACTTCCAGACACAGGTTAATGCATACATTAAATTGCTTTCCATCTGTGCAAGGTAGCCCTTGTTTTGTTTGGAAAACAGCTGTTGACCATGTCCATACCTTGAAGTCCTGTTCATGATCTGAACTCTTTTTTTCAGCTTCCCCTCGGGCATACTGCAGCAGTGTCTGCCCAATCACCTGCTCCATGTGCTGCTGAAGAAACTGAAGAGCTTCTTGGATTTCTGTGACTAGCTGCTGGTGAAATTCTAAATTGGTTTCTTGTGTTTCTTCCTCAAGCTTCTCCTCCTCTTCACGAATGTGGGACTCCTGGCAATCAGACAATAAGACAGCACTGCCATTTAAATATGTTAACAACTGTAGTCAGCTTCACTTTGAAATAAAGTCCTGCACCCATTCAGAAATTACAGAGGAAATTTGTACAGCAATTTAACACATTTGTCTTTACAACAGAACTATAGCCTCTGTCATGATATGTACAGTAAAGCTGCATCCTGTCCTATTAGTCACTCTAAGTGATGTATTCCCATGTATGTGAAATATCCTGAGTCCAGCAAGGGACAGTTGTGGATGCCTTGAGAAACTGCACAGGGGCAAGGCAAGTACAGTTATGCACCAGGAATGCTTGCACAGTCTGTGTGGTCTACCTAAGAAAAACTTGGTTTGCTGGTACTCGGGAATACCAATATCCTTGGGAATAAAAATGGCCCTCGGGACAGGTCACAAAAGTGTGTAATAACACTTGAAAACCACTAGCACATCCTCTGCTGGTGAGTTCTAAAGCTTTTCCACGTATTTTTTAATTTTGAACCTGCCATCTGGTAACATTTCTAGGTGATCTCTTCTTTCATTAGAAATGTGAAAAATGGTTCTCTATTCACATATTTGATGCCAGTTTTAAAACCTATGATATTCCAGATGGCACCTACTTTTTAGGCTGAAGAGTTCAAGTCCTTTGAGGTCTTTGGACCATCCTTGCCTCCATTTTTCTGCATGAAAATTGCAGAGTTTTCATCTAAGCTCTCTTTAGTGAACAGTAGTATCTGCTTACCAGCATGGTCTGTTCTGTCATCCTTAAGAGTAGTAGTCTGCCATAGATGGCCTTCTATTCTGTTGCTGATGTCTTTCTTATATTTATACAGTCAGTAAAGGCTAAATAACATTGAAATACTCTAGAAGATGTGATAGTACCTATTTGATGCCTTCTTGGAAATAAGAAATGCAAGTAGAAAAGGAACATTAATCTGTAGAAATATTCTTATTAATGCTGGGTTGTTCTGAAATGTTATATTTATAGCTAAGACTAATGTTCTTGAGGTTTTTGAGAAAGTTGGAATATCATTCAACTGTTCCTCATTTTTTTTAGAGACCCAATGTCATGTGATTATGTCCAAGCTAGGATTCATTAGTCATTTACATTCTATATGAAATCAATAGATAGACACAACATTGTCCACCAGTATAAAACTGGCCCAAGCAAAAATTAAGTTTAGGTAAAACAACACAATATATCTAAAAATCTGGTTGAATGTCTGTAAATGAACCACTTCCTGAATTCCTTATAGATTGGTTTTAGTTTTGGAGGTTGTTTGTAACATGTTTTTTCTCTCTTGAATTTTCCCAATTCCACACCTATGTTCTACATTTTCAGCAGCAAGAATCTAGCAAGTGTATTTTTAGGCACTTGCTGGTGAGATGAAGTCTAGCTGGAATTTGAAAGAGGCTGTAATGGCGATATGCCACAGGAACACTAATACCTGAGGACATTTCATTTTCATTAGAAAAGGCAGTGATTGTATCAATTAACATCTCCATGTGAGCTAAGTGAGAGGGAGTAAAGAAAAGCAAGAGGAATGCAGTGATATGCATTTGTATTTTATTATTTTGTATTTTATTTCTTCTGAAGGTTAATGAGTTTTTCAGATTTTCAAACTTAAAAGAAACTGTTTCAATTAATATTTTTCAAATATGAAAAGAGCAGGACACAGATTTTCCTTATTCCTGTTCCATGTGGAGACTGTGGGTTTGTATGATGAAAATCAAAATTAGAGTGGTATAGAATTTTACCTCTCAGCTAATTACACAGCAACAGCATGGAGCACAGAGCTGCAAAGTGTTTGATGGGTTCAAGCCATATGTGCAGCAGCAGTGGGTTGGGCAGAGATATCACTGACACTTGCTGGGAGGGTTGTCTGAAGTTGAAATATGAAATGTGGTGTTGCTCTGCATAAATATCCAATGCAGGTAATTAAATAACCAACAACACTTACTAGATCAACACTAAAACCAGTCACGAACAGATGTGAAAGTGACCTATGGGAACATCATGTCTAAAATTTCTTTTGTCTTCATGACCTACAGTAGCAGATAATTTGGAAGGATTGGGAATGGATGCTGATCTTCTTATGGACAGTGAGAGAGAGAACAAAAATGAAAAATTATGACAATGTAGAAGAACTTGGTTTGTGTGGTAGGAGTAAGAATTTCTCCTAAGCTCCAGTAAGAACTTCTCAGTGCATATTATGATCCCCAGCAGAATTAGTAGGAGCTTCTCTTACCCTGAAGCAGGAGCTTTGCAGAAGTCCTTTATACATGCTAGCATCCTTGCCTTCATGCATTAGTATTTTCATATAAATAAATTGCTAAATAAGCTTGCTAGGACACTCAATACAGTATAAGGGATTTTAAAATGTTTGCCCAAACTACAACAGGCATACTCATGGACCTCCTATGCCAGAAATGTGCACATTTTTGACAGAGAATATTCTTCTTTCTCATTGGAGCTTGAACTGTTTTTGTTGTTGGGTTTTTTTGTAGTTTAGGTCTGCAACGGCCACTTCTAATGCCAAATATCACAGCATATGAGACCTCTGGAGATAACCCACCTGGACACCATACCTACCACTGCCTTCTGTAACTGCCACTGGTCCTCATCTTGGCACAGGGAGGATCCCTTCTGCAGGGTGTGTTGCTCTCTCAGCTCCTGAAGCGAGCTCTTCTTTCTGGCCAGCCGCATGCGCGCCAGGGCTGCCATTCCAGCTCTTCGCAAGGTGAACCTTCGGAGCACTGAGCACAGCAGAAGTTGGTGCTTTTGCAAGATATAGCTAACAGACCTGTAAAAAGGACCATTAAAGATCCATCAGGGAAGCTGCTTGCACACCTGTGTTCAGCAAAGTCATTCCTAAAAGGTGAGAAGAGTTATTCTTCACTCTGTGAAACGCCTTTTTGTACAAAGCATGCCTTGGAAAGCTGCTCAGGTGTAAAGAATGGGTACTGCTGTGTTACACTTCTAGTTCTGTCACACTGAAGTTAAATTAAAATGAAAACAGAAATAAAATAGCTAAATAGCCACCTACATGTTGCTGGAATGAACACTTTATCTTGCAGAAAATGCAACTCCACTGTGACACAGGGAGTGTAGAGAGAGGCTGGTTCAAGACTAGAAACCGCTCACAAACACAGCAGATACTCATAAAGCACCAGTGACAAATCACATAAGACTATTTTTTCTAATTTCCAAGAGTCATGATATGTCTATTTTTTAAAATTTGCTTTTGATACCCTTTTGATATAAAAAACTAGACCAACTCTTCAGCCTCTGTCTGAAGGTGCTCAACACTGCTTTCCACAATGTAATGTACACAAGTTTTTATCTGGGCATGCAACAGTGAAGTTTTACCCCACTGCTCATGGATGAAACTGTGCTTACTCATCACTGAGGCATCCGAGTCTGCTCACGACACCTTGAATTATCTTCTCTTGTTTCTCAGACAGATGCCTTTGCATCACAGCAGACAGAGTATATTCTGTTATCCAGAGCTAAAAGCAGGGAAAAGAATTACAAATATAAGATACTCTGATTCCAGCCAGTCACCGCATAAAGAAAAACCAGTTTATTTTGCTAGAAAAATCACCCCTTGCTTTCAAAACCAAACTCATGCTGAATTAAAATTATTCTACTATTTTTTTCAATTATCAAAATCTTAAACTGAAAAACTCACTGAAAAACTCACTGACAAGAAAAGCTTTGCACTGGTTTGGATCAGCCCTGAACTGTGTTTCCTACAGATTTTTTGGTTTCAGCAACAGAGGAACAAGAAAAAAAAAATAACAATACAGCACAAAATACTGTATTGACTCTTAGCAGCAGGTTGCAGAAGGCTTTTTATTTGTTTTTTTTCTTTTCGCTAGTAGAGAATATAGTTTTTATTTTCACTGAACAAAACACAGGTATCATCTTCCGTCTGTCACAGTAAACAGTGCTAATAATTGGAAATGGAGATTAAGTGATTAGGTAAATACATGGACTGCAAGTTTACAGCTCCTTCATATTTAGATTGATATTTAGATTGAAGAATTGATAGATATTTACATGGAAGAATTCAATCTTTAAATGAATTCTGATGGATTTGCCATTAAACTGCAAACTTTTGGAGATATGGAGTTAAGATTTTGTTTAGTATGTTGCCAGTATTTAGGGAATAGTAAGTCATAAGCTGAAATATTTGCAAGGTTCCAACTCTTACTGTAAGATGAAGAGTATAATTTAAGCTACAGATAGATGAATAAAAGTAGGTTACCTGCTGATGTATTCAGAGACCAAAGTTAAATATAATACCTAGGATGTCTGACAATTTCACTTTGTGTTCCAGCATCATTCAGAACACGAGGGACTAAATTTTCAGTTATGGCAGACAGGTAGGTTTCACTAGATCAGTATGTCCAGCAAAGGATTAGATGTCCTGGTTTCAGGAGGGGGTGAAGCTTAGTGCAGTGTGAGCACATCCAAGTTGTTACTCTATCCCACCCACATCATACACGTGGGAGTGGTTTTGGGGTGAAAATGAGCACACTCTTCAGAAGTGGGCACCATTTTGCCTCTCTCTCCAGAAGGGTGTCAGCATCAGCCCCTGCCGATCCAGCCCCCACCGCACCCCTGCTCCCGCTCCCGTGCAACTCCAGGACTTGGTGCTGAAAGGACAGCGGCAACAGCGCTCATAACAGCAGGGCTGAACCCACAGAGCCCGGGGCTGCCACGGGGCAAGGACTGGTGGGATTGAACCCCAGAACACTTGAGAGGAGCCCCACTGAGCCTGGGCCAGCTGAGCCGAGCTGAGCTGAAAGGAGGTGGCAGAATGGTTGGGAAAGTGGCAGCGACCTGCAGGACCAGCACAGTGGGGTGGGAGAAACAGTAACACAGACACCTGTGCATAAGTGAGCCCCGAAGAGCAGCGGCACAGCCTGACTCAGGGGTTTTATTTCTCACTGGCTTCCATTGTTTCAGGCTGGGGGGTGTGGGAAATGTTAGCCATGGGAGTTCCCCTGCCATCCTGCCTTTGTTCCTGATGGCCACATAGGTAGTGAGTGGGAATGGTCTCCATATCACCTTTGTCTGGGGAACCAAGTGGACACAACCTACAGGGAGCATCTGCCATCTGTTTTTTCCCAGTGGTGAACTCCTTTTTGCTGGGTAAAACACCTTCTCTTTTTGTACACTTTTGCTATTAATATTGCTGTTGTTATTGTGAATTTCTTACTCCATAGCTTTCTGCTTCCAGTAAAGTGTTATCTCAACTCCTAGTCTCTGCTTTTTCCACTCCCTTGCCGGAACAGGCAGGGAAAGGGGAGTGGTTCATTTGTAGTTTAGTTTCCATCTGGTGCTATAAAGCCAGCGCAAATGTATAACTGCATATTTGTTAGTGTTAGAAATTAGGAGTGGTACTGGGCCTCTCTGCTGGATATCAGTTTTTTCAATGGGAAGCAGTGATCTGTGCAGGAGAGAGGCTTTCTCTGTGAGCACAGAATGAACTCCCCCGGGAAGTGTAGAGAACATCAGAAACATTGTTTTGGCTTCAAAATAAAAATTTATTTCTTTCATGCTAGGGCCTTCTCTGTGGAATACACAGTGACACATCTAACTGACGTCTCTCCATGTAGAAAACCTTACTTCAAAATACATGTTCCTGAGCAGGATGCCTGACAAGGATGGAAGGGCAGGCAATCAACAAGTGACAGATGGCAAGAGTGCAGCTGAGCATGAGAAGCACAGCCCCAAAGACTGCATGGCACTGGAGACCCACCAGGCTGCTCTTAAAAGGGCCTCAGACATACCTGTGTAGCCAGATCTCAACTGATCTGAGGCTAGGTGAGTCTGACAATCACAGCTGAGCACACTGTCTTCTCTGACTGCATGCTGCAAACATCAAATTAAGGTCTATCAGGTCTTCAGGTATTATCATGACAGATGGCAAAGACGTGCTTGAAGTAATAATTGTTATCAGCATTTCCCTTTAGCAGCTCTGTGGATTTAGCTCCTAGAGTTTCACACCTCTCTGCACATGCCTTGTAGATCCATCACACTGTGTACTTTTATGTCTCTTTCAGCAGTTCAAAGAACGTCTGAAAACGACCTTTTACTTTCCAGAAGTAATTTTATTTCCAATGAGAAATGAGCTGTGGTTCCAATGAGCTGTGGTTCAGCTGTAGGTTTCCATCATTTTTGGAGACCTGATTTACTGAGAAGTTGCTCTTGAAGGGCAAGTCAAACAGCATGAGGGTATATATCACCAAGAGACAGAACACCTTCAGCAGATGATACCTGAATTGCAGTCAGAATTGGTAAATGATCCAATATTGCAGCCAAGAACCCAAAATATAGCACCTCCTTTGCTATCAGTATATCCTATCCAAAAGTATATCCTATAACTGTCTGTGATAACAATGACAGTGCTTCTTGTAGTTCTTTACTTCTGTTTACAAAGAAACAGCCTAGTTCTGTAGTAGTGAGGAGTTCCTTATAAAGAATGAGTCCCCTTTTCCATTTAGAGTGCATTTGAGGTAGTCCATATGCAGAATTTATAAAATGACTCTGCACCTCCCTGAGACCAATGGGAAACTGAGAATACAGCAGATATTCCTCCAGCACACAGTCATTAAATTGAACACTAAAAGTACCTCAGTCATGTAAGTAGTAAGAGAACAAGAGGAAAGGAGGGGGAATCATTACACATTTATGATGAGAGGATAAATAAGGAAGATTGAGAATTAGACCAAATACTAAACCAGTGTTTCATCTCAAAAAGGCCATTAGGAAGATGATTAAGATAAAAAGGATCAGCTGGAATAAACAGGACATTGTATGTTTAATTGGAAACAACACCTAGGCAGCTCACCGGGATGGGCTAGCAGAGCTGGGTATTTTCCACATGCAAAATACTTGAAGACCTCACACAGAGAGGCAGAAATGTGACAGCAAGGATTCTCTGGGAATGTTGAGGCTGCTGGCATGTGATTGAAAACCAGCAAAACAGAAATTTTTCAAAACTTCTTCAGTCCAGGTGGCAAGGTCAGGCTTTGTGCTTGCACCCATACTCCACTGTGTCAAGTCAGCAGGCACGTCTCCAAGCTTTCCTGCTCTTGGGAACAGCCTCACTTTGCTCAAAGATAGGTTGTACAGAGGGGACAAACTCATGCTGCTGCACAAACTTAGGGGCTGGAAGAGAGTTCAGGCTCTCTGATCCCTGCATTCAACCAATAAAACCAGTGACAAAAGTATGGTAAACGAGGGACTAAAGCTCTAAGTCTGGCTTCTTGAAGTGTAATTCCAGTCGCTATGAAAAAATTAACCAGAGAAAGTGATAAAATGCCCACCCTGTCAAAACTAGTAAGCAGGGGCCAGTTCAACTTTCTGGGTAACAAGCAAGGATGTGGGAATGGATGGAAACCTCATCCCATTTTTATTCTGTAGGCTTCCAAATATTTTGCTTCTTGGTCACAGGTCCATTACAAGATATTCTGAAGCACTGCTGAAATTTAAGTATTACTCTCTGGCAATAAAGGTGAGGAATATGCCTCTCCTTTCTGTTTTGACACCCTTAGCACAGATTATTCAGGGAATGAAAAGAAAGTGATTTCTCTGTATTGGCCTGTAGATGGGGTGTGATGCACACTGACTGCCAAGTGAGTGTCAGCCTGGTGCAGGAGGCTGCTCCCTGAAACTGCTCTCTACAGAAATCATGAATTAGGGACTATGTGGGAAAATGCTCAAAATTTATTTTCATTAGTCTTTTATTCCCATTTGCCTCACTCATATCCTCAAGCCTACAAGGCAAAGTTATATATGAAACTGATTTTTTTCTTTTCAGTTGTTAAAGTGTTTCTTTTCACCCAAAGGACATCATACTCCAGACATGTATAAATGCTAGCAAAGATCATCTAAAAAAGGGTGGTTCAAGTAAAAGGGAAAAATGTCTTTTAGAGCCACTTTTGAACAGCACACATAAACTCCCTGGTGAAAAGTCTTCTGCTGTTAAGACTTCCCAAGCCTATAAAGCAGGTGACTGTAACTCCCAGCATAGCACATTTATCAAGAGGCAAATGAAAGACCTATCTGCTGCTGCAAAATGCCTGACAACTTAAAAGGCCTGACAACATGACTGTTGATTTATGGATCTTTTGTCAAAACCAGAACTCTAACATCTATGGGCTCTCCCAAATGACATAATCATCTGGCACAAGTGTCCAATACCTCTTCTTCTTAAGGTGGAAAGCAAGTGTTCCTTTCTGAAGGACGCAAGTGACAGCTTATTTCTAAAATGTTCATGCTGCTTTTTTATAGTAGGAAAGGGACAAGAAATGCACATTGCATTTGAACACAATATAATGCATTGTTATGTTTTTCAGACTCATGAAAATTTACCAGCCTAGCTTTGGTGGAATAGCTATCTCCCTGCATGCTCTCTTTGGAGATAAAGCAGTTCAAATCCTTTCCAAAAAGCCACAAGCATTAAGTTAAGTAAAGGTACTTAGGCTCCTGCACAGAATATTGTCTTGAGGAATCATAAGATGAATTTCTCACTAAGAGAAACTCTTATCTCTTCTTGGAATTATCCTGCAGAATCACTTGTCCTTAGGACAGCTCTGTCTGCCACTCAGGAAATTTTTGTATTGAATTAAGCTGCAGTGCCGATGACTCAGAGACCAATGGGAGAGCTCTGTCACTGCTAATTCCTCTATAGCTCTATATCTCAGTAATTACTGTTAATGATGTCAGCAAACCCTTTATTATTTTATTTTAAATTTTTTTTTCCAGCTAGGAAGTCATCTGTTTTACATTATGCATGCTAGGGTACAAAAAGTGAGGGAAAGTCAATTTTCTAATTTAAATAAGCTATGCTTGTACATGACCAGAACACCTGAATTCACATACAATAAATCTATCACACAGTGCTGCCCAAAGACCTAGCAGAGGTGCTCTAATGTGCTCTCTGACATGACATTATTCACAAGTTGCACACCAGAACCTCCTGCTTCCCCTGTTTTTTTATGACAGTGAATCCACCACATTGCTGAGGGCTCTGTGTGCTACAAGATGTGTTTGAAGTTCACCTACCAGACCAGGCTGCTCAGGCCACGTACATACAACGACAGGCAATTTGTGCACCCTTGATGAATGTGAAAATCAACAGCAAGGTTTAAACTTTACAAGTCAGGTATTCTAATCTAATCCTTCATAGAAAGGGGCAAAATAATTAAAAAAAAATAATTTGAGGTCAGACATTGTTTCATTAATCATCAAAGGTACAGGTATGCCAAAATCAAACACTAAATGCCAGCCAACAGCCCTGGAAAATACAAATGTAACCGAGCATGTGAGCAGACCCACTGGCATCAGTGGTTGATCCCAAGCACAGTTTAGTTTAGTTTGCTAAATAGCCCTGTGACACCAAACCAGAAAAACAGAACTGTTTTTCAAAACAGGTCAGTTACAATAATGGATATACAAAAAGATCAGCAAGGTGCATGTTGCATAACTCCAGATTAAGGAAAATATACAAGAAAAAAAAGGAAATGTCTCAATGTTTTCAATGAAAAATTTTACTTTTATATTGCCAAGGGTGTTCTAAACCCACTGGTTAGCAAACAACCCTACCAGATTAGTAGGGAGCCCACAGTTTTCTGAATCACAGTGTTTTACAGCAGAATCCCAAATGTGAGTGGGTGAAAAAGCTGAACACCTTAATGCAGTTGTCAATAATTAGGGACTTGCTCAGTACCTCATTAACAATGTGCTGGATTGTCTAGGCACTTTGGAGAATGAGGGCAAGGGAGAGTATTATTCTGCCAGTGTTAAAGAAATCTGCCAACCTTTTATTTAAGAAGCTCCAATTACTCTATACATTGCAGCACACAGCATTTAGGAAAGGACACACTTTTGAATAGAGAAGGTCTTTCTTTGACTAAGCTGTGTTAGAAGCAGTGCTAACAGAGACACAGCACTGCATGAATAACCTGAAGGCATATTTGAGCCCCAGTCTGATGCTAAAGACACCTGTCTCAGCATTTACTCTTGTTTTCTCCTCTGGTGTCAATGGCCCCTGTGGTTGGCAAACACACAGAGCAGGAAAGCTGGATGTGTGTTTTTCCACCTTTGCAGAGTAGATTAAGTTTATAAAAGTATGTATCATATGTTTCCAGTTATTACAGTATTAATACATAAAAATTAGTAAGAAATATTTATCATTGCAAGGTTTCCTTGCCTGTAAACTGTATTTATACATACTCTCTCCAAACTTACCCGGTGAAGGTTTTTTTGAAGTGTTTTTGTAGATGCCAAGAGCTGAGGACATTAGAGAGCAGCCTTGCCAGAAAGTGTTTATGTGCTGACAAAGCTGTCAAACACTGTGGACAGATGTTCAGTAATTACTCTCTGACTCCTCTATGCAAGCCTACATGCACAGCATACATATTCACTCCATGCTGCACATAAAACTGCTTCTCCTCAGCCTAGAGTTGTGTCTGGACCAGGCTCTATAATTATACACTAAACACTCCCACAGATAAGTATCTTGATAACTTTTTTCTGTATCCCATTTTTAAGACACTGAGATCTCAAAGGGTAACATGGATCTTACTTCTTTTTCTTGCAGTAGCTGTTCCTGGAAAAGCTTCCAGCGTCTCTGGCGGTGGTTCTCCCATTTCTCCAGCTGAGGAATCAAATTCTCCTGCCATTCCTCTTTCAGAAGCTCACATTCTCTTACAGAGAGGCTGGTCACCACAGGCAGGGTCTGAAGAAACAGCTCCGTCACCAACTCTGCTAAAGCACGGGAAGCCTTAGAGTACAGCTCCTAACAGAGGCACAGAGAGGGACAGAGAGAAACAGGTGACAAAGTGAACCCCCAGCCCTTTGGAGCTTCTTGCCTGCATGTTCCATGATTGATGCCAGTGAGGGAACCCTGTGAATACACTGGGCTGGTGTCCAAATCCTAGAGCTAAAATCCAATGCCACTAAGGCTTGAGTTAAAAAGACCAGGTTTTGTAGATGCAACAACAAAATGTTTTGGTTCAGGCTACACAAGGCATTTAAAATGCAGCATGAGACCCTGTGCCCTGTTGCTCAAATGTGACTTCAGTAGAAAAGAATGTATTGTTTCACCGGCTATGGTGATGTGCTACAAAAACACCTATTCTGAAAGAAGTGCCTGTGGAAACAATCTGGTGTAGCACAACACCTTGTAGGCACATTTTCTCAGGTGCTGATATGAAATGAATGAAGAAAGAGGGAAGAGTTAAAAAGGATGGTATGGCTTTTAGCTAGACAAAAGTGACATTAGTCATGCCAGTTGTTGGTACTTCAAAATATGACACTCTTCAATGCCTGAAGAACAGAATTAGTCAAATTCATCCTGATGCAGAACAGTTTCAAGCCTAGGAAAACAAACATCTTCTGGTGGTTTTAATGAAACTAGTCCCATATGAACACTTTTAAATTGCTAAGGCTGTTTCACTCACAAGAAGCGTTGGGGTGATTGAGTCAAATGGCATCCAAGCTAAAATCTCAGCTCTAGTTTCACTGTCAAATAGTGGTGATGGGAACTGTGCTGCCAAACTGGGTGCCATTTGAGATCATTTCTGGGCAGGAGTGGGGACAGGTAGCTTTCCCAGCTGAAAAGGGAACAAAACCACACTGGAAAGTCACATGGACACTGCAGTATTCCTGCAGGATGATGAGCTATTTCTGTGTGAGCTCTGCATGATCCTACCAGTCCAAGAAGCTTTATTCCTAGCTGGGCTTGCTTTCATTGCAAACCAGTGTTAACCCTCTTGAAAACACCTTTCTTTCTTTCTTTTCTTTAAAACACTGATAATATTTTTAAAACTCTCTTAAGCCTTCCTGTTAAAAGAATAAGTCAGGTCTCCTAGATGCTGCCTTCTTTTAAATACGGGTTGAATTACAACTTATTAGATGAACAAAAAATAGAACCTCTCAACAAAAACAAAGGGATATTTACCTAGATGTCAAATATGCTTCTCTGCAGCTCACAGACAACTGAAGTACTAGCGGAATTTTTTTTGGGGGGGGCATACACTGCTATAATGCACTATTGTGTAAGAGCCCATCCCAGCTGCTAGATATTGAATTATAAAATACAAAATACTAAATAATAATAATAAAAAAGTGCATGGACAAGAACTCAAGTAATAAAGACCAGAACTTAGGTTGAATATGAAATATAGTTCTGTGCCCCCATAATGATACAGTTGGGGTTCATATAATGTTTTCACAGCACCTTTATCTGTTCCACATTTAGCCTTATAAACATCCTTTGAAGTGATTGATTTCTGAAAAATATTTTAATATTTCTCATTTATTGTAAAATATACAGGCTGTGCACTGAGTACTAAATTATTATTTTCCTCCTATGATCCCTCTAGGATGCTAATCACCATATTAATTAGCTGTTTCACAAACAATAAATAGCTTAACAGCTCCCTGCTGTAACCTCTCCATATGGATAAAACTGAGGCACAACACTAAAAAACATGTTCACTACACCTTTGAAATGAGCTGTCTCAGCTCTTTCCACTATCTTAACTGTTTAAAGAAGGCAGGATTTTCAGAATCCAGCTCCCACTGGCTTTCTTTAATCTCAAAATATTCTAAATTCTTGCAAACTGGACTGCAAGAATGATTACTGGATGTAAATATGAGAATTAGTAGTCAAAGACCAAACATAATATACAACTTCTGATAATACTTTTCCCATTTCTAGTGGTTGCTCACAGTCTAGACATGACAGTATCATTAGGGGAACACTTGCAACACAGGTGTGTCCTGTGCTGAAGGATTGTTGCCCCTACTCCTTAATTATTAGTTACAAGTTCCTGTTACAACAAGAGGCATGATTTATACCATCCTAGTAATCTGTAATTGTGGGCCTGGCCTAGCTTGGAAAAAGCAATGCCAAATGATTTGCTTGAATTCTCTCTTCTGCTGTTATTTTAAAATCCAAGACTCCAAGTTCTCAGGTTTAACATAAACTCAAAGATACTGCACTTCTAATCTAAATATCCCATACAACATTTAAAGAATAATGGCTCTATCTTTGTAATCTTTCCTCTGAGCTTTAGCAGCCTTTCAGGACATATTAATTCTCCTGCCTTTACTGGGTGTTCAGTGATATAAGAATTTCTATTTGGTCTGAAATAGTTCAGAAGGAGTCTAGAGGAGCCCGTGGCATTTCTACTGCAGTAGATCAAAAGATCTCAGGCAGGGTGTTAAGGAATTCTATTCTTTAACAATGGCAGCTAAATCCCTTTTAAACACATTTTGCTGTGGAACTGATCGCATTTTCCTGGCACACTCACAGCTCTGTGTTATTATTTGCTATGAAATATTTTGCACAGAACAAAAATATGGTATTTTGTTCCTTGTTGTCAATGACATTTTGTTCTGCCTGTACCCCCTGCACCTTCAAATTATACTGTATGTTTATCTTTGGCACTACCACAGTGGGGACAGTTCCTGAAGAAAAATGTGGTTAAGGTCTTGTTCCCACAGAATCACTTATGTACATCACCTCATTAATGTGATAATCACATGGACATCAGAGCAGCCCTTGCATGCCAGACCTACAAGGGCATCATGCTGTACCCAGAGGCCACACCACAGGGACAAGAGAGCAGCCATGCTGTTTAATGCAGCACTTAAAACATGTGGCAAAATGGCCTTTAAAACTTTGGGAGGGGAAATACTAAGTCTACACTTAGGAAAGATGCAGATGTAGTTGA
The DNA here is from genome assembly GCF_022539315.1 of Serinus canaria. Classification (NCBI taxonomy): domain Eukaryota; kingdom Metazoa; phylum Chordata; class Aves; order Passeriformes; family Fringillidae; genus Serinus; species Serinus canaria. The sequence continues at coordinate 59,057,013 of NC_066317.1, read as the reverse complement.
ATTCTACCCAGCAACTCAACCTAACAAAATAGTTCAAAACTGTTTGTACTCTAAGGAATGTGCTTGAATTCAAAGTGCAATAAAGTCTGCCTGTGAGTAGGGATGGCACATTATGTATTATAAAAGTTATTTTCCACAGGAATAAAAGGAAAATCAGTACTGCTTCCAGGATCTTATTTTTGGACTAGAGCCTCTACAAATATTTTTTACAAGCTTCCTGATATACCATTTCTTGTTTTTAGAGTTTTGACTTGATGAAATTTATTCAAATTGATTCTATTAATAGAATAGCTGATTGCAGTATTGAATGAACCTGTTTGTAGTACCTGGCAGTCAATCTCAAAGCTTTTCAAAAAATCCCCAGAGAAATACATCAAGCATAAAGAAATACCATGGTGTATACATGGAAATAAAATGGGCGTAGATTAAAATGCTGAGTGCATCTGAATTTTAAACAAGGCAGTAAATATATAATTTTGTCAAAAACCAGGGGAAATACATAGCTTATCAGATTTCACTCAAAGAACAACATTAATTCTCCCCCTTAAACCTAAAAGATTAAAAGGTTCCTACATATAGATGAGTGAATAGTGAAATTGTGAAGCAGGAAAACGTATTTAGAAAGGCTGGTCGTAGTTTATTTTACATGCCAGCCACTGAAAAGTATATATTGTCTCAAAAAGGCAACTGCACAACTACTCCTTAACTTGTGATAGAACATTTTACTGAAGGAATTAAGTATCTGACCAAAGCTGTGGAACACTGTTGCATGTGCCCCCAGAAGCTCAGTGGCTAGGACATTTGGTTAGGAGGTAAAAAATTAATCTCCCACACCATATTGTATCTTACAAAGGACAGAGATTCAATATTCAGATCTTACATCCCAAAAATACATCAAAAATTCTGGGACCCTGGACACACACACCACTGGCCACCAGAAGATACTTCATATACACTCAGGAGATACACCACTCAAAACAGGGAAAAGCTGATTGCATGTACTTCTCTCTTCCATGTGAAGAATTCTGGAAAGTCAATTGGACAATGAAAACCCTACCTGCTTTTAAGCATTCTAACATCAAAACAGCACAGTGACATTGAAGACATCCTTAGCAAAAGTAAATAAAAAAGCTCCACTGCTTGATTTCCACACATTTAAAATGGAGGTCTGTTGAAACTTCAGTCTTGCCCCCTCACTGGTCTTTGATTTATTCAAGAGGCAGTTTCAATCTTCTCTTTTGGTACTCCCTTTTTAGAAATTTGCCTTTGTGGATAAGGCTACATCGTTCATGAGATCTAACTATTAGCCAATTGTGCATCTGTACAGTGATAAAATCCATTTTCTTATGCAGTAAGGCAGGAGGAAGACTTCAGAATGAAGGCTACCCCCATCAGACATCTTGTATCAGCTTTGACTGAAGCAATAAAAACAAATCTAATAGTGCCCAAACCCAGAATTAGAATGGGCTTCCATGGTATGAGTTCACAGATTTAATCTATCAGATGATGCTATATTTTTGGGGTAAGTTACAGGGCAAAAATTTCAAAAGTGAGCTTTTGAGGTGGAGGTCTCTTGATAGGGATTTCCACCTGAGACAAAATGACTGATTCCCTCTAAAAAGATGCCAGCTCTTGGTACCCAAAAATGCAGTCCAGAATCCCTAACCATACCTCATATTAACAAAATTACATAAGGAAAGTAATGAAAGAATAAGTCTCTGAGAATCTCTACTTTTTATCTTGTCAAAAATATTTTTTGTCCCTTTTATTAACAGAAAAAAAAATCAAATACTTTTCCTCAAACTCACATTTATGTCTACCCATTAAAAAATGTCTACTGCCTTGCCTATTGATAACACTCATGACTTAATAGCTTTTAGCTTAAATTTTTGTGCATTTTATTCCCAAGCCAAATGAAATAATATTCTGGTGAGTGGCTACCAGCAAAGGGGAATTATAAATGACAATAAATTGTGTTTTTATGGTTTTGAAATTAAGGCAGAAAAAAAAAGACCTATCTTACCATATTCTATGTAATTCCTAGCTGTTAATTGATTTCCTTTGTGCAATCTGCATGTCTGTTTTCTTAATAATAGTGTTATCCCCCAAACCTCTTCACTTCTCCTTTCCCTACTGAAATACATGAGTAATTTCAACAACAGCAACAAAAAAAAAAAAAAAAGAGGGAAAATATTAAAAGTTGGTGATTATCTGATATGTTAAACTTGAGACAGGTTTGACATAGCCATTAATCTGTTCAAGGGAAACAGAACTGGATATACTGGGGCAGGGACAGGGGTGGGTACTGTGCTATTGCTGCCACTGTAATAGAAAATTACAGTTAAAACAGCACAAAATCTCCTGTATACAGGCTAACTCTGCAGACCCTGTTAATGAAAATATTAAGCTGATCCATTCAATTATCTTTGTACAATTTTTCCTTCATTTGCCCTCATTCTTCAACACACATTTCAAAAACTAGTTATGGAGCCTGTGTCTAGATACAGACTATTCACCTACAGTACACTCTTATAATCCACTAGTGTGGCTGAAAAGTCCTACACTATCCTCCAAATATAACTCATTCATTCACTCAGGCATCAACAGCTTCCATTGACCTTGGTTAAATCATTTTAATTGATTTATTCATGCGTACACAAAACAAACTTACTCAATTATTCTATGCAAACACACTCAGCTTCCAGATCATTGAATTTTTACATATTTATTCACCAATTTGGATAATTCTTCCATGTACTGTAGCAGTACAGACTCTCCTAGTGCTAGAGGGTTATATAAATCTATCTTGATCTGTTTAAAGGGCAAAATATGAAAAAATGGAAAAGGCATAGAAATTTGATAAGGGCTCAGAAGAGGACTGTGAGAACAAGCTAAGGATCTTCCACAAGGGAGTGGCACTTACAGATTAGTAACACCTTTTCTTCTGTCCTGAGAATACTCACTGGTTCCCCAGCCGCATGGTGACCTATTACTTATATTTTAACAACACCTTTTTCATTGAGATCATGTTTCAGTTTCTCCATTTGCAAAGCAAATGACTGTCAGTTAAGCCTCAGGGAGTGCAGATCCACTGCAAAGGCAACATCAGGCTTTGCAGTGTTTACACAAGTGCCCAACTAGCTAGTTCTGTGGTCCAAACCCAGTGGGAACATAGGTGTGTATCACAGAGCTGACTGCTGCCATGTGAGGCTTGCTGGTACCCAGCTTGGTAATGCCTGTTTGTTTAACTCTGCTTGAGCTGCAGTCACACAACTGCACTGGGGAGGATCCCAAACCTCTGTCATCTTCCCACTGCTACCTTGCCTTAGCAGCAAAGCTTACCTACCTTCCCAATAGCAGCAAGGCTTCTTCCTGTAACAAAACTGGAGCAAGTGAAGAGGCAAACTCCTGCTGCCCAGGGAAAGACTTGTGCTTGCACAGGCCGCACTCCTGCTCTGGATGTGTAGTGGAGCAGAGAGAGAAGCAAAGGCATTGTGTCTGTGTCTTCCTTTAACTGCAAGTCTACTTTTGCTTTTATGCCTCTGGTTATGGAAAACATAACCACTGCACTGTCCTCAGCTGCAGAAGTCAGCACAGCCATTTTACCTTCAGTGGGGCTATGCTCATTTGTATTATCTCTTCTTTCTAGCTTATAAGGTATATTCAAAAGCAGCCTCCTCTCTTAAAACAATTCATAGGATCTGTATTTGGGGTTAAGGGGAGAAAGTATAGTTGCTCATTATATTAAATATCACAGTAAAAATGCTTTATTGCAGAAAAAAAAGAAAGTGGAAATAAAGATTTGTGGACCCTCATTTAACAGATGCCAGCTGGATCACAGTACATGGAGTTTTTCATGTCTGGCAGTGTTTGGGTCTAGGCATAGGAGAGCAGTTGTAATATGGAATATAAAGGCCTTAGAGCTAGGTGAACTGGCAGAGTTCAAGTTTGTGCAGTTCTCCTGGCAACCTGGCAATTCTAGAAAAACTTAATTCACCCAAGCCAATTTTTCTTTAGTGGGAAAGAAAACTTAGCTTAGTACTGAAAGAGACAGGATTTTCAGTCCTGCCTTAGTATTACTAAAATAGAGTACACAACAAAGGAAAGCAATATAATTTCACAAATGAGGAGGAGCTGTGTAAGGGAAAACAAAAAAAAAAATTGTTTCGTCTCTAGACTTCACATGAATTGAGGAAGGGGATGGAGAAGTTAGTAACTATGGATGATGAACTGAGCACAGAAATATCAGTGCAAACATGTTGATTTTTCTTATATTACACAGCTTTGTACATTTAATCTACTCTGATTCACTGGCTTTGTTTTTTTATCAAATGAATTTGAAAAAGTGCATGTGGACTACTACTAATTAAGATTGTATGGCTATATTAGCTGTATGTGATAGGGACCACAAGCTTCTACAATATACAGGTCTGGTCATAATTAATCATGACAAGGATCCTGTTGAGCTGAAAGTGATTAGTTCCAGCCTAATTAAAGGTCACTACTGAGTATGGTTTTGGGCTTCACCAGACAGATCATGTTATCATATTTTTTCTGCATAGACAGAAAATAATTTAAGATGATGCAAAAGCATGAAGCACCGAATTTTCCAAATCAGTAACAAAAAGAAGTATAAAAATATTACTTACACCAAAGATCTGAACCTACTTCAGGGAACTAACTAGAATAAAAAAAAAAAAAACCCTCCATGAGAAATGAATGAAAAGATTGTCTTTGGAGATGAAGTGGAGTTCACTTAGAATATTATCATCCAGTGACAGTGCAGAAGAGATAATTATGCCACATAAATGAAATCTCCCTCCTGTAGTAATGACATTGTATGCTCTCAACATTACTGCAACCTTGTCAGCCACCTGGGCACCATGTTTTGCCAGACCATGCAGGCATTTTCTGACTAATATGAGGTTAGGAAACATGATGTTTTGGGAAGATAATGGAAAAGGCAAGCTAATATGGAAGACTGTCCTGCCTCCATCTTCTGCTTTGTCAGCCTAGCTTTCTGGAGCTGTAATTCCTGGAAGTGATCCTTCCTGCAATTCCCCAATCCTCCCCAAGGCCTGACACTGTAGGGTGTTAGGCAAACTTCAAAATTAATTTAGCAAATGACATTTATCACTAGAAGTGGCACCTTGTAGAGATCAGTGACAGCCTCTGTGCTCTCACAGTCATCCTCCTCCTCCAGATCCCACTGTGCTTGCCAGTGTTTCTCCATCAGCCCATGGTAAGCCTAAAAAGAAACACAGTAGGTATATTTAAATAGCTGGAAGGATTTTAATAGTTTCTTGTGATCCTTCTCTTTTCTTCCTTGATGCTCTTCCCATGTAACACTACAACAGTAATTGTTTATCTAGAACCATGACTCAGAGGGAAATGGAATTTGCCTTACCACCTTAATTTGAGCTTATCCAGTCTTGAGTATAAAATTTCTTAGCCTCAACATTATGGGGTTAAATAATACGTTAATATTACTACAAAACACGTGAAATGATGTGACCTGAAACCTGCTTTCCAGTGTACGAATATCACTACATCATAGCCATTGCTATGAAGTGCAGAACAGCCATCTGACATCATCATGAGACACCTGAGTTGCAGCTGTATCACACTGCACAGGGCTTTTGCACTGGGGTTGGTCACCACATCCCATGGTGGTTCCTAAAAGGCTGATCTGTGATGTGGTCCTGACTTGGTCCTTGGTCACAGTTTTAAGAGGAATGCAATTTTTTCCTTCAAGTAAGGACTGTGACTGCGGATGTGTTGGCAGGCTCATGGAAAATTATATTTCACAGACAAAGACTACCTCAATCTACAGACTAATGAGTAGCATTATACATAAATATTCCATATTTTAATTTAATCTGCCAAGTGCTCCCTATCACTCCCATTGCAAATATAGCTTTTGTCATTAGGTATGTCGATAGAGCTCTTCTAAAGAGGACCAAAGTGCCCATAAATGCTTCAGCATTCTTGTAGAGGTAGACTTGAAAGGTCACACATTTCATGGAATCATACTTTATCACAGAGTTTGACAAATTAACTGCTAAACTTGTATTTCCACCGTGGGTAGGCAGAGCCAGACTGGATTACTGTAACTGACACTTTATGGTTTGTGTTCTTCATTGATCATTCCTGTATTCTCTGCAGTAAAAGACAAAATTAAAATCCTCCTGTTCCAACATAAACATAGATGAAGGAGAAAGAATGATACAGGAACTCTAACCTTTACTATATATCTCATTCTGTTTTATAAAAAAATCAAATCTGCAGCAACTCAATTGTTACAACCCTACTTGTGTTCAGAGCAACCTGATGTGAATGAAGTTTATTGCAAGATCCACCATCACAATTGGCAATCACTTAAAATTCAGCAGAGGTCAGTTACTGGCCAAGCTGCTACTATGGTGGTGTGAGCCCTTGATGAGGTGAAGGGGGAAAGGCAGAGAAAAGAAGTGGTTTTGATGGGTACAGCTCTGGGCTCATGGTGAGGCTTTGCAATCAATTCCTTTACTGTTGGGCTGGCTGTGAAATTATGAAACAAACTTATAATAGCTCTTCAGAGCCAAGTGGATTGTTCTCACAAAATAATTACTGAACTATTTACATTATTTTTAACTATTTAAGTCAAACCATAGGAGCTGCAGGTACAAATTTTTCTTATTCTTTGAAGAGTTTCTGCATTTAAGACCCCATCTGTTCTGGGACAAAAGACTCTCTCACTGCGCAGCAGAAAGGCTTGCATTTCTGACTTTCATTTGTACGCAGGCATTTCATAATTCTAAAACTCAGCTGTGTTCTGTCCTGCAGCATGAAGTGCAAGCTGCCCCTCCCTGCTCAGCCTGTCAGAAAGCTGTTGAAGAGGCTTAGTTAAACTCTAGACTAATGTTCAGGTGTACAGAATAGAGCCTCTCTTGAACAAATCGGTGTGGCTCTACCTTTGTAGGGAAGGGGTCTTACAGCAAAATTTTTGAGCTTTGTTCAATGAATCTGGGATGTGTCCAAGAGTGTCCAATGATGTCTAAAAGGAAAATACATCCACAAGTGCACACTGGCTATAAAAATATGTGACAGAATTATTTGTCTCAAGTTTGGCTTTATGAAAAGCCAAAGGTGTAAAAAGTGCTCTACTTGTTTTGGAGTGAGGTGTTGCCAGGCAGGTGTGCATACAGAAATAGTAACTGCTTTATCCAATTCATACAATATAATTAAAGAATATGGCCCCACAGTGCAAAATTGCAGTGTTAAGACCAATAAATTCTGATAGATTGCTGCAATTGGAATCTGGGTCTTCTCATACAATAATTTTATCCAAGTTATTAGATTTCATAAAAAATTTAATACTGCTGGATGTAACCACTTTCACCTTAAATTATTTATTTTCAGGAAAATTGAGTATTGATTTTTTTTTTTAATTCTTAATAACTTGAGTTTGCAGTTCTCAGCAGTTACCCAAATTTTGCAGCTCTCAGCATTTACAGCTAAGAACTCTGATTTTGTATATTCATTTGGAACAATAATAACAAGTCTCTATAGAAAATATGAGCATGAAAACATTACACTGGCCATTGTATGCCATATTAAATTATCAATTGCAAACCTTCTCTAAGGCATCCTGCCAGAGATCATAATTAGTTTTTCCTCTACTTCTCTGAAATTTGGTAAATCTTTTGAGCCTCAGTAACCCCACTCATGGAAAAGCAATTAGATCAGTGCAGACTGTTTTCTTCTGTAATGCAGGCTGGGTACTTTCCTCCAGGTATTTCCTGTCTTAAAGCAAACACACAGTACCTAAGTAAAAGATGTTTTCTACCAAACATGCCATTTTGCATTAACCCCATTGGCATTCTCTTCCAATGTATCAACACTGCAGGAAAAGCCATGGCAACAGGGACTCTGACCATGTCCACCTGTGCCACAACACACAATTCTCACAAGGACCCCAAATTCCCAATTTTACAGAACTGGGAAAAATCTGCAATACATTTGGCTTTAAAAACTAATAGAAAGGGAAAATAAGCTTTTACTTGTTCACCTTGAGAAAATTATGAACATCTTCAGTAAGAAAAGTTTTGCTAAGGAGACTCTCTTGTTCAGCTTCCTGTCTGCGTTTGAACTCTTCCTTCTTCTTCGCACGGCACTCCAGCCGTTTCCAGATCAGGTCTTTACTTTGTTGCATGCACTCTGGAACATAAACCACAAACAATTAGGAACCACAACTCCACAGGGAGAAAGCAGCATCTGCTGCTGTCACACAACATAAGCTCACGGAGATCTGTTAGTGAGTGAAACAGGCAAGTAATCACCATGCAGGATTTGAAGTTTGCTTCTTACACTGATGGCCTTTTTAGATGTGAACTTCTAAATTGTTACATGGCACTTAAATCTATCAGGTTTTTGGACTGCTATCATCCTGCACAGTCCCTTTCACTGGTGCTGCTATTTATGCAAAGGCAGTGTGTTAGTCCCAGAAACAGAATGCCTCAGGCAGCACCCCAAACCTCCCCCTCCTGCTTCAGGAAGGTCAGTAAGTGTCTCATTACCTGACTGAAGATATGCAAATGCTGCTGCAAGGACAGGGGCAGTAACATATGGTGGGGAGAAAAGGTCTAAAACAGTGCTAGTTCAGATTAGTTTGAACTGGCATGCAGCCCATATATACCAGACTTCTAAAGTGACTCATCCAAGAACCTGCAGTAAAAGTTGTCAAGGTCCCTCCAATTTCCTGCTACCAATGTAGCTATGTAACTCTTTGGGACTAAATTCCTCCCCACTTCATTCCCCCTGCAGCTCCAAGTGATATCTAAATTAACAAGTCTATTTGCATCCTGGGCTGCTTAGTGCAATCACTGCTTTAAATGTTCTGCCACTTCATGTCTCATTGCCCATCCACCTAAGAAAAATTTTACTAATTTTCCCCAGTTACCCTGCCCTAGAGCAGTACTTCACTCCTGACACAAGCAGCTAAAAGAACAGTTATCTGTGGCCGCTGTTCTTCCACTACACCAAGCTGCTTTAGCTACAAGAAATTATTTTGTAGAGAAACAAGAGGAGTACAGTACTGCAGCACCAAGAATGTTATTTATTCTCCATGCTAATTTATTGTGTTTATCCACAGGCTGATGATGCACTGACAGAACACTTGAAGGTGCACCAAAAGTACAGGAAAGCCTGTAATGAAAATATCACTTAAATAAACGTAGCAGTATTTTACTTTTAAACACTATTGATTCTTAAATACTTCCTTATTTTGTACCCTAGGAGCACAGTCTTGCTGGCTTTGTGCTCTGTTTGTGAATTATAGGTACAGCTAAACTTTTGTATTCAGAAGCTCCTAAGAAAGGTCAACATAAGGCTCTATTGGAATAAATGCTGCACTCCAGATAATTTTTTTTTAAAACATGTTTCATTTCTATCTAAAACCAGGAGGTTGATAATGTTCTGCACAGGAGGTACCAACTGTAATATATAGCTACATATAATTATAAAAGCCTACTTTGCATAAAATAAAGGCCTTGACAGAGGTATTTTTGCTTAGGAACAAGTGAAAATTGACAAAAAGAAGGAAAAACCACCCAGAGACAACCATTTATGCTTAAAAAATGTAAGTGGCTGAACCTATGTGAAAACTGTGAACATAGGCATAGACAGTTTTAGAAACAAACATTCATGAAAGAAAGTATATCACAATATACATGCATTTTTGAATATCAGCAAACTGTTCACACGGCTAGATGTTCTGAAAGAGGATCAAGTCTGCAGCACTTTCTGTGGTGAAATAATTGGCTCAGTAGATGACAGGAGAGTGGTGGATACTGGCTACCCTGACTTCAGGCAGGGTTTCAATGCAGTCTCCTGACAGATCCTCACAGAGAAGAGGATGGATGAGCAGTGAGATGGATTGAAAATTTGCTCCAAGTACACCTGGAAGCCAGCACCTATTGGTGTACCCCAGCACTCAATACTGAGTGCAGTTCTGCTCAGTAGCTTCATTAATAACTTGGATGATGGAGCAGAGTGCAAATTTAGCAAGTCTGCAGAGGTCACAAAAAATGGAAGGAGTGGCTGATACACCACACATGCTTTTACTTCCATACATAGGGCACTTGACAAGCTGGAGAAATGGGCTGATGCAAATCTCCTGAAGTTTAACAATGGGAAGTGCAAGGTGCTGCACCTGGGGAGGAACAACCCCGGGCACAGGCACACACTGGGGACTGCCCAGCTGGAAAGCAGCTTGGCAGGAAAGGACCTGGGGGTTCTGGTGGACATGAGGTTGAACCTAAGCCAGCAGATAAAGGGAGGGGATCCTTTCTCTCCATTCAGCTCTGGTTAGGCCACACCTGGAGTGCTGTGTCCAGTTCTGTGCTCCACGGCCAAGTACAAGAGAGACATGGAGATACTGAAGAGAATTCAACAAAGGGCCACAAAGATGAGTGGACTGGAGCATGTCTCCTATGAGACAAAGCTGAGAGAGCTGGGGCTGTTCATCCTGGAGAAGAGAAGGCTCAGGGGGGATCTGAGCATAAGTATATAAACATCTGAGTATAGAAACACCTGGAGAGTGGGTACAAAGAAGACAGAGCCATTCTCTTCTGTTGTGCCCAACAAAAGGACCAGAGGCAGCTGCCAGAAACTGAAAACCAGGAGATTCCTTTCACCATGAGGATGACTGAGCAGTAGGACAGGTAGCCCAGATGGAGTCTTCATTCTTGGAGAGAGAAGCTGTCTGGACATAATCCTGGGCAACCAACAGTAGCTCAACCTGCTTAAGCAGACAGTGTGGACCACACAACCTCCAGAATTTCTTTCAACCTTAACCATTTTGTACTTCTGTGAATTTATGACTGTGAGATAAGGCACAAATTATCACTACTGGGCCCAAAGTGAGTGAGCAGCACTGCAGCAAGAACATACTGCAACAAGACTGTATTCATTCTGACTATTCAGTTCACTGAACTCTAAACCTAATGCCATTTTGCTGTGACAATTTTCTTTACATATGTCCAAAAATAGCAGAAATGGTTCTGGAAATTGTGTTGAAGTGGTTTACATTATTTCCCTTCTGGCTAAATGTTTACCATAATTTGCTGTGAGCACTGATGGGAGGCACTGAGCCCTGAAATAGCACCTAACAGAGAAGATGGGGCTGTATTTCTCAACACTGGGCTTTAGGTAATATACAAAATGACACAGGGAGAACCTTAAATCAGAGGGTCAGTCAGCTTAGACTTTATTATGACTGTGTACTTTTCAGATAGGCAATATGAAGAGGTGTAAAAGGAAGAGGAAATACTTCATTTTGGAAGCATTTTAGTCTGACATAAGAGAAGAGAGATTTTTAGGAAGATCTTAAGCTTTAACATTATTTTTTTCAGAAGAGTGATAGCACAATTGCTTTGTATATAGCACAACTGCTTCTGGCCTTATATGCTACCAAGAAATCCTAAGACAGTGTCTTATGTCAGCCAGTATGACCAGCAATGCCAAGTATGTGAACAGTAAATGGAGAACTATCACAAACACTTGTAGCAAGTACAATTAAAATTAATGGAATTAGATTATGTGAATTAGAGAGTAAGTACCTCGTAATACCTGGAGCAAGACATAAAAGGCCTAAAGTCAAAGTTCGAATTCCAAACACACACCCTCCAAAATAAAACTGATCTTGGTCAATTCATTAGTACCTTTTTAAAACAGAGAAGTATATAGAGCTGAAGCTGTAATTTTTTTTACCCTTTAAAACAATGAGAATTCATGTAAGTCACGAGCTCCAGTCTAAGTACTCACCATTACTGTAATGTGCCAGCTGCTCCCAGAAGGCTTTGTGCAGGTCTGTTAGAAGCTCTTCCTTTTGTCGGACTGAAAGATTATTCTTTACAGTTAAGTGGTCCAGAATATTTGACACAGTATTTAATCTGCCCTTACACTCTTCTGGAATAGAGGACTTCAGTGAATCGATCATTTTCACCATAAGCTCCCAGTTGAATAACCTTTCCTGAATGTTCTAAACCAAACATAAAGTCCTGTTTAGAAACTAAGCATGTATCTTTGGTTGTGCTTTCCTTTCACTGAACTATTGATTCCCAAACCATGAAGAAAACCACTGAGGCTTCTCTAAATGATGTGAATAACCATCTTCATGTATTTAAATACTTCTGAAAGTCTTGATCAGTGCAGGCTAGCAGTAGGTTTACTGAATGTGCAGTTGCAAGAGCTAATCTAAAATTATTGGCGTTTTTCATTATTTGTAGCTGTCAAGAAGACATTAAGTCTGGAAAATATTATAAAAGCCTTGCAGAGAAAAGTTAAATACTCAAGGAGGATAGAGGGACAGAAGACAACATGGAAGTCCTGGACCTCTTTTCAAGATACTATATGGCACACCAGTAAAGGTTCTCATTTTGAAATGAGGACACATACCTGATTCTGATAATGCTGTGATTCCTTCAAATACATAGTCAGACAGAGTTCAATACATATACTAAAAATTAGTATAACTGCCTACAGCCTAGCAGCTTTTATTGCACTATTAAAGAAGTAGTCCATGATCACAGTAGGGAAAGGTAAAAGTGCAGCTGCTTCAAGCAATGCTTCAAGGTTAGAAAGAGTTTGACAATGCTGTACTAAGTTAACAGCTGGACTCGATCTCAAGGCTCTTTTCCAAACCAAATGATTCTATGATTCTCTGACCTACTGTAATTAATAGAGATGTACCTACAATGACCTCTGCAATGAGATTTCAGCATCATCACAGTAGTGACTTCAGGCAGGAATATCTCCTGTATCTGTATTCAGATTATCTTATCTGCAGTCTTCCCATCTGAGGAACTTACTGTGCAGCAGCCCAGTTTGGGTCAAGTGTGACCAGCAGCAAAGGCTTTTTTCATACCTGGCCAGCTCAGTCTACTGAGCTGCTACAATGTAAAACAAACAAGCTAACAATTACTGCATTAGTTTATACTAATTACTAATAAATGCAGTGATTCCAAATGTATGTTAATCTATAAATTACATATAACTCTTTCAGCATATCCTGTGCAAAAAACAAGGAAGGATCTGTTAGATTTAGCACAGCATAAAGCACAGTGCTGGCGCATTTATGAACACAGTTTTCCCTCTTCAGACCATATTCCTAAGAGCTGATAAGAATTTTCAATTCAGATTAAAGTCCCTGAACGCACAGAATCACCCTCAAATTTAAATTAGGATTTGTCAGTCAAAGTGAAATAAATATTTTGAAAGAAAATGAATTTTTTTAATGCCCACAGTAACAATTCTCCATCCATTGGATCTTGTGTTCTTGCTCCTGATTCACTATCTGCACTAATAATACTTTTTCCTTATATGACTACTTAAATGTAGTCAAAATGTAGTCTAATTCTGAGAATTAGAACTCAAGTGCAGAGAGTTCACGCTCCTATGAATTTTCCTAAAGTGCAATGGAAGTTGAGCTCTCAGCAATAAAGCTCAAAGAGACAACTGGATTAAGCAGTCTACATCACTCCTGAGGCAGGACTGACAGACTCTGCACTGACATAATTCTTTCTGTTCAGATTGACTAAATCCATCTCAACTTTTATTTCTTTTTTACTTTACCATTGCCTGCAAGTCTTGAGATTCACTTAACAAGCTTTCTACTGCAATCATCTTCTCAGTCAGATCCATCATTATCTTTGTGGCTTTGGCACTTGAGCATTTTGATTGGTCCAAAAAATCCTGCTGGGCTTTGTCAGTCTGCTTCCAGAAGGCTTCCATCTGTGGAATATGAATCAAAAAAAACCCATGTTCCCTCATTAATCATCTGGTATTTCATTATATAGAGAGGCATATATATGAGTCTACTGAAATACAAGTCACAGACAGCTCTCAGCATTAGTTATATTGAACAATTTACAAAGATAAATAGACTATAATATATTTTATATATATAATATATTGGTGGTGGCACCTAACCAGTAGGTCAAACCTGACCTTTTAAAGTAACTGTTGTAATACTTTTTAACTAGCTAAGAATTTGTTAATTCTCTACATATTGCATCTATAAGAGCCTATAATGTTCTTAGTATTGATGGTAAAAACCTAGAAGATAAACTGCATCCCTTTTATTCTGGGAAGTTTATTTCGCTGTAGGAGCAGGTATTCTAGTCAAACAACATTTTTATAAAAAAAAGAAAAACTGAAAATTAGTACTGTTTTACACCATCAAAGCCTTTCACAGCTAGATACTACATAAGCACTTTGCTGAATTAAATACTTCATGTCAGCATAGTATATGTGCCAATTCTAAAAGATTATTATATGGACAATCCCTAGTTTTAGGTTCTGATTCCATAAACATGACTGTGCACACTGTCAATATTCTGTGCTCTGGGGGATTACTCGTACACATGAAGCTAAAAAATGCATCCATCACCACGATTTCTATTAAGGACCCATGAATTTTGGAAAAAAAAAGTGATTATGGCATCTGTGAGTATGGCAAAAACCTCTTTATATTCTTAAAGGAAGACTGGATTAGTTCAAGGTACTGAGCTATACAAATCTGCATAGAGGGAAATTATTTTCAGTACAACGAAAAGCATCTGCAGGCACAAGAGTGACAGACCCACTGAAGGATGATTGCTGCTGGTGAATAAATGCCTCATGTTCCTCAGCAAGGTTGCCAGCAATTATTTTTACATGACTAACTCTGGGAAACTCTAAACAATCATTTTTCCACTGAGCAAAGTTAAAGTACAAAAGAAACTTGACACAGATGTTCCAATGTTACCAGGACTTCCACTATAAAGTAAAGGGCTCAGAGAAATAGAGAAAATTCCCAGGGAAGCACTTAAGCACCAGACATTAAAAAATGTTAACTCCTGTATGAAAAAGGCCCAAGGCTGAGGTGATGGGCTGTTTGGTCCAGGGCTGAAGTGCCACAGTCAATCAGCACAGGCAGCTCACAGAGCTGTCACTCTCTCATTTTCATCAGCAGTCAATTTGCTCAAACTTCAAAAACAGGGCTGGGAAGAATATTACTCAGTTTACTGGAGAACAGAACATAGAATGTTCTTAACCTCCAATTTTCTAGCCTGAATCTAGACTGACACAGTGAACCTACTTTAGAGAAAAAAAAAAAAAAAAACAAACCCAAATGCCTGCTATCAAACAGTATTTTCACATCAAAAAATGTAAATATATTCTCACGCAGAAAGCTGCTAAAGAAAAAGGCTTTCATGAAGTAAATGCACAAAACACACTAAAACATTGTCCAGCAACTACAGTCTTGGTACTTCTTTCTGCTGGAAAAAAATTGTAGGCTCCTATTACTCCCTTACTCAGTTACAGGGATTGACAAAAGCAAGGTGCTAGGATAACATTCCTGAAAGTCAAGCTATATATAGGCTTGAAATAAGTCTTATCCTCAGACAAGCACCAGACATTTTTCAGGTGATAGAACAGTAGTGTTTTACAAAAAGCATAAAACATGTTTTATTTATAAAAACATATCGACACCCAAAGGGAGCTGGAAATATTTTGCTGGGGCAAAGTAAAAATATTTTCAGGACACATATGAAATACTAACTGTGGACTACTCAACAAAACCATTGCTCTAAAGAACTCCCCACCAAAAGAACAGCATTAAAATAAAATTTTAGAAAAAATGAGAAAGTTACATTATCTATTATGTGCTCGGAATATTCCCTTTCTCTCCTTTCCAGGTCTTCTAGAGTCTGGAACTCGGAATTACATGCTCCTGACATTTCAGTATTCTGGAGTCTAGAATCAAGTTGTTTCTGTAATTCTTCAAAATCCTGGGGGGAAAAAAAAATCAAGTGATTTCTTAAACAGAAAAACAGATATAACTTCTAAATTTGGGAGTGAATCTGTACGTCAGTTCTGGCTCATGGCTAAGGAAGCTGAACAGAAGTGTTTAGAAAGTTCTGTCTCTTGTAATGTACCTTCTGTAGCAAACAAGGAAATCTCCAGATATATGGCAGCTCTGAAGTAAACTTAATACAAATACATACATTTCCACTAGGATGTGAGTAGCCAAGGCTGTAGTCCATCTCTGCTGAATGCATTAGTAAACACTGCTTCAAGAGCTTTTACACTAACAACCCCTGGATCTATCTGCAAATATTTTCATTTTAATGCATGTGCCCCATCTTAAATGGCAGCTATGAGTGTACTTGCTGTGTTTAAAAGCTCAGGTGAGTATCCAGGTGATAATCAGATAGTGATTCCTGCAGAGTGCTGGATGAACACACATGGATGAACACACCTGTAATGCTCATAAGGGACAAATTATAGGCTGCATGATAACATGAGGTTTCACAGTTTTTCAGTCCTTTAGAAACCAGGGTGATTTTTTATGAAAGCTGATGTTGCTGACAAATACTAGTCTGCTGCCATTGCTTAGTAAGCTGATACCAAGAAGGGTGACTCTTCCTTTGCTGCAACATGCCTTACATAGCAAGCACTGGCTTCTACCACTATCCACTTTTGGATATCAATGCATTAACTTGATACCCTTATGCCTTAAAGAAATGTAAGTAGAGTTTGATAAGCTTCACTAACAATTTCATCAAAATCCTATTAAAAGTGAATGGGAAATTAAAATTAAAATTAAAAGTGGAAAAGGCTGCAATAAACATGTAACATCTCTTTTACATGGTAGTCATAACCAGCCTTGTTCCTTGTATGATATCTCACCTCTAAGGCTGTCAGGTTTACAAGATCTTTCGCTCCATCATATAGGACACAGAAAACCCATACTGGCACTTAAACAACTGGACTTCTGTGACAATTATTGCATCTAATTATTTGGATTTAGTTCTTGCCTTGCAGCATCTTAGACCATGAGGACACTGATGCCATTAAACTTTATTGAGGGTTAGGTTCTGTTAGGAAACACGCCTATTCTAGATCAACTCTGTTTATAATTTGAAGTCATTACCAGAAGACCACCAGTAAAAGGATTTTGCACATCTAATCTCACTTTCCATCTAGTAAATACAATAAGTTTTAATACTAAACCTGGGATTCAAGGCAGAAAAGCGTTTTAAGGCAAAATGCCTTCTGATATAAATCACAGGGTACAACTACAGAAATTCTTACAGTAATTCACAGATTGTGGGACTGTACAAAGTATTCAACAACTAGAGCTCATGAGCTGATAGACAAATGTCCAGATGTGAAATCCCATCTTCAAGTAAGAAAAGCATAATTGCTGCTGGGATTAGGCTGCTCTCAGTACAAACATTCAAGACTTGGATTGGCAGGGCACTGGATAACCTTACCTAAGACAAAGCTTCCTACAGAAGGCTGGGCCAGACAATCTCAAGATGTGCTTCTCAATCCAGATTTTTCTGTGACTCTAACCTGGAAAGTGGAACCAATAGCTCTCCTATTTTCTATAGTTTTGCAAAGCTTTTTGTTCCCTCTAATAACCTTAACAATAGTACTGTGACTCCACCTGAAACACACTGACTGTCACTATATGTCTTCCAGTTCAGAAGTGGCATATGGACTAGGATACAATTACATGAAAGAAAAAAGGATGATGAGGAAAATAAGTATATTTTTCCCTGATGAAAGTCTTGAGCGTCATACTGCTACTTTATTTCCTGCTATTTTATTATCAGCAAGATACCTGGGATCAAACAAAGCCCCTGATAATTAGAAATTATTAAATCTGAGTGAATAAGGTTCAAAATGTTCTGTTTGCTTAAATGGATTCAACTACAAAGTATTTTATCTTTTACAGATTATGTAGATCACTTCATATAGCAACAAAGAGGAAAAGCATACAAGGTAATGTAGAAAATCAACTAACAAGGGAGTTTCTTTGCATTTTCTTTAGAAATAGACTACAAATGAGATGGCTGTTCAAAAGGAGTAGGTGAAATGGCCTGCTGTGGTAATAAAATTAACTCTTATTTTGTGTGGTCTTAAATACTAACCAACAAACCCACTTACATTTTCCTGATTCAAAAGGATCTTCTTCAACAAACCACTAGTAATCTTCTTTTTACAATGGAAGTCTGTGAGGTATATCTTGAAAACCTGAATAAACATCTGTTTAAAAGGAAGAAAACAACACCCAGGTTAAGTGCCTGTTCATCACTGTAAGGACATCTTTGTGATAACTTTAGCTGGTTTAAATCAATCAGGGAGATCATAGCGAATCATAGGAGAAACAACAGATAAATTAACAAATTAACAGATTTATCACCAGCGATTCTCCAGTACTTGCACTGTGAAAAATTCTCTGGTTTTGGCTCCAGTGAGATACTGGAAGATGGTGTTACACATAATCTCATATTTCCTTGTAACCAGACAGACACATTTTAAACTATTCTTGACTGGAGAAAATGCAGATCACTTGAAAATACAAAGCCCATTTTTCTAAAGTTTAATGAACCCCTAAACTGGAAGATATTAACTATTCAAAAGATACTAAAGACTCATTATTCTGACTTCAACTTTAGTCAGCCCCAAAATACATTAAATATTTCTATATACAACCCAAAAGAAACTATCTCAAGTTCTAGCTAGCTTCTCTTGCAAGAAAAATATTTATTTTCCATTTGTGTGCCTTGTTTTTTTTTAAGACTGTAATACTAGTGTCTTCAAAAAGACATTTTTGAATTTTTTAACACTGGAAAAACTTTTGCTTAACCTTTTTCCCTCTTCCCTCAATTAGAGTTCCAGTGTAAGGTTAATTTGTTTAATTAGTAACTGCTACAGCATTTTCCAGTGTGGAAATAAAAATACATGAAATTTAACAGCCACCTGCCTGTTCCTTATAATCTCGAAAACAAGATGATGCAGAACTGCCCTGCGTAAAACATATAAAAACATAAATGAATACATATTTACATATAGAAACAGTTATTGAAGCCCATGTCAGGTGGGAAATCTGGGAAATATAATTAGAGCCCAACAGAAGAGAAAACCATATAGCAGTCATGTTTTGGATCTCACTTGCAAATGTTTTGGACAGGAGTTTGTCAAGTTTTGAACACACTACCAAGATACCACAGACAGTAAAAAGAAAAAAAAAGTTCAGGAGAAGACTGATAGAAAAGGATGTATTTCCTTAGACTTAATGTCAAGAAAAACTGAAATCAAAGAAAGCAGAGTGGGAAAGAAAGAAATTATTCTCAGACTCATTTATTTTTTCCCTTTTTTACCTTCTGGCAAAACTATAAAGCTATTTAAATATTCAGCTAAAGGTCAAAGTCCTTTATTTCTAGTAGGCCACAAAACATGTTAAGTGCTCATTTTCTCTGTGTTTCTGTGATTACATCACTATGTTGCTATTTACCTTCCTTTAGAAATTGATTATTAACTTTGACATCAAGTTCAACCTTCTATAATCAAGCTAAACTTCCTTCTGGAATCTGATCACAAGTTCCCTTTCTCATCTAACTAGATGTGAATAATCCATCAGATGAGAAACTGCTTCCCATGTTTATTTTCCTGTTTCCTCCTTTGGGTTGTGTAGCAATTTCTTCAGAAAATACCACCCTTTGAAATATTTTCAGTGGATTTAGTAAATTATAACAGAAATTACCAATTTTGTTTAAACAGAGCTCAAGAAAAGAGGGGAGGAAAAAGTGGTAGACTTTATGTCCAGATTTGTATTTACTGAGCTAAACTTCAGCAGCAGTAATGGTGTTCATCATGGCTAGGCACCACAAACAATCATTACTGAATATCCCATGGCCTTAATTGTACTTTGTTTTTCTTTTCTTTTTTTTCCTTGTCAGTTTTGGATGCTGTGACTTGATGCAGGTAGTTATCAATGGTTAAATGGTACCTTAATCATACAATTGGAAAAATTCAGAACTATTGTACTTGCCACAATGGCACCGATTCAGATGAACTGAATTTTCTATTTTATTCCAAAAGCTTTAAGTCTTTGGAGTTGCAATACACAAACAAGCAAGTTTGTCCTTAAGACAAACTCGCCTATTAAATAATTTATTACCTCTTCTTATGAGCCTCAAATGCTGTATGTTAATCTCTGGAGTAATGTTTAAAACCAATTTTTTGTATTTGCTATATTGGCATTTCACAGACCAGTATACTTCATCATATTTTACTTCCTTAGGAAGCTCATATATATGCAGAGTAGGAGGAAAAAAAAAGTCAATAATGTGGAAATGCAACTCTGCTGCACTATATCTGACCAGCACTATATCTCACCTAGCCAGCTGTTTATGTTATTTCCTAAACTAATATTCAACTAAGATGTTCAAAACAATGAGCTATAAATGAGATATAAGTACTTACCACATTTTTTTCTTTTCTGAGTTCAGTATCAAGAAGCATGAGATCTTGTAAAGTAAGACTGCAAAGGCAGAGCTTAACATCAAAACTAAAACAAAGATTAAAAATGCATTAATAGTAATGTAATTGACAGTTACACAAGAAGATAACACAATATAAGTTTCATTTAACCACTAGATCCTCCTAAAAACACCGAAAACAGAAGTGAAGTTACTTTATTTCTACATTGCCTCCTTTTTCTGTATGTGAAAGTAAGCAAAACAGAAAGCTTTTAATAAAGTTGGCACTGCAGTTTCCTCTAGAAAAAGACAAGGTGAACAATGGCATGAGTAGATACAATCAGGGAAAACATGGCTTTACATTGAAACAGCCAGAGTAAGAGTGGATATTTTGTAAAGATTCTTCTTGCTAGTACCTTTCCCAGTACCTGGGACACAAATATGATTTTGTTAACGCTTGCTAATGAGAGTGCAAGCGTTAACAAAATGCAGACACGTATTCATCTAGGGGTACCTTGCCATGGTGCAGCTGAAAGGAAATCAGAGCTGACAGTCCATTTCAATTACCTCTACCTGCTCATCAGCAGTGTCAGAGAAGAACTGTTTTCCCAGAGTAAGACAAGAGTAGTTCCCACTCAAACAGAGAGAACAGAACACTGAGTGTTCTCAAGGCACCTGCAGTGTGAGATGTCATTGTACAATGCAGAGAGCTCCATCCCCAGCACTGTAATATCATATATCCTAACTTATATCCATGAACTGAACATACAAGACATAACAAAGACATCTCCTTATCCTAACAGTTACACACCTTTTATGAGACAGCTTTTGGCCAGCTCCGATTCCCAAAATTTCACCAAGAACAGGATGACTTCCAACAGCTTTATGTATTAATCTCCCAACAACTTTTTTAGGGTTATAAGCAGATAACCCTGTCCTGATGTGGTGACTGTGTGCATTCATGCCCAGCCTTTCACCTTTATTGACTGTCCTAAAAACACAGGAAATGACCAAACAAGGGCAGGTTTACTGCTTACCTCTCACATGTCAGCACTTCAGGGAAGCTGGCCACCTTTAGAAAGGCTCGGGCCTGAAACCTGTCATCGCTTGTTGTGGAATGTATTGTTGTGGAGGAGCTACAGTCCTCTTTGTCTCCCTGGCTCAGGGATCCCAGGCTGCCTGACATGGATGTCTCCACTTGATTAGGCAGAACTGCTTGTTTTGGATTCTCATGCAAAGATGGATTGGATGAGCCATCTGCCAAAGGCTACAAGTAAAAGGAAATTCACAAGGTCAATTAATAAGGAGACAAACACCACATCAATTTTCAGTGATTACTTTAAAGGGAAAAATTAAACAGTATACACAGCAAAAGTGTTTCCATGTACATGAGAGGCTTTTGCATTGCCCAGGAAAGCATTCTTCTGTTGTAGTTGGCTTGGTGCATGCTTTCCCTTTTAGATCCTTGTGGTGTTTTTCTTATGGCTCCTTAGACAGAAGGAACCTCCATTAATGTTAAGGGACAGACAGGCTCTCTTAAATACAGTGAAAATTGACTGGACACCAGGTAAAGCATTGCAGGTTCCAGCAATGAAGGGGAGCTGAAAGCAGCTGACACCTTACAAAATAAGCCCTGAGTCAATGGACTATAAAAAAAGGAAAGATCCCTGTTAAGCAGATTGGCAGTAAATTTTCTTCCATTACTTGACTCTGCAATTTACTCTGACACAGAATGACTGCCATTAATTTTTACAAGCAGAATCTACAACCTTACCCTAAATTTCTGGTTGATGGGATAGATCACTTTTGCCTTTAATGCAAATGCTGCAATGTTACTGTTCAGAGGAGACTCACCTTCCTGTATGGAAAAGAAAAAAAAAAAAACATTTGAGTACAGCAGCAGATCTGGCAATTATTCACTTTAAGTATTATGTGCTCCTTTTTGTTACTCATCTTAAATGAGTAACAAAAAGGAGCACATAATACTTAAAGTATTACTATTGATAATTGTTTATTGATTGTCCCTGCTTTGGTGCAAGAAGTCTTCTCATAAGGCTCATTCCAAGCAGGAAAACTTGAAAAGGGAACTCTTGTCATTACCACTGCTACAAAATATTTTTTAATTCTCCAGGAGAAAATAGGTAGTATCTGGTATTTGAAAGGTATTTTCATTTTGTGTCTTGTCATCATCTCCATACTCTTAGCAACAGCTAAAGATTTTACAAATGAGACTAATAATAAAAACTACTAAAGGATAATAAACTACACAGATATCATCATAGCCATAAATTCTGTCTTTCAGTTTAAATAAAGAAACAATAAATGAGGCAAACACAGTCATCATTTTGTCCCAGGAAAAACTTATATAATACAACCCTTACCCAAAATGTAGGGAAAATAACAATGTTTTTCCAAATAACTTTTAATAGATACTGAATTCTTTTCATACAATTTTCTGTATCACATAATCTGACTTTCTGCTACTGCCTTTTTCTATATGCTGGAACAATGGGATCATAATTTGTTTTAAGAGGTTAGGTATGGCTTAATAAAAGTTTGGCTATAAATAGCAGATAAAATGTGTAAATCCAAGCACTAGGACTTTCTATTTTATCTCTTTTGGTTTTGATATAAAAAAGACTGATTTGTCAAAACACAGGGTTTTTCATAAAGCTTTTTGTAGGAAATATCAAAGCACTAATAGAGTCTAAAGATGGAAATGGAAAGAGAAGAGCAAACTATGTCATTCACTGGACTTCTACCATCGCACTTTTTCATCTCCATTTCATTTATTTCCATTTTTGGGTTTACTGAAAAGTTTACTGATAAAGTTGTCCCTGGTGAGCAGATCCAGCACTGCAGTATCTCACCAGGGACAGGAGTGGACAGAGCTACTGCTCTGCAGTGACTGGAGGCAGAGCAGCCAGTGCAAAGCTGGAAAGCTGTATTGCAGTGTGCTAGAACTAACACATCCTGCTTCTCAGCAGGCATAAGTAACACACAATTATTAATAATACAGTAATTATAGTATTATTTTAATGTGAAAAGTCTCAGAATGAAAATATCTGTTTTTCTGAAGTGCTCTAACCTAATTAAAAGCCTTTTCCATCTATGCTTCTTCATAAAATGTCAATTTGATGCTAGTAACAGCAAAAGCATCTGGAAATTGGAACAAATTAGTAGAAAGAAATGCATATAATTTCAGTAGTTAGACAGATATATGGAAGAAAGTCCCCTCAAATAACAAGGTTACCTCTTAATGTCTTATAAATGAGCCATGTTATGGAAATGGATAGAGTTGTGAATTATCACCTTTAAAAGACTGTGATCTCATTTCAAAAACACTGGTAATAAGCATGAGATGTAAAATTGTGTAAGCTCTCCCACAATATTTACACTTCAAAAAATAACCTAATCCATGCTCACTTGGTATGTTCTACTTTAACTCAAGCAAAATGACCAAGCATGTTTTGTCACCACTCCTGATCACAAAGGTGAAATGAAGATTCATTACCTGTCAGGATTTAAACCAACAGTTTCAATAGTAACAATATTATTTTCTTTAAATCAGTTCTTGTTACAAGCACTAGACTGGCTGGTTATCACTGACATTTTATCTATGTATTTAATTTATGTATAATAGACTGAATGAGTCAGCTGAACTGCACGTTTTCAAAAGAGCAGTTTAGATCACAATCTTTAGCTCCAGCAAGGCAAGTCAAATCAGCTATGGGTGAAAGACAGTGATCTAATGACTGCACAGTAGGACTGGTTCTCCAGTTACTCTGGGATTATAAAAAAAAAAGTTACTTAAGTTATCTGATGTTTCCATTGAGAGTAGGTTGTTAAGTTTATATTTCTACTTTTTTTCACAAATTCTCTAATTGTCTTTGAATCCCAGCTCACCACAGTAGTCTTTCAGTACTTACAAACTTTTTCTTATGTTAATAGTGTTAATTTATCCCATCAGCCTTTTGAAACTAAGGAAAACATAGAGATGAAAGCAAAGAAATCTCTGGCCAAAAAGAACTCAGGATCTTGATTAAAATATCCAAAGAGTGCTGTGGGAGAAACGGAATTCATAAGGGGAATAAGTGCTTGAAATGGTTGCATTCATAAGCAGCAATCAACTCCCACTCTCCATCTTACACTTTTTCTGTACACTTTTAAAAGTCTGTCTCCAAAGCCACTAAAATTAAGACAATTTGGAGCAGGCCCTGAATATGCTCACTGCTACATGCAGCAAAATAGACATCCACCTACAAGAGCAGAGCTTTACCTCCAGCACCATCTCCTCTTCTGATGTATAGGGTTCTGCTTTACTTTTCGTGAGTGTCTGCTCTTTTTCATCAGTGTTGAAGCTTTCCAGAAGCCTTTGAGAATCATCTTTCTGAAATTCCAAGAGAAAACATAAAATGTAACACTTGAGATCATGCAGGTTAACTAGAAACATCTTCCACTGCAGCCTAGGTACGTTCATGTCTCCATCATTAAAATTATTCCAGTATTAGTTGAAAATTTTGGAAAAATACAATCTGAAAATGGATGAAAATTTTACATACTCAGAAAGGAATAATTAAAATTAATGAGCTTTTAAATTTGTCATTCATTTGGAACACACTTAATCCTGTATGACTTGCCTCTGTCACCTCTGGATATCAGATGGTGCATTAATTCAGGTTATATTTTTGGGTTAGCCTTTTAGATGTGCTGAAGTGCAGATGCTGGTTCCTAAAAATCTACTTCTGAGAAAAGAACAGCTACAAATCCCCCTGACCAATCTTGTAATTTATTTATTACCACGGTAAAGAGTTCTTCTTAAAACTATCCCAGTGTATTCGATGTACAAATCAACAAATAAGGGACTTATGAATCCTCTATGCATCCAAGTCCCACAGATTCAGGCTGTGACCTATAAAATAGTTACAACTATTATAACTTAGGCTATAATTAAGGCTGAGTGAGATTAATTGAGGCTGAGTGACAAATGTGTTGGCTTACCATGGTGCTTAAAGCTGCTTCAGGCGCCAGGTACTTGCCCTGCTACCACACTAAGGATAATTCAGCTGCTTGGGATTGAACATATACTCAGGAAAGCTATCTCTGCTTTTACTTTGGGTACAGAAGGCTGCAATAGGTGCAGTTCAACACCTGCTTGCTCCACCTCCATCTGCTAGGGCAGATAGTGGGAAGGAGGAACAGCCTAAGGTTGCCCTGTTCAGTTGGGGAAATCAGACACACAGGATACAATCTACCCACTCTGCAAAGTGCTCTGTATGCACCAGCCAAAATAAATAACCCTTTTACAGCAGCAGCATTGATTTGAATAGCATATAAACATCTAAATGCATCTGAAGATCCAGACCAGGGAGAGCTGGCAGTTTCTATTCCCTATTGACATAAATGACATAAAGGATAAAATTGCACATGACTACATTTGAGTTGGTAGTGGCAGTACAATAAAGATACACCTACTAAGGCATGGAAAATGAGCAATTGAATCAGAAGGGCTTGTACTTGCACATTGATCCAGGATTTAAAGTGTCTCCATTACTAGCCTAATGTCTGACTTTAAACAGAACTTCAATCCTGCAACTTAAAAGTAGCTGGGAACTAGAGAGTTTGTCTCCTATGTCATGTTTAATGATGATCAACACTAGCAGATACACACATGCAGCAGAGCTGTTATAAGTCAAAAAAGGTGTGGTGAAAAACCAAGCTGGACCAGACCCTGCACTTGCAGGCTGGCAGAACTCTCTGAAGAACTCCAAATCTCCAAATACCCCTGCTGTGCCAGCACCGACCACTGCTA
Source organism: Serinus canaria (assembly GCF_022539315.1). Taxonomy (NCBI): domain Eukaryota; kingdom Metazoa; phylum Chordata; class Aves; order Passeriformes; family Fringillidae; genus Serinus; species Serinus canaria. Next base: position 59,030,901 of record NC_066317.1, on the reverse strand, counting down.
CCTCCAGTCAGTCCAGCATGACGTGGGTCTAAGTGTGATGGGAGAATAAAGCATAAATGAATGACAATTCTCAGAAAATATATCTTCCTGGTAGATGGGTGCCTGCCTGGTTCAGTGGGTGCGTGGTGCCTCTGCAATCTTTGCGTCCAAACATTATGAAATAAAAAGATATGAACCACAGTACTTAAAAGAGAGCAGCAAGTATGTTATTAACAAAATCACACACTTCAGAAAACCCTGTTAGTTTGGCATCAAGCAAACCATCAGCAGTGCTCAGGCTCCTTTATTTCTTTAGGTATTTATGTGCATACCCTCAGTGCAAAGTTATTGCTGTGGGTTGGGTTAGTACTAATACTCTGTGCTGTGTTGTAACATGAACTTTGGAAAAGTCTGTAAAATACTCTGGAAATAAAATTACTGGTTTAGGATAAAAACTAGTGTTTATTTTCAATTATCTCACAAAGCTTCTTCCAACCAGGTACAACTCTCATTATCCCCAAAAGCAACACTGCCTCGTACATGAAGCGGTGGCTGCGAGACAACTTGCAGGTCACATTTGTTAGAGATACGGGCAGGAGGGCAATACTCAGAACACTTCAACATTTTCACCGGCCTCCTTTTAGAGTTTGTCCATTTCTTTCAGCAACTATTAAAAGGAAGCAGTGAAAGCCTTTCCAGCGGAGGTGGGGCAGGAATTACGGGGCTCCGCACCCACGCCCGCTGCAGCGCGCACCCCGCGGCGCCGCTCGCCCCAAGGCAGCCCCGGCTGTCCTGTGCAGCGAGCAAAGCCGGCAGGCGACTCCTCCCGGGCCCTCCGCCCTTCAAACCTCCACAAAGCACTCCTGCTCCCCCGAGCCGTCCGTCCCCGGCCGGCCCGCGCCTCCCTCCCCGCCGGCCCCGCGTACCTCTCCGCCCCGGCGCGGCCCGAGCGCGCAGCGGCAGAGCAGGGCGGCGGCAGCGGCGCCCAGCAGCAGCCCCAGCAGCGCGGCAGGAGCCAGCAGGGCGGGCAGGGCCTGCAGCGAGTCCGCCCAGAACTGCAGCCCTACGGCCCGCAGGCAGCCCTCGACCGCCGCCATCGCACGGGGCCCGGCCCGCGGCGAGGAGAGGGCAGGGCATCAGGGGAGGTCCCGCTGCTCGGGGGCCCTCTCCCCTCCGCCCTCGCCGCGGTGGGAGGAGACCGATGGCGGGTGGATGCGGCGGCTGAGGCCGGGCCTGATTCGGGACAACGCCTGGAGAAATCTGCGCGGCGCCGTCTGCACCCGCGGAGGGTCCGCCTGCTGCCATGCGGTGGCCGCTGGCCGGGCTGCTGCTGGCGCTGCTGCCCTGCGGCCCCTCCGCTCCCGCTCAGCCCCTGGCAGCGGGCACCGGGCGGGGCCCGCCCCGGGAGCCCTGCGGTCGGACGGCGGCTGGGGTAAGCGCTGTGCCCGCGGTGCGCGGGTGGTGAGCGGCCCCTCGGCGCGGCGATCATGGCGGGCCCCGGGCAGGCCCGCGGGACGGTGCAGCAGCCCCCACGGCGGGCCGTGCTCGGGAGCGGGGCCCAGCGGCGGCCGCTTCCTCGGCCCTGTGGCCGGGGGTAGCGGCCCGGAAAGCTGCCGGGCACCGGCGTGGTGAGAAAGCCGACAGGTTCTGGACAGGGTCCTCAGTACACTGGAGAGGGTCCAGCAGAGGGCCACGAAAGCGATGAGGGATGTGGAGCATCTCTCTTACCAGGAGAGATGGCCGGAGCTGGGCCTGTTTATTCTGTAGAAGAGAAGACTGAATTGGGATCTCATTAATACATATAAATATCTCAAAGGTGGGCATCAAGAGGATGGTGCCAGACTCTTTGCAATGGTAGCCGGGGACAAGAAAGGAGCAATGACAATAAAGTAAAACACAAGAAATTTCACCTCAACATGAAGAACTTCTTTTCGTTGAGGGTGGCAGAGCACTGGCACTGCTGCCTAGAGCGGTCTTGGAGTCTCCATCTCGGAGACATTCCAGACCCACCTGGATGTGTTCCTGTCACCTGCTCTGGGTGAGTCTGCCTTACCAGGGGATTGGTCTCCATGATCTCCAGAGTTCCCTTCCAACCCTTATGATGGTCAGTGCTTCGCTGTGCTTCTGAGCAGAGGCCCTTGGTGTTTATCTAGTGACAGCACCTCTGCTCAGTGGTGTCAGCCTCCAATGAGGAATGCAATAGCTGTTAGGATGGAGCTTTTATTCTTTCTCCTTATCTAGGTGCGTGTCTCTCAAGCCATCGCAAAATGTGTTGGCATAGTTATCTTTTGCCCTTACTGTACAGTGGGGATTAAAGTGAGTTACAAATGTAGTTTGTTGGTAGGATTACAGAAAGATTAATAAACAGGAAATAGTGTTGCAGGAAAACAAACAAACAAAACCCTCCCAAAACCAGGACCCTCCCCAAAACCAACAAACAGCATAACAAATTACTTTACTAGAAGAACACAGAGAAGAAAATTACCCTTAACATGCTGTACTCTAACACTGGTGTTGACATAAGTCAGTACTTGACATTACTCACATGCAGTGCTTGGTAGCAAACAGAAACAGTGAATGTGGCTGATGTCACCAGGCTGAGTTAGATCCCTGTTGATTACCCACATTCCTACCTCTCTATTAGCTCCTGCAAGGAAGAATCTTTCATAAACAAGACTCGCTTGTGTGACTACTACATCTTAATCAAAACACTGGGCAATAAAACTCCTTTAAAACATTGGTTTCTTCTACTGATGTTTTGAGCTGTGATTTCTGTAGCAATCTCTGTGGTCCAGCCACAGGCTGTCACAGATTATCTTGCATGCTGCAGTTTTAACATGTGGCCCTTTTGAAAGGCTCTGTGTAGTTCTCAGGAGAAAAAATGAGTGTAATGTCAGTGGGCTTGATATCTCATATTGGCACAATCCTGCTGCCTCTTAGTGATCAGATTTTCCTGCGTCCTCAAATAGGCCTCTGAAAATGGCAAAGAAAGAAAAAGATTATTTAATGAGAGCAAACTGATAGCCACCCCAGCTCCACTATTGTGCAGGGACTCATCGTGATAATATGAAGTGTAAGTACAATTTGAGCCCCAAGCATGCATATCCACGCTGGACAGCAGAGCCTCATACTGCTTAACAAGCTGTGGGAGATCTCTAGAGCCAAGTTGTGTCTCTTCTGATAGTTAATTTTGGAGAAACTCGAGGCTTTGTAGGATAGGCTTCTGTGTAATTGTGAAGCATAAACTCAGCTTAAAAGTTCAATAATAGATATTTATGAAAAGAGGGTTTTTTTATAATTGCTCTCTTCCAGGCTTTTGAAGACGATCTGTGGCTTCAGAAAGAGATGGAATGCCTAGGAATGGCAGGTATGTAACTGTTACCTCTCTCTTTTCAGCATTGTGGGGTCCCAGGACTCACAGGGCATGATTGTGAAGGTGAGCAGGGTAATGAACCCTGGTGGCCTGCTGACATCAGTGGGACTCTCAGTCTTGAGCTACAGGGGAGTGTTTGCACAGAAATTAGGAGCCAGGGTTCTTTAGGTTCCTGAAATGGCTCATCTAGAAATAAGCCCTTGTGGGAAGGCTTCATTTCATACCCTGCTCTGAATCATTTTCAGGAGGAGCCCTTTTTCAGTATAAACATAATGGTATAGGAGAGCACCCTCTGATGTCTAGAGTTCCAGGTTTGTGAAGAACCCTAACTGCTGAAAGCTGATGAAGATATTCATTTTCAGAAGCTAGCTTAACCCCTGTGCATTTACCAGCAGTGTTGCAATACCTGTTCTTGAAGCTATTTTTATAGACCTCTAGAACTGCAATGGCTGGACCACTTTGTCCTGTACCAAAGACTGATTGTTAAAGACTGTTAGATGTTGGTTAAAGACTGATATATACAGTGGATCTAGAGGTACTGCTGTAATGCTGGTAACTCTTCACAGCAGATATCAAGTATTTTTGTCAGTGATCTCAGGTACAGTGAACATCTCCAGTGGTAGTTGACTAATCTTGTTGAAACAAAGTACCCCAAAACTTAGAGAAGTCACTTTGAGCTTGGTGTACCTGCATCTGAGGGCTGACTGCCATAGGCTCTTTATGTAAATTTGAGAAAAACACTCTGTTTCTCTGAGTCTGTTCTTTAATTTCTATGTATTATAAATAGTGTTCGACTTCATCTGAGCGTGGTAGAGATGAGTATATCCTGAAAGGTTAGGATGTCCTCATATAGCACATTAACAGGGCAACACTGTGTTAAATAAACCTCTCCATCACTATGGTTCCCCAAGAGATTATTTCATGACATGGGTTTGCCTAGAAATTACATGCTTTGAAGCAGTTATCAAGTGAGATACCTCTAATTTCTTTGCCCTATGCCATGGCTAATTCACAAACGAGTTTATTAATTTAAATATGAAAGCAAGTAATTCAGATTTGCTGAGCTTGTTTTTTTCCAGTATTTATTCAATGTCATCTCTACTGTGTGCATCCTGCCTTGTGATGGGTTGCAAATTATTCATGTACCATCCACCAAGAGAGGAAATGAGTGTGGTTTTATACTTAGGAAAAACCTTCTGGCCCTAAAAAAAGTGGAGGATTTTGATATGCAGTATCATTTTGTTAGTGGTTAAAGTAGAATGGCGAGGAGGATAAGGGAGGTGGTGTCCCTTTGAACTGGACACTGGGGAGGTTACACCTCAAATCTTGTATTCAGTCAGCCCCTCACAAAAAAAAAGACATTGAGATGCTGGGATGTGTCCGGAGGAAGGCAACAAAGCTGGTGAAGGGTCTGGAGAATGAGTCTTGGGGGATCAGCTGAGGAAGCTGGGGTTGAGTAACTTGGAGAGGAGCCTCAGGGGGGGACCTTCTCACTTTCTATACTACCTGAAAGGAGGTTGTAATGAAGTGGGGATCAGCCTCTTCTCTCAGGTAACAGGTGACAAGATGAGACAAAATGCCCTCAGGTTGTGCCAGAAGAGATTTAGTTTGGATATTAGGAGAAATGTCTTCATGGAAGGGTTACCAGGCATTTGAAAAGGCTGTCCAAGGAAGTGGTTGAGTCGCTGGGCCATCCCTGGAGGTATCTAAAAGATGTGTGCTTTGAGACATGGTTTAGTGGTGGACTTCACAGTGCCAGGTTTGAACTGGACTTAAGGGTCATTTCCAAACTCAATTATTGTGATTCTGTGAAATTCTGGCATTTTGTTAGTAGGTAATATATATGTTAAATGAGTGCTACAAGCACTGAATTATATGCTTGATTTTATAAGTGAAAACTGTCCCATTCTAGTAAATACCAATTTTTAGCATATTTAAAACGTAGGGTTTTAGTGATTTGCCTAATCAGAGTACTGCATTCTTTAGTTTTTACTGAAGAAGTTCTTGGTGAAAGCAGAAAGATGCATAAAACCTTTGTCATTGAGACTGGCAGCGTGCTGAAGTGTGAAATGGTTTGTGACAACACACTGATCTCAGTGTTTCTGTTGGAAGCTTTTTCGAGTTGTTTCTGCATAAGATGAGAAAAGACAACCCCAGAATATTCCTGTGACTGGGAAACACAGTGGATTTTTCAGAGCTATATTTGAGTCTGCTCTGATTTATTCAAAACAGACCTGGAAAGTAGATTTGTTTTTTCTTGTTGATGCCCATAGTTTCTTTGACATTGTAACAAGAAGAGCTAATGGCAACATTCAAAACTGAATACCGTAAATTGCTACCTTTGCCTGTTCATTCTTGTGTGTAATTGAAAGGACTTCAAATTGGATCTTGTATCCTGGATGGTTTTCAAGACCGAGTAATTTAGAACAACAACAACAAAAATATAGCAAGCGAATATATTTAACTCCTGTCTTACCCACTGAAATAAAGCAAAATTGTTCAAAGCTTTGCTGATTAATTTGTGGTGGGTAAGCAAGTGAGATTCTGGAATCTGAATTGAAATATTCAGCCCTTGAGAGTCATAAATTAGAATTAATGTCTTAGTTAAATTGGTGGGGTTTTTTCCTAATTTTTAATTCTGAACTTGAAATTTCACAAACCTGTCAGTGTCTTTGCTTTCCTATTGTAATTTGGCATTCTACTGCTTAGAATGGGCTGTAAAGGTATAGGATCCTTAAGGGCATACCAGAGTTTTTGAAGTCAACCTATTGTAAGATTTTTTTTTAATTTTCTCTTATCCTATTTAATTGCTGTAGCCAAGAGTAACCTTCACCTTAACTTCTACTGTGATGTTGTGTGTGCAGTTCTGATGGTGGGTGGTTGATGCCGCTGACACGTTCAGGACTCAGCCCCCTGAGTCCAGTGGTCAAGGCTTGTGCTGTGCCAGGTCCATGTCCTTACACAGAACTAATTTCAAAGTAAAGTACAGCATGATGACCATGATCAGGCAAAAATTTCTTTTCTTAGAATACCCATCCTTCTATCCCCAGTCTGTATGAACACAGATCTACTCCCACCAAACTCTTTACGCAGCAGGTCCCTTTTGTACCTGGTCAGATCCTCAGTATTCGCACTCCCTGAGCAGCAAGTGAATGCAGTGAGGGCTGGCAGTGGGTGCTCTCCTTCCTAAGCATATTGCTTGTGCCTTGAGTGTGGCAGCTGGAAGCTCAGAAGAGCAACATGTCACCACCCAAGGCAGTAATGCACAGAGCTGGAGTGGCAAGTAACAACCTAGGGAGAACAGCAAAGAAAATTGAACATTAAGTAGCAGAGACTGCTCTGATCAACTGTGCATTTGTCATTTTGTCTGGTGATGGAATGCACATGTGGGGGACTAAGTGAACACTGCAGGAATGTGGGAGGTAACATGTTACACCAATATTCCGGCTATTGCAGTTATATTAATTTTTTTTTCTGTGCTTCCATTTTGAAATTCAATACAAGGTCTACCTACCAGCACTGGTAATTAGCTAAGAATATGCAGTTTAAGACAGGGTTCTGATGTATCCGTATATATTGGGTTTATGTAGAATTAAATAATGGAAAAATTTTTTATTAATGTGCTAATTAAAAGTAAGATAAAATATTTAACAACTTGATAATGCCTTGTAAAACAGGGAATTTTTTAATTTAAAACAAAAAAAAAACAACAAAAAAATTTTGTTAAAGATTGTGATATTGTCTCATAGCTCAAAAGAAAGTGAAATTACTCTCTTTCTTTGATGAAGTGTTCGATTTGGCATCTTTGGAGATGTTTACAGGAAAGCCCCAGATGAAGCCCCATGCTCTGGTAGTTGGCTTGCTGGGAAATGTTTTGGCCTGAGGCGCTGTAGTCAGGGAGTGCCTGTGGCAGCCTGGCAAGCGCAGCTGAGGGGCTGATTGGGCTGTGTGGAAAGCTGAAACTTCCCCTGCGTTGCAGAGATTTTCTGCAGGGGTGGGAAATGTTACCATTTAGAAACCAATGAAAATTATGACCTTGCAGCCTGATAATGGCTTTTCTGAAAACAGCCAGAAAAATTATGGAGATTGAAGCTGTAGGAAGAAAAGAGTGGAAGGAACATGGAGACTTCAGAGTCACTGAGCACTGGTGATGCATCTCTGAAGGGGTGGTGTTGATGGCACCATGGAAAAAAATTGTACTTTTGAGCAGCATCCAAAGGAAAGCCCAATGCTTCTCAGTGAAAGGTTTTAGCAGTCAAGTGTTAGTATTTTCCTAAGGCTGATTAATCTATTTGTTAAAAAAAAAAAAAAAAACCAAAAAAACACTTCTTCAGAGCAGAAATCTAGAATATATGTGAAAAAGACAGAATGTGTTATGCCTGTACCATCCTTTCTCAGATATTTAGAGTCTAGCTTTTCAAGCGCCCAGCAGACATTTACAATCCTACATCAACAATAGGAACTTACCTGGAAAGAGACAGTAGGTGAATTGATAAATACAATTATGTTGGCCGATGTTGAGTATGCAGCAAGTTATGTGGAAAAGCAGTTAAGTTCTTGTAGATTTGCTGTTCCAGTGACAGTTAAATATCTGTGGGTCAGAAAAAAGTTATTTTATTTAATTGACAGTCAATACTTGAAACAAGAATGCCACAGAAAAGTGCAGCTTTACTGGCAGTGGATCCAAGGTATTATAGAACAGTCTATAATGTAAAAAATTAATAGGCAGGATGAGAAAAATTCTGGAGAAAAGCAGTGGCTTAAGTTGCTGGATGGACATGCATCATACTGGTTGAATATGTTTAAGCAAAACCTTCCACTGGGAATATACAAGTGGATTTGCAGAAACATCCTTGTCATCATCATCAATATTGAGGCTGCTTAACATAAAAAGTTCAACTACTTCAGCGACTGATGATGGAGCAGCCAAATAACATGCCTGGAGACTTCTGCTGGGAGTTGGGAACATTATCTTGGGATTGTAAGTGATGACAAAGCACGGCTTGAAAACAGACTCATCTATGTAATTAGTCATACTGAGATTCATTCCCAGTCAGGGAACATGATCAGCTAATTAAATTGGTTACTGTGGATTTGATACTCTTTAGAGGGAGAGTATCAGGCTTTGCTGTCACATGTAGAGTGCAGTTGGGTGTGCTCATGGAGATCTTGTACTACACAGGACACAAGATCAAAAGGTACTCTATGAAGCAGTAGCACACTTCTTGTTGGCTGACCTCCCTCATCCCAAATTCAGAAGGAAATGATATGCTAAACAAGAAGCACTTTAAAGGTAGTAGTTGCTCAGCAGAGTTCATACATTTTGTCATTTTGACTTCTGACTTACAAAGCCCTACAAAGAAGCTCATTCAGGGTTTCTGTTTACTGTAAAGGAAAGTGCATTTCCTGTAGTCAAGAAAACAAAAAGGAGAATTGGTGCTCCACCTTCATAGGAATGGGGTGACAGTTGCATTAACGTATGAGAGACACAGCATATATAAAATTTATCTTTTTCAGTGTCTGAATATATTTATACAAAACTGCAAAGAGGCTTGATTCAGCAGAGAGAAACAGGTTTAAAGCCATTGGAGGTGAGATACAGTATATTTGGATCTGCTGGGGAGTGTCATGGCTAGGTGAGCTCAAATTGGTATTTAGCAGGTTTGTACTGCACTAAAAATTCAGCACTGGCTTCATTCTGAGTGATTTGCAGCATTGCTTAGTCTTGAAATTGAAATAAGCCATGCATGACTGTCTTGAAAAAATTCCAACCCCAAAGATATGTGGACATTTGTTATAATTCTGCATATTCCTGTTGTCACCAAGTTTGCCATGTTGTTTTTACAGTCCCTAAATTAGTCTGAGTCTGTCACATTGTTTAACAGTGGTTTAAATACTTAAGTAAAACTTAGAGAAGTTAATTAAAACTGGTCATAAAATATAGACACCAACTTCCCCTGGCCTATATATTCACAATTTAGTCAAGTATATGCTACTCCCTTCCAAATAAACATTGGGAAGACAGGGCAGCTCCCCAAGTGTGTGTCCACCTGGGTTTTGTAAGCAAGAGGATTGCATCTCATTCATCCTGTTACCAGAATTATTTTCAGTGATTCATGTACATTAATGCTTTAAGGCTCCTTTTAAAACATGGACAGTTCTGAAAGCTCTGTCCATGTTTTTCTATTTGCAACTAATTGTGTTTCCCTATATTGTTCTTCCTACTGAGCAGTGGCTTTTCAAAAAAACTGCTGCTACTCATATTGATGAGATTTCAGTGTCTTCAGCTTTTCATATTTTGTTAATATGTAATAGGCTTTTTCATAGAAAAGTCATTTCAGAAAATTACTTGCCTTTTTAATAGGAGTTTTTGTTCATTTTAATGTATATTGCTGAAAATTGATATAAAAATAAGTAATAAATGAGAGTAATATTAAGCAAAAAATGAAAAAAATTACTTCTTTGAACATAGACAACCAGCTATCATTTTAAATTTTCATAACATATTTCTCTTAATTCAGCAGCTTTACCTTTTGGCAATTTAACATATTAAATTATTTATTTTTAGTATAAACTTCTTTTATTATGTCATAAGTGTTTTTACTTCCTTGGATCAAAGTGATATGATTTCAAAACTATGCCTGTTACTTTGTGTAATATCATCGACTAGTCTTTCATAAAAATTTAAGAGTATAAGCTAGCATTTATATTGCTTATTACAGAATTTGTGAGCATTTGGTTTGATGACACTTCAACTGAAATGTAACTGAGACCCCTCTTCAACTGGGAAGTATTTCAGTTCTGAATGTGTATTGGCAAGGTCAGTGCATAATTGGGAGACTGAAGCAGAACACCTTTAGCACTGATGCCCCTCACACTGTATTATTTGAATTTTTATGCTTTGCTGAAAGTTTCTCTGTGTTGAAAATATTAACAGTTGACTTACGGCTTAAACCTTTTAATTCATGCATTAAATGCTTTACATTTAAATGGCAGAAAGTTTTCTGTGGGGTATATGGGAGGTCCTTTGGGAGGAAACAGTTTTGTTCTGACTCCTGCTGGGTTTTGCAGGACAAACCCCATCTCTGTTTCCTGGCTGGCCTCAGTCTCTGTTGCTTGTCATGATTTTGAGTGCTTTGAGAGAGAGTATCTGGCTCTGCCTGCACACAGAGCTCTGGTGCCCTGAGTCCTCTCCCTGGCTGGACTCTTCACCAAGTGGCTGTCATGCAGGACCCAGGCTGAGCTCTGATGCTGGATGTTGCCTTGGTTTTCAGCAGTGCCCTTACCTGTGGTCATTCAGGCCAGCAGAGCCCCTCCCCAGCTGCTGAGCTCTGCAGCCTCGGACAGCCAGTGGAGCCATTCGCTGTTTGCCCTGATCCCCTCTTGGACGAAGAAGGTGATGTTCAAACGGGAGTCTGACCTCAGCCACCTTCCGGTCAGTAACAGATGGTTTGCCAGTTTCAGTGTTTGTAAGGGTTGGAGCAATTCTGTAAAAACTAAATGTTGGGAATTTACTGTCCAGTACATCTCTATGTACATTAGTACATTTCTAGTTCTGTCTCAGATGACTGTGTTCATTTGACATGACTTCAGCAACACCAACTAGTTTTGGGACTTCCAAAGAATTCCTGTGACAGGTACAACTGTGTGATTGCTGTGTAAATTCTGATGGACTTAGTAATGAAAAGAAACTGTGTAGTCTGATGAACTTCGTGCATAGTGTGGTTTTTTTGTGACTCATGATAGTCAAAAGATGAATATATCAATAAGATTCTGATAATTACTTGTGGAAATAAGTAGTTTTTACACATTTGGACTAGGAAAAAGATTAAACTGTTGGGATAATAAAAATCCTACATTTTAAGCCAATTGGTACCTCCAAATGTTTTTTAAAATTATTTATTTATTTATATAATTTAACTTATTGCTGAAGTTTGTGAATTGTGTTTTCAAACACTATGTAGATTTTTCCCCTTCCTCCATAGCCTGAAGATGTGTCCAATATGTCAGTGTCTTCTGAATTTGGAATAACCCTTCAAAAGTGTGGCATGGTAAGTTTTCTTACATTTCGATTGTTGGTAGGAAGTTTGTGCCCAATGACCTTTAAAAAGTGGGAACCTGATTGTGCCCATGTTGAGTTTTTGGGAGTATGTGCATTTTGTTGTTACAATGGTCCCACTCTCTGAGAGGCACTGTTTTACCATGTTGATTTAAAACAGAAGTCAGTGAAATCTCTCAGGCTTCAGGGCATTTTGGATTGTGGTTCAGGTAAAAACCTGGCTGTCACTTTCTAAAACTGCAAATGGGCAAATCCCAATGAACTCCAGAGTAATCAGCCAAGAGGCTGGGTAGACATAGACAAATTTTACAAGATGAGATAAACCTTCTGAGATATTCCCCTGGCCCAGCCATGGGTGCCCTACCTGGGCCAAGTGTGGACTTCTTTTGAAGGATGAAACACTGACCCGTGTTGCCTATTGTGTGTTTGGGCATCCTAACAATCATAGCAAATCTATTGTGTCATGGAATATTCAGTGGGACTCATCTGCAGCACAGTATTTAATGGAAAAAGGTTTCATTTGACTTATGTAAATGCTTGTAAGGAGCAAAGATAAGGAAATTTTTTTAACTTCCCATTTTATTTTTACTAGACTGTTATTTTTCCTTACTTTTTTTTCCTTTTATATTTTCCCTTTCTTTGCACTCAATGAAGCAGGTATGAATTTTTATAATTCCAGTCAGTTCATCTTGGCTGTCTTCTGGAGAGAGAGAGAACACATCCAACTTTAGGACCAAACTGAATTCAGCCCTATGAGGGTAGAGGATTCAGTAACCAATACAGAAGAGGTGACCTTCACCAGATCTCCTGTGTAGAGAAGAATGAATATGCATCACATTTCATGGTGCTAATTACCTCTAATGCTTTTATTGAAATGGCAGCATATAATGATTAATGAGGCTGAATAGGAAGCATTTCAGACATAAAAGTAGTAACACAGAATCTTTTGCTTTCCTATCTGTGGATCCCCAGTTTTTATACCAAAGCCTCTCAGGAACAGGCTTTGAAACAGTGCCATATTGTTTTTTCTGCTGTTTATTACACAGCCTCCCACAGGCTCATTAAAAGCTGCAAAATAATTGCTGTAGGAGATTAAAGGTAATCTGTTGTAGATGCTGTCTTTATCAGAAAATACTTTTGTAGTGCTATTAGTTGTAAATTACTGAAAACTATATTATATGTGATTGTCTTCCACCTGCAAATACAATTCACATTTAATTTTCCTTGGCTTACATTGTCTTCTGCTTCAATCCTATTTTGAGTGAACAAATGCTTTCATGCTAAGAGACAGACTGGCCATATGGTGCTCTTTAGCTGTTTTAAATAGAAAAAACTGAATTTTGCACATTTTCCTCCTCCTGCAATGGGTCCCACCTCAGAGCATGGAGGTGTCTTATGTTTGCTTCTTGGAGTCAGAATCTTAATGTAGAAATAGCCCTATTGAAATGGAGGCGTTTAAATTTTACCAGTGCTTCCAGCACCCACTGTCTTCCTCCTTTTCAGAAATGTGTTTCTTCAAGAGCTTCATTCCATGGTATGACGTGAACTTTTCTGTAACAGTACTTCACAGTGACAATAATCCTTAGCAGAGCTGAAATAAATCTTTCAATTTAATTGCTTGTCTTCTAACACTTTTACCTGACTTGTTTCTTAGTCTCCTAAGCATTCGTGCATTGGAGATGATCAATGATCCTGTAATCTTTTTTTTTCTCCTTTCTTTCCTGCTCTAGTTGTCTAACTTAGTCCTAACAAGGATCCTCCATTCCTTTCAATTTCTGTGGCAATTCCTTCCTCCTCTCTTTTCTCCTGTCGTGTCTTTCATGCCACTCTCACAGGTACCTGAAGTGAGATCTCTTGCAGGGGTTAATGACACACATGGGGCACTTCAGCAGCAGAGAGAAAATAGAGTAGGTGCTTATGCATCATCAGTGGCTGCCATTGGGTTTGGTTCCTGTAGGTGCCTGGCAGCCTAACCATCTGCTCCAAAAGCAAGAAAAAACATCTTCAGGCAAATTAGAGGAGCAATTTAAAGAGGGTAACCAGTGGTCACTGATCACAGGGGTAGCACTGTGTAGAGGAGTTCTTTCCAGGAGCAGGCAAACCATACCTATTGCTTGATTCTCATCTGCTCATTTCAGGGGAAAAAAATCCAAATTCTTTTAACCTCTTTGCAATTGAGCTGAGGTCTGATTGCCAGTCAAAAATAAGGAATGAAAAACATGGATTTAATATTAATGAGAAATGGGCTTTTGAGACTTTTTTCTTATTTCATTTTGATTTTGCTTTTTAAAGCAGGTATCGAGCTTTTGTGATTGCACATGAAATGTTGAGTGGTATCTTGACTGCATCATACCAGTTCAGAAACCAGGAGAGAGAAAATCTCACAAATACAACACATTTTTGATACTTGATGATTTTAACTCTCAGAAGTTGGGATATAACTCATGATATACAAGCATATGATATTGGCAATGGTTTCCTCAGAAAGATAACTAAGCCTATTTTTATACATGCATTAATACATACATGCATTTTATACATGCATTAATAAATACATTTTTATACATTGCTTGCAGCTTCTAGTACAATAAATAGTTGGGAATTTGGTCCCTTAATTTCTAAAAATGTCATCTGGTTCTTAATTTGAAATGCAGAGATCAGTGCACAATGAGGCCATAGGTGCATGTACTGAACCCTGTGGATACCATGAACTCTGGTGTGATTTCTGAAGTCTATCACACTTCATATTTTTGGAACTCATTTTTTGTGGGGACTGCTTTATTATTTTTTATTTGCTGGTGTCCAGATACAGTGTAGACATTTCCTTAAAAGGAAGATCTAAAAAGATAAAAGTTCGGCCTGAATCATAATTCTGTCAGTTCAAGGACTGTTAATTTAGTGTCATTATTTGACACGAAACTTCATAAATCATCATGAATATACTATAGATCACCATATTATTTTAGATCCTATAAAGATTTAGACAATTCTGGTTTAATATGAGTTACAGAGGAAGGCAGTTTGGAAGGTGAGAGGTCAGTAAGCAACTCTGTGCTCAGAATAATTTCATTTAGAGGGTACAATTGCTCAATGAGACTCAAGGGCTTAATGGAATAAATAAATAAAATCACATGAGTGCATGCTGCTAGAGATTGGTGATTAGTGTATGACCATCACTACTAATAGAGCCATGAACTCCCAAGTTCACTGGGGCTCCATCTGCCCTCACGTGGGAAGGGCAAGTCAAGACAGTCTGTGTCCTTCAGAGAATGGGGTTGCTGTGAAAGAAAGGAAAATAGAGACCAAAACTGCATGGAGAGAATTATTTTGCAGTGACAACACTTGCAAAAGAAGCATCCTTGTGGTACAAATTTAAGAATTTTCCAAACTCTGGTTATAAAGTTATGATCCAGTTTTGTGTTGTATGCAGTACCATGGATATATTCAGAATTTGATTACGCTTCTGGTCCTGTATGAGCTGAGTTTCCACCTTCTGGCTTTCTGCCACTGTCTCCAAGCAACAGTTTGACATACCAAAGATTAAAATCTCACTGAGAATGTGAGATCAAACTGAGTGTAGTTTCATTTGCAGATCACTCAGAATACCTTCAAAAAATAAGTTTGTACATATAATAAATTTTTATTTGTAATCAAGGCTATGAATTTTACTGTTAAGATCCACATACAGCCATCTTGCTCCATTAATACTAATGTTTCTGATTTCAGGTGGATGTTGAACATGACCCTCAAACTGCATACATTACACTTGTGATTAATAACACCAACACACTCCTCTCAACAAACATCACAGATCTTATCCTCATGGACAACATCACTGGGCTACATGTTCAAAAAACCAGTGGGAATAAGACCACAAATGGCATACAGATTTACAGGAAAAGTTTCTTGCAAGGTAACAAAATCTGCAGTAAAATACCCCTCATAACACATGTAAGATATCTGTTAAAATCACAGTATTTATTTATTTAATTAATTACAGTGCTGTAAATTATTTGATTATCAGTTAATACAGGTGAAAAAGTCTGGGAAGGGTTTTAGGCTGCAGTTTCCAATTTTGTCAGTTCACTCTTAACTGTTTTGACTCCCACCTTTGGACTGCTTCCAGTCTTCTAGGCACAGAACTAAGCCTCCTTTACTTTGTAAAAGTTGCCATCAAAAATGAAAGAGAGTCTTTCACAATTGTATTTGTTAATTTTGGATATTTAAAAAAATTTCTGAAAAAGGCATTTTAATCATATTTTGAGGCATTTTTAGCCAAGTGTAGCAGCTCAGCTTGCTCAGGTATTGAGGTGCATTGGAATTGCAGGAGGCCATACAAACAGGGAAGATGATTCACCAGAAATAAGGCAGCTCTTCTTAGTATGGGTTCTCTCCAAACTGAACAAATTATAAAGTCAAAGCAAGTAATAGAGAAATAATCCTCTTCCAGTTGTGAAGTCAATTTGTTCCTTTTCTAATTGGTAGCAGTTTAATCAATGCACATGCATTAAATTTTATCTTTCTTGATTTCTTCATCTCCTTTTTCCTAATCACAAACATGTTGAAAATTAGCAGCTTGCTTTTGGGAGTCACAACATTTCTCCAGGAGCTTCACTGAATCAGTGACCACTGAAGTGTTCACTGATTCCTGTTTATGATGGAAGTATCTCTGGTTATGATAGTTTTATGGTGAAAGATTTCCACGTAGAAAAGGGAAATAAGTAGACCTGGGGCTGCTCTATGAATGTAATTGGATAGCCAAACTTCATTTCTGTTTACAGCAGTATGAGCAGTGGTTGCAGGACTGGTCTTTTTGGAAATGTGAAGGAATTGCTGGCTTTCCATGGAGATTTCCTGGAAACAATTATCCCTGAAAAAGAATAGAAAAATGGCTTTCGTATCTGATCATAGTAAGCCAAGTTGGAGCAGCTACGTAATTTATTTATAATTACTGAAGATGAAGTTGAAGCCACTTTTTCCAGACAAATCAGTATGAAAAATTCTGAAGCAGAAAAAAATCCAGCAGACCAGATTTCTGCGTAGTTTGAAGTTTGGTCATTACTATATTAGTCCTGAAGTCAGCCCATACCTTGCCACGGGGGCTGAACAGAAAGGACCTATCTACACTAGCCTATGTACAGTCATGCTCAGTGTTGGCCATAATAGTTTTTCCATACATAAGTGTATTGTGAATGAAAATTCACCTGAATTCTGTCAGATTTCTCTTTGATTTCAACAAGGGGAGAATCAACAAGTTAGTGGTTAAAACGTAGGCCGTCCATTTTATAACAAAAATATTTTAAAAATAATCTGATGTGATTTTTGGTATCAAAAAATTATGCTTTTGGGTAAGTTGGGGCATCATTTAATGCAGTTTCCAGATCCTGGGCTGAATTTGCTTGAATTCTTAGAGGCAGCAGATATTAAAGATGTTGCTGAGCTCAGGTGGCCATGAACTGTCTACTCTGGATGTGTGACATCTGCTGTGTCAGAAAGGAAAAGCTCCAGTGCTGTCCCAAGGGTTTCTTTTGTCCCAAGGGTTTCTGATTCTCCAGAGATCTTTGAGAGATTTTCGTGGAAGAAAGCAAATCTCTCCATATCCCTGTTTTAATAGGTGGAGAACACTTCGCAATCAACTACTCTGCACTTCTTGATGCAGAAGAAATGTGGCATGGCAGGGTCTTGACACTGCCTGCAAAGCTAACTTTCAGGAGTTCATCACAGGTATTTTATTCACAATTTTATTCTGCTCTTTGCAAGTTTTGTAAAAACACCATTCTCCAAGGTGGTTCCTGCCTGCCTAAATAATGAGGCCATCATGTAATGAAATGAAACTCTTCAGCTCTCTGATTGTTTACTGTGAATTTATAAATGCATTAATTATTCTTTATAGCTTAAGAAGTCCTAGACCTCCTTAAGTATTTTTGTGTGTTGTCTTGTAGCCTTTCTTTATACTTTTCATATATGTCTCCAGTTTGTTGATCTGTCCCACAAATAAATGTCCCACATACTTATATGTATTCCTGAAGTCTCAGAGATGGAAAGTTTTGCCATATTTTTATCATAAAATAATTTATTTTAACTGAAAAACAAGTTGCAGCAAAGGAAAAGCTTCCTTGCTCATAAGAAAGGAAGGACACCTTTTAGTGTAAGAGTTTTCTGTGTCTGAAAGATTTCTGAGAAGCTGAGAAATCTCCATCCTTGCTGATTTTGAGAACTCTGTTTCATCAGGCTCTGAAACAACTGGTTCTAATACTGGAATCAGCCTGGCTTTGAGTAGGAGACAGGACAAGTGGTTTCTGCCAAAGTAAAATTTTTCAATCCTTTAATATGGCTTGATGGTTTTTCTGTGCTTTTCATAATTACATGTAATTGTAACCTGCAGATGTGTTTTCATTTCAATTGCCTTTCTCCTTGGTTTTGAAGGAAAAGGTGTTCCATATGTATGGGAGTGGTACTGGAGTGGTGGAGAGGAAAACTTTAAAAAACAGGGCATGGTAAAAGTAGAGATTTATGTACTGACTGTGGCTTCTGTTCTGTGCATTCTTAGTCAACCCAGATTTTATAGGCAAAGAAAAATGTAATACTTTGTGCATTGGGATATGGGGAGTGCATCCTGCAGAGCAGCTGCTTCCATGTCTTTTAGTGTTACCCTGAAGTACACTGCATTTTTCTATCAGTTTCATTTCAGCTTTAAGCTTAATGAGAAGTATAGCTAATCTTCTAAGGAGAGGCTTTTCTAGAGACTCTAGGCTTTTTGCCAGTGGATTCTGCTTTTTTTTTTAATACAGGTAATTTTTTCATATCTCTCTCAGAATAAAACACATCTCGTATCATTGACAGCATCACTTACCATAACAGAAGAAGAAAGGACCAAGGTAAATTCTATGATTTGGTATTACATTGACTCTCCTGCTTGTACTTCTGGACAATCTAAAGTAAATCCTGGGAGCTAAGGATGCACTTGTGTACTTGAGTCTCATCACCCAGCTATTGGCTAGTAATCATACACAGGTTCTGCCTTCTCAGATTTTAAGAGGAACAAAACAGCATACGGGGTCTTCTTTTGTCCTAAACTGCAATATTTAGTGTGGAAAATCTAAAAATGCCATTGTGCTCTTTGCCATGTTCTTTCATTTGAAGAATCATCCAGGCATAGGAAACAGTGATGAGCATTATGCTCACCTGCTGCCATGCCTAACCACCATGAGAAAGCTTTTTGTTTTTCCAAAAGGGTAAAATTATCCTCCACCTGTTGAGAAAAGGTTTCTGTATGATGCTGATACTCAAGCCTGACAAATAAAACTGTGGAAGGAGTGGCATAATTTATGCTTCCTTTCATTTTTTAACTAGTAATTCTTCCAATATGACTTTCTGTTCTTGGCTTCTGAAGTAGTTCTGAATTGTAGTTTTTAACAGGCCAAATAAACCTTCAAAATTACATTGATTGCACCACTATTATTCTTTTAGGTAGTTTTTTTATTAAAAAACTCTCTACTTCATCCATCAGTTTCATTGCTAGAGTAATCCCTTCACCAAACTTGTTTCTCTCCCCCAGCCTCTCATTAATTTGACAAGCTGCTGTTGCAAGGGGTTGTTTTTAAAGAAGCTGTGGCTTGGTTGGCAAGAGTGCTGGGATTATTTGTCTTCAGGCAGAAGCAAACTGTTTCACCATAGAACATTTTTGCCATGGCTGTGCATGTGGATAGGGCTTGCCTGAATAGGTCCTGAGGACTAGACCACTCATTCCTTCCATGGACCTGTCCCATGAGTTTCTCTCTGCCTTTAGAATAAGTAAAGTGTTTGGAGATTGGGCACAGGGGCCTCTTGTTCCAGTATTCTCTTCTGCTGGCATCTCTGCCTTCTCAGCTTTTATTATTGTAATAGATAAAATGTCCAAAATGTGGCTTCCTTGTAATTGAAGATCAAGTGCCCATTCTGTTAAGATAAAAGCCATGATTAAACAAGATATGATCTAAAACTATACAAAAGCTAGAGAACTCATAGTCCCTGGATAAAGATCTAGTAATATTTATAAGGATTGGACATTTGTATAGCTATGAATTACAAATGGACTTGCCGTACATCTGTTTTTTGGAAACTCTTAGAGGTGTAAACCATGAGGTAGCTGACTGGGTTAGAAAAATAACCTCATGAATGTTTTTTGTAAAATTTGGTGTGAATTGATTTGCAGCAGTTGCTGATGTCTTAAGCCAAGACTGTAAGCTACATTGGTCTCAACTGACCATGAAAATTTCTGCAATCTGTTATTATACATAAAACCTTTTTACTGTGCTTATTATTTTTTTCCAATTTGAACTCCAATAGTTAGACCTCAAAAAGTTCTTGTGAACTATTCTGTAGGTAGGTAAAATTAGCTCAGCTGCATTTGAACTTAGTAAATGAACAGGCTTTGTAGCTAAAACCTGTGGTAAAGATGTGTGGAAAATACTGTAAATTTTTGAAAAGTAAAACTTAGAAATTATTTAACTCATCATGTTTCACATGCATAATATTTGACTTTGGGCTGTGGCCAAGCATAAGGTGTTTTGGAATGAAACCAGTTTGTGCAAGGAAATTAGGATTAGCTGGGGAAGGTGTGATATATTTTATTTCATTCATATTGTCAGCTGTCATAAATGCTCTCCATCTCAGATTTATTTATTAAAAGTAATTATTTAAGCCTGTTCATGGATATGTTGAAGCCAATGCACATATGTGACTAAGTAGACAGTATTTGAATGACTAGTGAAGGATTAATTGTGTAGTCATGACAGTTTCATGCTACATTGGTCCCATCAGCTTTCACATGATTTGTTTTAACTCTTAGATACTATGCTGTCCTTTAGTTTTACAAACCCTTTCTCTTCTGTGCCTCTGGAAGTGCTTGCTTGCCTGGAACAAGGTAATTTTGTGGGTTATGGAAAAATATGAGTATTGCTCATCTGAGTGTCCATGCCACATGTCATCCCACAGTGCTTCAGGACCTGTCAGTACTTTGTGCCTCTGCCCTTGGCTGGGGGAGTTTGATGGTGAATGGGACACTGGTGGAAAGGGAAGTTCTCCCATCTAAGCCTGTTCCATGGGAGAGATGATAATAATTCCTTTACACTGATTTTCATGAGGTTTGCTTCCCTCAGCATCATGCAAAAAGCAGTGGGAGCATATCAGTCCTTGAGAGAATCTTGGGCCTGTAATGCCTCTTCCCACTGCTGGGATGGCTTTGGAGGTTGGCTTCAGGAATGGCTTTTGAGGCCTGCTGATATTTCTGTGGTTTGAAGGTCATTCTGTAGCCAGCACTGGTCTTGACTTGAGCCAGGGCTCTGGCACCTCCCCTGCACCATCTGCTGTGGTGCTTTCAGATGGCATTAAGCACCTGCTGTGTTCTGCTTGGACTGACAGCTCCCCCAGAGACATGGGCTGTCCTTCCAGAGCCCATTTCTTTAAGTATAAAAGCACGGACAAAACTGCCTTCCCTCATGCAGACTGACTCTCCCACCATGGGTCTCACCTGTTAAAAAGCACAGAGTCATTCCATAGCCAGTGTTTTTTCTTCACCAAAAGAAATGCAGTTTCTTAAGCAGCCTCTTTCCAGTTTTACTGAATCCATCGTCTCACCAGATTCTTGCTTTCCCCAGAAGCCTAGAGAGATCCTTAAATTTCACAGAGTGCATGGAAATTAAACAAATGCAAGTGGGTTCAGACAAAATGATGAAGTGGTTTCAAAGCAGCTTTTTTCCCCTAAGTATTATCTGTGGCATCTCCTGTTCCATGAAAGTGGAGGGATCTCAGTCAGAGTCCTGATGTGACAGAGGTGTCAAATTGCAATAAATTATTTTCAAATCATAGGCCATGTTTGAATATCACTTCCTGTGCAGAATTACCATTGACTCTGTGGAATGCTGTCAGGTTTCTGTTCCAAGAAAAAACCAAACCCAGCTTGCAAGCAGCATGTTAATTATTTACAGTTCCTAGCCCCAGCAGAATGATCAGAGGTGAAACATTATACTAATAGCTGTGCTGTGTTTTTCATTGAAAGATCTCATGGAACTAAACAAACACTGAATTAACTTTTGCTACATAGAGCATGAAGTAAAAATTTTTAATGCAATTTAATTTAAAGATTAAGTTAAGAGCTAAAGTGAAAGGTCTAAAAAGTTGTTCGTGGCTCATGGTTCTGCCAGCCTTTTCTGACTCAGGCTAATGGAGAAAGCTGCACCTAGATTGGGTGGGTGTCAGTTGCATATTTATTCTGAACTCATATTAGTACTTTCTCCCTATGGTTTTTACTCAGTTTCATTGAATTAAGAAATGGCCTTTAATTAAAGTAGCCAACATCTGACTCACTTTCCAGAGCCTATGAGCAACATCAAATGCCAGAAATTTCAATGAGACTTCTTAGGAGAGTGGCAGCTTTGGAAAACAGGCTATTAAGTACAGGGCATCCAAAAGTCAAAGCAAAAAAATTTAGTCTCTGGGGTTCTCTTGCTTGAATTACACAGGAATTTGGACAAGGTGAACATAGCAAACTGTGCTGACTTGGAAACCTATTGAAAATACAGACTTGTTTGAAAATATTCATCAAAATGTAGTAATAACATAGAGCTGAGAAATCCTGAAGTTGTGTGAAGCCATTTAAAAATAATTTACAGTTTGCTTACAGTTACAGTGTTTCAATTATAGTTATGATCTGACCTTTTTACATATTAAAAATAAAATTTTAATTAAATGATATTTTGATTTCAGATTTTATACAGCCATGCCATCAGTGCTTCAGCATTCTTCATTGCTTTTTTTGTTTCCCTTGTGTTGACATGTGCTGTCTTTTTCATCATTTACCGGACCCAAATATTAAAATGGAGTTTCTGTAGTAAAAACCAGGTGAGTGTTACTGTCTGTCAGGGTAGGTTATTTAATTTTTTTCACTGATCATATGTGATGATATAACTTGCTAAGATTGTCTGAAGAGTTTTTGAAGATGAATAAGAAGCCACCAAGTGATGGATTTGGCTCACAGGTAATGTAATCTCTACATCCTCTGAAATTTAGTGCAGTCAGGTTTAGAGGTGAGTGTAAGCATGATAGTCTGATCACAAAAAGCTGCTGTCAGTACCTGGATATTGGCTCTAGATCAGAGGGGGATTACCCTTTGCCTGTTCATGTCTTTCCATATTCCTCTCTTCCTCCCCTCCATCCCTTAGAATAAGAAGCAGAAGGTCTCTGGGTTATTTTGAACGCAGCAACTTTGGTGCAAATTTTTTTCTGATTATCAGGAATAGGGATTTGAGTTTTGGTCTTAGTTTCTTCAATGTGCAATAATATCTTCAGTGATTAAGCGAAACAGATGGGATTGAAGGTATTTTCATTGTTCTGTGCCATTATTAGGTATTTCAGTATATATTGCACCAGAGAAAGAAAATACAGAATCTGATAGATATTAATCAAGTTGGTGCAATTCCAGCCATTCCTACTATTTTTTTTGGATTTATGTTAAGTATAACAACTTAATTGGGAGGGAGCTACAGACCTTAGTGAGACTATTACAGTGATTGGTGTAGTCCTAAGAGAGGTGTGCTGAGAGCTTTGAACCCCTTGTCTGCCAAAAGGGTGGTGGATCTCTCATCCCTCTGGACTGACCAGAGTAGCTCACAAATCGCTTACAGCCTTTCTGCTGTTGCAAATTACACCATCAGTAACTTTTATTTATTTTAGGTCTGAAAAATAAATCTCTTTCAATGAAAAGGATGTGACTTGTTTCCTTTTACAAAAGAAATAGAGATAATGAATTAGTAAAAAAGGTTCAGCTTGGTCTAGCAGCAGATACTTATAGTGGGGTTTTTACACAATATTACTAGCCCTCAGTCTGAAGTCTCAGTGAAGTGAGTCACTTCCATCATGGATAGGATTCATTTTTCCATGTTGTTCACCTAATAATACTGTAATGTTGCCATACATAATTTTTATACCATGGCAACTTTTAAAAAAATTACCTAGAAAGTTTGAACTGGAAGACAACTTCCTAGATGACTTTCACAAGTGTTCTGTGTTCTCCATTTCTTAATCTGTATTCCAGATCAGTTCTATACAAAAAAGATCAGTCTGAAATAAAAGTAGTACATTTGATTTCAGATACATATCTGAATTGCACAACCTCTTTCTACTCTTTCCAGCTTTACAGTTTGATTATAGGTAGAAACCTTCTCACCCAGAGTTAAACTGAAATAAAATTAGATCAGATACTCATTATATATATTTTTTTATAATCTAGAGTTTGCTACTTTTTCTCCTTTTTTTTTCTTTTTTTTTTTAGGAGATACAGCCTGATCTAAGCCAAAATCACAAACTGGAGCATTCTCAATTTAATTCAGGTGATCTCTTGAGTGAAGATATAATTATGAATGACCAAATCATTGATATTCTGTTCTTTGAAGAACCTGGGAACATGCGTCAGGCTTTAGAAGAGTAAGAATTCACTGCTATTACATCACATTTATTATTTTTATCATCAGCCAAACCTTTGAATATGTTTTGAGGATCTCCTCTTTATTGTTTTTTATAGTGTTTGTTTACACATATTATTGAACTACCTTAGGTTTTTTGAACTGTTTTAGACAATCATCTATGGGAAGGAAAAGCCATCATATTTCATATTGATTCATTTGTAGAAGTCACAACACCATCTAGGTTTTAGACATGCACGTTTCCAGTCCAAATAAACACCCTGCTTTGTCTCTCTATGGTTCACTATGTGAAAGGAAACTTCTTGGTGTGCAAGAAAATGTTGAAACACAGTATTCTACTATTGCTTAACACATTCTTTTTTCAAAAGGGTGGCTTTTGTCCTAGAAAAGAGAGCCACTCCTGAGTGCCAGCATTATTGTTCAGCAGTGTATTTTGCAAACAGCTGGATCAGAGTCTAAGGTGTGACACTTTGTAGTGCTGCCAGAAAGATACTGTGTACCTGTGATTGCTGGGACCACTTGCTAGAGCACAGAAACACTCCTGATACTGTTGAAAGACTTTTTGACAGAAACATGCTATTGCTAAAGGTCATCTGTTCTTCAGCTGAATTTTATAAAAAAAGTCTTATGTGAGGATGAGCAAATGTTGTTTATGCAGTCATATCATTACCCCCTGGTAAGTGAGGTTAAAGGCAGTATTATGCAACTATAAAATCTGAAGAAGCTGAAAAGTTACAGGACCATTGATGGAATTTTCTTTCTTGAAGGGTAACTAATAGCATTATTATTTTCTGCCTTTCCCTGATAATTGGGAACTTATCTCTATAAATTGTACATTGGTCCTTGCTTTTATAACTGTATAGCAACTCAGGTTTTGAGAAGGCTTATTCTGAAAATAATTTTGTGAATATTAGGAAGAACAGGATCAAAGATTTTTTTAAACTCACTTTAGCATTAATTTATGTCAGGGATAGTTGGTATCTAGATAGGTTGAAAAAAATTGCTGGGCTATTTTCAGATACATTATGGATTAGAAAGGTAAATATTCTTGCAGACCTTTCTAAAGGTTTATTTTTATAACAGGTTTATTTCTAAACCTATAAAATAGGATTTGTAACCTTGTTTGAATATGTGTCCAGAGGCTGAAGTTTTTTAATGTTTTTATGAAGTTAGTGCATATGTCTCTTGCTTCCTTTTCCTTCCTCAGTTTCTGTTCTGTTTACCTCTAAAGAGGAAGGGCATTGCAGTGAATAAAGTAGATGCCCATTAGTCAACACTCACTAACCTGCTTCACCTTCTAAGCTATCTTTTCCTTTTCCAGGATGAGGATAGTAGGTAGACCACAAAGGTATCCAGAGTTACAGTGATTCCTGCTATGAAAGAGGATTCAAGGGGTGATAGGTATTTTCAGCCAACCAACATCATCTTGCTTGTATGCTAGCTTGGTAATTCCTTCTGTGTGTTTTGGTGCAGGTATGTTTCATTTTTGTCTCTGTGACACACATACAAGCTTGCCAGCATAATTGATAACCTCCTTTCCATTGCACTCTCATGGTTGGAATCATTCTGGTCTTTCAAATACAGATGAGAAAAATACTCTGAAAAGTAAGACCACATGTTGTTTTCTCCTTTACAATATAAAGCTGTTCTGTCTTTTAAGAAGTGACAGTGCCAAATTGTTTAGGAGATACATCAGGAGCATGTGTTCAATATTTATGGACAGGGACAGCTTTGGAGTGTAGACAGTTTGCAGTGTCAGGAGGATTGGCTAGAGAACAAAACATACTTTTAATGTTTCATAAGGAAGCTTCTTGGTTACTCATTTTGTGAATTTTGTCTTAATAAGACATATCCTTGATGTACATTATGCAGCAAAATAGCTTGGCTTTTATTCTCAGTAGGTTCCTTGCAGTGTGTATTACTGAATATTGGCTTCTGGGCAGCGAGTACTAATGAGGGGAAGCAATATGATTTGGATATTTGACAAGCATACTAGAAGATAATGTTCCAAAATGTTGTGGGTCTCTTTCTTTATGTCTGTAGGAGAATATAAAGAAAGCTGAGCAATTTGGGTTTGTGTCCAGTGTGATGGAGCTTGATCATTATCATAGTCTTAAAAGATACAGATGTGTTAAAGGGAACTTAATTTCTTTAAATGGCTTTTCACTACGACACCTTTTCTTTTTAATCTTCATTTTGTAAGCTGTGCTTCCTTGACTTTGTCAAAGCTTTAGCTGAATATGAACCTGCCTGCTGGTACACAATACATACTGCCAATTATTTTAGTAAATGAGTAAGTAATATGTATTGCAGCTGATTTTTTCCTGTGGTAGAGGACACTGAGGCCTATGTAGTAGACAGCAGAATCAAACTGTCTCCAAAAAGCCTTCAGAGAAAAATAAAAACTCTTTACCATGATCTTAGAAGGTCACTTTTTCTTTTAAAATTCAAATTTCTTGCTGTATATGCCAGTTTGATTTCCTACGGAGCAAATGTTCTGTTTTTTTTAAACTCTGAATTTAAATGGAAAGTAAGAATTAGAGAATCACCGAATCTTAAGGGATTGGAAGTGACCTTAGTGATCCTCTAGACCCATCCCACCCACCATAAGCAAGGACACCTCCCACCAGACTAGGTTTCTCAAGGCCTTGTCCAGCCTGGCTTTGAACACTGCCAGGGATGAGGAATAAATGATCATGTTGTCATAGCACCTAGACTTGACTATTCCTACACAGAAAATGGTGAGAAATAGTTGCATGGTTAGTACCAAAAAAATTATGAGGAGCTAAACTTCTGGTTTTCATAACTTGGAAAGAATGTGATTAAAAGTTTAGAATTTTTGAAGGGAGAGCATATTCAGTACTCTTTTTGTGAAATGTGTACAATGCAGGAATGTAACTAAATAGTAATCACTTTGATATAAGATGCAGTGAATGCTCATGGTATGAACTCCAAACCCTGCATTTGTGGTTCTGTGTTATGAGTGCTGCTAGAAACTTCACAAGTGTGTGAACTATACTTTTTTTTTATCAGAGATCAACTGCTTAATATATGATAGGAGCCTGTAAGACTGGGGAGCTGAAGAAAACAAGTAATTTAAAATTGAGAAATGCATATCTGTCTTCAACTTAAAAATGCTGCTTTTCTTTGATGTTGGCTAACTATGAAGTGTTTAGAATTATAAGGGTCATTTCTGCTCTCTACCTAGAACAATTTATCTCATCCAGAATAGAGTCTTCTTTTGAGAGTTGTGGTGTTCCTAATGCTTTATTCCATATAATTTTTAATGAAGATTGATATGTCCTACCATTTCTGTCATCTGAATACTCACCCTGTGTGGATAGATCAGAAGAATCTGAGGAAATCATAGCAGAGTTGGAAGCTCCTCAGGCATTAATGCATAATGCATATAACAATCATACTTATTTATTATTTTGTTAATATCCAGGCTGAAGCTGGTGTTTTTGAAATCAGTGGTGAAATGTGTGAATGTGTGATGACTTCACCAGAAGCAGAATTGGAATCTTTCATACACTCTTTTTGCATAGTATTTTTCTGATCAAAAGAGTGAAATAACCATTTTCTGAACTGTGTTGCAGCAGCAGTATTATAGGTAGATGTATTTTTTAAATTGATTTTCTGAAGATTGCTGATTTGTCATATTTCTTATTTTCTGCAAGCAATGCAGAGGTTCTCAGTCTCTTAAGTGCTGTATTTTAAAAATATTTTCTAAACAGATAATTTAATTTAAAGAATTGAAATACTCTCTTTATATTGCTGTGGAGAATTTAAGGAATTTGATAGGTGAAACTGCTGCCAGATCTAATGCTTAGACTTTCTATCAGGTTTTCATGAACCTTTGTTTTCTGAGGAGCTCAATTTTTCATCTTTTTCCATTTTTTATTTAATTAATATTTCTTGCCTGTATATCCTGAATCCTGTTTTTGGTTTTGTCAGCATTCTGACTTCTGGAAAGCTAAACTTAACCTATGATTCACCCATGTGAAATCATCCTTAGATAGTCCTCGTCTACCTTTCTTAGCAATTTCATTTACTGATCTGATGTTTGTATTCTCTGTAAGGCTGCTGCATGAGCTGTGCTGAGTTCACGCTTGGCTGTGTAAGTGCCGCAGGACTGATGGATGAACTCCCCCAGTTCAGAGCTGGCTGCAGGCCAGTACAGCTACTGGTGTATCACAGAATATCCTTCAGACCTGTGCTAACACAGCCTGGCAGCAGGCAGGGACCAGGGAAATGCAACACATCCCACTCTGGCACAGGAGTGCCAGAAGAATTTGGGTTTGGGCAGTCAGTAGCTGTGGGTGGGTGTTCAGACCTCATGCCATTGCCTCTGCTTCCACTTTAGTACAGTTTGAGTCTCCTGCAGAGGTTTGTGCCTTGTCATGCTGCAGCTGTGTAAATCCCAGCCCTGAAGTGTTTACAGCCTCTGTTGAGACTGGACCCAGTAGAAGAGCATAGAATGTAAAGGAAGGAAAAAAGGAGGGAGTGTTGAAGGGAGGAAGGTGTGGGGCTACACAGAGAGGTCACATTGACATTCTTTCAGGAACCACCAACAAAGTGCAACGACAAACTAAACAGACAAAAAACCAAAAGACAGCCCAGCTTACTGGTACTGTATTACTAATCCCTCAATAAATGGATAATTTGTGAAACAGCACATCAACAGCTTTTGAAGACCTCTAATGCCCATTATGCTCAAATTGGCTTTCTTTATTTACTGTGACTAAAGCCAGCACTGCAGGAACTGGTTTCTTTGTGATTCTTCTCGTCTTTCTCCATCTTCACTCCTCTGAAGTGTGACAAGGCAACATGGACCGTAATATCTGGATGTTGTCCTCCCATTTCTTTCCTCACTGCAGCTGTCCCATCGTCACTGTGGGTACAGGACATATGCTGCTTTGGCTGTAACAGTGGATGCCACTGGGCTGGGGTGCTTGTCTGTTTGTCCTTCCCTCTTTCCATTCTTCTCTCCATCCGGAATTGGTGCAGCTGCTGTGCCTTGGGGCTCTGAGTCACTGCTGAAGTGAAAACAGTGGAGATAAAGTGTCCACAAATGGCTCTAAACTACTTAATTACATCTTTCCAGGAGCCTTGTGTATTTGAAGCAGTACTTTTACAGAAACAGCTACAATAGAGCTCCAGTCTCCTCTGGATACTTTTGTAATATGTGTGCTACTAATTAGCTGCCACTGGCAGAGGAGAGATGAGCCTTCCGAGAATGACAGGCTTTTCTGTTTTGATGAGAAAATGTCATCAAAGGGGAATTTGTTTAATGCTTCTCTCCCTTTTAGACTTCAGAAAGTTGTGTCACAGTAGTTTCTTATCTTTATAAATTCAGATTTAGTTTTAAAAATGTGTTTGAAAGCCATTAGTTATTTTTAGGACTGTTAAATTCAGCAGCTATAAGTTCTCTGCTTCAAAAATTCTCTCTGTGGGCCTGTAATTTGAATAATAAGACTTAAAGACATAATTACTTGGTCATTAATGAGAGGTTTCAGTTTTTTGTAGTGTGTTGTGTTTTGGTCTGTCTTTTTTTGAATTAACTATATTTGGTTTCCTGACCTCAGCTGCTTTCCTGTATTCTTTCATTAGGTTTGTGGAGGACATCAGTTGCTCTGGAACTCTTTCTGCTTCTCTGTGTTTGGCGTCTGGGATTCTCCCCTTCCAGATCTCTCTAACAGATTTTTAAAACCTCTTTCTCTTCAAGTGAGTGATAAAGCTTTGCATTTGCTGTTTGAAGTTTCATTTTCTGTGTGTCTGTTCAGCTTTCCTTCCCCCATCCTTTTGTGTCACCTGCCTTCTGATCTGTTCTCATCCTTTCTCTACATGCTTTCTCCAACGAAAGCTTTCAACTTTTTCATCAATAGGTTGCCATCAGCTACATGTACTTCATTAGCTTTCATGTTTCTATGATGCTGAATATGCTCAGGAAGTGAGGCAAGACCTTTTAAACATCAATTACTGTAACAAGCAGAGTGGAGAGCATTTAAAGTAAATTATTAAATGTACCTTGGCTTGAGGAGACAGAGTGTCAGGCTAGAATTTTTTTACCCCCATGTGATGTGAAACATTTAATCTGGTTGATTGTAAACATTGTTCTTCTGAGGGAGTTGAATGAAACCAAATGAAAGCATTCAGTATGTACAGGATTCCTGTTTTACTGGCTGTTGGTGTGAAGCAGCATGCTAGAGGTGTCCTCAACCTCTCTGTTTTGAGTAAAGAGCTTGAAGCAAGGTTTCTGATGTGTGTGATGAGCTTGTCTCATTTCTGCTGGCTGCTGTATGAAGATCACAGACTAGAAGCAGAGCACATCATATGGAAGGGAGCTTTCATGTTTTTACAGCCACAACCTTTTTTCAGCTGCCATTGCCAAAAGGTGATGGTGTGGGAGCTATCTTCAAAGATGTGACCTGGGAGAACTATGGCTTGTAATTACTTTCCTCTCTGCTGTTACCCTTGGTTTGGTGGAACAGTTCATAAACTTCTCTTCCATTGCCTTCTTCACCAGTGTGCTGTCAGGAAAATGAAGAGTATGAGTTGCAGGTTAAATACACCTGAGATCCCAGAAGACTCATTATTCACTTGCTGACACAGCAGCATCAGGTGATTTTTACCATTGCTCCTCCTGGATTTTGCATCATGTGGTTATTGGGGTACTGTAGTTCTCCTTGAGGGTGAAAAGGAGCATGGGAATCTTGCTGGAAATGGAATCAGGTTGAGTCTGTAATGACTTGCAGCAAGTAGGAAGAAGTGCTGTGGGAAGACTGAGGGAAAGATAACAGGAAATGTTCTGATGGTGTTTCATTTTGGTTTTCATTCTTGTGATCAATTATGAACAAGAATGGAAAAGCAATAGGGAGGTGGATGAGGAATAGCTTTAATCTTCTTTGAGGCATGCTTTAAAAAAACCCTGTATTTGTGATAAGGAATAAATTATGTGTTATGAACTATGTAACAATGTGGTAGAGCTGTGAAGTGTTACTTTCCAAGGAAAGGGATGAGGAATTCAGTCTTTCACATCTCAGTAAGAAAGGGTTAGTAGGTGCTGGGGCAACCATCTATCATTGCATGCTTGAAGAACAGAAAAATAATGACTTAGGAACTTGTTACGGCAAACAAAGAGAGTTGAAAGATGTAACTAATAAAATTCTGAGGATGAGGCACTCTTTGGAGAAATTACCTAGTGGAACAATTGATTAAAATGTTTAGTTCTTTGTTAGGGAATGCTTGAAAGGCAGGATGTTTCTCACAGAAGACAGATATGCTTCAATTAAATTAGAGCTGCTGAACTTAAAGCAGGAAGTAAAAAAGAAAAATAAATCTGGTGGCTTGGATTTTACAGGCTAGTAATGAATTTGTGAATCTATGAAGGAAGGCCTCCTACCACTGCCTCACAGTCATTAGAGAAATATTATAGCAAGAAGCTCTCATTCTCTGATTCCTTTTTTTTTTTTGTATAAGTGCATTTACACAACTCTTTTTTTCAAGTTGTCAAAAACAGCTTGATAATAGCTGGCTGTGTCCTGAGACTGTAAGCAAAATTACTTAAGAGAAAACATACATCCTGATACATTGATCCTGCCATCACTTGCCCTCTTTCCTGGAGCAACGACTCTGCCCAGGGAAAGGTGCCCTGAGGTACTTTACCATGAATGTAGGTGAAATGTTACCCAAGAAAGCTGTGTACCTCCAGCTGCAGTGTCCATCTGTAGACAGGACAGAGCAGCTGGATGCTTGTGTTGCCTTGGGGATATTATAGCAAATATTAGCTCTTGGAGGATCTTCAGATTACTGTGAGAAATGTTTCAGGCTCATGGTACTTCAATTGCAGGAATTTCTGATATAAGGAAGAGGGGGTAAAATGGAGCAGCTACAGCCAACCAGCCAGCCCTGCAGCCATGGTGAGGACAGCCATCACTAGTGTGTTTCTGTGATGTCAAGAAATTGCAACAGAAAATCAGTCTGTGGTAGATGATTACATTTCAAAGCTAGTCTCCCAAATACTTCAAGTATTTGAGTCATTATGAGAAAATAATTCCACCCCATCAATTTCAGGATGGGGGGAATGCATCTCTTGTGCTGTCAGGGAGGCAGTGATGATATGTCAGTGGTTTACTTTTAATTAAACTTTACTTGCTTTCATAAGGAAAGGAAAGTTTGACAAAAAAAGCAAAGTGTTTCTAGATTTGCATGTCTTCTTTTATATGATTTTGAATGTAGTATCATTCCACTCTCTTGCAAGTCTTACCAAGATCTTTGCTATGGATTTGAAATTTATTCTGAGATTTTTCTTTAGAAAAATTAGACCAATAATTTAGCATAAGCAAAAAAAAAAAAAATGGGGTTAAGCCCCTAATAGTCTGTTTTTAGGTCACAAAGAAATTTGTGTATACATGGTCCACACACAGAAGTATACAATTTGACATGCAGGAACAAAATCCA
The DNA here is from genome assembly GCF_022539315.1 of Serinus canaria. Classification (NCBI taxonomy): domain Eukaryota; kingdom Metazoa; phylum Chordata; class Aves; order Passeriformes; family Fringillidae; genus Serinus; species Serinus canaria. The sequence continues at coordinate 58,998,566 of NC_066317.1, read as the reverse complement.
CTCAGTTTTCCAGTATGGAATTGAGTTCAGATGTAGAATTTAGAGTAGTTACATTGTATATGAAATTAGAATAATTATAATTCCAATTTAACTCTACAGATAAATGAGAATGTATTTATATGCAACATGACACATTGTATTTTCTAAAAGCTCTTGTATATTTATATGGCTTTGATCTCTTTTCTAGAACTCTGTTAATGTTCATGAGAGACAGATACCAGCTATTTTATTTGTATTAGCATAAAATTGAAGCTCTTCCCTGTTCCCTGCAGAGAAGGGCATACACCAGCCAAGAATATGAAACAGTGATGTATCAATCTAGATGGGTCAGTGAGTTTAGAACTGTTTTACAAAGTCAGTACAATTTATCATCTGTTCAGGTGCCCATTTGATCTGCTTCCCAACAGGGATAGCAGCTTGGGTTGGTTTTTTTGGTGGGGGACAGGTGTCAGATATTTCTGTTGGCTTTTATCTGACGGAATGTATTGAGTATTAGTAAAGAAAAGATTTTTATTTTTCTGTCTGAATTGGAAATGGAAGTGTGGGCATACTTCATTAAAGTTGCTGTAGTAGAAGTTGACTCACCGTGTTGTTTAATGAATGATTACTATCATGATTAATAAACTCATATACTGTGATATTCCTGCACATCTCTGACTGCCATTTCATTACCCAGTATTGAGTGAATCTAGATGCAGTCTAGAGGTTGAATGCTCTAGATACAAGGATCTTGTTTTCTGACAGAAATTTCCCATAATCTGCAGTTTCTAACAGTCCTGATTACCTTTGCACAGTTTGGAGGTTGCCAGCCTGACACGGGCAGATGCCAACCTGGAGGCCAGTCGAATGCAGATCTGTAAAGAAGTGATTGCTATGATGTTGAAGAACATGGTCTTAAATCACAGCATCTTTCCTCATGTGGAGAAGAAAATAAGTTCAGTTTTCAAAAAGCAGTTTCTTGCAATGGAGGAAGAGATTCAAGAGGAGTATGAAAGGAAGATGGTGGCTTTAACAGCTGAGTGTAATCTGGAAACTAGGAAGGCAATGGAGGCTCAATGCCAGAAAGCACGAGCTGCAAATGAAGAGGCTGAGGAATTAATGAAGAAAATAAATGAAAAGGTAAATCTGGTTTTAAACCAAGTGATTTTGCATCATATGTAGTTTTATGGAGATGTTTTCTCTTTTAGATTAGAACAGCTTAGTTCTCCTCCTAGAAGAGTAAAAGATCTACAATTAAATGTGTTCAAAAATTCAGATGTTATAATCATGGTAGTTGTTGTTAAGAAATTTTGTTTAAATCACCAGAAAATGATTTTTTCTCGAGACAGTCTGTGACATCTGAAGACAAAGGGTTGTCATAACCCTCTTTGTTTTGGGGGTTTTTTCTAATCACTTACATTATTGCAAAGAGGTATACTTTCATTTACTGTGTTTTACTGCAGCACTGAGATTTCAGACACTGTGTGAAGTATTTTGTACATTTGGAGCAGAACAGATTCCCTGCATCATAAACCTTATAGTCTAGGTAAAAAGCTTCCAATATTTATGTTCTGTTTTTGAAGAAAATTAGAATATAAGCACAACCAAAGGCTGATTTCCCTCTGAAATGAGTGAAGGCAAGCAGTGCCATGGTTTAGTTGAGGTGTTAGGGCATGAGTTGGACTCAATATGATCTTTAAGGTCTCTTCCAACCTAGTCATTTTGTGAATTCTGTGAACAATCTGTATTTTAGACAGAGCAAGGAATAGACTTCTCTTGGAAATAGCCTCTTTATAATAAATAAATAAATAAGAGAAGTCAGAGTATGATTCCTTAAAATCCTCCAGTTTCCGTGTCTTTTTTTGAGTATATTGGATGTTTACAATAAAACTGATTTCCCCCCATCCTTTATTATTATTTGTAACAACTTCCTGTGGCTTAGAATGATTCTGGTAAGTTTTGAATATTTCATCTCTGTAAGCTTAAAATGCCAAAATGCCCCGAGTTGATGTTTCATGTTTGTTAAGAGGGTGACTTGGTGGGAACAAATAGTGCAGTTTGTTACCTACTAGTGGGGCTTTGCTTCTGGATCACAAGTGGTATTTGCATATCACATACCCATAATTGTTTAGGTCTTTTATGACAATTCATTATTAAAGTTTTGACACAATAATTATTTTTTGCAGATCATGACCCATTAAAGCTTCTCCAGTATGTTGAGGCTCTCAGAAAGTACTTGGTTTATCAGGCTGTTAAGTAGAGAAAATTAATGGCACAAGGATAGTGAGCCAGTAGAATTTCTTTGATGTTTTCAGGTGGATTTTAAATTGTGACTGTGTAGCTTTCCATGCCTGTAGGATATGCCTATCCTGAGCTAGCACCTAGAGGTGCTAGAGATGCAAGAGGTGGGAAGGGAGAGATACTTGTGGACACCTTCGTAAGGATGAGGTGAACTGTACTCTGCTGGAGACTTTCTCCTTCAGGTGGATATAGAAGGAGCCTAGACCTCACTGAGCTAAGTCCTGCCTTTGCAGAGAGAGACTGAAAACTCAGTGTGTGAACTCACCCTAAATATACTCTCAAAAAGTGCCTTTGCTTTGTAAGAAATGCATTGGTGTTGGGTCAGTCTGATTTGTAATGAAAATCCTGAATAGTAGGAGTCAAGCAAGCAATCAAGGCCAGTCCAGTACCTGTCCTGATCCATTTACCATATCCTATCATTGCTGTTGCTGTTGACTTTTCTGTCTGTGGAAGGACCTGGTTTTACACGTGCCACAGCACGTGGTGCAGAAGGACATTCTGAGCATGAGGGTTGGCTCACAGCCATTCTCCTGGGCAGCAGGGGTACTGACACCCAAGGGATGGCAGTGGAAAACAGCTAGAGCAATAACCTCCTCCCCTTCTCAGCCAAGACATAGAATTTCTATTCCTTTTTGATTAATTATTTGCTGCCTGCAGTGTGTCTCTTGGGAAAGAGAAGTGAAGTGCAGAGAGCAGTTCTCCTCAAGATAATTGGTGTGAAATTTAGAACAACTGACATTGTGACTGTTAGGTAGCTCTGCTGGCATAAGAAGCATTCTTTGCTCTGTGGGACATGTATGTTTTGATTCTATAACGACTTTATGCCATCTGAGATTAAAACTCTGAATATGTAAGTTCTTACTAGAGAGCTAAGGGGAAGTATTTCTGCTAAAAAAGATTTTAAAGTAATTACCATTTAATTCTACTCCATGGTTATCAATTTAAATCTAAAACAATGCTCTTGGATTAATTTGTAGAAACTGATGGTTAAAGCAGGTCACCAATAATAAAAAACTTCTCGAGATTTTTAGTAGAATATAATTTTTTTCTAATTTATGTTGTTTCTAAAATTATGCTTATTATTATTTAACTGGTATATGCTATATGAGTCTGAGTCTGTTTATTTTTATAAGATTTCAGAATTGATGAAACCTAAAAAATTAATTTAATATATAGTCTTTGTGTTGAATTTCATGGCATTTTATATATTTTATGTTATATAAGACTTGTAAATTTTAAAAGGACTTTATTATGCGTTGGAAGTGATACCTGGATTAGAAACTGGCAACTGTACAGCCCTGCCATCCAAACAGGTGAAAAGTATGCAAAGTGTACACTGATTCAATATTAGCCTTCATGTAAACCTGAAATGGCAGCAACTAAAGTATTTATAAAATTTATGTGAGCTAGAAGCACTGAAACTTAAAAATATGTTGAATTCTGAAAATCACTTCTGATGCATTTATTTCTTTCTTTTCTGCAGCCTGCTATAGAATACAGAAGTCTTCTGGACAAACTTCACAGGCTGCAGCAGGACTGCCTGAAGAGGTTCCTTTTCATAAAGCAGGAGGAATATTTTGCAAAGGCTTATAGAGAGCTGGCTGTTACCCAGAGAAAGGAGCTACATACCATCTTTTTTACACAAATAACAAATGCCACTTCAAAGGGAGAACTGAAGGTGGAAGCAGCTAAAACATTAGTGGAAAGTTACTCTAAAGTACAGGTAATAGGATGATATCTCCATTCCTAACCTAAAGACAGAATACAAAATACAAATCTGCAGGAACTTTCAACAATTGTTTCAGGATTAATGTTATCACTTTCATAATGAGCTTTCGTAGAAAGTATTTAAAAAATTATAATGCATTCATTATGCACATCCAGCCATCTACACAACTGTAATATTGAGGTACATGCACATGTTCAAAACCCCCTGGGCACCCAGTGCTCTTATATACTTCAGGAGATGTACTGAGCTCCCCAATCTAAATATGTAGCTTATTGAAATTGTGGTGTCTGAAGTACTATGATTATGTACTTAGAGAGGTTGAGTGTCTCCAGGTTGTATTATCAAGGGATACTGATGGAGATTATGTTCAGGACTTAAGTTTAGTTTTCAGCTACATTTTAAACCTCTTGCAGTAGAGTAGCTTAAGTTGTTTCTTCATGATCTGCTTTTTTTGTTTGGTTGGTTTTTATTCCATTTGTGTTGAAAGTTAGTGCTCTGGATTACAGAAGTTCTGGGCATTTTTCTTCTGGCTCCTTTGTGAGGAAGAGTATGATGGTTGTGGTCCTGCAGGTTGAGGGGGGAGATTAAAAAGCAACATCTGGAAAGTAGTTGTCGGAGCATGTAAGGTCCACTCCTAAAACCTGATGCACAACCTTGTATACAGAAGCTACACATGGGCCATTGTCAGAGGGAGATGCAGCAAGCACTTTGTGCAGAAGATAGTTAAGCAGACAGATCAAAGAGGTATAGCAAGTGAAAGAAGGTTTGACTATGTTTTGGGTGCTCAGACATCGGTCATGTAACTAACAGACCTTGTCTTGGCTATTTATGCTAGCAGAATGTCTGCTGTAGAGCACTGTGTGCCTAACTCTGGTCTCTGCCCAGACCCATCTGTAGGTATTTAAGCCCTTCCTGTTTGCCATTGTTGGAAGGGGGAATTTCTAAGCCAGCCTGTGTGTAGTGGGCTTGGCTTTCCCTGTGCTATACTCAACATACATGGAAGAGTTGGCTTTGAAGCCAACTTACAGACACCTTTGAAGATGTGACCCTTTATGTAAGTTTACAGTACATTGTAAAGGACAGTTTTGCTAACACTGGTAGGGTTGCATGTATGGTGAATGGGTGTATGTAATGGTGAATATCTGATCAAATGACGCACTTAGGACATGCACCAACTGTTGAGAAAAGGACACGCAGTATTATCAGGCCAAAAGCTCTGAACATTTTTTTTGTTTGTTTTTTGAGGTTTTTTGTTGAAATAATCATAATCATTTGATGTGATCATTAGAGTTAAGTTGATACAAGCTTATTATTTTACACTTGTAGGAGTTTTTAAACTTTGCCCTATTAATGAAAAAATCTGTTCTGATACTCACAGTTGTTAGCCGAAATTAGCGTTACATCTAATTAAATGTTCACATTTGTTTGTATTCTTTCCTGTAGGGTGACATTGAAGAGCTAATGGATTTTTTGCAAGCTTGCAAGAAATATCATCTGAGTAAAAGATTTTCTTACAGAGAATATCTTATAAGTAAGATACAGTCATGGGATTCTCATGTCTCTGCTCTTATAAATGCCACAGCAGCCCAGATACTGAGTCTCATTAACAAGACAGAAAGGTAAAGAACTCAATTCTTTCCTTGTCAGCCATTTCACTACATTATCTCACCAACAGCAGGCTCTTCAAAAGTCTTTACTTTGTGTTACCTAGCAGGAGAGTTGCATAAAATGTTATCTTTTTGTTAATTCTAAGAAAATATTTTGTAACTGATTGACTTTTTTAATTAAATCCCATCAGGTGCTAAGGTGAGGTTTTGTTGTCTGTGTCCACTTTGTACAGCACAGATGAATTGCTGGAAACATATGTAGTACCTGATTGTAATTCTGAGTTCAGTGGGAACCAGACTCATGTAAGATTCTCAATGTCTTTATACATCCATTATTTGTGTAAATACTAGTCAGTCATGTGAAAACTCATGCCAGAGTCCATTGCAACATGTACTAGTGAAGACCATTTGTCTGCATACTTTATACACAAATATCTGGATTTAACAGAAAATAACAATTTTGATTCACTTGTGATTGAGGGTGTTTGAGGAGCTGGACATATAGTTTCTCTTTTTGAACTGGAAATCATGAATATTTTCTAAAGAAAATAGATTAAGTTTATAAATAATTCAACTGGAGGATTTTGACTAGCAGAGAATACCCCCTTTGCAGGAAATTAAAAGGTGGATGTTAGGGAAGTAAAAAGTAGACCTGGAAATGTACTGTTGTAATACACACATTTAATTTATTTGGGATATCATACCAGACCCAGGCTGACTGAGTACTCTGTGATGGTTACTCAGAATCAAGGTAGAGAGGTAGAAATGGTGACTCAGCAGACACACAGGGACGTAGTTATTTAGAATGGTGTGGCTGTGAAGAGCACTGAGGGAGACATTGCACTGACACCCAGGGAACTGTGTTAGTTTGGCAGATGGAGAGATTAGTGAGGAGCCTGCCAGGGCAGTGAAATATGTCAGCACTGCTGCTGTTGGTCCTGGGCATGCAGATTTATTTGTGTATTTGAAATGTCTGTATTGATGCCAGTTACTGACAATATGTGAGATGTTCATTAAGAGGACTAGATGAGCACTGATCTTTATGGTGTGTTTTTTCTTCCATAATGTTAACTTAATTTAAAAGAAATATAATATTAGGAAGCAGGAAGTCTGTTAAAAGCTATCAAAGATTGCATCTGTTGATGTGACAAAACAATTTATCAGGGTGTTTAGGTATCTTTTCCTTGCTTTTCTTTTTGATTGTCCTGTGTTCTGCTTCTCTGGAATCATACTCTAAGTTTAGCTTGAATCACCCTGAGTTTAGCCCCCAGATTCATTGGTTGGGGAGAGCTTCTTCCAGTAGTCTTGCACTGTTTTGTTAAGATCTGCAGCTGTGTGGCTCAAAGACAAAGATGTCCTGGAATAGGAAAAATGTCTTTCACAGAGAGTTCCCTTCCATCAGTTCATGTCTCTCTTTGGAATTGTATTATAAGGTCTGAGATGTTTTCTCTGATGATGTGGTTATGTGAAAACCCTTTGTGAGAACCTCACTGTGTGACCATTGCAGTGAACAAATGGGACTTCTTGAGCTGGAAAAATCGGTTTCACCCATTGTTTAATGCCTATTATTGCACCTAACAGTCACAAAATAAATCAACTATTAAACAGAAAGGAAAGGCATAGTGTTAGTCAAAGACTTCATGAATCTCATCCCCAAAAATGTACTAAGTGTATTAATAAACCTTCCAAACCCCCCCAAACTTCCAAAAGCAGCAAGTATTATTACCAAGATGAAAAATTAATTTTTCTAGCACTCTCCTGTTAAACTTTCAGAGTATGCATTGGTTGGTTGTCTGTGGAGAAAGGACACATGCCAATAGTTAGAGATGTCATTTGGAGAGAAGCAATCCCATGTGACTTTCTGGGCTTAGAAGTAGTTATTTTCCTGTAACTTCCCCACACCTGCTGCTGCAGTAATTCCTCTCAGACAAATGTTGGCCAAACTCTTATAATTCATTCTTTAGCTGATGTGATTATAAAACTCCAGAAGGTAGTATCTCAGTTTATTTGGTACTGTTTTATTTTCTACAAGCAAACTGAAATAGCCTAGTATGACTCACAAGAAATTCCTAATTACATAACATAGGCTTGTATTTCAGTTTCTAACTAGAACGTGGTTTTGGGAATGTTTACAAATTGGAGCACTAAAATTTGAGCAGCAAGAGCAGCCTAGTCTGAATGGTACTTTAAATTTGTAACCGTAGTATCCTCTTATTTTTCACTTTACCATTGAATCTGCTTGCTAAATATAGATACAGCTCTGTCTTAATTTATTTTGTCCAACTTTATAAGAGAGTGCCTTAAACTTTGTGTTATAAATGGAATTCTAAAATACAAAACTTAAATGGAGAAGAGAGAAAAGATATAGATTAGAAATACCACAGATAGATGCAGTGATAAACCAGCAGATAGATATTGAGGGGAGAAGTCTTTTTAAAATGAGGCTTTACTAGTATGTTTAAAATTTATCAAATAGCTAGGGAATTTCAAATTAATGTGAAAAGGATTCTGTGTGGCTAGAAATGAATGTTATAAAAACAAAAATAAAACCAAATCATTGCTAGGGAGGGCTGTGAACATGTTAAATGAAATAGAGTTTTCATGCTGTATTTAAATAAAATGTCCCATTTGTCTGGACTAGTATTTGAGTTCTCAGTGTCTTTTGAAAATCAAGTCTGGATTGCAGTGCCAAAAAGCAAGAAAGGAGAATTTTAAAAATAATCTGTAATCATGGATTTGTGGGATGGCTACATAGGCTCTTTACAGTGTTTCTTAAAGAATAATGGGCAAAAGGGCAATACTTGAGGCAGTGTTTATCTTGGGTTGTTCTTGCTATCAACAGAGGTGCAGGGTTCTTGATGGTTTTAAATGATAACATTGGTCAAACACTGTGTTATTCTTTTGCCAGTATCTTCTTGTTCACAAGAGATGTCTTTCTTCTTCAGTCTCTTAAAAATTGAATTCAGTTCTTCTGACTCATTAGATACAAACAGTTGCAAGCTTCTTTTTAAATTTCTCCCAAAACTTAAAATTTTTAAGACCTCAAGAATTTCCTGTCTATTGTGTTTCAAAAGTGGCCAAAAGATTAAAGCAAGCACCTTATGCTGGCCTCATTCTTCTTAATAATCACCATTTATATGGACTTTGTCCATAGAAGGTATTTTTCCAGCCATGTTTTGGCTGGACATTTGTGGAAGTCAGCAGTAACGCATCAGTATGAAGTTTTCTAATAATCTCTTAAAACCTTTTCTGCTTGTAGCACCCTGCTGTATAGGGGAGTGCATTTTATTGCCCTGAATTATTTACAGCAAGATGCCAATTCAGCAGGTGAAATCCTGATGTAGCTGGAGTAGCATGGGCAGAGTTATGCAAGTTCTCTCTCTGTAGTTTCTTTATAGTGATGTGGTTCAGCCTCCATGTACATTCAGGCCTGTACAGCTTTTCTGCTTCCTATTGATCTCCCTATTGCTTTAGTGATGATCCTGCTCCTTTTCTAGCTTTCGTGAAACAATTTTCCTTTGCTGGGGTCCAGCATCCTGGAACATTGATTCCCTGTAACATCAAAGTCCTGCTTTTCACTTCAGTGCTCTCACTTTGTATTTGCTCCTTAATTTGTTGACTTTTATTCAATACAGGGAAGTCAAGGTCTCTCTCTGACTGTGGCTACACACTTCACCTCTGTACCTTCCTTGGTGCTCACTGCCTTTGGGAGGATCTCCCTTTAAACATCCTTGGCATTACCACAGTATTCTCCTTCATTAAAATTCTCTTTGTTCAGAGATATGTGCCTGCACGTTTCTTCAGCGGTTAAATTTCTGGTATGTTGAGACCAAGCAGTTTTATCATACACTCTATACTGTCTCATTACCTTTCTCCTCTCCTTTTGTTTTGCATTTCTGTTTGGAGTCCTTTGAGACCTCTTTTATTCCTAATACTGTAATTGTTTTTATATTGTATTTATACGAAACGAGAAATGAAGGTGTCTTGCCAGGATTGAGCCTTTTAGGAATTACCATAGCACCAATTAATATAAGCTGGCACATAAACAGACATCAGCTTGGTGGTGGGATACTGCATCACCTGCAGTTTTAGCTGCAGACATACTGGATCTCTGAATAAACCAACTGAAACACTGTAGCACTTTTTTAATCCTAAAAATAGGTAGCTATGTATCATCTTCCTATCATTCTGTGTTGCATGACTTTTCTTAAACTTTCATTTGCTGTGTGGTTCCAGCACATCTATCTTTTTGTATTGCAGACTCTTTTCAGTGCTCTGGACAGAGATTTTAATTGGATGCAGCAAGCCTGGGTTTATTTCCTCAGTACAAGAAAGGATGAAGGTGTTAAAAATAATATCTCGGTTATTATCTTTCCTCACTTTCTCGCCATAATTAATTACCTTTATTCACCTATCTTTTCCCTTGGGTTCAGTCAAAAAGGAGGGGGAGGACTTAAAGTTACCAAAAAAACTTGGTGCTGTTAGGGAAGTTTTGACATAACACTGAATTTTAAGATTGATTTGTTTTAAGGCAGAAATTACCTGGCCAAGAATAATGCTTGGTGGATTACTTGCAAAATACTGAAAGGTATTTTAATCCTTTTTGCAGATTAAAGAAATGCAATAAATAGACTTTGAAAATGCTCTGCAAAAGGAGGATCTGTTTTGTGGACATGTAATAAAGCACATCTGGGTTTCTGTCCAGCACATACATTATATAGGACTGATGTTTCATGGCTTGCTCAGATAGTTGTGGATGTTTGAGCAGAAGATAAGGAGGTGTGAGGTTCAGGTCACCTTGGTTACAGCACAGTGGGTGCAAACAAGCTAATTTGGTAATCTTCTGCTTTATTTTAGCTCTTACTTTGAGGGTTTTGGTTGGGATTAAGTTGTCACAGTAGCAACAAATCCTAATAAACCAAAATAAGACTCTCCTTTCTGGGGAAGAGCTTGCTTACCACATTTAGATACAACTTTAATTTAGGAATTGGGCCAGGTATCACACTGGAATAAAACCTTGAAAGCCTTGGATTCATCTGAGTCCTGACTATGTAATCTTTGAGAAAATGGGGACTGGATAGGTAAATTAGAAGGTATCTGTATAACATCCAGGTTCAGGTCAGGAACTGGTGCTTTCAATTCAAAGTTTCGTGTTGACCTTTTCAACACCACATTTTGTAAATCTGCTGTGCTTAACAGAAATTATAACTCACAACTATCCAACAGCCTGGTCTGAATTAAGATGTTCTTTTATTCTTCTGTTGAATAAGAAAGATTTGGGGAACTTGTAGTGTAAATGTAATAGCAGGTAAGTCCTGAAATTCAATTTGAGTTTATGGAAGTGGAGATTTTTTTTAACTGTTGCAGCCACTGTTGAGACCTTGTTTTCTCTTTGACATTAAATGCTGTAGCAACTGGAGGTACACTATAGTGTTGAACTTCCACTTGAAAGCAGTGTGGGCTTACAGCTGACAATTTGCTGTTTCAGATAATTGAATTTTGCTATTATTTTGAAATTTTTGTAATTCTTCTGATGTAAAAATTGTAGAAAGTATGAATATAAGTATTTTGTGGATATAATTGAAACCAATATTTCTTTTTACTGGATTCCATACTTTAAAGAGAGATCTGTTTTAATAAGGAGAAGGAGTTGTAAAAGACATATAAAATGGTATTCCAAGGGCATTAAATGAAAAAATTAAATATGCTTAATATATAAGTTTAAAATGTCTCATTTGAATATCACTTACATTACAAACTGATGTATAATTGGTTTTGCACTTGCCTGTCCTTCCCATCTGTCCTTTCTGTCTATCATTCCCGTCCATCCATCCTCCTTCTTGTTTCTTTTTATACACCTTCACAAACTGCCTCAATTCTGTGCTCATTTCTGAGATTATCCTCTGATTATCCCCTTCCTTGTTTGATTCTCCCAGGCATCACTGCTAAAGAAACAAAGATCATTCTTTGTGTCTATTTTACTGAGCCTTTTTATGGTGCTAATTACCTCATATGTCCTTTTGCTCTTAAGAATTTGGGATAACAGCCTTCAAACACTGTTATTACAGAGCAGGTCATCTACCTGAAAGTCATTTGGGAATCCTGCTGGACCGAGCTGAGGCTGAAATTAATTTTGTTAAACAGAAATTTGATCATGACTTAAAACAAGAAAAGCAGAAGCTTTGCCAGAAGCTCGCTACCAAGCGAAGGCAGGAAATGCTGCAAAAGGTAATTATTTTCAATGGTTTTATTTTCATAGGGCTCATAATTAATTAGAAATTGAATTAATTGAAAAATAATATGTAGTTCTTATAGCAGGGGTCAGCACTGCCAGGAGCATGGTTTAAAATAAGTGCCAGTTGGTTTTAGGTGTGTGCCACTGTATTCTGTATTAGTCATGCAGTAATTCATAGCTGTCAAACCACATGAGGTTTGACAGCTATGAATTACTTGTTTAGGTGTTAGCTCATTTATCTAGCAACAGTCCATATTATCACAGCCCTTGTATCTAACAATAATAGTTAGAGTTATCACAGACCCCCTAGGTGCTCACAAAGCCAATCTGTTGAGGGCTGGGTGAGCCTCTGGACACTGAAAAGCAGTTTCGAGAACATGGAAAAGCGGAAGTATGAAATTTTACATTGCTATGAAATTTATACTTGAGGAGCTAGAATTCAGGATGTTCTTTTTTCTTAACTTTGTTCCTCCTTTTGGTAAATGAATCAGCAGAAAGAGCATCAGAAGGAGCAGTTGTCACTTGGAGACCCCTTCAAAACTACTGATGAGATCTCTCACTACCTGAGACACTGGAAAAATCTTCTGAGTGATCACACCATTGAATTTGAAGAACTTACTGAAAAGCTTGACAGTGAAGCCAGCGAAGAGCTGAAGGAGCTTCTGTTTAGCCTAGCAGAGAAAGCCATTGAGGAGCTTAAACGTGTTCAGTGTGGACTGGTTGTGCAAGAGCTGGTGAAGCTCAATGTGCCAAAGTTGTTCCTGCTAGAAGCTGTGGAGGAGCACAAAAAAGAAATGGTGGTTAAATATGCACAGCTTGAAAGGGAAGAACATGACAAGAGCATGGCTGCTGAAGAGCTGCTTCAGCTCACCAGGCAGAGGCTAAGCCAGGAGCTGGAAACAGGCATCTCAGAACAAAAGAAAATAAGGAGCTGGGAGCAGTCAATATTCATGCAAGTATCTCTCTGCACTCTTTTCTCAGTTACTATGGCAGGTAGAAGAGAACTGGGAGTTTTCACACCTGTCCACTTGTAATTCCTAATGATCAGTTCTCTGTTGGGCACTTAGGAATTGATTTTTTTTTTCAAAGTGCTCAGCCCATGCAGTACCAGTGGATGAACACTGCAGTGGAAATCCTAGGAAGCAGCAGTCTTGAAGCTAAAAATGTGGAATAAAGGTTTTATACTTCCATTCATTCCATGGGAGGTATCACTTACACATCTTTCATTGTTATTCTCAGCCTGTTCTCTGAGTTCCTACACTTTTTAAATGCCAATTAGTATGTCAGACCTAATTGGCCCCAAATCTAAGTTGAATATATTCCTTCTAGCCACAAGTCAAGCCCTACTCATCAGGTTTGGTTTAAGCTTTGGCACAAGTAGTCCCTAAGTACACAGTGCAGTATCTGCCTGTCCAGCTCATGGCCCCAGGTGTCAGACTGGGCTGCTCTGGCCTGTGGAGGCACAGAGCACCAGACAGGCATCGTGGCACAGGCAGTGCTGCAGAGAGGAGTTCTGGCCCCTGGGAGTGTTAGGGCCATTGCTGCCTGCTACAATGTGACCCTGGGAAGGTGGGAAAGCAGGTGGTGGCCTTGCCACAGCTGGGAGGCCTTGCACAGGGAGAACCCATGGCTGTGGTCAGGAGTGGTTGTGCCTCTCACAGCAGGCAGCAAGGTCCCTGAGAGATCAGGGAATGTTGGTGAGCATTTTTTTCTTAGCTTTCAAGTACATTTATGTCTGGTTGTTTGATTGCCTGAATATTTGCAGTACTACATTTCTTATACAATGTCTGTTTAATAAGAGACATTGTTAGAGACATGGGAACATGAAAAAATAAAATTGCAGCTTTAGGGGAAGCAACTGGAACAGGCAAACTTATAATAAGCTGTGTGGCTCTGAAGAAAATGTACCAGGCATAAGGAATTGAACAGGGAGGAAGGAAAAAAAAAGAAAAAAAAAAGACACTGGTAAAAGTTTTTCCTTTATATCTCTTCTTTAAAGCAAAATAGATTTGTATGGGCAGTTTTATCCAGACAGAATAAGTTTTCCTGCCACATTTTGTAAAACCATATAACAGGAGTATAAAAAGAAACTTTTCCCGTTACATTTGCTTTGCTAAAAAGAGAAAATTCCATTTTTCCCATTGTTTTGGTTCTAATTTCAAGGGCTTTGCATTTTATTCAGCATTTTAAATACTTTTCTGTGAGTCATTTATATGCATTTTCTAGCTTGTCTTAACCATCTCTGGCTTACATTGCCAAGAGCAGACCTGCAGGAATATGGAGGTAGATTGTATGACCCAGCAGGACTTTACTGTTTCTAACTAACTATCCCATAATAATGTCTGTTCCAACCTGCAGTGAGCCTGTCATACTTGTTAGATGCTATCTTTATTTGCAGCAGCAGTAAGCTGTTTGGATTTTTTTTTTCAGTAAAATGCAGGAAAATATATACAGAGAATGCAGCAACAACTGTCCTACCAATAGCCCCTTTGAATCTGTCACAGTCTTTTTCCAGTCCATTGTCTGTCAGTCATGGTATTTTGATGACAGATGCCAGCTCTCATGTTTTGTTCTCATCTGCTGTCTAGTTTTCAAAAAGCATTATTTTGAACTATAGCTTTTCATTTTTGTTGGTTATTAAAGAGACCATGGGTTAGTCCAAAATATTTGTGAAGATTGTTAATGTTTACAGTCCTTTTTAAATACAGCATACTGCAAAAATATTTGCTGTATTTTATTTCATATCTCTCTATATATATCTATGTGTGTGGATTTATAGCATGGTTTTTCTTCCATAAGTCTAAGACAAGATGAGAAATGGTTAAATATACTATAAATAATCGTTTGGAGTAGTCTTGTCTTAAAGTAAACAACTTTTTGAAGGGAAAACCCTCATGCATTAAAAGTGTATCTACTGTTCTCTGCTTACTCAGTAGAAAGAAAAATGGATTTCTAAACTCAAATATTTTAGTGAAATGATGAGGCAGTATAGGTCTGGTATACATTAAATAAAAGTATCAGTACTAATGAAGCATGCAGCATAATACTTTTTTCAATGAAAAGTTCTCTTAAAAAACATGCTGTTCATATTTTAAATCCAAGCATTTTTTGTGGAGTAAAATTTCCAAACAAATAAAAGTATGTTATTTTTTGTGAAATATTCTTAAGGAAATAAGATACACAGGGTAAGAAGATGAGTGTAGTCTGTGGTTAATCAGAAGTGAGCATGCTTTATTTTTAAGTCAACTTCAGCTTGACCCAGTGATCAGTTCCTTACAGATCTGTGTTGAGAACCTTATTTCTGCAAAATGGGAACCTTGAGTAATTCAAATTACTCTTAAAATATATTGCATTTTTCAGACTGCAGAGTGCCTTTTTTTACAATTAACAGCTGGAACCATTGTTATCTGTTGATCAAAGAGATGGCATATGCATTTATAATAGAGAGAGATTTTGTTTTATTTTTTTCTTTCTCAGTAGCTGTGACTGCCAAGTGCTGGGAAACAGCACAGGGAGGCTTTATGGGAAGCTTTTATCTTGATTTCAGCTGAAGTTCAGGGATTGTATTGTCTGAAGAGATGGAAGATTCTATGCATAGGAAATGAGCTAAAAATATTAATTTATTTTTAAAATATTCAAAAGCTGTTTTCCTTTGAAAATGAAGTTTTACAGCCCAGGAATCACTAACTGATACATGAAATAGACCAAAAAAGGATGATTACTGCTGAGTAAAGTGTTTGTGTGCATGTCTCTTACATTTTATGCAATATTGCCTAAATCTCTAAACAGCAAATGGCTCTTGTGTGTTTTTTAACAGGCAACTTCTAAGTTTACCCCTCTCACTCTCAGAAGAGGAGTTGCTTAGAATGAGACAAGAGTTGCACTGCTGCTTCTCTCAGGTGGACAGCAGCTTGGCTTGGCCCAAGATAAGAGCAAGAACCTTGCTTCAGACTTTTGAAGTGGAGCAGAGGGACACCGAGGTGCTGAAAGTTGAGCAGAATTTAGCAATGACCAGTGAACAGGTGGGAACAGCGTGGGATCAGTGTGGGGATGTGGAAGGGGTCCCTGCGGGTACCTGTGGCTGCTGGCATGGCTGCAGATCTGGGTCTGTAGCTTCTTCATAGCTGCAACAGCAGTGTACACTTTTCCTGTTTGCATGGACCACTTTACTTAAAGATAATTGTTTGGGCAGCAGTTGGATAAATAGGTCTTTTTCACATGTGTATTTCTGTTGCTTTTGTGAAAGTTTTGGGAGTTTCTGAAAAAGAAACTTCTACATTGTTTTGTCTGTTTAGGAAGGTAAAGTTCCTGAGTTAGATGGCCTTTCTTGGCAAGAAATTGGACATGATTTCTGTTTCTTGTTTCCAAAAGATTTAAGTGTATGCAGACAGTTTGGGGTTATTTCCCCACATCTAAATGTGTAGATGAGGCGTACTCAAAGTTCAGAGAAATGTTTCCAACAAGGAGTCTATCTGCCTATCAAATCTAGCACTTTATAAAGAACCCTGTGAGAGGTGTTTAATTCCTTCAGTAAAGTGTGAAAGCTTTGGAATTATAAATTGGTTTCAGTTCTTATAAAGTATGGAAGCCAAAAATGTTTCATGTATTAGTTGTGTCTGATGCCATCTTAAAAAGGAGGACTTGTCCTTGCTTTGTTTCGGTTCAGTTATGTTTTCTAAACATGTAAATTATGCTGGGTTAATTTTGCTAGGAATTAGCCTAGTTCAAGGCCTTAATAGTTTCTAAAGTACTAAAGGAGGGAAATGACTTTGCAAAACCTTACAGTCGAACAGATGTTATCATTTTCCCAAGAGTACATATACTTAGTTGGTATTCTTGTAAAGAAATAGAAAGGTCAAGAGTAATTTGATTACATGGAACTTAATATTATCATGGTTCATTTGTGATTCACAGACTGTGAGTTGAAAACAATGTAGATCTTAAATTAATATTCTTTGTTCATTTTTAACTGTGCTGAGGAGACAACGAATCAGTTAAAATCTTCTCTTATTATCACTGCTAAAGCTTGTTTAAAATCAAATTTATATGCTATGAGTTTTCATGGAAAGGATGAATATATAATTCTACTTGAAAGAAATTTTTTTAGAAATTCTAACTTTGTCTTAATGTCGAAAATGAGTGTTCTGAATGAATAGGCAGCACCTTCATTTCAGATGTACTTTCTCAGTGAACGTCATATTTTCCAAGTTTTTGATTATTTGGGGTGTGCCAGTAATTCCAAGTAATAATTTTAACATTAGCATCTTCATATACCTCTTACAAATAAAGCATTTTTGCTTATCTTGTTACAGCAGCATACTAAAATGGGAAAAACAGGATCCAGGAATAAACATAAGTTAGATATTTTGAAGAAATCTTTACAGGACAAAATTTTAATTTATGAAGACCCCATGAAAGGTGAAAATTTGAATAGGGTAAGTACAGTCTTTTCTGGACTGAGGTCAAAACCTAGATCTTTAGTAATTAAAGATTGACAGCATTCTATCAGTGTGAATAAGAAGCACAGAAAAAAGGTGTAAGGTAGTGGCATGATGCATCTCCCTACTATTGCCTACCTTTATCAAGATGTTGCATTTCACACTTAATAGCTTTTGCTTTGTTTTAAGTTTTGCATCTAGTTACAGAACTGGTTTCATGTCTCACCCCCTTTCCTTCCAACGGTTCTGGGGCTTGGTGTGTGCAAGATTGCAAGGCTCCCCCAGATCCTGTGGTTTTCTAGGAAGACTTTCAAAACATGGAAGGTGCTTCAATGCATGCTTCAGCTGGGCAGCATTTAGTTCCTGGACATCTGCTAATGGATTCTTAGATCCAAAAGCTTTTTAGGTAGAGTCTGGGTTTATTTGTACAGAGCTAATTGAAAGGAAGTCTTAATTCTAGTGGTACCTTTTAAAAACACACAGCCCCAAGCTAAAGTTAATCCTTGAGAAATGAGGGGGGTCGATCTTAATATCGGGATTTTGAAGGCTTTTTACTTCTCTGCTAGTAGATGTTACAAGAGATCTTTCACATGCATATGATAAGGATAATATTAGTTTTGCATGTCAGGAGGACATTGCAATGATAAATTCGTTAAACACAGGTGGTGCACAGCTGTAGAAACTACGCATGACAAGCAGGTGTCATTAGTAATTAAAATTGGTAGATAAAAAATTAGTTTCAAAAGTGATTACAAGATCAACTTTTTGTACCAATTGGGACAAAAAGCTGGCTTTATACCTATTTCTTAGCTTTTTATACCTCTGTCCTGAAAAATGAAAAATGTTGGGTCAACATGGTAATTCAGAAATAGTTTCAGTTCTGTGTGAGACCAACACATTGTTTGATTTGGTTGCAGATGAGAAAAGCGCATTTTTTATCTAGCCTAGCACCCAATCTATGAAAGTGAGAGCAGGTGCTTGGGCAAGACTGCATCAAGAAGGCAAGTGTGTTCTAGCACTCTTCACTAGTTTGATAAGTGTGGCCTGAGAATGTTCTAATCCTTTAACAGAGGCGTTGAAATTTTGGCTTCAATACCTAATGCCCTGATTTTCAAAATTTTGGTGGTTTTGGTACCTTCCTTGAACGTACATCAGATTATGGGCTAAGCTTTAGAGGCAAAAAAGTTTAGTAAATGTAAGGCAATAAAGGCTGTCTTACATTTTTATTAGAATCTTGTTTTAAAATTGGAAATTTAGCTTCTCTAAACATCTTTTTTCCAGTTTTATTTGCACCATCTGGCATAGCTGTTGTCATTCTTATTGTATGGGTGGTTTCAGAGCTGGCAAGAGTCAGAAAGAAACTGATGTGGCTGGGGGTAGATAGCAATACCAGTTGAGTGATGCAGCATTTTATTTGTTTAAGAGGAGTTCATTTGCTGTATAATGATGAAGATGTTTCACCACCCTCATTGTAAAATACTGTGAAATATTTCTTCCTATTTTAAAATATTTATATTAATTGAATATTAATTTTAAGTATGCAATAATAAATACAAGATTATATATTTCTAGCTGTTTTAAAACACCAAGTAGTAGAGTTGGAGCTCTCAGGGCTGCATGTGCTTTCTCTATCTGTGTCTTTTCTGTCTTTTCTCTCTCACAATCCAACTCTCTGAGCCCAAGAGAATAGTACAAGGGGAGAGAATAAAAACAACCTGGTAATTGTTTACTGTAGTCTTTTGAAGATTCAGCTACCTAAATGTTAGATATGCAGTGGAGCCATCGGTGTCTAACCTAGACATCCACCTTACATGGCAGTGGAAATCCATCTTTTAGGATATGGAACCTACTGAGAAGTATCTTATCTTTGAGTGTGAAGGGAGCTTGTAGTGACAAGCTCAGATGGAAGCAGGTAATTGCAGCTGGCTGCTATAGACATTGTCCCAGAGAAGAATAGTCACAGTGCAGTGACTATTGCAGTGACACAGTGCAGTGTCCTTGGCTCTCAGTGTCAGTGGTTCAGCATGGAGAGCTCATCCAGTCACATGCATTGGATTGTGTGCCTGCACATGCTGCACTTGCCTTTCACCCTTGAATAGTTCCTGGGGATGTTCCATCAAATGTGTGGCAGCAACACAGTTATTGAGTTAAATCACTTGGATTTTATGCTGTTTGATGTTGATCCAATCCAGTTCTAATCTTAGTTGAAATCCATTGCTAATAGACTTTTGATTTACAGTTTAACTCTGTTTTATATAAGAAGATTTTTTATTTGCTCAAAGAATGGTTGAATGTCATCAGTCAGCATTAACTGACACTTACCAATTTGAAACTAAATACAATCTTCTGTAAGTTCCATGTTTTTTCTAAGCAAAAGGGCATATTTTCATCTTAACCATAGGTAACCAAGGTAACCATAGATTTATTTGTGTTTCTAGATTTTAATTTTATTATAATAAAAATTATATAGACCCTCTGTTTTGTGTTAACATTTAGTATTTCAGTTTTGATAACCCAAAAAGAAAGCCTGATCTCTTTACAGTATTTGATTGTACTGTAGGTTTTTTTGATTACAGTAAAAACTTGGAATTTTAACCTTTAACTTGAAGGTTAAAAGCACTTCTTGAAACAGTGTATTACATTATAAGATAACAGCACTGGTTTCTTTGCTGTTATAATCCTGCTTGTTAATTACAGAGTACTAAAATCACAAGTGTGCATGTGTGCATGTAAGAGTTTCTGTTAATCTATCTTTTGAGTTTTGGTTTTTTGTTTTTATGTTTTTTAGATTAAGTATGAGTTGCAGCTTGAAAAAGAGTGTCACCTGCGCAATCTGGAAAATAAACTTGGAGAGTATAGTGCTTCTTTAGCCTTTCAAAAGACTGTTAAAAAATCCAAAATGCTGGAGCTGTATACTGCTATCATAAATGTGCAAGCTTTGCTCTTTGAACAACTGAACACATCAAAAACCCTGTCAAAACTGGAATGTATTCAGATTTTAGAAGCACACAATCCTGTAAGTAATGTAGTTGTTAAAAGAAAAAATCCTGTTAGGAAACAGCCACTATTAGAGTATCTTTGATTTAGCTGCTGCTTTGCAGCTTCTGGTGGCCCAGACTTTATTTTCTGTGAGTATTGCACTTCAATGCATTCAGTAAAAGACATAAAGAGAAGGAGAGCCAAGGAAGATTGTGTATTATTATGTTTTTATTTTTGTTACAGTTGCATGCAGGCAGAAAGGGCAGTATTTTGGTGGCTACTTAATATTTTATTGATTGAAAGAAAGACAGTTAAGAAGTGATTTGGACTCGTGACAGAAGAGTAAATTGTTGTGTCTGTCTTACAGAATTACTCATGTTATAATGCTGTCCACATGCAAAATCCATAACCACATGATATGCTTCAATTGTCAAGTTTTTAGAGATTATCTATACAACCTCCTACCTATCTCACTCCAGGCACACTCATGCAGTTTAAATAGCAGAAAATATGGAAAAACCTCTTCCCTTCACCATATTTATTACATATTTGATATGTGCCAATTTTCTAATCCTTTTTTAATACTTCAGTGCTCTGTTTTCACAAGGACTTTTTTTTTCTGCATCTGCTATTTAAAACCATCCAAGTGAGGCTTGGGGAGAGCACTGGAGTAGAACAAACAAAATGGGTTTTTGAGAAAAACCTCTTTGCTAGAGGGCATCATTAGACAGCTACTGCTGTGAAAATTCCTTGTTAAATTTTAATGTGGTCATCTCTACAGAGTTTCTCATAGAGTGGCAGTTAGAATGCTTATATGCCTCCAGTTCTGCTTGAATTTGTGATAGAGCTGTAGGAAATAGTGAAAGTTGAATGTAGGAAGAGTATTTTTGCCTTTTATGCCATAAGTGTGAGGGGGCTTTTCAGAGGAGTTGCTTTTACCTTCTCTGTTCTTGAACAGGTGAAGAAAAAGGATTGAAGAAGGGGCAGAAGTGAGACCTAGAATAGCTGACACTGGGTTAAATACAGCTAATGAGGCAGAGGAATGGATTAAAATTCAACATTTTCTCCAAGGTACAGGTTAGGAAGTGGGGCTTCAAGACAGTAAGCAATGTAAAAGTTGAGGTGAGACAACAGTGACATTGGAAATGGGAATATGAAGCCTTCCTTCTGGTGTCTAGTTTGACTTTTTGACCAAAGTGAGATTTTTAGCATGGGGGATCCAGTCCCCTGAAGATTTAGGATTTTAACCTTTTGATTTTCTGAGCATTTTATTTTAACCCTAACTTTATCAGACTAATTATGAATTACTGCCTTTTAACTTAAATCCCTTTGATATTAGCTGTTACTTTGGTATAATTAAAATTAGTTAGTCTGAGTTTCTCAAGCTGTTTCAGTGGGTTTATGCAGCTTACAAATGAAATTGAATGGTTCCTCAGTTTTGATCTCAGCCATGCTGACAGTCTAGTTGCTGGATGTCCTCTACAGTGGAAGGTTTCAGAGAGCATTGACTTTTAACGCAATGAAAATTGAGTCATTGTTCTGATATTCATAACGTGCCAGTCATGTTTACTGAAGCTGTGCAATGAATTGAAAAGTGTAATGACTGCAAGTGGCTGGGTAGAATAAGAAATGAATAAAGTAATATCAGAAAATCTGATACCATCATCTTTTTTCTTCACTCCAAATGAAATCCGTTCTTTCAAGTTATAATTTAACTTCTTATCATGCATTTTCAACCTCTAGGAGATTGAAGAACTTGAAAAGAAGCTGGAGTATGAGATGTTGCATAAGGAGTCAGTGCAGCAGCATCTAATGAGTAGGCAGAGGTGGATTCTGGGTGGTTTGGGACTCTCAAATGAAGCTGTGGACACGAATGCAGAAAGACATGTGACAGTTCTGTTAACTCAGGCCATGAATAAATGTAGACAATTTATAAACCTGTACCAGCAAAGGTAAGTTCTTTGGTCTCAGGTTTTACTGTTAGTACAGTTCTTATGGACCATAAGATACTCTGGAGAAACAGCAGGAGGAATGTTCTGCTTTACTGGGGAGGGACCATACATCTGTATTTGATCTCTGCTGTGGCCCAGAGCATAACTGAGGAGTTAGGAACATTTAAAATTAGAAACATGAAATAATAATAACTCAGTAGCATATAAATGGTGCTGTGTATTGCATGGCAGTCACCATTTTTTGACAGGGATAGTGGAAAAATAATGATACTCCTTAGCATTAAGGAGGAAAATAATTTTATTCTTATTACTTTGTCTCCCAGGAAGATAGGGAGGGACTTCAGAGCAACATGATCAGCTGGGGTCAGAGGAAATAGCTGAGACAATTTAAATTGAATTTCCATCTCTATTGTCATACTGTAGACTGAATTCCCTGGCACACAATTATTTTTGATGAGATGTATAAACTCTTCAATTTCAATTTTCCTTGGCCAGTTTTTAAGTAAAGATACCAGCGACAAATAAAATGCCTCCTGGGATGTGTATAGAAATATCTGTCTTGTCAGAATGGCTGCCTAGCAAAAATGGGTGATAATTTGCAAAATTGCAGCCTATTGTATTACTTTTATTAGGGTTACAGGAGGTAGAAATGACATTTCCATGTGTTGCACAGTATTAAAAGCCTGGCACATTTCAAGCTTCATGTAATGTCCTCAAAGTGTTTTCCATTAGAAAGTGGTTTTCCATAAAACCACTGATATATTAAAAATGTCTGTGCTAGTGGTAAGTCTGTTTTAATTCTGAAAAAGCTGGAGCTTTGCTCAGTTTAGATGAACAACTTTCCTGTTGCAGAAGTAAAGAGTCAGTAGAGGATCAGATAAATCTCTGCATGAGTATCCACAAGCTGGTAACTTATCAGGGAAAACTTCAAAGAAACTGCAACTAGGCTTTACTTGAAAACTTCCTGGAAGGAACAAGTTTTGTACTTTTGTACATTGCAGGATTTGTACATGATGTCATCATGTTTTTGTCTGGAAAAGAAAAATAATCACCAGCAAGGAGGGAGTTTACTGTTTAATATCATATTTCAGCTACAAAAAAGACCCCCAACTTGTCTTGAAGTGTGATGAAATTTTAAAAGGAGGCAAGAGAATGGGGACAGGTTGAATCGCATTGCTTTGGAGGGATTCCAGATTTGAATTATGTGCAATAGCATAGCCTGAGATTCTGATGTTTGCTTGGGGGTTCAGGGAAGCAGGGAAGAGAATTTGGCATGTTTTAGAAGTTAGGCTGCTTACAGCAGATTTGCTGACAGACAGATATGCTTCCCGAATGGGTGACCTTCCAATTTTGTTTCCTATAATGCAGTCATTGCACCTGGGAAGATTTCAATGTTAATTCTCTCTTTCACTTCAGCTTGAGAGATGAGCAATGGAATTGCGTGGTGCTTGAAGATCTCCTGGAAAATATAGAAACAAATGCATTTTTGGCAATTTATAGTCAGGTAAGCATGAAATTGAACAAAGCTTCCAAGTTTAAATTACAGCTGTATCTGGATATCAGCTTTTCTTCTTTTTCAGGAACCATTAGATGTATTTAGAGTTACTCTCTGCCAGTAGTTGCTACCAGTTTGCAGCCTATACTGTCAGTCACTTCAGCTACTTCTGAGCTACTTTCAGCCTTTTGAATTTTACTGAGTTACACTTCTGTTTATTCATTTACAAATCTTTTCAGGTTTTGTCCTGTTGCATTTCATTCTGTGGAGAGCTGAAGTGCCTGATTTTCTGGTTAGCAGACAGATTTACAGTCGAATCATCATGTAATAAAAAAAGGATCTTGTTTAGATTTTGATGAGCATTAAGAATGATTTGCATTGATTATGTTTCAAAATTAAATGATAGTGGGACTGCTGTTTAAATTTTCTAGTATCATTATTCATACTTGTTTTCAAAACTGGTTTAAAGGTCCTGACAACATTTAGCCAAAGAGAGCAGAATATGTCTCAGAGGTCTGTCATGTTTATTCTCACTTAATGTTGCATTTTGTGAGTTTAGAGAAGAACAGTGTTTAAAGACCAGAAGTACAAGACAGTACTATAGAATTTAGACTTAGATGTCTGTATTAAGATTTACACTCTTATTTGCATTCCTCTCCAAAGAAGAATAAAATAGTTTCTTTCACTACGTAGTGGTGTTCAACTTTGGTGCCTAGTCAGGCTGAAAATATTTTAAGAACTGTATGAATTTACTAATCTCTCATCAGTCTTAGGATTTTTTCTTGTAAAGTCTGTGTGATCTCAGTGGTTCCTTGTAAAATCTATACCAACACTAAAGAGGCCAGAAAAGTTTGGAAAGTGTTTTCTTACCCTTTCGGAGAGAATTCTCTGCTTGAAGGACAGTTAAGGGGAAAGAAGGTTGATTGATTTCTTTATTTTGTATGGCTGTCTAAATTTGGCTTAAGACAGTCTTGCTGGTGATGCTTTGTTTCTTTCAAAGAGGATTCAGATAATCCAGGCATCTCCTAGTGAATTCACTCCTCTGAAAAGTTGTCATACAGAAAAGGAGGCAAACATTTGCTGTGACTTTTTGAAACTACTCTGGATAAAGAACCTGGCTGTCTTCCTGCATGGTGGGGCCTTGTGGGGTTCTATGTGACATAGATTTTGTAGTCATTTCCTCCATCAACACTTACAGGAGGGTCTGCAGAGTGGTGATAACTCAGCTGTCATGAGTCATTGCATTTGGCATGTCTTACCTAACTTCAGCTACTGAGTTACATGTATGGCTTGAATAGACAACAGCAGCTTTTTTTCTGGCATTCTTTGAGAGATTTAACTTGCTTTCATTTGCCTTACTCTTTGCTTTCCACGTAGTCCTCAATTTATTGTAGACTTTTCATATTTGATACACACAAGAGATCTGCAGGGCCACACTGGTGACACTGTATTTATGATAACAGAGCAGAAAATAGCAATGGAATTTTGAGTTTTGGAGTAGGGCAGGAGATAGGGCTGGCTGAGTGTCTATGGAACAACTAAATTTGAACTCAGTCTATTTGAACATTGTATGAATGTGCTTTACTACTGACCTTAGGGCAAAAAATGAGCAGGATGTTAGAAAATAAAAAAATACTACCAAAAGAAAAGCAGGTGTTTTCCTACACTTCTTAACAAGCTGTTCTCTGAGCTTATCACAAAATCTGGTGTTAGGAGAAGCTGAACAATGAAGTGATCTACCATGACAATGTATCAAGTTTTTCAAGAGTATTTTTCCCTCCATAATTTTACAGACCAAGGAATGCCATATTGCTTCCTTGCTATCCTGAAATTGTTTCCTTTTAGTAGTAGAATCCATGAATTAGTTAAGCTTTACATGTTAGAATGTAATTGTCTTGTTATTTTTCAAACCAAAGGGCACAAGTACATGGCCTAAGCAGGTATGCCAAGATCAGCTGGTTATTTAGCATTTACATTGCCAAAATCCCAAATGAAATGGACCACCATGATATACATGGGCCACTGTGGGTAGAAACAGTGAACATGGAAGTGTGAGCACTTGATGCCAAAATTGTCACTAACTGAAGTAATCTTCAGTAATATTTTTTATTTCCATAATGACTATTTATTTAATAACAGTAATAAAGATTGGCTAACATTTATTTTCAGTTTTGAATTTGTCTGTCTTCTACTCATTTATCCTCTAGGAGCTCCATCTGGCAGGTTATTTAGCTAAACTGACAAGGGTGCCAGTGGGGGTGTTGCACAGGGTCCTGAACTTGCTGCTGCCCTCCAGCTCACAAAGTGAGGTACTTTCTGTCCTTGATTCCATCAGCAAATATTCAGATGGTGCTGTTGAAAGTGACAGTAATGCGGATGAGTCTGGCAGCTGTAAGAAAAGGTAGGTGTGATGTTTTCTGGTAGACCACACCAAGACAAGATTGTTGTTTATGTGTATGTCTGTTTGCTGGACAATGAGATTTGACAGATACAGGAAAAAAATCACAGGTGCATAAGTTTCCTTTTGAACTATTTTTTTGGGGTAAAAACACTTTAAAACTGCTACCTTATTTGTGAAATATTTTAACTATAATAAATTTATTAATAAAAAGTTAAAATAATTTTATAGATTCATTAATTAAACAGTTATCTCATAGATTTATAAATCCTGTTCTGATAATTTTCTTTCTGTTGCCTGAATTGGGTTTGTTAAAATATTTTCCTTCCACTTTTTTTAATAATGTTCATGACACACAGGTTTTAGGTGTCTGTAGCTCTTAAAGATGTAAAGGATATCCTCCTCCCTAATAGTGAAAGTTGCATCCTTGTAGGTGTCTGTCCCTTTGTAGTTAATTGCTGAAGTTTCAAGTGGCCACTGAGTTTCTCTTTACTCACAGAGACTGGTAGACTCTCAGAGCCTTTGTCGCTCCCCTTTAGCCTCATTAACAAGAGCTGAACTCTGTGCAGTAACACCAAGGCATGTTCAGGACCTGCTCTCCCAACTCCCTGCCATGGCCTGGGCAGGAGACAAAAGCAGATGTTGTGGCACTGAGTCGAGTCCTTGGCAGCTGTGGGTTCTCAAGGAACAGATAAGAATCCTTGGTACCATGCCCTGAGGTGTGATCTTAACTGATTTCAATGATTTGTGGCAGGGCAGCAAAAGAACTTGAACACTCTTACTGACTGCATTTGTGCTGTTCCTGTCATGGGTTTGGTAGCTAAAGTCAGAGAGGGAAGAAAAATGTATATATTTGGGGATTTGCTGCTGGGAATTTTTCTTTCCTGCCCCTTCAGGAAGAGCCAAGAGTTGTGGCAAACACTGGAGAACAAAATAAAGCAAGATCTGATAAACAGAAGTTTAGAAAAGATCCCTTCTCTAAACAAGAGAAAAGACAGGTAAGGAGAAAACCAGAACAAACATACCTGGGTTTTTTTTTTTGTTTGTTTATTTATAGTTTATTTAAT
The DNA here is from genome assembly GCF_022539315.1 of Serinus canaria. Classification (NCBI taxonomy): domain Eukaryota; kingdom Metazoa; phylum Chordata; class Aves; order Passeriformes; family Fringillidae; genus Serinus; species Serinus canaria. The sequence goes on along the minus strand of NC_066317.1, from coordinate 58,971,386 downwards.
GTCCCAAGATTCTTCTTACAGCTCTTAGAAATCAGAAAATTAGTTCATAAGTTTGCATTTTCTAACACTGTTCTGTCTAGTGCTTGTGTTTCCTACAACATATTTACAAATAATAAGCAGTGTAGTAAATACCTAAAAAGATTTTTCTGTGCATAAAATTCTCACATTTTTCACATACATTGCTCATCTTCCCTATATTTATTTATTATGAGGTTGCCTTTCCTTTTGCAGTTTTGTATCACAGAAAATGATATGTGAATTATTGGGAATTAGAATGAAAACTACAATTCTCTCTGTTGAAATGTGATTTTCTTTAGCTTCCAAAGTCACCACTTCTGTGGCAATATATGATGTAGGACATTGTGCACTTTTGGCCTGAGTTTTCACTTTTCAACTCAATTTTTCTCATTATTGTAGTTTTATAAAGAAGAAGCGACTTGCTGTCTTGGAAAAAGCAGCGTTCATTCATCTGGGATGTTCACCTGCACACCCTCCTGTGGAACAGCCTGATCCACCAGTTTCTCTGAACTCTGCAGCTGCTGAAGCCATAGAGCTGTTAGACACAGGGGAGAAGATACTTTTGTTCCGTGAGCCAAGTGATCCAAAACTTGCTTTGCATAATTTTCCAAGGAAAAAGAAAAAGAACTTTCTTAATTCTAAAAAGGCTGCTCGTGCAAATGTGGACTCACAAGAGCAACTTCCATTTAGAGTATCAGTTAGGGAAGAGGAAGTTATTTCAAATTCAGTAAAATGATGAGGAAGAATGAAGTGTACGGTTCAAATAACATGTGTGTTGTTTTAATCTGATTTGTCTGATATTGGAAATAGATGTAATTTTAGAATGGCACAGTTGGTGAAGTGCATCTTGCATTTTTTAGTTCTTGTTAGTGCTTTGTTGCACTAGGTAAAATATGGGTTTTGTATGGTGCACCTTCTGGCAGGCAGGACTCTGTGTTCCTTCACTACAGTTTGGTCATTTTTGCACTGATTTTACCATACTTGTATTTTCATAATTTATACAGAAAGGTTATTTATTGTATGTAGTAGGTATGATTTATTATTTTTGTATTTATATTTTTGTGGTAAGCTGCAGTGTAGCAGATGACATGAAGAGATGTAGTAGATGAACCATATGTCCTCTGTTCTCTGACTTAATGTTATTCTAGTTAATTTACTGTTTAACACTGTGTTCCTAATAGGCTTTTCATGTTACTTCTGCAGTCTGTGTTCTGCAATGACAGCTGGTAGTCCAGATCTTTAGCATATACTTGTGTACTGAGCCTTACATCCTGGAGTAGCTTCAGCGTTTGGCTGTTTCTGAACTTACTTCAGTTGAACTGCGAGTTTGGCTACTATTCCAAACTGTTAAATATTTACAGCCTGTTGCAGTCTTTTCCTTGGTGAAGCAGTGTCATCACATTTGCTCAGTAGAAAAGTGAAAAATGTAAATGGGCATGTAATGCCTTCAGAAGCTCTTTTGATTGCAATGTGCCAATTTTCACAATTTTAGATATTTTTGAAGTTCTTATTCCTGAATTTCTCTAAATTGATGAGTATATAATTTTATACTTCAGAAAGAATTAATTTTTAAACCTGTCTAGTTGACTCGAAGAGTCCTGTAAATATGAATCCAAAAAAGAGGAACAGGAAAAGCTAATTAAAATAACCACATGTAATTATTATTCAAGCCTGTTTTGAGGGGGTTGTAACTGTATTTGAATGCTGTGCTCTAAGGCCACTGTGATCATATATTTTCTATTTTTTCATGTACAGATCTTCTGTGCCTTTTTATTAACAGGGTGCCATATTATTAAAAAATTAAAATGTTACAATTTACGTGTTACTGCAGTTGGCATTTTTTTCCCCCACTTCTCTGACAAGTTTAAATTTTTGTTCCACAGAAGACAATTAGTGTTTCCTATCACTACTAGCATTAGAAAATGTATGCAGTAACTAGAATGACATTCCTAATTATTATTTGATTGCATTCTTCAATCTTTTCCTGGAAGCATTTGCTGTCACAGGAAGAGGAGTCTGTCAGGGTTGGGGAGTTCAGAGCTGGTGTTTTAACTGTGTCTGGTATTTCATCCCCAAGGCACAAGTGGGTAAAGAGTAGGGTTTGTCCTGCCTTGGAAGTGGGCCAGAGCTTTACAGGAGGAGCCTCAGGTATTTCAGAAAGAGGCAAGAAAGCAATTGCTCCTAAGCAAGAAAGCAATAGGAAAACTTGGACAGCTCATGGCTGCAAGGAGCTCTCAAAAGCTGAAGTACCTTCTTGAATGTCAGTCCCTTCAGGATGTCTTTGCAAGCCCAGACTGTTCACTGTTACAATATAAGAGGGAAATGACATTAACTCATCACAGATATGACATGGAGGCCAATAGCTCTACTAGGTTACATTAGTAAAATGCAACATCTGAATATTGATTACAATATCAATTTATTATCCTTAAAAGATAATCTCTGTGTCTAGCAATAGAAAGCTGATTTGTAACTCTCTCACACCTCATCACAAGTTTGAAGCAGTTCAGTGACTGTAACGTTCTAGCAGGGAAAGTCACTCTCTGCTATGAGTCACTCTCTTATCATGCAATACATATTCAAAGAAACATCCAGATCTTAACATCTCTTGTGCTTTGTGAAAGAAGTACTAACTAGGAAACAGCGCAGTTCAGTGAAGAGTTGGCTTACATTCAGCTTTGAGTCACTCAAGAGGACAGAGGGCCAGCTGTTGATTGTGCAGTTTTGTGTGTGCCATAGGTATTGCCATCCTTATTTCACAGCTGAAGTCTCCCGAAGAATGTGTGTGCTGGACAAGCCATTCAAATTCATCCCATTTGGTTTCACAGTCATCAATACAAGAGGTAATAGAAGGCCAACTTCTTCAGTGTTTGAAACATTGTCCAAATCAATTGTGTTCCCCTGGAAGTTCATTGCTTCTCCTGTTGCCCTTGACATTTATGAAATATTTTAACTATAATAAATTTATTAATAAAAAGTTAAAATAATTTTATAGATTCATTAATTAAACAGTTATCTCATAGATTTATAAATCTATGAGATAACTGTTTAATTAATGAATTAACACATAGTTCCTTGTGTTCTCCCATCTCCATTGCACTGTCGTCTTCCTTCAACATGAAGCCATTGCACAAGAAGCCAAAGCATACAAAGAACAAGCAAAAGTAACTGTCCTTGGTCAATGATTTAATCCATACAGTAAATAACAACTTACTGGCAATGGTCAGTTTTATTGAAGAAATTATTCTCCATGCTGGACTAATAAACTGTACCTTTGTTATGATTTTTTCAATATATGCTTCATTAATGTTAGCTTGCAGCTAACAGCCCTTGTGCCCAGGGTTCAGGATTTTCAGGAGGCATAGTTATGCCCAGGCTCTTCAGCATTAACAATAAGCTACCTTTCTGCTCACCTTGCTGTATTTTTGGCTTGGGATACCTGGATACTGGATTAGCATGGAATACATATTCCCCACTCTGTCAAGTTTTTATTTAAAAGAATATATTTTGAAGGTTGGTGTTTTTTTAATAAAAAGGATCCCACATGATAAAAAATATTTCAGGAAAGATGTACTAAAAATGTCCTGCAGTGATTGAGGTGAAAATGCTTCTGTGAAACAAATGAGTTGAGATTTCTTACCATAAATTGATATTAAATTTCTTTAACTTTGCTATTGTGTATTAATTTATTATGAATTAGAATACACATGTTAGGCCTAATGAAAAATAATTCAAGCCAAGAGCGAATAACTGGATGTTCTGGAAGAGTCTATCTGTGTCAAAGTCAATCTGTTGTAAACAAAAGTGAGAATACCTATATGGACCTGGCACTTCTCTACAAAAAAATGTAAAAATGGAAGTAAAAGGATTGACACTTTGGTGGGAATTCTAAGTTTAATAGGTAACTTTTATCTTCACTGATTACTGTAACAGATTTGGGTTTAGGTGAGTTTTTAAACTGATAATGTCTCTTTAATAAGGTCAGTTCTGCAAAGTACTTGTCTTCCTTATTTGAACCTGGGGAACTCATGCTGCTTTTTTTCATTATCTGGTATTTACCCAGCTGCTATTTTAACACCTTCATTTCTTCTGGGGAATGTTAAGTTTTAATGCTGTTACCTTTGTACAACCCAGTGCCAATAATTACACTGCCTTTTGTCAACAGCTCCAGCTTCCCAGGAGACTGACAGTGGGATTTGCAAAGCATCAAATGCCAAGTCCATTCATTTGTTGCCCCTTGCTGTGCTTATGTAGCTGGTGCAGCCTTAGGTGTACCAGCATAAAGCTTGTTTTCCTTGCTGAATTGTGGAGCTGTACTGTCACAGGCTGTTGAGAGCTGTGTGAGTTTATATGAGTAGCAGTGTTGTGCAAGTGATGAACATTATCCTTCTAGCTGAGTGCTCCAGGTAGGATCTAGCCTTTTCCATATTCTGTTTCTCCACTCAAGGTCTCATGTAAAAATGACTGGCAAAGGCCACCAGCTCAGTACTGTCTTCCTACTTGTTTTCTTGTTATTGACAGGGAGCAAAGCAGGGAAAGTCAGTCAGACTCCACCCTTGCAAAAGAGTATACAGCAGGCTCACTGTTTGCCTTTGTGGCACAGACAAACTGTGACCTAAATTTAATATTTAAATTTAATATGTTCCATAAGAAGTGGTAATGTGCACCTCTGTACTTAAGCACTCTTGTTATCTAAAACCACTAGTTACTTTTCTCACCTCAGCTGTCACAGTGACCAAAAACAATTTGTTTTCTCCAAGGTTCATAGATTCCTCTGGAGGGCAGAAGAAAGATACTTGCAGGAAACTGAATTTTGAAGAAGTCAACATTGTTGGAGCATCTTCTTCAATTATGCCAGAGAAATTATCTCACAAAAGAGGCTGTGTATTTTCAACCACTTTTGTTTGAAAAAAGATGACTGAATAAGAAAATAAAACCTGGAAGTGGCATGTATCATTCCAAGCCATAATAGCACTCAGAATCTGAGGGTAGAACTTGGCAGATTTGAGCATTGCTGATGGAATTTAGTTCTTGATACTGTGTAGTTGAGAATGACAGCTGGTTACAATGTGTGAATGGTTTTATGGTTACTCAGCTGCACAAAGATATCCCTATGTAGTGTTCCAAAAGAAGTACAATATTTCTGTGCAGCAGCTAGTGAAGTCTGTAGCTTTCTAGAAAATTCTTGTGTGTTCCCAGTTGAAGGAGGTAATCCTTGGGGATGTGTTTGGTTTTGTTTTTGGGGGTTTTTTAATGAGGTCTACGGGGCAGTATATAAATGTAGGTTTACATTGCAGTCTCTGAAAATAGTCCAAGCTGTGTCAGTGCTAAGAAACTGCTTATACACACTGGGTTTCATCTTTGGTGTCTGCAAACCCAGAGAGTCATTCTGTGTCATCTCTGCTCAGAAAGCACCCGGGATGAAGTGATTCCCTACAGATCAGCACCTACCTTGCCCTCTGGAGTCTGACTTTTTGGCTGGAGTTGTGACAGTTTGTCACATGTACTAGGATCCAAAAACCTAAGAAAAGCTCTGGGCTTTTTTGTCAACTCCTTTAATTCAGTTTTAGTTTTCTGTCATGAGAGGGTTAGACAAGAAGCCTCTGTGAATCCCAGTGGTGGATGAATAAAGATCTGGGAACTGAGGCCCTGATGCACTTCATTTCACTTGTAAATAGAACAAGTGAAAAATCCTACCAGTAGTGGAATAAGGCAGTTTGCAGCCAGCTGTTGAATATGCAGCATGGTCCTTCATGGAAATTCACTCCCAAATAGCAGTGCAGTGGTGGAAAGGGGATTTATGAGCTGTCTTCTCCAAAGCAAGCATAGAAAAGCTGTGAGGTCAGCAGATTTCCTCTGGGTTTTTGATGCAAAGCAGTAAGCTGTAGCACTAATGATGCATGTGCTGAAAAAGATCTTTGAATGCATCTTGTATGTTGCTTTTAAGAGTAAAGTTAATTTCTTATACCAAGCCCAGACTGTGGAAGTAATACAGTGAGGATATGAAATTACTTTGTTCTGAGGGTAACTGTATTGCTGCCCTTGAGTCTGTGTTTGAGAGGTTTTCTTCCTAATTGAAGTGTAGGAAGAGTGCACTTCATTTGGAAGTAATATTTGCAAGGACATGTGATAAGAAAATTATGATACGAAAAAACCTATACATTTTGGGGAGGAAAAAAGCCCCTGCAGAAATGACTGGGCATTGTCCTGGCTCCTCCAATTTTTACATCTATGAATAGTTCTTTAAATGTGATGCTATTAACATATATAAGGATGTCAGGGTTTGGTTAATACAGCCCTGCAGACAGTGATTCAGTGTCATACACCTCTAGAGAGTAATTCAGTGTGGCACAAAATCCTGCTAGCATGTTCTGGCTGTCAGAGCATGCTCTGGGCAGAGGGTGCATGCTGCAATTTGTTTTGCTATATCTTGACCATCTAAATGTGTCTAATCAAAGCTAATGTTGTGGCTTTCCTCATAACTCAGAGACAGGTACAGGCACTACCCTGGGATGGTTTCTCCTTCTCTTGGACCTTTTTGCTGTGTATGGCTTCTGCAAGGCAGAAGTGCATTTTCATTGTGCATCTCAGAACCTCTTGGCAGAAAAGATACTAAGTTCCAGACATCATGGTTAGGAGAGAGAACAGCTATGTTTTATTAGATTAACAAATACATTTGGGCAAAGCAGAGGAGCTTTACTGCCATTAGGTTGTTTTTCAAACAAAACCAGAACTTTTCAGCTCTTGGCAGTTGCTGTGGGAACAATTTCAAACAAATATGATATTAGAACTGGTCAGTATTTATAATGAAGGAATGTCTTTCATTTAAAAACAAAACTTGTCTAGCACACAATAAATAAAATGGAATAAAACCATTTAGGTTGGTTTGTTTCCCCTTTCCTTTTTATTCTTTTACTCAATTCTTTTAAATAACTGAAAATTTTTTTCCCTTTTCCCTGATTTTATTTAAAGAGGCAAAACATATTGCAAAATGCTTGGATAAAAGAGTTGTTCATTTTAAACCAGTTCTTCATGGCTAAATCCACAATCATGTGACCTTGTATTAGTACTAATAATAGGATATGTATTTAGGGATCCAACATCCAAATATGATCTTCTATGAGTTCTTCTTTAAAGACACCTGCATTTCAGAAGCCTTGAACTGTTATTTTCCCAGTTACCTAAATGTTAATTAGCAGTTATGTGCCAGTGGTCCCAAAGTATTCCAGTCTCAGTGGAACTACGTAGCTTGGTGTCTGATTGATCCTGAAGTGTGTTTGTCATCTAGAAATTAGATGAGGCTGGCTCAGTGGAGGCTCTCCAGCTGTGTGCTGCTCCCAGAGCAGCATTTCATGTGTGATCATTGGAGGGGCTGGGCTGCCCAGGGGGTGGCTGACTGGCTGACACAGATCACACTTGCTAGAGAAATCATAGATATACATGTACTTTCTTAGTTAAGAGTTGGGTTTTTTCTTGCTAATGCCTTCCTAATGAGTCATCAGGGCTTTACAAGGTTTGTGTTTCTAAACAAGCTATTTTAATGTTTCAGCCTCCAGAACCAGTCAGATATATATAAAACAGTCCCAGAAATCATGTGAAGATGCACCTTGATAGCCCTGTCCTGCCTGTATGAATGGAGGCACTCACTGGAAGCTTGAAAGCAGAGGTATTCCTCCCCACCAGGCTGAGTTATGTTATTACCAGAGAAGTAGCCTTTAAACTGCCTAAATCCTCCAAAATCCTTAGTGTAGTTGTCTGAAGTCGAAAATCCAGTAATTCATGTGCCTTAATTTCAGTGGGTGGAGAAAGTGAGGCAGAACTGGGCTTTGTTTTGGATCCTTGGAGCAATCAGTCTGAAGGGAAGCTGAGTAACCCCTGTGCTCTTTACCTGCTGATGTTAAGCAACAATTTAACCTATCACTTTATAACCATCATTACAAGATGTTTGAGTGAATGAAAGGTTTCTGGCAAACAGTTGAATTTTGGCATTGACAAACATTTGACACTGAGAAATATGTTTTTTATGAAAGCATTTAGCCTATTGCTGCCAGTTTTCATGCCAAACAGCTCTTGCTCCTTTTCCAACTTCTGTGAGTGAGAACTGGGGCTGAGACCTGGGCAAGTCAGGCACAGACACTTTGCAGAAGACTGAGGGATATTATGAGGCCAGTATGCTCATGCTCAGCTGTAACTCACCGTGCTGGGAGAGTGTCACTGTCATATTTCCTGGAAAAATCCCTTCAGTCAGGATTTTGCTACTGGGAAGCTGAGAAGCCTCAGAGAAAAGGGAAACAGTAATTATCTGATTTGCTTCTCCTGTTTTGCTGCTTTGGAATGTGTTTAGACATTGTTTACCAACTGGTGGTTGTTTCTTTGGTTTCATGTGAATTGTTTTGACTTAATAGCCAATCATGGCCAAGCTGTGTTGGGACTCTGGAAAGAGTCACTAGTTTTCATTATTATCTTTTAGCTTTCTGTAAGTATCCTTTCTCTTTCCTTAGTATAGTTTAGTACAGTATTCTTTAATATATTCTAGTATCATAAAAAAATCAATTAGCCTTCTAAGAACATGGGGTCAGATGCATCATTCCTCCCTTCATCAGGGGACCCCATAAAAACAAGAGGAGAGAGTCTTGTTTTTTTTTGCTAGAGATTGTGTTAATCAAAATGAATACCAACAAATCTTTAGACTCATGGCCGTTAATATCTACAGAGCCTGCAAGGCTATCTTGGAGATAGATTTGCCTGGGAGTGAGTGCATGGCTCTGTTGCTGAAAAGACACAAGAATCTGCTCCCTCTGGTTGAGGATGGTGCCATTGTATGCAGGAACTGCTGCTGCCATGAGCTGAAATGCAAATAGTTACTCATGTGCCAAGCAATTTCATTACAGAAATTAAGAGTTGATCATATCTTTTCATCAGTCCCAGCAGGAAATTTTATGGGGGTTTTTTTTTTTTCCTTTATTCTTCCTGGTGCTTGAATTAAAAAACCAGCAAGCTAAGAATGTGGATGTGCTTGGTGAAACACTGGTGTTGTATTACATGTTTGTGAAAGTTTCTCTTGGAGCCAGATCTTGAGCACAGATCCACCAATGTTAGCAGATGTCTCCTGATTGGTGCCCCTTGAAGCTCTTTCGTTCATTCTACATTTCTGCTGCATTGTTGGTTTGTAAAAACTTTCTCTTTCTGCTTTAGCCTAAACATATAAATACAATAAATAAATACATCTGTTCATACTTTCTGCATTTTAACTGGGAACAAATCCTTAAACCTGAAATCCATGTCTGCTGCATTCATCCTTGAATACCCTCCCAGTGACTAGGGAATTTTCATTCCATTTGATTCCCACTACAGCTAAAATGCATCATTCTAACTTCTTTGTGTTCAGCCTGTCTGGTAACACTGAGCAGCCTTGCAGGGTGTACAGAATTCCAGGTGGAATGACAACCAGATGACAGCCACCAGCCTAGTGCTGCACACTGTGGGCAAGTACATCAAAACATAATTTCCATCTCTTCCTTTTACTCACTTTCAGTGATTGTTATTCTTTTATGAAATAACTGTTTCTGTTTAAGCAATATTCTCAATATTTCCATTCCTCCAGCATTTGTTTTGATTAAAAACAGTAAGGAAATTACTACCACTACTGTCATTTCACAGAAGGGGAAAATGAAGCACAGAATAACTAGATTTAAGGAAAGAGAGAGTCTTTCCAGTAGATGCTACCACATGGCATTTATTCCATGAACATTGGCTAGGAGTAGATGATGCCATTGCTTCCCAGCAAGGGGTGAAGAACAGCTGATGGTATTTCACAAGTGCCCTAAACATGAAGGACTGGGAAAACAATCGAGGGGAAAAAAACAGCAGTATGTATTTCTTGAGCTTGCAACAATTTGAATGAGGGACTGAAAGTCTTTCACTTCAGATAATGCAGAGTTGTCATTAAAAAGAATGCCTTTATTACTGAGGCTTTCTGTTATTTCTTGAGAATAATTTTCATTTCAAAGGTGCTTCATTTTAAATTCCATTGTGAAAGTAATCACTTAAAAAAAAAGGATATGATTGCAAAGTAGTTGGTGTGGAGTTAAGGGCTATCCAGCCTATTCTACCACTACTATTTCAGGGAAATGTGTGGAGAAAGAGATGGGGATGAGATGCCAGTTTCTTTTCAGTGAATAGAAACCTATTCACATTGCCATGAGGCTAATGGAATATAATGTCATATCTAAAATTCAGGAGCATGGATAGACTCATCAGGAAGGGTTTCAATCACCATGCAGAGAGTATAACAACTTGAAAAATATGTGTGTGGATACAGCCCTGCTGAAGCTCTGTTTCACACAGCAGCTCCTGAATACCCATGGATGTCCTGGTCTGGCAGAAGTAATCCTGAGGCAGGAGTAGGGGATGGGTTCAGAGTTGCTGCTTACATAGGTTTGGATTAGTCACTTCATGTTTTCTCTGAACATAATTGTTGGTTGTAGCTGACAGTGGGAAAATAGCTATTCTGGTTGCCTTTTCTTGAATCAAATTTTGATTAGTTTCCAGAAAGATCACAAAAGTAGCATTTGCTCAGACTTCCAGTGCTTTTATTAAAAATATGTCTGCTTGCATCCCTGGGGCTGTAGCTCAGGGCTGTAGTCATTGTCCTGTGCTCTGTGCAGGGCTCACTGACTTGGCAACAGGGAAAAGCAGTCTCTATCTCTAAAGCCTGCTTTTTGCAGCTTTCCCAAACCCCTCTAATTTTAAGGATTCCCACATTTTAGCATTTGCACTGCATTTCACTACTGGGCTGTGCATATCACCAAAGTGAGACCAAAGGGGCTTCTGGGAAGAGAAGACTTAGAGAGTCTTTAAATCCAAGTTGGCCAAAATGTGGAGTCATTTTTCTATAAATGTTTCTGCCAGCAGTATAAACTTTTGAACTTGTCAGAAAAAAAACCAAGAGGCTACTGCTCCAGCTATGATCAAAAGTTACCTGGAAGACAATGTGAAAAAAAATCAAGCTTTGATTCAGGCTCAACTGACAGAAAAATTGAGAAAACATAGTTTTCCCTGTCTCAGATCCTTCTCTTGATCCACAATCTTTCAGGTGATGTGAAGACAGGTGGACTGACAAGAGCAAGCCCATCTCTGGGACATATTTGGTGATCACAACTGTGCTACATCTCCACACCATCATTTTGCTCCTCAGTGGTGACTGAAACAGGCAGGATGTGTTTGAGGCTGTGTGTGCCATAACCTGCACCCTGGCACCAGTCCTGGAACTCTGCTTACCTGGATCATCCCTTTTTCATGTCCTGTCCCTTCCCTGCACTGTTCCCTGCTTGCAGTATCCATCTCCTTTTGATTTCTTTTAGGAAAGAAGGTGGGGGGAAAGGGAAAAGGTAAGAAAAAACAAAAAGAAAATAAGAGAAAGAAAGAAAGAAAGACAGAAAGAAAGAAAGAAAGAAGAAAGAAAGAGAAGAAAGAAAAGAAAGAAAGAAGAAAGCAAGAAATGAAGAAGCAAGAAAGAAAGAAAGACAAGAAAGCACAGCACGAACGCCATCCACAGAGCAGACACGCCCGCCCACGACAGACCGCACCACGCACGACACCCCAGAACGAAAGAACGACAGCACATGCAGGAAAATAGCAAAAAAATAAATTAAAAGGCCATGTATCTTTAGCAGCTGTACAGCCAGAGAGGCAGCAAAAGCAGGTCTCTCTGCAGTGCTCCCCTAGTCTGAGATTTATCAGGTCTGGACAAGCACTGAGCATCTCTGTTAGTTTTTTGTCTGCTCTCATTTTGTCCTTTGGGAAACAAAAGCAGCCTCAAAGAGCAGTGACAATTCTAATCCCTCTCTTTTTGCAGAAGAGACAGCCAAATGATTTAATGCCCTCAAAAAGAGTGACAAATAAATTTATTTTTCATTCAATAGAGTTCTTCTGTACAGGTAAGGGGAAAGTGGTAAGCAGCATTGTTAAATTTAATTTCACTTTGGCTTTGACTTTTCAAACGCTTTAAGAGTTTCCTTGTTCTCCTTTATATCTTTAAGAGTTAAAAAGATTTACTGGAGGCTGTTGCTATGGTGCTCATATCAAGGTATCTGCATTCATTCCTCTGAACCTTGGTTAGTTCTTGTACATGTTTACATCTTTGTCTGTCTGGATCTATTTGCTTTATCAAAATTAGCACAGTGCACCCCAGCTGGTAAAGAATGTGTGCTTGGTTTTGCCTTAAGAAGATGCAGAATAAATGCAATGTGAAAGGTCTGCAGGCCTTTTTATAACACTTCTCAAGTTCTTTGTAAACTCAGAATATGCATGTGCAGAGCGACACGAGAGATGCTGTACTTGGCAATGGTTGCAAATCAGGGGACAAATTAGGTTATTTTAATAACTGATTAATTTTGATAGCATTTTGAAACATTACAACTGAAGTCATAGCATAAGATGGAAATGTTTCCAAACACAGCATCAGGCCAGGGCTCAAATTAGCATTAATGAACTGCAGTGGAATTAAAAGGTGCTGCTGTTTTCTACAGGATGTGTTGAGCTACACTGATATGTGAGTGAAAACCACTAACTGCAAGAGCTTGTGTATCTGATAGATGTACATTTTTTTATTTGTACTTCTCTTCTCTTCCTCCATTGGTGAGCTGATGGCAGAATTGTTTGTTTAGTTAGTACCAGTGGATTTAGCTTGTATATCTGTTTTCCTCCCTCCTGAGGTAAATCTGATACCTGGAGAAATACAGCTCAGGAGGGGTTCTGTGATATGTGCATTTCTTCTGATGTGACCTGGCAGCATTTTTGTCTGTGACATGGATATTTTCATCACTGGCTAATCATACCTGTTCTAAAATAAAGGCTGTTTCCTATTGATTGCTTTAAAAAATGTGTCCTTATTTCAAAGGAGAGGATGGCTTCATAAATGGGGGCTTCCTCTAATAAAAGGAGAAAGAGTAGAGCATCAGTCAGTGGGAATGAAGGTCTCTTGGCCTTGGTGGTGTAGCCTAAGCTCATCATCATAAACGCTCTCCTTGGAGCCAGGGGAGTTTAGGTCTTGGCAACAAGAAAGTGTGTGTGTATGTGTGTGTGTGTGTATGTGTGTGTGTGTGTGTGTGTGTGTGTGTATATGTGTGTGTGTGTGTGTGTGTGTGTGTGTGTGTGTATGTGTGTGTGTGTGTGTGTGTGTATGTGTGTATGTGTGTGTATGTGTGCCCTTGGAAGTTTATTCTGAACTGCCTTTAAGTGATCCATCTGAAAGTCTTTTGAGGCCAGTGTGTGTCCCCAGTGTTAGTGCTAAGGCAGAACCAAGAACAGGGTCAGCAGGACTCACCCTTTCCCAGTTTGCAGCTAGTTGCAGTCTCTGACAATGTGATGTGCTTTCTGTGTTTTCAGTGAGTTTCTCTTTCACCTCTTTCTCCACCCTTGTGCCCATGTAATGTTGGGACTTACAGCATCCTGTGGCAATGACATAGACAGGTGTGTTTCCTAAGTAGAGCAAAATTTGTTTGTTTTATATAAACAGTGGCTTACATAGGATAAAAATAAGTGTGCCAAGTTGCTTCAAAATGAGTTTTTTCTGCAGTCAGTCCACCTTTGTCTTCTACTCTGGCCAGAGCTGTTCTCCTTGAGACACATTCCCTCTCAGCACATGTGGGTGCCAAAGGAAAGGTCTGGGTATGAGTGGGAGCACTGTGTGACATCACTCAGGGTTTACACATTTATTCATGCCTGTCTGCTTTCTAAGCTGGCTGTGTTTACTGTGCTTACTGTGCAACTGTTGCACAGTTGAAGAGAAAACTAAAAATTTTCTATTTTTAGAGTAAATAATATAAAAACATCTCTTCCAAGAACACCTCCTCACAGTTTGGTGACTGACAGTTTTATCTCACTACAGTTTGGTTTTGTACAGTGCTTATCACCACACAATTCATCATCACAACTGCTTCCTAGAGAGGGATCATTCTTCTTGTGTGGAGGGGGAGCTGAGACATTCGAGGTCTGCTTTAGCTCCTGACAAAGCTGATGACAAACCTGTTTGCTAAAGGTCAAAACACGAGTCTGTGCCAAAGCCAAGAACAGAATAACAGCTCAGTACTTTCACCTCTGGACCATTTCTCTCCCTCTTTTTTGATATCTTTGCAGTTTTTTGGAGTGTTCTCACTTGTCAGAATTCACTCATACACCTACATCTCTAAGATGATATATTATTAAAATATTTTGGCACTTGGTATGTGTGTTCTGCTTAATATTTGCAATCAGATAGAAAGTGCAGTTTCCAAAAGGAGAGATCAGTGGGTGAAGGAGCAGTGTGATTCATTTTCTGTAGGAATATAAAGCATTGCTAGCATCAGACTGCTATTTTTTTTTCTTGAAGTAGATCAGTTAGGGTAGGCTGCTGTATTTTGCTCTGCTTATATATCTGAAGTTTGTTGCAGGTTTTCTCCATTGATAAATAATCCTCTGACCATTTGTTTTGTGTGACAACAACCTGTGTAAAATTGAGGTTTATTTATGTGATCAAGAAATGTCTTAGAATAGTTGTCCTCTTGTTTTTATTTTAACTCTTATTTTGGATGGGGCTTTTATCAACCTCTTGATCTAGTTAAAGATGTCCTCACTCATTGCAAGGGTCTTAGGCAGATGAACTTAAAGGTCCCTTCCAACCTGAACTATTCCATTGTACTATGATTGTGGTTTTGCAAACAGAGAAAGGTATATTTTCAAAGCTCTTATTGTGGCTTATTTTCTTTGCAGGGCAATCCATTTCTTTTTTCTGGGATACTGAATGAGATGTCATTTTTAAAGTGTCATGAACTTCCCCTGAAATATCCCACAAGGTGACTGTGTATTTACTTATTTTATCGTTTTTTCTTCCTGATTCAATTGAATAATCCATTACTGCATTTATATTCAGTGATAAAAATTTTAGTAGCATAAATATATTCCTGAATTCCTTTTAAAAGCTGGATGCAGTTTCAGAGAAGCCCAAACAATGAGGAATATGAGCAAGAATGATGGAATCCTGGGTGAATTTTGCTAAAACAGTCATAGGAAATACTCAGAACTTGCTAGGAATAATAGCAGTCATGGACAGGGAGACCACAAATCTCAGCAGAGCAGATATTGCTGTAAAATGGCACTGAGGGTTTAGATGACACAGCCCATGTATTTTCAAATGACTGCAGGAGTAGGACAGAACTAATTTAACCCAAACTGCATTTATGGCAGTTTGATGTGCTAAAATCTAGGCAGAGTAAATCCTGAACAAAACCAGTCATAATGAAAGAAAAGCAGTGTTTACCAAGAATTACTGCCTTTTGAAATGTGGTGGGTAACAGACATTGCCTGAAATGTAATGATTCAAAATTTCCTAATGATACTGAGAGGTTTTTCATTCAGTTCAGAGAATTTGGGTTCTGGTCTCTTGGAAGCACAGTTTGTCAGGCAGTCTGAAGGGCCCGGCACAGAGGAGTGTTCTAACTGCTGCCACTGTTCCTGGAGAGATGATGGCCCCTGTCTTTATGTAACTCAGCCACAAAAACTGCCAGCAACTGAAACACAATGTTTTTTCTGTCTCGGTCTCATAGTAAATTAGTGCTGAATTCTTTGGCTTTTAAATCATGCAAGCCAAAGAATACAGATATTTACTGTTAAACTGAAAAATTGTTCACTAATCAATTGCATAAAAACCTCAAACAGAGCAAATAAATTGCTCAGCTGAAGCTATTATAAAATCTATTACAGCAGGAAATTAATTTCAGTTCTTCAATTAATTTAACTAAGTGACTTAATTCAATTAGTTTAGGCTTATTTTAAAACCCTGATCTGAGGACTGAATCTCCAGGTCCATATATTTTATTTCTGTCATTCTCTACTTATTCCAGGTCTCCCCAAATTCCAAACTTCTAATGTCTAATTTCATTTAGCTTTGACACAGACTACTTGGTGTAAGTCTTGCATCTCTCATTTTTCTGTTTATCCCATACAGACTTAAGTTCCTGGGCTGAACAATCAAGATTTTTTCTGATTTTCTCTGTAACTAAAAGTTGATTTTTTGTTTTCTTTCATATCAAGGTCCCCATAAAATATGGAGAAATGGCTAAAACCAAGTGTCATTTAACAGCAACTGGAGGATCAAAAAGGAACAGTGACAAACTTCCAGATTAATAAGTACCCGAGGAAAAATGTAGATATCCTAAATTTTCCCCCCTTAGCCCTAAATACATTAATAACAAGAACTGTGTTCTCTGTCAGGCCAGCTTGGGCTGAGGCTGCATTCACTAAGCAAGGTCAGCAGTGCAGCAGATTTGGGTGGCATGTCCAGAGGAGACTACATGATACAGAACACGGTACAAAGCCAAGTTTTGGAGATCTCTCTAACCTTCCTTTTAGTACTTTCTAATGGGAGCGATATTTTGCGTTGAAAAAAAAAAAATAATGTGCATCTTAAATACCCAAGGGGCTGTTTAGCTGCTCTCCTGCACACTCTGTGTAAGTCGTTCAGCTGATGAGTCAGTCTGATAGCAGACCTTTCCCGTGTTTGCTGTAGGGCTTTGTGTAACACAGCCCCTGAAATTGCATCTCAATACTGGCTATTACTGTCACCAGCTGGCTGAGGCAGAGCCATTTGAAGGAGTGAAACACAGAAAATGAGCCTCTTTTTTCAGAAGTTAAGCTGCTTATGGAACCTGTGGACCATTGTTAAGCAACAGTTAAATCTCAACATGCTAAATATGTAAAATGATTTTAAAACAATTGGAGTTTTGTAACTATTGAGATTATACAGTGAAATTAGTTAGAAAAATTTCTAACCATAGTTTACATTTTATGGGATCCTCTTCTACTTCAATAACATTTTGGTTTTAATTTTGAAAAACTCTGAGAGAAAAAAAAATTAACATTGCCTAGGTTTGATTTTCCTTATTCCCAAAAGACAGAACCCAAGTTTTTTTCTTTACTAAAAAAATAAGGAATCATGAAAATTATTTTTTCAAGTATAAGTGAACTTTTTTTCTGAGACATTTTGATTTCTGAATCTGCCAGTGTTCTTCTATGTATTTTCTGAGCAATAATGTACTTGGAATTTTCACTAAAATGCAGAGATTTAGTTCAGAATCATTATATTTGCCATAGGCTGCTGCACATTCTGTAGCTGGTTTTCACCCCCCACCTTTCATCTCTATTTGTAGTGAAAAAACTTGTGAATTTTATTGCTAGGAAATGAAATAGTAATACAGAATTAATTCCAATGAAGCCTAAGGATGACTATTATTAGAATATGGCACATTTATTTAAATTTAAAGAACAATTTTGATAATTAGACATCTATTCCGAGAAGTCTTTAGAGAAGATGCAATTAAAAAAATATTATGGCATTGTCTGATAGAATCCACTCCCAGAACAAGCTAGGCCTCTGATGGCACTGACTCTTGGTTCTGCTTGGGTTTCATGCTCAATGTAACCTGACTCATCTGAAATTTTACCATCTATTGCCTAACTCTGAAGGAAATAAAATGTATTATCTAGATAAGGTTCCTATAGGAGACCTCACACCATAGTTGATAACATTAAAAAGGCTCTATCCCATAGGAAATGGACATTTTCAAATTACATGCAATTGGATTTCACAAGGGGTGTTTGAATGGATTTTCACAGTGGGGAATGGAGGTGCTGCTATAGTCTCTCTGTGTAGGTGACTTGTTTCTCTTTGACCACAGTAGCTGGACCTGAAGCACCAAAGGGCTTTGTACCCCTAAAACTGAGTTCTAAAAGGGCTCTGGCTCCTTATGTGTCTGATCTCCAGGTGAGCCTTCTGTCCTTACCTGCTCCCAATCTCTAGCAGGCACTGCAGATCACTCTCTCCTAGGGAATACTGTAACCACCCCAGGGCTCTCAAACTTCAGGGAGGAGGTTACTAGGACAGAACACAGTTTCTAGGGAAAGTGAAATCCTGGTTCCATGGGAATCAGTGGTAAAATTTCAATGGATTTCAAAAGCATTACAATTTTCTCTACAGCTTTATGTTGCCTTCTTTTGATGTAAAAACCATAAGATCTTCAATGACAGCTGAATTTTAATTCCATCTAAAGAGAGCAGTTCCAGTAGGATGTATTAGGCTCCTGTTGACCCTAATAAGCTAGGAGAAAAAGTCAACACAGCTGTGTTGTTTGGAAGGAAGACACATAACAAAAATAGTAACATGAAAAGGGTAGAATTTTAAAAGGAAGAATCAAAAATAGTAAACACAATGTCTTGATATTAACAGAACAGGAGAATAAAATAATTTTTGTCACTGCTTTAAGCTTCCATTTATGCACTTTACAAGAAAGCCAAAGACTAGGAATACTATCTGATCTAGGCAAGTCTTAAAGTCTTTAGAGTACATGGGAGGACTTGAGAGTTGTGTCCTAAAAACCTACACATCTGAGAGTTCAATACTCTGTGTGTTCCCTTTGCTGACATTAGCAAGCATGTGTGATTCTGACACAACATCCTATGCTATCTTAAATTATCTCCCCAGGAAAATACTAAAAATAGAAAACTACTTCTCAATCATTAACCTTTTCCAAAGAGCTTAAAGATTCCTTTGTAGCTGAATTTCCAAGTCTAACTGAACACAGGACAAGAATGAATTCTCGGAAACTCAGGAAATCAGAACAATTAATTATTGGGCACACAGGTAAGAAAGTATTAATAGTATTGGCTTACAGTGACAGTGTAATGTCAGAATAAAACCTTAGTGATCAGATCCAAGATACCTGACTTTGCAAAGCCATTCCCTCCTATTCCCTGCTCTGTGGGGAAGCAGGGGCTGGGGGATGACTCTTCCCCACCCAAGCAGCATTGTGCGCTGGTGGCACCAGCATCAGCCCACCTGGCAGAGGAGGAGCTTGGAAGCCCTGAATCTCTTCTGAGCTTTGCTTCCCTTGCCCTCCTGCACTGCTGTCCCTACATGGTTTTTCATTTTTTTTATGAAGTGTCAGCTTTTTTTTTATTTCAAGCCATACCCTGAAGAGAAGACAGATCTTACTTTTGTTAAGTACCATTCACTTGGTGAGTCTGACAGATCCCCTGAGCTCAGGCACACACCAGGCGTCTCCAGCAGGTGAAATGGGAGTACCCCCCACATCTCCTTTCACAGGGCTGTTCTGTGTAAAAAGAAGAGATGATTTCTGAGGCTATAGGTGCAAGGCTTGGCTTTATTTCTACCCTCATCTTTTCCTTATGTTTTGCTTCTAAGCATTTATGTGGAGGAACTGCTGCACAACACTACACATGTATTTGTGTGCTTGCTGGTGCGGCTCCTGTGACAAGTGACCAAATTGTGTTCAGAAACAAGGACCTCCCCTGCTTGCTTTTGGGTCCCAACTGAGACATTAAAATTATCTGGTCATGACATTTTCCACTTCAATATCCACTGGCAGTGGACATTGCCCAGGAGTGTTTCCTCCTTGTAGGCTATTTTCCATGTGAATGTCTCGCCTTTGATATAACTGTGTAATAAAGCAAGATTAAAAGGTGGAATATCTTTTCAGAAATGGAATCAAAATTAGAGGAAGACAGGTGCTGAATACTTCTATAAAATATAGGACTGTAAGAAGTTAATCTTAACGCAGATATACTTAAAAGACTATCAATGCTTACACATTAAACCTTATGAAATCACCCTGAAGGAATATTAGGAAACTGGGATTTCTTTCACTTCCCTTTCTGCTGGATCTAGACATTGATTAGAAGAGTATGAGAATGAAAAATCCTGTACTCCTGCTTTGCTTAGGGTCTGATGGCATCAGCCAGGACAGGGCTCATTTCCTGTTGCACCAAAGCCTGGTGCCTGATCCTTCTGGAGCCACTTCTCCCTGAGCAGAGGCACAGCAACAGCCTACCCCTGTGGGGAAGTGACTGCTGATTACTCAGGAGAAAATTGCTCCAAATCACTGTCCATCAACTGCTCATTTTCACAAGACACAGGACCCTCCCACCTCACTGTGCACTAGGTCTGTGGGATTTTGCAAGTGTAGTTTTGTTGTTCCATCTGCTGCTTTGGGAGGGATGCAGGGCTCTGCTTTTGCTTGCAGTTTCTCTTTCCCATCAGTATACATTAATGAAGTGGAATGTTGTTCTGCTGCAAAGTGCCAAAGTCCCTGGGCATTTACAGTCTGGGAATTGCTGGTTTTTACAAATGGTTTCTGTTGGGTTTTTTGAGACCAGGTGGTAACCATTGAAATAATCCATGAGCCTAAACAAATAAAGGGAAAACTAGGAACATCCAGTCTTGACAGATAATGGAATCAAAGATGAGCAAGCCTCATTTCTTTTCTCTTTTTATATTCAAAACTAATGTGTACTCATGACATTTCTGAAGTATGTGAACACTTCAGAGAACTTCACCGGAGCAGTGAGTGCCTTCAACAGGCTCTGATTGCCTCAGGACCCTGTGAATATATGTTTTCATTCAAGGTCTGTAGCCCTGGGATGCAAGTAGACAAGAGCATTTGTTTACACCATGCAGGTGAGACCTTTCCTTTTAAAACCTTTCTTCCAAAGTGAAGATGATACTTCCCTTTCAACAGCCCCATGGTCAGGGACCTCATATAAAGTGAGGAGTTTGTTTGGTGCTCTCCTCTGCCTGAGGACTGTCCAATCCAGTCTCTAGGAAAGGCCACTAAGCCTGGACAGAGGGAAGTTTTCCCTGTAGATGCATTTGACGGGACCCTCACTGAAGACCCACCACTGATAAGTAAAAGAGAAGAGAGGATGTCGGCATTGGAAAGGGACTTTACCACCTCCTGCTTCTATCCAAGTTCTACTGAGGTTCCCAAAATCTTTGTTGCTATAAATCTGGGATGCTGCTTTTCCCATTACTTGGATAAACAAAACACTGGCCATAATTTCTGGCCATTAAACAATTCCTTGTAGAAGAAACAAAACCTTTCTGGAAAATATTGCTGGTCTTTAAAGGAACAAAAATCAGAAGTTTTCCGCTGGGTCTGATAAATTGCCTCTGGACTTTCAACCTGTGTTTCTGGGCTCTTGTGCTGATCCTCCTTTTCCTGGCATTCTCTATCTTTTCACTGTTTTTCCATAGTCATATCATAATAATATTTTTGCATGTAAATAGCTAAATCTATCAAGAAGCTAGAAAACCAGGATTCCTTTTTTGCTTTCAGCTGATAAAAATTTTTCAAGAGAACATATCCTTTCAGATAATGAAGCTTTACAGAAATCTGCACTTTCCAAGGAATGTCTTGGTTTCCATGAAATGCGAAGAGGAGCCTTTCCTATCAGCCTTTTCCCCATCTCCCTGAGTCCTGGCATTTCTTATGTGACAGCTTTCCTGCCCTCCAGTTCTGGGGACACAAAAAGCCCCTGTTGTGAGAGTGCTTTGATTGTTTCAAGGCCTTCTGGTCCTGAAATAATACTTTTGGAAAATATTTTCATGGGAGCTGGTGAGCTCTAATCATCCAGTACTTCATGGTTCCTCAGCAAGTCTGGAATAACTTGCTCTTTTGCACAGACCTCTGTTGCCAGTGGTTGTGGTTTTCCCCATTTGCCTCTATTTCACCATGGGAAACCACAGAAGGGTGAGATGTACTTTGCTGGAAGAGTCACATCATTTTATAACACCATGTACAGTAGAAAATGAAGTCTCTGCAGGGGAATGTGATCTGCTGGGCAGAAAATCCTCCATCCATTGCACAAGAATTTGTTCTGGCCTGACAGATCCACTCTCACCCCAAGCCCTGCAGGCTGTTTCTTATTGTGCTTTTTCTCCCCTCACTTACTCATGCCTGGACTCCTTCATCTGTGCTGGCTCTTCCTGGCCAAGCTCTGCCAGCAGTCCCAGGCTCCACAACTCTTGGTGTGTCTCAGCCTTAACCTCCAGCCCAATCTCCTTGTGTAATCTCAGACTTTAGCTTCATTCCTTGCCTTTTCTCTTCCTCTTTTCAGCTTTTGAGCCCAGGTATTTTCTGTTCTGCTTCACCACCACCACCTTTGCTCCTTCTCCAGGTACTGCTCCAGCTCTTGCACTTCACAAACACACCACAGAGGCATTCACTGAACCACAAACCAAAGAATGTTTGCATAGAATTTTTGGTTTAGGTTTCCTAGGGTTTCACTGGACTTGATGAAAAATGCCAGTGGGAGAGGATCAAACAGGATCTCTGACCTGTGTTCTTCTGCCCAGGTAGCTTGTGGCAGCTTGTTTTCAACTGGGTGCAAAATGTCACAGGGATAGGATAAACTGGGATCCTGAGAGCTGCTTGTGGATGAGGCTGTGGAGCATTTGGCCTGGATTTTACACACATTTTTAGACTGTAAACTTGGGGTTGTGCTCAGGTGCCATGTGTGTTGGACTGGGCCTTTGCAAAAAAGCCCAAACTGTGCTGTGATAATTTCTTTGCATCAGTTTGCAGTGTTGGGGACAGCAGGTGAGAAAGGTGTTAGAGTGAAGTCACATTCCTTAAAGAGAAGGATAGCAAAATACAGCTCTGTATCTTCCTTCTCAGCAAGGGGTGAATGGAGAAAGGTGTATCTCTTGAGAATAAATCAACTCCAGTCATATACCAGACTTGGATAAGACATCAATCACTGAGTGATTAAAATATGAAGCACTAGGCAAGGGACCAAAGCTATTTCCAGTATAAGTGATGTTTTTCTATGCATTTATTCATGTTGAATTTGTCTATACATCTGTTCAGGCTTAGCAGAAAGTAAGACTTGAATTTTTCACTACTGGCCATCTTTCTTCAGATGGACTGTGGGAAGGGACTCTTCACTTTTCTAGCAGACACTGATGGCTGTTTAATGAGGTTAATATCAGTCAGGAAAATTACCATCAACATGTCAGAAGAAAAGATTCTGATAGATTTCCATTCAGCAGCTTTTACCATTTACCTTGAAAGTAGAAGAAAATGCTTCAGCTGACACTTTTTACGTTTTTTATGCTGCTGCTTTGATCTTCCAATGGAAATGGATCTATAATAGCACTAGTGACTTCCCTTGTGTCCTTTGCAGTGAAGAGACCTTTTCAGTAACGTGATTTCTTCATAAAAGGAAAGGGACAGAGTTCTCCTTATTCTGGGTCCCTGCACATTCCTCTCTTTCCTCTACATTTTGTGGATGGACTACCTCACAGCCTGGCTGAATGGTGTTTACTTTACAACTTGTTTTTGCAGCAAAAGAAATGAATTTTCTTGGCCTTATGCACCTCATTTTCACTCTGATACACTCTTCTGTTATTTTTGCAAAACAAAATTCTGCATGAGTGTAAATGAAGGCTCTTGTCAGTTGCATTTTTTGTTAAAAAAAACTATTTTCAAACTCACTTAATTCACTATTCTTCATTCAACAACAGGGGTCATCTAATGTGGTTGTGTTTTGAATAATATAAATTCAAACCCAAGCCTCATTTCATGATATGTTTTAAATGTGCTTTCATAAAATGGTTTTAAAAAATGTTGGCCATCTAAGAAAATGATTGTCATCAAAGGCAAGACCAAAAACATATAGACATTAAGATTTGTTGAAGCAAATAATTTTCTTCTAACTGATGTGGAAAAAAAGCCTGAAATACATCAAAGCTACCACTGAAATGGAATTCATTCTCATTTAAAAAAGATGCAACTTAGAAGTGTTCCAGTCTCTCAGGATTTTGAGTAACAGTTTGAACACTTTCATATGAATACTGATTAGAGAGCAGCAACTTTTTGTCCTGGAGTTGATCTTGAGACCAAGTAATACAGACGTGATACTTGAACAGAATGATTGAACAGAGATTTCTTCCTTAATTTTATGTTGTGTACAGCACTCATTGTGCTCTTCTTTACAGCCCTCTATATAAGAGATTGTGTTTTCTTTCATAGCATTTCCCCCCTGAATTGAAGATTTGTAAAAAATCTGGGATTCCTCAGAGACTGGTAAAAAACAACAACAAAAAAAGATGTTTCTCTTTGCTGAGTGGCCCCCTCTCCTGGAAGGACACATTTTAAGTTCCCTGGGCTTTGGAAAGTTTCAAATGAATGGTTTTTAATTTTCTGCATTAATTTTCTCAGTGTTAAGCTGCCATGGTAGTTGCTGGTGTAGGAGTGTGCTATTACCAGGACAGCTGTAGGGCTGAGGTAGATGGAGACCTCATTCCCCCAGGAAAGGCAGGAATTCCAGACTCATTCCAGAGCCTTGGACATGGTGGTGGTGAGCTCTGCATGTCTGACACAGCTGTTTGAGCCCTGCAGGCCTGGGAGATCTCCCTGTGAACTAAAAGGAAGGGCAGGCTCTAAGCTCATGGTCCTGCATTTCCCTGGGCTCTGTGCCTCAGGCATCTGAATTTGGGGCACTTGAATATTTTAGCCACTCAAATCCCTCATTGGAGCTACCTCATAATTCTGCATCCAGAAGATCCAGAAGGACCCAGCCAAGCCTGTTTCTAGGAGGGGCTGCCAAAGATGATCTCACATCCCCACAACAGAAATGGCATCCAGCACAGTTAAGGAGGACCTTTCTTTGAAGTACAAAGAATTGCTGTCATTAAATATAATAAAAAGTTATTTTACTAGAAGATGAGACATGGTGGGAAGCAGAGATGTGCAGTTCAGTGTGCAGTTCAGAGTGGAAATTCTTCAGAGGAAGAGGGTCTTTAACACTTGGGCATTGAAAGTGGACAGAAATGGGGAGGTGCAGAGGGAAAGAATAAAAAAACTTCATTAAATTATGATGTAAACAGACAAAGATTTATCTGATAGCATGAGAAAAAGCTCATCAAATGCAAGCTTTTTGCAAAAAAGTCTTTTGCTATTGGTACAGTATCTCCAGGTAACAAAAAGCTATGGCTGGAGCAACACAAATGTGTTTAAATGCTTTTTTTATGTCTAGTCTTGCTGGTTTATGTTAAGCAAAACACCTTTATCTGGAAATACATGATTTAACAAGAAAACATTGTCAGATTCCAAATATTCCAAATATTGGGCCAGTGCATTTTTCTGTCTCCTGGAAGCACTCCCTTCTCTCCAGCCTGCTCTAAATACATTTCTAACTTTTTTGGCAGGAAATCTGCAGCTCTCAAATCCCTGGAGAGAAAGCAAGATTTTATTATTTAACACACTCGTAGATGTGTCTGCATTATGTCTCATTACACTTCAGCACATTATTTAGCTTGGAAGATTGAGGCTTCTGCCATCCATGGACAGGGAAAATCTGCTTTCTATGTTTTAACTGTTATCCTATGTATGTTTTCCTGTAGGTGTAGCTTGTCATTTGTAAAGGGATATATATTCCAAATCTGTTGATGAGCATGGGGAAAATGAACTATGTCTCACAGCCAGCCCTTTTAATTATAGATTAATATGTGTATGCTACATAATGAGCATATCACAGATAAAGATCAGAAGGATGGCTGCTTTTTTTTTATGGAAAGAGTTTTGGAATAAATGTCTTCAATAAAAACAGAAGCATATTTTCAGCACCTTTTAAATCTCATAGCATTCATTTATGAAGTGATTTAACAGTTGATAGGAAGTGAGAAAATTATTTTTGAAGTGTACTAAATGGAAAAGTTTTAATTTGGTCTTATCAGCTAGTACAAACAAATATTCTTCTTCAAAGAGAAAAATACAGTCAAATAATTGGTTCATACATATGTATGCTCTTCAACAACAGCAGGGCTGTGTCCCTGCTATAGATACTGACTCAGTAAACCAATAATCTTGGTCCTGCCAAGAGGAGTGGCAGCACTATGGAGTGGAAGGTGAAAATCAGTATTGACACACTCAAGGTGGGAAGGAGCAGGCTCAGGGAGTTTAACACATTGCTGTAGTACAAACATGCTGAAGCTATGCAATAAAATACCCAGAGCTTTGCCGTGCATTTGCTGTTGTGCATACCCACTCTTAAAAAAAACCCAAAAAACTTTAATTCACTTTTCTCCAAGACCCTACAGCATTATGAAACATGATAGTGTGAAGTATTGGCAACTTCATGCATCTTAAACATGATAATGCAGACTCATATCAATAACTTACAGTTTACAGAGCAATTGTAAACTGTCAGCATAATTCACACAGAAGATTTTCCCAGAGAGGAGCAGCACAATGTCTGAGAGACACAGAAATCTTCATTTGTGTGGGAAAACTGAAAATACTGTGAGGGGAAAACAGAGAAATATGTTTGTGGTGTGTGTTGCCAGGGGAATATTTGTTTTTATAGAGGAGACAAATTACAGTGAGAGTAATATGAAATAATGAAGGATCCAGAAAAGGCTTATTGTCTGGGCATATTAGTCTCCAAAATAAAAAGAAAAAGTGGAATAGAAGACTGTAATATGATATGGTGTTATTTTTAAAATACAGTTCCTACAATTTGACCTGTAGGATTCAATATTGCTGTTACAAGCTTTAGCAGATACTTTATCTTGAAGAAAATAATGAGAAGAAGGTAATGAAAGTTAGTGCTGTGCTCTGAGTACACTGTCAGTCACATACATTTTCTCTGATTTCTCTGCCCACACTGTGTGGTTATGCCTCCCACTTGCAAAAAAAAAAAAAAAAAAAAAAAAAAAGAAGAAGCTATGACACCTAAATAGCTGTGCCTATAACAGGGGGGAAACATTTCAGAAATCTCTTTAAAATATATGTTGAAACACAAAACCAGCAGCCTTACCTTATATTACTGGCTGTTCAGTGTTAATATGTACCGCTGAAAAATGTAACATCAAGCTCAACACTGAAGTAAGAGGAATTCTGGCTACGGGAAACACTTTGAAACACTCCGGTGGGCTTGGTGGGGCTTCAGAAGACTCTAATCATTTCCAAGACCTTTAATTCCTGGAGTTTGTGACTCAGCAGTAACAGAGTAGGTGGAAGCCCAGGTGTTTTGGCTCACAGGTCATGGCTGAGGTGGGGACGTGTCTGGGGATGTAGTTTGGCTGGGCTTTGGAAGGGCAGGAATTGTGTGTGTCAGCCAGAATGTTGTGGAGCAGGGGTGGATTTCCGTGCTGCAGTGCTCACATACAGAGGTCTGTTTCTCTGCACAAACATCCAGAGGTCTGTTTCCCTCCACAAACATGCAGAGGTTTGTTTCTCTGCACAAACATGCAGGGGTTTGTTTCCCTGCACAAACATGCAGAGATCTGTTTCCTTGCACAAACGTGCAGAGGTTTGTTTCCCTGCACAAACATGCAGAGATCTGTTTCCTTGCACAAACATGCAGAGGTTTGTTTCCCTGCACAAACAGGCAGAGGTTTATTTCTCTGCACAAACATGCAGAGGTCTGTTTCTCTGCACAAACAGGCAGAGGTTTATTTCTCTGCACAAACATGCAGAGGTCTGTTTCTCTGCACAAACAGGCAGAGGTCTGTTTCTCTGCACAAACATGCAGAGGTCTGTTTCCCTGCACAAACATGCAGAGGTCTGTTTCTCTGCACAAACAGGCAGAGGTCTGTTTCCCTGCACAAACATGCAGAGATCTGTTTCCCTGCACAAACATGCAGAGTTCTGTTTCTCTGAACAAACATGCAGAGGTTTGTTTCTCTGCACAAACATCCAGAGGTTTTCACCCCACACCTGGAGCAGGGAGTGCCCTGCCAGACCCTGGGGAAGGCAGGATTTAGGAGAACCACACGGGGTCTTGACAAGGGGGTGCAGAAGCAGCAAGGCAGCTCTGTTGGCAGCTCCCATCATCTTTATATACTTCATTTCAGCTCTCCACATCTGCCTCCAGCTGGATTCTGCAGATGCAGTGATCTTCTGCTCAGCAGAAGGAGCCCTGTGTGCTCCTGCTGCCCTGAGCTGGCCTGAGGATGAGGCACAGATTACAGCTGCTGGTGCCCCTGCAGCAGGCTCTGCCAGCTCTTGCTCTGCTCTCCAAGATCATAATGCCTGAGGGTTTGGATATAAATGGGAAAATTATGGCCTTAAAGGAGATATTGAATATAACTGAGTGCAGAAAATAATCCATAAATCTGCATTATATGGGTGCCTGTTACATTTGTTAAGTTGATTTCACTGTTGCCTGCTGCCCTGAGCACTTTTTCCAGTTTATCCCTGGTTTCAAGGAATATCTTACAAAGCTAGTTCAAATTGTAAATTCATTGCAGTAGTGTCTGACTTACCTTAATGTGTGGATAAAGCATTTATTATAATAGGACTCAGGAATTGGAGCAGGCTTAGAGCATTCTCTCATTACTAATTAACACAACAAAATTGCCTCAGTACCTTTGCACAGAGGCTGGGGAATATTACAGTCATGACAAAACTGTGTAGAAAAGTCCTAATAAAATTGTATAGTACTCTTCCAAGAGGGATTTTTCAAGTACAAAATTATCACTGTGAGAAAATTCCAGGGCTGTAGTACAGCACACATCAAAACAATGGAGAGTAAGAAACAAAAAATTTCCAAGAGCCCTGGTTCCAACATAATTTTGCCCATGAAAGTGTCTGTGGCTAAATCTAATTCCATTTAAAGGACACTGGTTTTACATAACTCTGTATTCTTGGCATACATTTTAGAAGGACTTGCGTTTTATGATTGTTCTCAGTTGTGTTTCTTTTAATGGATATAGAAAGTTACAGTAGTTTTTTTATGCCTGCTTTATTGTTTTTAATGGACCTAAAGAAACCCACATACATGGAACAGCAAAGCTCTCTCTGCCCTATAGTATAACTTTAATTCTTTGGAAGGACTCATGAGGACAGTTGGGCAATTTTGTAAAAAAAATGTTTAATTGATTAGATACATTGCTTCTTTCCAATTAAAAAGGACAAAAAAGGGAGCTTGTGACTCTGAGCCAATTTCATTGATGTATAGAGCATAGCTAATATCAGTCATTATTGAGGTCCTGATTGTAGTGTGTGTTTTCTCACAAACATGATTATATGAAGCTCATTTGCATCACTAAATGAAGGCTAAAAATACCAAAACATTTTTCCCTGCTGGTCAGAGCATAGCTGATTCAATCACTAAAATACAGATAAACAAAAGTAACTACTCTGATGAAGGTAGAGATGATGAAGCACAATGTGCATAAGAAACCATTTAGCTGGTAGTATGCTCTCCAGGAGAAGAACCACAAAGCTCCTCTTTAAAAATCCCACCAGTCTATCATGGAAGTTTTTGTGTGGCAGCAGAAGATCTCAGAAAGCTTTACATTATCCCTCATTCAAAATTTATCACAGGACATGTTGGTGGCATGTGCTAAGGGACTGAACTGCAACGGGTGTGTAAGGAAAGGTAATTCCTGCTGTCCCCAGCAGGACTGATGGGCAGCTGCAGCAAGTGGTATAAGCTGTTGTTTGTCCCTTTTGCTGCACCAGAAGGCAGAGTCTGAACAGCCCAGCACTGCTGGCAGGGGTTTTTTTCCTTCCTTTGCTGCTTAATCAGAGTCTGCATAGATGGGCTCACTTCTCCAAGGATGAAGTCTGGGTCAAATAAAGAAATAATGGAGATCACTTTCAAGGCAGTGATTTGTTCCAGGCCTCCTCTTGGGGCCAGTGCTAGAGCAGTGATGCTACCAGAGACAGCCTATTAAACCTGTAGCTTTTTGAATGAATACATTTTGAATATCTCCTTGCTTTCCAGCTCCCACCAAACCTGTAAATGTTCCTGTCCAAAACCTCTAAACTTCTCCTGTGCTGGCAGCCACATTTTCAGTAGTAAAAGTATTGGCACACCTATCCATGTGGAAAACAGAAAAAAGCTTTGGGTCTGATTCAGCCTACTTCAGCTTCTCACTACATCCAATTACATTATTTAGGTTTAGTTCAAACAGTCAGAAATAAGCTTGAAATTGTGACCACATGTTCCTACAAGCAGAAAACATCTAAATGACTGGAATGGATGGATCAGTGCCTATTATTTCCTCTATAATGTATTTAGCTGTCATTTTAAATAATGTGCCATGACCTACAACCAAGCCTCCTCTTCCCCCAGATCCACAGGAAAATCTTCTGCAAATGTTACATTAATCATTTTTGTCAAGACTACAGATGAAAGGAGCCATTTGTACTTTATGACAGTTGGTAATTAAACATTTACAGTACTGTGCCAATATTTAATACACAACATAGAAGGAGCAAACTGAACAGAAGGTAAATCTGGCAGAGTTTAACGTGGAGTGATGCTGTGGGAATGTCCATGTGGGACCAGAACTGCAACACCACAGAGCAAGAGGCACTGCAATAAACTGTGGCGGCAGCAAACTGCTTTTCCAGCTGTGTTAGACTTCTTTATCTCTTCCCTGGAGCAGAAATGAGAAAAATATTTTTATCTTTTAAATGAATTAGAGAAACCAGGTAAGATTTTGGGACTCAAGATCACTGTCCACTTTTGCAAGGCAATAAAGCTGTACAGAATAAATGAGTCCCAAAGAGTTTCTTCTGGTTTTATGACTGCCCTGCTTTCTTTTTGTCCTCCATCTTGCTGAATTTATTGTAAAAATCTTCTGTGTCTTATTTAGGATTTCCCTGTTTTCATTTCTGCTGGAACACCAGACAAGAGTGTGTTTGTGTATTTTCTTGTTACTCTAATACCACTGCTGCACTTAAGGATGAAAGCTGTTTAATGTCTCTTACTCCCATTGAATAGATCAGAAATTATCCCATTTTTCACAAGGATTAGACTGCACAAATTGTCTGTGTCATCACAAACCAGATTCATCTGACTAAATGTCAGTGCACAATGTGCATGTCCACATCTGAGCTGTGTGCACTGATGTTTACTCCATGGAGGCAGAGCTACAGGGAGAACCATCTGCTAAAACAGACAATCAAGACAGGGAAAGTGCATCACATCCTAAAAGCATTTTTTTCCCTTTTTCATCTCTATTTTTGAGCCTGGATCTGGCTAATTCATTTTTCTCTTGTCTAAAGTAGGAGAAACAAGTCTAAACGGAGCATTTCTCTCAGGCATGTTCCCAGGCTTTGTGACTTGTTGAGTGTGTTCTGTACCCACAAATCATATTCCATTAAAAATAACCTCTCTGTTTTCTTCTGCACCATTATCAGAGCTTCCCGTGGCAAGAGA
Source organism: Serinus canaria (assembly GCF_022539315.1). Taxonomy (NCBI): domain Eukaryota; kingdom Metazoa; phylum Chordata; class Aves; order Passeriformes; family Fringillidae; genus Serinus; species Serinus canaria. The sequence continues at coordinate 58,940,357 of NC_066317.1, read as the reverse complement.
GATCCTTACAGCTATGTTGGTTGAAAGGAAAGATGAAATAAGAGTGTGGGTGTTCCAGAGAGATGGGGGTCCATCCCTAGAAGCAGTCAGGGCCGTATTGGATGGGGCTCTGAGCACCTGATCTAGGTGAAGGTGTCCCTGCTCACAGCAGGGGAGTTGGACTAGGTGACCTTTAAATGTCTCTTCCCACCCCAACCATTCCATGATTCTTTGATTCAGTATTGGGTCTCCATGGTATAACTGAGGGCATCCACTGATCTGTGTAATAAGTTGACACAGATAATTATATGCAGCATAAGGTAGAGCTTGCAGTCAGTGGAAGTGCCATGGACTATGGATAAGCTGATTGGTGCCATGATTTCAGTTTTTTGCAAGCAGTACAGTTTGGGAAATGATTGTGTGGCAACAAGCGTGAAATTAAAGTGTCTGAGTGAGCTTGCATTCATGCACAATGCTCTGTGCAAACATATTTAAGTAGATGCAATCTATTGAATAGCCAATCTCCTCTCAAAACCAGCTCAGTAAAGCACTGGCAAATGCACCCAGCAAGAGACAGATCAGGCTGCAAATATGTGGTAGAATCCTGCTGCTAATTAAATTCCATCTGCAGTAAATTCCTCCAATTTTTAATGCAGTCACTGATGATCTTGCACGATGTAGCTCTTTCATTTTACCCCTTCCATTCTATAAACCCAGGCTTCTTGGGAGCTGTGTGGGCATTGGCTGGCAGTGCAGCTGGACAGGAGAGGCTCTGCTGACCTGACATCAACATGAGACACTTCTGGGGAAGTTCCATCTCAGACTTTCTCTCACCTGTTCCTGTGGTCTACAGGCTCAAGACTGGAACAATGGCAATAAGTGCTCTCTTGGAACACATCTTCTGGTGTTGTATCATGCAAAAAGCATCTGATTTGGGTGCTAAAATAGGTACCAAAATGCATTAGGGCTGTAAGGTTAGGGTATTTACTTCACAAATGCCTTCCCAGCCTCAGTTAAGGTGCTAGCACTGTGGCATCATTTGTGGTTGATGTACAAAATCACCCAGAGTAGCTCTTCTTGCTCAAAATAAAGATTTTCTTTCAGATTCAGATCAAGGTCCAAGATTACCATGCATTTTGATTGGAACAGAACAATAGGTGTTTCTAGAAATAATCTGAAATCTTATCTAGTTTGGTCCTTCCCAAGGGAAATGAATATCAAGTTAAAAAAAAGAAAGGATGGGTGGGAAATAGTTTATTCTGGGCAATGAAATCTATCCTCTTATGACCAGAAAAATTTTGGGCCTTTGTTTGATTGTATGATAATTTCAGTCTATGACAATATCAAGCAAGAAGACCAACACCATGCTCGTGACAGACATAAAATCTTTACCTTTATACATTTGTAAACTGTTTGTTGTTGATGATATGGAACACTGTATCATTTAATGGAGTGATAAAAATCTGTATTTGTGAAAAATTTGTGACAAAATTACATATAACTTGAAACAAAATTTACAATAGATTCAATTACAAAGAACTTTGTTTTGTAAAAGAATGGAAATGAGGCTGTAAAAATAGATTATTTCAAATAAAATGTTTCTCACTTCCAAAATCCCAACCTATTTGTTTTAAAAAGTTAAAATGAAATGTGCTTACAGGTGGTAAGCAAAACAAAAGCACAACTAGACAGAATAAACATGCATTTTTTATCAAAATGTGGATGTACAAGTTGTAAAATATCATAAATGTTTGGAATTTTGGCTGCTGTTTAAAGTAAAAGAATTTCATGTCAGCAATCTTTTGACTAAAGTAGGTTTCTTTCTATTCAAGATAGTTTCATCCAGAATAGATCCATGAAAACAGAGACACATGTAACTTTTTAACATTTTATAACACCTAGTAATGGATCTGAGCAAATTCTTAATGTTTTTAGCTCTCCTTACCAAGCTGCTTTTCAACTCTGGCTCAGTCAGCCTATTGTTACAAATAAAAAGGTGTTTCTGATCCTGCATCCACTAAAGTCACTAGCAAAACTTTGACTTGGCCAGGGTCACACCTTTTACAACAAAGCAGAACACATGATGTTAAAGAACAAGGTGAATACACTCGCACTGCAACCTTTTCAATGAGTTTCAGGTATTTAAATGAAATTATTCAGTGTTTGGCCTATTTGACACTACATCAATGTATTTACATCATGTACATCTGTTATGAACTCAACAGCAGGTGCTTAGAGACAGCTGTGTCCAGCAGTTTCACAAAATTTCAAACCGGACCATTTTAATTAACAGAGAGATTGGGGGTAATATTAAAGCCTTCAAGATAAAGCTGGCCCCAGTTGTCTCTTGCAAATATCCAGGAATGTGGCCATCTTTGAGAGGCTGCCTAGTGAATTGTTTCAAGTTTTCTTCCAGGATTTTGAAAACAAAAGTCACACTTACTTAAAAAACTGTACTTTGCTGCTGATGGTCACTTTTCCAGTGGAAGAGTCAGGAGCAGAGCAGAGTTGTTTGTGGAGAATGTCAGCCAGTGTGCCGTGTGGGTTTGTCCTTGGCCAGGGATCCTGTTCTGGAGGGGCCAGGTGGGATGCAGGGGTGCAGAGGAAGGGGTGCAGGGAGGAGCCCCCCTGCCCTGCCTGTGTGGGAGCAGGGAGGGCTCACTAACTGCTGCAGCCCCTGGTGCAGCCCTGCCCCAGCAAATTGTTGTTCCGCCCGTCTTGGAGCTTCTCGTGGCTCTGAAGAGATGCTCTGCTATCAATGCTGGCAGTCTGTCCACTCTGATCCTGCTGTCTTCTTAACCTGCCAGAGGTTAAAAACATGGATAGAGCTGTCATGTGCAGGTAGCTGTACTGGAAGGACAGCTGCTGCCTGCTCTGTGGATAGCCACGTCCTCCTGGGTATAAAACATTCCTGCACCATTTCACCTGGACTAAATGCTTGAGCTTTATTGCTGCCATTTCCTCTAAACACTGATGATTGCTGACTCCTAAATATGTGCAATTAGGTCCTGGACAAATCCTGCTGCCCTTAATGCCTACCATAAAGAGCCAGCAGAGGATAGTGCTGGTTTTAGCACCTCTGCTCAGACTGCAACTTGGTAAAACCTCCAGGTAGCTGGAGGCTGATGGAAGCTGCTGACTGGGCACACAACAGCTGCTCCCCTCTGTTGTCCTACAAAATTATCAGTAACCTTCATCAGTAAAAGAGAAAAAAACATGAGATGAAAGTATTTTCAGTATTCCTCTTGTTATTACTTCATGTTATCAAAGCCTCATGAGTGGTGTCAAGGAACATCAGCAACAAAACCCTGTGCTTAAAGACTGCAAAGTTATCTTCTTTTGACATAATTTTCTGCAGAACAGCAACAGCCCTAGAATCACCTGCAGTCCCCACCAACCGAGTTATCAAAGAGCTTCTCAACATTTCTCCTCTACAGCTATCTCTGTGATTTTACTATGATTCATGTCATATTCAGTATTTTCCTCCAAACACTGTGTAAATATGTAACTTTCAGAAAAGATGGAAAGATTCATGGGGAAGCTATGTGGTGGGAACTTCTTTTTTTTTTTTAAACATGAACAGCTACTTTTTTGAACGATTTTTTTTCTCTGACTCTTTCTTTTCTCAAAATGGGAAATAGTATTCCTCAAAAAGGCACCAAGACTTGGCACCAGAGACATTATGGAAGAGCTCTTTAGTACAGCAATTATAAAAGGTTTATGTGCTATGTTCCAAAAAAAAATCCCAACTTTTCAAATAATACAGAATACATAGGAAATAGTCATTAGCAGGAAGTCATGCAAAAATCAAATTTCAAAGCTTTAAATACTTCCAGTGGCATAAACAATATGGAGACACCATACTGAACACTCAGAAGAGAATGTGATGGGACATGAAAATATTGTAATTAAACAGATGAATAAGGGAGGCTATTAAAGCAAAAAAAAAAAAAAAAAAAAAAAAAAGGAACACTGTGTAAAAGGGCAGACACATTAAATAAAAAGCTGTAAGGCAGACTGAAAACAACAAATTGGAGGAACAAATTGCCACAAGCATTTTTGGTGAAGTTTTTTAAGTGTACCAGAAATTCAATGGATACCATTGAATCTATAGGTCAGTGTATGAGTGAATTATTAGAGAATAGCACAGAAAATATGAGTCCCCAGCTGAAAAGCCAATTAATTATCTTCACCAGTGTTCATGACAAATGAGCTGAGGAAGATTCCTTTCCTTATGAGAAATTTGTCCATCGTCTCCAGTCAAAACCTCAGTGAAACAACTTTAAAACCAGTTGCTTAAATTAATGTTGACAGAGCATAAAGACAATGGATTTTCACCCTAAGCACTTTAAGAAAATTGTAATTTTTGCACAGCTGAATGGAGAGTATAGCTCTTCAAACTGTCTTGGCACCATGGAAGACAGCAGAGGAGATGATGTTGGTCATTTGCTGGTTTGGGGTGGTTTTTGTTTGCTGGTTGGTTTGGGGTTTTTTTAACAAGATCTTCAGAAAAGATCCAAGGGACTACCAGGAGAGCAATAGACTTCAACTTGAGACTTGAAACATCTCAGGATCTGAGCTACTGGCACAAGACTAATGGCTCTGTAGGCAGCAAGAGAAAAGAATGCAGTGCTTGGAAACTCATGTTGCAAAGTGTGGGTGGCAAACCTTGCAAACTGCTAAATAGTGCAGTGAGAAAAACTTTGGGTCCATAGAGATCTGAGGAATCATTGCATTGGGCTAAGACATGTAAGTGCTTTCTTCCTGGAATTGTCTATTTCCTTTGCTTGTAAAAGGCTGAAAAAGAAGGCATTTACTGCACGGCTCAATTTGAAAAGAAAATAAGAATTCTCTCAACATGAAGCAAGAGAACACCTATTTAAAAATTTTTTTTGAGAACCACTCAAACTGGCACAATGGTAGAATGTATGTAACGAGGACAGTGGAAAAAGGAGAGAAACAAAACCCATGCTGAGTTCAAAAGATACCTCTGGCCAGCTTCAATTTTTCTCTACAGAGGTGGTTAATAATGCTGATTTCCATTATTTTCTTTTATCCTGTTCTTACTCCCAGGTCTACTATTGAAACAGAACATTAGGATTTGGAAGTCTTAAAGAAATATATTGTTTTAGCAATGCTTGACTGTATTCCCTTTTCAGACACTTTTTCTGTATCTAGATTCACTAAGCATATTTCAAACTATTAAAGTAATGGGTTATTAACCTGATGATGAGGTTAAAAATAACTGCTATTTAACCCTTTGATATTTTATTAATCACTGTATTTAGTTATTAAAATTACATTAAGGTTGTCACTCTAGGGGTTTATTTACTATGGGCATACAAAAACCTGCTTACCAGTGTACCCTTGGGGCTGGGAAACTGGACTAAGAACCAGGAGATGCTGATTCTGTTTCCACCTCTGTCACCCTTTGGACAAATTGCAGCACATTTCTGTGTCTCAGCCTCTCTCATCAGATGTCAAGCAGCTGCTGTCAAGAATGATGGAAGCTGAGAACTTTGTGTCTCTAAGTGCTGCTCTGTGTCTCACAGGCCCGAGTGAAACAAGGAATTACAGTCTGGTGTCTGTGATAATTAGAAAAGAAGGTGGCATGTATAATCAACCAAAATGTAATTATACTGCATGTATAATTATGCCTGAATGCATTATTGAATATATAAAAATACAAAAGTAAAAGAACAGACTGGTTAAAAGCTAGCATGGAAAATAAAATATTGAACAGAAAAAGACTGATACAACTATAGCAGGACAGAAAGAAAATCACAAACATTTAATGAAAGCCAGTAGAAAACTTGGGACAGCAGGGAATTGCTTGCAGCTCAGCTTTGTTCTCTAGATGAAGAAGAATACTGAAGTTTGTCTTTAGGCTGCATAGTAGGAGGAGTTCAATGACAAAGAATGAAAAGTTGCAGATTCAACATAACTGTCAAAATTGCAGATTTGCTAAGATTAAGCCCTCCTACCAACACCATTGCAGTTTCAGAAAAAATAAAATAAAGCAAATGGTTTGTATTTCTCTTTACCTCAGAACTGCAGACTCAAGTCAAGACACAAAGAAATGTGTGTGCACAGTGTCTTCAGTTAAAATATTGGACTGTTACAGAGGTGAAATTTCTCTCTTTTTGGTGCATTCTTGATTCCTTGGTGTCAAGCCCAGAGCACTTTTCTGTCAGATGTTCTAAGCTTTTAAGAAATGTGAGTACCTTGACATGTCTTCCTGTAATCATGGCAAAATAAATGCAGTCTGGGCCGTTCTGTTCAGAAATGACACTAGTGCAATAAATCATTTGTAGGAAGCTGCTCTCCAGTGAATGACTTATCTTGCCTTTAAGCTGATGCAGCTACAGGCTGTGATAACTTTATAAAGGCCCAGGGAGAATGAATGGATTGAGAGAGACTTTGTAGAGGATCTGAAGTACCTGTTCCTGTGCTGAATACTGTTGGCCAAGAATAAATAATGAACTGGCCAGCTATGGATGAAGAAGTGAACAAGTGGTTCTAGTGGATGTAGTCATATGGAACACAAAAAACTGCAGGGAAAAGAGGATGAAAATGAGTTTGAACAGTGTCTGTTGCATTTATTCCATGACAGTTCTGTACAAATACATAGGGAGTCTCAGAGGCAATTATGCTGGGAACTGAGAGTGATCCTGTTGAACCAACAAAGAGTTTTCCTTCCCCTCACCACTGATCCATGCAATATTGATAGTGTGTGACACTGAGCATTGCAGACTCCTCTCCAGCAGCCAGGAAGAAAGAGGCTGTTCCAGCCATTACAGGAATGCATCAAGAACAGTAACTGAACCTCCAGTCAAATCTTGGTTTTTCAGTATTTCTGGCAAAGAGAAAGAGCCTGTGTGAACCATAACTTGGTTTTTAAGGTTCTTTTTTTCTCAATACTCAGATCTTATAGTAGCATTACTGCAGCATTGATTTCTGATACTGGTTCTTGAATCTGCCATCAGTCAGTGAAAGGGAATCCAGAGGAGAGGGAAAAGTCCAACCCCACTTCAGCAGTAGAGAGCACTGGCATCAGGCTTTGCAAGATGTGTCTGCTGTGTGTGAGAGCCAGGAGGAGGCTGTCACACTGCCTGGTGCCCGGTGTCACCTTTGTGCAGCTGATGCATTCCTCAGTGGGTTTTGCCAGGCTCTCAGGGTGAAACTGAAGCCTCAGAAATGCCAGGAGCTGTCTCAAACTGTGGGCCTGCTCTCTGCAACCATGAGAGGACAGAAGAGACTTTCCAGCGACAAAAGAGAACTCAAACCAGGCAGAGGTGCCCCTCCCCTGAGACTCCCACACTCACACCTCCTAAATAAAACTCTTTTTGTTATGAAAAATCTGCAAGTGAGCTTGCCAAAGTAGCAAATCAAGTGTCCTGAGTCTGCAGGAAACTGAACAGTCTGAGTGGGCAGGGGATTTGCTTTGCCATTTCTGGATTTAGCATTTTACCTCGGTTTCTTGATATTTCACTTTGCCTGAGAAAACAGATGCTTTTGCTTTTGGTCTGGGGAAAAGAACAACTTAATAAAATGAATTATAGAAACTCATTTTATTGTAAGAAACAAAAGTCTATTAATGAAAACTTTTATCTCCCTTGGGATAAGTCCTGAGAAATAAATAAATCTGTGGAATATTTATCCCAGTTACTCTTCACAAGGACTGAGATCAGAACAGATGATGGCTTTTTGAAATTCATGTCTATGTTGGCTTTTTGAAATTCATGAATCCTGGAGGACAGTTTGCTAAATAATCAGAAACCATCTCAGTTGTATGATTTAGCAGCTACACAGAAGCAATGCTGCTGGCTTGTGCAGATGGCCTTGCTGCAAAGCTAATTCTGAACATGTCAGAATCAGAGGAAAAAAATGACTGATCTGCCATGAGGAATGACTGTGCTCAGGAAAGAACTATCTGATCTACATGTCTCTGACCATGTCGTGTGTTTTGGCTACTGGATCACAGCTGCAGAAGTCACAAAGGGACTTTAAAAAAAGCAGTAAATGCCCTAACGTCCAAATCCCATATTTTTAGAATTAGTTGGCAAATAACATAGCCCTAGAAACTTTTCATTCTCAATAGAAAAGATCTAGCAATGACATTTTGTGAGGGACTTAAAAGAAGCTGGAAATGGACAGAGATAGGCACTATATTTATATCCCAGCCACAGAGAATAGAAACCTGGAAGTTGTGCCATATAACTAAAACTGCTGGATATTATCATGTTGAAAAACTTTCATCCAAATGATTTTTACAGGGTGGTATAATTCTGTAGAGGGACCCCACAAAGTAAGAAGATCCCAACAGCAGCAATGTCTCACAGGGATCCTGTCAGAGCTGGGGACACCCAGCACGTCCAGCCAAGATGGGAACAAGCTGCCAAGATACCTAAGGATGGAGTGAGAGATTTCTTGGCACTGAGGGCAGGCAAGGTGTCAGTTTGGTAACCACTGCTCTTTCCCACTGTTTGTTTCTAATTTAATTTTTATTCTGTGTGGTATTGATGCATCCAAATTTGTATACAAACATAGCCAAAAAATGCCTGGATCAATAACTCCAGCTGGTGAACACAATTTCTTCCTCAAGTTGGTGACTCTTTAGCTATTCCCACAGCACCACTGCCTGTCCCTGCTCACAATTAATTTGTTTGGCTGATAACAAAGCACTTTTACCAAATGGTCCAGAAATTGCTTCCTAAGGAACTGAAGTAGTTGGCAGCTGGTTATCAAAACAGGCTCCAAGGCTTGGTTCCACACAAAAGAAAAATGAAATGCTCAGCCCAAGGAGTTTGTCACATTTGTGGCAGTCTGGAGCTCCACAAACTATATCTCCATCCATCTCCTTTATTTCCAGTCAAAAGGTATAAAAAGGAAACTAAATGGGACTTTGGAGTCTAACTGTGGCAATAAGATTTCCTTATTGTGGAACAAGTCCAGACTATATCTCTGTGTTACTCACATTTTTAAGTGGTTTTATGCAGACAAACATGGTCTAGAAAGAAGTATTTGGACTGTGAGGATTCAAAAGGGCTCACAGTGGGTATGATAAAAATTATAACCACAAAGCTGCTGGGTAGTTTGAACTGTACATGTTGGAATATCCCTCTTGGAAAGGGATATGTTTTGGTTTACAGCTCAGTCCTAAATAATAAGTGTTCAGTGGGAAGTAGGAGGTTGACAGGTGGAAATTAATGATGCTGGTCATACCAGCTTATTTTCTGCATCAGCTCACCCAGCAGCCCCAAAAGGACTCTTCCCTTGGCTTGGCACTGAGGATAAATGTTCACAGCACCCACAACCTCTCATGTTTTAGCCAGAAGAAGAGTCACTTCCCCAAAATCACACAAAACCTGATCATTTAAAAAACCCCTGTCAAACCTTTATAGCAGCTCTTGCATTTTTGTAAAGCAGAAGGCATACTGCAAAAACTGGGCAAGGCTTTGGCAGGAGAATGTAGGTCCTGCAGTGCACACATGTCTTTTCAAAAATAATGGGCTGTATGCACGTGCATCTCACACTCCACTTGGAAAACTTCACCCATTATTTCTCTGCCATCATTTTAATATCGACTGCAGGCAAAGATAGTGGGAATACTGATAATGGAGCATGACTTCTGGGACAATGAGCAGCTTGGCTTGTCATCTGCTTTCCTCCGTCAAGAATAAGAATGGACTTTGATACACAGTCACTTAATAATTTTCTGCCTGCATGTTTTAAGGTTTGTCTTATAAATTTGTCCTTGCTATTTTTGTGAAAATGGAAGAAGCTGGCAGTGTTTTGCAATTGTAAATGATTGTCACTCTTTCTCTTATATCTCCTTTACTCTGCTCACTAATTCTCTTGTGCCAGGCTTTCATTCAACTATATCTTTCAGTGATATAAAGGTGAAATAAAGAAGGAAGGTGAAATAAAGAAGGAAGAAGTGAGCAAGGGGTTCCAATCAAGTTATTTTTTAACTGAATAAGAATCTTGGGAAGAGTGTTTTTACTTTTCAAAACAAAATAGCCATAACATTTGTCATAAAGCATTGAAAATTCCTAGATTTGCTTTTTTAAAAAAATAAGTTAGCAAAAATGAGTTGATTAGAAATTCAAACAATTTGATTAATTCATACTTTCATTCATAAAGAAGAAAATAGTAACTTTGCTCAGTGTAAATCTTAAGGAACAGAGTCAAGTTTGTCCAAATAGAGTTTAATCCTCCAATTTGAAAAGATGTGCTCTAACTCCATAACAATATATAGCAGAAATAATTGTCATTCCTGCTTACCTGGTAACCTGAAAATCTGACAAATTATTCATCCATTTCCTATTCCCCAGTGGTGTCTGGGAGGATTCTCATGGCAGGCAAATAGAGCACTGCACAGGAATGTAATTCCTGCATTTAGGCAGGGACCAAGGCCTGGGAGCTGAGTGAGTGGCACAGGCTGCCTCACATCCTTCTGAGTGATCCCTAACCTGCAAACCAGAATTGTTGCATTCCTGCTGCTTCTTGGGCAGCCTTTGGTCTATGATAACCCCTGAAACATGGAGGGATTTGCTTTAGAGAGTGATTTTGGCCTAGGAAAAAATTATGCCAGGGACCACGTTAACAATGGAGCAGTATGGAAGACTGCCTTTGAAAAATAGGTAGAAAACAGCAGTGAAGGTGGAAAATGCAGGAAAAAAAGGAGTAGAAATGAAGGAATGAGAGTTAAACACTTTTTAAATGATGAAGGATTCAAAAAAATCCCAACCATGGAGATCTAATTAATTAAACTAAGTAATTATATAGCTAATTAATACTATCTCAAAATACAGCTGTATAAAGCTAATTTCCTTTTTAAAAATCCCACTTTACGCCTAGCAGAGGAGCAGAAAGCATAGGAGAGTTAATAGTGGGCTTTTTTTCTTTTCTTTTCTTTTCTTTTCTTTTCTTTTCTTTTCTTTTCTTTTCTTTTCTTTTCTTTTCTTTTCTTTTCTTTTCTTTTCTTTTCTTTTCTTTTTCTTTTCTTTTCTTTTTCTTTTTCTTTTTTCTTTTCTCTCTGCACAGAGTGATCTCAGAAGTCTATTCAGGAAAACAGAAATCACTGAAAAGTGTATGAATTTTCTTAGCATTTCTGAGTAAACAAGGAAGGCACATCTTGCTCTGTGCTAGAGGAAGTTTGGGGCAGACCAGGGCAGAATCAAGGAGCTGCTGAAGCAGAGACAACACTCATCACTCAGCATCTTCAGAGCTGAGTCACACAGCTCCAAAGTGAAAATTAATCTGTAAATGGAGATAATTTCCCCTTGATCTGCAGTTGGTATAGAGAAGCAATGTGTGCAGAGCAGCTTCAAATGGAACACAATGCTCCCCACTGTCTGTGTTACTGCAGGTGAGTGCTTTGGGAAACCTGGGTCCAAGCAGTAATTCCATCTAACCAGTAGCCAAGAGTGGATGTCCTGAATCTTTGGCACCTCCTTGAAAATGTTTCCAGCTGTGGCTTGCTTGTTCTTGGTCTCCTGCTCCCATGGCTGTGGGCACACAGCCAAATGCAGCTGCCTCCCAAGAGATGCTTTGTGCTGCCTGAGATGCCCTTGACTACCTGACACAGAGAGGGTGGTCAGACCCCAGGGCACCTGTGCCTGCAGATCTGGGATTTAGAAATTATCTGAGGGCACAAATGTGGGATGGATTTTATGCCAGCTAACTGCAGACAACTGAAAGATTGGTTCAGGCTCTCCCTACAGGGTAAACAGAGTCACCAACCTGGATTAATTTCTTCAGGTCTAAGCTATCCAACATACATGTCACAGATCAATCTTGGGAGAAACAAGTCTCTCCTCACTGAGTACTGAAGGAGCTTAAACTAAAGAAATTATTTATATATATATTAATTTAAAGGGATACAGGCTTGTTGCAATTCTAGAAAAACACATATGCCTTCCCTCTTTGAGGAACAGATTCAAGACCCTTCCTGTTTAGTGGCTCTGCAAGCTCAGCACAGACTGCCCTGCTTAGCAGAGCCAATTTACTGCTGGATTAGAGCTCATTTGTACCCACACAGTTCAGGTGAGCAGAAATGGAATGGTCCCATCAGTCTGTAACCCAGCACAAGGTGATGAACCCTGCCAAGAGCTGGGTAATGAAATCACCAAGGAGAACAGGGCTGCCATTGCCTGTTCATGCATGCAGATGTGCCTGTAGTGTATTCAGGCTCTGGCTCTGCCAGGAGTGGCTTTGCTGCAGGACTTGGTCTATATCTTGAAAAATACTTGGTCATCTAATTCCCATTTATTTCAGATATCTCTGAAAAACCATGTGTACAGCCTGTGGGTAGGAGCTGTTCTCTGTCTAACCATATTTTGCTCAGCTGTCTTTGGCCCCAAACATGCTCTCTTGGTACCAACAGATTTGACAGAAACAGCCAAAATCTCAGGTCTGTTTTCCTAACACACTGTGTTGTTGTATGTGTTTGGATAGCTCAGTAGACTACCAAGTAATTCTTCAAATAATTATATTTTAATTCATTTAAATTTAAATGAATGATTTTCAGATGAAAAGTTATGCTTTATTACAGCTGAATGTAAAAAGTAAAATTTTGGGGGGCAGTATCCCCATGTAGCATATATGCCTTCTTTTACCACTGACACTCATGGCATTTACTGCCACCCTTTCCAAAAATCCTCAGGGAAACATTCTTAGAGTTTGGATAATTGATTCAGGTTGATGGTTCCTGCTGAGTAATTACACTCAGTAAATGGCTGTGAATATAATTTTCTATCAACCAGCAATTCATAATCAAACCTAGCAGGCTCAGGTGCACTCACAGTGTGAGTGACATGTGAAATAATGGTGTGCAGAAGGCAAGTGAAAAACTGTACTGGGTGCTCTGGTATACTGACTTGTACTGTCTTGAGATCTGAGGTTTATCCTGGGATTTGATAAAGCAAAATAAGTAGACATGAAGTAAATAAATGAAGACTTTAAGTGATGCAGAGTCATTTAAGAAAGTGTGACCAAACCAAGTGACTAGCACTAACATTAAAGTCAGGTTCAGGTGAGTAAAATAGGTGTTTCTTAGAAGTGGGCTATTGTCTCTTTAAGACCAGGTGCATCCTAACCTATGTCTGCCTTGTTCAGGCACATTTTAAAATGTGCACAAAATTTCTAGTTTAAAGTGTTTGCAGATCCACATCTGCAAGGAACAGGAGAGCACCTATGAAGTTTCCCAATAACATACTGTGTTTCAGACCCTTTGTGATGAAAAAAATTTCAGGGAAAAAAATTTCTTTCTAAGTTGCCAAAATCCAGTTTTAAGACTATAGGCACCTGTCCAGAAATGAGGATATTTCTCAGCAGTGTGGGCCAACCATCATTTTAAAAATACATTACTTTCCTAGCCTGCCTTTGGTGTGTGTCCTGCAGGGTGTAGGCTCACCCTTTTGTTCAGCAACCTGCTGATCACAGGGAGGTGAAGGGATCCACTCTGTAGCAGTCCATGAAGAAATGCAGTCTGTGTGAGGAAACTCACATTGGAGCAGGGGAAGAGTGTGAGGAGGAAGCAGCAGCAGCAGAGACAACATGCAGTGAACTGGCTGCATTCCTCATTGCCCTGTGCCCCTGTCATGGAGGAGGCAGAGGTTTTGGGAGTGAAGTTGAGCCCAGGAGAAGGGAATGTGGGTTTAAGACCTGGGGTTTATTTCTTACTATCCCAGTCTTTTAGTTATTTGCAATAAATTAAATTAACCTTCCCCAAGCTGAGTCTGTTTTGCCCATGACAGTAACTGGTGAGTGATCTCTCCCTCCCTGTCCTTTCCTCAACCCATGAGCCTTTTGTTGTATTTTCTGTCCCCTGCCCAGCTGTGGAGGGCCATGATTGAGTGACTTTGGCAGGGACCTAGCACTCAGAGCCAACACACCTCTAAAGTCAGTCTGGATCTGCCTAATTATTTGATAATAAACATTCTCAGGCTGGCATATGTATCTGGGAGTAAGCAGGTTCAGCCCTGCCTTCTCACAGCACCAACTTCCAGGAACTAAAGGCTGTGAGTTGCCAGGGAACAGCCCCAGGCTGCACTCACCTCTCTGCAGGCTCATCCCTCTCCACCTATTTTTTTTATGCAAGATTTCTCTGCCCCAGTCCCAAACTTGGCTCCACAAGAAATCTGATCAGCTGTGCAGCTCTTTCATCCCCTGTAGCATGGACTCCCCAAAAGCAGACTGAGCCAGGAGCTCACTTGTGATTGCACAGCACAATTTGCAGCCTTCAGTTAATCACCAAAGCCCTGCACAAGGTGTGGGAAAGGTGGTGCCTAACACAGGGACCCCCAGAAGCCACTCCACTGAGCACCATGGCCCCTGGGCCAGTCAGCGAGGTCTGAGCATGGACTGAGCCCCAGGAGGGACACAGGAAAACCACCTCCAAATGGGAGGGCTTCCCAAAGGATGGGGGATGTGTCCTGGAACACAGCAATGGACAGGCTGAATCTTACCTAAATCTCTTACTGACCTCCTTCTGCATTTCTTTTCCTATTTCCAGAAGGTTAGATATATATATATACATACATACATACATACATATATACACATATAAATGTACACATGCATACTTGCACATATACAATATATGCATACTTGTATGCATAAATATGTATATTTTACTGTTCAACCCCTGTGAAAATGGAAACCTTGTAAGCTGTGAGAAGCCATAAATGTACACACCCAGCAATTCCAGCTAACAGAGATTCCCCTCTCTCAGTGGCCCATTTCAGACATCAGTGCAGGATGCTGACCAATGACCTGAGTGGAGACAAATCTCTGTTGTGGCATATTCCCCTGGCTTCTGACATTTCCAGATTTCCTGAACCCATGACTGCACTAGAAGCTTCACATCTCAAGGACCTTGAGGGATTTTTTCCCATTAATTTCTCTAATCCTATTCTGAATATTTTTCTATGTTTAACATCCAAATCACCATTCAGCAACATGTTGCATTTCACAAAAAGAGCATGGTTGATTTTCTTATTAGCCTGCTGCCTGATAACTTTGTGACCTTGGGTTACCACAAAGAGTGAATAATCACTGCTTAGTCATCTTCTCAATAAGTTTCAGAACATGTTATTATTTATCCTGTTTCTGTCTTTTCAGTTGCCTCTTCTCTGAGTTTAAATTAGTTCAAGTTTATTAAACCCTTCAAGATGACCCATGTCACCCCCCTGGCCAATCCTGTTTTTCTTGAAAACTTTTGAAGTCCTTTTTAAGATTTTTGAGATAAGGAAGCAGAGCTGTAAATGGAAGATGCAGTTTTATGTGTATGAACATATATTTATCTGTAGATGTTTTTTGCAGGAACATATCAATATCTTTCAGTCTTCCACAAAGCACTGTGCTATCCACAGTCTTTTCAAACTCTCCCTCCCTCATAACTGAAGCTGATTTTGAGTCTATTGTCCTAAATGTAAAATTTAGATTTTCTTCAGACAATATTTGCATTTATCAGTACTGAATTAGAGCTGCCATTTTCTCTCCCTGTAGCTCAGAACCATGGCTATCATTACCTACTGCAGCTCTTTTCCCTCAGATTTAGTTGTGACTGCTTTGATATCATAAATGAAGTTTGTGACCTCAGCATTCACCTTCCTTTCCAACTCATCTATGAATGTGTTCAACAGACACATGGACACCAGAGTGAGTGGCAGTAATAATCTTATCTCATTAATGGCTGTTTCTGCATTGCTTCACCAACTGGACACAAATTGCTGCCTTAAAACAGGACAAGGAGTTCAGTCTCCATGACTCAGTTTATGAAGACTCATAACAAGTGAAAATTTATGCTAGTGTGGGACATAAAGAGAGATGAAGGAAATTCCCTATGACAATGGAACAGCCATGACCTGTTATGCAGCCTTCATTTATCACAGATATGATTTCTCCCATGTAACCTGCTAAAAAAAAAAAATGATACTCACAATTATAGAGCTGTGCTTCCCCTCCAAAGTCTGAGGTGTACAAAGGAAGACTCCTCTTTCCTCTGCCTGAGAATTGACTTCCAATTAGTTTTATGAGTTGTATTTGTGTTTAGTTTTCTGTGAATAGAAACTAATTTCTGGCCTCCAGGGCTGAGGATCTCCATCTGTTACCCTGATCCTTCCAGGACCACATTTCAAGGTGGAGAATGTACTGACAGATGCACTCCCAAGCAACTTTCATTCCCAGAGTTGGATGGTGGAGTGTAGCCATTATAATGACATCAGTATTTGTTTAGGAAAACTTTCACCATTTTTCCTGGAAGACTTTCAAAATGAGATTCCAGATACTGATTACCCTTTGTGGTTTTTTTATCACCTCCATGAAATGTGAAGGGAACACCTTACTGAAGCAATGGCATTTGTCTGACCACTCCTTTCTCCAACAAAAGTGAATTTGAAGGTATACCTATAGAAAATTACCAGTTTGGATCTGCTGTGCTCAAACTTTTAGGTAGCTTGGCTCACTAAGAAGAGAGTGGCTTTTGGATTGGTAACTCTAAACCAGTAATAACAAGCAGAAATCAGGCAGAAATGAAAGGGCTCGTGTTGGCAAGCAACAGCTATTACTGCCCAAACACAAAGCAGGCTCAATGCTCACATTCAGAAAAGCATCTTTCCAATTGCAAGAGCAATCTCCAAAAGCAGACAGATCCATTACAAAAGGGAGAGGAAAGGTTCGGTGAAGAGCAGTGTAACCACTAGAAATGCTCAGAAAGAAGTGAATTTGAACTGAATTAAGGTCAGCAGAAGGGGCAAGAAAAGGACTGCAGCCTCATCCAGAAAGCATTCAGACATTAGAAGGATGATGATAAATATCTCCAGAAACACTAAGAGAAATAAAATAAGTATTAAGGCAAATACATTCAATGAATTACTGCAAATCATTATGAATATTCAATTTCAATCAAACTGAAATGAAAGAGAGTACTCAGGGACTCTGGATTTGAATCTTAAAATACAATTAAAAGAAAAAGAACTAAAATGAGAGAGATAATAAATTTGATCTTATTAAAATGTAGAGAATATTAAGTAAGCTTTTTATCTATGATATGGAAAAAAATCAGACAACAGGATTTTAAGCATCTTAATATGCTTAAATTATGCTCCCTCAAGTTTTGGTGTTTATTCTGGGAACAGAGAGCTGTCTGTTCACCTCGAGCTGTGCAGGATCATTTATAAGAGAACTTGATATGCTCAAATGGAAGGAATGATAGCAGGAAAAGACAGAGTAATGTGCTTCAATTTGGGCCACACTTTTTAGTGTGCTAGCATTGAATAAATACTGAGAAGAGGAAGAAGGTGTATCAGTACCTAGGGCAGAGACAAGTCTGTTCAGATCAGTGGGGACAAGACAGCTGAATATCATAACAATGCTACTGCAGCATATTGGTATTAAGTAAAAAACCTCCAAATTCAAAATCACTAGTAATGGTTTGAAAGTTTTTACTGGAATTATTAAAAACATGAATATTTTCCTAATCAGTTCATTGCATTTGTTTAAATAGTTTTGCAGAATTCTAACCCATTTTCATGTACTTTGGCTATATGAAATATATATTCTTCTCACTAAAATGCAGATGTTTGATATTGCTTTCTTTAACAGGATGATAATTTTGATTATATTATGAGGCATCTAACTGAAGGATTATTCTGCCTGATAAGCAAATATTTCTTGTGTTTTCTTCTCTCTTTGATTTCTCACATCTAAAAGGCATCTTTCAGGGAGAAGAAGAGGCTCAGGACCATGAAGGGTAAGAAATTTGACTTCATTACTTGCAAATACTGTGTCTTTTTCTAAATTTCTGGTAATTTCAGGTTTTAGATATTCATAAAGAGATGTAGTTGTACGTGAAGATCTGTTTAGTGATAACAGCACAAAAATAGCAAAATAATCTCTGCTCATCTTTTTAATAAAGCTGCAAGGAAACAGTGTGGCTTTATCTGTACAATCTCCCTCACCACAGATACATACACAAAATTTAAAAAAGAACACTTGAACATGTAGCCTACAGCTTCTAAATGATATCAAATTCTTGAAAAATTGCTGGCAGGTCTATGGAAATACACATTAAGATACTGCAAAATGTTTGGTGCTGCATTTCTGGATATAAAAAAATATCTATACACAGAAATGGAATTAAAACAAATAGGAGCCACAAAAAGGAGCTAAACAGATCCCTGAAAACTACTTCAGATAACATTTTCAAGCTAATCAGTGTGTGGACCAGTTATATATCAGAGTTTATTTAGTTTAAGTGTTCAAAACTCAGAGACTACACTGACACTTTTAACAATAGAAAACAAATCCTGAAAAAGGATTTTCCTATGTTATTTTACTTTGGATGAGGGCAGGGTGTGCCCCTCTCTTGTAGGCACTGGAAGATGATGTCACTGTGGACAGATGCCATATCCCCATCTCACATCAAAGCACACACACACACACACACACACACACACACACACACACACACAGATATTTTAATTTGCAGCTCACATCCACTGAAATATTCAACAGAAGACACCCTCTGATCAGAGTTGTGTAAGGGATTCAAATCTAACTTTCCTACCCACTGCTGGCAATCACTAACTTCATGTCTTTGTCCATGAAACCTTTGCTTAAAACATTCCTACAAATACCAGTTTTTCATTACTTAAATACAGAAAGCAGCAGAATAAATGTGCACATTCTGTCTTTGTCTTCATTAACCAAAACTTGTAACATACTTCAGTCTCTTCCACTATGTTTAAATTCTTTTTAGCATAGTGGGCCTTTTCCCTGCCTCCCCCTGCTCCTCTTGCCTGCAATCTAAGAGTTTCTGATGGTTTCCTGAGCTGCTTGAGAAGAAAGCAAGTGTGACACATTGCAAGATTTGCAGTGTCTGCTGCAGGATGAAAGACACACAGTAGAAAAGAGGCACAGTGTAGAGCTACCAGAGAGGCAAAATCAGATTTTGCTTTTCATAGCAGATATTTTACAAGTGTTGAATTGCAAGATGTTGTGTAACTGTGATGGCTAGCACCACAAAATTAACTGTCTATTAACACCTGACTTTATGTTCCTCAGTTAGAAGCATCTAATTTCTCCCCTTGCATTCTTTTAGTTTGGGGAGTCTCATTTTTTCCCTTGAAAGACAGGCTATTTTTTTCTCCATCCTTTATTAGGATTTATGTAGTGTTCTGTGACACTGAAGTAAACTGAGCAGAAGGCTTAAGTGACAATAAAATGTAGATTTTTGCTGCTGAATCTAATGAAGATCTAAGGAAATATGCAGATACTTTCAACAGTTACTATGTAGAGGAACATGGAAAATATCAAAACATCTGGCTGCATTAATCTGAGAGTGATTTAAAGGCCTGTTTGGGATTGACATCTCATCTAATGATAGAATCACATTTTAATAGGTATTACATTTGTAGGAACAAATGGTTCACATCTTTCAGCATCTTCAGCTGTTCCTAAGAACTGGATGGGCCATGTGGCTTTGGAAACCCATGTAAGCACAGCCTCAGCTTGTACACCCAGTCCTGAGGCCACAGAAGGTCAAAGGAAACCCACCCTGAGTTCCTCTGTGTGTACTGTGTAGTTTCTGGTATGATGGCGTCTGTGCCTGCCACTGCCCCTGTTTTGTTCTCGTTACCTTGAATTCACTTTGCAGTGGAAACATTTGACATCTGCTCCCCCCCTTCTTAACATTTTTTTTCCTTGAAAAATATTACAGAAGTCTCTCCATGTCTTTCTTAAGCTCTGATGCAATTTAAAAGAGAAATGGTTGTGATCTGGCTTTAGACAATGCAGGATCTCTGATAGGTCAAAACTAAATAATCTTCCTTTGCCTTGTCAAAGCCAATCAAACAATGACCAAAACACATGCTTTTCTGATTGAAGTGCATCTGCTTTACTTTTTGCTTCCATTTTACTAGTACTCCATTTAAACTTGATTTCTCATCAGCCTCTCAGAGTTCTTTATAGCTTGTGTTGTTACTGTAGTTGTGCAATATGAAACAAACAAACAAAAAAATTCCTATGCATAAGAAGATTTAAGAATAACACAGTAAAATCATGACAAGAAACATTGTTCAAGGTGGTGAACACACCAATGAGATTTTGAGTGTCTTACAAAATCTGGTGTCCTAACTTCCAAAAATTGCTACACATTGGATGTACTTCCTTTATGACTCTAGGGTAGGTGGGAGACTCACACCTGGAAATGAATGACTTGGATGAACAGCTTCTAACAAACTCATTAAATTGATTAACCAGTGTAATATTTTTCTAATCTTGTTACTATGATCTTAATAATTTTGAATTTTGTGGGTTACACTACAAAGTTCAAGCATTCACTAGTTCAACTGATTCAAGGAATCCACCAAGAGGCTTCTTGGAAGTTTCTATGGGTTGACTTGGTCTGGGCTCTCTTCTTTATGGCTTTTACAGAAACCAGGGGCTTTCTTGTGCTAAAGACCATGCAAAATAACATGAAGAATCTGCTGGACCTTCCATTTCTTTCTAAGACCTTGTGGTTTCTGGGAACAGTCTGTATCAGTCAGAAATGTCCCACAGGTTGTAACAGGAAGAAAGGTAGATCATGGCATAATTTCCTTCATGCTACTGTGTGAACTGTGCAAAGCTGACAGCTCCTTTTCAGTTTTAATTACAGAGACAGTAATTAACTGAATTGTGTGCATTAAGTAAAATAGTCACAACTTTTGAATTCATTTTCAACATCTCACAATTCTATTAGAAAGTCTTGCATATATAATTAGATCAAATAAAAACATGGAATACACTTGAATGAAACGCAATAATTTGACCAAAGACACAAATCCATTGTTATGACTTGTATCTGCTAATACAAACAGGCCCACAATGACTGCATCTCAGAGGCAGTAACTACGAGAAAGGCAGTGCATTAATTGAAGCAGGAATATTATTGATATCCTTGGGAATCAGTCTTGTGCTTCTGTCAACCCTGACTGACCCTTAGATTAGAGGTTCTTGCTTCATGTTTGGTAGAGGTGTAATACTTAGCTTTGTTGAAATAGTTAGTCTTGGAATACACTTTTTTTTTAATAGTGGGGAAGTATGATCAGCTTTACCAAGTCAAAACAGTGCTGTTCATAGCATTAAAAATTCATGAGTTATGACTTCCTTGTGTTTTGTTTGAGTTGTGAAAAAGCAGTACCTTTTATTGCATTCCTCTGCTTAATTACTGACAGTTTCTCTGGGGAGTTCCAGTAACATTTACCTCATATTTCTAACATACTTTCATCACAAGATCTTCTGCTTGCTTGCAGAGATGCAAGAACTACAAAACCATCACACCAGAGACTATAAGAGGAAGAAATCAATGGAAATCCAGTCTTTTAGGCTCTGCTGCTGTGATCATTAATCACCTTCCCTTACACTATGAAAAAAAAAATAGTTCTCAATTTAATTTTAGTACTGAATGCTAAAGAGGCATTAAGAAATGCACTTACTTCTCTCTGTTGAATATGATGAATTCTTTCCTAACGGTTTCCAAGCACTGCTGCAGGTGTACGTTCTTTAAAAAACAGCATGAATAGGTTGATTAAAAAAGATGAGGAACCATAGACAAAAATCACAACAACACAAACAACACTGAACAAAATGCTTATGAATGAATGCTATCAAGAGGCAATTCGAAGACTCATTAAATTGGGCTGTGATAGCACAATCAATCTCATTCTTTTGGAACAAGTTCCTCACAAAGAATTCCTGAGGATTTTTACATCTGATAGCTCGAGGAAGAACAGCTTGCATGAACATTTAAAATCATTAGGAGTAGCAGCATAATTTATAAAACCTCACTGGGATGATAATTCAAGTCTGGAAATTATTATTAATCTTCTTGGTACTCTTGACTGTTCATACAATGCATCTTTCTACATGGCACACATTAGTCAAGAGTGGAAGAGACAGCTTTAACATATTTATAAATAACAAGACTTTTCATTTTGGGTAGTAGTAGCGAATAAATACTCTTTGTTACTATTTGTCCATGTGTGGGAAGTGTTTTTCGCAACTGGCAACAGTTTTTCATACTTTAAATGAGCATCTGTGATAATCTTAAAAATTATTATAGCTTAAAATGTTGTTACTATTTGACTGAAATAAATGGTTGCTTTTCATCTTGCTTTGGAGACGATTTATGCAATGTATAAAATGACAGAGAGGTTGAGTATATTTTCAGAGGTGATAAAGCTGAACATAACTGAGTTTGCCTGTTAGAGTGTAAACAAAATGCCACTGATGGCAGTCACAGTTCCCATCTTACCAGTGGGCAGGTTTCCTTAGCTCCATCTTTGGATTTGTTTTTGGCAAGTCGCTTTTTCTTTTTATGGAGAGGCTTGGACTCCAAAATCATTTCTTCAAGTTCAAATGTGGGATCACAGTTCAGTCTTCCTTTCTGGTACAAAAGGATTCAAAGTTACTCTTTGAAGCATCGTTGTGTTTTTTAATTTGCTTGGCAAGTGTTAACACCAGTAATAATGAACAAGCCCTTCAACCACAACAGTAAAATGAAAACTGCCTTTATAGGCCTGAAGTGATGCTCAAAGTTTAATAAGGGAGATAAGATAAAAATCATATTATAAAGCAATTATAAAGAGTTAGATCCTCTTTCTAGTTATAAATAGATATATTCCTACAGTGACAAAAATTATGTTACCCCAGTGAGAGAGATTAATCTGGCCCAGGGTCTTCACCAGAATATCAGTTAGTGCTGTAAAGTAATAGTGACACCAGTAATAGTGCAGAAGAGCTTGGGAGTACCTCTGAGACCTTGTTGAAATCTGATTTGCTGAAGTGTTGCAGTGGATTCATTTAATTAGATGCTGTCCATGAGAAAAAAAGGAAGGAGCATGCCTGTTTAGGTTAGCAACATTCATATAGAAAAGGGTTCACAGTGTTATAGAATCCCAGGTTGGAAAGGATCTCAAGGATCATCTGGTCCAACTTTTCTGGGCAAAACCACAGTCCCCAGTCTGGACAAGATGGCCCAGCAACCTGTCCAGCTGAATCTTAAAAGAGTACAGTTTTAGGGACTCCACAGTTTCCATGGGCAGATTCTTGAAATGGCTAATTGTTGTTGTGAAAATTTTTGCTCTTGTATCCAACTGGAATCTTCCCAGGAGTTAGTCATACCCAATACCTCTTGTCTTTTCCATGTGACTCCCTGTAAAAAGGCAGTCTGTCCTGGTAGCTAACCTTTAGGTAGTGAGGCATGGTGATAAGGTCTCCCCTAATCCTTCTTTTCTCAAGGCTCTACAAGCCCACTTCTCTCAGCCTTTCCTCTTGTGATCTATTTCCCACTCCTCTGATCATCTCTCTGGCCCTTCTCTGGACCCTCTCCAGCCTGTCCACATCTTTTTGTGTAATGAGGACCAAAACTGAACACAGTATTTCAGGGGTGGCCTGGCAAGTGCTGAGTAGAGTGGGGCAATGACTTTGTCTCTGTTGCACTTGTTGATGTGAGTCAACATCCCCTTGGCCATGGCAGCACCCTGGTCACTCACATTGAGCTTGCTGCCCACCCAGACCTCCAGGGCTGCTGGAGCTGTTCCTCAGCTGGATAGATCCCACCCTGTGCTACACCTCTGGACTATATTTTCCCAGGTTTAAGACCTTACACTTGTTGAACTTCACAAAGATCTTGTCAGCCCACTCCTACAAAGGTGTTCCTGCAGGGTAGTTCTCCCAAGATGTCCACTCTCCCACTCAGTTTGGTATCATCAGTGGACTTCCTCAGGGTACACTTGACCCCACAATCCACATCACTTGTTAGTTTTAAGTGTGTTGGACCCAATATTGATCCCTGGGCAACCCCACTTGTGAGAGGCTCCCAGTTTGAGGAAGAGATATTTCCATCTCCCCTGGGTGCAGCCCATCAGCCAGTTCCCCACCCATTACATGGACCACTTTTCTATACCATAACACATAAATTTCTCACAAAGGAGACAGTGGGAAACTGTCTCAAAAGCCTTAGAGAAATCCAGGTAAACAATGAGAACCGCTTGTCCCATATCAGCTGAACAGGTTACCTTGTTGTTGAATATGATAAGGTTTGGAAATCCCATTTGTCCTTGGTGAATCATTGCTGGCTTTTCCCAATCAGGTGCTTCATTCTAATCTATTATTCTTTTTCTATTCTATCCACTTTCTGAAGGTTTTCCTTACTCATTACACATATTACTTAAATATTTTGGATTCTTCATTAAAAAAATGCTATGCTAATTTCTGGTGCTTGAATCAAATTTTAAGATTCTTTGTTATATCAGAAAGTCCTTCACAAAAAATTTGCAAACAATTTGAATTGTGCAGTGGAAGATGTTAAAAGCAACCTATTTTCCTCTGGGACTTCTGAGAGTTCAATCACACCATTGTCACTCTCAAGGTGGAAGTACTAAAATAAGTCATATATAAATGACAGATATTTATAGTAAGCAAAGACACTAAGCAGCAAAATCACATCAGAAACTACTTGTATAATTTGTGGTGTCCTACAATGAAACATTTGGTTTAGAGATCACTCCATCATTTTTATTCCTAGCAAACTCTCTATAGTGAGAGCATAATATTTAGATATCTGATGCCTTTTTCTGTATATTATCCAGCCAGCTTTAGTAGAACATATTTGGTTTTTATCCATAGTTTTTAGATTTGATTGAGTACTTAAAAAATATTTCACTTTAATTCTGAAGCTTTAAAAATAAAAACAAATTTTATTAAAAAAATCCCTACAACAATTTATGACTCCAAGCTGAAAATGAAGAAACAAACTAAGCTATAAAGAAACACATGTGCAAGTTAAGTAAGAACTATGTTTATGGAATCAAATTAAGCTGTTAGAAATTAAGCTATGGGACATTGCTCCCATGGGCCTCCTGTGTCCCTCCTAGCTGTGGAAGGCAGACAAACCCCTGACAGTCAAAGCAAGCTGTTAAAATTTATAAAACTCTCTGGTTTCAAAACACAGGTCACAGGGCCCCAGTTCACCTTCTCACCAAAGGAGGAAAACCAAGAAATATTATGTTGTGTGTCCTCAGTTAATCAGTGAAAGTTTTGCTGGTGCTACCAAGAGAAAGTTCTTGGAAAATGTGTGACCAAGCTTGGTCTCATGAAACAGCAAAGCTTCTATCAACAGAGATGTTGGGCTAGAAAAGACACTTTGGTTCTCACCTCACTGGTTTTCCTGACACACTTGATCGACCAGGTGGAACAAGCCCTGCAATATCAGACTCTTCATGGAAGAGTCTGGTAGAGCTTGTAATGGGACTTTCAGATTAATCTGGATAGATAAATGAATCATTTTACTCTTATTTCCTTTTAAATGAAGAATATTATTTTGCTTTTATAGACATATTATAGATTACCACTTCAGTTTTATAGATGCTGCCAAAACACAATGAAATGAATCCAAATGTGATAAGAAAAGCTGTCTTTGCAGAGTCTGACTCCTGGAACCCCACCTATGTTGTATCTTTGGGTATGGGGAACTGGATCTCCCTTGTGAAATCCTGTGTTGTGAAGTTTTCCACATGCTGACAGTTGTGGATTAAACTTTTAGCTGGAAGTAGGAAGTTGAGTTTTGCCTCAGAAGCAAGTCCACACCTCTGAAATCTCAAAGAGCAGCTCTAACTTGAAAAAAGGAAAAGAGGAAGTCAGTCTCCACTCCTCCTGTAGATCCACACCCCAGGAGAATGGAGTCCAGCAGGCCAAGAAGGAGCTTGGTTCTGGATTGCTTTGCTTAGGACAGGGATCTGAGATGGTGTGGAGGAGGATCCTGGGCTGGCAAAGCAATTATTCCAGCTGCATGGACATCAAGTAAGAGTGAAAGAGTCATGGCCTGGTAGATATGACATTCACCTCTCCAGCTCTCTAGCACTAGGACTGAGCTACAACATTGCTCTGGAGTGCCTGTAAGAGGGGCCAGCCTTTCCCTTCTCCTGTTGTGCTTGTTACCTGCTGTGTTCCTGGTCTTTCTCCCAGTTCCCTGAGGGAGACCCTGCTTGCCCACCCACAGCTCTCTTCTCCTGCAGGATGTTGCTTCCAGAGAGGCTCTGGTCAGGTGCCAGAAGCCCAGCAATCATGGAGAGCAGTGTCTTGGCAACACACCTGGCTGCCTTTGCTCCATTCTGCAATGATCTCTTACCTTCAGCTTCTGGAGGCCTGGATCCTCTCCCCATCATGTTTATCATGAAGTCTGATGTGCACCTGGGTGAAGACAGGGTCCACCTATTCTAGCTTCCTCATCTTTATTTACAGTTGCATAATAAAAAAACCCGGAAACAAAACTTGGTATGCTACAAATATGTTGTTTTGACAACAATTATAGTGCAACATGGCTGAAAAAAGTGAAGCAGCATATTAGCACCACAGTCATTGCTTTTTATTCATAGCCCTCAAATACATTTAACTTGAAAATGAGCAAAAAGGAAATATCCAGAAAATACCAACAAAATGGGACCACAGTAAAAAAGAAACCACCGGATTCTCTCACAGAATCTGAATGTTTTATTGTAAGAAACTGTCACAAAGAAAATACGTCAGCCTTTTGGAACACTATTTTTTAAGTGAAAAAGTAGCAGCATACTGGGATGTTAAAAAGTTTTCCAAATGTTATTCAAATGTCTAACTTTCACTGCCACAACAGTCTTCTTGGCATTCTTTGTCTCAGAGTTAACTCTGACAATCATTTGCTCTAACAGCTGAAATGCAAAGTCTGGAAAAGGTTTTCTTTTATTTGAAAAGGAACAAAAAGTGAACGAAGTTTAATTAGTTTTTGTTGTGATCTATTGAAATGGGACAAATTTTCTCTCAGCTGTGAGTGAGTGAATGAAAGCAGAATCCAAAGTAAATCACTGAAGAGCAATAAATGCAAGCATAAACAAGTAAAAAAGCAGTGATAATTAAAGTCAGAATTTACAAACACTGTTCACCTGGAATATTGACTTACGTTGGGAACAAAGCCTGGGGTCACAGCTTTCTCTAGAACAGCATCCCAGTTGACATCAGCTAGGTATGGAGAGTTCTGGATGTCTGCAAGGCTTGAAAGGCGACACTCTGGGTCCTTGATGAGGAGCTGTGATCAAGCACAAGGCATTTTCTAAGGAACTGGATGCCATACAGAACAGTAAATGTACTACATACATGAATTTTATGACACATATTTTTAAGTAAGAAAATGGCTAGGGAATCTTCTAACAGATGCTAGAAGTCCCAATTTAAAAAAAAGAATTAAAAGTAATAAGTCACAGGATATGAGTACAGTTTAATTGCCACCAGATGGCTGTTGCAGGCATGAAGTGTATAAATGTATTAGCAACAAAAGTCTGCTTACAAATACACAAGAGCTCTTCTGAAAGGAAACATCACAGATCAATGCCACCCAACAATTTGTATTTTCTCTTTAATATTTTGGAAAATACAGCTACACTGAGAATCCTGGCAGAAATTAAAATTATCCACCTCACTGCTCTATTAATTCAAGACTACATTGCTAATTGCTGCTAAAGACGTATTTTTTTTTTATTACTCTATTCAGACATTCACAAAGATTTCCTGTTCAAGTATCAGTATTGATGATCTGAAATACCTAAAAGAGAGAGATTATCTTTGTGGTGTAGTTAGACAATTAAAGCAAAAAAACCCTTGGAGTTTAGGAAGAAAACAATTTTGAGGGTTGGATGCATTCAGAAAGAGCCCTGCCTTGTGGTTTAGTGATGTTTGCAACAAAGTGGCTCAACTTTTATTGTTGCAACTACAGAAACATGGGTCAGGAAGAAATACAGCCATTCTAATTTCTCATCTCCCTGTCTGGAAACTGCAGCAGAAATTCAGAGGGCAGAGTGGTCCTTCCTTCCCTGTCCCACTTGCATATCCATACCTGGGGAGAAATGAGGCCAGGCACAAACAAGGAATTACTGATCCCCAAAATTTTATTATCACTAGTGAATCAGCTTTAAAATAAAAGAAATTAAAAATTTTTACTTCTTTGAAGCCATGAAAAGCCTGAGTCTAGGCCTAAGAACACAGCACCTTCTGAAGAGAAAATACCGCACCACTCGCATTCAGCAGCCTAGAAATTAGCTCTAAGCTCTGCTCTCTTAACTTTAGATGTTGACTACCTAATGTGAGTCTGATGCTTTTTCCAGTGTTGGGGAGGCTTCTGGAAGAGGAGAAAACAGAGGACAGAAGGTATTTGTGCTTTCTTACCTTTTTCAGTAGTGCTATCATGCCCTTGCACCATGTGGATGAGTAGTGAACTCTTTCGATCTTGAACATGTTGAGGATCTCATCAATGGGGGTGGCTGAATGAATTTCATAGGGCCTCTGGGATAAAATTAAATCAACATCAAGTCAGAGAGAACGGATAAAAGAGTGCAGACTAGTCACATTTTCCTGAGTTCAGTGTTGTTTATATTGAAAATATCAAAACCACAAAAACGTTGTATAACAATTTTAAGTCTAATGCTCGGTGTGTGTGTGTGCTTTTCTTTTGTTGCAATGAATGTAATTACTCATAGATGCATTTCCTCTGCAAATTTTTCTCTCATGAAAGGAATTATCAGTTCATATGAGATGAATAAATAATTTTGTTCCTGGGGCATTGCATGTGTAATGTGGATTTTTTACTACTTTTTGCTTGTAATACTAGTGATCAGTTCTTGCAACCTAAACCAACAAAACTGATGACAAAAGGAGTTTTGTCATCCTAATTTTACTGAGTAGTAGATAAAAAAATTAAAAAATGCTTACAAAAGTCTGTGTCAGAATCACAGTAAAAAAGTAGACTCCAAATCTCAATCCTTCTCCTTTGCTTTTTTTAAAATCCAAAGTTAACATACTACATGGATCTGCTGTCATGTGTTTGCAGTGCCTAAATTCTTCTATAGATGAAGAAAAGCTCTGGTCTTTGCAGTGCTTTGGTCATTAAGTTTTCTCTGATTCATCTTTTATTACATGCAGAATTTGGAAATAAAGGACTACATATAAATTTATATTCTTGCTATTTTCTGTGCACATACTTGTGTGTTTGAAGCAAGTTGTTATAATTATACTTAATGTATTTTTGTAAACAAGTAAAGAGAGTGGATTGCTAGTGAATTAAGCTGTACCCAGCAGGTGATAAATATGTGATATGAGATCTGCAGCTAAATGCCATTCTAGCAGCAGTGTGGAAATTAATGCATCATAATTCATAATCAACAGAGAGTTACCTATTAATCCAATATCCTGAACAGCAAAGGGCAGATGCTCATTACCTTGACTAAGAAATGAATCATCCCTTTGCTAGTATTTCCTAGTAGAAGGTTATAATTTAAGAATATTTCTAGGTGTTAGTTATCTAATCTGTTAAGGAATTGGAGTCACTCTTCATAAATACCCAGGACATGTTCTTATTCTAGGACAATTCATGCATTTAACTTCCATATGAACGAAGCCAAGTGCATTCCAAGGCACAGGGGTGTTCCAAACATAAATTCAAGGAGGGTCTAAATCTTTTTGCTTTGATTCACGTTCAGTTAGCCCATTATCATTTAGCTGTACCATGTTCATCTGAATTCCACAGGACTTAAATGTCTGCTTTAAATGCATAATTTTCCTGAATTGGGTGTAAAGTTGTCAGTTAAAATAGTCTGTAATATGTTTTTCCCTACATGTGGTAATGTTGCCATTAAACAGTCATTAAAAATGAAACTTTTACATGTTTTCTGTCACCTAGAAGCAATGTACTGCTGACTTAACTTGATCTAACAATTTGATCAATAGGATCATTGAGACAGATTGTACATCAATTGTTGAAAATGGCAATTAACTCCAATATTACCAACTATAAGGAATTATGAATCATCAAATGTTTTTCTGTTAAGGATGTTTCTGCCCCTGCCTTTTTTCTGACAGGAAAATCCCTAAGGATTTTCTTGAGCAGGTTCAGATGGCAACATTTTTATTTAAAAAAAAAACCTAACAAGAAATTGATTCAGTCTCAACTTTGCCTTGTTTGTAGCCAGATTGACTTATTCAGGAAACACTGTATGATCTTGGCAAATGGATATCGTCCCATATAATATTTAATTTTTAAAGTGAATTGTCACATCAAAGCGATCTTTTGTGATTAGTCTTGGGAGTTCAGCTTTCATTAACAATCATTCATTGCTCTCCGTTCTTGGAGACAGTCACTGGTGAAAGGGTTGATATAAAACCACCAGAAACGTTCTCTAAATTTACTGTAAGTGCAGCTATAACTACTGTCTGTGACTAGGACTAAGGATGTATTATGCTTATCACTGCCAGACTTTAACTCCTCCATTGCAGGAACAATGTCAGTCTAAAAACTCCCTAAGGTTTGAGAATTATGGTAGAGAAAAATTTATAATAATTGTTAGTTTGTCATTTATGTTAAGAAAGGTGTTTAATACTCTATTTTGAGAAATGAAACAGCCTTTGCATGGGAGAGATCTTTGTCTCAGGAGCATGACTTTTGTTATTCTTATGGAAACACAAAATAAAATCGCCAAATTTTAGGCCTTTGAAAAAAGTAGCTTCTGAAGTAACAATATGCAGACACTCTGAAATTAAATTTTCTATTTAAAAGAAAGAATAATAATTATTTCTTATTTCCATTTTCCTTTATCTGTTATACTACATGAAATTGTGAGATCTTTGTGGGATGAATTGGCAAGACAAGGGAACCAAACTTTATTAGTGTCATAATATAAAAAACATACTGCAGTGCAATAAAATCCACTTTCCAAAACAGGCATGAAAAATAATTTTAAAAGCCCCAAACAGCTGCTTTAGCTATGTCATCATCCTGAAATAGTATCTAAATTACTGTTTTCTGTGGGGAATAGTAAATATTTAAGCAACTGACTGAAATCCTTTGAATCAAAATGGAAAAGAGTTTTCCATTATCTTCTGTGGTATTCGACCATGCTCAGGAAGACTTTTCATTAAGCTTATTCACATAATTGATTAGATAAGAAACAATGCACTGGCATCTAAGCATTTTCTGTAGTTGGGCCAGGCATCTTAGGAAATTACATTAGATCTCTTATGGTATTAGCCAAGAGAATCAAAGAGAAAATAGAGTGTGAAGTAACTCAACTCCTGTTTGAAAAAAAAAAATACTATTGTTTGCAATTCAGCATTGCAAAGAAGCTGTTAAACATCAGGCCTTTCCTTAGCCAAAGTGAGGCAAGTTTCCATAATATATTTGAGTATGGGGTGAAACTTCCCCATGAGTATTTTCAGCTGGGAAAGAACCAGGACAGCATTCCTGAGCTGGGCCTTGGACACTCAAATTTTATCCTGAAGAGTGCACTCGGGGCCACTGCAAACTTGAGATTTTTGTAAGATAACAACAAACTCCATCATTCTTACCCAACCCCTCAGTAATTCATACGCTGTAATTCCTAGCGACCACCAGTCTACCGGGTACGAGTATCCTGGACCTCCATCCATGAAAGCCTGGAACACTTCTGGAGCTAAAACAGTAAATCAAATTGAACAATAAAGCCTTTCATTAAGGGTATTATTTCACAGCTGAAAAATGAATAAGGACTCAACAAACTGGAATTAAATAGATTTAGGAGAACAGCGTTTTCAGGATGTAGTTTCAGTGCCTTGTTTTACTGATAACAAGCAATCTTTGCCAGGCAGGGTATTTCAAAAGTCAGTAAATTCATATGTTAATTCTTACTTGGTTCATTTAAGTTTTAAGTTATGTGAATAAAAATAAGTAATAGTACGGGAAATCTGAGCTGTGACTTAGAACATTAAGGGTAATGTAAACATTTTATGGGAAAAATATCTCCAAGTGAGGTGATTATTCATGATTGATGAAGGTGTTGAATATGGTAAATCTCACCCTTATTCTACATTTGGATATAACTAATCAGACAGGTTTTAAAGCTATTCAACATAGGAAAATGGAACTTAGATAGAAATCCTGACACTGATTTTAAGGTGTGAGAAACTGTCACAACTGGAAGAAAACACACTGTCAATGAAGTAATGACTTCCATAAAAGCAACTTCTGTGGATGAAAAAAAAATGTATTTTCAATACAAGGATCCACTTTGTCTAATTTTATGAAAAAAAACTGTACCAAATAATGTTACTGTAATTTTTTCAGAAAACCGGATATAAATAAGAGTGGATATGAATGAAATAATGAAATGAAATGAAATGAAATGAAATGAAACCAAATTAAATGAAACGAATGAAAACTTGGTCATGCTTTTCTAAAGATTTAACAAGAGAATCTCGTTTAACAAAGTACACTTTGTTAAAACAACATTTTCACTGGAGGTTTTCTAAGCAGCACTGTCCCCAGCTGTAACATCATGCTAGATTACAATTACCATGTGAGCCTCTCCTGCCCATGATACTGAGGCTAGTGCACCACATTACCCCTTATTACCATGGCCTCACTTTGTGCAGTGAATGATGCAGTCTGGTCACACTTCTGACTGGCAGTTTGGGATTTGACTATTTGAGGCACTTAGAGAAGCACCTTTATTAAATAGAAAGGCATTCCTTTTAGCAGTCCTTGAATTATGGATGGCAACCTAATAATTTACAGCTCCAGACCTGACTTCAGAAAGTCTTCAAGTGCCAAATATAATAGCATCCATTCATCAGTTATAGCAAAATTCTGATCTGTAGAATAAAAACAGTGAATGTATGAAAGTGCTTTTAATACTCTTTGACCAGCATGATCTCAAACATGTTTGATGTGAGATCTGCAGGCACCTAAATAAACATCTTTTCTGGAATACGTGTTTGGAGAATAGGTGACCAGTGGATCTCTGGCAGAGGAAAATTGTGCTGTGATCCAGTATGACATAAAACAACAATGCCAGTAGTCATTACACTGAGTTAACTCTTTCTCACCTCCAGATGACATAGCTTCCCCTGGCATGCTGTATCTTCATGTCTATTTTTACTCTTATTTGCGTGTTGCTGGTGTGCAGGCACATCTTACAAGTGTGCAGTGCATCACATAGGTGGTGAGAACATAAGCAGGATTCTTTGTATTACTTTATGGATCAATGCACTTATGTTGCACATCAGGCACCAAACTTACATTTTGAATATCACCACAAGAACCTTGTAGTGAAGGTTTGCTTGACTTAGCCCCATTCGTTATGGTTTTTGCCCACCATGCCTAGATGATATGCAATATCTCATTACACAAAATAGCCTTTTGGCATTTTTACTGAACTATGCAGGTTGGTTTCACTATTTCTTTTATAGCTTTAACATTTTAATAATGAGACAGGTCACTATCTGATTTCTGTGAGATTGAAAGTACTTTATTGATGTAACCTATGATATTGCCAGAATGCTGCAGCTGTTTTGCTAATTTAATGACTTTATTTTATTTTATTGTTCCAATATTCTCAAGGTCAACTCATCCTACATTAAGGAGATCAGCAGAAAATGTTTTATTTTGCCCTGGAGTTGTGAAGCTGTTTTCTCACCTTAAGCTGATGGCATTCTGAGGACAGAATCTGAACAGTCAAGGTCCCGATTTTAGAAGATAGTCCTTTTTTTCCCACTTTAACAGCATTATTTTCAGTCCAGCTGGAATGCCTCTCTGCATGCCATCAGCTCCAATGAAGTGGTTGTAAACACTCTCTTCCCATGGTGGGGGGACTGGCAGAGGGTACAATATGATTTGCAGTACCCTATATGCAGGTTTTTTCCCAGGGTGAAATCTCAACCATGTCAAAGCCAAAAGACCTTTCTCTAGTTTGACAAGGCTGTTGAATACCCATTTCACACTAAGCTTGTGCTTAATGTGTCTGAAAGTCTTTTTGGACTGAGCCATTAGGTGCAAACAGAGGGTTCCAGGCTGTGTGCAGACTTCTGGAGTTTGCCTGCTCATTCAGAAACAGAGCAGGATCTTAGAGAAAGACAGCACATCCTCCAAGTCATGGAATTAACCAAGCTCTGAAGAACTAGAGCTATGAAATACAGGACATAATATTAGATTATGCTGTACAAAATAACTATGCCTGGAGAATTAATTCAGAGTGCAAACTGGTTAGGATAAAAGCAAATAAAAACTCTATAAGGAAAGATTAAATTCTGCATTGTTTTTTTTTAACACCGTTACTTAAATATCTGTAATCTTTTAAAATTTGTACTTGATCCCAGGATGAGCTTGGACAGCCATCCTGCAGCCTGCTCCAGGTAGATTCTTCCAAAGCATGTTCAGATTTGAGTTTGCCAGCTTGGAGCAAAGGCAAGAGCTCTGCTGTGTGCACCTGTTGTGAACATATCCTCTCTTGCCATAACAGATTTAGGATGAGAAGAATACTTCATCTTTTACCCCCATGCATCTACACAGGCAGAAGTATTCTACCTTCAAGAGTTTGTGTGAACAAGAGTGAGAGTATCTGCAAGAACAAGACTTTCATATCTTTTTCCTTTAGAAGTTTCCACTGAACAAAGGCTTTTCAGGAAAATGAATGGGTTCAATATTGGGTGTGATCCTGCAGTATGTTTTGGCCAAGAGTTGTACTTGCAATCACACACACTTAGGGGAAAGGCAGTAGATGTTTGCATGGAAAAAGTTCAACTTTTAAACAGTGAGAATAAATCGAGTAATAGCAAGTCTAGCAGCAAGAGTGAATTCAAAGAAAAGCAGAGAAATGTTGCAGTAGGTGGATCCCACAGGTCCTCACAGTTCCCCTGACTCAATTTCTTTGATGTGGTGGGGAACTGCAGATTCCTAGAGCCGCCTGAAGAATGACCCAACAGCAGGAACTGGTCCAGCCTCACTGCTCACCCTGCTTTGAGCAGAGGTGGGGTAGAGGCTCCTGGGGGCCCTGCTATCACCAGCCACAGTCCTGTGACCCTAATGAAGCTCCTCACAGCACATCTGAGTGGGATGGCAGGGGCCAGGAAGCCTCAGTGGGATCTGTACAGCTTCTTCCTCTGGGCAGTCATCATGAACTGCATCACTCCTCACCTCTGCCCAGATGCTCAGACACCTGGAAAACCTGTCACCCAAAGGACTGGGAACTTTAAAGTCTGGAACTCAGGAGCAACACAGTCTTTTTGTTTGGGTTATTGCTTTTCATGTTTTGCAAAGTCTGATCTGACACCTTTCATGCAACTTTTTGAAAATGACAAAGAAACACCCTTTAAATATCAACGCCATTCCAAGATGGGACAACTGTACTAATTTTAACAGAGCAAATAAAATCAGGAATGTCTCTTTAATGCTAGCACATACTAACTTTGGCAACTAGCTAAGCTAAAAGTCCTTCTATTGCTTCTTTGCTGCATCTATACTTTTCTATTAATAATACACTTTCATTTATTGTTTACTTGCTTTGCTTTCTTGAAAAGTCATGTAAGTGAATCCACTTTTGTACTGTATTGTGTGCTTCAGTGCATTTCTTGATTATCCCTAATAAAAATTTCAGTCAATACTTTTTTCCAACTAATAAATTAAAATAAATCCTCTTCAGACATGTATCTTTTGATGCTTTTGCACTGTATCTTTTTAATAATGCCATACTACTGCAGACTCTAGGAAGTAAATAAATGGGTATTTCTCTCTATGAAAAGCATACTAGAGGACAACCTATGAACAAACTGAATGTAAAAGCAAATCTAGTGGGTCTGCATCCATCTCAGAAGTAATGGCATACTGGGATATCCTCACTCCTGTTCTGTAGGTTTGTGCAAAAGGGAGTAATTTCTGACAAATCCATTTATGTATATAACTACCCACTGCAATTTTCATACCAGTCATATGATCTGCAATGTGAATTACGTAGACAATGCATCTCATATTGCATACATATTTTCCTAGAGATCAGTAACAAAAATAAAGTTAAAAAAAAGAAATTTTATGTAGCTGGTTGGTAATTATCTACCTTTATTTGTGGAAAGATATTAGCATCTAACTATGTGATTCATGAGCTTGAAATACAAGAGAATATCAATGTAAATGCAAATAATGCTAAACAAAATTTTCACTCTTTATTCCTATTGTAAAAGTCCATTTTGTGCAAAGAATAAAATGTTTTAAGTAGGGGTTTCTGAAAATCTGCTGAGTATTCATTGGTATAACTTCATAAATTGTAAGTGGTCTGGGTCTGTGAAATTCAGACTATTTTTAATTTGGTGCTCAAAGGTGAATTTGAAAATGCTGTCCATGATAGAATGATCAATTTGAGGTCTATCTCTTGGTTGGAAAAAAGACAAGCTGCTGTCATTTCTGATGGAGCATCTACAAACTGACAAATCAGTCTATTTAAGCCATAACTTGCAAATCAGTCTTGCAAGACGGATTACTGTCAGGAGCTGACTGTCAATGAAAAGCTAAATATTGCCAATGACATCTGGTCATCAGCTCCTGCACAATGCCCTGTGCCAGTGTTATCAATATGAGAAACTGAAAATGAAAGAAAGAAACAAACAAAAACCCTCAAGTGTTTTTTGCTTTGTTTTTTTTTTTTTTAATTGATCCAGTTCAGGTGGATATATCCAAAACATTTCATAAGAATGAAATCCCTGACACTGCTCATCCAGTTGTCGAGCTACAGCTGTCTGATGTCTATTTGCATCTCAGCAGAGACCCTACATGTCACTGAGGGGAATCAGAGGTTTGTGATTTACTGGAGGGGCTGCAAAGCAACACACTCTGCTGCAGTCATTGCAGCAAATTCACTTCAGTGGTGTGGGTCCTACTGCAGTGCCTGAGATTTCAGATTGGAAAATACATTCCAGAGTCATTAACTGAGAGTCAGTGTAATGTCACACTGCCAGGGATCACTCTCCTTCCACATCTTAGCCCCTGATCTTGGGGAAAAAAGTGTGTGTAGAAATTGATATATACCCATATATACAATGCACACAGCATAAGCAATATTTTGATTAACTAGCACAGGACAAGCTGTTAAAAGGTTGGATGTTTACATCTAACAAACTTGTGAATGATGACCTATAGAACACATTTATAGTTTCACCTTGCTGAATAAGGCTTAAAGCATGACAGATTGAGCTGAATTAAAAATGAACTTGATTTTTGGAATAATATTCCAAGAACCTTGAATCGAGATGTTTCAGTGAAATATTAATTGCTTTCTCAGCACTGTGATGATAATGTAATTTTCACTTTCCCCTGAGAAGTAAATTCAGGGGTCAGTAATTTTTCTGGATCATGGTTTAAATAAAAAACAGAAATCAAACTACAATAATAACCAGTGATCTTCTATCCAGAGTAGAAGCTGTTTCGAGAGCAAAATGGAAGAAAACAACTTCCCTCTCCCTGAATAGAAATGTGGATTTGGTAAACTATCAATTTAGCTCCTAGTGTTTACTTTCTTATGTGCTAAAAAGGTCTAAATTATAGTGGTCAGCCTTCTGACTCAGAGCTTTAGACTAGCCAGCTGCTAGCTTCTATTTTATAAGGCAAAATGCTGCTTAAAGCCTGGGCATGCTGGGATGGCAATTTTCTAGCATGAGGTTTTTACTTGTTATAGCCATGTAACTGATTTTGCACCATTATTCACATTATACACCTCAATAGTTTTAATACTCATACTTAATGCAATTATTCAATCAAAGTAAATAATTTAGATACCATTACCTGGAAACAGACATGGCATTTAGAATGCCTTATTAGTTTTCCATATGGCTGTATAACCTCTCCTGCCCTTATTCAGCGTGCTGTCCTCATACAACCCCCTGCCTTGCTCAACCACTGAACAGAACTCACTTCTTGACCTTGCACAGAGAAGCCCTTGGTGCCTGAACATCTGGATCAGCCTCAGAGGAACAACCTTGAGTTGCTGCCCCTGCTGAAAGAAAGCCCAGCAGCAACGAGCAAGTGATGGTCTCCCATTATTGAACATCAAATTGTACACAAGCACCTTTGTCACTCCATACAAAAAGCTCTCAGTGGCTGCAGGGCCAGTTTTTCTAGCACTTTTTAGAAGGGATTTTTCCAAAAATATCCATTTGATGTTTGGAAGATTGTTCCAGTGCATAGCCAGCAGCTGTTCTGCCCAGTACTGAAATTAGTGGGTCTGTGTAATGGGATTTTCAGGACAGACTGTACCTGACACATCAGGTTCCATGCTCCTGCATCACATACTCCCAGCAGGTTAGAAAATATCTTTGCACCAGTTTATGCATGCAAAAACCTGAGGGGCTGGCCTGACCAAAACCCAGGAGTTATCCAGGGGGCAGAAGGGCCCTGCTGGGGCATTTGCCACCTCTGCTGCTCCTCTGCTCCCCTCAGATCTGCCTGCAGAGCTCCACAGCACACCAGGCCCTGTTAGGCAGGCAATAAATAAATAAACAAACAAATTAACAAATAAAATCCCAAACCAAAACTGCCTCTTGAACTCAGAGTATTTATTAACTGAAGTAGTCAAAGAAATGATTGTATTAGTAGTTCTGCTGGAAGACCTTAAAGGATGGAAGCAGGTCAGAGAGCACAAAGGGGTGAAGAGCAGCTGGAGGTAATAACTTCTTTCCTCACCTCCTGAGGCTCCTCAGCTGCTTTTTCCTATTCTTTAGTGTCAGAGTGGAACCAAAACCTGAATATGTTTAATCGCACATGTGTATAAACATCACAGTGTTTTAGGGATTAAATACTGATGTGTGTTTAATCCTTCCAGCCACGTAGCTCCTATCACAAGCTGAAAATCCCATCAGTGTGGAGAATATATATTTCAGCACCTCAGTCTCACACAGCCACTCTTAGTTCCTGCTTATCAGAACAAAAGAAGGCTCCCTTGTCATGCTGACATGGTGAGATTTCCCTGGGACCCAAAGGTCAGGTCATGATATGACCAGAGAAACTCTGCAGACAGGCAGTCAAACCCCCTGTAGGATAAAGGTGGGATTTTTAAAAACCTAAGCACTGCCTTAGCTGCATTCACAATGCAATGGGCTGCAAAACAGTATTTCATTTCAGAGCACTGTTTAATATCAGTGCAAGAAAGACCAAAGAATGATGACTTTTGAATACTCAACTCAAAGTTTTCCCTGCTATATTTTAAGCATCTGAGAAACAAATACAGCTCTATGGGATAATTTTTTCCATGTGAAAGGTTTATACCAGGACATCCACTGGCTTTCCTCTGAGTTCAATTGTACACCTACAGAGTATTAATTAATAAATATGGATGACTCATAGATTTTAGAAGTTCAGTGGAGCAGTGTAAATCCACAATACTCTGGTAATCTCAGGCACACAGTCATTCTTCACCATGACAGCAGCCTATGAAAGGAGCTGTGAAAACCTGAGATAACAAGCCTGTGAGATAGGAATGGGGTAGTTGAAACCTTTAACATAATTTATAACTGATTTTATTGACTTTGGATTTTTGTCAGGTGTATTTGTGTAATAAAATGTATTTTGTTGCTTCAATTTGAGGTAAAGTCACAGTGCTTCATTTGAATATCTTCAGTCTCTGGCTGAGAAAAACATCAAAGACTCTACCTAGCTCCCCCAAAACCTCCTACCACTAAAGCTCCCAAAATCCAAAACAAAAATAAGCTACAACAGCATCAAAACCACACAAAAAACCCACATTAAAAAGAAAACCCCACCAAAAATAACAAACCTTAAGCCCCCCAAATATAACTTGTGAATGGCAAGGTTTTGCAACAGTCAGAAATAATACACAGATCTATAGAAATTGATAATTCCAAAATATTTCAGGAAGGAAAAAGCATGTGCTGTAGGACTCAAACACACACAAATTTGCCAATAAAAGAAAGGTGACACCTGTCCTGTTTTCTAGACGTGTTTTACTGTTTAACTTTTGGGTTTGTAGCTGAGCACTCTCTTGCAGGGTAGATGGCCATGACTGCAGATGGGTGCCCAGCACAGAGCATATTTGAGACACACAGATATTTCCTTTTATTTGGTTTTTGGGTTTTTTTTTCACTCATAAAGATGGAACAGGGTTGAAAGCAGCAAGGCCTTACAGAGGTGCTTCCAGTCAGCAAACACACACTTCCCTTTCTCACAAGAGGCCAAAGCAAAATCCTTGTGCAGCAGAAGGAGTCACAGCTGAACAGAGCAGCCCATGCACCAGGGACCAGGTCCTGCCCTGCCCTGGCTCTCCTGCCCCACATCCCCATGCACAGAGGAGGGAGCCCTGGGGCCATTTGCTGGCAGCAGCTGTGCCTGCCAAAAGCCAGCCTGGTCCCAAAGGACTTTTTGCATTGCTTGCCAGGGCAGGATGACAGCCTGAAACCATATGAGTGTAAAAAGAGCTATTCCTACAGCAAAGCCTTGACAACACCCTCAGTCACAGGCACTGTAAAAGGCTTGAGCAGTGAATTTGTGAAGGTAAAATCAGGCACAGGTGGCACACGGGTTTCCCAAATCAGCAGAAGGCACAAATTGCCTTCTACAGTCTCAGCCACCTGAAAACACAAGACAAACTTGGAGGATCCCTAAACTCTAAGAAGTTGATCTCATTTCAGCTTTTCAGGTCAGTGGCTTTGAGAGGAGAAGCTGCAGAAGCAGCTGGAAGTGCCCTGCACTGCCTTGTCCTGCACTGCCAGCCTGTTGGCTTTGCTCTTTTCACATTTACTGCTGTCCCTGTCTTTGCTCCTGTGTGTGGTGGGGATTTCACTTGTCCGAATGAACTGGCTGGGGAGGGGGCAACATGGAAACTGACAGGGTTTCTATGAAACCCTGAGAAACATTCAGGTTCAGGTACAGTACATTCTGCATAAACTTTTAATAAGTAGGGAAATAGGCAGGGAATATTTCAGGCTGAAATATTTGGGGCTAATGTGAAGTGGGATTAAGAAAAGAGTTTGGGGCTAAAAGGCTAATGTGAAGTGGGATTAAGCAAAGGCTGCAGGAGCTGACTCACATCATGCTTAGCATTACAAGATAGCCATCTTAATCAGAACAGCTAGGGCATTTTTACAACACAATATCAATTCACTCTGTTTTTTTCCTGGAAACCATTTTTATTTGGTCATGCTGCATGTGAACAAATCACTCCCTAGCAATTTCTCAGCTTATTTCAATCAGATTTCAAAGAAGAATGGAGACTTTAGAGATAAACATTTCTGTTTTTTCCTGAAATTTGCCATAGCAAGAAGTAAGAAATCCTATAAGTGCCTCTGCTAAGGGAAAGGTGGAGAGTCCCCTCATATCTGATTAAACATAACAGGCTCCACATGAAAGTAGGACTTTATAAAACTTCAAGAGGGGGAAATAGCTTTCATCACATCTCATACTGTCATCATTGTGAAAATCAGCATTGCATAAGGCTTGTCTTACAGAAACTGCTGTTTCCTTGGTTCTGGGGCTCACCAGGTACCATGCTTGAAGGTTACTTTGTCTTGTTGCACCAAGGTTAAATTGTTGTTTTAATTCTTCATAATAGAGGCTTGCCAGCAACCACAGAGCCAACCTCCCTAATTCTGGTTTGTTTTTTGTTTGTCTCATAGTCTAAACATCTCAGGAGAAGCCACATGGAAAGCCTTTGATACAGCCTTACAATCAGAAGTCACTGCAACTGAAAAGTCCTTGTAGAATTTCACTGAGGTTAGAATTCCTCACAAAACAAAAGGTATAAACTAAAAGAGGAAAGCAGCACCAATGAATGTCTGACCATATCTGTCACACACTTAATATTTGGTTTGTTGAAGCTTTGGAATCCAAACTGTGCAACAGAGAATCCTTACCCATCACTTTCCATCTGAAATAGAGGATTTTTACAGCTCTAAAAGGTTTGCTGTCTTTTTACAGCTCCAGATAGATGCAAGGGTATTTCTTCAGACTCTTTCTGAATGGTAAAGACTGCAAGTGGGGCTTTTGCAGCATCTTCACATTTCCAAGAGGTGAGGAAGATGCAGTGAAGAGAAAGTAAGTTGGTGGATGGTGTAATAGCCTTCATAAAGGAAAGGAGAGATTTTTTTTGGTACTGTTTCTTCTTGTGAGGTTGATGGATATGGTGGAGATCTGATGAGTGAGGGGGAGGCTACAGGAGTGGAACAACTACATGATCTGAGGTGAACTTAGACCAGATCCATTAGTATGAAAAGGTTAAATCTTTTCCTTGTCTCTCATCTTTCCCTTGCCCTCCTAATGCTCTGTATCTCATGCCTGTGCTGCTCATTTCACCTAAGACATATCATACATTCTTGTGTGCAAATATATCATATATTCTTGTCTCAAGGTGTGGGGATTTACAGGAAGTAACACACAAATTCTCCTGAATTTGAATTCACCAAACCACACAGAAACTGATGAGAAGAGTGTAGAGATCAAACTCCTGTATAAAAGAACATCCTTCATCTCTGAAGATTTTCACTGCTGACACACTGTCAAAAAAAGAAGTTGATCACATCTACTTTATGCTGTTACAACTTAAAATCCTTTTGCTATACCATTAGTCAGCCTTAATATAGGCTTTTCTTACATTTTTAAATGTATTGAAAACTTACCCATGTAGGGTTTTGTGCCAGCCATAGAAGAAGCTTTTTCTGAGCCTTTCACTATGGTTGCTACATTAAAGTCAGTGATATGAACGTGTCCTGCAATTACACAAAGTAAAAACAGAAGTTAAAATAGCACATCACACAAAAATTCCTCACTTTATCTAACATTTAAGTGATAATGGAAAGAACCACAATTTGAAAGATATGTTACATTAATAGAACCTTAATATTAAATGTTACTCTCAACTAGAAAAATCAATTTGGAAGCACAGTGATGGAATACTTTTCTTGTGTGGTTGCACCCAGTACCTGTCTGCACTCCTGAACTGCTTCTGCTGATCACCCCTGAAACTTCTCATGCCATGGACAAAGCTAAGAAGTGGGCCCACAAGAACCTCATGAAGGTTAGCAGGTCCAAGTGTAAGGTCCTGCACCTGAATGGGGGCAGTCTCAGGCATGAGCACACACTGGAGATAACTCCTTGGGAGCAGCCCTGGGGGGAAGAACTGGGGGGTTCTGGTGGGTGAAAACCTGGAGATGCCCCAGCAGTGTGCATTTGCAGCCCAGAAGGCTGAGCCTGTCCTGGACTGCAGCAAAGGAGGCACGGCCAGCAGGCTGAGGGAGGGGATTTCTCTCTCTCTGTCCTTGAGAGACCCCCCTGCAGTGTGGTGAGACACTGGCACAGATTGCCCAGGGGGGTGTGGATGGGCCATCCCTGGCAGTGCTCAGGCCAGGCTGGGTGGGGCTCTGAGCCCTGGTCTGGTTGAAGTGTTCCTGCCCATAGCAGGAGGGATGGAACAGGATGACCTTGAAGCTCCTTCCAACCAGAGCCATTATGTAATTCTATTATTCTCTCTGTCTTCTCAGAAGAAACATGTAGAGGCAGAATGTGAAGCTAGGTGTGAAATTTGCCTGATCTCCAGCTACAGTCACCCCTCACACCTCAGGTACTTGTGACACTGTCTGCAATTGCATCCACTACAGGTCACCATCAGCCTGACTTTTTGAGTCTTCTCGGGGCAAAGAGGGAGAGGAGAAGAAAAATGTTATTTTTATCACTCAATAAGTATAACATTAGATCCACAGTAGCAGAAGATGTGTATGTAGCAGGAGCAGATCCCAAATCATCACTCATTTGACAGCAGGTGGCAAGATGAACAGTAAGTGGCAGAAATCAGCCTGAGAATGTGCTGCCTGACAAGCCAGGCATGATTTGAACTGCTCTAATGAGGCTGAATGGCCCAAACCTTCCATTATTCTTTTCCTGGGATAGTTTATGATAAGCATAGCTTCAATTGCGCCACCACTGTGGAGTAATAGCTGCTAATCCTGGTTTGTTATAGGAAGGGAAACTGGATGGAAATCCAGCTTGAAAATATGGAAAGCTTTAATTTGTCAAGTCTTCTGTTAGGTTTTGCATCTTTGCTCAAGGACTAGTGCTGTGGAGTGATGCAGGTGCTATCCTTGCTGTGATTACATCTGGCAGTGCCATGGAGGACAGGGGTAGGGCCTCCCTTCCCCATCTTGGCTCTGCACTCAGATCAGGATTAATACATCATGTGTTGAGCTAGACTTCTGAGTGACAAATTTGTGTGGGGTTTTTTTTATCAAGGTCTCAGTCTCATTCAACCCACAGAATGGATCAGGCTTTGGGCATGATGCAGTTGTTAAGCAAGGGAGGGTTTTAATCATGTTTACTGCCAAAGATGAAAATAGTGTAACAAATGACTGATGGATTTTTCCCTGGTGCCTGATGGAGGAAGAGCAGTCTCAACAAAATGTCATGCTGCTCCAACAGTCTAACCTAGATCCTGTTCAAAGACCACAGGCAATGGATCAGCCAAGCTCTAATTGTGCAGCTGTGCATGTAGGAACTGAAATTCTCAGAGGACCCTAATTTGGCCAGATCTCAGCTGATTTTGAAGGGGGAAAGGAAGAAGGTACTCCCCACTGCTAAACTTTAAGCTGTTTCTTCAAATGAGAGACACAGTAAAAGTTTTCAATTAAATGCTTTGCCCACTTTTCTGCAAATTTTTTTAAAAACCTGCTTGCATTTTATAGACACTTTTATCTTAAGATGCCCAGGCCAGGAAGCCCTCTACACATGGCAGAGAAAAAGTGTGAGCTAAGGAAAAGCATCCCTTTAGAAGAGGTGGGAAGTGTTAGGCTGCCATGACAAGAATCAGTGCTCACAGCCCAGCTTGACATAACAATTCCAAGGTGGTATCCTCCTCCCTGCTGGCTGGAGTGTAGCATATTTGCAGTTTATTTCTGCCACCATAAAACACTGTGGCAGAAGGCTGCTTGAAAATGATGACTGAAAAACATAAAGCCACCTTTAAAGCAATTTATGCACACTGCATAAAGCAGTGTTTAAA
Organism: Serinus canaria; assembly: GCF_022539315.1. Lineage (NCBI taxonomy): Eukaryota > Metazoa > Chordata > Aves > Passeriformes > Fringillidae > Serinus > Serinus canaria. The sequence continues at coordinate 58,895,514 of NC_066317.1, read as the reverse complement.
GCAATTCTATGTACACTGTAGAATGAAAGGTTGCAAGGATCTTGGTAGCCTAACATTATCTCTCTTTTTTTTGACAGATAATAGAAATAGAAGTATATATGAAGTTCTGGCACTTAAATGACAGCATTGTAAGGGATGCTCCATTAGAGTGCCACTATGACTGCCCATTGCAAAGCATCTGTTGCATCACATCCATTCAGACTGATCCAAATAGGTGATTTGCAATGAAAATTGCCTCTCCTGCAGGGCATTATTTTCTCTCTCCTTAATTAGATTTCTTTTCATTTAACAAAACCAAAACAGCGCACATGAAATGTTGTATGTATTGTGGGTTTTTTTTTTTTTTGTTAAAAATGCCTTTCTGGAAGGTAAGGGATGAGTAATGAAGATAGGTTCTGCACAGCTCCTCTGCATCCTGCTGCCCATACAGCAACAGGCAGCTCCTGAACATGAGGTAGGGCACAGTTTACTGCTGGAAAAGCTGCCCCTTTGCTTTTCCCCACCACTGAGCTGCTCCTCAACCCTCAGACTGTCTGCAGGCTGCCTTTGCCTGGTGCTTGAGGGACTGCTGATTAGTGCTGGAGTTAAAGGAAGGTGTTCTGCAGGCAGGGGAGGTGCCTGGTGGGGGCTGAGGGCATGGAGAGGGGCTTTGTGTGGGACAGAGGCAGAGCAGGGGTGAACCCCACGTGCCTGTGGTCAGTGAAGGAGCTCTGAAGGGGTGTTGAGGTAGAGCTCTGCCTGTCTGTGCACACCACTGGATGATTTCAACTCTTGTAACCCTAAGGAACTCAGAGGGTTGGTTTTGGGGTGGAGTTTTTTGGGTTTTTTTTTTAGTTTTGTTTGGTTTTGGTTTGTTTTAGTTTTTTGAAGTTTTTCATTCCTTGTGTGACTATTTCAGGAGACAATTAGACTCCAGTTCTCTGCAAGAGTCCTTCTAATCAGCCTCTAAGAGAAGTTTTTACAGCAACTCTTGCACATAGGAGAAGGGAAGGCTGCTATTGCTGCAGTGAATATGCTGGGATTCCACCTGCTTCTTACTGCTGGCAAAGTTTCTGTTTGTGGGAACTTTTTCCCATCTGAGCTTCATATCTTGTAGTTAATCTCCATTTCTGGGTATCATTGTGAGCAATTAAATGTCCAAAACCTAGCCTGTACCTTCTTATAACATTGAACTCAGCAGAATGCCAGTGTCACTTGGATTTAGCTCTTATGAGCAGTGAAGCAGAGCAGTGCACAAGAGATTCAGCAGAGCTAACTGAATTCAGGGTAGCCCAGGGAAGGAGCTCATTCCTTAATCCTTGGAACTGCATGGCCCCATATACAATAAGATGATGGTAGCAGAAAATGCAAATGATCACATTCCTTTGACTCTCTGCAGAGTGGCTTTTTCAAACCATCTCAAAATGCAGATTTCACATACACCAACACATACATTTGCAGATGAAAGCATCTCAGTGGAAATTGTTTCAAAATTACATTCCTTCAGTCAGCTCCCAGTTAAGGCTCTAACTACCCACAGAACACTGTGTGACTGGAAAGCTTTATGTGATGTGACTTCTGTGTCTCACTTTTCAGCATGGTCTGAAATTGCAGTACATGAGGTAATCAGCAAATGATCTGTGTTTGGATTTAATTTTGGGGCAAATCATAATGAAAATGAGAACAAATCCTGAAAGTTGTCTGGGGCTAGCTGACTAACATTCAGCAGAGGAAAATATACATGATTTCAAACCTCATTGAATTTCTCAGAGTCTGAAACCAAAGGGGTGAATGTGATGACAGAGAGAAGAAATATTATACTGGAGTTAATGCCATCAACTCAGCAGCACCAGAGCTGATTGTAAATCTCAGAACAGTAACATTTTGAACTACAGTCAAATCTGATTTGCTCTCAGAAAGTAAAAGCCTATGAAGAATTTAAAAACCTCTCTGGGTTCATCTAGGAGAGAGCCTAAGCTTGTACCCACCTGAACTTGGCATGACTTGGCAGTCTGACATTTATCGTTAGGGAGACTGGTGGAAATTCCATGGCTGTAGCAAAGCTCTGCACTTCAAAATGTTAGGCTGTTGAATGGCCATGTGGGCATGTAAGTTTTTCAGATACACCTTCAAAATCTAGACAGCTTCAGGTAAATGAATTATGCTGGAATCTTTTTTCTTATTAATCAACACTGGAGGGTTAAACAAGATAGAGTTCCTGCAAATTGTCTCACAGACATCAGTATATAGCAATAATATTGGCAGTTCTGGTATTCAGAAGTTAATACTGAGATTCCAGTTAATTTGGAGTAGATTTTTCATCCCATTTTTGGTTTTAATGCCAAGATTGCTCCTTGGCTACATCTTTCAATTTTGCTGAGAGTTTCCAAATAAGTGCTGAAATGTATTCAGTGAAACAGAGCTTTAGGAAAACTTTGATGATCACAAACCAGTATAATAATATATTATAAATGAATTCCAGCTTCAATTAATTTCATTTACTCATAAGTGAAATTATTTTACTCAGTAAAATTATCACAATCAGATGCAAAAATCCATCTAAGAAACCCCCCAAACCCAATAACATGTAAATAGCCCTGTTAAGTCTAAGAGTGAAATACTAGATCTGTGATTTCAGTATGGAGAACCAACAGGAGACAGTTTCAAGATCAGAAATAGCAATTATTCAGTGAAATTAGCAAGTTGGACCTTCAACATGAACAACTAGATAGTCGGTCTTCACATAATCTGTATTTAAGATGAGGATCCTGACAGAAGATGTCAACGATGATAAAAGTTCTCTTCACTCAAGGAAAGATCTCAGAAATGGTCACTGGGAGCTGTTAAATATGTGATTCCCATGAGCCAGGAAATGTTTCAGTCACAAGAAGCTGGAGGTTGGGTGAGTACATGGGGAAAGTCCCACAAAAAACAGTCTCTTTTTATATTCTGCTCTGTCATTCACTTTGGGGAAAGTCCCACAAAAACTAGTCTTTTTTTAGATATTCTGCTCTGCCATTCACTTTTTGGAGAGTCCTGGGGATAAGAAACTCAATTAGATGGGTTGTTGATCCACTGTGGTTGCTCTTCTGCCCTGAAACTGAAAGCCTGAATACCTGCAACTCTACCTTTGCCAAGAGAGAGAGGGGCAAAACATCTCCCCAGTAGAGAGACATTGAAAAATATGAGGGTCTTCTGCTGACAGGAGGGTGCTGAAGGAGTTTTTGAATATCTTGAATCTGGTGATTATAAGTTATTATTCACCAAATCCTGGAATTCTAAATATTTCGGGTTTTTGGTTTTTTTTTTTTGAAAGAAGAATGTTTTAAAACATTCTTCTTTCAAAAAGAAGAATGTTCATTTAAAGAAATCACTTTTCTCTCTTGAAGGATGGTAAACTTCTACAATTTGTTGCTCCAGAAGATTGTAGAGGCCAATGTTAGCTGCAGCTTGAAGGAGGCAGCTAACTCATTAACAAGATTTTCTTCACATTCTAAATGGAATATATGAAGGTGATTCGATATCCTACCACAAAAAATTGTGGGTGATAGGCAACACTGATGGCAAAGTGGCAAAATGCAGGTTCCACAAATGTCCCCTCTTGTCCCCAGTTGCAAGGAACTGCTGGCCAAGGTCTTGGATCTGACCTGGCAAGGTGCCTTCCTCAGTAAACCAAGCATGGATTTTGCTGCATGAAACCAGGTTGTGGAAAACTTGCCTGAGAGGTATTCAAACTCTTGCAGGCTCTTTGTAAACAAATTGCATTGGTGGTGTGGTCACTGAGCCTGGATGCAAAAGTAGAGTTTGTAATTTCTGCAGAACCACCAGGAACATTAATTTCAATGGTGCTACCAAATAGGAATAATGTTCTCATCTCCTAAAAGAGCCAATTGACTACTCTGTTTATCACTGCTTGTTTGACTGCATTTAAGAAATTCCATGTCTCTTTGACATTATAGTTAATAGATCATTAACTTTTAAAGGTGTCCTTAATTTCTTTGATATTTAGACAAAAATACAACATGGGCCATACTTAGTAGATTCCAAATCTAAATGCTGTCACTTCAGTTATATTGTTCTAAACTGTTAAAATGAAAGGAATAGAAGAAGAACTGGAATTCTGTCATTGAGAGAATTCTAAAAGGCTTTTTTATCTACAATACAATTGTAATAGCTCCCCTGAAACATGAGGTGGTTCCTTCAGCTGTCACTGGAATAATTTTATTTCAGATATATGACGGCAGAACAGAGAACTACTACTAATATTAGAGATTAGTGTTAGTCATAGGAGGAAGAGCTTTCTGGGAAAGCTGAGAAAGAACATTGAAAAGTGGATGAATTAATTTCCTTAGAGGGTCTGATTCTGGTTCAGAGAATAAACCCTGAAACCATCCCTACTTTCTCTCCTCAGAGATGGGATGTGTATTCTCTCAAGGAGATCATGCAATCATCCTCTGTCAGGGGCTGAACACCATTTTTAATGGCTGGTGATCTCATTTTCATGTACCATTTTTCTTTTCAGGATCATCAAACATTTATTTCCACTGATGCATCAGAACATGTGATCAGCAGTGCTGAGATTTGGCTTTGATGAAAAGCATATGGAAAAATTCAGACTTCCTCTGCCAGAATGATTTTGAACGTGTTATACATGTTTTTATATGTTTTTTGGGACAGGTTGTTTCCTTTTTTTTTTTTTTTTTTATTTGTAAATTAGATTGATCACTTTTAAGAAAAATCTTCTGTTTTCATTACTTCTGTATTCCTGAGGTATGTTCCCTAAGCCATACAGATAAATTACAGTGAAACTAGTTTTACTGAGCACAAATATCTAAAATGAAAGTAAGTCAATTTAACTGCTTGAAGATGTAAGATAATGTGAATGGTGTAACACTAAATATTTACTACAGAATAGGTTTTATTTTACCAGAATAGGTTTCTTCAATGAGGCCAAAGAAATCTGAGTCACTGAGAGAAAGTCTCAGTCAGAAATGTTGTGCATATCCAATTACATGATACCTTGTGTAAGCATAATTTGTTTAATGAACTGTAAGAAAGACCTAGGGGTAAAGTCAAGCATATAGGAAACTGTTGTGCCACCTTAGAGGCCAGGGCTAAAATAAAGTTCCTTCCTGTACACCTGGTTAGGCTCATATTAGGTGAATTTGTTATGCTTACTCTGTTACCAAATATATTTGTGGTGCATATATCCAGCATATTTTTCCATTGAGTGAAATCTGATGATTTTGTTAAAATGATGTTGTTATGTTGCAGCTTAATTAGAGCTGTTAAAGACTTCAAGAATAGCTTTTTTTCTTGCAAAAGAACTTCATTTCTGTAAGGTAAGCCTGAGGTAATTAGCGTGGGTAATTAGCACTGTCCTACTGATATCACCACATTTAGTGAGTGTATAGACCCTTTACAGGCTTCAGGGAATTCCTTCCCCCAGCCATGTGACAGCTCTTTGCTCCTGTTTGATCCCATGAATTGATAACTTCTGCTGAGATCTCAGGAATTAAAGATTCTGAGGGAAAGCAATATTCACTTACCATGTTCATCCAGTAGTATGTTGTCAGGTTTGATGTCCCTGGAAAATAAGGAAAAGAAAACATTACATTTTGTACCCAAAGGAAATCTGCAATTTGAAAGTTTTTCCCATTTGGGTATGACGACTATGTCACTTAAATGATTACAAACCAAATTAAAACCATATAGTACATAAAGGCAAATGATTTTTATCAACCTATTTTTACTGCCCTGAGAAAACATGCATGCTAGAGAGGCTCTCTGGGTTTCCATTTATTGTAGTTTTGTTTTCATATGGTTAGCATTGACATGGGTATGGTTTTCAAGATTGTGTGCTTTATTCTGTATAGCAGCAGTAAAATCAGAAGGCAGACTTGCATCTAGAAGGTGCCTGATTGCTTCAGGGACTCCACATTTGACAGAAATAATTTAATTGGAAGCATAGGTGGCTTACCCTGTGAGCCAGACCCTGCTAATCTGCCATGCATGGTCACTCTGTGATCTGTCTTGTGCTAATTGAGTCTGTCCAGCAGCTCTGCTGTCACTCCCAGATCCCCACTTGGCTGTCTGTGACCAAGCACCATGCTGGGAAAAGGAGCAGGGATAAGGGAAGGTGGAAATTATGACAGGCTGAAGCATCAGCTTGACTCTGTCATTCTTGGCACAAGAGAATGATATTGCCCTAGAGAGCTGCACTTTCAGGATTATCTTCTGTGGACACAAGTCCATGCTTCTGTGAGGAGGGATGGGAACAACTTTTCCCCACCACTGTCAGGCACTCCCACCCCCTTTCCTGGCCCAGAATTACTGCCATTGGTGAGGAGCTGCTCAGGGGAAATTCATGTCTTGGCTTTGCTGGCCAGACCAGCCCTGGTGAGGCTCAGCTGGGGCTGGGTGACCCTGCTGGGGCAGTGCTGTGTGGCACCACCTTGTCACTGGCACTTGGGGTGACCCTGATGGGGCAGTGCTGTGTGGCACTGTCTTGTCACTGGCACTTGGGGTGACCCTGATGGGGCAGTGCTGTGTGGCACTGTCTTGTCACTGGCACTTGGGGTGACCCTTCTAGGGCAGTGCTGTGTGGCACCCCCTTGTCACTGGCACTTGGGGTGACCCTGCTGGGGCAGTGCTGTGTGGCACCACCTTGTCACTGGCACTTGGGGTGACCCTGCTGGGGCAGTGCTGTGTGGCACCACCTTGTCACTGGCACTTGGGGTGACCCTGCTGGGGCAGTGCTGTGTGGCACTGTCTTGTCACTGGCACTTGGGGTGACCCTTCTAGGGCAGTGCTGTGTGGCACCACCTTGTCACTGGCACTTGTTGGGGTGACCCTGCTGGGGCAGTGCTGTGTGGCACCACCTTGTCACTGGCACTTGGGGTGACCCTGCTGGGGCAGTGCTGTGTGGCACCACCTTGTCACTGGCACTTGGGGTGACCCTGCTGGGGCAGTGCTGTGTGGCACCACCTTGTCACTGGCAGCCTGCACTTCATGCAGGTTTGAAGCTCCTTGTTCTCAGTGAGGCATTGCCAGAGGGGCAGAGCAACAGTTGAACAACTTGAGCAACAGTTTTGGCCCTTGGGCTGAACTTTCCACTTACCTCAAAAGACAAGGAACCATAAACTGGAAAATAAGCCCTTGAATGTCTACAAATGAACTGCAAAGGCTCCCACCTCTGTGACCTCTTTGAGGTAAGAGATGGCTTGATTATTCCAATTTAAACATTTCCTAGGAAAGTTTTTTGCCAACGTGCCCATAAATGGAATAATCAAAAAAGTGAAGTGTTGCAAAACGAAAATCTGTTACACCATATTTTTTTCCCAAATTTAAAGTAGAGAAGGACTCCTAAAGTAAACATTACACTGGAATAAGATAGCAAAAGCAATTATAATATATTTATTGTTTGCATGCATGATATGAACTCAGTCATCACCTAAGTTTCACATTCTTTTTGACAGAAGAAGGAAAGCTACACTTTCCTTAGCATTCTGTAAACCATGCTTTCTAGCCCTTGCTGAGATTCATATGAAATTATGAAGTATTCTCTAATTATTTTTATAATTTATGTGGTGGAAGCTGAGGAAACACAGTATGAATAAGAAATTAGTTTGAATAATTCTCTGCACATTTGGAAATAATGTAGAATGCATATATATATATATATATATATATATATATCTGTGTAAGGAACAGGATCTCATTATGAGGAACTATCTGGCATGGAAATTTAAAGTTAAACCAATATTTCAGTGTTAAATACTGGCTATCTAGAATTGTCTGATTCAGCAGCAGTTCCAGCTATTTGTGTAATAAAAAAAGCATCTGTCATAGAGCCTAATTCACCCAAAATCTTCCAGACTCTGAGTTCTCTTTCCTTTCCCCTGTAATCACATGGAATATCATTTACCATACTATAATCTTTCCTTTCCTGATTTCATATGGGTGAAGTTGTGAGAAAAACTGAAGGGATAAATATATTTATTTATATTATGAAACGTGTTTGTGTTTTGTTTAAATTTGGAATTTTGTTGAATTTGGTTAAATTAGCAATTTAGATTCTATGCAATTCTAAATGCAATGTTATATCTAATCTCTTAAGTGATGAAAGAGTTTTTGAAAGAGCTACTGCTCAGATGGTTTCTATATTTTCCAGTGGTAATTTTGTCTTTAGTTTCTGATAGTTTTGTGAAAAGAGTTGGAATTGTGATTTCCTGTTGAATAGTCTTTGTGGTTGATTCATGACTTGAAAATACAGCAATAACTTTCCATGGAAGTAAGTAAGTAATAGTTTTGACAGCTGGATTAAATATTTTAAACTTTGCCTTCACAAATTTTAACAAGTACAAACTGACTCTGCACTTCTCAGGTGGGTAAAAAGATTGGGGTCATACACATGTACATTTGGGTCTTTTTGTGGCTTCCTAAAATCAGTGATACATCCAACAGTGCTCCAAACTCTTTTCCCCAGTTAAAGAAAATGAAGAATTAGAATTGTACAATCACTTCACCAAGAACAAAACTGATCAAAAAGAGAAATTCATCTTTATGAGCTACTGCCATGTGTGTAACAATACAGAACCCAGGGATAGTTCATTACAAGACAGTGCCTTTGTAATCTTTTTTTGAAGAAGATCAGTTCAAACAATCTGAATATCTGCTATGGTATTTCATCATTAAACAGTCTATACATTTTTACAGCCACCAGAAAAGACATTGAGAACTCCACTGTATGTATCATCAAATATATTCTTCATTCTGTTTGTGTCTGTAATGTTCAGAAAGTTGAGTGGTAAAATTAGATCTGTGCTTATCCTTCCATGACTAATTCAGACAGTGGCTGATCCTTGATACAGATGTGCACAAGCTGTGAAGCCTTTCCCACCTCAGGGATGCTCCTCACTGTTGCCTTTGCTCATTTTGCTCAGGGGCAGGATGTAGCTGGGGGCAGCCACCACAGGGCGTATGGCCTTGCACACAGCAGCACAATTTCCCTGAGGCAACCTGGTGGACTCACAGCCCTGCCTCAGACCTCAAACAGGATATTTTAAACTGCTCTTACAGCAAGTGAAACTCGTGGGCTATTTTAAGCCAGAAGGTAAACAAGTTTATTAAGTGAGCGCTGCTGCACTGGGGTCACACGCCTGGAGATGTGCAAGGTGCATGGATTCACATGGCAGGTGACAAGGACAAGCACAGGGTCACTGTGCACACACACTGAGCCCTCCAGCAGCTCTCTCTGTGCCCATGCACACACAGTGAGCCCTCCAGCAGCTCTCTCTGTGCCATGCACACACAGTGAGCCCTCCAGCAGCTCTCTCTGTGCCCATGCACACACAGTGAGCCCTCCAGCAGCTCTCTCTCTGTGCCATGCACACACAGTGAGCCCTCCAGCAGCTCTCTGCTGGGTGATTGGCCCCAGTTTGCAGCGAGCACTAAAAGCTCTGTTTTCCTGAGCTTGTTGAGAGCCCTAAAGAGTGCAGAGGAGCAGGGGCACTGCTCTGCCCTTGCACTGAGCAGGGCACAGAAGGTTCAGTGGGGTCCAGGTGCTGGTGCATTACAAGTTATTGGATGTATTCAGAACTGAGGGCTTCTGGAGTCTGTTATATTTAGTTTCTCTAGATAAACACTCTAATTAAATTCACTAAACAACTGTTTTAGCAAATTTAAAAGATAAATCCTCTTTAGTTAAGCAGTTTAAATTCAAACTTACTATGTAAGTGAAATTTTGGATTGATTACACATCAATTTTTCTGAAAAAAAAATCCCATTGGTAAGATGTTTAAAGAGCAGGGTGTTTAAAATGCAGCACCTTAACTTCAGGGTTTTCCTGTTACACATATCCCTAGTTAGGAGAATTCATTGAAACATTCATTTCATAATCCAGGTACCAAAAACCAGCTCATAGGAGAAATTGAAGGACTTTTGCAAGGATCACATTCACCATGGTTTGGATTCAGATGTGCCCTGGGCTTCTCTGTCACCAATCATCAAGCAATGACCAGCAGAGCTATGGAAGCATCCTTGACACTGATCTCATAAATACAGCTGTGTCAGTCTGTACCAGTACTACTCCCAACTGTTTTTGTACGCAGAAATATCAGAGCCACATGGAAATGAGAGTAGAGAAACCTTCAAAGTCTTTTGCTCAGTGACAGGACAAGGCATAACTAACATAAAAACTGGGTCAAGAAACTCAGGGGTGTGAACAATATAGAAAAAAAGAGAAAAATCCCACAATTTAATTGCCATTTGTTAATATTGCCTCTGAAACCATTTCTAGAGTTCTTCAATTGCCTTAGCTGCAAATATCAAAATAAAACTGCCTGAAGGATGAAAGTTGAGTTAGAAGACGCTGCATATAATTTCCAGTTAGGAAAGAATGATTAATAATCTACTTGTATCTTTTATAACATCAAGGCTCTCTGTGCATCCCATGTGCTTGAAGATTTTCTCCCTGCATGGAGTAAAACCATGCACGTGGCTCAGCTCATGTTCCCTGCAGCTGCCAGCCAGAGTGTCCTCCCTGGAAAGGCTGACAATGGTTTTAAAGGACTTGGGCTCAAGAATCTGCAGTTTTAATTACCTTTTCCATCAGTTTCCTTCTGATGTTATGAAGCAGAAGCAGGTTTCTAAGTCCAGAGGTGGAGAAGTCATGCAGTCTACATCCTTGTTGGTTTTCAAGGCCTGGCTGGATAAATCCCAACTAACCTGTTCTGATCTGAAGGCTGACCCTGCTTTGGGAAGATCATTATGCCAGTGGTCTCTGGGGTTCCCTTCCACCCTGAATTAGCCTGAGTGTATGAAAAATAATGTATCGACATTCAAAGACTGTCTTACTTCCCCTCCTTTTGACTGCTAGGAAGTTCATGAAAGATTGAAGAAAGTGGTGAGGGAACTGCATATGTGGAATTTAGTGAGTCTTTGATAGTCCATAGCAGCTGGCAGCTAGTGAGAGCTTTCACCTCTTAAATTCTGTCATGGGGCTTGAATGCTCATGAAGAAAATGGTAGGAATAAATAGCCTATCTTCATCTTGAAATGAGGTTAAAATTGAAATGCCCTGCAGTTCAGCACTGGAGAGGTGTAACACAGTATTTATTGGCTATGTAAGTGGTAAAAGAATGAGGATTATATCACCTGAAGAGGACTCTGAGAAATCTCAGTAGGAATGACTAAATCTAGATGGCTGTATTGCTAGTGTCAGATAAAATGACAGGAATTATATATATATATATATATATATATATATATATATATATATACATCAAAAGGAGAATCTGAATTGCTCACCTGGATCAATGACCATAAATAACCCTCCAGAGGTCACGCTTTTGTGTTCCTTATTAGATGAAATAAGGCACTTGCTCTAAGGCTTGAAATTCAATACAACCTCAAAAAAGTTTCATGTGATATGATCAATCAGGGCTTCATAACTTTTTGTCTCTGTTTTTACTGTCTGGACTTGAAATATCCATCTACAAAAGAAAGGAGTATCTCTGATTAATTCAACCATTATTTGCCCATTTTTCTCAAGAAAAAAATTGATGGCTGGTTCAGTGTCTACCACTTCACATTGAAAGCAACTAACTTTAATTAGGTTACAAAAAATAATTTTAAAAAGGTGCTATGCAGTAATTTTAAATAACATTGGTCCTTCTGGTTATATAATTAATTAGGATTTGTAAGAAAACAGTCAAAAAAGAAAAGATCTAAGGCTAAACAAAAAAATTCCTTTGAATAAAGAACAAATAGATTTGATTTCTTAGTTAAAAACAGAGACCTGTAAGCTGTGATGAAACAAATAATAGTGGTCAAAAAAGCTTGTCTATTTGCTTTTGGAACATGAATGTGGATTCATTTCCATAAAACCAAAGAAAGCTAAACAAACAGTTTTATTTTTACAACAGAGAAATAAACTCAAGTTGATTACTACAAGACATAATTTCATAAAAATGCTTCTGCAAAGATTTAAGCATTGATGTGAATAACAGAACTACCAGCTAGAGTTACTCCAGCTAAGATTAATCTAATTGATTGAGGAAAGCACTTCTACAGCAAATACAGACACTGTCTACCTCCTCCTCCAGGGCAGGATGATGACTAGAGCCCATGGACAACAAAAATCCATGGGCCACAAGACATGTTTGTCTCAGTCTGAGTGTAGTTAACCAAAATTCTGGGTGTAGTAACCCAAAATTCACATGTGAATCACTGAACATTCATTGGCTCACAGTGAAGGCCACCCATGTCCTTGCAGAATGCTAAGGGTTTATTTTCTCAAAGACAGTTTCAACACATCACAGAGAAATCAGATTAGATGGATTTTGCATTCTCATGAGGATGCAAAAGAAGGATAAGGATTCAGACAAAGGATAAAGAGTCAGACAAAGGCCCTTGAGGTCAGTGGAAGGATTACACTGGCTTCAGCCAGCCTTGTTTTCACTCCAATCAAGGTTTTCTAGTACATACTTCTCTTAAGTGCTAACAACCCAACTGTTATGTAGAATAAACCTTAAAATACTGAGTTAAAGGTTTATTCTTAATCATGCAGTTTGTGTCTAGTGATAATAATTTTCTCCTTACATGGAAATAGGCATTAAGATTAATACTAGGGCATAGCAGTTCTCAACAGCCATAAAAAGGGCAATGAATTGGGAAATAAAAGCTTCAGCTGTGGATTATTTGAGTTCACATGAGACATCACTGGATCAAAGCACTGAATTGAACCACATAATGTATGGTAAAGGGTTTTCTCCTAGTTATGGAAAGAAATGTAAACAAATTCTGATTTTCACAGAGAGGGACCTTATTTCCTTCCTATTTTTTTATTACACTCACAAATAATACCAATATCCAAGGCATGAAGTTCATAAAAGAAGTGACTGCATAGATATTGAGGTTTTCTTTAGCTGAATTTATTGATGCTTTGGATAAAGTCAATATGTATTAGCTACAGTACACCCACGAGATGAATTTTTCCAAACATGCTTTGCTTCTGTGAGGGTAGCCCAGAACTGAGGGTATCTTCCAGAGCTGAACTGTGCAGGGCACCTACCAGGAGGACTTGCTCAAGAAAAAGCCTTTATGAAGTGTGATGAATCTTTTCTTCACTTTGCCAACACCTCATCACTCATTTATCTTTTTATTTTTCTGTTCCTGACCAACATTGTTTCTAGTTTCCAGAACTGCTTAATGGTTTTTGAAAAAGATCATAGTAAGAATCTCAGAGTTCTTTACTGTTATTTACAATTAGATGAATGGGAATGAAAGATTTGGACTGCTCCAGGCCTCTGATTGCCTGTTCACATACCACTCACTTAGATTTCAGCAGTAATTGCTGCCACTTACTGTCCTTTCATAAAAAGAACTTCAGAGCCTTCTGTTCCTGCTCAAATGAATGTTGTGACAGTATATGACCCTCTGCATCACTGTAATTTTGAAATCTAAACAATTCAATAAAACTGGAAATTAGCTGAGAAGATGAGGTATTAGATAATTCTGTTTTTCTCTGCAATTTCCCCTCCTGGTCTTTAATGCAGAAATAACAACAACAAAAAAAAATCCATAATACTTCTGACTACTGGTAGCAAGCATTTACATGTTTCTAATCAAACTCCCATCATCCAGTCCATTATCACATTTTGGAGCCTTTTCCTTCTGTGGGACAACCTGTGTGGCAGGACCATTGTCTAGCCTGTTTGAAAACTCTAACTGCTGCAATAATTGTCACAAGTGAAAAAGCTCTCACCCATGACTGGAGGGCCTCCTCTCCCTAAGTGCATTTAAATAATATCTGGGCACCTGGCTCAAGGCTTGGGGTTGTAGTACCAGTTATACAAAACAAGTTACTGTGGTGCTGGGTTGTGGTGCCTGGAGTTCCTTTCTAGTTTAGCTCTATTTTTTACCAGGTGTCCATGACAATGTTGGATTGTCTTAATGCTTGTTCTAGCCAATTTTATATAGCTCTGAAAATAAAACTGTCAAAGAAGATATCAAAACATGTTTATTTACAAATGCCTTAACTGGAACAAGCTTGTTATTTTCCAGTTTTATCCCCATGTGGAAATATACAAATATGAAAACATCTTCAATTCTTTCCTTGTAGCAATAGGTGGCAGTAATGATATCTATATTTGTCTGGATGGCCAGTGGGCTTTGGAAACACTGTATTTGTCAGTTTTAGCTTGGATAAATAGTTGTAATATATGCTGTTATCCCAGCTTAAGGAGAATTACCTTTTTACCATAAAGGAATCCTATAGCTAACCTTTCAAATGTCTGGGTATATATAGCCAAATAATATGGCTTTGTTCAACTTCTGAATTTCCACAGATGTCAAATTAAAATAAAAATATTAAACACAGATTATTTCATTATATTGTTCTTATTGAATAACCCAAAATTGCTTTACCACAGAGGTAATTATATACTGCAGTAGCAAGGAAAATATGCAAAGATTCTTAAATGTTATAAAAGCTAGAAAGATTTGCCCAAAGGAGTCTGTGAATCTGTACTTAGTCTCCTGTGTGCTGATATCTCAGAGAATGGGTTTGGAAAGTACCACTGCAGCCTTATAAACTGAGCTTTTCTATAACAAAGCCCAGGCTTTATCATCCAGGATTTGTCTTCCTGACACAATGGTTCTTTTTCAACTAAACATTTATAAGCACAAGCAACTTGCAGGCAATCCAATGATTAGTTTTCATTTTGCCTGAAGGACTTAAAGTAATGGCAAATGTTACACTTCCTTTGCTGGAACTGTTTTCTGGAGTTAATGTTAACAGGTATAGGTCTTGGAATTCCACACAGTGCTGAAGGGAACCTGGGACAGCTGTCAACACTGATGATGCCATCACTGCATTGCAAATAAAAAGCTTCTTTAGCCAAATGCTTCTTCAGATCACGTGGAGGAGGCGTGCAAAACCACAGGGCAGTAATTTTTGATAATCTCACAGCTGATGACTCTAATATTTTCTGTCTTGTAGTGTCAAGTATTGCTGAGACCTTCTATGTGTACATGTCCAAGGGTCAAACCACTCTGAGTGAATCAGCTTTTAAGAGCAGGTGACACCTCTGATAACCATGGGAAGGGCACGACTCATTAGGCATGAACTGGAGCGTGGCACTTGGAGAGAATTATCTGGCACAGCAGGAAAGTGTATGCATTGCAATGGTGATGCTCTCTTCCATGGCCCTGTGTACAGAGCTTCTGACTAGAAATAAGGGAGAATGTACTTGGTGTGTACTCTGCCAGCAACTGCAAGGCTATCAGTCTCCCTCCAGTAGAAGGCATAGGCTCTCTTCCAATTTTCACAGGCAGAAATCCATGTGTGGAACTAAATGAGAGAAGAAATTGATGACATTTGCCCTCTGCCTAAAGACAAATCAGGAGAACATTGTTACTGATAAGCACATTTGGCTTCATCTGTTGTAAAAAGCCAGCATTGTAAGTGTGGTGTTTTGTAATGACTGAAATTCATATAGCTGCTCCTTTGTTTTTCTCTGCATGAAATATGGAATAGATCCATTCAGATGTATTGCATCCACAAGAGTTTGCTCAGCTTATCAGGCAAATTCAAAAAGAAAATTTATAAAATTCCAAGCACACAGGTGTGCTTGTCAGCCACTGTTCTTAAGTGTGTAATTACTGTATAATATCCCTAATATTTACCTTAAACCCTCTACCAACTTCTATACCTAAAGGTTCATGTGCCACCTGCTAGAACAACAGTACCTACATTAATATTATCACATTATTTCACAGCTGTTTCCTTCAGCCATACCATAGTGCAACCAGTTACAGCCAACACGGCTGGCAACTGGAGTGTGGCTCAGAAGGGTGCTCTTCATGTGCAGAGCAAGGAAAGAAACAGCAACTTCTGAAGGTTCCAGGCTTTCACCAAGTGCCTGGGCTCAATGCAGCAGAGCAACGTCCCAATAAGCACATTTACTGCTGCTCTGAGTCTCAGCAGCAGTGCAGCAGGGAGAAGGGCTGCAGACCAGAAATCAGGAAACAGCCATGTGAAGCTCTGTGGTTCACTCTGGTCTGAGGCCCCAAATCACCCTCACCACTGACAGCATCTCCTGCTGGCTTGTGCCTCTGACATGGATATGAGTATTTGGACCTCAATTCCTCAAGCTGACCACCTGGCATCCCATAACATACACAACCAGAACATATCACCAAGAGGATATTGAATGCTTTCCACAGACAAGGGAACCTTGATGTCCTGCATATACTTGCCCTTCTGGGTTATTTTATGGATTTAATGTATACAGGAGTTTACTGTGGTGCACCAGGAAGGGAGGTGCAGTCTATTCCAGAAAAGAAAATTATATTTCATAAATGATTAAAGAAATGACCTGCTACCACCTGAAACATCAGTAGCATGTCCCATGACACTTTTCTATGTTGAGCTTCACATATCTTAGTAATAAGCTGCTTGTAAGAATAATTTTGTATGTTTTTAAGTAGGAACATTTGCAAACAAACTCAGAGAGCAATAAACATGTGTATTAATGCATATTGCTGTTTAGAATACATGAGACTTGGCAGGCAACATTTGACCCAAACCCAATTCCTAGTTCAGTACTCCACCCTTCTAGGAAATTTCTCTATTCTAGGAGATGTCAACAACATATTGCTTGTTGCCTGAAATCAAGCAGACATGCATTCTAACTCCTCTTGAAGAATCTGAATGAGAAATCAGGAATTGGCTGGATATTGTTTGAGCCCACAGACTGCAGTGCCTGGTTAACTGGATTACTAGGCAAGAATACAGTAGGGTTGAAGATGAATTTAGGCTCTGTGCAGAGAAACTGCTGCTAGAGTAACTATTTGCACTGAAATGATTGTAAGGATTATTCTTGCTATTTATTCAAGTAAAAATAGATATGGGATTCTGATCTCAGGTTAAAACATTTGGATTAGGTTCTTTTGTGAATTAGGCATCTATATACCCATTTATTGCCCTCAGATGTATAAACATCACAGTCTTTGGAGTGCAGAAGCCATTCATATGACTGCCTGTTTTTAGATCAACTGAAAGCTTTATAGATTCTTTTAGTTTTATAGATTTTTTGGCCAGGTTGGCTTCTGAACAGACAATTATAAAAGTACACACTCCCTCATTTAAATCTTGGTGAGCTGTGGACTAAGTTTTTAAAGACATAAGAAAAAATCTTGCATGCTGTGTGAAATTATGAAAACAACTGGGGATGTTCTCAAGTCAAATTATTGTAAGGTGTTATCACAGAAGTGCAGGCAGGTGTTTAAGCCTCTTGCAAGAGTCACACTCCAGGCTCTCATTGTCTTGTTTGACGTCATCTCACACCACGAACAACGCAATCCTTCATACATGGTTAATTGTGCTGTATTTAAAACACCTTGCACACTTCAGAATTTTTTTAGTTGCTGCCTTAAAAAACCCCCATACTTCTCATTAGTAGCATGAACCTTCTGAAGTTCTGTATTATCTTCCATCTGTGTGAAGCTTAGAGGGAGATGTCTGTGGAAGGAGCCCGGGGGATCCTTTCTTCTCTCCAAGGCAGGTGGACTTCACAGGCTCAGCTGTTTGTGGCATGCAGGGAACTTGGAAATACCACACAGTGGTGCAACTTTTTGTTGCTTGTGTACAACTGGAGCCACATTTCAGCTTGGGGAGTAAAGATCTTGTCTCATGTAAGGAAACTTGTGACCAAATGTTTCATAGGAGGGAACAACAGGAATTACCGACCCCATTAACTGAAGAGTTACAATGGTCTCATGTATAGGTTCAAAAATCTAGACAACTAAGGCTTAATAATTCCATTTCTCAGCTGCAGATCTCATATGCTATTCCTTTTTGACACTGTCTCTTCCAAAAGCAAATATTAAACAATAATGACAGGATAAAAGACTGTCTGCTGGAAATGTATTTCCTTAAGTACACGCTCATAATTCTTAGTTTCAGCAGCAGAGGTACTCTGGGACTCAGGGAAATAAGCTGGTACTTTAATTAGTGTTAACTCTCTTTACATATGTAAGTGCATGTGTTTGCATTGGGTGCATCTGTAAAGCATTTCTGTGGCTTAGGAGATTTGCAGAAGACAGTTGAAGAAGCACCACCAGGGGAAAATTCTGCAGCATCTCAAATTAAGAGGCAAGCTGTGACTCTCTGTGGGTTTTAAAGGCAGAACTCTAGATAACTAATACATTTAATTAGCATAAAAGCTGAGAAATTCAGCATCCTGGCAATAGCTTTTCCACTCAGCAAGTCTTGTTAAGTGACTATATTAGTAACTGTTACTGATTATTGAAAATACATCCATTATTTTTTATTGGATTTCATTCAAAATAGACCTCTGACACTCATTGAGTAGTCCTGTTGGTCTGATATTTTAATGAAGATCATATCTTAATTATTGTAGCAACTTGGGGGAGAAACATAGGAAATGTAAAACTGCATTTCCTGACATCATCAGCTTCTCTAGAAATACACAGAGAGATTGATCTTTATGTCTGTGTATTAATTTTTATCTGCAGAGCTCTGAGCAGAGGTTTTCACAGTTGGTAAATAAAGCTGTTTGACCCCTACAATGACAAAGAAAGACATATCAAAACCACTGAGCCTTCAGTAAATGTTATCCCACGGACTGGGAGTCCACACACTGCCACCAAGCTCCTGTTTCCTCTGTTACTGCACCTCTATGCTCACTCCCTCGTCTCACTCCTAACTTTAGTGTCTGACTCTTTCCACAGCAGTTTTCTCTTGCCCACTCCTACACCACACTCTGCATTCCCTGGTCTTTTTCCCAACCATCTTAGCTCCCCTCTGGACATCTCTGCCCCACTTGATGCAGGTAGATGATATCCTTATCTTGGAGCCCTCAAATCCATCTATCTTACCACCAATTTCTCTTTTATTGCTACTGTCTGTCCAAAGAGTAGATGCCCAAAATATTTGCAATCTAAACTCAGCCTGATAGCAAAGGCAGTATCTGAGTATAGAAAGAGGGCCCACAGTTTTATCATAAAATCCTCACATTTATCTTCTAATGCATCTGTGTCCAAAACTGAAACTCCAAACCTTAAAAATTGTGACATGTACACTAAGAATATCACTGAAATAAAATTTGAGACTCTAATGGAATCAGACACAGAATAGCCACTCTGAAAGGCCAAAAAAGAGAGATGCTCTGGTTTTATATTGTGTTTTTCTTGAGCTAGAGAGGAACTCCTCTGCATTCAGAACACTACAAAAGTTTCACATTTATAACAAAATGAAGAGCTAAATGCCTGAATTAAATTGGGTAGCCACTGGATAGAGGCTATTTCTCATTATTATTAGTCAGATCGTAGAGATGATTTTGATCATCACTATAAAGAATGACCCAATTAATCTGAACCCAATTTAATAAATTTTGGTTTATTGGATGTGCACTGCCTACCAAGTGCTGTTCCCACCTTGCAAGGTCCCAGTTTGACCTAGTATTTTAATGTCTTTCCCCACTGACAGTATTTCTTCATGTGCAAGAGGACCACAGCTGCTGAATTGCAGGTTTGCCTTGTTCTCCTCTGCTGCAGGAAAGCACAGTTATCCACACTGCATTATCCTGGGAAATTTCCCTGGGATAAATGTAAGCTGTGTATGCACATGTTGGGAGAAGCAGGGGCTCATCAGTAGCACTGTCTGTCATAGAACATCAAAGCTTTGAGCTGCTGTGCTTTCTCCTCTCTAAAACCCATCCAGGGGAGCTGGGACAGGATTTTACAGAGAATATAGGAATGTTTGAAAATAACCTTGAGGGAGTGTCAGGGGGAGCATCCAAGGAGGGGTAGAGAGAAAAAATGCAAGGGGAAAAAATTGAAAAGGCAACTTCAGCATAACAAAACTGATGGCAATTTGTATCTTAATTGCAGTCCCTGCTCACAAGATAATTGATTTTTAAAGGAGAAACTGTCAGATGATCACAATTACAACTCTCACTCTTTCACTTCTCTCAGTATATCTGTGGAGTCAAAAGTTGTACAAAGGAGAGCACATCTCACCTGAAATATCAAAGCCATACTGAAAACTTCTGAATGCATTTCCAAGGCTTGAAGGAAGCTCCAATTTTAATATTCATTAATGAAATATCTTCTGCCATACAATGAACAGTTCACTCAACAGCTGAGATACAGAAGACTATTGCAGGCATGAAGAAATCAAGTAAAAGTGCACTTTTTTCTTAAGCCTTTTTTATTTTGCCATATATTAGAAAAACTTACATTGTAAGGAAATCTCCAAGGGAATGAGAGAATACTTTATGTACATGTTGCTCATCCAAACTGAAAAATATGTTGCCACCACTGAAGCAGAAACAGGAGAAACAATTGCCCATATGTTGCTCATGGTTCATACTTTGCTTAGCATGAATTTTACAGCTTTTTTCCATATTCCCTTTTCCATCTACATACTTTAATCAAAGATTTTAAATTTCTTCACTGACTGCAAACAAAATGATTCAAGCACACTGCCTGCAAATCTGCCATTTCAGAATATGCCTGCTCAGAGTCATGGTGGTGTGAAATTTCCAAGATACAAAGATATCAGAGTACTTATAATACTGACACTAAAGCTTTGGGGGAAAAGGGATTAATGTTGTATCACATATGGCTAGCTCTTGTTCTCTTCTCTGTTAGTTCTTCTCTTCACATCATTGCTCATTTGACCTCTCTGGATCAGCCTTTCATCCACTTTCAGATGCATGGAGGGGTTGGGGTAGGAGGTGGAAGGCCAAAAGGCCAGGGTAAGCCAGGCAGTGCCATATGAGACAGTGGATACCATTATGCCTCTGTAGAAAGGGTGCCTAATCATTTTAATTACTTAATAAAAATTATTTGCATGTATTTATTCATACTCTTGATTATTATATTTAGCATAACAGTATCAACATGCTATTAATATGGTGGTCTTAGCTGGCATAAATCAACAGACATCCATACCAAAATCACTTGAAGCTTTAAAGCAACACCAACAAGTTTTTAATGGATTTCTGTGAAAGAAAGATATCTCTTATAATTGGCCACAAAGAAACTAGCCATATGCTCAAGCAGAAAACTGACATTAACCAGATCAGATTTGTGGGTGGAGATCTGAGATAATCTTGAATATACAGCTCTGCTTTAATTCTTTCAGCATCTTCTGCTTCAGTGTCCCAATGTCTAAAAATGATTCATGACTGAAATTTCAATACTGAGAAGTGGGGGAAGGAAGGAAGTGGCAGAAGGAAGGAAGTGGCGGAAAGAAGTGGCGGAAGGAAGGAAGGAAGGAAGTGGCGGAAGGAAGTGAGCGGAGGAAGGACGAGGAAGTGAGCGGAGAAGGAGGAGGAAGGAAGGAGGAGGAAGTGCGAGAGGAAGGAAGGAAGGAGGAAGGAGGAAGGACGGAAGGAAGGAGAAGGGAGGAAGGAGGAAGGAAGGAAGGAGAGGAAGGAGGAAGGACGGAAGGAAGAAGGAGGAGAGGAAGGAAGGAAGGACGGAAGGAAGGAAGGAACGAGAAGAGAGAGGAAGGAAGGAAGAGGACGGAAGGAAGGAGGAAGCGGAAGGAAGGAAGGAAGTAGGAAGGAAGGAAGGTCAGGAAATGGTAAGGATAGTGCAAGGAAGGAAGTGCGGAAGGAAGGAAGGACGAGAAGGAAGGAAGAGAAGGAAGGATGGACAGGAAGGAAGACGGAAGGAAGGAAGGAAGGAGGAAGGAAGAGAGGAGGAGGACGAATGAAGGAAGGAAGGAAGTGGCGGAAGGAAGGAAGGAAGTGGCGGAAGGAAGGAAGGAAGGAAGGAAGGAAAGCATTAAATTTTATTATCCATCAATAGGATGCTAAATTATCGAGATGAGAGATTTGTAGCATTTTAATACATATCATGAGCCCTAAAGCCTTATTTTCCTAAAAGTTTATGTAAAGGGATTATTGGAGAAAACCAGGAAGGGAAAATCAGGAATACAGACAGGTAATGGCAGCTGATCTACATGGGGGTGCAACCAATGTTTGTGTTTGTGGTGAACACAGCACATTAGTTGATTTTCTTATTGATTGCTTCTCTTTTTAAAAACAGAGACCCAGACAAGTGTTGATATGATCTAGACACAAAGGAATGTATGACGAATTTAGAAGAAAGAGTTATTAATTCTTCTAGAAAGATTTCAAACAATGTTATCTAAATCATAGTTTTTTTAATACTGATTTAAAGGTTTCCCTGAATCCTCCTCCACTTCATTGTCATTTAGCTGCAACCAATTAAAAAACCATGAGAAATCTCTAAAATCACAATGCCATCACTAGGGCATCCTGGACTTACACATGTCTAGATCATATCTACCCGTGCCTGGGTGTCTGATTTTAAACAGAGAAGCAATCAATAAGAAAACCAACTATTGTGCTCTGTATGCCACAAACACACACTTAAGATGGCCTTGATTAAGTTTATCTTTAGCCACTAGTTTTGTTATATTTATCTATGTCTATTTTGTTATATTGTTATCTAGTCCTAATGCAAGATGGTCAGCCAGGCTCAGTCCATAGGTCACATGTTCCATCTCCTACCATTGACCAGACATGTAAATTCTAAATTATCCAGGGCTTGTGAAATGAGTTTTCCTTGGCTAAACAAAAGATTTTATAGAAGCACATTCCTACAATGTTACCATAATGAGAGAGGGAAGATGAAATTAGGGACAAGAGGTGACTTCATCAGCTCACTTGAAAACTGGAAGGGAAAAGCAATTCCCTGCTGTCTTCAGTGAGTGTGTCTCAGCCATGGGGCATTGAAGGAGTGAGGGAGTGATGGGCACCTTCTGGTTTTCACCTCAGTGAGGAAGGAAGAGGCCATCAGGCCCACAATAAAAGATTCTGTCTCTGCCAGTGGCAGGAACTGGAGCACCTGATGGGACATCATCCATCTCAGAGTGTTCCCTGTGTCTCCTTCCCAATACAGCCTGTTTTACTTTATTTGTAATTTATATACTCTGTGTATGGAATTTTCTGTATTTCCAAACCAGCTTTGTTTATTAGCAGTATCTTATCTGGTATACCAAATAACTTTTTCTGTAGCTAAACAGAAGTAAAATTAATTTGTTCTTGTAGGGAGGGAACTCTGTTCAGAACTTAAAAGGCTTGTTCTCTGTGTATTTGTGTCTTGTGGTATCAAATTCTTTGTTAAGTGCATGACTGAAATTTAAATACCCTTTGTGCCTAGAATTTATGAATCACTTTCTTTTTTCATCTTTGCTAGCTCATAAGCATTCAGCAGGTGTTCAGGGCTTTATGGTTTGCATGGTGCTTCTTTTCTGACTGGTTTTGGTATGTTTTCTGATTTACTTCTCTTATGTAGCTCAATGCTCAGTTCCTGTAATTTTTCCTCTGAATAATGTGGGCTAGCACTTGTTTAAAGAACAGAATACAATGCCATGGAAGAGACATGGGAACACAAACTAAGAAAATTCAGTGGACGAGCCTCTTGATCTGCTATGATCTTTGATACTTATGATCTGTAGCCATAATAACCATATGATGGTTATTTTTTCCCTAGTTCATTTATTTCAGACCCTACTACGTTTTTTTCTCCATCTCCACACACTTGCCAGAGAGTAAAAGGCTATTAGTATGAGCAGAAATCTATAAGGAACTGTGTTTCATTTAGAATATCCAGCTAAATCTCAGGTTGGCACTATTCTGCCTGTGACACCTGTGAAAATCCAGGGGCAAATTTTCCATCTCCAAGTAATTTTCAAAACTATTTACTGCTTACAATACTAAATGGAAAATGTTATGAAGGGCACCCTTTTAAGCAGAGTTTGTTCTTTTCCTGTATGTTGTCACAAGTGAGACAGGGAAGGCCCATTTTAAAGTGTCTAATCATTTAGATGTAGTGTCTTATTCCACCAGACTGTCAAACAGCTTGGCAGACTCAATGATAATGAACAAACAGGTTCAGTTCTGAACACAAAGTAACTCTTGTTTAGCTGGCAGCAGCAAGACAACCTTACCCTGCAGAGGAAAATGCAATGCTCAATTTGCCACCATTTTCCATTAGCTTTGGCCCACCCTGCCCTGCTATTGAGTTACTCAGAGCTGGAATAACTCCTGGTACTATTCTCCATTGGAAGCAGAAGCTGGAGGAATAGAAAACAGACTGGTGATCACACAGCACAGACCTGCCAAGCCAGGCTGATTCCAGCCATATTGTGCTCAAAAAAAAATTTATATGTATGCTTATATATGTACACATGCACACATGAACAGTTTTGCATTAAATAAACCCCACTAAAATAAAAGTGTCCTGGGCACACTGATCAAAGAGCTAGTCCAGTATCCTGAAATTGTGCTGGAAGGTTACTGCAATTTCCATTCCAGACATCTGCCACATCCAGCCTCCTCCCTAAGCACATGAAAACCAGTGGAGCCAGACGATGATGAAAAGTTGTGAGGGCAATGCAGTTAACACTTGTCCCTTAGAAAGAGAAAATGTGATTTTTTTCAGCATGAGCATGTTACCAGGGCAGCAGCCACAGCATTGCAGGGCCAGCACTGCTCTGAGCCAAGGCTGTAGCTGCAAGAGCATCCTGGAAGAGACAACACCGGAGCTACTGCTGGAAGAACTCGCTGAATGGAAACAGGCAGCCTGCTTTGGTGAGGAGGCAGGTGGTTTTATTGAAATGTATGAACAGCAACATTTGTGAAAGGAGAAGGTTGAGTTACTCATGGCTGAAATAAGTTTATTCAGCCTTTGATGAGAAAACTTTTGTCCAATACATTATTCACTGGCATTATACAACCAGTTCTGGAAGGAATGTGTTTAGTCATACCATCTTGAAATGGCAGAATTCCGGATTTGATCCAAAATTTGACGATGTTTGAGATGACGTATACTGTAAGAAGTCTTTCTGGGTGTCCTGGGATCCAAGGGTTTATAAGAAATGCCACCCATCCAGATTAAAAATAGTAATTTTTTCATGTGAGAAATGTGGATAAAATATAATTACAGCAAGGCTGTGAGAAAATAAAGATTTTTGGTGTAACTCTTACCTGTGACCAGCAATCTCAATATTAAGTTAGCTGTTGTATAAGTGAAAAACTTACACAGAATAGCCTTCAAATAATAGCTTGAAACTTAGATATTTTCTTTTTAAAGTTTTTATAATTCTGGATGAACATCCATGCAAATTCAGACATTTACAATAGAGCTGCAAGACACAGAGCAGCATTCATTATTGTACCATAATACATAAATCCACTATAAGAGAATTATGCATGACAAATATGGATTTTATACACATGGATGTGATTAATAAAAATTGCAAGTTTCATAAATACACCAGAACAGTAGTGGGTTTTATTCTATTTATGGCTAATTGTCCCTGCATTAACAATAGTCCTATTGCTGAAATGATTGCCACATTCAAAGTGCACACCACTAACCACATCAACAAACACAGAGGCATTGCAAGGCAGCTCCAAGGGGAGTGGGCATGGTACTGATCTCTACACTTCTGCATCCATTCATACATGCTGGGAATCCCTCTCCCCTTCTGCACCATCTCCTTTTCCAGCAAACTCCTAGGGACACAGGTTAGCCTAGAAAAACCCATTCTGTCATGTTGCTGGATGCAATAGTAGTGGAAAGCTGAACACATTTCATACACAACAGTATATTAGGAGGAATTAAACTCCTGATTCACACCCCACATATTCACTTCTTTACGATGTTGCAGTTTGAAAATCCACCAACTCAGTCTGGTAAATCATTTGACTATTCTTTCTTTGTAGCCGAGACAACATCTAGGAGATGTTGTCTCTCAGAGGCTCTCTCAATGACTCTCTGACTTACTAACATTTTTTTTTCCCCTTTTTGCTGCTAACACATTCATTTTAAAATGAAAGATCTAATATAGGATAGCATGTGAATGCTGACTGGAAGCACTTGGTAACAATGATACTGCTGAGGCCTGCTACCACAAGGTATAAACACCTAGCAGATCACTGACTTCGTCTCCAAACGAGATGGTGTGTTTGCAGTGATAAAGGAATGACTAGATGTGTCCTCACCATGCATCACTGCTGGCTCTGCTCCTGAACCAAATTAAGTCAGCGCTGCACTCTTGATGCCAGACATGCTACAGATATTTAGGGCAGCTGAAGACCCATCCCACAGACTGCTGTTCCAGCTGGTGGTGAGAAAAAAGGCAGAATGTTCTGGGTCTCACCTGGCTAAATAATATGTTTATGGGTATGTGGATCACTTGGGTGTGTTAGATGAGAGGCAAAAGACTGCTTATGCCACAGTTGTGTTATTTGGGCAGCAAGCAGTGAAGTAGGATAGACACACGGATCTCAGGACTGCCAGCTTCAAAATAAACATCTCTTCCAAAACACAGCAGAGTCCTGCAGCAGATCCCTAGACAACAATCCTAGCTAACCAGTCAGTGACACTCTCTGCAGGCTGAGAGAGCTATTTTGTCCAATCTTTCTGTCAAAACTTTTGGTGCAGAGTGAAAACAAAATCCAAACCCCAGAACTTGCTCCCAGATGGAGCCAACAACCAGCTCTGGTCAGCCAGTCAGCCAGGCTGCCCCCACCTCAATGCAAATCAGCAAGTGTTGAACCACTGTGACTCAAGGGGAAAAAAAAAAAAAAAAAGGAAAAGGAAAAAAAAAATCAAGTGTTCACTTGATAAAGTAATACAAAAGAGATCAAAGAGTCAAGCCCAGTTTCATAGTGGGACCATGACAAAGCAGACATTGTCACAAAAAGCTATGAACAACCACAATGACAATCCAGCCCTTCATTCTTTCAAGACATCTGTCACCTTTCTCAGGCTTTTCTGTGATACATTTTTAAGCTACAGGGTTCTAGCAAAAATACAAGTTTTGACTGCAAACTGGATTATCTCATGAATATTTTGCCTGCCTGTTTGCATAAAAGATCTCATCAATTTGTTTTCCACCAAGAACATTCCTTAAGGCATTAGAAACAAAGGTCAGTTATAATTCTGAGCTCCACTTTTAAAATACTCACTGAGAAAATAAAACTTATGCAAAATACATGGAAATATACTAAAATAGTAACAGTGTACTAAAGAATTTTCTTGCAATATTTGCAAGTTTTATTATGTTTGGAGTTCTAACTGCAAGCAAAGCAAGTGTTGCAATGTTTACTGGAATTTTGTCTTGCACAGTTTCAGTAACATGAAATACCCACCTACCACTGCATCTCTGCTCAGATAGATTTCATGCTGGCCATTCCTCCTTTGAAAGTCAGACCATACTTTTTATTGCATCTTTATTGCAAAATCATGAGGCAGCTCTGGCAAGTGGATGGGGTGAAAACTCTCCATTAATGTCTTTGAAGGAATTTGTTCATACTGGCCTTTGGGAGATCTATGGCACAGCTTAGTTTAGTTTAGTCTCTGAAAGTCACATACAGATTTTGTATATACAAAGCTGTATTTTTGCATTCGTACTACTCTAAATCAGAAAAGATAACCCTGAACTTAGTCTGAAAAAGAGTAAAATAAAGGTTCAAGCCCATAATTTTATAATTTCATGTTGCTGTGTTGACATAAAAATAGGAGTTATCCCTGCTGCTTCAGTTAAATGCCAAAATGTTTAAGGAAAACAGACCCTGTTTCCTGACACCTCTTTTGAAATGAATAATATCTTTTCTTCTGTATGGCAGAAAACCTAACAGATTGCTGCAATATAAAAAGTACAAAAAGGATGCAGCATCTATCATTGTTCCAATTGATTTGTATTAGTATTCCTACTTCCCCACCACTCTTCCTCCTGACCTTCATGCAGATGCTGCCAGTAAACAAATTATTCTCAGCTTTAGGTTCTAAAATTGTTCCCTGATGTTGTTGTGGGAAGTTCTGGTACTGGATTACAACATTTTTGTGTTCAGTAACACCGGGGCCCTGGAGAATTAAGAATAAATTAAAAGCAATCAGGATGCTGTTATGGGCTGTATTTAGTGTTTGAAGACCATAGTGAAAAAATGTAGATCATAGTATGAGATCAGAAGGAGAAAAGGGCAGTATGAGAAGGATACAAGGCTACTGAATGGCTATGGACTGAAAGAAAGCATGTAAAAAGAAAACTTTTCAGACCCAAATTCCACCCTTGAATAAGCAATGGGAACTTTATAGGGATTTTAAACAAACAGAACTATAAAATCAGGTATATGATAAAGTTCTTCTGCTCTGCCAGAAGCAGGCAGCCCACTCCTCAAATGAAATTCACTCACCTGTGAATGATGTGGTATCTCTGCAAATAATCCAAGGAGAGGGCCAGCTCACAAATGTACAGTTTAACAGTTCCTTCACTGAAGTGCACGTTCTGCTGCAAGTGGTAACGCAGGTCCCCTCCGAGCAAGAGATCAACCACCATGAACATGTCCTCTTCATCTTGAAAGGAATACCTGGGGGAAAGAGTTACAGCTGAGATCTCAGGGTGGGTGATGCAGTCACAGCCCTGCCTTGGGGTGCCTCTCATTAAGAAGATCCTGGTAAGCCCCTGATCTCTTCAAAAGGCTTGCACAGAAAGGCATCCTCACTGCTGAGGTCCAGTCCTGCAAACATGCTTTGGTTGTGGTGGGACTCTGAATGTTTACGTGTTGTGCTTGGACCCCAGGGACAGCCTAAGTACCATACTCCTCTTTCCCCCAGTGAGTTGGGGAGGAGAATCAGTAAAAAATAAAAGCTTGTGGGTTGAGATAAGGAAAGTGTAAAAATAGTACTAAGGATAAAACCAGTAATAATTGCAATGAAAAAGAGAGAGAGAAAGAAAACCTGAGAAGAACAAGTGATGCACAACACCAGTGCTCACCACCCCCTGAATGATGTCAAGTCTGTCCCTGGGTGGCCATCAGCCCTTCCCTTCCAAATCCCCCAGTTTATATGAGCATGATACTTGATGGTGTGGAATATCCCTTTGGACAGTTTGGATCAGCTGTCCCAGCTGTGCTCCCTCCCAGCTCCTTGTGCAGCTCCTCACTGGCAGACATGAGCCCCTGAAGAGTCCTTGTAGGGTGAGCACTGTTGAGCAGCAGCCAAAACATCCGAGTGTGATCAACACTATTCTCATCCCAAATCCAAAACACAGCACTGTTCTAGTAAGAACAAAACTAATTTTATTCCAGCTGAAACCAAAATATGAAGGCAAGCAGAGCTTGAGCTACTGCCATACTACGGTCTTATTTTAAACATGGATTAACACCTGAATGTTGATAAAACAGAATTTAAAATACCTTTAAGATTTTTACATTCTTAAATAACCATATACTCATTCAGGTGACAGAATAGCTTACAAAGTAGTACCAATAAAATGCAAGGCCTTGAAATACACTTGGTATTTACACACATACAACTCTAGTTCAGTGCTTATGGAAAGTATCCTGGCAGCATTGAGAGCTGCTGTCTCAGGGGTATTTTCCAGATTCAATAAAAATACACAATGTTCTATTAGCTGAGTATTTTTTACAGCTTGCAGTGTAGGTCCAAATTCAATAAGGACTAAAACTGCAATTTTACTGCTTAACAATACATATTCTTTTCAGTCAGCAACCTATATCTTAAAAAATGACAGAGTCTTCATGGTTACTGACTGAATTCTTCTGGACCCTTTCCCAGAACTGCCTGCTGAACACTCTGAGGACCAAATTTTGATGTGATTTAAATCCTGTAAATCCAAAGGTGTAGCCAGTCAATGTACAGCATATATATACATATATAGTGTTTGGGCAAGCAGGAATTTCCATGTGTTTCTACTTACCTTGATTATGCTGCCATTGCTCTGGTTTTCTGTGGTCTGAGTGAACTGACAGAAACTCTCTGGATTTAGTTTCTAAGTGCAACTGTATAAGATTCCCCAAATGGGGAATGGTAAATACCTCATTTCTGATGTGAAATCACTCTTTTCTTATAAATTGTTTTAGAATTAATTTTGATGTGAAGTTATATTATCTTATACCAGATATACATGGAGAACTGAGGTGATCCACAGTGATGGTGCCTCTTCCAGCACCTTTCCTCCCATGAGGTCTGCAATGTATGTTGGCTACAGATGTGATTCTGTTCTCCTGAACTTTAAAATTTATGCCAAGAAAATGGAAAAGAGAGGGCTTCCAGAAAATCTGTGCACACCCTGCCCCCAGAGGCAGAAAAGTCTATATTAGATTATTTTAATTGACAGTTACGTACAGTTTCACTTTCATTCCCAGGCTTGCACTTACTGAAATGAGGCACTGCTTAGGGGTTGTCACAGATGGTTCATTTTGAATTTAATGCTTGTTATTCTTTCTGAACACAGTTCTGAGAAGTGACTTTCTCTCATACTCTGCTCTGCTTTTGCATTTCCGTGTGACTGCCAAATGCCAGGAGGGGAAAGTAATTTTATTTGCATTCAGCTTACTTCTCAACGAGTGAAACCTCTGAAGCAAAATGGCAAAGTAGGTGGCACATGGTGTCTGCTCACCTCTAGAGAGGCAGAATTTTGTAACCCACAAACATATAAACAGGATAACAAAGCAGAAAACTTCAAATATATTCAAATTCCTCCAAATATTGTGCATTACTAAGCCTGGAGCAATTGCAGAAGCAAATGTGTAGTTACATTTAAGATTTTTTTTTTCTTTTTTGACGCTTGTTATTTTAGGTGAAGAATTTGTAGCATTGAGCAGTGGTAAAATCATCATCATAGAATGGCTTTGGTTGGAAGGGGTCTTAGAAGGATGTACACCAAGACACAGAGGTTGTGAAGCTCCCTAAATCCTCTCTGATGTTCTTGCACTCAGAGTTATTATTTTTCTTTTGTACTGATATGTGTCTCTGGTAACTGATAACCCTGCCAGAAGTCTTGTGTATGCTGGTTCAGCTAAGACAAAAGCTGTACAGGCACAGTTTGGTATCAGCAGGTTTTTCCACCCCCTCTAAATTGTATCACACCTGACACCCATCATTCTGCTACTCTTACACCCCTTCTCATGGGCAGTGCTGTCTTCCCCACACAGTTGATCCAGTTGGGTCAAACCTTCATGGGTGTGGTTCCCTGTCTGGATCAGACCACAGTGTGATTAAGACCACTCCAAGGCATTTTCTGGAAGGTAAAGAAATTCACCCTAGTGAGACTGTGTGTCTTTGACCTAGAGGACAGCTTGGGCGTGGCAAACAGGAGAAGGTCTCTGGAGCTGTCAGGAACTCCCCATAGCAGATCCTGCAGCTGCCAATTTCTAAGCTACTGAATGCAGAGCAGGAGTTTCTCCAGGTCCTGGGTAACAAATGGTGTTATTTTTCTCCTACCCTGCTTTAAGGACTAGCAGGACTTTGCATACCAGCTTAGACAAATTTGGTTTGTCATGGTCACAAGCAATCTAGTCCTATGCCTCTCTCCCTCACACAAATCCAGTATTCTGCCTTTACATAAGAAATGAAATATTACCTTTGTCTTCTTATTCTATTACAGTATTTTAGGAGAAAAAGAGCTTTGATGTATTGGTCTAAGAATTGAAATAGACAAGTGAAATATTGGCCATGGGAGAAAGGAATCTTTGAAAATGTTGGTGCTGGTTGGGGTGGGGCTGGTGGCAAATCAGACCGGTGGAGATTAGTTTTTGAGAAAACACTGTAATTTTACTTTTGTAAGCTTCTTATCTGTTCACAGGGAAATGACATAGAAAAGTGTTGATTGATTTTTGAAATACACTCAGGGGTTTGGGATTTTTTATGTTAACCAGGTAGCTGAGAAATACTTTCCAAATGAATTATAACATTGTGACTTATGTTGAATATTAATCAATTGATATTGAATACCAATAATACATTATTAGTTACCCTAAAGACAATGTTTTAATCCTCCTTGAAATGAAAGAGTAAATTACTTGAAATAATAGTTCTTGTTTGTTTCCTAAGTAGTGCCATTCTCCAGTTATAGGGAAACTGTTCTAAATACAGATCCAGCCTCTGCTTTCACTTGGTTGGAAAAAAGTTTGAATGTATTATAATCATCTTTCTCCAAATTAAGATAAAATAATAAAGCCCATAGAAAACAGGGAATTGAATTTTTGATTATTTTCAGACTAGAAGATAAACTATTATTGAACATAGTCCTTGATGGAAATTTAAACAAAGTACTCTGAATAAGTTGTATCTGTTTCCACATTTATATCTGTATATTTATTTTAATAATATCTAATTTTTTTGTATTTATATAATGTTTTTATTTATTATTTGTAACTCTGTCTTCAAAAAAGCAGTTACAGATGAATTATTAAGATAATTTTTCCCCTTTTCATTCCTTCTTTTTAGTTAATCAGGGTAATTTTTCATTTAAATCCTTTGAGCTGAGGCACCCAGTATTCATATATCTTGTTTCATATGAATTACCTGGGGAAAATGACATAGTGATGGATATTTTCTATATGACTTAAATTAAAGATTAGAAACAGATTAGAAAAATTTCATCATTAAGACTAAACCTAACTTCATAATCTTGAGGTAATCAGTTAAAGCAAGATTTGCACAGTTCATACATTCAGATAAAACTTCTGCTTTCCACTCAATATGACAAATGATTGATCCTTGGTGTCTCTTACAAAATCATAGAAGGATTCTTTTCCAGTTTTCCTGTGGTAACATTACAGGAACATGGTAATTTTTTCAATGACATAAACCTCCCACTAGTAACTGTGGATTTTCCCAGTGTAGATGTAGATGCCATTTCTTGATGTGGTTATCTTGCTTTTTTTTTTCTTACCAGTCCAGTTTGTGTAATTATGTTACAGAACACTCCTCACCCACTGTAAAGCAGCAACAGCTTTAACCAAGATGTGCTGCATTGAAAAAGAACAGGTCACTTAAAGGCCTGAATAATTTGACATTTGCCAAAGAACAGAGCAGAAAAATAACAGTCCCGAGCTCTCTTGTATGGGTATGGTGGAATAAAATGCACCCTCAATATAAGGTGATATAAGTATAGAATATAATATAGGTGCCAAAAATAGCAACTTTCATCAGTCAAACATCGAATCATTTCAAACTGCCCTGGGCTGAGAAGGTGTGCTGAAAACTGTTACACCCACTATGACTGCAAACTGCAAATACTTACCTTTGAATTACATTTTTCACAAAATGAAGTGTCCAAGCTAAGCAAATTAATGTTTTTGTTGAAGTTTGTGTGTTCTGCCAGCCAAGGACAAGCCTCAAGAGGCCTCAAGATTTATTAACTTTTTAAATACAAATAAGCAAGTATTTTGAAGGAATGTTGAAATGTTCCTTCATAAAGTCTGTTTTGTTTACATTTCTATAGATTTCTTTGTTATTTTGGAAAATGGGTAAACATTAGTTATTGGAATTTGAGATTTGTGTTTGCAAAGTCTTTAATAGATGTCCATTGTTGGAAAGAAAAGGAAACATGACTGTTTCTGAGCTCAGAAGGACAAGAGTCATTTCTACAAATGTTGTTAAGAACAAAGGACGATTACTTCCTTTATTCTTCTTATACTTCTTTATAAAGATATGAAAATATCTCTCAATATTCTCTAAGAAAACTTTTGAGAACAGGGAATTTCTTCTATAAGGAATTAGGTTCTCAAATTCTAATTAGTGCTGAAGTGACCAACTAAAACCGGTAAGAAAAATGCCTAAATAAAAAATAGCCTGAAATTAAGCTGAAAGATAACTAAAATTTGTTTCAACAAAGATAGTAAGAGACTTATTAGCACAGTAAATATTTACCATTAGCTCCCATACAGGCAAGAATTATTAATTAAAGACAGCTTAGTATTTATCCTCACAAGGAAGAAAATCTTCTCCCTCAAGAAGGTTGAGAAGACCACAAATCCTCTTTGATCTGGGAAAGAACTGCTCATCATCTGGACATGAGCTGGCCATGTGCTCTCACAGCCCAGAAAGCCAAAGTTGTCCTGGGCTGCATCCAAGGCAGTGTGGGCAGCAGGGCCAGGGAGGGGATTGTGCCCCTCTGCTCTGCTCTCCTGAGACCCCACCTGCAGGGCTGCCTCCAGCACAGGAAGGACATGGACCTGCTGGAGCAACTCCAGAGGAGGCCACCAAGATGATCAGAAGGATGGAGCCCCTCTTCTGTGAGGAAATGCAGAGAGAATTGGGATTGTTCAGCCGGGAAAAGAAAAGGCTTTGGGGCGACCTAGCTGGGGCCTTCCAATACCTCAAGAGAGCCTACAAGAAACAGAGCACATCGGGATAGGTCAAGGGGGAATGGCTTTAAACTAGGACAAGTCTAGATTTGATGTTAGGAAGAAATTCTTTATTCAGAGGCACTGGAACAGGTTGCCCAGAGAAACTGAGGATGGCCCATTCATGGAAGTGTTCAAGGCCCTGTTGGATGGGGCTTTGAGCAGCCTGATCCTAGTGGGAGGGGTCCCTGCCCATTGGAAGTAGATGATCCTTAAAGTCCCTCCCAACCCTAACCATTCTATGAAAATATGGTCTTTTGTTTGTGTTTCATCATGATGATATGGTAGAGAAACCATTTGATTAAATGTAGGTGGTCATCTGCTACATGAAAAAGAGTTCTTACAATTTTCTGTTCCTTTTAGGCTGGGACTAAAGAGCTTGGATCCAGGGTTTGCATACGACCCACAGTCACATTTTACACTGTGATTAAATAGTGTTCACTGAACACTAAAACAGACACACAGAATAATTTTGGATGGAAAAGCTCTTCAGATGTCAGGAATTCCAAATTCCAACCTCCTCAAAGCACGGCTAATTTCAAACTAGGTCAGGGCCGTTTTCAAACCTGATCCAGGGCCGTTTTGAAACTCTCCAAGGATGAGAATTCCACGGCCTCTCAGGGAAGCATGTTCCAGCCACTCATTTAGTCTTGAAGATACACTTTGCTTATATCCAGTTAGGATTCCTCCCGCTGACCTGTGTCACTTGTGTCACTCATCCTTTCAGTGTACATGAGTTTTTCTCCGTCCTCACGTCATCACCACCACACCTTTGGGTAATGGCTGTAATTAGTTCCCTCCCTCAGCTCAGCAGTGTCATGTCCCTGCTCTGCTCTCCAACCCAACCATGGTGCTTCCTCAGATCTTGTAGAAAAGGGATGGATGAATTATTCCAAGGAAGACCACTACAGTAGGTAAATTTTGAGAAAATAAGTGACATTAGTTGAAACTTTCATGAACACTTGTTTAAGGCCTAGAAAATTTCAGACAAATAGGATGAATTTTTAGTACACTATGAACAATCAAACTGAGGAAAAAAAACACACTGCTATCAATTACTCTGGAAACATTTTTATTCCCACATATTAAGGGCTCTGTTTTTGCAAAAAGCTAGTCTCTAAAAGTGTTTTCTCATAATTTGTTTTTCAGGAGAAAATTAATTACTTTTCTGGCTCATTTGCTCATATACTTGTAGACTTAATGACACAGTCTCATGATAAAGTCTGTGTTTTCTCAAATATTATTAGACCAATGATAAAGTAAGACTTGCAAATGAATGCAAAATAGGCTCATTTCTCAGTCTATTTGTTTGGGATTTTTAGCAGACTTGGATGCAATGTCCTCAAAGCTCATTTTAATTGTTCTGTTATCATATCATGAAAAGCATGGCAGCTTTCACCAGCCTCACTCAGTTCTACTCTCTGAGACCAAAGTCTGCTTCAATTCTTCATCAATTGTTTTCCAAGTGTTTTATCTTTCACATATCTTTTGTTGAGTGGAATAAAGAAAAGTCCCCCCTATCTTCTGTTCTATTTATAGTCTTTGAAATAGATACATCACAATTATACATGAGAGCTCTATTTTGTTTGAATTAGACCATATATAGAAGGCACTTGGGATTTGTTGACACTCTCATCTGAATGCAGCCTCTAAACTCCATTCAGCTGTGTTGGAAATGTGCTGTGACTTGGCCAATGTTCACCACGTTCTTCATTATCACTTTGTGTTATTATCACTGCCAATTCATAGCACTTCACGTGCACGTGGCACTACAGCAGTAGCAATTATGTCTGCAGTGCCAACCAGTCTCTCTTGTCTCTGGCTTGTCTCAAACACTTCCAATTAAAGCAGGCAACAGACAGCTTGTGTGATGAACTCAGGGAAACTGCTCACACAAACAAGGGCCCCACTACCAATACAGGAAACTGCTCACCTGGGAAAAAAGGTGCCTGAGAAATTTGTGGGTGAGGAAAAAGCTGGTGTGGAATAATGGACTGGAAACTTGTACCCCATTTGAGACGCAGGTCAAGATCTCAGTCTGTAACTTGCAAAGCTTGGTATATTAATAAACTATGGAATAACAGAATCCTTTAGATTGGAAAAGACCTGCAAGATCAAGTCCCACCATTAACCCAGGACTGCCAAGCCTGCCACTAAACCGTGTCCTTAAGACCCACATCTACAGGCCTTCTGAACACCTCCAGGGATGGTTGCTCTACCAGTGTGTTCCAATGCTCGACATGGTCCACCCTGATAAGTAGAAAATTAAGCACAAGAAGAAGGAAGCCAGCATGGATGAGCAAGGCCATCCTGACTGAACTCAAAGAGTAAAAAGTGAACAAGAGGTGGAAGTAAGGGTGGGTGATCCAGGAGGAACACAGAGCTCTTATCTGATCTTGCAGAGACAGGGTTAGGAAAGCCAAGGCTGACCTAGACTACTGCATCCCATTCTTGGCTCCCCAGACCATGAAGAGCAAAGTGCAAGGCCACAAAGATGAATAAAGGACTGGAACATTTTTAATCGGAGGAAAGATTAGAAGAGCCAAGACTGTTCACCCTGGAGAAGAGAAGGTTTAGGTGGGATCTCATCAATCTGTACAAATAGTTGATGGGCAAAAATGAAGAAGAGGGAGACAGACTCTTCTCTGTGGTGCTCTGTGACAGGCCAAGAGGTAATGAGCACAAATTAAAACACGTGAATCTCATGTGAGCACAAGAAAATACTTCTGTGAGGATTGTCAAACACTGTTCTGACAGGCTGCTCAGGGGTCTTCCTTTGAGGAGATACTAAAATCCCAAGTGGGAAAACTTTCTTAGATGACTCTGCTTGAGCTGAGGGTTTGCATCAGGTGAGCTCAAAATGTCACTCCCAAACTCAACAATTCTGTGATTCTGCAACCTTTTCATTGCAGTAGCTAGCTGGCTTTCTAAACTACATCCAGTTAAAGGAGTATTGAAGAACAAAATTTGAGCAGAGGTTTGTCTCTGGAGACAATACAAAATTTCCTCTGTTTCTCTTCTCTCTTTCTCCCAGCCTCATTATTTGAGGTTCATAGTTCTTCATTTAGGAGGTTTTAAAAAAATTAGTTACCAATGCTAATAGCTAACTGCTAAACAAGGATTTCACCTGATCAAATAACCCAAATAATTGGAGCACAGAGCAATAAAATTGTGCTGGGACAACAGAAGCTAATGAAAGAAAACTATTACTATCTTATTATAACTATTATTAAAAGATCTGGACTTATGTTTTCTTGAAACCCAAAGTTCAGCAATAAAACTTGTGATAGATTGCCACAAATAATTCCAACTCTATTTTTAGAGTTGGAATTATTTGTGGTAATCTATCACAACTTCAAACACTGTAATATTTTAGGGACAATTTTGTGCCTTTTTTTTTCAGTTTTATGAAGCAAAGAAACACCAAAATTGCAGCACTTATCATCAACCTTCAATCATAACAAATTTAATGTTCAGCACTTGATTCATTGAATGAACAACAAATCACATACTGGAGTTAAGAACAGGTGTATGTTTTTGCTGTGTGCAACCTTAGATGCTGCACTGATTGTGTATGTGTATCTCTGTGTGTTTGGCACCCTGCATGGGTTGAGAGGCTTAAAATAATGCTTTTCTTTTTCATTTATTTAGGCATGAACGAGATTTTCCTCTGAGCTACACAACCCCCTTCATTTTCCTGGTCTGGAACCTAGAAAAGGCAGATCAGTCTTTCCTTGCATGCATACACCTTCTGTGGTTGGTTTACTCACTAGAATTGGACAAATTTCCTATTATCCCTTCCCTCTTCCTGACTTCACTGTAAAGGAAAATTTCTCACTGCTACTGAAATAAATGTTCATCTTATCTTGGTTTCGTTAAAAATATACAAACACTCTTCAATCAGCTTCCAGAGAATCTCCTCCACTCCAGTATAATCCTGGTGAATAAATCCAGCTACTCAAATGGTTTCACTCAAGCAGCTTCTCTTAATTTTTGTCAATAAAATAGTTAATTTAAAACTGTGGAACTGATGTGTGATGCTTTCAATCACCTGCAGATGCCTACAAACATATTCAGACATTCCTCTTAGTATGATGTACCTTATTTCTTAATTGTGGGTATTTCTAAAATGTTAAGATAAATTAAACAAGATGGACCAAAGCACATCTCACTTTGTCAAATCTTCACTAGCTCATTTCAGACTTACCCTCTTAATTGGCATGCAAGTAATTTTGCAAGCTTTCCAAACCCAAAAGATGAAGCAAAAAACTGAATAATAATGTGAAGAATGTAGTGCAAAACAAATTAGGCTTATTGTTTCTCTGTCATTTTAAACGAGGACAGAAAGCTGTTTTCAGTTTAAATTGAAAGACAATTTCTTTCATACAAAAATTTCCTTACAAAATTCAATTTCCATGTAAAACCCAATTCTTCTGGAAGGAATGTAAAATAACAGTGTGATTTAAGTGATCCTTCAAGCAGCATGAGCATACATGAAATAACCTTTTCTTTTTACTGTTGTTTCTCACCCATACACCAAATCTAGGAGAAACCTTAAAAATCCAAATGGGCAGCTGCTCAACAGCTTACTAGAACTGAGTTTCTCAGGCCCAGTTTTACCCAGATTACCTTTGGTAACATGGTTAATGTACTTTGGGTTAGAAAAGTGGTTTCTCTATGGTCACTGTGCAGTAAGCAGGACACCTGTGGTCCTCCTCCAGTTGTGGTCACTGCCCTCTGGAATTTCTCTTTTTCCCACTGATTAGAGAGGCAAACCAAGGCAATGAGGCTGATGTTTGAAGCAAGCTGGGAATAATTCAAGTTCTAGAGAACTTGTCTTTTCTGTTTTGGGAAGTCCCTAATATGCTCAGCACATCACAGTCACATGTACATATTTACTGGTACAGAAAAGTTGATAATTATGAGTGTCAGAGAAATTATGACTGGTTTTTGTTTGATCAGCAGAGAAAAGTATGATACAGATTTTCTGACATATGCTGGTCTTAAAAAATTCTGAGTTCCATAACTGTGGTGCATGCCTTGCTTCTGATCACTTAATTGATTTTACATTTAACTCCAGGAAGACAAACTTTCATCTATTCAGATTAAAAAGACAGGAAAGTCATTAACTTAGAAACACAACATTATGATGCATGAACCAGGAAAAAAGACAATAAGGAAAATTTCCCTAACTTTCTATCTATGTTGCTCAACCTCATCTAAAGAAGCTTTTTGTTAATGTTCAATTTTATGTAAAGGACACCTTGTTCTTTGATAAGAACAAGATTTAGTACAAAGAGACATGGAAAGAGTAAGGAGCCCTTCAGGTTAGAGATCCTGAATTGAGATTCTTTAAGGCAGCTATAAGAATAAGTAAATTAAATAAACATAGGCAATTCTTCTGTGCCTTTTTTTAAATTTATTTTTTAATATTGCTGTCTCTACATTAACCCCAGCATATCAGTGAAGCTCAAAGGAAAAAAGCTGCTCAAAAATCTCCCCTGTTTAACACATCTTACTTCTACATAATGATAAGCAATTGATTTTCTCCAGATACTGCAGTGATCAGTGACACAGCTGGTCCCAAGTAACCTGCACAGGCTCACAGCAGTGTGAGGATCCAGAGCAGGACATCTCTGTGGCTGTTTCTCAGCCAGCAGCACTTTGTGCTCATTAATTTGAGGATGAGCACTCAGATAATCAATGCCCATGATTGCTGGTGTCCTGTTTCATGGCAGCTCATGTCATGCTTACTGCCACAAGAGGCAATGAGGCTTCCATTTGTATTTTGTGTGTGTGCCACATCTTCATGTCCCCTCCTTTTCCTAGCATGTGGAGTGCAACATCTTCCCTTGGTAGGCCTTTTGGGTCTTTTTATTTTCTGAAATGTGCAGCACTGTGAGGACTGTTAGGACCATTCTCTGATGCTCTCAGCAGATAGAGAAGTTGTTTAATACAGTTCTTAGAGCATGGTTAGAACTATAGCTCTAAGGAAATAAAAGGAAGGAAACCCTTTTACTGCTTTATTTTATCCATTAATTAGGCAAATCTCTGAGTACAAATATATTTTCCAGAGAGGATGTGCTGAATGAGAATTTAAGATCTCATCAAGTGAAAAAAAAACCCCTAATCCCAAACTCTAGTTCTGCTTGTGTTCTCTTTGTTTAAATTTTCTGGGAATGGATCTCAATGATTCACTTTCTCTATTCATTGTAACTGCTGCCTAAGAGCAATGTCTTTGTCATGGCAGAAATTTATTTCAGAATATGAATAATCAAACCGTACTGCCACCCTTAGATTCAGCATCTTGTGTTTTCAATTCCAATTATAGTCACAATAAATGTTAAGATTTGTTACAAAACTGAGATAACTCTTGCCTTTCTAATTTATAGTTGAGTTTTCAGGTTGATTCAGGGCAATCACAAAGAAGCAATTCA
This sequence comes from Serinus canaria, assembly GCF_022539315.1. Lineage (NCBI taxonomy): Eukaryota > Metazoa > Chordata > Aves > Passeriformes > Fringillidae > Serinus > Serinus canaria. The sequence continues at coordinate 58,854,864 of NC_066317.1, read as the reverse complement.
GATGTCAACTACTATCATTCTATCTCACCCCAGACATTTAAACTATTCTGCAAATTTTCTGTCAAGCCTTCAGTGCTTCCTCTTTTTTTAAATTTAACATGTCAGAGTCATATTATTTGTGGTAGCATTGCTTAGGTTAATAGAGGTGCAGAGAGGAGGAGCATGTCAAACTGTCAGGATCAAGGGGGAGACCCCCAATGAGTGCAAAGAACATCACCTTCAAAAGCACCATTGCACTGAGGAGGGACCATTAGCTAAATCCAGGGCTGTACAGAGGGCCTTTCTCATCAGACATCTTCTTTTCCAGATGCCAACAGAAGCAGACATGAAGGAGTAATACTGAAAGCTGCCTCATAGGCTTTGCTTCCCAGCTTCCACATACAGGGCTTCTTCAACCACTATTTCTGTGTTAAGAATGCAACAAAATGCAGCAGTTCTTAATTAAATACAGTAGGTTTAAATGGACTTACTGGTGTCTATCAGGAAGACTCCCCTGGCTGCATGTTCTGCACTACTGCAGGGCACCTGCCAGAGGGAGGCTGTGCTACTGGTTAAGATGGGAGAAGGAATAAACTGGATGCAATTGCTGTGGATGGCCAAATCTACAGCTGGAGAGCTACAGCCCATCCTCTGTATTGATCAGCAAATGGCTGGGCAGTTGCTTTTTCCAGGGACTCCAGACAGGATGGAATGTTGCTTCCTTTCCTGACCTGTCCTGCCTCTGCACAACTGTGTCCTGAGCTTACCTTGAATCTCTCTTAACCTGTTTCCTTAGAAAGAAAAGAAAGGAAATTTAAGCAACTGTTCTTCAAAATTAGTTTTACTGATACTTATAAATGTCCATGGAAATATCAGATTTTTATTTTTCTTTTTAATGTGCACCCAAACACGACAAAAGCTGGGAAAGGCACCAGCCTGGTGACATGACAACTTCAGAGCAGGGCAGTCCAGAAACTGAGGTGGGTGTAGATCTTCTGGCTCAGGCAATCCAGCAGCCTGCATATGGGAGAAGAAGGCAGAAATCCAACCTTGGAGCTCTTTCTTCTTCACAGCCCACTAGCAAAGGAGTTAAGAGTCTGTCTGTCTACCAGTCCTCCAGGCAAGACAAGTGGGGGGCAAGTTTCCAACAAATTTTTTTCTGAATTGACATGTCTTCAGAACATTTGATTCACTTTAATTGAGGTTCTTCTCATTTTTCTGTAAAAGTCGCAGCCAGGTTCAAACAAACAGCAAATTTATCTTACTCCACATGAAGAGAAAATTATTATAAGCTGTTGTATTTGTCTTAATTTGAAGCAATAATTGAAGTGGATCTGACTCTCAGTGCTAAGGCTGGCAGCTGTAGCTAAATTGAATGGGACAATGGAAACAATATATTCCTTTAATAAGCTCTATGAGGCTGAAAAACATTTGAATTTGGGACTGGGACCAAGAAAGAAACATCACTTTGCTGAACACATTAACCAAGCTTCTAGCAGAGGCTGATGGCAATTTACACACAATAGCAGAAAGTGAGAAGATACTTTTAGCATTCAAATGTGTAGACTGAAGATGTAAATTTATCCTCTGACAGAGGGAGGCAAATAGCTGCAGAAAAAGGATGTTTCCTTTGTGAATTAACTACAGTCTCGAGTACAGACATGGTAATGCAGCAGAAGCAGTCAAGAAAGCTGAAATTCTGAGAATGAAGCTGGGTAACAGCCTAAAACCAAAACCAGCAGGGACCTTTTTTTTTTTCTCAGTCTCACATTTTTCTGAATTCTTAGGCCACATCTTTAAATAGGCAGGAAAAAAGCAGGAAATGCTTTGTATCTTTAAGTTTATCCGTGTGCAAATATGGAATCACCTGTACACACACCTGAGCACTACACCAGTGTGATAAATCTGTCTGTCATCCCTCTTCTCTTTTCTAATTTTCAATATTCAGCACCCTCACAAACTGGTCCTTAGGAGGAAATGAAGACTGCAGACTGTCCTGCACATCCTACTGAGGCTGTTACCCCACTGTTCTGGTTTGTGGTTCTGCCTCAGGAAAGGAAATTGTACTGCAAAATGTAGGATTGGTTGCTCTGCAAAACAGAAATTGAAAGAAAGGAAGGTTTTTAACAATGGGCAAGGCACACACTGCCTTCTGTCACTGCCCTGCATTTTGTCTACAGCATCCCATTTCAACAGGAGCACAGCTCTCTGCTGTGCCTGGCCAGATCCCCAGGTCAGAGGTTTTTGACTCTGACTTCCCAGTGCAGGAACAAACAGACAGCCCTGGTTACAGATGGAACAGTCTGTATCAAATGGATACTTATGAGAAAACCAAGAAGAAATTTCTTTGTCTTTACACGCTAGCTTATTACATAGAAGGGAGAGAACAACTGCCCCATAGACCAGTGTCATTAGAAAAGCCTGGTTATCCCTTTTCACTCCTGGTAAAGGATTCCATTTGCCAGCAGGGAGCAGGGGAGTCTGGGCTGTGACACTGCCCAGCTGTTCTTTCACATCCAGCCTGTTGTCTCCAGGTCACATTCTCCCTTTGTTTCCCTGATGTCCTCAACTTGGGTTCCTAGATCTCCAGGCCAGGTCACTGCTTGTAGAGATTTATATTCTACTGAAACATCTCCCTGCCATTTTGGCTCTGCACCAAATCACATCCACCCAAATTGCTTTCCAGTGAAGCACCTCTGACTTAATCACTGAGCAGTGATTAAGTTCACTCATTAAGAGCATATAGTTCATCCAGAAAAGCAGATCCAAACCAGAACCTTTAAACAAACCTTCTCACCTGCTGGGAGGCAGGTCATTCGAAAAGAAGCCCATTCATTTTTGCATAGAAGTGACTTTCTTACTTATGAAATGAGGAAAGAAAAACACTATTTAATCAGAAAAGCTCAAAAGTGGTCTCATGTGTAACATAACATTTACAGTGAGGTGGATGTGATGATGGTCTGTGCTCAGGAAGATAAGAGCAGAGTATGAGATAAAAATTCACCTCTAATGAATAATCAAGAGAATAATATTAAAAATCAAAAGGGCTAATACAATTATTTTCCCAAATGCCAGACTGTAAATCACCTTATCTCACAGCATCAAGTACTCTCTCACAATATGGCAGAAAAATAATTAATAACAAAAATATGCATTCACACCCAAAACCCCAAAGTACTGGATAAAAGCAAACAAAGAAATTACTACAGAAGTTAAAAAGTGTTCAATTAAAAGACCTAGTTAGATATCTGTAAGGGAGGATAAACTATTAGTTTTTTCCTTTGTTACCATTATAACTTGCTACTTGTGTTTTTGGCACTGCTGGTGCACAGAACTGGTGACAATTCTCAGAAGGATGATCTAGTGGGAGCTGGAAAGGGAACAGAAGAACATCAGCATTTAGTGGAATGTTAATAGGGTGAAAACTGTAAAATCAGCTGATGGCAGCATGAGACCATCAAGGTACCAGCACAATTGAAGTTTGGTTTCCATGACAATGTCATAAATTGTGTATGAAATTAATATTTAAAAGGCAGGAAGGAAGTCTTCTGAAGCACCAGGGTTTCACCAGAGAGCACACAAAAAGGGCAGTAGACACCTTGAACTAAATATTTCCAGAAAAACAGTTTAACAGCTGGGATAGTCATTCAGTACTTTCTCCAAGTCCTCAGCCATTTTCCACATCAGGGTTATAACTAAATTCTCTGTAGCAAAACCTTTGTAACATTGATGTAGCTCACACATTTATCAGATCTGCTGACATATACATTTGATTTTTTTCAAATATTCTGAAATATGAACTTTCTTCCCACCTAAAGCAAATTGAGTTTTTATAGTTATCAAGAGCTAAGATTTGGAAGGCAATTAAAAGGTGTTTAGATGGTTAATAATTTTACCTCAAACAAGTGGATTTGCCTTGGTTTTTGGCATTTAATTGCACTTTGCAATAAAAAAAATTCCAAATGCTTTTAAACAATTGGTGAATATCCAATTTGGCTTTTTATAATTTTTCTTATATATAATTACAGAATACTGGGTATTTATTAATTTGCTTACTAACATATATGTGTGTGTATTTGACCAGTAATTCACAAGAAGACATTGATTGGTTTTGTTTCATTTTTGCCCTCTCGGCTTCTGCATTTCAAGATAGTGGGTCAAACCCTGAATTTTTTAATTTTGGGAAATTCTGAATGGTAAAACTCTCTGGGACCTTCCACTTCTTCCTTTTTTCACAGTCATATCAATTCCTATCCTACAAATGCAAAATGAAGAATAGTGAGAAGCAGAAGAAAGAGAGATAATGTTAACTGAGAGTTTATTTCCTGAAGTCAAATAAGTAAGAAATACCATTTTCAAAATGCCATATCAAGTTCATAATAAACTGCTTTTACTACATCAGTACACCAGTGACTTTTACCTTGGTTCCAAACTTTAAAAGACATGAATTCAAGCAATTTCAAGCCCATCTCATTTTCCAACCTCTCCTGCTCCAAATGAGAACACCCAATTTCAGGGACTGTGCCAGCTCAGAGAATCAATCCCTTCATTAATAGAAAACTGAAGTGTTCACAACTCATTAGCACTAATCTTGTCTATTAAATCATCATAATTGTCTCCTCTCCCAGAACAGACCCATTTCTTGTCAAGTGTTCTCATCTCTTACCAGCTCTTCCCCACACTTATCTGCGTGGTTCCAAATATTAATTTTTCATCTTTCTCATCTTTTTCCTTCTTTTCCCTTGCTCTTCAAGTTCCCCTGTTCAAGGTCAGCTAACCTTAGGGTGAGGCACATGGGCAAGCTTCTCTATCTGCTCTTTCCTCTCTCCACATCCCACACTACCCACAGAGGCAACCTGTGTCAGTTTTAGGATCCCTTTATTCACATACTATCATCAGGGTTGGAGTTTTCTCCGGGGCAGGACTTGTTGCAATCAGCAGAAAAGCTGCTGTGTAAATCCACTCCTTGCTTATCCCTCTTTTTCAATGTCCAGGGTTTAGCTCCTGTACCTCAGGAGTCATGAGATACAGCACAAATACACAGAGATTTTTAAAATTAAATGTATGAAGCAAGTCCCCTCCCAGCAATCATCTTTATGCAGGAAAGGGAGAAATCTTCAAAGCCTTTAAAGAAGAGTATCACATTGATATGAATTAAAGAATTAATAAGCCTCAAGTACAACACTGATTTGTGACTTTTAATGAGTTTCACAGCATCCCTATGAATTATGTGGGTAGCACTCATGTCTCCATTCTACTAATTTATTTGAAATAATAAGATAACCTAAAGCTGCTGAGAACTGTTCATCTCATTAGTGGAATCCAATCCTGAAAGGATTTCTCAATTCCTATCTATGGGAACACTGTCAGAAGAGATCAGGTCAGCTCTAGCATCAAATGCAATGAAACAATGTTCAGTCTCTTGGTGTGTATCTTTCAATTGTTTTAAATACTCAGAGACTTTAATTTCTTCCTAATGGGTGGTTTTAATTAGGCAGCAGCTCATTAGTATGTCACAGTTCTTCTTTAAATAATCTGGTAGAAAATTTCTTTATTGATATTTCAGGTGATTTAAAAGAAAAAGAGGGAAATTTCATGACCAAAACTTCAGATTTTGGCAATTATTGCTGAAAGATGATCTGATTCTATGCTGTAATGCTGTGGTTTTTAGTGTTCATATTATATCAAATTTCTAAAAGCCTGATGAGACGTAGGAGTCAGGACATTTGTAATTCACTGGGGAAAGAGGTGATATGGCCAACAATTGAGTTTTAAAGACTAATAGAGATTTGTTAGATTTAATAATGCAAATAAGGAGCTGCTGTTTTCCATGAGTTGTTGGATTTTAATCAGTGGAGTCAATAATTACCAGCTCGTGCTTATAGAAATGTGAATGTTATTCTGACAGAGTGGTTTCTGGGCTATTGCATCTGCAAATGTGATTCTCTGCAGTTGTTGGGATGTTCATTTTGAATCATGGCTGGCTAACCTTGGCACATCCCCTTAGCTGAACAAAAACTTTGTACTACTTCTTACCACTCAACTGATGTGTAAGTGATTTTATAGCATGGGATGTCAAAATAGAAGTTTACTCAGGAAAATTATTCCAAGCCAGTACAAAAAAGCAATTAAGATGAATACCTATCATGATGATGACATATACATCATGTTTCACATATTTTAGAGAGAGTATTGGGAAGTTTAATGTAAAAATTTTTTAAAATGTAGAACTTTTGGATAAGGTGTATGAGAGTCAAAGAAACAAAACAGCATTCCACCTGTAGACCATTAACTAAAATATTCAGGTGATCTAAATCAGCCATTTATATAAAAATGCATAATATTTTCAGGCAACCAAAGACAAAAGTAAGTATTTTCATTGTGAGGAATGAATTAGGTGAGCTTTCCTGCAGCATGAATGATTGCAAGGTCTCATTTTCACATTTGAGGAGTTGATGGTAGCACATTCACTCTTTATTCACACTTGTTCTGTCTCAGAACCAAGCTGTTTGAAACCGCCCAAAGAATTTAACTATTGGAATAAAATTTAGTAAGGAGCATTCCAGGGTTAATTTCATCAATTAATCAGCAGTACTTTTTCTCTGTTCATCACACAGAGGACACAGTAGGATTTGGGCAGTAGGGAATACTGACAATATTGATAAAACCAGAGACATTCTTATGCTTTTTTAGCCATTATATTTGAAGAAAAATATTGTGATCTTAAAAACAAAGAAACATTTTCAGACTTCTATTTTTTTGAATCTTTTAATTAATATATTTTACTTATTCTCCACTACATGATAGCCACATATGAAGTGATGTGCTTCAGATGTGAGTCAATTTTCCACAGCTCCTCAACTGCAGCATTTTATAAATAAATAAAAAACAACTCATGGAAAAAATAAAATTCTTTCATATTTTATGAATACATTCTTCCTTTTTCCACAATATTTAATTTCTTCTTGTATAAGCACTTGGATGATTCAGAAATGCTTCTGAATGACACATGTCACTCAAATGTTTGTTCCCCCTGGTGAAAATGTATTTTGTCCAAAACACAGTTTAGTCAATAAATGTCCCTTGGCTCTATTGTTTTACTTAAAGACCACCAGAAATACCCCTGAACTATGTTTGATTGAAGCGGTTGCTGCTTTTATAGATGCAGTTTTTGCAGTTAAGATACCTAATTTGCCAGTCACTGACCCCTGAAACTTGGTTTCCACTTGCCAGGGAAAATGTATGATGAAGTACTGCATATTCTGACTTTGATCTGAACATCTAAGCCTCCATTTGGAGGACGAACACACATGAATCAAAGAAAAGTGTAAAACTCTGGGGTATATCCTAATTTCAGAGTAGTAGTTGTACTATTAGTTCTGAACTTTCTACTTGACTATTCACTTAATGGAATGAAATAGAATTGTAGCAGGAGGCAGAATGGGATTCAAGCTCAAATCTGGCTTTTGAATTACAAATGGCTGTATTATCTTTGCACCAAGAGAAAGGCAAAGTAGTAGCTAATAATCTGCAACAGAATCAACATACACAAGAGAAGAGAAGTTAATTTGCATGCCTTTCAATTTTTATGGAAGACTGGAAAGCAAAATCTAGCAAGCAAGATTAATTTATATGTTAGAAGAATACTTTGAAGAGAAAAACACATGAAAATACATAAAGGGAGAGCAGTGAGGGAGAAAAATCTCTCAGCAGGGAATTCTTCAGTTATTTGTCAAAGCTAGGCAGATAGTGATGTATGAAACAAGTCAACAATTTCCTAACAATTGGAAGATGTTCCCAAACAAAGACCAAAGCACAAGGAGAATACTTTGGCGAGAACAGCACCAGAACCAGTCATTTTGTGTGCATTTAAATGAACTCCAGACCTCTCAGTTTATAAATAAGATAACAGCTGGAGATGCCACTGGTAGCCACAGAACCCGTGTGAGCTGACCTTCAGCATACCATGCTTACATCCCACATCACAAGCAGTGAAGCCTGAGGTGGCAGACACTGCAAGTACATACAGTATTACCTCAAGCTAGGAAAATTGCTTCTGGTTTTGGGGTTTTTTCCACTACTTTCAGATTTAATGTGCTAAACTTATAGATTATCTTAAAGAGGAGAGATGAAGATACCCCTCTTGAAAAAAGGTCCCCACAGTAGACTTCTTAGTGCTTAAAAGGGGACAATCCCTCCCCACAAAACAACCAAAAAACAAGCAAACAAAAAAAAAACCTGTTACGAAAATAAAACCTACAAACAAATGAAAAGAAGCAAGCCAAAACCAGCTACTCATGCACTGTGTGTTCATGTTGTCACTTTGATATTTGACCTTCCTGTGAGATCTGACACAGAGAGAAAGGGCAATTTATGAGGTTCTGGTCCATTGAGTAAAAGGAGCATTTAATTTCAAAACGTAGGCAGCTGTGTACATTGGGTAGACGGCATCTGTTTTGCATTAATGGTCAGGAGAGCAGGTGCTGACTCTTCCTGTAGAATAGAAATCAGCCTGCACTGTGCTACCATGCCAAAAGACCTTTTCTGTTCTTGTGCCTCACAGAGCTGTAAGATTCATCCATATTCTACCCATCTACCAATGCTTTTCCATCAATCCCCCTGGCATGCTGGATGATCCTGCCATACCCTCTATGCCCAGCCATTCTGAATGCAGTCAATACAAAGTGACACACTTTTAAAGTGATCCTGGGGCTGAAACATCACTGATGGCCCACATTTGAAGCACAATTCAAGCTGCATTTATCTAGACTTGAGCTAATATTCAGTAGAAAACCCAAACCATTTCTTACAAGTTCATCCAACTGATAAGGAAGCCATGAAATTCTGTGGCCAGAGTGATCTCACACACAGGGAGCCAAAGGAGCCCAGAGGAGCAATGAGACAAGGGAGAACTGAACTGAACTGAACCTGGCTTCTCCCAGAGCTACAGCACAGGAATTACAACTACTCCAGGGACCAGCCAAGTTTGAGTCCCCCTTCCAAAGGGATCCACACTGTGTATGCCCATTTGCATGTGTGTTATTTCCCAGTAGGAGAGTCTCATCCTGGATAAGGCCACTGCTGGTGCTTGTGAGCGCTCTGTGCTCTGCCTGTGCCAATCTGTGTGCCTGGCACAAGTATGTGTGTGGTGTAGGCTTTGTTTACACATCTGCCTGGTGGGAAAACATGCTCAGCCTTACTCCTGGTGAGACCTGGAAGCACTGAACTCTACTGGATGACTACACTTTGCAACCATGACAGCAACAGTGATATTTCACCTTCAGAGAAGTGAAATTGCGCCAGCAACAGTAAGATTTTGCAATAGGCTTCCTTTATAATGGGAATAATTTAAAATCCCTACTTATCTGCATCTTACAGATCTGATTTTAACAAACCCATTTGATGATGTTATTTCAGTGGCAAAATCTAGATAAGACGAGACATTTTGTCATTTCACTGTTACTTTCCAGACTTTAAACACATTAATATGCTTATAGGTGTTCTGCTAGCAGGGATGGTGACATTTGAGTAGCCCTTTTAATTAATTTTGACCTTTTGTCATCAATAAATAATTTCCAAATACATTTTGCCCTTGTTCACAGCAATTTTTTGCTGTAGATTGGATGGAGTGTTGTGTTTTCAGAGTAACTGGTAAACAATGCTGGTGATCACTAAGCAGGATTCTTCTGTAGAAGATCAGTGATACTGGAACAATAGAACCACATCAGACTCAGAGACACAGAGAGAGACCCAGTAAGAGGTGCTGGAAATTTACAAGAAATTCTTAAGTTCCCTAAATTATTTAATGGTGAGAAAAACTTAGGGCTTCCTGGCTGAAAAGCTTTGCTGAGCTAATTCTTCTCTATCAGTGGAAGCTGTGTACTGCACCTGCAGCCAGTGCTGACTGTACCTGTCATGGTTGACTCCAGCTGGCAGCTCAGCCACTCACTGCCCCCACAGCAGGATGGGGGAGAGAACCAGAATGGAAAAAGTGGGTGGAGATAAGTGAGTTTGATAGAGAAAGAAAAAGGCACACACCCAAACAAAGCAAAGCAGGGAATTTATTCCCCATGGGCAGACAGGTGTTCAGCCATCCCCAGGAAAGCAGGGCTCCATCACACCTAACAGTGACTTGGGAAGACAAATGCCATCACTCCAAATGTTATTCCCTTCCTTCTCCTTCCCCAGCTGCATGTGCTGAGCATGACTTCATTGATGAAGCCATATGATCTGGAACATCCCTGTGGTCAGCTGGGGTCAGCTGCCCTGGCTGTGTCCCTGCCCAGCCTCCTCACTGGTGACAGGGGTGAGGAGCAGAAAGGTGTGAGCACTGCCCAGCATCAGCTAAACCCCTGGGTCACCAACTCCTTCCAGCCCAAATCCCAGCACAGTCCTGTACTGCAGGAATTAACCCCACCACAGCCAAAACCAGCACAGTATCTTACGCCCACAGCTGCCCAGGGCACAGACAAATTTGCTACTTTTCTATTGCTGTTCCCTTCTGCAACATTTGTGAGTGTCAAACAAGGCAGAGCTGGCAGTGATTGCTTTCTATTGCTGTGCTGTGATGTGCATTTAAAGCAGAATGGAAATTCCAGTTTTTCATGTTTGCAGGCTAGATTCAAGTCCTGCTTGCTGCATAATGTTTGTCGGAGTATTTTTAAATTTTGTGAGCAAGACATTACGACATTTCAATTTGTCTCCAAGACAAAGTATTTCCCTACATCCTAAAGTCCCCAGTCAATAAAAATGGATAGGTTTTCTATATAGAAAAATTATCATAATGTCTTGGGGATTAAATCTCAGAATTCAATTAATTCTGATTTTGATCAATCACTTCCCAACTTCTTTGCAATTTAAAGAGCTGCACAAGGGGAAAACAGAATATCCTAGATGCCCAGCTTCTTACTTTTGCCATTATAGTTGCCATAATTCATTATGCATGTCCTATTTTCTTTGTGGTCTGGGAATGTATCTTGGATTTAGAAATAACCAGTGGGTTGTTTCCACTCGCCCCACACAAGTCAGAAGCATTTTACTCAAGCATTCATTTACTGAGAGTAATAAACAGTATTTGACTCTGCAAATTAATTTAAAGGCATTTAAACAAATTGAGTTCATACATCAGCTGGTATTCACAAAAGAAGGCAGAAAGTTGTCATGTGTGTACAAACAGGCTTAAAATTATTAAAAGTTGAGGTCCTGCAAGAAATTTATGGTAGTTGCCTGATGATTAAAACCATCTTATGTTGCTCATTAAAACCATCTTATGTTCCCTCTCAGAATATCAGGGACATTAGATTTTTGTTACAGAATGTGATAACTAAACACATGGGATTTTATTCTGCCCTAAAAATGCTCATACTCTATTTTACTACAATACAGACCTATTACAAGTAAATATGAAAACTAATCAAGATAATCTAAGGCCAAGAGGAGCAAACCAATGCTTATTTTTGCATTCTGGATGCCATAAAGAAACCAGAAAATGTAATTTTTAATACATTATTCTCTCTCTACCTGGGCTTTGTAGATTTCAGGATCTCAAGAAAACTGTGTTACCATGGTTTATGTTGTGTGACACTTTGTGATCAACATGCATTTTTTAAAAAGAAGATAAAAATTAAAGATCATTTCAGCCCAACTGGTCTATCCTGAAGTTAGGTATGTATGGCAAAGACATCAATAAGATTTTCTGGCTAAAGTTAACTTTTTTCTCCAAATCCTACTGAAACTGCTTTCCATCAGAAAATTTAGACCAATCTGACCAAAGCAAAGTGCTGAAATCAGGTATCCTAAACTTATAACTGAGTAACTAATATGAAACATTCAGAAAATCACTAACTTTCACAATAAAAAGTGCCCACATTAGGCAATGTAACTGTGTATTTTTTGTATGCTAAAGGCCCAAGCTGTACGAGACTACATGATCAACCCTCAGCCTTTGAAGTCTACACAGACATTGATGGACTTTTCTGTAAGATTTCACTTTACCCTCCTCTTCCTGCTGCTGATCCAAAGGACAAACACTTGAGAAAAAAGATTTGAAAATATTGAAATAACAGTAACAGGAGAAGTTAGTAACACATCCACCTGGTTCTTGCACTCAACATCAGAGTGAAACCTCTCAACTCATACAAAAGTATTTGCTAAGCAAAGGGAATGTCAGCAATGGACAAGGACATCTTTCAAACCACTACCACAGCCACTGGCCTCTAAGGGAGGGTGCTGGTCTGTGGGGCACTCACCTCCACGGTGAGAATATGACATTCTCAGTTTGTCTGAAAAAATTTTACTGAAACACCTTTGTACCCTGCATGGCAATAACTCATTTCCAGACAAACACTGCCTGAGATGTGACAGAACATTAATTAAGGGTCTGCTAAGTTACTGCTGCTTCTGCTGATAGCCAAACACACATGTCCTGTGCCAGGCTGTGACAGCAAATATTACATTTGGGAGACTGATAAACATCTCCTCCAACAAGACACTAAACAAGCTTCTCCATTTCTGGTTACTTTTGTAAGAAAACATGTGCAAAGTGAGTAAAAGCATTTAATTTATTCATTATATGGGTCATTAGATTTTCATTTATTAAAAGCAAACTTGTCACAGTACTGAGCTAGGATTATAATTAAAATTCATATGAAGTCCCTTTTACTCCTGTTTCCTTTATGTTTTTATTTGAATGGCAAGCAAACAAACAACAAACTCCTAGCAGAAGCCTTGATTACCTTACCCTTTCAGGTTAGCTTAGAACCATGTCTTGCATCAGAATGGTTTTTGACACAGGCTGGGGGGTTTTGGATGACAGCAAACTTTGAAATTGCTGATGTCAGGATTATAAAGACAGAAGAAATAGTACTCACTTGTTCCTCAGAAATGGTCTGAGGAACAAGTGAGTACTATTACTTTTGGGAAATGGGCTTTCCATTTAATATGCAATCTTAAGCTGTTAAAGTTTTTTCTTATTTGGGAATTTGGGATTCTGAATTCTGTGAGATGTTTTGAAAAGAAACTAATATGTATCATTTTGATGGTAGCACAACATATTAAAATTATTGGATTTCTTTACAACCTGTATACATTGTAAACAAAGAAAAATCTGATGAAACATTCATATTTAATTTTCATTGTTTCTCACTGATATTTTCTTCTTTTGACAAAGAAATATATCTATCCCCAAGAAATATATTTACATTTTCCAGTAAAAGACCGAGGAACATAAAATTCTGATTCTGTCTGGTAAAAAGAGAATATATTTTTATATGAAATGGCGACCATGAACATTGCTAATGATCTGCTTTTTATTCTACCATATTTTTTCATTTACGTGGTACCCTATGTTTTCTTTTCATAGAAGGGTAGAGGGGGTCTGGGTGTTTGGGAATATTTTATATTCTACTGCTGGCCTGAGAGGTTTTTTGAAAGAAGGTTTAACAAACAGTTTCTAATGGCAGTTTATTCTTTTTTCAAGATGCAAAATTACAGGCAAAATAAAATAAGAGGATCCATATCAGTAATTTGTTTCACAGTGAGACATAAATACTGTTCTTTCACTCTTACTAAAAAAAGATCTGTTGTGCTAGGAAAAAAGGCCTTTGATTTACAGTTTCTTAAAGCTAAAATATTTCTATAGAATAGTGATCCTTTCCTGAGAGGAACCAGAGAATGAGCTGACTCGAAGAATGACTCCCTCTCAGATGAAGGACCCATGCACCACATGGTCAATACCTGACTGAAGGCCAAAGAGATTCTGGCTCAGGGATAGATCACACAACCAAAATACCAGGAATGCAAACTACTTGACCCCAAAAATTCTTTTGAGCAGTTACTCCACAACATGCATTGGGAAAGGATTAACACATTTGGCCATTGTGACTTTGCCAGCATCATGGATATTTGTCAGCAGCACAAAACCCTTTAGGGCAGACTTCACAAGAACAGAAAAAGCAATTATTACACCAGCTTTCCTCTGGCATTTCTGAAACAAGCAGCATACTTGGGCAGTGGAATTAAAGCAGTATTACCCCATTCCTATCTTTATTTTCCTTGTATATTTACAGAGTCATTCTAAAAATAACTTGACTCACTCACTTCTACTCAGGTGTTTATTGTGACGTTATATATTAAACAATTTTTCAATATATAAACATTTTCTCCACTGAATATGAAATATTTCAGAATATTAGGTGCTATTATAGAGAACTGTGTGATATGGACTGTTAGACGTTGTACTATCATATATTTTATTCTATAAGAATAACAATGACTATTTATTAAAGTGACACTGGTTCCCATCTTCCAATGGAATTCAAGAGACCTACAGAAGTATTTGCTCAATAAATATCAAAATTACTGAAAGTACAAAAATAATAAAACAGTAACATGACAAAGTCTTCGAAAATCAGGGATTTGAGCATACAATAACTGGAAGTGTCCCAAAATCAGCCTGGTCTTGCTAGAGGACAATGAAGAGTATCATTGCTGTAGCCCTCAGGAAAAAGGAATTTAATATGTCATAAGAGAGCACCATTGACACCTTGGATCTGACTCGGTATTATTAAGCTGTTCTAATGTACTGTGTTCTTTGTGTAGTGTTAATGCAAGGAAAGAATGATATCTCAATGAGAGAAATTAAAATTAACTGTGACCTAACACTTTGTTATGTTAAATTCCAAGTTACAACACTTGGAAGTGCTGTCAATGCATTCTCCTCATTATAAGATTCAGTGCCAACTAGTCACTGATCTGAAAATTTTAGAGGGCATCTGGCTATAGAATGGCATATAAATACTGACAAAGATATACCATCTTTAAAATCCAGACTCTGTGTAGACTCTGCTAGAAGCAAACCACTTAGGCACTTTAAAAAGTTGCATGCATTTATCATAATCTGTGTAATGGACAACATAAGACAAAAGACCATATTTTATTCCCAGAAACATTTCTACAGCCTTAAAGCCTTCATGCTTATGGTGGAATATAACTAAATATCAAAGTTAATTTGGTCAATTAATTGTTTATTTTATTCAACCAAGTTTTTCAAATGTCATTTTCCATTTAAGTAGCAGTGAATCCTTGCATGTTCCTCTTACAGGGCACATTTCTCATACTCATGAGAAAATAAAACAAACTCCTCCTGTTTGTGCCTGTTATGATCACTTCCACACTGATGAGATGGTCCCAGCACTAGTCTAAATGAGAAAAAAAAGTCTTCAGAAAGATTTAGCCAAAATAAAACTGAAATTAAAATTAAAATTTAAAAAAAAAAAATCTGTGAAACTGGGCTTCTAGTACTGACCTTTGCTGAAGCATTGAATATTCCTATGGACAAGCTCTGAGGCTGTAAATCAGCTGGAAAGGGGCAGAGGAAGGCAGAGTTATGCAGCTAGAGGCAGAGGAAGGCAGAGAAAGGGGCAGAGGCAGGCAGAGATGTGCAGCTGCCTGCAAGGCAAGGACAGTCACAAACAGCAGTCCATGCATGTACACAGTACCTGTGAGTCAACCACAGCAACACCAGGCTGAAACCGACAGCAAGAACAGCATTGGATCCTTAAAAACTGATATAATGATCTCTCAAATATTTGTCTTTCTTGTACCAACATTTGGCAAGTTCTTTGCTAACAACAGAGCTCATTATTGACTACCTACAACAATTTTAGTCACCTATATATTAGGATACATGCATAACAGGATGATGTTTGAGTGGTAAGACATTTGCAGCTTGGGAAAGGGAGATTATACTTCCTTTATTCTGGAAACTATTACATTAATAATACAAATATATGAACATTAATAAGGCTGGGAGAGGAAATAAAATGGGTGACAAGAAGGCAGAACATTGTCAGGTCTAGAGAATGAACCAGTTACACTTGGATCAGCTGAGGCTCCTCTGAAAACTGGTCCAGATACTAGCACATAAGAGAAATTGTGCCTTCATAAATTCCCAGCCAAAAACTCTCAGAACCTATTGAAAATGGACAGGTGACAGGAACTGATGTCATTCTGAGTCAAACCTTTGCTTCCACAGCAAGAAAGTTTAATTGATTTGTGATCTACATCACAACAAGAGATGTTAAGGAGGAAGAAAACTGCAAGAACAGGTTTTAAACACAGAGAAACATTGTCTCTGTGAGAATTTATACTTTCAGATATTCATCTCAAGGAAAGAGAGATTAGAATAAGTATTCTGGGCTAAGAGCAAAATTACAGTGGCCTTATCAGCTCAGAAACTTACACTGGTATAAAACTGGTGATACAATTCAGACTTAATGCAAATCTTCTCATCCATATATCCAGAAAAAAACCAAACCCCAAAATATATAATAGCTCTGTCTGGTAATTTCTTGCCTTTAACCTGCTGTAAGCCTTTCCCTTATGGAGTGATGAATGTTGCTAATTGCAATAAAAATGCTGTCACGAATGAATGAAATAATTTCACACTCATTCTCTATGGGAATTTATATAAAGCTTGAAACAGCAGAGACTTCTGCAAAACCAGAAAAAGTCTGTCATATTTAAATTAATTCTGGGTTGTTCACAACTTTAAGTGGAAGACAAAAAATTACAATTTTTAAACTGTTAGTAGTAAATTCACTGGATCTCAAGAGCCTCTCCCTGAAGTGGAAGAAATTTTCAATATTATTCCATATATATGTGTCTTTCAGTGTAATAGAAACTGAGGTGAAATAACTCCTGTGCTATGTTTTCCTTGCAATGCTCTTCAGAAGGTTTAGGAGGAGTGTGGTGTCTCCAGCAAAGAGCACCCACCTAGAGGAAAGGCAAATGCCAGTGATGCACTGACAGTGTGTGTGACAGCACTCAGCTTCAGACTCCTGACACTCAAGAAATTCAAAGGTGGAGGAAGATGTAGGGTAAATAATGATCCCTCTCTCCACAGACAGCTCCTGATCTTTTATCTACACCAAGGGTAAATCATTTTGGCATTACAGATGTATCCTTTTTTCTTATATGCTTGAGAACTTCATCTGAAAAGAGAGTTTAGGCAGCTTCATCAGAGAGACACATGCTTCACTGAAGGATGGACAGGTACCAGCTCCTTCTCAGCTATTTATTCCTCTGAAACTAACATTGTTCCAGTAACCTGGCTGCTTCCTGTTTCAGCAGAAGCAGATCTGGCTGTTGAAAGTGCTACACAAATGCATCTTTCATTTCCTCCCTTTCAGCAGCTGTTTATGACTCACCATTAGCAATTTTAATTATAAAAGCCTCCAGTTATCATTTTGGGTATTCTCCCATTACTGCCTATCACTACACACCTAAATCTAATTACTATGAGGTAATTACTGCTGTTGAATTATGACAGTCCTCTATCTTTGATTTAAACTAGTAAAATCAATTCTTTCTCCAAAGAAGCCACCACCATAAATATTGATCAAATAACTTTACAGTGTTGGAAGCAGTATAATATGGATATTTAAGACCAGCAATTAGCAGGAGGCTTTGCTGAACACCGTGACATTTAAATCAGTAGTGGATGTCCGAAATGCCAGAGAGAGCTATCTATAAAATGAAAGGGTTCTTACTGCTTAATGAGGGTTAAAGATTTTCACTGCTCTGAACCTGGGCCTTGAATACCAATTCCAAAATAATATTTGTTGCATGGTGGTCAAATTATTGTGATACTGAGGAAAGACCTTTCATTTGCAAACACCTGCCTGCCCTACTTGCACACCCCAAAGGCACTGGGGCAGGGCTCTGCCTGAAGGGAAACCATCCCATGTGCCTTTGCCTGGTTCTTCAACACAGAGTTTGTGGAGTGGCCTCATGGCTTTATCTCTTCCCATTCCCCTTGAAGGTCCTAACTTTACAGCCTTGGAAATAACATAATCATTAACTAACATGATGGATGTGCAGGGCTTGGCCAACCAACACACAACAAGGGCACCTGGGCTGCAAAGGGTGCTCGTGCCATCATAGGAAAAAAAACACTGACAGGGAGTTTGAGAGTCCCAGTGTACAACACCATGGTCCCGATCCCCAAACTCAGACTGAAGCAAAGCACCCTGAAATGAGTATAGCATGGTTCTTCAGTCATCAGCAACCACTGCTTCACCCCAAAATTCATTCCTAGAGGGCAAACAGTGTCTCCTGGCTGATACAGACACAGCCTGAAAGAAATAAATAAAACACAGTCAGACCTTTCAGCCACCACTCTGCTGCTGATGGTTGGCTGCAACAATTTTTCATCTTTCTCCAAGGACTAACATGTAGTCCTGTGCTATGGGTAAATTCACTTACCACTTCATGAGCATTTTAATTTTCTGTAATAAGACCAAACATCCCAGCTTGGGTTATCACAGTTCATTCTCCATTGAAATAGATCTGAACTAAAGAGCCCACAGGTTCTAGAAGACCAACTGTGCTACAGGAAACCAAAGCCTTGAATCTTTGGGGTCTGTACTAAAAATATGGTGTTCCAGTAGTTTCAAACACTGGATATTTTTCCCTTTCATATTTTTTTAGGCAAAAGAAGCTAACTTAGTTTGAAAAAATCTCATCTGAAAACAACTTGCTGCAACTTAGGTGGTAAGACAGCTACAAAATCAAAAGATAAGAAAGAGCTCTAACTAATTTTCTCAAAGCCATGAAAAAAATTGATTGAGTATAGAAGGATATTCCCATTGGGAATGTGGATAGAAAATACTGTCTTCCAAAGGAAGAATATAAAACACTTATTAGGCTAAGAATTCAGAAAAGTAGAAGGAAGAGTTACAGCATCTTTTGCTTTACAATAAACTTAAAGACAAGCAAACAAACAATCTTATAATAAAAATAAAAAACTAAGGAAAACCCCACGTACAAAAGGAGTCTTCTCTAGATTTTACCCAAACTGACCCCAACACCAACTGTGTGAGGTGTTGTTCTTCTGTGAGTTAGTGAGATGCTGTGATAAGTACACCTTGTATGGGAAATAGAAGCCAGGACTGTCAACATACCTTGAACAATAAAGGAAATATAGATTAGATAGTAGATGGATGGATGGATGGATAGATAGATAGATAGATAGATAGATAGATAGATAGATAGATAGATAGATAGATAGATGATAGATGATAGATGGATGTGGATAGATGGTAGATGGATGATGGATAGATGGATAGCTAGATAGATGATGATCGATGATAGATAGATGTAGTAGATGATAGATAGTAGTCGATAGATGATGGATAAAGCTGCTTAAAACAAATATTTTTCATCCTGTAGCCATTTTTTGGCACAGAATCCTTAGATTTCTCTCCGTATTCAGATTTCAGCTCCACCCTGCTCCCTCAATTATACAGCCAAAGTCAAGAGGCTTCTTTCTTGCTCCAGAAAAGCTCTTCTCTCAGCCCTGCCTCCTGCCTGCCCCGCCATAGAGGGTGGTGTTACAGAAGCCCTCCTTGCCAACAGCCTCTTCAAGCACTAGGAGCTACTGAAGGGGCAAGCACAGGCACACATCACACAGCATTTTATGTTGTCTTTTCTTCTCCCTTCTCTCTGGCAGAGAGAAAGGACTCAAAACAAAACAGTCTTTAAGAGATATTTAGACTGGTTCGTGTCAGAGGCCAAAACAGCATCACTGCAGGGAAGATACCATTTACTAGAATTATGATTGTTCCTCTCCTCAAATGACTGTCATATCTGGGCTCTTGCAAGGGCAAAGGGTTTAAGTATCTGCTGCTTCCCAGCTGTTTGGGAACACTTCTTTCCTTCTGCAGCATAATTACTCATAGTAAATATGCTTCTGGTTAAATTGTGAGCCATTTCCATTTCTCTGAGCCCCTGCAACACTGCTCTGCTATGTCTCATCCAACTTAAAAGTTTCTAGAATTGTACTTACTTCTTTAAAAGGCCCCATTCAATTTTTTTCTACTTCTGAGACTTGTGCTCTCTGTGGGGATTTCATAGATGAACCACACTACCACATCCTCTACAGATCAGTCTCATGAGTACAGCAAAAGAGGATTCCAAATATTCTTTTAATTTCCTCTTGCAGACCAAACATTAATCCAGCCTTCATCTCCAAGACTTATTCCAGTAGGTTAGTGTGGAAAGGTTTTGGTAGCAGGTGGGCTGCAGGTGTGGTTTCTGTGAGAATTAAGCTAATTTCTCTAGGCTGAGTCTGTTTTGCCTGTGATGGTCACCAGTGAATGATCCCTCCCATCCTTATCTTGAGCCATGAGCCTTTTATTTTATTTTCTCTCCCCCATCCAGCTGAGGAGGGCAGTAAGAGAGTGGCACCTGCAGAGCAGCCAGGGTCAACCCAATACATTCACCTTTTCCAGAAACCCCCATTGCCATTCTCAATGTCATTATTTCTACTTTCAATTTATCTGTTCTCAGATTATATCAGCAGCACATAGAGGGAAAGACAAATTTATTCCAAAATAAAATGAGCCAAAGGAGAGGGGTTTGAGTATCCCCACAAGCACTGAACCAGCCTCAAACCCTCCCCTGTAATTCCTTCTCTTTGAAGGCAAGCTGTCACCACTGTAATCAGATTCCATTCAGCTCAGGCATTTTTGTAATGACCTAATTCTCCAATGCATCCTGTACCAGGAGGTTCCATTTGGGGTCTCATTTGTGATCCTTTTCACTCTCATCACATCTTTACACACCAAACCACTTTCAGAGTTCTTTTTACAGAGCTACCAGCCATCCTTGGGCTTTACAAATGGATTGTTTTCTCCAGCAGCCAAGCCTTGCATTTCTAAAATGATACCAGAAGTAACAGGTGTGCCAAAGCAAGCCTTTCTCATACAAAGCAGACCTTGTAATTGTCAAAGGCAGAACTTGTATCAATCATTTTTCCTTAAAGGCAAGTAGTGACAGAAATCACTTTCTCCAGTCCACTGTTACTTACTCAGTGAAAGTTTATAATGTCTATTCTGATTAACCTTTTGTGGAGACCACTTGTCTCAAAAATCCTTGGCATAGTTTGTCTTCTCTTCCATTGCAGTTATTTCCAATATTTGTTTTCCTTTAAAAAATCCAGATTAAACAAGCAACTCTTCCTTCCACTACTCAAGCCCCCTCCAGAGTGTCCATCTTAGGGCTGTTTGGTCCTTTAGTATTTGAAATTGTGCAGTTTTCTACCATTTGTGATGCAATATTTCTTTATATGCAGAAAGTGATGCAAGGTACAAAATCTGATTTTTTGTGCCTAGCACACTACCCCTTTGGAGGAGCAGGGAGGGAATGCATCTTGCACTCTATAAATAGTGCAGTCAGTTGCTTGAGCCTACAGAGACATCCCTAGGATGACATCTGGAAGGACCCAGAGTGAGGCTGAGGGTGTTTGGGTAGGGGGTGGAGCACACAATTTTATAATCTGATAATTAACATACCACCAAGAACTGGGTCTGATGAAGTCACATCCTCTTCAGCCAACTCTCCCCAGCTGCTAACAAGTTTATTTCAACTGAACAAGTTTATTTCAACTGTTTATATTCAACTGAACATGTTGAATTGTTGAACTGAGCACTTTGCCCACTTTGTCATAAAATGACAACAGCCCCGCAGGTGTCTGACCCCAGCTTTTGTATTTGGAGAGTTCTGCTGCTTGAAATTACTCTTAGAAAAAGTGGAAATGTCTCTGGCTTGTGCCAATGAAACACAGATGCAACTTTTGGAGCTATACTCAGACCCTGATGCCCCAGAAAGACAGCTGAAAAAAAGGAATTATTGTATGTGTGTGTTTCAACAAAATATGTCAGTGCTTTCCATCACACACAAAAGAAGGAGAATTTTAAGGTGGGAAACACTGTTCACCAAAGTCAGCTGAATGTTTTGGAGTAGACTGATTTATTATGCAGACCCATATTAGATCCATTTGACAGAAAGAGTAATAAAATCAAAATTCTTGTCTATGGGGGCTTAAGAAAATTTACAATGACTTCATAGTTCCCCTCTTTGTACTTCTCCATGGGGAAACCTGCAGCTATCTTAAATCCCTGTGCTACAGGCTAATATTGATGGTTAAGAACATGAATAGAAATCATGTATTTCCAGAATTTTTTTCCTAAGCATTTTTTACAGCAAGATACAAACTTTTTTTAAAAAATACCTATGTCGATGTGTGCAAATTAGACATCTTTGTCTCTAGATTGAAACAGTAAGAAAATGCAACAGACTGCAATTTGCAGTAGAATCAGTGCCAACATTGGAGAATCTAGATGATACTGGAGTTCAGATTTTTTTTTCTAGTAGGAGACAGACATTTAGAAGAAGAAAAAAACTAGATTTTAGTTGGAATGCTATATTCTGTTAAAACTATTTTAAGGCATCTCTACACATAATTTTCATACAACTATGTAGTTAGCCTACAGCATAACTACTCCTACCCTGGTTTTATTACTCCTTATTACTGCATTAGTTAGGATAAAACCCCTTATTGTATTTGAATAGCCTATTCTGCAAATAGCAGAGAGTCAAAACTGCAGATCAGCATCTCATAATAGTTTACATTTTTACAGAAGACTGCTGTAAATAAAGACTCAGAAGTATAATATGTGACCAAACATTCAGACAATCTAATTATTTAAATGTACATCACATTTTTAAGCCTACTGACCAGAATGCAAATTGTCAGTTTTAACTACTGGCTTTGACTGATTTCTCTCTCTCTGCTGTCATGGAAACCTGCATTAAAGGCGAAGAAACAATGGAACCTAATTAATGTCTCCTCATTCTTCTGCACAGAAAATGTATTGAGCAATACTTGGTAACATTATGGCAGCTCATACAACATGATTTTCAAATGCATAGTTTAAGAATTTCTGCCAAAACAAACATCTTGCTATAAAAATATTTCAAAAGAGAAATAAGTCAGAAGTATGAGAGAGATAAAGGAGAGTCTCTCCCACCACTCTTCCCCCAGATACATTTTGAGGGTAAATTTGAGGAGGAAACACCACTTTGAAATGTTCCTGCATTCAGACCCCACTGTGTAAGGTAAAGGATCACCTTGGGTTAGAAGCAAGAGCCTGCCAGGATGCCAGGGTGTGGGTGCTGGCAGAAGGAGGCAGCATCAAGATGGTGGCAAGAGGGTGTTAAAGCAATAAGTGAGAAAGAAGAATCTCTCTTCATTAAACTCTTTGTCACCTGCCAGGTTTCATTCTTCTGTGTACTGATACCTCTGTACTTTACTTCCAGATCCGATTTTTTCCCCAAAGATTCTGCATTTAAAGTGGTACAAACCACCACATCTTGCTTTTCCAGTCTTGTCCTTAGAAGGAGGCTCTGCAAACACAATGGCACACAGGATGCTTTTATACCCTGCTGCAGCTTCCTGTTACAAATTCATTATCCACAGAGAACATGGGAGAGGATAGCATGGCTGAAAGTCCTGTAAGCTTAACTGGAACTTTTTATTTCATACACAATGAAGTTCTGCAAGTAGGTTAAACAGGAGATTAAGAATAATACTTTTTTCCCCAAGTTAAATAATGGATAGTTAGAGAAATTTTTCTTTACCACAATTCTAGACTGCAACAAAACCCACCATGTCTTAGAGAAGGAGATGCTTGTGGGACACCATAATTCAATTTCATTATAACTTTACATCCTCTTCTGGGAGTTGTGAACGAATAAGACAAAGACTCTGCCTAATGTTAAACTGAATCACTTCACACACAACTGATTAAGTAGGGAAAAAAAGTGTAAGAGCATATTGATTTCTGCTGATGTGCACAAAATTGTCTGTCTGTGGCAGTGACAGGACCCTGGTTCCAGCTGCCTCCTGCTGTCAGCCTGGCTGGGAGCCTGAGCCATGACTCCTGGTCCCTCCTGTGCTCAGCACTGCTCCCCAGCCTCATCGTGTCTGACAGCCCCACCACTCCAAAGCTACTGACAGCATCCTTTGCTTCTTGTGATCCACAGCTTATAACAAAGTCATGCTGGCAAGGCTGTAGAGGCATTGTTCAGCCAGGATTTCCTACTTAGACAGAAGCTGGACAACAACCTGGAGGGTCTTCTTTTTCTCTTGCCCCTGGGAAAGAGCACAGACAGACCAGGAGAGCACAAGAGCCTCGGTGACAAAAAGTTTTCAGTTGTATCACAAGTAAGAAAGATAAAAGAAAGAAAAAGCTTGAAATGAAACTGTTCATTAGAACAGGTACAGAAAAAAGAATATAGGATGTCATTAAAGCAGGCTGTGATAATAATAATTAAAAATAAATTTCTTCTGAATTGGGAGTGTCAACCATTGCCACTAGTTATCAGATACTGTGCATGTGGCATCAATTGTACTAAATAGACATCTAAAGAAAGATCCACAGGCAGCTCTGTATTTACTGATGGGGCATCCTGAAGCTGGCATATCAAGGTTATAAGATTTTCTTGCATTATGTACAGAAAGGAAAATAGAAGGAGAGAGGTATTAAACCATACGTGGTTCCTCCAGCCACAGAGGAAACCCAGGGATACCTCTGAGCAAGTATTCCTCTGCATGTCACAAGTGAGTGACAGACCTTGCCAAGCAGGAAAATGCCTACAATGATTGATTAGGAACAGACAGACACTGTGTGGAGTTTTTTAAGAGCTCAAAGGAAACTTTAATACAAGCTTGCTGAAAATGCAGTGCCAGCAGAAAAGTGCAAAGTCTTCTTCAGCACTAAACTTTGCCAGAGAGTCATAAGAGTATTATTTTTTTCCCTGTTAGTCTAAATGGATCCTGTTGTGCTGTTTAGCTGCCTCAGGCTGCTGAGGTGCACAATGGTCAAACAGATTTTTTACTTGCTGTGTGGAGGAAGAGCTGTTCATTTCTTGGTAGCACACATGCATAAGGCATTCACTTCATGCATGAGGCCAGTCCCAAAGACACCCTGTTCTCTGTGATTCCAGATACTCACTGTGATATTTCCAATGTGTCACTGCTTTTTAAAAGACTGCCTTATCATTCTTATATATTTTTATGCGAATTGATAGTGTCAAGTTTTCATTGCATCTATAATTCCACTCTCTGCTTGAACAAATGCTAGAAGACCCTATGCTTCATTGGCACCATTCTGCAATTGAGTGACCCCAAATATGGATCACAACCAGAGTTTTGTCATTATTATTTCATAAGGACTTTGTTATCCACCATATTCCACCAACTTTTAGAGGAGAGATAGGACCACCTCAGGTTGCTTGGCCCAAACCATAATTTGCTACAGGCTGCAGAAATGCAGACAACTCCACCATGGCTAAAGATGAATGGAAGGTGTTGCTGCATCAGACTTCCCAGAGCCAGCAAAAATATGCAGGTGCTCTCCACATGAACCTGGATCATGCAGCAAAGCTGGTACAAGACATGGAAATTGTCCTGCTCTGTTCCACAGAGCTGGTTGTAGTGACTGGAAAGAAGCCATGCTCATCCTTCCTTAGGAATGCAGTACTGTACTGTCAAGGCTACAGATGTCACCATTAACTGAGCAATGAACAATAATGAAAAGGATAATACTTGAGACCAGCATAACATATTTTATTCTTCTTTGATGTCACTCTCTTCACTTCTAAATTATATCTCTATATTTTTTAGCGCATTATGAAGCTTAACTCCTAAAATTCCCTTTAAATGGGAACTTTCTTGTTCCTTTTTTATCATATAATTTGATCATTTATCAATTAGTAAATTTTCTCTATGAAGGAATATCTAGGTTTGGAATATTTTCTTCAAATAAAGGACATTTTCCTCAAGAGAGAATTTCAAGTGCTCTAGTTTAAGATGAACAAATGTTATAATATATTTGGTTATTTTTAAAAAAGGTTTCAGTTTTCCACTTCCACAGAAAGAGCAACCTGCACAGAAATCTATCGTTCATCTCTCTTTCATTGGAGAGATAAGAAACAATATCTGATTTTCTCTTCTGCTTTTTTTTCAAATGTCAGTAAAAAAAGTCCAGACCCTGAAGAATCTGATTTGTGATATTGGTTACACTTTCTAATTAGGTTAGATTTTGTACCACTGAAGGAGAAAAATGCCTTCTCCTTTCAGCCTACAGTTCACATTCTCCCCAGGCTCATTGCCATTTTTGTTTGCACCTCTATTTTCTCTTGTCCTTCTCCCAGCCTAGGTGAAAGGTGAGGCTGTAAAAGCTGTGGTCAAGAAGAAGAATTTTCTCTGTTAGGTTTATTTCACTTACTCATTTGTCAACAAGGTTCAATCCCACCAGCTCAGCTTTTGCAATAAAGAACTCGCTCTCTGCACCCTGGATAAATTCTGGTTCAGGTAGTTAGAGAGAATTGGATGGGCAGAAGTAATTTTCCTACTGGCCATATCCATTTTGCAGAGGAATTTAAGTAGTCATCTTCATAACCTTTCTTTGTTTTAGATGTTAATTTGTAAAATGCACATCACCACAGAAAGGGAACCTTAAATCCTCCCTTATGTGTCATGTACTTATGAAACATGAGAGGGATCCTCTTCTCTTTAGAGCTTTACACTGCACAACTGTCATTAATCTTGAAACAGGATGCCATTAATAATTTTCTGAAGTCTTAGTATCAGGTTCCTACTGCACTTAACAAGTACAATAAATATAATTTTTGCTCAATAAAATGGAATTCAAAGCACACTTATGCTGTAAAAATCTGTAGTTGACTTTTAAATTAATAAAAGCGTTGATAAATTTTAATGATTTAAACCAAAGATTCTCCTAGGCAAGAAAAATTAATGCATTACAGAATTTCCTCTTTGGTTTAATTGCACTATTTCCCATTTTAAATTCACTCTGATACAATTCTAACAATGGATATTTTAAATTGCCTTGCACTCAGGATTTTTATTATTATTATTATTATTTAATCATGTATTTACATCTCTTTTACCCTTATATGCAAGCTTTTGGCTTCTGTTCTGTCCTTTGGAACAGCTGGCAAAAATAATTTCCAACTTTTAATGCTTGGAACTTGAAAAATATCCTTGACATCCTTGCAGAAACCAAAAGGAAATATGACTTGGAGAGATAACATATCACCTGAAGCACATATATATTCAATTACCACTATTTTGATATCTCTTGCTAGTTCCATGGGGCTTTGGTTTTGTTTTTAGTATCACTACTCTGACTTTTCCTTCAACCTGTTATAAATAAAAAAGAATTTCCCTATGTGTTTTGTCTGGTTTGAACAAAAAAGCATCATCCCTAAAACCACAAATGTACTCAAAAGCAAACCAGGACAAGTTTCTATAGATGTTACAGCTGTAACATTGTTGGACTAGTTGTGTATCTGTAGGATCTGTTCAGTACCAAAGTTTTGCAGTGGAAGTGTTAAGGACTTCTTTTTCTTCTGTACCAATCACCTGCTTTGCATTCACACTTGAGATGGTTTTACAGGTGCACCCAAGACAGTTTTGCCCTCTGATGGCCATTCCACTGTGGCTGGGCTTTGTTAACACAGCACTGAGCTGCATCTTGTGCAATCTACATTTCACAGAGCCTTTACTACAGGTTAATTGCAGTCCCAGTTCCTACAGCAGAGGTAAGAGTTGATCCTGACTGAAAACTGCATTTACATGATGTACTCATTACTCTGTCAAAAAAACCACTTTACCTAAAGGACCTTGGTTAGCAGTCTAATTGCACACTCCAGCTATTGTGTTGGCATTCATAACCTTTAAAGCAGAGAATAAATAAAATAAATAAATAAAGCAGGAAAACATGCAGAAAAAAAAGCACTGCTTGCCAAAAGCAGCAATTGAGGAGTCTGAAGCAATATCTAAGTGCTTTTCTTCTTTATTTCACATTGCATTCCATTGACAGCATCCAAACCCTGCTCCCATGCTCTCCTGAGAACACCCCTACCACAGCACTGGAGATTTGCATCTGCCCAAAAGGAATGATACCCATTCCTGCCATAAATGTGCACAGGATTCCTGCAGCTGTCCACACCACAAACGTGAGACATGGCCAAAACTCCCTCCAAGCTCAGGAGGGTCTGCTTTGGGCAGCAGCTACCCCACTGCAAAGGCCAAACAAGGTAAGAATTGCAAATTCATAAGAGGAACATGGCTGGAAATGAACATTTTTAGAACAGAAAGGGATTATTTTTCCCAGCAGTTCGATATTTATCAATATTTATAGTAAGATTCCTCTTGCAGAGAAAGCTTTCTGTGAGAAAAGTTTATTAGGGTCAGCAAATAAAGCCTGTGTCTCAGTAAGAATGATGCAGAAGGCACACTCTTAAGAAGGGTCTCAGGATGCAGAGAGACTCACAGGAGATGAAATATCTCATGCAGCAGTTTCTAATGCAAAAAAGATCAAAACTTAAACTGTGCCAAAGGCCAATTCCCACTTTTAAGAGGAATGTATTAAAGCTGAGCCCAAATATATATATTTCAAGGTGACAGCAATTTCTCACAGGAAACAATTAGTCACCAGAATAAAACTTCTCCAGACAGTGTCCCAATACTGTCAATTGTTATCTTAGGTTATTAAAATCAGCACAAAAAATAAATAACTGCTGCATCACACTTTCATCAGTTGGTGATGATGTTAGAGCTAACATTCATTTAGCAAAACACCCAGAGGTCACCAGCTGGCAGTGTTGAGTCCAATGTAATTTCCACAGCTAGAAATAATATCCTGAACATTTACAACTCAAGTCAAATCTATTCTATACTCTTTTCTTCCAATTATCTTACCCTTCCTGCTGCCTCATCACCTTTCTATGCCCTTTTTCGTCCATCATTATCTCTGCTAAGTCTCTAGAGAACAGAAAATTTTTTCAGTCTTTTTCAATATCTTCACCTATTTCAGATTTACATTAATGCAGTGATGAATTAATCTAGCTATGTGAGAAAGCTACTCACCCTTTGCTTCATCTATAGCAAGAATAATTCACCCATCTAAGATCTGTGCAAGATGCTAAATATATCTTCCTCCCTTGATTTACAAATCTCTTCTTGGCTGGAAAAGAAACTTAGACACTGTCAAATATCTGGAAAGGACCAGGATTACAAGCCTGGCATTTATGACCTCAGCTAAACTCACAAAAGTAAGAAACACACGTTGCATCAATAAAAACACATGAGTGGCTGTTGCCCAAATGCTCTGAGACCAAATGGCAGAGAAAAGTCTGTTCCTGGTCAGCTCCCAATCCCAGGCACTGGGTGTGCAGGTTTCCTACCTGCTGGGAACATCCTGGCTGCACCTGGGGCTGCTCTGGGATGGTGCTCATGCCCCAGTCCACAGTGAGGCTGGGAGTCGGGCTAGAAACATTCTGCAATGTGAAATATTGGGTTTGAGAGCCCAGAGAGGATACCTAGTTTTAAGTTACTAGTATAGACACAGCCAGTGAGGAGGACACCAAAGACTCGCTCCCCATAAACCAGAGCTGGAGCAGCTGGGTACAACCAGAGAGCAGAGATCATTCAGCACCTTCATTACTCTCCAGGAAAACTGAATGTGGGTCAGGAATTTTGGAATCCACCACATACTATGAAGTATGGGTGGAATTTTGGAATCCACCACATCCTCTTCATCAGAACTTCTTACTGCTCACAGGGCTGTCAGGCCAATTGCAAACACCCAGCCTGGGTCCTAGCAGGAAACAGCACAGCCCCACTGCTCCCTTCCAAAACAATGCAATTATTCTGGTAAATCATGAACTTTAGTCACAGCTGTTATTGTGGTGTCTCATGAACCCCAGAAAACCAGTTGCAACACATGTCAGAAAAGAAATTCTGAATCCCCCCCAGTAAAGTCTTTTCATTCCACATTAGGCCACCTATATCAAGGCAAGTTAAGTAGCCACAAGACCACAAACACTAAACAAGGACACCTGAGATAGACCTAAACCACCTCCTCTCATTGCTTTGGTCTCTGATAGGTAATTGGTGTTCCTTGGTTGGTCATCTTCACCTCCACCCAGCAGTAAAACACTTGATCAGGTGCTCTTGCTTCCCTAAGTTTTTCTATTTGAGCACATTTTGATACCAACCTGAGGAACAAAGCCATGCTATGGGGACCAAGGTGACCTTGCTCCCAAAATACCCTAGAAAGAGCACCTTCCACAGGGAAGTGTTAATTTCCAGTTGTGTACCTGTATTTGTGAGACATCGAGCAACCCACCCAACACTTGAGACTGAAAAACTAATTTCTTGTCTCCAGAATCCTTTTGTTCTCTTTTTTACCTCCTCTTTCTTTTGGAGACACGTTTGGGTATTAGATGAACTTAGAAGTCCATGAACTTTTTTGCTGCAATGTGTGTTCTTCAGCTTTCACTGGATTTGAGACTTAGTCTTACTGTGGCTGGAACAGCAATGTGCTTCTGTGGGTCTGTCATGGAACACATGCAGTTTCCACAGACTGATAAGTGAAAAGAAAAATACATCTCAGCATATTGCCACTCAGAGAATGCAGCTAACACTTCTTCATGGCTGGTTAAATAAATCAAACATTCTATTTTGTCTATACCAGGAAAATTACTATAAACTGAAAAAAGAGAATGGCTCTCCTTCTCTCTCCCTGTTGCTTTACAAAATGTTCTGGCAAGTTAAACATTTTTTGCAAGGCTATTAAAAATAAGATCACTTCAATATTTCAAAACTTTTGAGAAATGGTCCAATTTTTTTTCATTTTTTTCTGTTCCTCATCAGCACAGAAACCATTTTGAGACATGATTTTTTTGAGAAAAAAAAAAAAAATCTGTCTATTGTGGTAAACCGTGCTGTTTTCAGAGCAGGGGGTGTTTCAAACATCTCTTCATGACTGAGGAAAAGTCACATAATTCTAAATTTACCTGCACTGGTACCTGGCAAATAACCTGGCTCTTGGCTCAGCCCTAATGCACGGTGTAAGAAATGTATTTAAAACAGGAATACTTTCAGAAACACCACTCATCTTGCCATGGGGACACTCAGATAGCTGGGGAAGGATGAACATGGAGAAAGTGCTGAATATGAGAGAGGAACAGACTCAAGGTGGGACCAAGCTGGCAGCTGACACTCCTACAGCCCATTCATCTATGCTTGAAATACCCATGACAAAAAAAGGTGTGATAAAAAACAGGACTGCATTTTATTTTAAGAAGGAATCTCTATTATCAGAAATGCCTCTAATGGTGATAAAAGTGGCTTTAAGCATTTATTCAATTTCATTTCTAAAATGAAGGTTATAAATCAACCCCAAACCCTTCCTGAAAAACACTGTTATCCTCCAAGCTTTTATGAGCATTTATAGAAGAGTGATTCCTTCTGTGCCAGATGTTATGAAAGACATACTTCAAATAATGTGATTTATAAGCTGAGATTGTGAAGTTAAATTTAATAAAGCTCAGAGAAGATGCATGAGCCTCAAAAGGCTTAATAGAGCTCTTTCAGAGTTGAGATGTTACCCTTATTTTATATGAGCTTGTCTGTATTCTTGTGTAAGCTGTGGTTACTGATAGATCCAGCAGAACCACCCACCACAGAACTTTTACCTTTTTTCCTCTTCTTTTTCTCTCCACAAGAATTTAACTGATGAAGGATTGTATACACACATTTCATTACTTTCTTCAGTTATCATGAAAAACTAAAGGACTTTCCAGTATTTGTGTTTGTTTCTTAAACTGCCAGCTTTTATTTTTGATTATGCAATTTCTCAAAGAAAGATTAATATGTTCAAGGAGCTCTTAGGAGATTTATTACTATTTTAATTTTATTTTGAAATCCAGATGATAAACTTTTGAAAATCAGCTGTTCACATCAGGGAAAACTCATGAAAAGCTTATCATGATGGAATTTTCTTCCAAGTATGCTTTTCAATATTGATTTAGGATTTGACATTTTGATTTGAAAGATGTAGGATTTCATTTCAATTCATCA
This sequence comes from Serinus canaria, assembly GCF_022539315.1. Lineage (NCBI taxonomy): Eukaryota > Metazoa > Chordata > Aves > Passeriformes > Fringillidae > Serinus > Serinus canaria. Next base: position 58,823,087 of record NC_066317.1, on the reverse strand, counting down.
CAATGAAAAAAAAAATAGGACACTGAAATTATACTTACAGAAAATTATATTTGTGAAAAGTAAAATATTTTAATTTCATGATTTTAGTCACCAAAATCTTACTTCAGACAGGATTTCCAAAATCTGATATGAGCCCTAAGAGAGTGTGATAGAGCCTGGAAAGAGAGACTAGGCCAAAAGAACTTTGCCATTTAAACAAGCTGAAGTTGTCTTATTCCCTGTACACCATGACATTACTGTTCCTTGGTAGATTAATATTCCAGTTTCTGAAACAATCCAGGCTTAGTAGTTCCTGTTACAGTCCCTTTGTGCATTTACAGTGCAATCAACAAAATAGCAAAATCCAACTCTGAAAAATGAAACTAATCCAGCTGCAGTTACTGCAGAACAAATGCAGATTCAACTGTTTCCTTCCATTAGTGCGTCAGGAATTGACTCACAGGAGGAAAATGCATGGATTCATACCAATCATCTAATATAAGTTATAACTACAATGTAAATGTAGTTGATGCAAATCATTATTGCATCTAAACTGCAAGTAGAAATACATTAAACAGAGTTCTAGTTCACCAACAATCAATGAAAATGTTATTTTAAGAAATTATTTCTGGGAACAACATATTTAAGAGCTATTCCATTCATACTTGCAGTGTTCCTTATCCCATGGTAGAAATAAAAATGTAGTTTCAAATATTAAATAAATGAAATATAATTAATATGTTTAAAAGCTTCATATGGTTTGAACAGATGTGACCATTATTCATGGATCATTTATGATTTTTGTTCTTTGTCTTTGTTGCAGTTCAATAACAAAAGTCATTATTTGAAGGTAATGTGTAGAATATCTTGAAATTCAGCTGAAATTTGAGACAGAGAAGTCAAAGGTCTGGAAAATTCTACTGCAGCCTGCAAGTATAGACACTCCAAAAATATATCACAAGTTAATTTAAGTTAACTTAGGATTGTTCAAGGTTAATTTTTTATGGAAACATATTTTAAGCCCAATACAAGGAAAGAGTTATTCAGGGTAGACTAGGTTAATTTTGGGAAAGTTGAGGCTCGAGATTTCCCTTTATCTGCCTCAGGGTGGAATACAGGTTCTGCAGCAGCTCAGTAGCTCATTCTGGAGTCAAATCTTCGAATCGCCAGACATTTGAATGTGCAGCATTTGAGGTGAGCACTTCAGGTGAAAAAAGGGTCAAAGAAAGTTGTTTTTTTTTTAATTTCTACAATTTTAATTGTCTTATTTACAGTCTCTGAATGTCAGCAGAGCCTCATACAAAACCACAGAATCACTGAACACCCTGAGTTGGAAGGGACCCACAGGGATCATTGAGTCCAAGTCCTGACCCTACACAGGACATCCCCAAGAGTCACACCACGAGCCTGAGAGCACTGTCCAAACACTTCTTGAGCTCTGTCAGGCTGGTGCTGTGACCCCTTCCCTGGGGAGCTGTTCCAGTGCCCAACCACTCCCTGGGTGAAGAACCTTTTCCTGATGCCCAACTTTAACCCCCCCTGCCTCGACTTCATGGCTTTTCCTTGAGTCCTGTCACCAGTCAGGAGAGTGAAGAGATCAGTGCTTGTAGATGGACTGGTCAACTATAACCATTGCAAGAGACATCAAATATAAAGCATTGTTAGTGCACTGAAGCATCTTGAACAGTGCCTGGAATGTTTTGTAACTCTAGAGTACATTATTTCTCTTTCATTTTCTGCATTTCTCATACACACATATCACATTTGAGTCTTGATATCCTGTGATGGTGTCTTAGAAGGGTAGGAAGGATAAAAGGCATCATAATGCCCAGTGCATTTTAAGGTATTGTTTATTTCAAGTCTAATCTTTGGCATGGAAAAAGAAAATGTGAAAGAATATTTATCATATACTCAGTTATACTGAGTATAACTCAGTAATGGGAATCTAGCATTCTTTTTGTTTCACAATAAATATTTGATCTTCAGTCTTTCAGCACTGCTATGTTTATCTCTCAGATCACATTAACCTATGACTGTTTCTGTGCAGTGTCTAGTTACACAGTGGAAACTTCCACACCTCCTGATAAAGAACAAAAATTCGTGGGATTTCAAAAAAGGTAGATAAATACATAACAGAGAACTCCACAGGCTCCTAAGCACAGATATATCTGCCATAGCTTTGGTAAAGAAATCCCAAGACTACAGCTTGCTGGAACCTTGGAAAATGTACTGGGGAAGTTTTGTATTGCAGTCACAATGATGTATTTTTTTAAAACTTTCACCAGGGTATTAGATTAGCTCAGATCATTCATATCAATGGAGAGCACATATGTATGTATATAATTAGGTCCTTTCAGACCTAATTTGGAATAAATTTGGGGTTCAAATGCTTTCTATCAGAGTGCAATTATACTAAAGCTATGCTCACTCAAGACAAAACACAATTTGGCTTTTAATTTGTGAAAGGTGCTGACCTGGCACCAGGAGTGAGCTAAGGGATGGGTAGAACATTGTAGATTGAGCAGTGACCTCAAGTAAGGCAGGTAAAACTCACAGAACACAAGAGCAGTGTGCATTGTAACCATTTGCAGCCAATCAAGCTATTCACAGACTGAATAATTTTCACATTGTAATGGTTTATGTCCCTTCCACCTTTTCATTTTCTGAATGATACAGGTCATTAAATAAGGAGGAAAACTCTGCATCCCATTACTAGTATCACTACAGGAGCCAGCAAATATTATCACACTACATAAGAGCCAGCAAATATTTTAAGCTGCTGGTGTAGTTGAAGCCAGTCATTGCTTGACCAGCATTTTCTCACAATCATGTGTGACCAAAAGCATGAAGAAGATAAGGGAAATTCTAGGTGACAAACAGGCTCTTTTCTGTTGTCCTGTGACAGTAATTTATAGAAAGTAATTGAGCTTCAAATTTTCTCTGAATCAACGTTTTTAAAAAAATTAATGGTTGTATTCAATATTCCACAGCTTTATTAGAGAGGTTTAGTCCAGGTATTGTCAAAAAAAAAAAAAAAAGGGACAGGACAACACATTTCAACACAGCATTGTAATAATTTGGAGAGAAACCAAAGCAGAAATGAACAGATGAATATGATGCTTAAATATTCTAATTAAAAAAGACACCTTAAAAATATTAATGAACAATAAAGCTCCCTGTGAAACCTAATACCTTTAACAAAGGAAGTCTTTTGCTCTTTTCAGCTTTCCAGCCTTCCATATTCTGAACTGATTCAGCAACAAGGAGAAAATGAGAGCTCCATGAAAGCATTTTAATGATTTTCTTACCACAGATTGACCAGGAAGGGATGCTCCAGGCCTTGCATTATCTGCAGCTCCCGGAAAACATTGCGAACTTCATCTCTCTCAATGCATTTCTGTTTATTCATATACTTCATGGCATACATTTTCTTGGTGTCTCTCTTCTGTACAATGCACACCTAATTGGCAGCAAAGTAAAAGAAAAATTTTGACACCTCGGGAAAGTGAATTCAGTTGTGACTTTGGAAAAAAGGAGTCTTTAATGATATTTCAATAATTCGGATCTAGACATTACAACTGAGTAACACAATCAGTAAGTTCACTTCACAGCTCTGCAGGATTCTTTGTAACAGGTTGTAATTAAAAATTAACAAAAACCCAACCCAACCCTGTATAAGAGGAAATTGGGACCCAGAAAAATATCATAACTTTCAGAACTTACATGGTAAAGCTAAGAGTAATAGGCTGCAATGGCTGAAATCACAGGCTATTTAATTATTCAGAGAAATTACTGCCTCCTGCCTAGGAAAATGCTCAGTCATTGTCCTCATTCCCACAAGTCAATACTCACATCTTGATTATTGCATCATAAACCTTGCCTGTGTTCCCAAGGCTCAATATTTCATCTAAATATCAGAATAATGCTCCCTTAATTACTGCTGAAAGGAAAAGAATTTTCATAAAGGTATTCATCATAATATTTCTGAATTCACAAGAGACCATTACAATGATTTAGTCTCTGGCAGTAAATTTCTACACTTTTACTCTATCTATTTTTTTTGACAAAAGCCAAATAATGTAAATGCATGAAGAAAATCTTAGTCAAGAGAAATTCCATAGGAATTCTGGATTTCTTTTTGTCATGGTATTTCACCTTGAGAATGGAGCTGGAGACTGGCACAAGCACCACAACCAAGCATCAGGTTCAGTACAGTTTTTGGCAACAGAGAAATGCACAATTGTTCTGAATGTAGTGGAAACATCTGGTTTAGGTATCCCAGGTCTGCAGTGTCTAAGTTCAAAGGTATTCTAGATTCATTTGATGTGGGCATTATTTTTTATTTGTATATTTAAATACATACACATACATACACACATACATGCTCCCATAATTTAAACACAAAACATTATACTATACATTCATCAATTCATGTTAAGACATCAGATTACAACACAGTGGTAGCCAAAAAGAAATCCTTTGTGTCTGTATTTAAAGAACTTATGCACCCAATATTTAGGAACAATCAGGAGTAAGTAAGGCAACTTCCCACAGTTGAAACTGTGAGGAATGGGGCCAGTAAAGTCAAACCATGCTTATTTCTCTGGAACTCTGTGGTATTGTCCACAAGGGTCCCAGGATGAAGGAAGAGACGAGAAGGTTGACTCCATATTCAGAAAGCTTGATTTATTATTTTATGATAGCTAATATATTAAAACTATACTAAAATAATAGAGGAAAGGATTTCATCAGAAGGCTTAGCTAAGAATAGAAAAAGAATGAATAACAAAGTCTTGTGTCTGACCGAGACCATCCGGCCAGGTGATCTGTGATTGGCCCTTAATTGGAAACAGCCGGATGAGGCCAATCACAGATTCCTCCTGTTGCATTCCACAGCAGCAGATAAGAATCGTTTACAGTTTGTTCCTGAGGCCTCTCAGCTTCTCAGGAGGGGAAAAATCCTAAGGAAAACATGTTGGTGACAGAACTCTATTTTCATAAAGTGCGTCCTTGAGCACAAATCTACTCCAAATAGAGGAGTTAACAGAATACCTTTAACCTATAATGATAAGGCATGATTAAGCAGTGTTTCTAATTACCTTTCCTAGTATCAGGAGATGTTCTGCTATTAAGAAAATCAGGGATGGTAACATTTTGTTTTGAGCCCATCAATGTTACACAATGGTGAGTACTGAAGTTTGGTTTTATTTTTCACCTTGGACTGTTATGAAAGATCTGAAAACTGTTGATGCTGTTAAGATAACTAAAGATTCACATTTATATGGAAAGAACCCTGGATGTGGAACAACGGGGAATTGTGTTTGGCCTTCAGGAGGAAGGAAAAGTAGCAAGTGGGATCAAGCTGAAACTGAGTGGGAAAGGTAGGGATGAAAATGAATTTTTCAAGCTCCCACGGGAGCTTCAAAAGCACAAGCAGAATTTTCAGGAGCAAATCCTGACATCCTGTGTAGATCTCAGAATATATGGAGAGTCCAATTTAGCATTATAAAGTGCAACATTTGGGGATTTTAGCTCAGAACCTAAGTCCAGAAATTCAGCCATGTACATTAGTCTGCATCATGATTTTCATGTACAACTTGGCCAAGAGTTAGGTGTTTGCAGAAGCCTCCTAGTGTATACATTAAAAGCGTCCCTATTGAAGGATTGGCTAGAGAGACTGCTGAGAGAATGCGTTTGAGAATTACAGGTTTGACCAATGTGGCAAACCAAGATCATATGCAGCACCAAAATATGTGATATAAACAAGTTTTGCATTGCTGCTGGGACTCCAGAAGGCACTCAGCTCTCTTACCTGGCAGTAAAGACAAGGGTGTTCAGCACAGCTGAAACAGACCTTCTGTTGTTGGTAGAAGCTTGCCTAACACATAGCTTCAAGGCAGAATGATAGTAAACATTTCCTAGCAATGTGTACCAATGCAAATCCTTTAACATGGTTACAAAATCAATAGGATTTTAATGAATATAATGAAGCTGCCTCCTACTAAAAATCAGGAAACATAATCTGCATCCATGTTGATGTTATTGTGAAAAATGCCTGACATTGAAGGGTTGAGAGATATTGTTTTTATCTCCAAAACAATCCAGCTATGACAGAGCTGGATTGTGTAGGAGATCCTCCCTGGCACTTCCACCTGCTGGCTGCCAGCTCTTCTCCTGAGCAGGACATCAATGGATTGAAACTTTCCACCAAGGTAAGGAAGAAAGGAAAAGCCCTTGAGTCCTTCTCACAGGTGCAGTCTAAATGGGAACTGTTTAAGCTGGGGTTTTTTTGTTTCAAAGGAACAATTTAAAATAGGGATAAACAGGTACCTCAACAAAAAAATTCTGGAACCTCAACGAAAAAATTCAGTGGTGACTCATTATGATGAAAGTCTGTGCAGAATTGCCTTATTTACATGTATCAGTATGGAAGCCTGTCTCACTCACACTCTTTCCATTTTTCCGTGAATACCATTTACCAAAGGCCAGACAGAGTGATGATTTAGAGCAAATATGTGTTCTGAACTCAACAACTATTCAGCTTCATAGTCAGTAGAGAAGGACAGCAGCCATCTCCATAGGGAATGGATCTAAAGAGGTACAGGGGACTATCTCTGTACCTGGAATGGTTTCCCTCTAATGTCCCCTAAAGAGGCTGTAGATTACCAGTTTAGATGTAGGCATCTGTGTGGTACATGTTTAAAGGCAGGCATTATGAACTCCATTAATTTTCCCTCAAATGATATAGTGCTATTTTTAAAAATCTCTTGTGAAAATGTTCCCTTTCTAAAGGGGATTTTTTTAATGTATCCTAGTTGTTATCACAGGGTGGTGTCTTTTGTTATTTCTGGTAGAAGGTAACAGTGAGCTGCCTTAAAACCTATCAGGTTAGAAGAAATTTGACCAGAGAGTGACTTGGGGCCACTTTCTCTCAGAATCTGGGGAAGGAAGGCAGTAGATTATGGCTGTAGGGCTAAGCTTCATTTTTCAAGAGCAACATGTGCTGTGACTTCTAAATCTAAACTACCTTTTGGATTTCCTCTGATTTCACATGCAAAAGACAGAGAAGCTTGCTGAAGGAATCTGCATAATGCTGTGTTGGAGGAGCAACTGCGGGTAGCTTCAACAAAGTTCTTCCTAGAGAAAAGAGGAAAAATCTGTGTTTTGCAGCAAGTCTGATATTTCAGCCATCACTGTTTCCCACTAGAAGAGACTTACAGCTGCTATGTGCATGGTGTGGAAAGAACAAGGAGCATTTAGTGTCAATTTTGGTCTAAATTTAGCACAGGAGTACTTAGACCTCTCAGACTGCCACAAGATGTGGTTTCACACAACAGGTGATAAAAGAGGAGAGAGGCAAACCTGCAGCCAGAAGAAACTCTGCATGAGGCCACTGTCAGGTGGAGAGCTGGAAGCTGGGGTGCCCACTCACCCACGCCTCTGTGTGGTATTTTACATCTCACACAGGAGATGAGATGGGGCAGCTTTGGCTGCCATGAGGAGTCCCAGCCCAGCAGAGGGGCTGTGCACTGCTCAGGCAGAAGCACTCACCCGACACAGAGGGCTAAGAGACAGAAATCAGATACACTCCAGATGGGAATTGATGCACCTGCTGTTGAGCATCTGCCTGAAATACTGCTCCCTTGTCTGCCCTACCCCTGTGCTCTGAAAAATTGGTTCTCACAGTCTTAGCCTACAAGCAGAGCTGGCAAGATTTACTCAAAGAGGCTGGAGAATGGATGTCTTTAGGCTGCCAGGGGGTTTCCTTTAAACAGGGAGATTCATTCCCAGATTCCCCTGAGCAAAGAATGACATCTGGAGCAGCCAAAGCATCTGCTTAGTATCCTTTCCTATTAACTCAAGCTAAAAACCAGGTCATAATACTGTCAAACAATATTAATATTCTGCAGTGGTGTGTTCTGCTGCTTTTAGGATAGAAGCATATTTTTTCTGAAGTATTTTGCATACTATTTACTAAAGTACCCTCAATCAGTGCAGACATGATTCTGGGGTCCCATCTGGTTTACACCACTGTAATTTCAATTTTACTTCATCACGGGAAGTCACAGTTTTATTCAACCAAATTAATCAGAACTAAGTCTTTTGTCTCAGCATCTTAGACAAACAGGAGAGAGTTTGTACCTTGAAATTATAATTTGAATTCAATTTAAGGATGTTAGATTGTTTAATATAACTGCTCCCACGAACAGAGAAGTCAGAGAAAATTGGTACAATAATATCTTTGAGAACTAGTTGTTACACCTGAATACAAATTATTGTGCAGCAGTAACCCTGCAATTATGTGGTTATTGTTGCAGCAAAGGACAATGAGAATTCTTGTATTTCAGTCCTTGTTGGTTTTGTACTTATTGGATGATCTTCAAATATATCATTTTCTGCAATATTTTGTTTGAGAAGAGCGAGAGCTCTACATATAGCAATATTGGAAAAAAATAGCCAGATTAAGCAGGAGACAGCACTTCTAACATATCATATGTCCCTGTTTCTACTATCTCTGTCCTCACAAAGGAGCCCTGGCCCTTTCACATCATACAGGAAAATAAAACAAGCCTTCTTTATGAAGGACTGGCACTCTTCTCAGAAAACTGGTGAATGTTTCTATAATATTTCTAGAAATATCGAATTTTTTTACAGGTTTTTATGTGTGTGGTTCTTGTGAACCTGCTTTGGGGAATCTGTATTGGTGAAAATAGTGTTGCACCATCCTCAGAGAACATGTTTAAAGTATGAGTTCCCTCTAAACTTAAATCCTTATTTTGCAGTTGTCAAATGCAGCAGGAAAGTCCTTGGTGTAACAGTTTTCTTTTTCCCAGATGAGTACAGGCTTCTGACAAATCACCTTGTTTTTCCTTCCATGGGCAAGGGAAAGAAAGAAGCCCATTTTAAAATGACCTATTATAACATAGCCAAAAGCACAACATGGTAAATCAGTCACCATTTCAAATGTCTGTCTCTGTGAGTCAGTCTTGACTTTATTGTTCATTTAGAAGCCTCATTGCTGGCAACTTTTCCTATTATCGTCCTTCTGGAAGTACCTGGCAGCAGAAAATGTCAAAAAAGGATGCAAGCCTGTTAATCTCTATTGCAGGGTGTTTACTGCTCGGGGTCTGCTGTGCTCAAGCATCTTGCAGTGTATAACACCATGTTCAGTGCCACGCTTTCTTAAACTGCCTGCTTCCTTTATGGCTCCTCTGTGGCCTTTTCTGCTTTCTGAGAGAAATAGGATGTTTTAAGACATGCTCTATTTTTTTATTTTATTGCTTTTGGTACAATATCTCTGTCTCTCTCTCTCTCTCTCAATATTTCTTAAATTACTCTGGTTGCCACAGCAACCTGTGCAGGATATTGCTGCAGGAGGAATCTGGTGTGGCAGAGCCTCTGTGCTGCTCAGCTCGCGCTCTTGCACAGAGCTCAAGGTGATGCTCAGCACCTCAGCTCCTCCATGGGGGCTGGCTGCCTCAGCAGCTGGGATCTGTCCCCCCAGCTGCCTTCAGAAATCAGCTCCCTGCCTTGCCTTTGGCATTTTCAATTCACAGTCACAACATCTGCTGTGGCAGGAACTCCTTGGCCATTTGGTAACAATTATTTGTATCTCAGGTTCTGGTCTTTTCTGAGAAGTGTCCACCTGCTTTCAGCTGCTGCTCTGTACCCAATTCTTCTTAGGGACACCTTAACAGCAGGTGCTGTCTCCAAGACACTGTTGAATATTTTTCAGGAAAAGATACACCACAGCCGTTTTGAGGAGGGTGGGAAATGCTTGTGGAGAGAAGAGAAACCACAAGCATGCTCTTTTTTCTGGAAACAAACAGGCTCACTTCCAAGGTGTCCTTTGAGAGCTCAGGACCCCCTTGGTAAGGGACAGATGGAGGAGGTGAGGTCTGAGCCTGCTAGGACCATCTCAGCCACAGCTCCTGTGTAAGCTGGCTGCTCTTTTGCTCAAGCCAAGTGATGGGCAAGCTGTGGCAGAATGTGTGTGGCCCCTCATGGAGCAGTTCCCACACTCCAGGGCACATGCAGACCTCCCTGGGGTATTATCTGTGCAGACAGACCTGGCACAGACCTGGTGTACTGTCTGCTGCACACCCAAAGGGGCACAGACAGGGCAGGGATCCGTGGTACCTGGGCCAGGTGCAGGGCACTGCTCTAAAAGGAGACTCTGGCTTCAGTGACCTTGCTTTGCCAAGTAGGTGAAGGCAGCTCTCTGCTTATGCTTTGGTCCTCATAAATACCAGGAAACTGTTTGTTTGTTTGTTTGTTTGTTTGTGGAAGACCTTTACCCTAGTTATGCTTAGCTTATTCCAGTTATTAGTGGTTCCAAGTGCATAGGAAGAGGGCAGGTTAGAAATTCTGATGAAACAAGTTTTATTTGTATACTAAAAATTTGCCAGGTAAATTCAGAAGTAGGCAATTTAAAACCAACAATGCTGAATTCTGATCTAAGTAGCTTTTCCTTTGTGAGGGTCAACATGATTTGGATATGTCTTTAACTTTTTTTTTCCTGTGCATAACTTGCACTCTTGGGCCTTCTTAGTATCCCACCTACATATTATGAAATACCTACATATTGTGCATACCTACATGGCATTCCACCTCTGTATTGTGATAATAAACAACCACAGATCTCTGCTGCCCTGATTTTAAGGTGTATTTAAGTACCTTTTTGCCCAAGCAGGATATACTCCTACTGACCTCAGACGGTTTCTGCTGAAAACTAGTGAATTGAACAAGGGCTGTGCCATGAGGGACCATGCTGTTCTGCAAGAAGTATTTCTGGCCTCTCTAAAATTAAATTCATTGTTCTGCATGGAGGCCAAGAACCAGCAAAATCCTTTGTGTGTTCTTAATGCATGTCTACAGAAGTGCCTCACCAGCACTGAGCTGGCATGTACTCAGGAGTCATTGAAATCGAGATCTAGACAGCTGTTGTTCCATCAGTCACCTGATCAAGTATCACTTATATTTCACCTTCAGATCTATTCCTGTGAGAAGTGGTTTCTAATATTTGTAAAATAGAATTTTCTCTGACTTTGTGGCTTTGTAGTTGTACTCTATGCGGCTATGTGGCTTTGTAGTATAGGTTTAAAACCTTGTTATAATCACTATTTATAAGAAAGAAAAGTTGTCTGCTCTAGTGTAAACAAACCATTAATCTTCTCTGTTTCAGAAAAATCCTGCTGAATTGAACAAACATTTACTCAATGATCATAATTATATTGTATGTCAGTTTTCACAACCCCAAGAGCACTCATTCTATGTAAAGTGCCTTTAAAAATACTGCAATTATTTTAAACAAACAAATAAGCTCAGAGATTTAAGAATAAGATCACTTTGGTGGACTGTCTAACGAAGCAGTCTGCTCCTACCTTTTTGTTGATTTTTGTTTTCAGGACAGATTTCTAAATTCTGCTAATATCCATTTGGAATAATTAATTATTATAATAACTTTGGCCCAATTAATTTTAGTGAATAGATAATAATAGAAATAATTTAATGTAGAGACAATTCATACTGGTGTCAGATATCCTCAAGAAGGAAAAGGCTACAAAACCTATGTTCTTTTACCATGATCAAGCCAGAAAAACACAAAGGTATTCCCTATGAGACATTTAACTGCAAAAATTAAGTTGATTCTTACCTTTCCAAAACTCCCTTTCCCAATAGCCCGCAATATTTGAAAGTGGTCAAAGTTAACTGCAAAATAAAGGAGAGAAGAAAAGGAAAATAGTTTGTAGTGTGCTAAGTCAGAATCAGAAATCAGATAAGAAAAGAAATCACAGTGTGTCTTTTTACAATGTGGTATTCCATTTTTTCTCTTATACACCAAATATACTTCATAGCTAGAAAAGAAAAAGTTTGCTTTAAAATATGCTGCATTCATTTTGTTCATCAATTCATCTTGGACCAATGTCTTCAGTGTCCAGTGTCTCCAGTGCCCAGTATTTCCAAAAATAAATATATCTCTGTCCTAACCAAGTAACTAGACAAAAGTTAGCATTTTGCAGCCAGCAGCAAAAACTGCTCAGCATTTTCCAGAAATATTGAGATCTATGAAAAGGACACTGAATAATTCAAGTAACACCCTCTACCTACAGATGTGTAATGACATATTGTTATTATTTTTACAGTAGTCACTCTTCAGGATAATTCCCATGTTTTGTTACAGTGATGGAAGCTTGTCCCATGATGAGGTAGTATGATCACCAAGGTTTTCCACCTTAATGCAATACATAATGCAAATATTGTAAGACAATTTCATCATTTCAGCATAAATTTGTTTTGAGAGATTGCATTTTAGGTTGGAAGTGGAATGGATTTACTTGCACTTCAGGAAAATCTGACAGCACAGCCTGCTCCAGACACTGAAGTGCTTTGCTGGTAGGGTGAATGAGATTTCATTCCTCAGAAATGCCATTTTTATTGGTGTTACATGAGTTTAAACACAACATGACCTTCAAATCTTCATTGGTATATCTGGTGGTTTTAAAAAAATTCCAACATCCTGAACAAAATTGATGCAAAGTCACTGAAATACAAACACAACAATGTGTGATACAGCTTTTACAGTCACTTCTCAGAAAAAAATCACACTTAGAGCTAAATTCAGTGAACCACAGATGACAAGGTTCAGTGCAACATAACAGGATTTTTTTTAAATTAAAACTTATGTTCCTGGCTTTGGCCATGGATCCTCATCTATGCACCTGTCATTGATGTAACAGTAACCAGCAAAACTGTGGAGACAGACCATCACTGGGAAAATCATAGAACCATACAATGGTTTGGGTTAGAAGGGACCTTAGAGATTATCTCATTCCAACCCCCCTGCCATGGGCAGGGCCACTTTTCCCTGGACCAGTTTCTCAAAGCCCCATCCAGCCTGGCCTTGAGCTCTCCAGGGATGGGGCAGCCACAGCCTCTCTGGGCAACCTGGGCCATGGTCACCCAAAAATGTGGGAACAAGAAGAATCACAACAAAAATGTGATACGTCAAGATGAAGGAGAAAATTCTATTAAACTCATAATATAAATATTTGCCAAAAAGGTTATCCATCTCAAGCTAAGCTCTGCATAGAAAGTTGAAAGGTTGATAGCTATGAAGCCTCTAAAACAGGTTAATATATTACTTTCTCTGTTGCAATAATACCTCATTTACACTATTAACACCACAAAGAATTTGTTTATTTATGCTTGCTTATACTGCCTTCAAGGAAACATGGTTGCTCCTTTCATTAGTGCAGCATAGCAACCACCTTCCTGGTAATTGCTGGAGGCAAATCAAGCCCAGAGCTGGCAGAGCTGAGAGCAGCAGACTGTTCTGCAGGAAACAAAGGTGGTGAATAGAGCACCTTTAGAATTTGGATACTGAAATAAAAATGCATAACCTTGGAAAGGATTTATAACCTGCTTGGAAACTGAAAATTGGGAAAAAAATTTTGAGCTGAATCCTGGGAGAGTTAGGGCTGCCCAGATGTTTGAGAAGCAGGATTGTCTGTCAGCAACCTGCAGCTGGAGTCTCTGCTGAGAGATTTTACAGTGCAAAATCTCTTGTAGTTCCTGCTGGCCAGTACTGGTCTGATGAGCAAGATGGTCAGTTTAGCAAAACCCCCTTCCACATGAACTTACATCCATTTAAATCCTGTGCCTACCACTCATCCCTCCCAAGTGCATGACTGGGCTGTCTAAGATGACCCTGAATTTAGGTAGGGATTTACACAGTGTAGAAAATATCCTAAACAACTTCTTAATCTCATTAATTTCTTTGATGGGAAAAAATAAACCAAAAATTCAGCACAGCATGCTGGTGGTTTTTGTGTCACTCCTCTGTTTCCAAACTTCCTCATGTTTCTGCTTATTTTGCTAAAGATTTAACATGCACGTTCCTTAAAAAGCTTATTTTGAATTTGTTCTTTACCTTGCAGTCATTCAGCTGAGTCCAGTTGCCAAAACAAGTGAGAAATTGTAGAATCAGTCTGTAATTATCTCAATTTGAGTCAAGTCACATTTCAGTAATACTTGACTATATTATATTCTGAAATCTGACATGTTTTGAAAGACATCAGTTTGAAGAATGAGTTTGTTTTTGTAAAACTAAGATTAAGCATTTATCTGTAGCTGTGTAAAGGATATTTTTTATTGTCCACATAACTACTATTTCTCTGCACTTCCATCTTTCCTGTGTTCATTGCTCTGATTGACTATAACAACTTAATTTTTAATTAGATTATTTGTAAATTTTACTTCCATACAAATGAAATTATTAAATGGGGCACTAGAACATGGAGTTGAAGATGGATTACTGGTAAGCTAAATAAGAGGTTAAAAATCATAGATGCGACAATTTATCAAATTTTCCCAATTTCTATGTTTAACTTGAATATAAAATGATATGTTACTTTTTCATATCTTCATTAAGAAAAAAACAGGCTTTTTTTTCTATAGCTAACAGTCCCATGAGCCTTATTTAAATTAAAGTACAATTATTGTAATGCATTTTTTGCAAGAGAAAATAAAGCCAATTTTAAATGACTGAGGAAATGTGTAAACATGCCTGAGCCTGCATCTAAAATGAGCAAGGCTTGCAGCCACTGTGGCTCTCTGGAAAGGGGTAATTCACTGAAGGGAGAAAATTCAGTCTCTTTTGACCATTCAGACATACTCCCAACACTGCAGATTCACAAACTGAGGAAGTTCCTCCTTTGGAATATTAGGGCAGAATAAAAAGTGGGCTACCTTGCAGCTGAGACTAGTACCAAACTCACTGAGTAAAACTAAGGTGCTTCAAGCAACATTCCCATCTAGGACAGAGCAGCAGCTCCCTGAAAACAGTGAAGGGTTGAGCTAAGTTCACTGCCACCTTGGTACTAGATTAGCCATATATCCCAGGTGTTTTCCTCAGATGTTTTTAATCTCACACTCTCAAAACTTTGGGCTAATTTTGTTCATGTCCGTTTTTTTGTTTTTTTTCACGTTCTGTATGCGTTTCTTCATCTTTTCTGGTGAAAATTCAATGCCAAAATATCACCGCTTACTCTGAGAAGAATTACACCTCATGACCTCTGTCATTTTCCAATGTTGAAAATATCATCAAGTTCAAACACTGCCATTTCCTCTGTGCAACAAGGACATCAGGAGTGTTAGATTCTTGTCCTCCAAAACATGGCATGTCTTGTTCCTGTGGTGCCTGGTGTTGTAGCTAATGACATTTTTCTAGTGCAAAGCCCCACTGAGATAATGGTACGGCTGGCAGAAGGACATTTTCTTCAGTATCAGTAATATGGCTATTACTCTTTTGAAAATAGCTTTCTTTACTCGAGAGAAAATACTTCAATTCTCAAGAGAATACTTTCTTTTACAGAGAAAAAAATATTTTCCTACTTTTTGAGCGCTCCTTTCATTTTATTACCACACCATACTTTGGAGGTCTTACACATTGTCTCAGAATTTGAGTATAAGAATATGAACTATTTTCAGAAAACAAAATTTGTTTTTATTGTCTTCAGGTAATTTTTCATGCAAGTAGACCTACAGTTAATCTTATTAACAACACCATGAGAGAGTTCATTTCCAGTTTTTTTGATTTCCATCAATTTGGAAAAATCAAGTATTATCATTTCCCCTCCCTCATCTCCCACCTTCATCCCTTAAAACGTAACCATAAATTTAAAACTAAGAAGGAATATAGAATAACCCAGATATTTTGCTAACTAAGAGAGAAAACAGATCAGCATTTATGACATCCATTTCATGTTATGGTATTAGAGCAATGGATGCCTGTTAATTTTAGCAATGTGTTGTATATATACATATAAATACTTTACTTTGCTTCTTTCCATTTAGTCATACTCAAATAAACCTTCAATTCATCCTTTGCACAGATTCAACTCTCCATTAATGACTATGAGTGCAAGCATACCTTTCTTGGATTAGAATATTAGATATTTTCAAATTACAGGAAATGTCAAGCATTTTCCTGTAGTTTGATCTTGAACACATAAGAGCCAGATGATGGTAACAGGATTCACAACTGAATTAAGGGTTTCATCCTGCTTTCCATGAAAAGCAAAAAAATGTGGTCTTAACCATCATAGATACTTGGTCAAATATATGAGTGTACTCAAAAACTCTTGGGAATATCTAGAAGGGTGGTGATGTGGTTTGTGACTGAGTTATACACAGGAGCATCTCTACTGCCACAGCCTTCTCATGTGGCCTCAGGTGAGTGCTCCAAAATCTTCTGCTGCTGTCTGTAGAAAAATGAATCATTACATCTCCAGGCAGCTGTAAAATTAGGTATGGAAAGCACCTTAGAGCTCAGACACACAAGTGACTGGGAGAGCAGTAAAAGCCAGTGCAGGTAATAGTGCTTTATAACAGCACCATGAAGACTGACAGCCCTTTTTAAAGAGTGAGGAGTCTACACCATGTGGAAGCAGAGATACAGAAATCAGAAGATTGACTCAAACCCCACTCATGAGGTTGTGGCAGAGCAGAGAACAGAACCCAGCTTCCCCTTCACACCACAGCTTCTCATGCATGCCCTCCACACCTCACAAGCCCTGCTGGAGCAGATATCTGGTATCAAACTTTCTAGTGAAAGATAAAATACTTATTTCTTTCTCCACTGCTCCCTGAGGATAAAGTATACTTTGGAGAAAATATTCACATCACAGACTTGTGTTTTTACAACCACACTGCAAAAACACTGGATAGTTTTAGTGGAAATGCCTATTCTTGTTTTTCAATCAGCACTACCTACATAATAATATATATTAAAACAATGAAGTATATGCATTCACCTCTGCTGCATTATGCACAAATACTGTTTACTTGGACCAAAAAAACCCAAAGAAGTTACATCAGCAACACACCATTAAGTATTATGTGTTTGATTTATGATCTTACAAAGGAATATAAGATCTTTACCTTTTCACTTGCAGTTTTGCTGTTCAAAATATTCTCATGTTGAACAATATTTGTTCAAGTGTAAATTCCATTTAGCTAAAGAGGCAATAGAAATATTGGTTGGATTCTAGGTAGAGCTGACATCTGTTTTCTCACTGCAGCTGAGGAATATTAATTGTATGTATATGTGATTAGTCCAAATACACTCAATAAACATTTCCTGAAAGAACTTTGCTTCTCCCAGAGAAAACATCCTACTGAATGTGGCCAAAGCACTGGCATGCACATGCTTTGCAGAATGAAAAATGAAGTAGAGGCCTTTCTGGAGGAACTTGATAAGCTAAATTCAGACTCTCCTTCCCTGGCTGAGTCCTACTGATTTATTTGGATTGTCTGGGAGTAGCCAAAAGCAAAACAGGAGCACTAAGGCATTAGGAGGTGTACAGTAAAGCCATTTTTTTTAACACAATGAGCTTTTCAACACATTGAGATTCATTCTCACTGATCTCAAGAGAAAACAGAAAAAGGCAGATATGATGTGGCCATTAGGCAAGAAAACAGATTTTTATGTAAGTCTGACCCCTGTGTTGAAGGTATGTTTTGGGGTGGTTTAATGCTTCCTGTGTCTGTGAATCAGGAAAACAGAATGATAACTAAACCAAATTTCCTTCTAGATTTGGCCTCTATGGTTTGACCTGGGACTCATTAGATATCTCTGCTGTTAGGATTTCAAGCTAGTTCTGCAGTCTTCTTTCTATGTCTGTCTACTTTTCAGATGCTCCAGCCTTTTCCAGGGAGGGCCACAGGCTGTGCTGACAGAACCTCAGTAGGTCTTAGCAGCTATCAGATCTTGTTAAAATTGTTGCTGTCCTTCCACACAAAACACATGGGATGAGTAACCAAGTATACACAGACACATATATTCAATACTACAAATAAAATCCCCT
This sequence comes from Serinus canaria, assembly GCF_022539315.1. Lineage (NCBI taxonomy): Eukaryota > Metazoa > Chordata > Aves > Passeriformes > Fringillidae > Serinus > Serinus canaria. The sequence continues at coordinate 58,805,238 of NC_066317.1, read as the reverse complement.
GCTTGAATGGACATAGATAGGAGAAACATGAACAGAGTCTAAAAATTAAATTAAGGATCATAAAATGGTTTGGGCAGCCATAAGGAGTCACATTCCATCATGCTCTGCTGATGGTAAGTGCATTAGTGAAGAAAAGCTCTGCTTAAATTGAGGAAGAAATGAATTTCTGCTGACAGAGTGATAAAGCCAGGCATGCCTTTGAAGTGAATGAAGAGTACTAATCTGCATAGTTCCACAGGTTTCTGAGTGAAATAGAACATTGCTATACATTATTAGACTGGGAAACTTGCTAGTTAGATAGAGATACATAACCAAAAAGAAGTTTCAGAGTGGTTTTATCTCACTAATGATGAATCATGATGTTTCTGATCATATTTAGGGCCTTTGTATTTGAATTGCATTACAATGTCTCAATTCTTCATGATTAATGAGTGTTTTAGTCTCAATATAAACTAATTATGTTAATATGTTTTTATAATTATTCAGAATTTATTTGCAATTAGAAAGAATTTAAGATCTTTGTATGCCAAACAAATGTTATTTAAAATTCAGTTAATTTTGTTTTGAACTGTACAATGTATGTCAGTCTGATCATGTTTGCATGCTTCACTTTCTTCAGTGGAAGTGAAACATTTCTGTACTGTCAAAAGACTTTCATTTCAGAACTCTTGACTGGTCCAAAAAGGCTTTTTCACAGCAGTTCATTTCTGCATTTTGCTTCCTTGTGAAGGCACTGGAGGCTGGGATCCGTGGCTGGGCTGCATGTCCCTGCCAGAGCTGTCCTCACAGCACCTGCATGGCCTGGGCATTGCTCCCCTGAGCTGGGGGTGCTGGGCTGTGGCAGCTGTGAACAGGCACAGGGGCTGCATCTACACCAGGGATACAAGGATCACATCCCAGTGCCTTTGAAGAACTGTCATATCACAGAAATGTAGTCCAGCTTTGAACTGGGCCAGGAGAAAATCTGAAAAGGTAAACTTGAATTCCATTCAAACTTTCAAAACCAGCTTTGTTTTCCCAGCATAAGGCATAATTTTTATCTGGGAAAGTAACAGCATTTTAATTTGGCAACAAGTTCATTTATCCATTAAAATTCTTTTCAGAGAAAAAATCAGTTTCAAAAGAAAAAAGAAAGCAGAGTGACAGTTTCTTATCTTCCATCTATGTCACATTTCAAACAAGACATAGGGGAAGTAACCTTTTCCCTTATTAAAATGGGGAGAAAATCTCAGTACCAGGGTGTTGGAAAAGCAGCAATGTGATTTTATTTATCTCTCTCTTATTCCTATATTCTATAAATAAATAGCTGATACCATAGATAAAAGAGTGGGCTAAAGAACATCTGCTGGGATGCATTACAGACATTCTGATTTCCTTATGTCAATCCTCCTACAAGGCAGCACTTCACATGCAATTTAGTACACATTAGATGACATTCACAGAATATTTAGACCATGCATGGTTTGTTCATCCAAAGCAGTGCCAGCATCATGGGGTTCTACACTGTAATTAGTGAAATCCACCTCACATCACATCATTAAAATGAGTGGGGTTTTCCCTAAATGGCTGGGAAATTTTCTGAATGTGTTAGTTAAAATGAATACTGGAAAGAACTAAAAAAGCCTTCCATTTTTCAAAATGCTTTAAAAAACAGACTAGAAGAATTTGGTGAATCAGCTAATAATTTACACTCTTACAGAACAGGCATGTGTTGCCACAACCAGAAGTAAAATTAAAATTCTAAAGAAAATTAGCATTTGAAAGTAAACAAGCTGCTAAGTAAAAAAAGATCTAAGGACTGATTCTCAAAACTCTTCTTCCTTTTTAATTCTGTAAAAGAACATAATTGTATTTCTAATGCTATTCTATAAAAGCTGCAAAAAAAAAAAAATAGGATGAGATTTTGCATTCACAAGGAAACTGTGACTCCTTGGTAAACAAGAATCTGTTTGAACCCAGGATCAAATGAAAATTTCTTTCTAGAGCTGCTTATTAAATAAGCCAATAAGCCAAATTAAAATGATGCTGCCATTAAATACATCTATTCTGAAGAACGTATCAGGCAGCTACCTGAAGCCTGTAAAACAAAGTTTTCTCCTTAGACAAGTAGAACAGACTGCAAATCATTACAGCTTTTCTCTGAAGGAAGTTTAAACTGAACCTCCTGAGTGCCATCCCACAATCTCCAGACCTTGCTTGGGAAATTGGAGGTTTAGCACCAAACCAAAAATCTAGAAAAGACATTTGATGCTTTTAGGGTTGTGGGTGTCAGCTTCTGTGAGCCACTGGGGGTGATTTATCTGCCAGCCACTGAAGTCAGGACAGAGCCTTACAGCTGTAAACTGCAGTAGGATTTTGTGGTGTTCACATTCTCTGAACAGAGAGAGACATAATTCTCTCTCCCAGGATTTTTCCTGGGGAAGGCAGTGCAGAGGGAGAAGAGAGAACAATTCTTATCTCAACTTGCTGCTCCTGTAGTTTGGCACATGTGGAATGTGTTATGGGGATTGCTTACAAAGGTGAGGGTTGTTTGGATTGATTGGCCAGCTGGGTCAAAGCTGTGTCCTGGCTCTTGCCAGACAGTCCTGGGGTTTCTTTAGTATCTCTTCAGTACAGTTACAGTATAGTATTAGTGCAATATAATAGAGCTTAATAAAGCATTTCTTCAGCCTTCTGAAATCATGGAGTCAGAGCACAGTATTCACCATGATGGGGTTGTCCTGCATCAGTGGGATTGGAGTCTAAGAACACAATAATCAGTTTTTGCCTAAAGTCTACTGAGAGGTAGCCCTAGTAAAGGCTTCACCAGCAGCACCAGTGACTCCAGGGGTTGCTTCTGTGGAAAAACAAGTTTCTTGTTATGTGGAAGGTGTGGGGATGTTTAGCTGCTGCTTTGCTCCACAAGAATTTTAGCACAAATTGGATGGACTTAGCTGTTCTTTCTGAAGGATTGAGCACAAATAGGTGTTTACTGGCAAAGATTAGTTATACTGACCAGAAGAGCTCTTGTGGCTGCATCTCTCTTCCACAGTGTTTCTTGGGAGCATTAGATTAAAAAATAAAGGTAATTTTTTTATCTTTATGCCTCTTTAAAACTAGTCCAAATTTTTACCATAACAATCCCTCACTGGAGATTTTAGTGTGCTGCCTCCATCTTCAGACAGGTTACTCTGTTTCAGAGGCATACAGCAGTACTCTCGGTGGCTGGGGGAAAAAAATAGAGTAAATGAAAACCAATTCTTGCTTGTTTGTCTGGTTTGTGTGAGCAAATCCAGGAGGAGGTGAGAGAAAGAACTATTCTTATAAATAAATAATCTCAGTCTGAAGGATACAAAGCAATATGAAAGTTCTGTTCCTGTGAGTAAGGATGTGACTTCAGCTCCAATGAAAGCAAACAGAAAGTTACCTAGTTTTGGAGTCTTTCTCATCATTTTGCTCTGTGCCTTGTTTCCATTTTTCATCTTTTTTATTGGAGAAGGAATAGAAAGAAGTACAAAATCAAAAGGTCTTCACTGATCTCAGCCGAAATGAAAAATTTCTGAGTATTGACTCGTGATGATTTCTGCTTCACTATTCTTGCTGTCTGTGTCCATTTAGAGTGAGTGCATTTTTGATTTTTTTTTTTCTGAAATCAGAACAGTTGAAGAAATTCTCCTTTTCAATTTGCTTTTGACTTTTCACAGGAAAGACTTCTATTTTCATGCAGCCTAATAATGAGAGGAAGTAGAAAATATTTATATTTCCCACCATCAGAAACATGTGCTTTGGACCCTACACCACACCAAAGATCTCTCACAGTCCACCTCACTGACTGTATTTGAGCCCTTTATGAACCTTTTCATGTCATGCTATGAAGAGAGAGCATCAACATCCAGGAAAAAACTCATTCTTTGAAAAACTGGCAAGAAAATGAGGTAATCAGAGAGACACCATGTCTGGCATGCTGCAGCAGCAGGAACAGAGGAGAGCACAAGCACGTCCCTTTTGATGGCAGTATGGGTGTTTGGACCAGATTAAGCTGATTGTGACACCCTGTGACACACCTGTGATGCTGCTTTGGTTACAGGTCTGGCTGCAAGGGCAGTGAAATGACATGGTCACCTCCACAGGGAAGTTATAATGCTTATTAGTACAGAATGTGTGTATTTTACTTTAACAGGAATTGCTTTATATCAGAGTAGAGATCAAACTCTGATCCCTGCCATGTTAATATACACTGACACCAATCCTCCCTCAGATGGAAGTGAGCACAGGCAATAAAGACAAATTTAAAACTATCTGCTAAGCATGTCTTTTGACTTTGATGGCAATTCCAGGAAGGCAACAAATTAATTTTCTGAATATAAGTAAGAATGGTAGTAAACATCCTATGCCAGAAAAATTTAAGCTAATATAAAGTTCAATTGCTATTATTTGAAGGCAAACTTAATCATTAATGAATTTTAAATTGTTTCTTATTAACAAACAACAACAAAAAGGAGGTCAAATATTGCTGTCAGAGCTTGTCAGATGATATAAGGAACATGAAATATGTGTTATCATGACAAAAAGTCATCTGGACAATCTAGCAGGAATCAAGCCTAAATTCATAGCAGGTCCTCATTGGCAGTGCAGTACAAAACAGGAAAGAATGACTGTCTGGGAAACGTCACCACTGATGATGTCAGCTGCAAAAAAAATTAGCACAGGCAATGATATGCTTTAGTTGTCTTTTTTGGGGGGGGATAATGCAAGATCTTTAGAAATCCTGATGATGACTAATGGTACAGGCAATTACCAAGGTGAAGCTCCCTTGACAAATACTTAAGATTTAAAACAGCAGTAGCTAAGATGGCTTAAAAGGAAAAAGAGACAAAATACAACAGTGGCAAGCATGAACCCTCACCTTTGGTAAACAATCCCCATAACACATTCCACATGTGCCAAATAACACTGCAAAACCTCAATTAAATTTATACTAATTCCTGTCCCAGGATGTCATAATTGAAAGGCAAGTTTAGAAAGGGATGGAGCTAGCATATAGTGAAGGTACAAAGTGGGAAAGACTCAGCCTGTGACTAAGAAGAGAGATTTATGCAGAGCTGACCCTTTGCAGGGCAACCACAAATAACACTCTTTTAATACTACTTCCATGCCCGTGGAGGTGGAGGGTCACTGACCTGATCAGTCTGACAATGTGATACCACAGACTGAGAATGAGAATTTGAATGTTTGTGATAGGCTGTCAGCCCAGATGATCTTGATTGTGTGGGTCAGTTTGGTGTAATCCTTCAGCAGCACAATTTTAAAGCAGACCTTTTCAACACCTCATTATCTTCTGTTATGATAGCTGGTTAAACATCCATAAACTGAGCTAAAAAAAAAAAAAAAACCAAAACAATTGGACTACAAGTACATAGGATTTTACTATTAGATTTAACAGAAAAGCAAAAGGAATTTGAAGTACCAAATCTATGACTCTTTGTCAACAAAGAGCAAATAGCACTAGATTGTTGTGAAAAGCCTGCAGCAGCTGCTCAGGGATTTTACATACTGGTGTATAACTCAGAGCTATGAAAAATGTCATGGGAGGTCAGATGCTCCTCTGGATGGACTGAAACAAGGTAACAATCCTCACCTTTGCTAAATAACTGATGCTGACGTCTGGAAATGGCCAGATGAATGGTTAACACTTTTCTGAAGTCAGAGAAGGTTTGCTGGTAGTTGAAGCAGCACACAGCATGGCAGGTATGTTCACTTCTTGTGCACATTCAGTGTGACTGGTCACTGGCCACGTGAAAATGGCCACACCATCCTATGAGTCCATGAAAGGACGTGATTCTCTCCCTATTTAGACTGGCACTGAAGCTCAGTGACATGAATAACTGGAATTATTAGGTTATAATAAGGTTTGATGCATTGGCTAACAGAGTGCATAGCCCTGACCTCACAGAAATGATCAGGATTTACTCTGGCAGTGTCAAATCTTCAATATAACCACAGATTACTTTGTCATAACAGAGCTGTTTTGGTTGCTTTTATGTTTTGTTAGCACATAGCATTCAGGTAACCTATTTTCCAGTAGAAAGGTTTCTTTTCATTGACTCATTTGGCTCAGAGGAAAGTAATTGGAACTTCTCATCTGTGTCTCCTATTCTAACCAGCAGTTTACAAAAATTTGCTATTATAAACCCACAAGTCAGTGAATTATTTTTTAGATCAGTGAAAGTGTCAATTAAAGATAATTTTTGTTGCCATTGAAACAGTTCTGTTTTGTGGCAGGACAGAGATTTGGCTCAGAAAAGCTGTTAACTTAGCAGCACCACTGGAAACATCAGAAGTCATCAAGGAACAGCTGGATTGATGTCCTGGCCCTTATCACAGCCAGTGAATAGCAGGGAAGCCTCTGAGAGTCTCCATGCTTTTCATAGTTCTTTCAGAAGACATTGACATTGAAATTAAGGAGAAAAGTTTCAGGACCTGCTCCAGCATAAAATGTAAGACCCCTGTTAAGTGGTAAAACAAAGCACCCTGTTGTTGGGGAAAGAGAGATTCTGATCGACCATGTGGTTCTCTTATGGATGAGCTGACAAAAACAGTCTCTGAAATCATTGCAAGGAGAAACAGGTTGACAGGTATAAGCAGCAGAAAAGGTACTCCCTGAGAAAATGTATTGCTACGATATGGAAAATCTAAATTTCACTTTACTGTAATAGACTTCCCTGTGAGATCAGGATACACATAATGGACTATGAAGCATCTTTTTCAACTGGAAAGTGGGAATATTCACCTCCCTCAGAGTTTCTATGAAAATAACCTCATTAATAACTGAACTGGAAGGCTCTCTGAGGGAAGTTGCTATGGGAATAAAATGTCAAATATCAGTGTACCAAACTGTTTTCTCCTGCAATAAAATTTATCAGAGCGATCCCCAGGTGAAGGAAAATTCTTTAAATTAAGTTACCAACAAAATCCTCAGTGAGACATCCATCAATCTTATCCATGCAAAGGTCTCTGTAATTCCAAACATGCCAGAGGAAGCGAATCAACTTCTTTGCTCTCAGCTCCTCAGGGCAGTGGCTCTGAAGGCATTGTTCTTGCAGATCAAAATGAGTCTTGGTGCTATGTTAATGGGAGGTTGGGGACCCATGTGAAGATTTTACTCAAACACCTAAAGACAGTATGAGTTGTTCTCTTTTCCTTATGAATTCAGAACCCAAGACATGAGGAGTCTCTCTCCAAAGCTGAATATTGAAAAATTATCTCTTCTACTTTTAACCACAACTGCAAATTAAATACTTGGGGTGGGTAAGGACACTGAAGATCAGAATTATTCCCATTTCAATTGGGATTGCCTCCCATTTAGTGATTTTAAACCAAACCCATCACCATGGGCTTCAAGTAAATGATACCAGTTCTAACTAGCAGCAGAAGCACACCTGGAGTGTCCCTGCCTGCTCCAGCTGCAGTGGCACATCCCAGCTACAGCCTGGGCCTGCCTGGGGGATCCAGCTGCAGGCACTGGGCATTGTGAACAGGAATAGCTGCTCCTCATCATGGAAAAATGCAGCATTTCATTAAATACACAGCACACCTAGTGAGTATGTTTAAGGGCCCGGTCTCCAGTAGAGGAGAATTAAAGGAAATTTCAAGTATTCCATTACTGGCTGACCACAAAGTAGCACCTCAGAGTCCAGCAGACACTAGATACCTCTTAAACTGGCCAGATTTCTATTGACTGTTTAAATAAAAGACACAACATACTTTTAGGAGGGCTGACCTCCTCCATTAATTCTATCTGTTAGCCTACCCATAGTTATCCACCCTCTGCAGTTAAATGACTTTCACTCTGTACTTCAGTGCTCAAGTTGCATTTTATCCAGAGGTGTTGCAAGTGTTTTAAGCTAAGTTATATTTCTTAGAAAAATAATAAAATCCATTTTAGGGATGGAACCTCAAATCCCAGCCTCTGAGGTTGTAAGGGCACTGACCTGAACTTATCTTGACAGTTCTGATTTTTGGAATTATCTGGAGCCAGGAAGAGGCTTCTTTTTGATTCTAGCTAGGGTTCATAATACTTTTCTGTGTGAATCATCTACATGCATAAGAATCACTGCACCTTCTCTCCCATTTTGGAGGAAAGCAGGTCTCACAAAAGGGTTTTTTTTACCTACATGCTCCAGACTAAACTATTGTTGATTAAATATGATCAGGTTTCTCCAACTTCAGATGAAGTGATATCCTGCCCTATTAATTGTCATTAACACCTTTGTATACATCACTTTTTTGTGGTTGTTTCTATTCAGGCTAGTATAGAAAGGGTAGGGGGGAAAACTGATTATAACAGCTATATTTAATTCATAAAAACTTCCATAATTTCGGTGCAAAGCATATTTCTTCATCTCAATGTTTATAGATAAATATTTGAAGATGGAATGGGTAATTTTTCTATGGAGACTGAAAAACATGGGCTGACTGCTATCCAGAAAATGACCATCTAACTGTAGAAGTTTTTTTACTTGGTGCTGATAATTTATTCTCTCATTATTGTGCTTCTTACCTCTGGGAAATCCTTGTACACTTATTTACAAGTTACTTATAAGTATGCTTACTTACACTCCACAAGCAATTACACCAAAGCTGATGGGACCATTCACTGCAGAAAACACTAAATATGAATAAAGAAAGCTGGCATTTTATCTTATCTACCCACTGCTAAGATTAGGAGTTGTCCTTGTTTCAGCTGGAATAGAGTTAATTTTCTTCTTTGTAGCTATTATAGTGTTGTTTATTATTATCATCATTATTATAATTTACTTTATTTCAATTCTATTCTTATCTCAACCCACACTTTTTACCTGGTTCTGATTCTCCTCTCTATCCAGCTGGGAAGGGGGGCAGAGTGAGCAAGGAGGTGCATGGTATTTTGTTGCCATCTGAGATTAAAACCACAACTGAAGTGAAATATTAAAAACTTCAAGCAAAGCAATCATAGATACATTTATAAAACAAACCAAATCCTCCCCAGATCAGCTGGTACAGAGGTGACTGAGGAGAGGAGGAGGACTTCAGGCCAGCCACAATGCCCAGGTTATGCCTGGGTGTTGGCATTAACAGCAGAAGGTCAGTAGATCTAAGCTACAACTTAGATTTACCTCATATCATCCCAAAAGAGGCAAAAATAAAAATATTCACTTGGCAGCAGGGTGGGGAGCTGGTAGATATTAATGTAGAGAACACAAGTTCTAATTTTAGCCATAGAAGTTATTAGGTGCAAAGCACAAACAAATAGTGAGCTGCAGAAGACAAAATTGCTTAGTGTAGCAGAAGGCTTCTTAGTGCCTGAAACATTCAGTGGCACTAAATGTGCTATACCAGTTCTGTATAATCACAGAAATAGAACCTCAAATAAGTTTAATTATAGATGTTAGATGAAAATAATGAATATTGGTGACTCAGTTCTAGAGTTTCCTGCTGCATACATTGGGTTTGTTTTGATGAGAGTAAAGTATATAAAAAAATATCTGTGTATATATAGAGAAAAAGAGGGAGAGAGAGAGATAGTCTATAAAATATATGTGCATTTATATTATATTTTCTTAACTAGAATAAAATGGCAAATTGTATATCTTCTTCTGGCTATATTTAAAAATAATTTTAAACTACCTTGGCTTCTTCACAGTACAGAATGGAAAGTGTACAACACAGCAAAAAATAAATCTTGTGGCTTTTTCTTTTTATTTATAGGTTGTGAAAAGAACTGGAAATCATATCATTAAAGACTAGTAGAAACATGTTGTGTACAACAGTTGCCAGCAATCTTTCTTGGGTGATCTGCTGGGGTGTATTCTCCTTTTCCAAATTGGAATGTAGTGCTTCAGGAAGGTCATTACAATACCCAGGATGTCCTGTCATTCAAAAATTCAGGATATCATTGATTCACACATGTCTGTGGATCACAGGGTGTGTATGAACTACCTAGCAGAGGAAGGTTAGAGGGCTGAGAGCAGCCTGCAGTTTCTCTCAAGTATTTGTATGCCCAGGGAAGCACTTAAAATTCTCTGCATCTCACAAGTGAGAAGCCTGAATGCCACAATCTTTTCTCTGAAATGGACAGCTACAACAGTGAAAGGGCTGCCTTCTGTTATGGCATTTTAGAATCCATGGCTGTGTTTCATCTAACACCACTGAGACAGACTGATGGCTCCTGGCTTGGGAGCACCAAGTCAAGGCAGCACTCAGCCTAAGTGCTTGAAACCACTGAAAACCTGGTGTCTCTTCACTGCCACACACTACTCAGTCTTTTCTAAACAGTAGACATAACCTCTCCTCACTCTCAGAAAAACCTTGTGAAAGCCATCCAGAGAGCAGATGCTATCCCAACAACAGCTGGAATTTGCCTCCACTTGGATGTCCTGCGTCCCACAGCCACAGCCAACACCTCTGAACCTGATGCCCAGTTCTTTTCAAACTATTATTTTTTAAAAAAAGAAAAAAAGGACAAGATAGACTGGATGATTGTAAATAACTTTAATGTTTTTTGCTATTTTGAAGCTGCCCAGGCAACTTTACTGTAGCTGCTCTCTTCCCCTGCTATCAACAGAGAGCTCACTAAATCCAAAAGAAAAAGAAAAATGATTGCCCTTCTGAACATTTGGATTGACAGCAAGTGTTAACAGCACTATGACTCCTTTCCAGCAAAATTGCACAGCACTTTGTGCTGACAATTTTATTCAATAAAGATCAATAAATCTTTCCAGAAAGTCTTTTGATACTGAGATTTTTATGGAGAATTTCACACTAAAAATATATTTCTCTTTCTAAAGTTAATTTTCATCTGCTATTATTATTTGCACCATACAAAAACCTCTAGTTTAATAACTTAGCTCAAAACTTGAGCAAGAGATCTCAAAGACATGTCACTGGGCAGGAAAAGATGTGGCAATAAGGGCATAATTGGCATGCAGTTACTGGAAATTCACATGAAAAGGCTGGGCAGAGAAGAATCTCATGAATCTGCATAAAACTTCTGGCAAATCTGTTCCTTGTGTTATGTCCAAACCAATCTCAAGAAAAGCTAACTTGGTTTTACAGCAATTCCCCACACATAAGATTGTATTTCTCTAGTTTTCACATGCTAAAAGAGTCAAATACCATCTGGGCCTAAGAGAATGACTTTTCCTGCTTCTCAAAGTGATCTTTTGATGATCTCTTGTTGTTTGACTTCAAGCTCTGTGCAGCAGTTCACAGTCCTTAAGATGTGGTATTGCCCCAAAAGCATTTGCAGGCTTTGCAGCTTGGAAAAAGATTTATCTAAACCTCGCCCCAAAAGGCACAAAATCAATCTTCCTAACATAATGTGAAAGCAGTCCAGGGGGAAGTAGAAGATAGTTTCAGAAAGGTGTGAAGGACACTCAGGAGGCTGACAGTGATTTTGTGATTATATTGCATCTTTGTTTTAGCAAGGTAGCTAAGAACAGTTCTCATTGCTCAGCAAGGGAGGTGGAACAATCTCAAAAGGAAATAATAATTACTGGAAGGATTAACTCAGTTTGCATTTTTATATCTTAAATAAGGAACAGAAGGTGTTCCCTTATCGCTGCAAAAATAGGGAAAAGAAGGAAAGTAATTTTTGTCCATTGCAGCAGGTTGCCTTGTAGTGTATTTATCTTACTAAAAACACCAGTCCTTCTTACACAGAACAGTGTTAACAATAGAATGATGAAATCAATGCTCTATTTTATTCAGGATCATACCAAGGAAAAAAATGACAGAGTAGAAGAGTACATCAGGTGTAGAACTTGTCTAAATGTTTCTAAATTTCAAAGAATTAGAACTGATATTTATTTCTTAAAGAAAAAGAAAAAAAGAAAGGAATTGAGAAAATGGGAATAAACACAAAATCAATAAAATATTACCAGATAGAAGTTAAAAGCACTGATTTGATTAATATTTTGAGTCAGATAAACAAACTGTAGGGTAGATTTCATGAATATATCTAAACAAGTTTTTTTTTTTCAAAATAGACCCAAATAGAAAAAGTCTAATGAAGTATAAAAGAGAAAAATTCATATTATGTTGTGATATTATAAATAAAATATTTATGGAAATATAAAATTTGGGAAATAAATTTCAGATTCATCAACCAGGTTCAGTTATCATTAGAGCCTCAAAAACCTGTTTAACTAAGCTGCCACCAACCCTGGTAAAGCTTTCTAAGAAGCATCCTTCAATTTAAAAGGAAAATACCTTTGTCTTAATTACAGGATAAATGAAACTTAGGTGTCTACATTGTACTTAATACCATATCAGAAAGTACAATACAACATTTCTAAGAATAAAAGCAATACAGTGTTTGATACTTTTGTGTCAAGACCTGTGACAGCAATCACAGAAAAAGGGTGTAGGAGAAAAACTGATTATAAAGAATCTTCCGTTAGTTGTAGCAGAAATAAATCATATGCAAAACTGGAAGAAGAGCCTTGATGTACTGACTACCAGTAAACTAAACTGAAGCCAAAGTATCATACAATATTTTTTATGTTGGAAAGGCATTTAAGATCTTTACGCCCAACCATAAACCAAACACTGCCAAGTCCACCCCTAAACCATGTCCATAAGGCCCCAATCTCCTGTAAACTTGCCTTGCCAGGTTGGAAAATACAGAAAGCTGAGTCTTTAGAAGAGAGGTGGTGAACTAAGAAGACTTTTACAAATACCTTTTTGCAGAGTTCCAATTTCCAGTGATTAAAACCAGATCTGTCCAGTGACCTCACAAATCCTAGCCCTTCCATTCAGACTGTTTCATTTCCTTATTAAAATACACATTGATGGGAGCCAAAGTGGAAATTTAGGAGTTAAAGATGAGGTCAAACTGAGCATGTGAGAGACAGCTGCATGGAAATAAGTCTTCTAATTATTGGAGTGGAAAATAACTTATTCAGGAGCAAAAGGAAGGAAGGCCTCATTTCTGTGATACAGAAGTACAACCCTACTCATACCCTTGCTGATGGATATTTGAGGTGAATGCTGACTGCCTAAGGGAACAGACCAATGTATAACATTCAGGTTTTCTTGAGGACAAGCTGAACACACGTCACATGTGGTGCTTTCAGTCTATTTGCCAGATTTTAGTAAGTGAGGAATCTGAAAGGGAAAGCCTGGTAGTACTCACCAGTGAACAGATGCCTTCTTTCTTTCCTCTTTCCTCCAGAAATGGGTATTTTATAAAGGTACAGTACTATAATGTAGCATATTAATAGTATATATTTGCCTAACTACAAAATTGTACTCTATACATGCAATGTAGAATTTAAACAGTATAATGTTAATTTCTAAGGCTCTAAAATTAAATACAAGGATGTTCCACCAAATACTGTATTAAGAGAATCAGTTCTAAGTCCTGATGGGCATATTTATGCTCAACATACTCTTGTAGTGAGAAGGTGGAGGCATCTTGGGCCCCACCAGTGCTCATCTGCAGATACAGTGTGGTTTGAACATACATTTCTGACAAGGAAAATAGTGTCCTGGGATCAAGTGCAGCCAAATAAAAACCAGTGTTATTCTTTGAAACATTTATTGTATTAGACACTGGACCCTAGAAAGTAAACCAGCTTTGTTCTTCTTTAACCATAGGGGAAAAAAAACAAGACATTTGCCTGTTATGTTTCTCTAAGACCCTGTATTTGCTGCTCTTGGTGGATTTTGATTGAGTCCAAGGAAACTCAGAGTATGATTTAGTTAAGAAAATAACTTTTATCGATCTCTTCAGTTTTTCATGTTTATATAATAATAGTCTTTGACTTCTTCCTGTTGCAGGGAAGGTTACATATACACACACATACACAGTGTTCAAAGTACAACAGCAAATTAGGCAACAGTTCAGCACAGGCCTACATTAGGCAGTAAGTAATGTCATTCAAGGTAATCAATTTAACTAAGTGGAACTGTGCTCAAGAGAGATCACACACTGATGTGCACACTGCATACTACTGCTGCTCTTCCCCCTCCAAAAAGTCCAGGCTTTTCCTGCTGAGTTTGGTGGGTGTCCTGTACCTTTTGTTCCTTCCCCTCAAATGTTTTACCCTGACAGGATGCTGTGGAGCTCCTCTACCAGACTGAACTAGAAGTTTTCCTTTTAAATTTAATACTGTCTAAGAATTTGTACTTTGTATTGATTGATCTCAGTAGCAACCTTTTCTCTTCCTCACCTTTCCCATCAGCTCAGCATTAGCTCACTCTGGCTAAGTCAAAATGTTGTGAAACCACCAAAATAGCTTGACATTCTTTCCTCTGTCCCACCCTTCAGTGCTTAGCCACAGGTGTCACTGCCCACCAGGTTTTGCTTCAGGATGGTTTCACTTTCTGCCTTCTCAAGCTTGCTTTTTTAATGAGAAATGTAGAAAAGAGTGAGTCTTGTGCTTGGCCAACAAAATCCTGCCTTCTTTGGGTTTATGCCCACATTCAGAAAATACAGCACAAAGACAGTTCTGGTGAGCCAGCTCTCTGAGGATCTGTGAACAAGACCATAATTCCTTCCCATCTCTATTTCCCAAAGATTTCCTTGGCCATTTTCTAATTCAGTCAGGTACAACATTTGATTCCAGGCTGAACTTCATTCATTGGACAGTATGGTACCCAAGGTTCACAAAAAACCTCCCTAGCAGCTACTGCTGGCCTTGTAACCCACATTCACACACCCACATCAAGGAACTCTTTCACTCTCATGCCAAGTGCTGTCCAGGACTCAGTGTCTGTCACACTGCAGCCAGGCAGGGTGAGGTGGATCTGCTCCCCCTTGTTCTGTCAGAACCTGTCAGATCTTTTGAACTCTACTGGAAGTGAAGCCAATATTGAGCAGTAGAGTCAGTTTAGTATCTCTGTACATTTGAAAACCATTTGTCCTGGGATAAAACCAAACATTTACTTCTCAGATTGCCACTCCTTCCACCATTCAGCTTTTCCAGTCCTTCAGAACCCAGCTCTCTGAAAGTCTGCTCTTTGGCACAGAAAACAGCAGCAGCAAAGCTGAAGGAGCAAAGCCTTTTCACTCCAAGCAACAGCTGTGGGCAGGGATGGGAGACAATGTCTGAATTTGTGAAGGAGGGATTGTAAAAGCAGTGGGGTTGAGATTGAGCCAATAATCTTGTTTTCTGAGTTTATTTCACAATCAAACTTTTCCTTGATCTTGAATAGGAGTCTCTGAGCTTACCTTGCTCAATGCTTGGTTAACTCTGAATTATTTATTCTTACTTATTCACAAAAAGCCTGTCTTGATATCCAGGCACACCACATCACACATATTGCAACAGGGGTAAAATGTTACCTCTCCTGAGGATTTCCTCAGTAACAAGCCAACAAGAAATTCCTTCACACTCTTTGAGTTAGGTGTCATGCCAACCACTTCTGCAAATTTTGGAAGTCTACAAAAGCAGCAGCAATGACTTCCATGATGCTTTTGTTTGAGATGGAGGTCCTGACAAGGATGTTTCCATTGAAGAGCTAAATCTTGGAAATGTAGTAAATATTGTTAGGAAGGATCTTGAAAATTTCTCTGGACCATCTCTAAGATATTGCTGGCAGAGATTTTGTTGCATCTGGATGATGTAAAGTTAACTACAATTGACAAATACTTTAGCTGTCCCTGGAAAGGATCTTTGTTCTAATCCTGACAGTGTGAGGTAAATCTGATATTGCACAACCTTTTTAGGATATTCAAATGGTGGAACAGAGATGCAGCTCATTTGAGACAGCAAGAAGCTAAGATGAAAGTGCCAGATTCATCTTCTTTAGAGATCCCTGTAAAAAAGGGAAAACTGATATAGTCTCAAACTTCACCTCCAATTCTCATTTAGTGTCTGAAGAGGTCCACATTATTTGCATTGTAGCAAAGCCCAAGCCAGGAAGATAAGGGCTGATGGTGACTGCAATGTCACAATATTCCTTCTGAACCTTCCTGCACACAGACCATGTAAACTGTCAGCAGTTTGGCATTTAGTGCCCCCATGGCTACCTGAAATTATCATACTGCTCTGTGCTCTCCTTTCTGTCTGTATTCTCCCACTGTCTCATATCATGCTGTAAGCTCAACACTGATCTATTTTGCTCTGTGATTGCACAGACACTGGTATTAGGGTTTCTGAAGTGTTTTTCACTACACAAAATGATTAATTCCTGTCTAAAGTTCAATAAATGCAAACTAAAATTGTATAAAATTCAACACGGTCATAAAACAAAGTATAAAAAAAACAGTGGTCTGTATCTAATCTATCCAAAATATTGATATTCAGCATAAAATTATGCCTTTGACAGCTGTGGTTTTCAACAGAACTGCCTTTGAGCAGTTTTTAAACCACATTTTGGTATTCTTATCCAATTCAGTTCTAAAGGGAACTGGAATATTCATCTTTGCAAGGGAAAAAATAAAATGCAATGTAACACACCACAGAACTTTCATGAACAAATAAAAATCCAGCAGAAATATTGATCCCACATGATGTTTGCTACTCTCTCTAACAGAAGGTATTTAGGTTCCAACCCTTTATTTAACTGTTCTTTAGGGCTGCATCTTATGAAACAAGTAGTTTGAAAAGAGTGTGTTTTTATCCTCATGATCCAAGTGGTGTGCAGTGTCTCTGGGACTGCATCAGACACTGCCCATTACAGCTGTGTGCAGCAGGATGATGAGCACCATCAGATCACTGACAATCACTGGACACTGCATACTCTGTGCTCAGTCTGACTCACTTTGACATCTAACCATTGCTTTAAATTGGTTCCAAGTAAAACTCTTGTTTGTCATTTTTCCCTATGTCACTTTATAGTTCTTCAGCTTTCACTGCACTTATACATAAACTCAGCCATTATGCTCAGAATTTAGCTACCTGAATCCATACCAATTTCAGGCATTTTTCTTAGGCTCTTTATCTGGGTTTTAGGCTTTTAGTACAAGTCTTTGCAGCAGCTGGCCATTTAATAACGATGTTTTCTGACACTCGCCAACAATTTTAAATCCTTCATTTAAGCTGAAGGCTTTTCTGCAGAGGAGAGGTAGAAATCAATTTTAAATTACAACTTCAAATTAGAAGTTTAGCTCCAGAGGACAGATGCTATATTCTCTAGTACATAAGATTTCCATTGAACTCTGCAGTTATGACACTGCAGCAGAACAAAGCCTCGTGGCTCAGGCAGGGAAGTGGGACTTGAGCACTTCCTTGGAGTAGATAAATAAGCACTACAGTGGATCAGGTTCTGGCCATGGAGAATAAGCCAAGGCATGCTGCTGTGCCTCATTCCCCACAGACAAGCCTGCACTACTGAGGCACAGCTGTCACAGTGACCTCCACAGAGGGGTGCTCCAGCTCTGCAGCTCCAGGATGCTCAGTGGAAGGTTCTCTGGAAATGCATATTTACCTTAAATGTAAAGTCATGTACACCAAAAACAAAAACAAGCTCTTTAAAAGTTCAGTGTACTTATTTCTAAAAGTAACTGTAGCAAAGCTGACTTTTTAAACCCCAAATAATCAAATACAACTGCCATATCACTTGGCAGGACCAGGTTCTAACTTCTAACACTTTGTTTCTTACCCTTTCCTCTGTACCTTCCACCACAATGTAGGCAAATACATTATCCCTGTTTGATAGTAGTAATACCTCTCCTGAGTCAGCTCTTTTCTAAATTACTCTTTTTGACTATTTAATTTTCACACTTCGAATATGATTGAAATTTTAACTGAACGCAGTCAAGCAAATCCAGCATGAAAGACACTCTTTGCAGTCACTAGGTTA
Source organism: Serinus canaria (assembly GCF_022539315.1). Classification (NCBI taxonomy): domain Eukaryota; kingdom Metazoa; phylum Chordata; class Aves; order Passeriformes; family Fringillidae; genus Serinus; species Serinus canaria. Next base: position 58,787,469 of record NC_066317.1, on the reverse strand, counting down.
TTGCTAATATATTCATTACTTGTGATATTTACTGAGAATTTGCAAGGAGAATTTACCAATGGTGAATATTAGCCTTACGCTTCTATGGCCATTCTTGTGAGCATATTGCTGGTTTTGAAAAGTTGAACATGAGGAAAAATTTACTTCTTTGCTCTCCTGATAGTAGCACTGGAAATACATATTCAGGAGAGGGTGGTTGTTATGGGAATAGGAAATATTCAAGGCAAAGAGAGTCAGGATCCTTTGCTTCAGTGGTATTAACCAAAGAAAAACTGTTTTCCTTTTACTTGACTTGACACCTGGCCTGTGTATGACTACACATAATTTGTGTAGTATCTTGCTTAAAATGCCTTTTAAATGTCTGAAAAAATGTTATGGTTCCACACTATATAAGGGTCTTGCTCTGGTAAGGGGTAGTGATGCTGCACAACTCCAGTTGTAATTCTCTATCCAACCTACACAGCAATAAAAATCAAGAAATGGAATGTGTTTTTCTATATCTTTAACCAGAGTACAAGGTCTAGGCAAACAAAGGGCTCTGTTCCCTGGATTATTCCTAGCTGTTGTGCCTTAACCTAGGCTAAGAAGAGAAAATTAAATAAATACAACATGCTTTTACCAGAAGTTTTTTGCACATGAGTAACCAGACATTTTTCCTTGATGACAAACTTATTTTGTAGATGGTACAGTTGGCTTAAATTTAATTTTTCTCAGTTTCAGTGGAATGAGGTGTAAGAAAGTACAAGCAAAGCTGAATGAGGTGAGGATAAACTGACAAAAGGCAAGGTGGGCAGCTGTGCAGGTTTTGGCTGGAATAGAGTTAATTTCCTTCAGAGCAGCAAGTGTGGGGCTGTGTTTGGGGTTTGTGCTGGAAACACAGCTGGTAGCTCAGGGATATTTCAGCTATTGCAGAGCAGCACTTCCACAGAGCCAAGGCCTTTCCTGTGCATCATCCCACCCACCAGTGAGGAGGCTGGGGGTGCACAAGGAGCTGGGAGGGGACACAGCCAGGACAGCTGACCCCAACTGACCACAGGGATATCCCACACCATATCCCACACCCTATGGCTTCGTGCTCAGTCTATAAAGTTGGATGACAAAGGAAGGGGAGACATTCAGTGTGACATCATTTGTCTTCCCAAGTCACCATCACACGTGATGGGTCCTGCTCTCCTGGCTGTGGCTGAGCACTGCCTGCCCAAGGAAGCAGTGAATTAATTCCTTGTTCGTCTGCACAGCTTTTGCTTTCCCTATTGAACTGTCTTTATCTCAACCCATGTAACTTTTGTTCTGATTCTCTCCCTCATCCCACCTGGGGTGTGAGCAAGGGGCTGTGTGGAGCTGAGTGAGTTGCTGCTTGGGTTAAACCAGGCAGTAACAAAGGAAAAAATATTATTTAGACATGGGAAATATGAGGCTGGCAGGGGTTAAAAGCAAAGAAGATTTAGTCTGGATACAATCCAGCTGAATACTTACACAAAGTGTTCAGTGGTTCTGATAACTGACATGATCAGTGTGGTCATAATTTAAAACATTGTATTAAAAAGAATCAGAGTCTTGCAGGGAAAGAAGCAAGTGATCATCTTTGAGACTATGAATAATAGAAGTGGACCAAAATTCAGTCCTGCAAAAGGCCGTGTACATAGGAACACAAAAAACCTCTAATGTGGATTGGAGTTCATCAGTGGAAATTCCTGAGCAGGGCACTGACCACAGGGTGACAGAACTATTCCCATGGTATGTCCATGAAAAGGGCAATGTATGTAATTACAGTCTGTGCTAGAACTTGTTTCCAGTGGAGAACAGGATGTATTCTTTCCAACACATGGTCCTGGGGAAAACTCAGCTACAATTCTGTGTATCATTTGGGTTACCTGTGTCAAACCAAGACAGGATCAAATGCAGACAGATGCTGGGCACAGGAAATGACAAAGCAGTAGAAATAATAGAAAAATAGAAAAGGTTTCCCTACAAATCAAAGAGTGAGAGGAGATATTTTTGCTGTCTATCAAAGCCCCAAAATAATCTTGGAGGGTGAGAGCATTTTACACTAACAAGAACTTGAATTAAACACAAATTTTGTAAGTAGGTGAAGAAACCTAGTCACGAAAACAGATGTTTCTAACCATTCAAAGAGTGAAGTTCTGGAAATAATAATAAAAATGTAACTCAGAGAACTACTGTAGCTGGTAAAAGTGGTATTCATTACTGCCTTTAAAAAAATTAGTGTATGATAATGATGTATTGTACTGGCTGTAATAACTGGGAATTAACAGCATGTAGTTCAGGCTCCTGGTTCTCTAGCATATTTTGTCTATTACCCAGAGCATGGAGGGGAGTCTGCATGCAGCTTACAGTTTTTAGATCTCCTCAGTGGATCAACACCTCTTCTCATCAGAAAGCAGGAGTTGTAACTCTGGAGCAGACATCCCATAGGCTTGTCAGGCAGCACCTGGGTGCTCTTCATACACTATTTCTATATATTTATTTATTAACTAATACACTAAGTAACTTTTTTCTATGATTTCCAGAGTGATGATAAATGGCTTTAAACCTGTACTTCCAAAATTCATGTTTTATTCTACACTCATCATAAACATGCATGGATATAAAATGGCAATACTTTTTTTCTGTTCATTTTTATAATTTTAAGAGGCAGGTGTGACCTTATACACAATACACTAAATAGATTCATTTCTAATATTCCTACATCTTCATACACAACTTACCTATTCCAGTTCCCTATGAATTGATTGTTCTTCTTGAGCAATAATACCATCTCAAGAAACAAATCCACTTTCTCTTGTTATGCTTTTTCATTAGCTTTTTTTTTTTAATATATTGAGTCCAACATTATGGGAAATGGTGACTTTTATGGCTACTAGTGGGAATATGAAAGAACAGCTTCATTTTGCATAAAGTTCTGTTAGATACATTTTCAAAGAGGAGATATTTCCCCATATTTAGGTACTTGGGAAGATGCCATCCTGAATAATATTTTGTGAGTACTATTGGAAATTGGTTATTGTTTCAAAAGCAATGGACTCTTCTGAACTAGATGGTTGTGCCAAGCAAAGTATATCAAGAGGAATAAAGGATTATGTTAGCAACATTCATAATGGGGAAAACCACCTCAGAACAAAACAAAACCATGCAAAGAATAAATAATGACCTAATTGAAATCCATAAATACTTCATGTGCTCTTTTTTATTAGCCTTTAATAATGGCTGCATTGCAGAAATGTTTTCTGGATAGAAAGAGAACTAAGTGCCATGAAGGCATTTCTGCAATAATTTACTATTGAACTTTGTTCATTTGGTTCAGAAACTGACCACAGTTCTGTAGCATGGGGGAAAAAAATAAAGGTGGTAATAATTCATGGAAACTGCTAACTCAGGAGAGCCCAATTAGAAGTCTTCAAAGGCAGGAGTATGGGTATCTTTTTACCTTAGGGTGGCTGGACAAGATTAACAGCATGCTTTCACTCTGGAGTATTTCTCAGTGAGTTTCCTCAAGGTTTACAACCACAATTGAGCATGGCTGAGACTTTGCCTGGGGGGAGGTGAGGGGGGCTCTTTCCCACTTGTATGTTTACACAGCATGACCTATGGTAAAGGTCTGAAATTTTCTATCAGGACAAGGAAATGGCAGCTATGGCTCCACAACACACAAATGGTACACAGTCTGTCCCATTCCCCACACAAACAATGGAATGCTGTAAACCACACCTCAGCACCCTTTGCCAAGGAATAGGAAATGCTAATGTCATCTTAAATGCAAGATGCAGTCACCCTTTCAAGCACTTTACATGCATTTAAGACATTTCCCCCCTACTAGGAAAACAATATAAATATCTCCATGTGCCCTGAATGTATAGGGCAGAACATATATGTTTTGACTTGTTATGAAACCCAGGAAACCAGTGTGAGTCTATTAAGGCACAACCACTTCCTAATAAAATATATTGGGAACTTCTGGGGAACTTCCTCAAAATTAAGCACCCATTGCCTAGATAGGCAGCAACATCTATCCCATAAGTAACATTAAAAACATTTCTACATTACTATACAAATGTCTGCTCTCTAAGAGTGCAGTGTTCTCTCTGCTTCAAGACCCAAAATTATTTTAACTGAAATGCATTCATATTAATTAAATACAGTCTGCATTGGAAAAATTACACTAAAATGCACAAAGAGCAAAGAAACACCACATTTTAGGCAAACTTTTCCATTGTCTTCCACAAACTTTACAAGATACACTTTCTTATCACATATTATCTAGGTAGGGAGTAGAAACTCAGAGTAATAGAACACGCTAAAAAAAAGTTTCAGAAAGTAAAGGTGATGGAATAAGTATAGAGTAAGACAGACATCACCATTTAAAACAGGCAGGCGGGCAAAGCAACAACTACAAACAAAACTAAAAGCGTGGGCATCCATCTCACAAACTATGCCCATTCATAAACGCAGGTTTGAAGCTACCTGCCATGTGTTTAAGCCCCAGCTGACGATGTGCTAGACTCTAGCCACCCACTCTCCCGGTGAGGATGGCTGGACAAAGCCGGGCTCTCCGCTGCTTCCCGGGCACGCACCCGCAGCTGGCAGCCCTCGGGAGGCTCCGCGCCCGCGGCTCCCGCACGGAGCGGGGCCGGACCCGCCCGGCCGAAGGTGCCGCGGCCCCGGAGCACCCGGGCGGGGCGCGGCTCGGTACCGCGGACAGCTCCGCACTCACCGTCCTCATTCTCGTCGAAGACGGGCGCCCTGTGGGAGTGGCCGCCCCCCATGTTAGTCCGCGGCCGGCTCCGCATCCCCCGCCGCCAGCATCCCGCGGGGCGCGCCGGCGGCACCCCGGCAGCGGGGCAGCTGCCCGCCCGCCGCCTGCCCGGCCCGGCCCAGCCCGGCCCGGCCCGGCCGGGGGAGCCTCCGCAGGGCTAGCAGTCACCCTGCGACATGAAAGCGATCCGTCTGCCCCTGGCAGAGACCGCTGCTGCCTGGCGCGCACCGACTTGGCCCTTCTCTCATCGCGGAGGGGCAGGGGAGGGAGGGAGGGAGTTAGGGGAGGAGGGAGGGAGGGAGAGGAAGGAGGGAGGGAGGGAGGGAGGGGAGGGAGGGAGGGAGGGAGGAGGCGGAGGTCCTGCTGCCGGTGGCTTTTGGTAAGCGGTAAAAGCTGGATCTACCTGGATCCTCCCTCCTCCGCTTTCCCTCCTCCCAGACCTCCACTGAGTCCCCGCTCCTGCCCCGGCAGCTGGGTCGGCCCCGCGCCCTGCCCTGCCCTGCCCTGCCAGCTCTCCCGGCGGCGATGTCTGATGGGCAGTGGGTGCAGAGCCGCTCCTGCCGCCCGGCCGCGCTGGCAGCACCGAGTGCCCATCGCTCCCGAGGCGCGGCAGAGGCGGGAGGGTGAGCATTGCCCTGGGTCCAGATGGTTTTTTGTTTTGCCTCCCAACTGGAAGGGGGCGTTCATCGCCGGCAGCCCGGAGGGACGCGGCCGGTCTCCCGAAGTTCGCTGAGTTTACAAAGTGGCAAAAAGAATCAAAGGGAGCTGTTCCGCTCCCTCCCGTTCCCTCCCGCTCGCCGGGCGGGGCGGCCCCTGGAGCGCGGCCGGAGCGGGCGGGGCGGCGCGGGCAGCCCGGCCCCGCAGCGCCACCTGGCGCCCGCTCGGGGCAGCCCCGGCGCCGGGGCGGCTGCGGTGACCGCGAGGGCGGCAGCTCCTGCAGAGCGGGGGGTTGGAGAGGGACAGGGTGAATGTGTGTGTGTGTACACGTGTGTCAGTGAGTGTGTACAGAGAGGGACAGGGTGAATGTGTGTGTGTGTACACGTGTGTCAGTGAGTGTGTACAGAGAGGGACAGGGTGAATGTGTGTGTGTGTACACGTGTGTCAGTGAGTGTGTACAGAGAGGGACAGGGTGAATGTGTGTGTGTATACACGTGTGTCAGTGAGTGTGTACAGAGAGGGACAGGGTGAATGTGTGTGTGTATACACGTGTGTGGGTGAGTGTGTACAGAGAGGGACAGGGTGAATGTGTGTGTGTATACACGTGTGTGGGTGAGTGTGTACAGAGAGGGACAGGGTGAATGTGTGTGTGTATACACGTGTGTCAGTGAGTGTGTACAGAGAGGGACAGGGTGAATGTGTGTGTGTATACACGTGTGTGGGTGAGTGTGTACAGAGAGGGACAGGGTGAATGTGTGTGCTTGTATACATGTGTGTGAGTGGGTGTGAGTGGGTGTATGTGTGTGTGTGTGTGTGGAGATGGACAGGGTAAATATGTGTGCATGTATACATGTCTCTGTGTGTGTGTGTACAGGGATGGACAGGGTGAATGTGTGTTTCTGTGTGTGTATGTGTGGAGATGGACAGGGTAAAGATGTAGGCATGTATACACATGTGTGAGTGTTTGTGTGGAGATGGACACAGGTAAATATGTGTGAGTGTATACACATATGTGTGTGTGCAGAGATGGACAGGGTAAAGATGTGTGTGTGTATACATGTGTGTGAGTGCGAGTGTGGAGACAGACAGGGTAAAGATGTGTGCTTGTATGTGTGTGTGTGTGGAGATGGACAGATTAAATATGTGTCCATGTAAATGCATACACACATGAGTGTGAGATGGAGATTGACACAGGTAAATATGTGTACATGCATACACGTGTGTGTGTGTGGAGATGGACAGGTTAAATATGTGTCTGTGTACATGCATACACGTGTGTGTCTGGAAATCACTCCCCTCTAAAAGTGCATTAGGGAAAACTGCCAGCACTGGTAAGGGATTACACGGATCACCTGCCATGTAGCAAACAATGAGAGCTTTCTAGGCTTGCTGTTGATATTTATAGACAGAAATAGCTGTATCACTGCCTTACAAAAATTCTACCGTTAGCAACCTTTGAGTGAAGTAGAAACAATTGTGCTCAACACATCCTCCAAAGGGAAACAGGTGAAAAAATTAAATATCTATATTAATACTGTATCCAGGTCAAAGCCTTTGCAGTTCCTCCAGAGGAAACCTGCAGACAGAAAAAAAAATCAAATGGAAGTTGCATTTTTGGCTTCTTCACTGTTACATGGGGAGAAGATGGAGAAGGAATAGAAGCCAGAAACTAGGGTATATGTATTTCCAAATATAGAGGCAGAAAGGCTTTACCATTCTCCTGTAATGTTTACCACCCTTCTTTCAGTATAGCTCTTTAGAAAAGCCCAAGAGTAAATACTACAAAGTAGAAGAACTTTCAGTCTCCTTGTATATGACTTTTACCTGCCTTAGTCACTCTCATGACCTGTCTTTGAACCCTATATAATACTGCTGTAACCCCTCTGGGAAAGGCTGATTAGACTTATAGGAAGTGGGTAAGAGCCTGAGCTGTGTGGCTGAGAACTTTCAGCTTACAGCTTCTACAAACCCAGGAAATGGATAAATTCAGACATGGTGATATTTTTTGCATAAGTAGACATGGACAGATTGTATCACCTGCTGATGTCCTTTACTTAAATTATTTGGGCTATCATTACTTCCATGTGAAAACATTTGCAAAATAGGGAAGCTTTCAAAACTTTGACCGGTGATTATTCTTCTAAAATGGAGTCTGGAAAGCATGACTTACTCTTTTTTATTCTTTTGTTTATTATTCACCCATTCCAAGATTTAGTCATCCAGTCAGGAGCAGAAATAATGTAATGTTACTGAGTTTGTGTTCCTGCAGCCAGAAGACAGTAATAATACTTAGAAATCACAGAGCTTCAGCTCTCTTTAGGGTTAACTCACCAGCATGGTGCTTGATGTTAATCCATTTCCTTTAGCAGGAACAAGGAGGACTGCACTCAGGTTTCAGCTGATAAGAGTTACCTTGTGCCTGAGCTAAGGGCTTACATCCAGTCAATCTAACTGCTTCAATTCACACAGAAGTGTTTCAAAGTGGCCTTCCAAGTAACACCAGGAACTGGTTTGCCAGTAAGTCCCCAGGCTGATCATTTTACACACAAGAAACCCATCCACAGAATATAGATATGAGGGATGAGGAGGAGCAGTTTGGTATCTCATTGCATGCAGAAAATACAAATTCAGTGAAAACTACTTAAAACTGTCTCCAGGAATTGTTCCATTTCATTTTTTTGCCTGACTTCCTTTACATAAACCAGAAGTCTACAAGTTTTCTGAGCTTACTTTCTTGATTTCATATGACAAGGCCCATCATGAACCAAAACAGTTCTAACAATTTACAGAACAATGAGTTTTATCTATCCATTAATTAGTTACTCCAAATGGACTGGTGTGTTGTTTTGACTCCTTTTCAACAGCTTTGCAATAAATCTGCCCTTGATTTGTGCAAAATTCAGGTTTATGTTTAGACCCCAGCATAGCTAGGAGGTTAAGACAAATGGCATACTGTGTTCATGTGAAAAATTAACTTTTAGTAATAAAGTATTGATGAGACATTATTTTTTATTAATTGATAACATTATATTCCTCTGTAATGCTTGTACTTGAGTAGTGCCAGACACTATCCTTCACAGTCATTTTCTGTAGAAACAGACAAAAACGATGATCTGACAAGAATTGTTGGGTTTGCTGTTCTGAAAGCAATGTAATGTATTCTTTGCATCAGTGTCTGTGCTCTGAACTAAGATTTGTTTGTATGATACTCATCATCTTCCTGGAGCATCAGTGTTTCTGCAACTAAATCAGAAGTTGTTTATAATGGTGTTCAACAGTGCTAAGCTTAGATGTGTGCTCAGAGCCCAGCCAAGACTCAAGGAAACCAGTGGCAGTTTTCCAGTACCTTTGACATGAGTAATGTCAAGCCTTGGACACATGGGCTGCTTATTCACGTGTTTCTGGGCTCCCCTTTGTCCTTTGCAGCCCTGAGTGCATGCTAAACTCCAAACAGAGGTACAACTCCAGCATCTTTTTTCTTAGAAACATTCAGAACCTTCTGAATTCCATTGCGTCTGCTTCAAATTTAGCAACAACTCTACAAGAACAATTACTCATATGTTTTTCCAATTGCTTTTGTAAACCAGAAATAAGTCTGAAATTCTTTATCATAACATCATGCATATCAGTATAGCTCTTTGAAGTCTGAGAATTCTCAGAGCAATTAAATGTTTACTCTTCTGGGACAGAGATTTCTAAGCTACCAGCAGTTTCTAAGTCTTGCTAGACCAAAACCAAACCAAACTTCTCATCCTTATCCTTTCCCTGAAAAGACAGGGTTTTGCTTGAGATAAACAAAGTTCTAAACTTAAAAACACATTTTATTTTTAGCAGGTATTTGCTGCATAACCTATGCAGAAAACACAGTAAGGAAAAAGGACAGTTGAATATAGCTCTTTTCTTCCCTCTCTTTTCTTTCCCCCTTCCTCCTGCAATCAGCATGAACATCATTTTGAGATATTGTTTTACATTTTCATTTAAGGCCCATGTTGTCTGGCTTAGATTAATAGTGATTTTTTCAGATCTCCATGCAGTGTTAGCAATAAAGAAAATCAAATATGATTACAATCCTTTGCATTATAAAACTTCCCTCAGGGAATCCAGTGGTTTAAAGCCAGTAATTCTGTGATTACAGCTTTTGTATTAAAATGCTTCTGATGAGACTTACAGGGTGAGGGTGACCTTACAGTTCTTGATTTCACAGCACACCTTGTTGATATGCTAATATTTTTAAATTGCAGACTGTTTGCACTGACATTTTTTGTGTTTGAATACTATCCTGGAGTTAACAAAGAAGATATTAAAATAGCATCTTTTGTCTTTATGATTGTGACTGCTTTAAAAGGAAAGATGATGTGTTAAAAAGTCCCCTCCTTGGAAACCAGTAGTCACCTATTCTGTCATCTATCTATTCTATCACCTATCATTATTCTATTCTATTCTATTCTATTCTATTCTATTCTATTCTATTCTATTCTATTCTATTCTATTCTATTCTATTCTATTCTATTCTATTCTTTAACTTAACTTTAACTTTAACTTTAACTTTAACTTAACTTTAACTTTAACTTTAACTTTAACTTTAACTTTAACTTTAACTTTAACTTTAACTTTAACTTTAACTTTACACAGGACTGCAGTAAGCTCCCTTTGGCTGTTCACTGTGTCAGCTGAAGCAGTGGTAAATCTGTTCAAACCCTGTTTCCAAACCACATATACTTTCCTCTGGTCCCTTTCAGATCAGTAAGATGTGATAAAAGGCAGAACACGCTGAAATCAGAAGAAAAATTTTGTCTTTCCATGGTTTGCTTTCAGAGCATGGCCTCTGCTCATATTTATTTTTGTTTTAGAGACCTTATGCACTGGGTAAAGAACCAAGCAAGAGGAAGGAACCTGAAGTACGGTCTGACAGTCTTCTATTCTCTCTTCAGGCTTAAGTGTTTGCTGTTCCCAAGAAAGGCCAGAGACTGTGCAAATTGACTGACTCCCATTTCACTCCAGATGATTTTGAAGAAAACTCTTTCTCCTAAGACTCTATCAAAATAGTGTTAAACCCCTGGAGTTTTATTGAGATTAACTGTGAAAAGCAGTGAGTCTAACTGGCATTGTCTGGCATATCCACGTGAGAGACAGAGTATAAGTTCAAGCATAAATTGAAGTTTCCAGCAAAGGGTCCAAGCACAGATCAAAGTTTCCTCTACTTTTCCAAGGTTAAGATAATGCTGGAAGAGAGTGGCTTAGTTTGGCTTCACAGCCTGCTCTCCTAACTGCTCCTTCCCCAGCAGTCCCATCTCTATTCCCCAAGACACCAGTTTAAAGCATAACAAGAGTTTTGGACTAATCCCAGTATGGGTGACCAGGCATGGATTTGTGTGAGGCTACAGGCATCTATAGCCAAGAGAAGGGAGTATGGACTAAATTCATGGACAAGTTATGCAAATCAAATCTCATGGTTAGAATGTGAGCGTTGCTTTTCCCACCATCCATTTTACAGGAAGGCTGACAGATTTCACTAAGGGTTATTTATAAAAAGCTGCCAGCCAGATCCTTCATTTGCATTGCATCTGTGTGAACACAGCACAACAACACAACAGCACAACAGTGACCCTTTACTCAGACCTGCTGTATCTTCAGCCTTCTTTCAGGAGAAAAAGAAAGTGGTTAGCCACAGGCAAGCTTAGGAAATCAAAGAAAACTTTTACCACCTTTAACAGGACATAAAGGCAAGAAGAACAGGACACCTGAGTAAGTTATATATTAGAGTAAAACTGTAAAAATTTGTTTGTACAGAACCTAAACAGATTAAGAGAGGGAAGTCGGTTCTCTACTACATCAAATGCACTGGGTCCTAATAACAGTAGGTTTAGGGCTGGGCTTCTAGTTAAGTTCTTATCTTACTTATCATATGTACTTTATCTGTACAATACTGGGATGCCCGCCAAGTAATCAAATGAGATTAAATTACCTACTTGCCCAGCAAACACCATTCCAGCATTGGCTCTCTTAAAAGAGTCCCCAACCCACTGGAGTCCATCAGAAGCTGATTGTCTGTAGAAAGGAAGTCAGCTTCCTGTGCCTATTTAAGGAGTGAAAAGAAAATGGTTACTGGAATCTAAGATCAAAAGTAATTACAGGTGCAGAATTGCTGGCCCCAGTTTTGACATATCACTATTGAGCTGTGGTTTTGCAATTGGCTTCAGTCACAGCCTGATCAGGTCCATTATGCCCATCTTGTGATTTGACACTCTTACACTGAATCTCAGATTGATAAATCCTAAGCAATTTTCACTGCAGTATATAGCAGAAATCACTTTAAAATAGAGAGCATTTTGTTCCTTTGCAGCTTTTACCTGTTTTCTCTGGAATTCAATGTGGTGTGCACTATTTATCTTCCTCAGCACAGAAATAGCAAGGAAAAACTTGTGAGAGATTTTCATAAGTACCTTCCTTGATTTGACTGGAGTTTTGAAGTCCAGGGCGTGAGAAAGCAAACCCCAGTGGTACAGCTGGAATGTGAGAAACTTGGTGTCATCTCTCTGCAGGATTATGTGTGGCTGTCCTCTTAAGATCCCTGGTAATACTCTGGTCTGAAACAGCTGTGGTAGAACAGAGTCAAGTAAGACCAAAAAAATGTATAACAAAAAGTCAGGAGATTAGTCTTTGCTCCATGCAGGAACATGAACGGGAAGCATGGACAAAATATCTTCTGCCTGTACAGGTTTTGGTCACAGCCTTTGGTTTTGTGGTTGGGATGTTAAAAAGGAATTTTTCTGTGCCTTCTGAGGTTGTCCAAACAGGTGTAGGACAAAAGACTTGGGACACCACAAGACATTGTTCTGATCAGCTTACTGCAACACCATGTATTTGAGCATATTCAGCTCAGGCATGAAACTGTGACTTGGGATCCCCATGTTCTAGTCCTGCTGCTCATGCTCTGTGACCACTGCACTCTTTGTCTTTTCACCAGCTGTTTTCATGTACAAAGTTTTTTTTTTGAAGTAGGCTTCTTGCAGCCTAAGGAAGGGGCAAATGGAAATGTCTGGAGTTCCTTTCCTTTCTTTAGAGAGACAAACTGGTTCCAGCACCTAACACACCTCCTGCCCCTCCCCACAGTGAGGTATTCCAAAGGAGGTCATACTGGATCTGAGCTTCCCAGGGCAGCCTGCTCTGCTGTTCTGCTGCTCAGCAGTGCTGCCATTACCCTGTAATAGCTCAGCTGTTCTCCTTCACAGCCTGTACCAGCCCTGGGTGCTTTATGCTCCCCTCAATCCTAGCTGTTTAATAAGCTTTGTTGCTCAACGATTTTTCCCTTCCTCTCTTCCTGTAATATAGCTGTATCAGGAGCACTGGGGATTCTCCATTAATAACTTGTCCTATTGTGTTTTGTCACGTCCTTTCTTGTGACTAGTAATTTATCAGCGGCATTGATTGATATAAAATTATAGACTTCCCAGTCTTTCCTAGCCTGCACTGTGTCTTTCAAGAACCCATAAAGTAGCTCAACTGATGAAGAGCCCTACTTAGAAGAATAGTTAAGAGGCTGCTCTTTTAGAGCTATTACATTTGGGCTATTAAGGCAAAACACTTAATTAGGTGTGCCAGGATGACTTACACCTCTCTTGTTTTTTTTCTTTTCCTCTCAGGAGTGTAGCTACACCTTCTCATTTCGGTTTTGTGTTGGTTGTTTTTAAATTTGGACATAAAAATCCAAAGCTGCTCAAGACGTGTATTCTCATCTCAGAGATAAGAAAATATAAGATTGTTATTTGAACACTGAAGTCCCCTGCTGAATTCACAAGATAAAACCTTGCAAGTTGAGGAACCATGATGGTTTTGAACACAGGTAGCTCAGAAATGAAAGAAAGGAAAATCAATTGTTCACAAAAGTGGCACCTGGATGAACTGTTATCAACTATAATTGGATGTATTAAATAAAGGAAAACATTAGTTGCTGAATAACCCATTCCATTTGCTAAAATGTGTCAGAGTAAAGCCCAGATAGATGTATTCATGAATTCTTATAGTTTGCAGCAGAGGGGGAAAAATTCACATTATAACTTACAGAGCAAGTGAACAAAATTTAAAGGTTGTCACGTGTCTGCTGAAAAAATACATGAATATAATGTTTTATAAGTGCTCTTGAAATTAGTAATTTTATTATTTTGCACTGCCTTAATTGCTTAGAAGGAAGAAAATAAATACTTGCTGATAATAATCAGGACAAAAAGCTGAACACAGTAGTCTAATGAAAGATATCTATATTTTCCTCTGTTTTGTTTTCTTTTGTCTGCTTCAGATTTGTTCAAATCTCTCTTTTCCTTTGTCTCATAAAGAGATTTGCTGCATGTACATTCAGTACATGCATACAAGACTCTAATCTGTGCAATAGGATGGCAGAAGAGACAAAGTAGGAGGGATAGGCTTAAGTGTGCTGTGCAAGTGAGGCTCAGTGGTGCTTGAGAACCACATGGGTTTGGAAAGTTAGAGGTATGTAATGAAAAATAGCAGGAATTATGTATCTGACACCTTGTAATTTACCTTTGGTCACACATAAGCACAGGAAAGCCTTTTGCTGCTCATTGCTAGTACATTTACTGGAATCATATCCAATTAACACAAGAGCCCAGCTCTCTGTCAGAACCTTGTTATAGAGGCAAAGTCATCTGCAATCTCTCTAAAATACACTTCCATGAACCCACTAAGCTCCTTTACCCCCCAGTCATGCATTAGTTCAATGGAAAAAAATGAGACTAATAAAACTTTCATGGAGGTATGTTTGTCTTCTCAGCCCTAGGATTTCCCTCAAGTGAAACTACTGCAGATGTCCAGGACAAACATGTCCCTAGGACTGTGACCACATGCATTTTTGTCCCCCAGCACTGGCTGCATGGACATTGCTGGTTTGGTTTGACACAGGAGCACACTTTTGAAGCAAACCTCACAGCTGAGTCAGTCCAAATCTGGACTCCTTTGAGAGACACCAGACCCAGAAGGTGCCTTGCAGGAGTGCACCCTGTGCAGCCTGATGGTACTGGGCATTTAGCCCATAACACTGGAAGGGAGGTCATCCAAGTGAACCCCCAAAACACACACACAGTGTGGATACTACAGCCTCAGCACCAACTCTTTCCCACTCCAGATCTGGTGTCCAACAGCACTGAAATGACTGCTAATATAGACAGAGAAGACATCTCCAGGCCTCTAAATGTTACAGCCCCTGTTTCATGACTTTTTTTGCCCCCTGGTCCCTTCCAAACCCCCAGCCCCAATGTTTCTGTCATTACCATGAACATGAAGCAACACATTATCAAACCAATTGCAGTGTTTACCTGCTCTTTCTTTCTTTCTTCATTCCTTCTCTAAAAAAAAATAAATTAATGTGAAAATGCATTTTATGGAAAAGGAGTGGTGAATAAAACTGTCTTGTTATGTACAGTCACAACAGTATTTAGTTCCATGTTACACTCCAGCTTATCTCAATTTACATTCAAACCATGACTGAAGCAGAAAAATGTGTACAAGTACCAGGAGAGGCAGCCTATTTCAAGTCCTCAGTACCCTGCATGAGTGCAGGTGATGAGCAGACCACAGCCAGATCCATCAGCTGTCCCTGGGAGCCAGTCAGCTGTGAGAAATGAGTTTGGCTCCTGGGGGCATCCTGCAGGATAACACACATTTGCAACAGCAATTTTTTTCCTGTTAAAGTAGAATTGGACACCCAGTTTGGTTCAGTCATGCTTGGTTAGGAAGGGGAAGGAGCTCTTTCTACACAGCCTAGTCAGAGCAGAAGGGGAAAATTTGCTCTGCTCATGCTCTCTGGGGTCCTCTAGGATTCCAAGGATATGCAGCTCTGTAGATGCCATTGATTTAATGCAGTTGTGAGTCCCTATAGTGTGAAGAAGTTCCTTATTATTCTGCATGTTTATTTTATTCAGATATTATAGCACTGTTTTCCTCGGGAAAAAAATCTGTGTGATGGCGTAGTTAAATTCAGGAAAGAAACTTCTGTCAAAGGTTAAATTTACAGAAAAATTATGCTTTTAAAATGTCTTAATGTTAGCCTTTTTATGCCTTCAAAACTAATTTTATAATTAAAAAGTAATGAAACTTTTCAACAAGTATAGATCTATTACAGTGTCATTTTATATATCTGATATTTTTCTGACTTTTCTGGACACAATCACTCAGGAAAGAAGAGAAAAAACACAAACAACACTGAATGGGGATCCAATTTCTCCTGTCCTGATACAGAAATGAGAATTATGACAACTTGGTCTAGATTTTAATGCATTTCAGACCTACAGTAACCTTCAGCTCTGTTCACCCTTCAAACCTGTTTATTTTATATCTTTCCTGAATTCTTTTTTATCTTCCTGGACTCTTTCATGAAAGGGAATAGAGAGAGAAATAGTACAGTGACAAATACACAACATTTTCTACAGCTGGTGACACAATGTAATATGTGATTTTTATATGAGTTTTATGATTTTACCTCCCTTTAAGGCTGTTCAAAAATAGCTTTAGAGTACATTTGTGGGAATGGTGACATTTACAGACAATTATCATTCCTGTTAGAACTTTAAAAACAGATCTACCTTCCAGGAGGATCCTTTGTTCATATGCATATAAAGGTGTTTGTCTCTTCTGCTTCTGAACAAACATTAGTGGGCACAGAGTTACAAATGTTGATGCTCAGCAGTGACTGCCACCTGCCACATCCATCCTTCTGCCTTTGTGTCTATTTTCCATAAGGAAAGCCCCACTGCATCTTCAAGATGGAAAATGAGCCTAAAGCAGTGAGAGAAATGGTGAGCTGGAAATTAAAGAAGCTGAAGAAAGCATGGCTCCTGCTTCCATTACTCTGAAGCCAAAATCTGATTAGCATCACTGAAGGCAGCTTGTGAAAATTGTTTCATTTGGTATCACAGTTCCCAAAAGTAAGAGTCCCTTCATGTCTCCTGAAATGCACACAGGTCAAAGATATGTGATGTTCAACCTGCAAAGGGCTTTACCCCTCAGCCTGGAGAGGAGAAACTGCAGAAAGACCATGGGAAGGAACAGAAGCTCCTGCAGGTAGGCAAAGTGCAAATATTTGGGTTATTTTTCTGCAGAAGGAAAATGTTCTATCTTGCTTATCTGTTTTGTTTCAACTCTCTTTGTAGCCTTTGTCTTGCTGGGCTGGGAGAGGGTGATTTGTGATTTGGAGCACATTTGTGTGCCTGAATGAAGTCAGAGTGTGCTTGCTTGGAGGGAAATGTGTTACTGTTTCTTGCTGTGACACTGCTGCTGTTGATCGAAAGGAGCCTGCTGTGCCTTATTGCTGAAATTACAGGAATCTTCAATAGACCAACCAACAGCCCTTGGAGGGGGATAAAAAACACAGAAAGGAAAATGTTGATATAAAATTACCTTGGTGGTGAGGTTTGTTGATATTAACTGTCCTGCTATGAGCCCAAAAGTGACCTTTTCTCACACAGGGTGCTGGAGCTTGTTCCAGGAGAAAGTATTTGAGAGTGTGGTCACTAATGAGGATTTTGCAGAAATCCAGGCAGTTTCTTGTGAGTCATCTCACAAGAATGGGGTGAGAGTGCTCGGGGCCAAACACCCCAGCTCATGCTGATCTGCTATGGCCCATGGATATGGCAGCAATTTGGGAGCAAATATGGGCTCTTGCTGGTTTCAAAGCAATTTGGTTTCAGTTGATTACAGAAAATTAATAGACCAGAAAGCATCCCATTTTCTTAAGAATACCACAGGACTGTTTAGAAGGTAGAATGTGCAGAGGAGTCAGAATACACCTCCTATTCTGCACTGACCAAGGGAAAAATGAGTCTCCAGCAATATCCATTCTAGTGTGTGGACTCTAGGTGTGTGTAGTTACTCAAGCACTCAGTAACCCAATTATTAAAGGTGCTTTAAAAGCTGCTTTTAAAATTGAATATTACACAGGAAAGAAAAGGGGGCAAAATTGCAAAAATCTGAGTGAAATGTGGTGAAACAATCAGTGAATTTATTTTTGGTTTTGATTTACATGCTACCTGTACCTAAAGAGGTGTGTTATGTCCAGCTAGTGAATATATACATTCCAAGCCAGTGGCATTGTATATCCTTGAAACACATCTGAGCGTGTGTTTTCTTCCTATATTTTGTGAAAACATTTACTTTCTTGCCAAAAAGAGCAGAAATTATTTTTAGGCAGCATTGAACACACAGCTCATGCTTGCTTGAACACAGAACTTGTGTTTGCTCTCTTGCTTTATTCAGTGCAGAGCTCGCTGCTCATTTACCACCATGATTGCTTGTCCACAGTTCATTCTGTGCTCTCCCACTTCCCATGCCCTCAGGATTTTCATCCTCACTCCCAGACAGACACCAGCTCACAATATTTCATTTTCAGCCCTCAGTGTCATCAAGATTGAAGCCACCACAGAGAAGAAAACAACTCTCAGGCATGTGGCACACACAGTCCAGTGGCTGGCACTGGACTCCTCTGCCCAGTGCCAAGTGAGCCTCCATTAGAGAATTATGGACATTAAAGTGACAGGAATTGAGCTGAGGCTTTCTGAAGCTGAATACACGAGCTGGAGCAGGATAGGAAATTTCTTGGTGCTGTGAAAGCTCTCTGCTCTGTGATGTCTTAGTACAAAGGAAGAGTTTGCTTTTTGGGTTTAAACCCAAACAGAAGAAACTGTTTACAAAGACTGACACAGTCAATGTGTTATTCATCCTAAATATTGCCAGATGAAATAAACTCCAAAAGCAGCATTTCTTCTTCTAGGGAGAACTGTTGGAGGAGGAGCTGACCAGTCTGAAAATCCCATGTACACAAATCCCCCAAATCAGTTACAGACTTTTCCAGATGTATGTATGCACTCTTGGAAGGGAGAGAAATTGGAGTACCTTCTCAGCCTGCTGCCTCAAGAGGGAATGATTCATTGATGCCAGTGGACACAACAGTGAGAAATCCACCATATTAACACAGACATTTTTCATGTATTGATTTCATGAAACAAATGCTAAGCAGGCATGCAATTGCCAGACAAGAAAATGCATCATTATTAATGGACTGTAAGGAAACAACCTGTGGAGAAAAACAGCAGTAGGTTAAACAGAGCAGTGTGCAGAGGTTACAGCAAAGTTCTGTGACCCAGAGATCATCTTTTCTCCACATGTTTACACAGCTTCCAGCTCAGTGGGAGTCTTGATCTATGGCTTTGCCCCCTAAGCTGCAATCCATACAGCAGTTCTAACAGCATATGTCATCTGGAAATTGGTCTCCAGCCCTCAGCAGTGTAGGAGATAATGACATGTAGTGTCTTCTTATTCTGTGCTTCAGAAACCCTCTAGTTACACTAACAGCAGATTTCATTCCCTCACTGGAGGCTGTGAGCCAAAAGACAAAAGGAATTTTTTTAAAAAAGCATGCATAAACAACAAAAAAGTGAGAAATCATTATAATCCCTAAGGCATCTATGCTTCAGAAGGACCAATGGCCACATGATTTATTAAAGAAGATTCTGCATTATGCATCAAAAGCTCCAGCACAGAGCCCACCTAAGCATACCTCACCTGAGTAGGTGGTTGTACACAAGGATTTGTCCACAACTTTTTCTGGGTGTTTCTTTTGCTCTTGGCACACACATGCACACAGTTTCAAGTCAAAGGGTGCCCTTACTGAATTCACCAGCAGGCTGTGAACCTTGAGCTTTGACCCAAGAAGAACACCATCATCTTTTAATCAGTGCTCTTTTTGAAAAAAAGATCAGCCTCTGATGCTGGTCTCTAACACAGCTGAAGGTCTTTCAGGGATTGCACTGGGAATTCAAGTAATTTATACACCAATTCTGTAGCAAGAATCTCTCAACATCAGCAGTCTAACCCAAAACTGTTTTGTATTTCTTCTAAGAATATAACTGTCACATCTACTGTTTAATGTTAGCTTAAGCACCAGAATAATCTGAAGGGAAAAGAAACACCTCATTTACTTTAGTCTTATCCTAGTTTTTAAGTATCTGCTTTCCAATTACTTATAGAATTCTAATAAACTCATTTGCTAATAAATGATGGTGTGTTCAACACTGCCCAAAACACTTGTAAAAACTTTATGCCTACTTAGCAGTGATTTTTAGTAAAACAAGCTGCAACATCCATTCCAGAGTTTGTGATGTTTTCACCATGAGTGGAGTAATTTTCTGTATCACTGCAGCATCTGGCACCCCTTGGCCTTTGTTCACCTAAGACAGGGCCTTCCACCTTCTGGCTCTTCCTCTGCTGCACTTGGGGAAGCTGGTAATGGAGGGAGCCCCGAGAGAGAGAACTCACTGCCTTGAGGGGCTGTGATCCTCAGGAATTTTGCTTGGGCAGCAGAGGAGGGCCCCCTATCATTGGGTCTGGCAGGACAAGTATATCTCATGGTTTGTCCTCATGTTATATCTGAACCATATGCAAGCAGCCCACAAATCTCTGGTGCCTTCAGCTCCTGTGATCAGAACCTACCAAAAAAAAAAAGTTAAATAAACAAAAATCTTGATAAATAAAAGTTCAATAAATAAATAGAGACAGAGAGAAAAAAATGTGTTAAATTAACAAAAAAAAAATCAAGCACTAGAATATAATATCACTTCAGAGAGGCTCTGGCCTGTTTTAGGGCTGAAGCCAAGTCCTAAGTGAGGGTGAGACTCTGATAGTTTTAATCAAGTTACTGTATCAGTTGCCCAGTTCCTGACACCAGCTGCCAAAGTGGATGCCAGCATCTGGCTCCACTCAAGAACAAAATAGAACTTTATTTTTCTCATGGCTCTGCCTTGAGTGAGTGAAAAGAGAAGAATGCATGAAAGAGTAATCATACATGTATGACTTCTTTTACCTCCTGACTTGCATGATTCTCCTCCAGAGCCACATACTGTGCAACAAACTCTGACTACTCATGGCAGCAATCACCACTCTCCATGTCTGTCTCACACATGGCAGAAACAAGTGCTGGACATGCAAATATTTTTTCCATGTTGTTTTTTTTTTCCCCACTCTGACATGGCCAGAGGATAGAGGGCTGTCCTTGGACAGTGCTCCCTGTATTCAGAAAATGCCTCTGTTGGTCCACAGCCCAGCTGGTAAAAACAAAGAATGTGAAAACACAATTCAACATGCGCTGAAGTTCAGATTCCAGACCCAGGACTGGTTTGTTTTCTCTTCAAGCTTTGAATTCTTCTAATAGAGGGCCTGTGTGTATCTGTGTGTGTGTGTCTGTGTGGTTTGGCTTCAATATTTCCTGGAGGAATGTGTCCACACAGCTAAACAAAATACCTCCCTGGGGGCAGCTTGGGCTTCACGGTCGCTGCAGCACAGAGAGCAAATTTGATTTTACAAAGACAGAAATGGAGTACATCCTGCCAGGGTATAAGAAAATGTCATGCTTGACATCATTAATGGTCAAACGATAACATGAAAAAAATAATATTTTCCTTCAGTGCATTTAGATCAGGTGCCTTGAAACCTTGTCTATGTCTTTGGGAAAATAATGGGAGACGGATACATAAAAATAATCAATATTTATTTTCCAGCTATAAAAGAGCTATGGTCAGACACCTTTTCCAAAATGCTCTTACATGCCTTGTAAGTTGCTTTTTTTTTTTTTCCCTGAGGCTTGGTCTGCTAACAAAGAAGTGTATTAAATACAGATGAACAAAAAGTCTGCTCAGAGCTTTTCCTCTTGCTTGCAAATGTTGATTTGTCTATAGGGCTACTCAGAGCTGACACCAGGTCTCCCTCAATGAAGGTTCAGCTTCCTTAAAGAAGAGCAAATACATTAGCCTTTTCTAGCAAGTTCAAAATTTGATAGAAAGGCTTAGAAAATGCAACTCACTGCAGAGTTTTTTTTTGTTCCTACACCTATCAAAGCATAAAGCTAAACAGAACTGGTTTATTGGCATCAAGAATGGACAGAGTGTGTTTGGAAATGTAACACTTCTTTGAAAAGTATGTGTAAAGCAGAATCAAAGAGTCTGCTTTGATCACTTTGATACTTTCCTGAATGTGTTTGGTTTCTTTGACTCCATTTGCTTCATTTCTCTTTGGTGTCAGAGAGACAATGGTGTGGACAATGCTATCATTCTCTGCCCGATGCATTATTACAGAAGCTCATGTACCTAAATTATGCAGTAGGAAGAATTAGAACTGTATCTTTTTGATGAGAACAAAGTTGATGCCAATCTTTTTTGTTAGCATATATCTAATGAATAAATGGGTTGATGTTCTGTGTGTAGCAGCTGCTTTGCTGCCTGTACATGTGCTTTTCATGTTCCCCAGGAGCAGAACCAGCCTTTCTGAGAGCACTCTGTAGCTGCACAGTGCTGCTGGCACAGCACTTAAAGTGCTCCTTTCAGACCAGGTGGGACAGCTCTCCTTCTCTGGCCAGGGCATTGTCACATCTTTCTCTGGGCTGGACTCCAAGGCCTCCAGGCTCCATTTCAGGCAGCTGTGAGCTCTCTCCTAGAAAGCCATGGACCATTGTCCTGTACCTCTGCAGGACAATGGTCCATACCTTCAATTCCCACCTCAGACAAAGTGATAGCTACTGGTCAGCCACCAAGGCAGAGCCCAGCACAAAGGGTTGGGCACAAAAGCAGAGTTCCAAAGGGCACAGAAGCAGAGTTGGGCACCGAAGAAGAGTTCCTACTTTGCCTGGGCTCGACAGTCTCAGTGTACCAGATCTTGAGAGGCTGGGATGTATTTGCACAGTGGGCTACAGGAACACCTCCCTTTCTATCCCCTACCACAGAATTTCCCAGCAGCAGCCATGGCAAAATGGATTGTGGGCAGGGCAGGCTCTGATGGGCATGGAGTGCTCAGAGATGGCTTTGGCAGGAGAGCAGGGCAAGGACCCAGCTGTTGGAAGAAAGCAAAGCTGTTGGGGTGAAAGGAAAGAGGGGCATAAGGGAAATATGCACGTGTTGTCCCAACTTTCCCATACACTGAATGTTCTGGCTGTTTCTTTCTGCACCCCATGCAATGTGAATTCATCCTCCACAGCTATGGGTGGCCAAAATTGGCCAATATGCCAGATGAGCAGATCCCTGCACCAATATCTCCTTGTCCCTGCTGGCTGTAACTCCTCTGACATATCCTAAGATAAAATTCACCTACTTTGTGGCAATTCTAACTAGTGGCTAATATTTATCCCATGATTAATGAGCAAGTATGAAGTAATTAACTTAGCACCTTTTTTATTGCATCCTCCATAGTCAACATATAATGAGTTCTTGCACTACAGTAGAAATTTTATATGAAATCTCTTAGACAAACACATTGTGTTATTGGATTTGATTCTTTCCATTAGTCCAGTCTCTAGCTATCTGCTTTTTATTTCTGATCATTTGTGTTGATACAGACACCTAAATGTTTATATTAGGTCAGTGGAAGGGTATATGGTAATACTTGCCACAAAGACAGATTGTGATTAATATAGATTAAAGCTTCAGCTGTGTGTCTGTGTTACCAGGAAGTCATTATTTCACACAAGCTGCTTGGTTACAAGGTGATGAGTACATTAAGTCTGGATAATTTAAGATAAACAGACGTGGTTTTCCTTTAGTATTTCCTCAAGATCACTGGGGAATTGGGAATGCTCTTTCCCTCTTGTGCACCCACACATGCTTTTACCCCTTTTGGGCCATTTATTTGAGAAACAAAGAACATTTAAATTGTCCCTGCAGACTTTAGCGTGACTTCACTCTTGTGTATTCTATATATATGTATATCAGAAGGACACTTTACATTTCAAAAGCAACAGTTCTCAGTTTTTTGAAGACAGCTGCTTATTTCAAGAGAGCTTCTCATTTGCAAGGGTAGCCTCAGCTCTCAGCTAGAGAGATCACTGCAGTGATATAACTAACTCTCATTGCTGATAAGATTGCTTTTTGCCCAAATGCAGTTTGCCTAGTTTTCGGCTTGGGAAACTTCTTTAAATTCTCCAGTGACTTTGCCAGCTAGACAACGACAGCATCAGAGTGTGAATCACACCATTTCAATGGGCTGATTGTGAAATAAATATGAACAGGAACAGCAGGGGGTAGCTTTTCTTTAGCAGTCACAATTTCCTTTTCACTATATGCCCTTAAAATGCCCAGTCAGACCATTAGCAGAGGGGAAGATTGATAGAATTGCATTTACATCTTAAATCAAGCCAAGTTCTCTCTTCCCCAGCCACAACCTTTCCAAAACATCAAACAAACAAACAAAACAAAACAAAACAAAACAAGAAAAGATGTAGCCAAATAGAAAGGAGGAAAATAAATTGTAATTTGATTAGCCTTCCAATGGAAATTAGCTTAATGGTCCAAAATGAAAAGTATAGATGTTTAAGACTTTGGCTGGTTCTATACATGAAAGATAGAGCATCCCAGCTGGAGTGATTCTTCATTCAAAATATCTCTCTTTGTGCCATCCTTTAGTGCTTTCCTCACTACATTACCCAGCTGTAATGTGGTCTCACTTCTGTGTCACTACTTCTTGTTTCTTTTGGGAATAATTATGGACCAAAAGTTTATAAAACTGTGAGAGTAAGTGGACACTTCTGCTGAGGAAGGTCCCTGAGCCAGCCTTGGCTCTGCCACCACCCGGGTGGTGACCATGAGCACACATCCCTGCCTGGCATCTGTTGCCCTCTGCTCCCCGTGGCTCTGCTTATCCCAGGGCTGGCTTAACCCAGCGCTGGGAGCTCTCTGGGAATAGCCCTGCAGGCAGGAAGGGCCCATCCAGCACCTCATCCTTGCAAATGTTCTCAAAACTACCTGTGAGGATGACAGGGCAATCTCTGGGTGTAGGCAAGACCCACCACAAGCTACAGTCTTATTCTCCTAGCAAACTATCAACTGTACCATTTCTGTCTGCAGCTACACTCCATGTATCTTCAACTCATTCTCTCCTTAGTCATCCGACTTAAACAAAACCAAACTAAAACCACACTTGTAGGGACACTTAGTCATCTGGGAACACATGTAATATGTGATTCAGAAGCAGAGATCCTTTTTTTGTTCTATTCTTAGCAAAAGAATTTAGAACAGAAATGTTGTTCAGGTTTAGGTGCCAATTACATCTGAAACACAGTCTGTTGTTAACACCAGTTTCTGACATTGTCTAGTATTATTTTTTTCTTTGTTTCAAGGCAAGCTGAGAGAAAAAAATACAATTACTAAGTTTAAGAATTTTAAAAAAATAAAATGAACCTCTATTCATTTTCATCACTTCTGGATATTAGCAAGTAGAGTAGATCCTCAGCTATCCCCTCTATTTTGTACATTTGTATTCCTTAGAAGAGTGTTTTAGCTGTACAAGGTATTTGTCACATCATTTGGTTTCAAGGGACTGACAAAGCTCTGAATCTGTGTTGTGTCACCAACTCACAGGACTCCAAAGGTTTCTCTGTGAGAAACAAGACATAATGTGACTGATTTACTCTTACTTTGGCTTCAGGGCTTTTGTGCTACTAAGGCCAACTGAACGGAACAAGTTTTAATCCAAAGTGAGAATGTGGATCCACAGGAGTCTGTGACTTGTGTTACTGACTTCAGAGACGGCAGGATTTCTTCCACTATGCTTAGTTATAAAACCTGAAAGCCATGTTCAGGAAGAAAGCAGAGCTAGGAAGACCTGATGTATTGTGTGGACTTGTACCTTGCCTTCTCAGCCAGCTGAGATGAGAGTTTATGTTACCTTGCATTTGCTGGAAGTGCTGTTGTTTGTATCCAGAAATACACACAACAACACAAGCTATGACATTTGCAGTTTTCTAGGCAAGAATAAGTAGAAAGCTGTGCCTGCTAGCATGCTAAGCAGCTACTAAAAAGCTCTTGTGTAGGCAGTGGTTCAGCAAAGTCTTTCAGATTCTTGTTTGGCTCAGATTGGATTGTTATACAGAGCAGCACTTTCAGTCTCATCAGTTTTTCTTTTCAGTGACATAATTCTTCTGAAAGGTGCTGGAATACCAGTCCTAAAAAATAAAGTCCCTCATCTCTTTGCATATTAACCACAGTGCAGACAAGAGCTCCTTGGAGGGACAGCAGAGAGCTTAGACCTTGCATTTTTCAACACTTGAGTTCCCCAGGGGGCTTGTATCAGGGACAAATTTGGTAGATGAATACATTTATTTATATCACCTCCAGTACACTCCTTGGTGGCTGACATAATTTTTCATCAGGAGGGTAATCAGGGAGGGTGGGAAGCTGACCAGCAATGATAAGACCTGGAGCTATCTGCCACATTTGCATGTGAGAGAGAGAGAGAGGAGGGAAGGCAAGGCAGAGAGAGGGAGAGAGAGAGAGGAGGATGGAAGGCAAGGCTCAGCAGGAAAGAGTGAATAACTTGAAATACTGCTGCTGTAAACATGGGCAAGGCTCCCTCCTTGAAACCCTGCTATTGTAACCCTGACTGCAGAGTTAATAAAGAACGGTGTTACCTTGGGGTAACTCACTCACAGGAGTGTCTGAAAGCCCAGGCAGGGTCCAGACAAGGAACTTGTGTGTTACTGGGACAAGGCAGCTGTGCCTGTGCCATGGCCAGAGAGGGAGCCAGGCTGAAAGCACCACTGTTATTTCACTGGAGAGGTCTGCAAGTTACTCCAAGCTAAAATTGACTTTTCTTAGCAAGGCAGTGAAGGCTTAAGCCTCTAAATCCTGCATTACTTGAATCAATAGGCCTTGCAGTCACTGAAAAGAGTATCCCTGACAAGGCTAAAGCACATAATCTCCCATCTCCCTGGTGCTGATGGCCGAGTTCCCACAGTGTCTCTGGGAAATACCATTATCCCCATCAGGGAGACAGCAGCCAAGAGAGAGACAAGCCAGGCTATGCCTGCACTGCAGTGACAAACACTCGGGTGGGCATCTCTGTGCTGTCCTGGGCTCTGCCATCCTCCAGAGCACCCTGTGCCCTCTGGGTGCAGGACACTGCTGCTGCTGCTGCTGCTGCCTGAGACCCTGCTCTGCTGCAAGGCTGGGCTGGACACTGCCTGCAGAGAGGGCTGGTCAGCACAGACAGTGCAAATGATTTGGTAGCTGGTCTGAGGCAGCACAGGGAAGTGATTCCTGTTCCCAGGCTCTGCTGGGCTGTCCTGTCTCTGTCCTGGTCCACAGGACTCTCCATTTTCATGTGTTTTCATTCAGGGAAAGTACCCAGTGCCAGGTTTGTGCTAGCAAGACCAACAGATTTCAGAACACCTACTTTCCTTTTCTGACCCAGATGGCTTTACCTGCCTCTATAACTATTTTATGTAAGAAGAACAGGCTATTGGGCAGTAGCATTAGTTTCCTCAATATATATGCAAATTTTTAAAAATAACAACAACAGGAAAGAAAAAAGAAGCCTGTACCACTGAGTAAGCAAAAAGGACTTTTGCTCAATTATCATGGGGAAAGGGCATTGCAGCACCAGCCCAGAGCCAGCTCTGAGATCCTGCTTGCCTTATCCATTGCTCATAGCTTGGCCAAACCATGCAGACCACTGCTATCAAGGAAGAGAAAATAAAACAATGGATGGGATTAACCCCAGCTGCAAATGCAGGCACACAGTGCTGCCACATCAGGTTTCCCTCTGTGCCAGGAAAGTGCCAGTGCTGTGCACCAGCACCCCCAGACTCAGGGCAATGTGAGGCTGCACAACCTCTGCACCAAATTCCAGCTGATGTTTATGGAAAGACTCAGCAAAGGGTACTGCTGTACAGCAAGGAAAAACACAACAAGTGAAACCTTAACCAGAAGGGTTTTCAAAAAGTCTTGTCCTGAGCTGGAAGCTTGCAGAGCAGCTAAGCCCTGCTCTGTAGCAAGAAGCACCTTCACCACAGCAAACAGCTGAGTCACTTTGGGCTTTGAGGTGCTGCTTAAATACACAGGGCTTTCTCTTTTACTGTTTTTATGGTTTTCCTTTCTTATTTTTTGCAAGGTGTCTCTTGACAGCCTCCAACTATTTTAAAATCAACATTTTCGTTAAGCAGGTGGATTTTGGTATTAAGAAACCAGCAACTTGCAAGGGCTTTTATCAAAGGTTGGTGGACACCCTGGTAGACTGCTCAAACATGGGAGGAATTTCTGGCTGCATAGTGAATCCCTAGACTTTTAGAAAAATATTATTGTTAGAGTTTTCAGTAAATTGGAAGTAAAAGACAACATAATCAAATGTTTCTTTTAATAAAAATATGTCATTTTTAATAAAAATGGCAGTTATGTCATTGTAGGCTTCTAAGTTTCTTCTCAGCCCATGTGTCAGCTTTTGCTATGGCATATTCCCATATAAGAGTAAATAAATGCACTGTGAAGAGCACTCAGAGATGTGGTGACATCATCAGCCTCAAGAATTAATGCAAAATTGTGAGAGTCCCAAGCCCTTGAAGCCCCATGTTCACTGAAAGGAAGAGCATGATAAAGACGTGTCTGTGCTGGAGATATCCCCAGAGTGATGTTATAACAACTATGGGGACACTGACTGACTCCTGCTGTGCTCCCTCCTAATGCCAGCCTGAGCATTGTCCCAAAGACTGGAAGGGTTGTAAATAGAAGCTTCTCCATAGAAGCGAACCTTAGGCACATTTTGACTATAATATATTTTGATCCTTTCCCCCTTCCCCTCCTGTAGCTCTAAATTCTATTTCCATGTCCATTTTGAATATTGCCTCTAAGAGGCTATTAGCCTTTGTGAAGAACAGCTTGTGTTTCCCTGTTAAAGACCTTCTCTGCCCAAGGCAGGGAATGCACCAGAATTAATAAGTGGCTTAGCATAAGTGACTGGATAAAAACAGTCACTGAAAAGATTCTGGAGTTTCAAGGGATTTGGTAGCTGTGTATCTGGCTCACAGTTGTGCCAGGTGCCTCAGACTGAAAGGACTCCCAGTGCCTGGTGTCACTTACACTTCTCCTGAAGTCACCACTGAGCTTCTTAAAAAAAGAAGAAACTATTTACTCATACCAGAAATTGAATGAACTC
The DNA here is from genome assembly GCF_022539315.1 of Serinus canaria. NCBI lineage: Eukaryota > Metazoa > Chordata > Aves > Passeriformes > Fringillidae > Serinus > Serinus canaria. The sequence goes on along the minus strand of NC_066317.1, from coordinate 58,759,067 downwards.
AGAGATCAAGGATAATCTTGCTGATGAGCTACAAATAGAAATAACTGAGAAGAAACTATTTGTTTAACTGAGTTGCATATTCTGCATGCTGAGATAGGCAGTAGTGCTGATGAGATACTGGATATTGGAAAATACTCATTTGGGTCAGAGTCAACTATGCAAGTAAATCTGGCCCAGGGAAAAGATGTGGGTGAGGAAATTAAACTCCAGTATTCCATGTTTTTTAAGAGAAAAAAAAAAACCCTATACTCTTTCTGAGGGTAGCTGAGCAAAAACCTCGCAGCAAATTCTCTCAGCAATTTTCCCCTTCACAAAATAGTTATTTGGGATGGGGTTTTGTTGTGGTTTTAGTTTGTTTGTTTGTGCTTGTTGGTGTTTTTGTTGCTGTTGTTGACTTTCATTGTTTATTTTTTGGGGGGTTTTATTGTTTTATTTGCTTTGTTGGTGATTTTGGTTTGGTTGGGTTTTGGGGGGGGTGGTAGGGTTTTTTTGGTGGTGATTTTTTGCTTGGTTGGTTGGGTTTTTTGTTTTTTTAAATTTGATAAAGTGTTTTGGTGAAGCCTGGATCCAGCCTTTTCTTTCCTAAGTCATCCTTGGCAGCAGCTGTGTTGCTGACTTGTAATGCTGGGAGACCATTTATGCTGTTCAGAAAACTGCTGTTCTGGCAGAGCAGCTACATTTTAGCAGCTTGCCAAACATGACTGTGATAGAAGGATAATATTTCACTCCTACCTTCAGCTATTCTTTACAGCAATGAGGTGGTGGTGAAGAGTCTGTTTCTTCTCCAGCAAGACTCCCAGTCAGTAGGATCCTTTCTTGGACAGGCACCAGGTTTAGATCGATGATCTTGCTGCTGGGGGCCCTCTCAAAGGGCTTCCTGTCTCCCTCTTCACTGACTTGTCCAGGCAACTCTTCCTGAAATTAGGATCCAGCAGTCTTAAAATTCCCACAACCAGGACTCCCAACTTTTCTTTCCTCTCCAAGGATCTACTACTTTAACATTAGGAGCACATGTTATTACTAACCCAACTGTTCTTTATGAAGGCAAAGAAGTGCAGAACAAGACAGTAATATACAGCCCTGTTCTCCTGTTTCTCCTAAGTGTTGTGGTGCATTTAACCACAGAATTCTCTGCAACATACAGAGTATGTCCTTTTCTCCAAAACCAGTTTTCCCACCTTAAAATGAATCTTCCTGGTGTACTACAATGACAGGGGACTGCAGTACTTCATCAGATACATTTTTGTTTTAGTTATTACCTTATTAAAATCTGAATTTAAAAATGTGGGGGTGGCATAACTTTCAAAACAACCAGTTCTTCATTCAAGGGTACCTCCATTTTACAGGACAATTAACATATAAAACAACATATGTTCAGCTCCAGGCCTGTATCCCAGCATCTGGATTTCTCAGCTCCGTCTGGCATCTAATAAAAGAACAAAGGCACATAAATTCAACCTAGAAAGCAGAATAACTTTTATACTTTTATCACAGCCATATAGAGATGCATTCCTTTGCTTGGGACTATGAATATGTAAATACATGGGTCTTCCCAAGCAGCCATCACAAGCACTACTGACAAATTGTGAGTAACAGAATAATAGAATGGCTTGTTTTGGAAGCAACTTTAAAAATCATCTCCTTACAACCACACTGTCATGGATGGGGACACTTTTCACCAGACCAGGTTACTTGTTGAGAGCACAGTCCAACCCAGCCTTCAACACCTCTGCAGATGGGGCATTCACAAATCCTAGAGGCAACCTGTTCCAGTGCCTTACCAAATTCACAGGAAAAAATTACATCCTAATATCTAGACTAAACCTACTCTTTTTCAGTTTGAAGCCATTCCCCCTTGCTGTGTCACTACCTGTCCTTGTAAAAAGTTCCTCTCTATATTTCTTGTAGGCTTCCTTCAGGTACTGGAAGGCTGCAATTAGACCACCCTGATGTTCTCTGTTCTCCAGGCAGAACAATCCCAATTCTGTTAGCCTTTCCTCAGAGGAGAGCTGCTCCATCCCTTCAATCCACTTGATGGCCTCCCCTGGACTCACTGCAGCAGGTCCATGTCCTTCCTGTGCTGGGGAAGTTTGTGTTTTGGAAGGATTTCTCTCTATCTGCAGCCTATGTATTCCCACAGTTCAGGGAAGAGGATTAGGGCCTATGACACTTTGAGAGCCCCGTGCTTTTCCTTACACATATTTCTGTTGTTTGAGATGCTCACCAGGTTGTTTTCCTTCTGGAATGAAAAGAGCCAGGGGTGTTTGTTTTTGTTACCCTCATTCCCTTTTTCCCTGCTCTGGGCAGGAAAGCTCTTGCAGCTCTGCCTCATAGGCTGGCAGGAAATTTAAGACGGCAGTAAGCTGCTGCTCGGACCACCCCCAGACTTTTCTTCCTGTTCATGCAGGAGACTATTTAATTGAGGGCTGATTTGTCCAGCTTATTCATTGATGCTCAGCAGTACCTACCTAACCAGTGGGAGTGATTTTTTCCCTCCTCTTTTGGACAAGCTGCCCACAATGAAGATGCTGCTGCTGCTGATTGCTCTGCTCTCTGCTGCTCTGCTAGCCAGCGCAGCCCCCCCGACTTGCTACTCGAGGGTGCTGTCTCTGAGCAAGGAAATCACAGAGTCCTTTAAGGAGCTGCAGACCTCCAAAACTGTGGTGAGTCCACCTAAAAACTGCTCCTGCACAGACACTGCAGGCTGCCACTTCTGAGAGAGATCTCTCTCAAAACAAAATCGTAAGGAGCTTTTCCTCCTTCCCGCAGGACTCGTGCGTGGGGACGCTGCCCAGGCTGTACTTGGACATCCACGTAAGTTTGCACACTTCTTTCTTACTGTTGTGCAGGAAAAGCAGTCAATGAAAAGTGAGAATAACTCTCAATATTATACCCCAGAGGAGTGATTTAAAAGGATTTTTAAAAGTTTAATTAACTAGATAGATGAGTGACAAAAAAAAAAAAAAACAACCATTCCTGTTTGAACCTCATTAAAATCCCAATGGACTTTCTGAGATTTTACTGGATTAAAAATTTTAAAATTAGGAAATCAATGGTTTTTAAGTTATTACCATATATACACAATTAATTTACTGTGACAGAGCCTTTTCAGAAGTTAAATAAGTGCAACAAAACTTTGAATAATAGTGTAATAGCAGAAATGTAGAATTAACTTTCTTCACTCAATAAGTTTACATCATTTAATATCCTGAGTGGTTTTTGGCATCTAGCTTTAATAAAAAGCAATGCAGGAATAACTTGCTGGCTTTTTCTCTTTTAAAGAGCTACTTGTTGAACACAGAAAGAAACAGTGTGCCTGAGGATATGGAAGTGTGATACTGAGGGGAATAAAAGCATGAGTTGTCTCCCAGCTAAGAAAAATAACTTGCACATACAGTTAGTGTCCTAGTGTTCTGCAGCAGGGTGTTTGATAAATTTTTCTCCTTTTTCCAGTGTTCAATAGAGTAGATTAAAATAGAAAATATCAGACAAAACAAATTTCTGATACATTTTTCCATAAGCAACTACACCGAGTCTTGTAATTCAGGACTCTCTAGATCCCAGTTCCAGAGCTGCCTGTGTCTCACATCATGGCAAAGACCATGGAATGTGATTCCAGTGCCTCAGTTTCCCTGACTTTAAAGCAAAAGCTGGGATATTTATTTACCTGCTTCACAAGGACATTGTGAAATTCATGTTGTCTGTGTTTTATCTTTATTTTAAGTCTGATGTAAAAATTACTTTGAAAAAACCAGGACTGGTCATGGTTTCTCCTATTGTACAGGAATAGAGGAATCAAGTCTGTGAGATCTTGATAATCTCTTCATCTGCTAAATCATGTGCTCTCTAAAAAGGGAGAGAGTGCACCTATTCTGTAGAATACTCCACCTACTATGGGAGCAGATTTGACTGTATTGGAGCTTCTGCCTCCTAAAGCATGTGAGAAATTAGCTGGCAGACTAAGACTATATATATGCAATTTTCCAAGCACTTATATGGACCCAACATCTTTGTTATAAAATACTGATGAATAATTTGCCTGACTAAAAGTTGCATAGATTACACGTATATAGAGGTAGGAATTCAAGGTTCCCACATAGCAGTAAGAATTTTGAAAGTGGTGGACTTAACATAAATCTGTGTTTGTGCAGGGTTACACAGACCTCTTTTGCATGCTTTGCAGAATTACTGTGTGTTGGCAAAGCTCCGTGACTTTGTGGCCTACCCAGGGTGTGACAGAGTGCTTGAGGTGAATGAGCTGAAGGAAAAAGCCCGGAGCCTGTACACCATCCTGATCTCCTACTGCAGAAGGGTAGGTCAAGATGCATCAACAGGGACAGAGTCCCTGCTTTTAGCCCTGCCTGTCTCCACTGTCCCCTGACCACCAAAACTCCAGCCCAAGCTTCTATCTTCTGCCTTCCTCCTTATAAATCTTACCTTTCTTTTATTCTTTTTTTTTTTTTTTTTTTTGTTTCTCCAGGACCTGGTGTTCCTCACTGATGACTGTAATGCTCTAGAAATTCCTATTTCACCTCCCATTGAACACTCCATCACTGAGAGCTAAAAGACAGTTAACCCAAAAGTTATACCTGGGAAAGTTTCAAGGAGACCAAAAGTCAAAATATGTATATACAATCTATAACATTAACAACTAAGATATTTTTCAAGCACACTAGCAATATAATCTCAGACCTACCCATTTTTCTCTGCCTTGGCAGGAAATGAATTGCATGCCTTGCATACCTACTGAGCTGCTAGGGAATCTACCATTAGGGAGCAGTTTTCGTTTGGCAAGGTAAAATATTTCAGCTTAGCCAAATGTATAAAGTATGTTTTGTTTAAACATCAGAAACTGGATTTTTTTATTTTTACTCTTTTATGAATACTAGACTCATATATATATTCTCTCTTGACTTAGCTGTTTTTCTTGTATTAGATGGGCATGGAAGGGACCATATTTTTTTTCTTAGAATGTTTGATAGAAGAAGAGTGATGCTGTACTGACAGATTTCTCTCCTGTATGGCTCATATATATATATATATCTTGATAGTTTTTGATGTCAGATTCGTGAGAATAGAGGTGAAAGAAACATGTCTCTGTGGAAAACTAAATAAAAACAATCTTCTAATCCAAGATGCTTGTGTTGCAATATGTCTTTCAAGATCAAGCTGAAAGGTGTCACTCTTATAAACTTACTTTTCACAGTCACTTGCAAGTTGTTTTTCCCAGCATAACCTTTGTTTCCACAGCAATGCAAACTTTGTTGTGTCTGCATGCTTTGACAATGTGTAAGTTTCTACTAGGAGAATTTTTCTATGCTAGGAACAATTTGTTTGATGAAATTAGTGATTTGTTTTTAATAGTATTTCTGGGTTGTGAGATATTCTGAGCCAGAGGCTCAGAAAGCCTATTAAAATTTCAGACAGTTTTTTGAGACATAACCCATATAGTTGAGCCAGCAGGATTAATAAAACTTCCAGACAGTAATTCCAAAGTCATGGGTGTCTTCAGAATGTGCAGCACATGAGACCTCCACAACCAACAGCTCTTTGGTGTCAAGAATAGAAAATATCTTCCCCATATTCTTGGAAGTAGCTGCTGTTACCTCAGAGAAACCCTTCCTTCCCCCAGAGCAAGTAATTCCTCTGTCTCCAGAATAGTATTTACTGACCATTCATCTACAGCACTGCCAGCTCCGGTGACTTGGTCAGTGGTCTCACCACATTTTATAAAAGCCCTATCTTCCATAACTGGGTGTTTGCACAACAATCACAGCTCCTCTACTCAACATCCTGATGGTACAAATCAACATGTTTGACAACTGTTACATAAATAAGTGAATAATAAGATTAATCCAAAGCAAAAAGAGTGTTGGAAAGGGTTTTTTCTTCATTATGGAATCACCTTGTTTTGTTGAAACTACTAGTACAATTTTAGCAATAGAAAATTTGACTGTGCCTTGGAGTCATAGAATAAGGTAGAAAATCTAACCCCAGGAGAGGCACATGGGGAAGAAGTAAATGAGGGCTTTTCTTTCCAGTTTGTTTCAATTCTAAGTAAGTGTACATTCAAGGAAAGTGCCTATCAGACTTTGCAATTCCCTCTTGAAGATTGAGTCCTCACGGGCAAACCCTACTAATCCTTTACATGAGCCATTCTGCCCACAGTGGTTCCACTCCAGTGTCTCTACAAGCATCTGGCAGAGGCAGTAACGACTCAGCAAGCCAACAGCCTCTGTACAACACCCAACACACTCTAGAGATACCAATACCAATTTTTCTGCATGACCTGGACATGCCCAGGGTAAACTCCTTCCACAACAGCCATATTCTGCAATAAGGGCATGCTGGCAGGTAGCCTGGTACCCACAGGAGTGTGTAAACACTGGCAGGTCCCTGGATCAAGAAGAAATACAGGTAGAGTTGAACCATTTGCTATCAGACTCCACATTCAAATTTTTGCTCCCTCTAACCAGGGAGTAAGATCCCTCCTGGGGAAGCAAGCAGTGCTGGGATAACATGAAGTTCTATCCACTTCCATAAAAGTACCAAAATCACATCACAGCTTCTGTTTTTTGTAACTTTATACAAAGCCAGCCATGGATGAGCCGTGCAAGGAAGTGTGGTACAGTCACCACAGGCCATGGTGCTTACAGAGCTCACCCAGGGATGGACAGTACACATGCCTGGAAACTGGCAGCAGAAGCTGTTAATTTTTGGCTCTTTTTTCCACCCCCAGATGTCACAGCTTTTAAACACTGGCCTGTTGTAAGGCTTGTATTGTCACTTGGCTAGCAAACTGCAGAGGAGGATGTGTTTCCTCTCCTGCAGGAGCTCATACCACAGTGCCCAGAACCAGACCTTGGGTAAACGTGCTGGTAACTGTGGCATTTCTGCCCCTGCTGCTTTCCTGTCCCAGGGACATGCACTCTCTGAAATGGAGTATTTCATGAGGATTTTCTCATGGATCTTCTCAAAACTCCTCTTCCTCTTTATTGAGGCTAGTAAGCCTTCCTAAACATTTTTGATGAATGTGTGATCCCACCTCCAGATTTCTCCCATGATGTTCCCATTCCTGCAACCATCTTCCAAATATATTTTTGCCTGTTTCAGGCTGATTAGTTCTGTGAAGAAAATGAAACCTAATTTATTTAGTACTAAATATCTTGCAAGAAGTCTTTTGAATTGGAAACAGAATAGAAATCATTGCTTTTCCACTGTTTTTGTTAGTGACTTTAGCTTTTTCATGACTGACAGGGACATGCTCTGCAGTGCACTCAGCACGGCTGCTTACCAACAGCTCTGTTCTGCACTGGTACATCCTAGTTCTGCAGATGCTGCAAAAAGCAAGTTGGTGCTTTGGGGACTGTACATACTTGAATGGACTTTAAAAGCCCATCCCCATTTGCAGATGTTGTATATTTTATTCCCAGAATCAGGTTTTTCTGGTCGTTGGTGGTCTTTTACAAGTATATTCCCTGTGGCTTATGCTGTGACTCTCTACGTCTCATATGACATTTTTAATGGAAAGTGTGCTGAGAGCAAAGCTCTGTTCTTTCAGTTCACAGTAACCTCCTGTCATTCAGAATGTCTTAATAAGGTTTGTGATTAGACAAAACCTTTTTATGAACAATGTATTTTTACAGGTTTTCACAGTCCAGGGGCAAAAAAAACCCCACTGATAAAGAGATGTAATACTCTTGTAATTTGGCAAGAAAACATCCAACCCTTCCTTTCAGTAAAACATTCAGTTCACCAACTTTTTAAGTCACCAGGTATATAAGGAGCAGTGGAGCCATTCATGCAGCTGAGCATTTATTCCTGCAACACAGCAGTCCAGACTCATTAGGGCTCTGGCCAACAAGAGAGACTGTGGAGGGATTAAGGAGGACATATTTGTTGGAATGTGCCAACTGGCAGCTTGCCTAGTTATTGCAAAATATTACTATAAGCACATCATTAAGAAACTGCACTCAGTTTGAACAGTGATTAGGGAAGAAGTGTAGAAAGACAAATCCTCTGTTCTGTTTTTTTTCCTGTTGAAGGAGGTTTGTTGGAAGGAGCACTTAATCCTAGGAATAGGTTTTGTTTTGGAGACTTCTCTGGCTCTGCAAGAAGCCTCACAAAAGACCTGCCCTAGGATTACTAAACTCTCCCTTATATTATATGGAATCCTGAGATCCTGGGTACTGTCTTTGCAAAGCTATTAAAAATATCAATTTCCAATTTTGCAAAAAATTCATAGATCAATTTTACAGGAACCAACTCCTTTCCCTTCTCTTTTTTTTTTCCCAGTCAAATTGGCTTTCCTTTTCTTGGCTTTCCACTCTGGTCACTTCACTCCTCATACATTGAGTTTTGTGAAATCAGGAAGGATGGCAGACTTCAAACAAATAATTAGGTCATTCAGGGTAATGAAGTTCCATGATGATGATAGAATGTGATTTGCTAGTAATTAAAGTAGTACAAATATTATGAGGCTTTTGTTTTGTTTGTTTTTTGGGGTTTTTTGTCAGGGTTTCATTTGTTCTGAGAAGGGAAAGCTTTAATGCTGCATTGGGGAAGAATCTGATCTTTTAGGCTGTACACTTTGAGCAGAGCTTTGTCCAAACACCACATTTGGAAGTGCCCATTTGTCCATTGCACCATTTCCAATGCTTGAGGTGTTTTCAGGTTGCCTTAATATGATTCTGACCTAGATTTTCAAAAAATTTGCTACAATGCTAAAGTCTGGTAAATAGTGTTACCTTAGAAACATTTAACCACCGTACTTGGACCACTACTTTTATCCACATTTAAATCTTCTAATTTTTGGAGTGTATGGCAGTGCAAGTGAAAATTACAATGGACAAGCTCCAGCAACTTTTTTTGTGCAATCTTTGGGGTTCACAAATTTCTTTTGCTATGGCCAGGAACCCTGTGCCAAACAGAGTAAATAAACCTGTCTGCAAGGGAGACAATGTCCAGAGAAGGGTCATGATCTTATTATCAAGGGATATTTCATAGTCAAAGTTTCCTCAGGGAGGGGTGGATGTTTTCTTGCCAAATTACAGGTGTATTATATCTCTTTATCAGTGGTTTTTTGTTTTTTTTTTTTGCCCCTGGACTGTGAAAACTGGAAAAATGTATATCCTGAGATTAATAATACAGCAATGAAAAGAAAACCTATCAAAATATTTATTTTTCTAATACAAATAACTATATAGATATATAGCCTGAAATCTTGTGTCATATTTTCAGTCTGTAAAGAGGATGTGTTCAGACAAAAAAGAGGATTTTGAAGCCAAACAGATGTGGGGGAAAGAAAAATTTCTCCAAGGATGTTTGCCAATATTTTGGAATTTATTGGCATTACTTCATTAATATTCAAATCTTACAGAAGGAAAAACCAAAGCCATAGAACAAGAAAGAAACTCAAGATCTCCAACTGCATCCCTTCAGCCCAAGACTAGCCTGGCTATCACAGATCTTTTCTGGTAGCAGCTGGCCTGAAACACTTTATGAAACAGTTGATCAAGAAAGCCCACAGAAGTTCAAATCATTCCATTCTAGACCCTAATTTTCTAAAAAAAGTTTTACCAGAAACCAAATTTACTCTCAAAATTTAAACCCTTTGCTTTCAGATTTATTCATCACAGAAATGGGCATTGGATTTTTATTTCTTGTCTTTGCAACATATGTTAATTGAAAGACTTCCATCTCTCTCTCCCGGTTCTCCCTATTCCCTACACAAATAAAATCCTTTCAATTTTTCTTCATTGATCAGAGGTCTAGAAAATATTTCTTGTTGCCTTTCTTTTATCTCTATTCACTTGTTTCCTGTCTTTTTTGGAGCACAGTGCCTGACATTAAATATAGACATCCAGCTGAGGCTTTATCAATGTCAAGTAGTGTAGAAAGAAAGATTTATTGGTATTGCCATGAAAACAGTATATTACAAAGGAAAAATTATCTCCAAGTATTTGGAGACAATTTTTCACTTTTTTATTTAAATTTTAAAATTAATATATAAAATTAGAGTACAAGTTGTCTTCACTGCTCCATAAAAAAGAAAATGCTTGGGGGAAAACAGACAAACAAAAGCAATGGATAATGAAATACAATGGCTGCTCCTTTTGCTGTCCTGTCCTAACTAGTAAACACTTGCCTTCCTAATCAGAGTGGCCGCAGTCAAGCTGCTCCTTGGTAATGGTCTCTGGTCCACACTATCCCTTAGAACACATCCAAAACTTGTTTAGAAGAGTGACATCTGCCCCAGGTCAAAACTGTGCCCAGAACTGTTATAACAATTTCCAAGTAGCCAAGCATACTTCAATACCTGGAATATTCCTAACACTGAGCAAATAAATAACTGATTTTGGAGCACGGTGTTACAGTTGTTCTCCTGGGAAGAGCTGTGCTTTTCAAATTGTTAATGCATTTCATATTATTATTGAATTCAAATATAAACCCTGAAGTAGTGAAGGCAACAGACTTCAGATCTTCCCAGTCTCCTGATGACTTTGTCATTGGATAAGTACCAGATAAATGAGTTAGAAAGGTGTTACTCCTACTGAGAGATAAAGGGAAGCAAGAATGTCATTTTTAGCAAACCAAGGTCAGACAGAACACTAATGACTTAGAAAGAAAAAAAATGTTATTTGAACATCACAACCTATTCTGTTTGTTTGTTTTTCACTGTTTAATATAGAAGGATCTTTTTCTGCAGTTGCAGAATTAAAACTTTTTTTTCCCACTGTGAGTTCTCGGAGGTCCATAAGGGCTTGGCTGTTCCTGTCTTCTTATGACAGCTAGACAGTCAGGAGATGTGGGCTTGGAAAGCATGTTGTTTATCAAAAATTTTTCCTTGATCAGGACACAGAGGCCAGGTCAAGGAAGAACAGACATACACTCAGGATGTTCTATAGCCTCCCTCTTCTACTGAAGAGGTCACTAGCCACTCATCCGGGAATTTTTTGCATTTGATGCCCTGAAGCAGAACAATCTGTCTCTTAGTTATTGTGAAATATATTGCTTGCCTTAGTGTCCTCCTCTGAAATTTTAATAACCAACCACAACTGATTTTTTAAATAATTTTTTGCAAACTCAGTCCTTGACTAAAACATGTCCTGAGTACCTTTTGTCAAGCCTTTACACTCAACAGATTGTACAGCCTGACCCATATCCAGCTGGTGCAGTTCAGAGCTGGGGAAGTCATACCTTTCTTTACTTCCTTCTTTTATTCCCTTCAACCACTACTGTCTTGTTTCCATTGTGTGTGTCATGATGAAGTCCTAGGAGTCCATCCTAGCCCTAGAGCACCTAGCTCTACGTTCTGAGCTTCCCCAAGCTTGTACAGGAGAAAGTCTGTGGCCAAATTACTTGGAGCATGGGGTGCATACATCATCCCTGAAATATTCTTCATCAAAGGTAAAAGATGTCATGAAGTGATGCAAGAGAAAAAAAGGATGATAGAGCATCAGTGCTTGCAGCACAAGGACAGCTGGACAAACTTCTACCATGGCCACATGGAGCACACAGAAGGTCAGAGCCACATCTTCCCCCTCTCCCACACCCAACTCACTGCTCAGCACTTGTGAGAACAAATGGGCTTATCCAACTGCCTGAGATAAACTTGACATAAACCTTGTCATTTTGCCATGACTTTCAGAGTCAAAAATTTTCAGCTGATCCTAAAGGACATTTGGTCATTTTGGCCAAACAGAGATGGGGGTGAGAATGAAGAAAAACTAGGAAAGAATATCCTGCCTCCCTGGTTTTTTCAAAGAAAGATACTTAAATTTCCACAAAACCGTCAGTGCAAATTCATCAATCTTGCTCCAGTCTCCAGTAATAGCATTTTATCACTTATGTCCTCATAAAGCAGGCTTATGCAGAAGAGAAATTATGCAAATAAAATCATTTCTAATCATCACTGTCTTCAAAGGAGGACAACAAAAAGTTGCTTTCAAAAAAATCTATTGATAAGGATAATTATACTATTAGGCTTCCTCAGTCATCTCTTCATTCACACAGTAATTGCTTTCAACTTAGAATTTTTTATCAGTATGGCATAAAAATCTGGATAGAGGTGTAGACAGGTGAAGAAAAGATCATGAAGTGTTTTATTTCCATTAATTACACTTCATAATACCTCTGACAACTCAGGAAGAGATTATTAAGTTCAGGCATTGAGGCCTCTAAACAGACAGCTTATTTTGTTATTTAAATGTGGTTTTGAGAATGTGTGTATGAACACTGTAGCACAAACAGCTAGCCTAGAATCAGACAGCAAATTGAAGACAGTGACAAAAATAAACCAAATGCCTTTTGAGCTTTCTCCTTCAGCACTCTGAGTAGTAACTCCAGCACATCCTCACACCATCTGGGTGTGGCTCACAACCAGTATTTTACATGGCAATCAAATAAATTGCTATTTTACTGTTCTTGGCAAGCTTTTGACCAAAGCTAGGTTTGTGGTCCAAATTTAAAATGTATTATTACACGTGCCAGAACCAGTTTGAAGGAATATTTCCTCCGTGTTAAAACTATTGTCAAGCCAAAGAAAGCTCAACTTATTCTCTGTAATACTCTTACAGTGACTTGCATGGGACTCATGATACTGAAAAACAAAGACCTGATGGTCACAGCAAAATGTACTTTACAAATTGCCTTCTGGAAAGAACAAAATCCAGAATTCAGCAGAAAACAATAACTTCAGAACAGCTGTGGATTCCTTAAAAAATGTTGAAATCCTGAAGAACAATAACAAGCTGTTTAATTGGATCACTAAAAGCACAGTAATTCATTATTAATGTCTTGAAAAGCCAATTCTGCAGCCCCTACCACTGAGACCAAATGATGTGTCTCCATACACATGGCATGTTTGGAGTCAGACATCAAGATAGGACCCACACCTCCTCTCTTTTACCTGGGCAATCAAATGCAATTTCATACAATGCCACTGTACAGCTGGGGAAAGTCAAGAGTCCAGTCAGGATCGGGATTGACAAATCTTATTAAAAAATGAGGGAAATGAATCAACACATACAAGAGGTATTAACTATGTTACTGTAAGTTAGCACTAGTGTTTTAAGTGTGATTTGTACTGACTGTAATGATATGTTATTGAGAATTTAGGGTAGAGGCCAGATCAAGTAATGGATCCTAGTAAACAGGAAGCTCTAGCAGGCAGCAATATATCCTTTTATGCAACTGTGCAAACTAATCAATACCAGGATCTTACACAAAGATGCAGTGCAGTTATGGGGATATTCTGCCATACTGCAGTTGCTGTGGGACCTAAAAGAAGACCTCCCCAGGAGGGGATGTACTCACAAACATCCTGTCCTTTCTCCGTCACACAAACCCTTGCATGAGTTGGCAGTATCTAAAATCTATGCAATGAGCACAAAGGGTCTGCACTGATCACAGATTTGTTAAAAAAATCTTTATAGCTTTCTATTACTGCTTCTTGAAGCAAGTAAATCTGTTAAGTTGTAAGTAACCCTTGTTCATTGCCTGTTCAATCTGGAAAATGGATGCTGTGTCTCAGTATCTGAGTCACTGAGCTGGACTCAAAGGAAAAAAACACAGCAGAAACACTCCCATCAACTTTTGAAACTGAGTGCTACATAAGTTTTAACAGCACATTTGCAGTGGAAACAGTGAGGTTGGCAATAATAACTCACACCTTTCAACTTTGTTTTTTTCCTTAGTTTGAGCTCACCCTTAAAAGACAGTATGCTGGTCGGTTCTAACAGGTTTTACAATCAGGATTTTGGCATTTCACCATTTTTGCTTTTCATCTGTTAATTTATGACTCAATTCACCAAGTCAGATTGCAAAGTCAGATAGCTGCTGCATGGGCTGTTTTTGTCTTCTTCACTCCACTTAGCATCATTGATTTTGAAATCTGCCTCTCTACAGCTGACTCAGGGGTTATTATTAACAATAGCCAGACAGATTCTGACGCTGCTTGATGCTGAAGATAGCTTTGGATAAATTGGAGGAAGATTGTTGTAATACAAGAAATCATGAGGATGAGGTTTGTCTCTGTAAGTCTGGAGTATGGAAAGTTTATTGTCATATTTCATTTCTCTTTGCTGGAAGACACATGAACTCTAGGAGATAAATTTGTCCCAAATGTGCAGAAAACAGTGCATCTCAGAAAAGCTGAGTTCATTTATTCTTTCAGTCAATTCCCATAAATAAAATCCCAAAAATGTGATTTATTAGTATCTTATTATATAATGGAAGTTGCAGACTGTAAATCTATTCCCCTTGAAATTACATTCCCTGTGCTCCACACTTTTCAAAGAGGGTATCTTCACCCATGCTAAAGCAAGAGCACCTAAAAGCCTGCATAGGGGACCAAGGAGAACCTGTCAAAACTCAAATATAAAAATAAAGCTCACATGAGGTGACATTGGGGTCAGAAGACTGAGGAGGAATATAGAGGCACTGTCTGAGCAATCTGAGACAGGATTGGGAAAGACAAAGCTCACCCTGAATCTGGCAAGGGATTATAAGGGGTCCTACAGTCCATGGACCTACATTCTACAGCAGCATGGAGTCACCCATGGAAGAGCAGGAGGCAAAGCTAGAGGCAAAGGTGCTCACTGCCTTTTTCATCTTCATTTTTACTGATAAGATCAGACTTCAGAAATCTCAGGCCTCAGAGACTATTAGGAGCATCTGAATCAAAGAAGACTTGCTCTGGGGGGACAAGAGTTATGTGAGGAATATTTAGATGATCTGGACCTACCTAAGTCTGTGCAGCATGATGGGTTTCACTTGTGAGTGCTGAGGGTTAGTGTCATTGAAAGGTGACCTCAATTATCTTTGAAAAATAATGGTGTTTGTGGGAGGTTTCCAAGGACCAGAAGTAAGCAAAGGTTGTATTTTTGAATAGGTGAAAAGAATTTGTGGAATTGCAGGTTGTTGATGTAACCTCCATCCCTGAGCAAGTGCTCCTGAAAACTATTTCCAAACATGTAATGGGAAAGTAGGTGATATGGTTGGTTGGGATTTATGAGGGGGAAAATCAAGTTTAACCAGCCTGACAGACTTCTACAACCAGCTGATGAGAACAGTGGGTGAGAGGAAAACAGAGGGTTCTGTTTACCTCAACCTCAAAAAGGCTTTACCATAATACCATCAAAAACAAACTGGCATACAGCCTGGAAAAATAATCAGTAAGATGGATTGAAAAGTGGATAAATTGCCAGGCTTAAAGGGCTATTATTAGCAGAATGAAGTCCAGTTAGAGGCTGGCCACTAGTGACATACCTCAAGGTTTGATGCTGGGGCCAACAGTTTTGGTCTGTTGTACAAGGTCCACACCAGGAGAGGAGCAACCCCAGACACAAGAGTGCAGACCAAGAGTTCAGGAAGAAGCTTTGTAGAAAAAGACCTGGAAATGCTGATGGACACCAAATTAAACACACGCCAACAATTCCCAGCTGTGGCTGCAATGCAAAGAGTGTTGCCAACAGCTTGATGGAAGTGATCCTTCTACTCTGCTTCCCCCACTCACTCCTACTGTGAGGGTGGTCAGACACTGGGACAGGCTGACCAGAGAGACTGAAGACTTTCCATCCTTATGGATATTTGAAGTGCAATTGGGCAGGGTCCTCAGAAACCTGTTCTAGCTGATTCTGCTTTGAGCATGTGGGGTGAATTAGACTTTCCCCAAGTCTGCACCTTTCTGTGATTTAGCAATGACATCCATGTGTTTTTGCAGGCTCATGCTCCTGATGAGCATCTCGAAGGAATATAGGTTAGTGCAGCTTAACCAAAGCTATCTCAAAGGTTTATTCTGTTCTCAGCAGAAAAAGGACTCCATTAAAAGGTAGTTTATTTGAGAGACTCCACCAGTGCAGCTTTTCTTCTTAAAACCTTTTCCTCCAACCTAATAGTTTCTCTGGCAGGAGGACTAAATATAGACTTGGTCAGAAGAACAGTTGCAGCAGTCCAATCTATTTAAACAGCTCATGTGGGATTTTCCATTCACAAGAGCTCTTTGATAATTTTTACACTTGCAAATAGCTTTCTGTTAAGTCCAGCTTGGAACAGCAGAAACAGTTGCTTCTGTCATAGAAGAGAGGAGGATGAGGAGATCTGAATGTTGTCTTTATTTGGAGGATAGACATCTTCCTTGAGAATGGAAAACAAACTGAAAAACTCACAATTACTCTTCAAGAGCACATAGGTGAGTAGCACTTGACAGGGCTCATTCCATGAATTGCTGCCTTCCCATGCTCAATCTCTTCCCTCTCCCTTCTGTTCTGTGACCATATACTCCGTGTTAGAAACATTCCTCTAGGGAGGACACACTATTTCCTTTTCTCTCCTTTTTTAATTAAATTCCTAATCAAGTCTCAACAAAGAAGAGATTTAAGATATCAAAGGCAGAACCATCACCACCTCTTGACAGCACAGGATGATGTGAAGAGATGTGAAAAACCTTCTGATGGCCCTAAAGCTGACACTATCTTTCCCTCAATAAAAGGAACAGGGTGTTGATATGGTTCCATAGTGAACACAAGGGCTGGATGACCCACCAAAAAAAACTTGTCACCAATTATCACCTGTCATTACCTTGTTTTATGACTGGGGGGGGGTCAGCACAACAAATTAGATAGATAGTTATTAATTAAATCTATATTTAAATGTTATGCTTATTTGGAATGGATTTTAAAACACAGTATAGAATGAGCTTCTAACTGGATATTACTGGAAGAGTTTTGTAAGAAAATGTGTTCTCAGGCAATGTACCAAAGTAAGGGGGGCTTATTTTACATAATCCCCTTATTAAAACTAATGGTTTATGCTGTTCCTGTAAGAGAATAACAACAGCAAGGTTATATAAGATGTTCTCCTGAATTATATGAATCTTTTTGTATCTAGGGAAATCAAAGTCTCTTTTCTCCAAGTACATAAATGTTGAGATCATCCAGGGAGCTATTAATAAGTCAACCTTTGTGAATTCTAGAAGTACCTTGTAGACCAATAAATTGAAGGAATTGTGCAACTGAACCATACTTTGCAGATATGTGGGCATGAAAAACATAATTTTAGGAATCCCTTTGAATTCAAGAGATTATTCTGAAGAGAAAAGTTACCCAGTACCCCAACACTAAACTTTCCAAAGGTTAAACACACAAATACCTTGAACAAGATTGGACACAAGCATCTCAATAGTTGTATCACAGTAATAGAAGCTGTCAGGAAAGTGTGGATAAAATTGTTATCCTCTGTAAAAGACCACAAAAAGCTTAAAAAGACTTAGACACTATTATGTGTCCTACCATTGAGTAAAAAAAGTGTAGGCAAGAAATAAGGCATTTGCACAACTGTTACTAAATCAAACAGTTTCTGCAATCACCAACAGAGATGAGTCCTGCTGTGCCTATCAAATTTACTTATGGTCTAAATAACATATCTAGAAAAAAGCTAACAGATGTATTTTCTTCAATTTCAGAGATTTCTGAGACAGCTTTGATTTCTGAAAAGTACAAATTCTAGCTTTGTGTGGTCACATCCAGAAGAACAGGGTAATTCAATGCTGTTAAAGAACAAGGGTAACAGCTTTTGCTCCCTCTTCAACTTTCCCCCACTCAAGAAACTTGTTTCATTTAATTGATGCTGATAAATGCCCAACTTCTGTAAGGAACACATGTACGTACTTACGTATATGTGCATTTTTAATTTTTTTTTTTTCTCCTCCAAAACCATAAACACAACATCCAATCACCTCAATGAGCCAGGATCTCACAGAAGTTTTTTTTCTGAGGTAGACACCGCAGAAGAAAATAAAGCCTTATTACAGCAGAGAAAACAGAAAACTAATGTGCTTTATTCAGCATCACGGAAGGCAAGACCTGCACAGCCCAATGAAAAGTCACAGCCAGGGGGCAAACCCACCTTGTTTACCTCATTTCAGAGCTGTCCTTCTGTGGTCATCATGTTTATACCCACAAAACTTGGTGTTCCTCCTTGCTATGAGTCTGGTATTCAGTGTTCAAACCTCCCCGATAAGACCAGGTCAAAGTCTAATGAGCCTGGCAATATCATGGCTTAGATGGAAAGAATTACAAACTCCATTAAGACAAAGCAAAACAAAACAAAGTAAAATGAAGCAAAACAAAGCAAGCAAACCTCAACAACAAAGAAAAAAAAAAGAAAAAAAAAAAGAAAAAAATCTATGACCTATAATTCAGCAAATTGATCCATGTAACAATAAGTAACTTGAAGTTCTGTCAAATCTAATTATTAATGATAAACTTTGCAAAATTTGAGTTGTAAGAACTGAACTGAGAACAGTTCACAGAATCCTGTGAACTACATGGGCCCTCTGTTAAACTGTTACTCTTGCCTCCACTAATTGGTTTTGGCTTGAGATAAAGATGAGATTAGTTCTGCTTTGGAGGCAGCACATTAGTGACAAAATAGAGAATCCTACTCTAGCAAAGAGAGCGGTTATTGAATTACTGTAGTTCTGCTGCTTAAAGCTTCATTTTTTTTTTCTTATGCAAAAGTGTGACTTGAAACTATCCCATTCCAATTATTGATCTTGTGAAATCAGACACTCATTAAGGACTTCACTTGCTGCATTTGTGAAACTTTTTGACATACACTGATCTGACAGAAAAAGGAAAATACCTGAAATTTATGGATAGCTTAGAGTGATGAATGCTGGACAAAGTAAAGAAGAGCAGGTTGTGTTAGAAATACCCTTGTGCTGAGCAAAGGATGATAGAGATAAAACTTCAGGTTGAGAAGAGGGAAGACTCTTCTAAAAAAAAAAATTAGGAGAGATAGAAACCAATTCCAACAATCATCTGTCCAATAAGACAGGCTGAAACTCAGAAAACTGACAGGCTTTCATGGAATGGGTCTGCAAATCTTCTCTGCCTGGTAAAGCAGAAGATACTCTTACTGGCATTTATGGGCGTGCATGGACCAGCATTGCCCTCCTCCTGTGCCTGACACTGACTCAGGCCAGCAAGATCTGTGGAGAAATTCTTGTGGACATCAGTCAGATCCTGAATAGCCTTTGAGGACTCAGTCCTTTTAAAACTGGGCAAAAGTGTCCTCCTGCCTCCAAATGCCACCCCATTCCCCCTCCATACCTCTCCACACACTATATCAGCTTTGCTCCCTGTTGCTGTAAAGACTCTTAAAATACTTCCTTACCTCAAGCACCTCCCATGGATGTAGGCAAAACCACATGTTTTACAGTAAGAGACACAAAAATTTCTGTTCTTTTATCACTTAGAATGTGCTGACTCCAGTTCCATAGTCCCATAAAGCATTGTCTTTTGCCTCATGTTTTATGAATGAAATCTTTAAAAAACCCATTCATATAAAAAATGCAACTCTCAACAATATTTCCCTTCCAGGCTTGCTTGGAGCTTATCTTAGATCCAGCCACAAATTCCTGCTTGTTCACAGCCATCAGGGATGGTGGGGAGAAATCCTCCATCTGTTCCCTGACTTTCTAGTCATCCCTTTTCTGCCAAAGGAATTGCTACAGATAGAGAGAACCAAAATTTCCCACTACCCCTGCAGAGAGAAGAGGCAGGATACACATGTTTATAAGTGTTTGGGATGCTTAACTGTCACTCAGGTCTTGTAAGGCCTGAAGCTATTTTATCTCTCCTTCCAAGGACGGAGGGAAGAGCATCCTGTGCAAGCTATCCTGCACCTCCCCATCCCAGCCCCTGTGCTTCTCCTCTTTGCACCATCACCCTGCAGAGCACAGCCCATGCAGGCTGCTGCAGGAGAAACTATGTTCAAGGGACAATGATAACAAATATAGAGGCACTATCCAGCTCTCCAAGAATGTCAGAAGGAGATATGCTGATATTTAGTAGCAATGAAACTGATTAATTTCATTTATCAGCCGGGGTCAGTCCCAAGGAAGAGAATTTGTGCTTGTGATGGATTTTAGTCAAGTGCATCCAACTGATTTTGGTGGGATTTCCCACCAACCATACTTCTGTAGATGTGCAAATGGATGTGTACATGTGCTCTGGATCCAGAGCACACACAAACAACCCTGACACAGCTGAACTCCCACTTCCACCAGCTGCTGAAGGCAGCCAAGGAGCAGCTCCAGCTGTAATACAAGTTGGCAGAGTTTGAGGGTGGAAAGAGTAAAACCACGTGGTGGCTTTGTTCTGTTGTGGCAACACCAGGTAGGCAGGAAGGATGTTGAACAGCTCTCCCTACACCTACATGCCTATTCAACATGTCAGTTGGCAAGATTTCCCTGTCATTTTTCTTATATATTGTCATGATTTAACCCCAACAAGCAACAAAGCCCCACACAGCCACTCGCTCACTTCCCACCACTGGGATGGAGGAGAGAACCAACAGAGTAAAAGAGAGAAAACTGGTGGGTTGAGATAAAAGCAGTTTAATAGGAAAGCAAAAGTTCTGCATGCAAGCAAAGCAAAACAATGAGTTCATTCTCTGATCCCAAGGGCAGGCTGGTGTTCTGCCATGTCCAGGAAGGCAGGGCTCCATCACACGTAACAATGACTTAGGATGACAAGAGTCATCACCCCAAACATCGCCCTTCCCACTTTATCCTCCAGTTTATTGCTGACCATATGATCTGGAATATCCCTGTGTTCAGTGGGGGTCAGCTGTCCTGGCTGTGTCCCTTCCCAGCCCCCTGTGCACCCCCAGCCTCCTCACTGGTGGGTGGGATGATGCACAGGAAAGGCCTTGGCTCTGTGTAAGCACTGCCCAGCAGCAGCTACAACACCCCTGTGTTACCAACACTCTTTCCATCACAAATCCAAAACACAGCCACACACTAGCTGCTGTGAAGAAAATTAATTCTATCCCAGCCAAAATCAGCACACACCACTGTTTTTCTGAAAAGAGCATTCCCCACAGGAAAATCCTGTGCAGACACAAACACATTTTGTAAATCATCCTACAAGTAGGATAATTTACAAAACACCGATATGAGTAAATCAGATCTGGACACAGTCACCCTTGGCAATAGCCACATCCCTTCCTGGCCAATGGAGTTTTAAGAGTGGAGGAATTCTATCTTGGGGCACATTGTCAACACTCCCACCACACCAAATTATGTAACACCATGGATGGCTTTCACAGTGATTTTTATTTGGCATATTATATCAAACACATTAATAATAGTAGATCTCTAAATAAGCTATGCTTCTATTGCTGTTCAGATAGACTTCTGTGGAAACTGGAATTTCTTATTGTTCCCCTTAAATTTTACAATCAGAGAAACATGTAATTATTTACCATACAGCCATGCTGTGTTCAGTTAGTACTTACTTGTATGTAAAACCACAAAAATTATTTTTCTCTTGTCAGTGTAACATTCTTCCTCCAATTTCTGATAAGACATCATAGCACCTGCTTCACAATACCCTAGATTTGTCATTCAGAAATCTGGCCAGCTTATTTTCAGTGCAAGAGAATAGCTTATTATCTTGCTTTAGGGGATTGTGATTCTATTTTTAATTAAAATAGATTTATTTCCTTCTGTTATCACTAGGTTCAGACTGCATTTTCTCAAAATGGATTCAGGCCAGGAAGAAATGTGGAAACATGCAGTGAATCCCATTAAACTTTAAATAGTTGTTTTAGCTGTATTCACAAGTCAGTCTGGTTTTGAGGTTTAACCCAGCTTTTGCAAAGAACACCCAGTTCTTTCTGCACTATACAATTCCTAAGATGGCTTCAGATTATGAAGGGAAAAAAAAGACAAATTCTTCTCCATTCTCAGTCATAAGAGTGTTTATTTTTTCGATTTGATGGCTACATCCTATTGAATTGATCTTTGAAGATGCTCAGAGTTCTGCATTCTCTGTACTTGTCCCACACCTCTTACAGCTTAACTTTTCAATCAATGAAGAAAGTTCTTTGAAATTGCAAGGATTTGAGCATTCCCTGAACTTCTTTGTTCGGAGCAGGATGATAAAGACAGTAGAACAGAACAGAACTTTACTCTGATAAGGACAGTAGCACAGAACAGCACAGCCTTGGAGCAGTAGATAAAGGATGTAACTTGGGCAAAGAGGAGTCATGCAAAATGCAAGCAGGATGCCAGCTCAGCTCTGCCAGGCTGACAAAGCAGAAGTTATGCAAAACAACCATATTGTGCTTACTCAAAAGTTAAGGTCAAGGAACAGCCATGTAAAAAGAGCACCAGACTTTGAAGACAGACCCCAGAGAATGAAATAAGGATTTCCAATAAGGGGTATAACTGTGTAAAATAAAGTAGTTCATAAGCATCAAGTAAGTGGACATAGACATGTAATCAGTCTGTGTGATCAAAACTCTATTTACCTGATGCTTGGGGCACTTAATTAAAGGAAGGATCCTCTGAGTGATCAGCATGCTGCAATAAACAATTCCTGCTTTCTAATACTCAAAACTGTGTTAGAAAGTTTCTATCTGATTTCAGTATCAGGATTCAAGGGAAATCAGTGCTATGCAGACCTTTAGCACCAGGGGAAACCCCTCAGCTCTTCTGTTTGAAATGTATGGAAAGAGGGCACTGTCTTCACAATAATGCAGTTCTCCAATATTTGTGAATGTTGGGACGATATTTAGGCCTTAGTGAAGCAAAAGAGGTCATTTATTCCTGCTCCCTTGGAATTAGGATTTCAGATCTTCAACCAGAAGTATACACCATTGAAAACTTGATATTCTTAAATAAAAAGCTCCAGCCTTTCATTTTCCTTCAAACCCAGTGACTCGTTCCATCTTGTGGCAGCACAGGCAGCCAGACACAAGTGAAGCATCTATTTTTGGCTTTCTCTTGTTTCCTTTCTTTCCCTCAAGGATCTTGGCTGTTTTGCCCCAGCAAAAATATTAGGGTGGGCAATGGGAGTGTTTATGTGGTGACTCTAATAATATTGTCCTCTTTTCTCAATATATCTGCTTGTTAAAGCTTTAGCAGATGAAAATTTCTTTATTCTTCCTTCTGTGGGGGACAAAAGGAGATTAAATGCAGCCACAAAGGATGGATACATCATTTCAAGTGCAAGACTCCCAGCTTCGTGGCAGGATTTAATATCACCTTGATGCTCACGTGGGCAGCTGGCTTTTCAGTTTTGGAAAGCTGAGGTATCTGATCTGTTTGATAAGCAATGCAGGAATGAGGATTTTATAGATGGGATAGAGGAAAGTACTGTTCAAGTCCACACTGCCCCACTTTGTTAAGTGTGGCAAATCACACTCCTAAAATCCTCCTCAGAGGTGCAAGGTAACCATCCCAGAGAAGCTGCTTCCTTACCCAGAGGAAGCACAGACTGATTCACAGCCTCACAGCTGAGAAAAGCTTCCCAGAAGTCTTTATATAATCCCACAGGAATGCACTGCACTCTCTCCACTCTGAGACCTTAAAGCAAGAATGCTGTATTAAGTTCAGACGTGATGTCTTGCCTCGTTTTACGATGTGCACTAATTGAACTCCTTGTCAGGCTGTGGGGAATAAGGTGACAGCACAGATGCTGGGCAATTAAAATCTGAGTATGAGGTGACTATGACTAGTGGCTGGTTACTAGCTGGTACCAGGTGGAGCACATCATTTCACCCATGGTTCATTGACAGCAGCACTGTGGGTGCTGACACAGCCACGTGCTAATTCCCTGCTTCCCATGTTTCCCATCCATTCAGGAGCTGAGTGCCAGACTTGTAATTTTTCCCTTTTCACAAACACGTATTTCCACTTGGAGTTGATTTTGTTGTGGGAAAGGATTTATAAAGCAGCACTTAGAACCACCTGGTCAGTGTTTAAGAAGAAGCTGAAGCATATTTTATTGATTCAAGGGCTACTCTCCTGGCTAGCAGCTAGCTGCCAGGCTCCCTGGGTCATCTCCCCCTCCCTATCATATGCTTTAGAGACTGATGCAGTAAGTTAAGCATTGAAAAAGCAATCTCTAAGTCATCTGTCTCACCTTACATACCTGTCCTACAGACATGATCCTTACTTTCTTCACCCCCAGGGTTAGGGCTCAGATGGTGTACACAACTCCTCCTGCATCCATGCCAGAGCAGGCAGAAATACCCTGCAGCCATGTTCTCCATCTATTTCAGACAAATCAGAGGTTTCAAAACAATCTCAGCAGACCTAGTGGGGCTGCTACACTCCTGCTTTCGTCTTGGACACACCCACCCCATTCTTTACAAAAAATGGTGATTTTCAGACAACTCCTTTACTGCACTGCCTTACCCCACAATTGGCTGTGTCCTAGTGGCAGAGTAGGACACAGAATCACACAGCTATGGAGGGCAGAAGAGTCCAACTTAGACTGGGATGAGCTCCTGGGGAATCATGATATTGCCTCTGCAACAAGTTGCCTCAACCCAGGAAATGTGGAGCTGCACTTAGGAGGCAGCAGCCAGAGTCAGTGAAAGGTAAAATAGATTGGTACTTGACTGAGGCTGAGCAGATGAGGATGTGCACTCAGGGCAATTGTGCCCACTCTGCCAGAGCACCCCTGGGCTGCTTGCCAAAGCTGGTGCACACATACCCATAGTGTACCTTCCTTTCACAGCACATCTTGTGCTCTTCAAGCACTTTCATGTCTCAGCTTTATGTGTCCAAACTACACCCACTCAGCAGGTCATTCTGACAGACAAGCCATTGTCATGCCTCCATCCTGCCCAGATGGATCCTGAAGGTCCAGAACCCCTGAGTAAAACAAGACCTAAAGGCAGACCCCACCAGGGTTGTACAGAGAAATCCATGAGATCAAGGGATAAGTACCAGACCACTCATCTTCCTCCTGCCTCTACAGGAACAGAAAGCATTTCCCAAAAGGGCAGGGGTTATTGTCTCTGGTACATGCAACAAACATAGTTCAGCTTTTCAGAACTTCTTGAGCCAAAGACTTTAAAAGCATTACATAATAACTGGAAAGTCCCTTAAGAAACAAATCAACCAATATTTTTGTGACAAATTTTGAAGTAATTCTGTATTCAGAACGTCATTTCTTCTTCTTTGAAATGGGCCCAGTGTCGAAAAAATAGTATCTGTAATTTAAGTCACTGAGTCATTAACTGTTCACAGTTTAGATGTTTGACACCTCTTGTTTAGGAAGAATTCTTAGTTTTGGCCTTCTCATCCCATAGCAGGATTTGGTTTTGTTTTGAGTGTGTTTCTTTCCATGGAAGAGAATTTCCAGAGGGTAGCTAAATTAACCATGCCAGGAAGGTATGAATTTAGATACTTTTGCAGTTGTGCAGCCCCTGAAGCAGAAGATGTGGATGGGATCGTATCTGCATAAATCCCACCTAAATTCCTGATAGTTTGACTATATTTTCCCCCAAGGACGTTCTCCCATATCATTTAAACTGTGATGAACTCACCACAGAAAGCTAATAAACAGTCAAACAAATTTCTGTTTTGTCTGCCCATGTTTTTAACTTTCTTTCTCCTCAATAGCCAATTCATCAAGACAAGCAAGAAAAAAACCCCACAGAGCTACTTAAAATAGTAGTTCAGCCAGCACATTGGCTTTGCTACCATGTGTACTACATGCAGGCTGCCAGTAACGAAAAGTGGAATTCACCTCATCAAACAAAGTTTACAAATTTGTTTGAGGATAATATGTCAGTAGAAGAGCAGACACATATTTGAGGCCCAAATTAAACACCAGTGAACAGTTCTTAAGTAACAGAGTCACTGTTGAAGCTACTGTTTATTAGCAACCCTAGGAAACCTCAACCAAAACATTTAAAGCATTGGTTTAACTTTTAGTCCATCTGGTCTACTCTCTTGCATCTGGTGGCAACTCTCATCCTGTGCTTGTAGGAACTGCCATCCACAATGCTGTAAATAGAAGAGACCTCCAGATATTTGAGACACAGAAACAATCACTTAATGCTCAAACAGTCTGGTATTTCTCCCTTTGACACTTTCATGTCTGTTGATTTTAGTGTGGCAGATGCTTAGACATAAAATGCCTTTTGTTGTCTTAGGGCCAGTCTATCATTCTTTATTTCTTTTGGCATTAATGGCATCACATTTGATAATACAAACTGTTCCCATCTTAGGAATCAGGTCTTATCTTATGTGCCAGATGTCAGGGCTTATGAAGGCAGCTGCAGACAAAGTCCATTCCTTTGCCTATAGAAGAAAAGATCTGGCCCAAGGTCTTTCACTCTATACTTTTGTTCAAATATTCAAAGCTCAGTTTAAACATCTCAACTGTCTATACAATCATAACAGAAATGAACTCCAGGACTGGAAAGTTATGGAAGCAAGGAATTCCCTCCTTCTTCCCATGCTGGGCAGTGTTGATGGGACTGCCTGCAGGCCCAGGACATGGCTGGAGGGGCTGGATAACCTGGCCAGAGGCAGCAGGGATCATTAACACCTTGTACTTCTGCCAATATCTAGAATCAGTACTACAGCAAATCCTTTGTCATCCATAGGGATGGTTCAGGACTGAGAAGGAGGATAAAGATGAAAGATATAAATTAAAAACTGAAGACTTTTCTGGTGCTTCTATGTCATATAACTGTCCCCAGAGCTCTCAGGGGCCCATAATGGGGCTGAGAGCAGCAAGTGCTCTCCACAAAGCAGTGACACAGTTTTGCTTCAGTTATTAAGGAAATTCCTCTTCCTTGATGCATTGGGGCAGCAGCAGTCTAAGAAGACAGATGCTCCTGAGAACAGTCGACCTGAATTCATGAAGCTGTTCCATGCTGTCCAAACACAAGTATATCTTATGTCTTTGGTATTAAATGACCTTTGGAACAGCACTTCAGATTTATCCCAACTGACAGTAACTGACAGGCATAAACTACATAAGGCTAAAAGGAACTTAAAGTGAAATAAATAAGCGTCTCTTACTGAGAATATGCTAAACAGAAGGTCTGTCTTTAATTCCTCTCCCAGGCTGGAGGGTGACCACAAGTAACAAGGGAGTGAGACCCTGCCTCTGTCCCCAGTTTTCAACATGATGCAGTCAGTGCAGTGAGTGCATCCTGCAGCACCCAGGTGTCCTTTCTCTGTGGGGTAGGAGAGAAATCCATCTCATAGAAATATCTGTGAGAAATATTTCTTCTCAAAGCCACTTCATTCAGACCTGCAATCCCTCTCCTGCCTTTTTCAGAAACAAGCAACCACTTTATTCCACAGCAGTCCCACCAGTGAGTTGCAGTCTGATTTACAAGTCATACTTTAATGCAAAAAACAGAAAGGCAGCCTGATAGTGCTCTGTGTGAGTACAAGAACTTTTTTCCATAAGGGTTTAATTTTCCTGGCTGCACAGAGATTAAATCCTTGGGTTTTTTTTTAAATCCACCAGGGTCATAACATCAAAACTCATCTGACTTCTGCTTTGCCTGTCATCAACTGCTACCCTTTCCTCATGCTAGCCAGGATCTCCAATTAGCCAAAGACCAGGATATTCAACAACCATAGATCTTGGGGCATTGTGGGAATTTGAAGTGTTCCTACATATTTTTCCCCTAATTTCACTTCTTAAAATATGGGACGATGACCCATATTCATCCTTGCTTAGCTAGAAATAGATCAAATTACTATGACCAGACTGAAAACATGGTAATACAGCAACTCATACAGAGGTTAAACCATAAGCAGTACAGACATGGGCTCAAGATCCCAGATCTTAGCACCCAGTAAAAATGTAAAAGGCTAAGCAGTACAGATTGAGTTTGCAGATAATGTGAGATGATATCTTTAGGAGCTGGAAACTCCACCTGCTTCCCTGTGATGTTAAGCTCAGAACTAGGCAAGAAAATAAATATTAATCAGGACTTCCCCACTGTGGGAAGGATTCTATCTGTCACGAAAAGAGAGAAAACCTGGCCTATCTATGGAAAGCTACATCCTCACCCTCCAGCTCCTACCACCCTCCTCCTTGGAACAGAAGGAGGCATTCTTGTGCAAGGCACAAATTTTGGTGTCCCCCAGTCAAGAAGGATTTTACATTGTCCACTCCTGAGCAACACCCGCTGGAGCATGGGGCACCCACCAGTCACCCTTAGTGTCCCTTCTGGGGAGCAGATTTGTTGTCCTTCCTTGTCCTGCAAACAGCAAGCAACAAGGAAGACTCTTGTCAGGGCCAGGACACTGATTGTCAGCTTTTGGAACAGCATCTTGCAACAGCTTGGACATGTTCATACAGAGATAAAGAGTGTGAACTGTATGATGTGGGTCTAAGTCCAGCTCAGGGCAACCTGGCGGTCCCCTCCTCCAAAAGTCTACAAAATCTCCATTGACAAAGTTATTAAACTCCCTGCCAGATTTCCAGATACTTAGAGAAATTAACAAAATAGTCCATGTGGGATCTACATATTCTGTAGAACATGCTAGAAATGCTAAAATCCCACATATTTTCCCCCAAAGCTTTTTCACTAAGAGAGGAGATAAAAGAGGAAAGTGTTTCTTATAACAGATGCCTTTTTCCCTAAAAATCATGAACCAGACATAGCTGGGTGATAAAATGCAGTTACCTTCATAAGGACCCTTATGGTGCACAACATGCTGGAATACAGCTGAAAAAGCAATGAAGATGCACACTATGACATCAAGTGGGCACCATTTTATATGTTCAGCAAATTAGCACGACTGACAAGGATCACCAATCAGAGACATGGGTGATTAGGTAATCCCCCTTTTCTGAAACTCCCCCTTTAGATAGCAACTAAATTTGGTTTATGAAGAAGTGTCTCAAGAAGCTGGTTTTAACCTTCATTCCCAGAAAACTTAACCCAGGGGCTTGGAGCCTCTATGGAATGTATTTTGTCTTTCTGTCCAATAGAGTAGGTGACATGCTAGCTACAAATCTGTGTAGTTATGCACTAATGAGCTACAGAGCTGCAAATATAAATGTATGAAGAATATAAAGAATATATAAAAGAAAAAGGCAAAAAAATCAATTCAGCATCATAACCATGATCTAAAATCTTATGAAAAATAATGGAGTAATGCTTTTGTTAGCAAAGGACTACAGAATCCACCCAGCCTCAGTATGATGGATGTTCTCATCACTGTGGCAAGGGAAAGTCTCCAGCAGTGCCCTCGTGTGCTGTGAGCTAGCAGGGTTTTCCACTCTGACATCTGACAGAGGTAAGTACCTCAAGACACACTGAGAGACAAGCAGGAGATGTAAAACTGACACAGGGTCTGTGTCACATCCAGCCCTGTGGCTCCATGGGCTGCCAGGATCAGCCACGGTGACAGGGTGGAACAGGAACACGCTGCAGTCTCTGGGATGTCTGGAAGGACACAGGGATTGCCCCAGGGGAGGGAGTAGGATGAAAGGGACAGCTCCCAGGAAATTTGGTGGTCATTGCAATGTCACTACACATCCAAAGCAGTGCCACATCTCAACTTATTCCCACATCTTACATGGTTCTTGGTCCTTCCTAAGTTCAACACCTCCCTAAACACACGACCTGCAGGGCAGAGAGCTCTGCAGAAATACAAAATTTCTGAAAAGAAAGAGAGCATTTAAGAGAAAATATGTTCACCACATTTTTTGGTTTTAAGATGACAGCAAGGCAAGATGACAGGTATTGTATGAAGTTACCCTCAGGAAGAGCACATAAAACAGATGTACAGTTCTGAATTATTTCCTCCAAGCTTTGCACAGAATTTTTTCCTCTGTAAAAAGAGACATAATCAGCTTACATGCACCACACTTTGTCTCCCTCCTTAGATTTGAGACATGCTTTTCAACTCACCAGTCCTGCTGTTTACTAGCTGCTGCCCTGTCTGGCAGCTTTTGCCAGACTGACTTCATTTTGAATTCAAGTCCTCACTCAATTTTCACTACGCAAATAAATTTCATCAATCAATGTAACCTGGTCCCTAGCCAAGGGGAGATGAATTAGTCACATGTAAATTAAGATAGATGCACATCTGATGCAAGTCACTGTATTTATCTAAAAAACACCAGCTCCATTCTCTCCACTGGGGACCAAGCTTAAAGGGATTATCATAGAGGAAACAGCGAAGCAGGGCCACAGCAGATGTCAGGACATAGCAGCAATGTTGGCAACAGCCACAGCCTGCAGGGCCAGCACCACCAGCAGCAGCAGCCTTTGAAGTTTCTGCCATCTCCAGCACCAACACCTTCTTTCACTAAACTCTGGTAGGATTCAGCATCAGTGTGAGCTCTCATGCGTCCTTTGGGGCAAGTACTGACGTACCTGAGCAGCCTTGCTACACCTAAAGAAAAGCAAGGCACAAAAGACACTTTGTTTTACCTTTATCTTGGGACTGATTTTGAGAGCACTTTGTTTTTCAGCAAGTGCAGGGAACATTCAGGAACCAAAAACTGAGACAGGAGAGAAACGTCTGAGGTTTTAAAATAATAGGGAGTTCTTTTCTCTGCTTTCTCCTTCTGCCATTTTCCCCGTGCCTGTCTCAGTTTGGGAGCAGGGGCTGTGTTTGGTTAGCCAGAGCTCCGAGGCCCCTGTGAGCCAGCATTCATTGCTGCACACTGCTATCTAGCGGTACAGCTGCGGATGGATGGTCGGGGGAAGGAAGGGCTGGCAGATCTCATCCCAGTGCCACTGCTTTGTGCTCTGAACATCTCTGCTCTGACAAGAGAACCTGTGACCCTATAAATATTCATTCTCTTTAAATACCCAGCGCACGTGAAAAGAATGTGTTTTGTGAAAAACCTATTCTAAAGAGTACTTCATATACTCTGCATTTCACTGTTTGTGAAGGAATTCTTTTCTCTTGGACCAGTGAGTGAGTCTAGCCCCACTATGGAAGATGAAACAAAAGAGTTATTTGAAAGGATAAGTTACCTTCCTTAGGAAGAGAGGTTACATGCTAGAAGAGAACTAACAGACCTCTCTTCCTTAGTTATTGCTCCCTGAAGGAGCACCTGTGTTGGAGGATAAGAATAAAAGAGTGGCTGAGGTTAGAAGGAACCTCTGGAAATCACCACATTCGAGCTCTCTGGTCAAGCAGGGCCCACCAGCTGTCAAGGACCAGGTCCTGGCTTTTGAATAGGATAGGAACTCCACAACAACTCTAGGCAACCTGTGCCAGTCCCCCTCAGAGTAGAAAAGATCAGTGCCAGAGGAGATGGTTTCTGCTCTTGACTGCAGGGCCTAACCACGGCCTGTCTCCGTCCCCCTGAGAGCCTCTCAGGAGCTCCCGGCCAGGCCCGAGTCGGCAGGCACCGGGGAGCGACCCCGACATGGCCGACTGCGGGGAGACACTTTCTCATGTCCCGAGGGTGCTGAGGGCAGCCAGGCCAGTCCCCTTAGCAGCAGGAGAGACACCAGAGACATCGGTGGAAGAAAGGGGCTGACTCTTAGCAGGGATTAATCCAAGGTTTTATTCAGGAGCTCTGGGGAGCTCCTGCACCTCAGGGGGCCTCCTGCTGTGGGCCCTGGGAAATGTGCCAAGGTTACATTCAAAGGGAGGAGGAAACCAAAAGTAGATAACATTTTACCAACCAATAAATGACCCAAATGATGGGCACTAAGGGATAGACACTTAGGACAGCGTATAGGGCAAGTGTCAGGGGGCTGACCCCTGGCCTCTCAACGTCTTGGACCGAAGCTTCACTCAACGTCTTGGACCGAAGCTTCTAGATGGAGGGGATGGGATGCTGAGAGATTGACAGAGAGCCAGGGTGGAGATTTGGGGGTTATCTCATCAAGGAAGAGGAATTACATAGGTAAAGGGAAGGAGGTACAATTTGGGGTAAGCTATTTGGGAAAACTATGGGGATACAAAAAATGTCAAAGTATTACAAAAAACACACTACAATAACTGCCAGCAGCAAGAGTGTCTGAACAGCCCCTCTGGGCTCTAGCTCAGAGAGGGAGAAAACAATGGCTAATAATCAGGCAGTGATACAGTTTGAGGTTCTCATCTTTATTGCACTGACAAGAACAATCATGTTGCCTGTGGACAAGTCATCCCACACACATAATCTGAAAAACACCAGACATTAATTGAACTAAGTTAGTAGTCAGGTCTTAGAGATGAGGATTTCTTAAACTGAATTATCTGTCATAAATTTGGATCACTGTTATTTCTCAAACACGGGTTCAGGCTCCTGATCTGTATTACTGTAACAACCACTAATCACCCATGAGACATTATCCCACAACCTCTCAGTACAGAGAGGTTTTTTTCTGCTTTTTTCTTGGGTATTAAATATACTGCATGAGCCATCACTCTGTACAAGCTCTTCTTTCTCCTGCTCTGTAATAGTAAATGATGAGGATGTAATTATGGTTTAGAAATAGTTTCATGAAACAGTTGAATTTGTGGAGCCTAATCGTCTTTGATCAACTATTTTGTCTCAATATCCTTAGTTCCTCTGACCTTCTCCACAAAACTCCTTCCACTCTCTGGGTGCCAGGTATCTGTAGTGCACCCACCATCATCTCTTCAAAGCAAAATGAAACAAAAAGTTTAATGAATTACAAAAGAAGAGGGGAGATGTGAACTGAGGGCGGCTGGGTAGCTTCACTGGGAAATTAAAGAAGCTGCTTTCTTTTGCATGCTTCAATGTCTGGGTAGGAAAATAGTTTGGAAATCTAGTATGTCTTAATCTGTCTGCTGAAAATGTGCATCTGAAGATGAGCTGCTCTGTAATACTGGATCTGCCATGAGATATGATTAAGCAGAAGAAAAACATTTGAGGTCTGGGATGAACATCTGTTGAGATAATGAGCAGTAGAGTGATTGTTCTGGAGAGAAACAAATTACAACCCTTTCACCTGACATCACAGCCATACCCAATGGAAGTGGGAAAGCTGGCCTGAGCAAAGCTAAGGCTGAAGGGGACAGTAAGAGTGGAAAGCAGCTCTGGCTGGGAAAGCTCAGCTCCTTGAAGTTTGGAAAAATTTGCCAGAAAAGCTCAGACAGGAGTTGATGAAAACACATTTGCTTTAATGGATGATACTGCAGGTCCTACCAAACTTACCTGGTAAAAGACCACCTACATCTTACTTCTTCCTCCAACTCACATTTTTCCAACCCCTGCTGCAGTGGCACTGTGTGGTTGTGACAGGATCCCTTTGATCAGGCACTCCTTACCTAAAGACAGCCTGGTCCCTGAGCTTTTATCAGCTGAAGCTGCTGCTGGCCACACCACAATAATACACTCCAGGCCATATGATATTACCACAGTACTTACAGTGTATCTGGAGTGAACAGAGCCCCATTTTTTCTTAAGACTCAATATGAATCCCAGGGATGTGGAAAACACACACACTTGAAACACCACCAGTCTTGGGCCGGGATTTTTGTCACAAAATAATTTCATAAAAGCATTAAAACAGCTTGGATCTGATTTAGTGTCTTGCCTTTGGATGCAGCATTGCACATAGGAGCACGGAGGAGGCAGAAAAATGAATAATTCATTTTCTTTCTTCTGCTTTCCCAGGACTTTTATCTTCTCCCTTCAGGATTTTGAAACAATAAGTAAATAAGTAAGTAAATAAATAAATAAAATAAATAAATAAATAAATAAATAAGAAAATTTTGCTGTTAATTGCCGTTCTTGAATCTTTTGCTCAAAACACTGATGCAGCTTGCTTTCCATCAGGTTCCCCAGGTCCTTCTTGGCAAAGATGCTCTCCATCAGGTTGCCCCCAGCTGGTGCCTGGGGTTATTCTTCCCCAGGTGCAGGACCCTGCATTTGCCTTTGTTGGATTTCAGGTGGTTCTCCTCTGCCTACTTTTCCAACCTGCCCAGATCCTTCTGAAGGGCTGCACAGCACTCAGGGCAATCAGCCCAAAGCCCCCCTGATCTTTGTGTCATCAATGACCTTTCTGAGGAGGCATTTGCCCCTTCATCCAAATCATTGATGAACAAGTTAATCTACTCTGGCCCCACATACTGAGTAGTAGAAGCTGAGGGAATCAAAACCTTCACCACAGTTGAATTATTCAAAATGTGCATATGGTGTCATTGCTCCATTTGCTGGCATGTTACAGATATTTGTCCTGCTGAACACTTATCCTTTGGAGCCTCTAAATTACATGGCTACATTGTGAAACATGGATCTGTCATCCAGTGCAGGAAAACAGAGGATTAAGGCAGCAATGGCAGGTAATTCTCTGGCCTAAGAAGGCTGAAGAGCACGTGCTGTTATCCTAATTACTGCCATGCCCAATTCGCTGGGAAAATTGCCAGGGAACAGATTCAGAGTAATGCATCTGAGCAATGAATAAATTACATAAACCATCTGAAGAACAGTAATTCACCTGAGTTTTGTCTGCAAGATGTTACACAGCTAAGTCCAATGGAAATGAACCAGTATCAGGCTTGTCTGCCTGCCCTTCCCAGGGGGGCTGTCATTAAATCCTTGCTGAGTCATTGCCTTGCTGTGGTTAAGACTAAAGAGCTCGGGATTAAAGTACGTTATGGTAAAAATTTATTTTACAGAGTTTAGTCAAAATTCAATTGTCAGCTACAGTAGTGCTGCATTGTACAGTGTGTGGTCACTCTGATGCTGCTCTGAAGTAAAAATCCACATTTCACAGCTAGAGAAGAAACAGTATTTTCATCCTTTGAAAAACATGCCAGCTCTTAGAAATTCCTGACTTGCTTCCCTGCCATGGAAGCACTCATAAGAGATTTCATTGTGGACTGCTAAAAAGATACATCTTTACAAGCAATAATGGAGAGAACCACATAGATAGCACTCCAGCATCCCAATACTGGCTTGATTTCCCACTAGGGAAGAAAGGAATCTGGCATGTCTCTCTGAATGCAAGGGAGACTTTGCTGAGGGGGAAGAAGCATGGGCAGTTTGTGAATTCATGTGGAGCTGAGAAATCACTTGGACTTTGAAATGCAGGCTAGGGGATTAATTTATCTAATTTGATCTGAAAGCCCTAAAGTGTTCAAACTTGGTCATTCAAAACATCAAATAACAGAATTAAAGGAAGAATACAAAGATTTGAAATTTGAAGATTTGTCGCAGAACCAAGTCACTTTCAAAGAGACCTAAATCCTTGGCAGGGAGTAAACTGGTGTTGCATGTTAAAGTTTCAGCTATTGCCATGTATTTGAAGTGAGTGGATCTGTGCTAATATCTGCCTGTTGATCAAAAGTTACATCAGTGTACCATACAGCTGTGAAGATTTTCCACCACAGTGTTGAAAAGTAACTCTGTAAAAGTAACTTGTTTGACTACAACATTCTCCTGCTATCTTTTCCTTCACATGGTTCCTTCTTGGATTTATTTACAAAAGCAAAGCCAGTAATTATTTTGTTTGTGAGTTTAACTTTGACAAAAAAAAAAAAAAAAAGACACCAATATAGAATAAAACAGAATGGAACATGGAAATAATTTTGCTAAAATAAAAGCACAACTGACCTCTAGTGGCTGCTTGTCAAAATTAAAGTTGTTGAAATACTCCAAGAGGAAAAAAACAACCACATTTTTCTGATTAAGTCTTTATTATGGATTCAAAGATTCTTTTTTCCTCTATTTCTCTAGGAAGTATCATTTTTCCTGATGCATTTCTTTGCCAATTCCTGGCCTCCTCCAGATAGCATCTTAGAGTTTTGCAAGAAAGATAAAAAAGATAAACTCAAACGTTTGTTCCTTTTAAGCAAATTTTAACTGCAAGTTTGCATTTTCCACATTTTGAAATATTTTTTTTAAAAACAGACTTTTAAAAATACCTGTGCCGAATAATCTATTAATTTGGTAACACATTTATACCTCTGCCTCCTGTGTTATCCTGGGCCTATTGGATCAGGTGGGTACAGCTCAATTTTTTAGCATACAGTGAAATGGAGTTATGCATTTTTAAGCAGCCATCCCAAGTCCCAGCTGGTTAAGTCCATACATGTGTCTTGAATAGGGTTGGAAGGGCATGGTGTGAATTTCAACTCACAGCTGCTTTGCTTAAGGAGGAGCCCCAATTGCCTTACTGCCTTGGGAGCAACTTCATCTCTTACCCAAGTGAGGCCAGAAGTGGCTCTTGTACCTCCTCCTCTCTTGCTGCCCCCACCTGTGGGATTGACATTCTCCGAACCTGAGAGAAGCAGAGAAAAGAATGACCAAAACAAATCTTATCTCATTGGCTGCTCCTGTGTTTGTGCCAAAGTAGAATGCAATATGGAGATTGTTTACCCAGAGTGATGGTGTATCAGGGCCAGGCATGTGTGTGTGGGGACTGTTGGCTGACAGCCACGACTTTCTGGGCAGTTCAGTGCAGTTGGGTGCTTGTGCAGATTCAGTTTAGATGTAATGTAATATAGTATAGAATAATATAGTATGATAAAGTAATTCATTAGCCTTCTGGTAAGATGGAGTCCTCCTCGTCATTCCTCTCCTTCATCAGGGTTGCCCTGCTTTCCAACACCCACCTGCCTGCTGGGTGTAGTGCCCATAGTGAGAGAGCTCTGGGATCCCTCCTCCATGGCCTTCTTGCTCTTACCCATCACATCACAGCCAGGCAGAGGACACTGCCATGAACACATCTTCCATCCAACATTGATGTGAGGATGTCTCAAGTGCTTGAAGATTTTGGGGTTTTTGTTCTTCCTGCAGATGAAATGGCTTTCTTCATGGAAACTTCCTTTGTTCTTTGGAAAATACTTGTGTGGAGAGCTTCTGGTCAGTGTACCATTTGTACTTCAGCAGGGCCCATGGCTCTCATCACTCCTGCAGTGTGTCAGGGCCAGGAGTGTGAGTGTGGGGCACAAGAGAGGAGCCCATGCACATTATCCAGTGTGTTGTGGGCAGGAGACCAAAGGCTGGCTCAGCTCGGAGAAGCACTTCAAACCACAGGACCTACCTGTGTTCAACGTGCTCTGATGCCCAGTTGGACCAACAATCAGCACAGTGGTGTGGCTCTGATGGCCTAAGGATAGAAGCAATGTCCTTTGGGAATAACAGTAACATCATTACTGTTATTCAAGCAGCTGAGAAGCTGCTGCACTCAAGTGTCTCTGCTTCTTCCAGCTCTACCAGTTGCCATTGTACCACACTTTCCCCTACTTGGTTTATGTTTTCTGAGCATTGGCAGAGAGCTGTGAATAAAGTCTATAATTCCTGGAGACCTCCAGAGGGGTGGCTGATTTCTCTGGGTGAGGTCACCAATGCTGCTGTCACTAGGCTGAAGATTGCACATGTTGGGACATCTGTACTTCAACCAAGCTCCCACACAGCTGGGTCCAGGTCAGTGTCCGTCTCACAGGTGGCTCGGATGCGGTTGCTGCTGCTGCTGCTGCTGGCAGTCATCTGTCCTGGTGACAAGGCAGCTCAGGACAAAGCCTGCAAATGACCTGGGTGGGCTTCAGACTGGGCTTTAACTGAGACCCTTGCAGGCCGTCGCTGGCACCCTTTTATTCATCCTGACATTCTTAAAAAGCCAAGACAACAGAAGTTTTTGAAATGGAGCCTAGATGCATAATATTTTTCTTGTAAAACGGTCTCAGAAATTGCACTGGGCCTGTACAAACTTCCAAAATGCTGAAAACTTGTATTGATGTGTGTTTGAGAAGTTCCAAATCAAGTCACTGTAATACCATATAAAAATAGCTAAAATGGAAAATCGTCGACAGAAAAACTGGAGCACTAAATGATCTATGTTATTATTCCCATAGTGATTACCATACTGCATTTTCCCAGCCTGTTGCAATTTATGAGGCCATGTTCTTCTGTATCAGTATCAAATATTATTTCATTATAAAAACTTGTGCGCTTGTTAACAAAAAAAATCCAAATTAACTGTCAACATATGTTACTTTCACTTTTTCAAATTAGAGCAAGCAAACTGGCTCTAATTAGTTTCCTGATTAATGAGTGCATGGTAAGCAAGAGAATTACATTAAGAACAATTTCCAGTTTACACTGGTTAGGAGGAGGTAAAAAATAATTTTTCAACAGGGATCAAATAAATCTACAGAACCCCATTTTTTTACAATGCTGTGAAAATATGCAAGGCATCACACTGTAAATTGCTGGTTAGGTCACTGGAGCAGGATGAATAAATACTCTTTGCCATATGAAATTGGCTAGTTAAATGAAGATCACAAAATTGTTTGTTGCTATATAAGGCTCATTTTTGCTATAAAAAGAGCAATTTTAATTTACAGGGGCTTAAGGCAATTTTCCATCTAATTTTATGTTTTATAATGTCTGCTAAAACACTGGTGCCTTATTAGTTTGTGTGGTCGAATACGTATTGTTTCCAAATTTCAAGGCTATTGATTTATCCTGACCAAAGCAAAAAAGGGTCACTTTTTTTCCCCTAAATTCTAAGAAAAAATCCACACAGATCACATTAAGAAAACTAAAGTAACTGCATCATAGATACATCTCTTTTTGTGACCAATAGAAAAGTCTGATTTATTTGGGTATGAGTAATGACAGGTTAACTTCACTGGTCAGAACTATAATCCTTCCCATGCCATTTTTTGCTGTGCCATTTACCTCCTAAAACCCTTAAAACTGAAGTGGATTAAATGGCTGCTATAACACAGAAACAACTGGATAGGCACACAGCATGATTTCTTGAGCATCTGAGCTCTGTTTTCTCCAGCAAAGGTCCTGGCAGCCAGGTCAGAGGAAGCTTTAAGGCTTTTCATCATGCTGTGGATCAGAGGCTCCAGTTTCCCACCACCTGCCCTCCCCAGCACCCACAGTGGGAGGATCATGGCACTGGCCTGTATCAATCAGCCCAGCCCTGGACAGTGTTGGCCTTGTGACCACCTGCCCCCACAGAGGCAAGAGTAACCCAAATCCTTGTTGGTTGGGCTACTCAACAAGAGTGGATTA
The DNA here is from genome assembly GCF_022539315.1 of Serinus canaria. Lineage (NCBI taxonomy): Eukaryota > Metazoa > Chordata > Aves > Passeriformes > Fringillidae > Serinus > Serinus canaria. The sequence goes on along the minus strand of NC_066317.1, from coordinate 58,720,323 downwards.
GAGAGGAAAGACACCCAAAGATGGGTTTTTGTAAAAATGTATATAGGGTTTCATTTAGAACTATTTGGTTGCAATGGAAAGCAGGAATGTAGCTGTTTTAGTTTTTAGTTAGCACTATCTGTAGTAATATAGGAATATGAAGGCATAAAAATATTACTTAAGATAGAGAAAAGAAAGAGAAAGAAAGGGTAAGAGTGGAAAGACACATAATCACCACCAGTGCATCTTTGATGAGGCTTGATTGTTGCAGTTTAGATGTCCACTGCTCAAAGTGATGGTCTTGATCCATCTTGATCTGTTGGAATCAGGAGAAGAAACCCCCAAAACACAAAGTCCAATGGCTTAAAAGATGGCTCAGGCTAGCAGGGAACCCCCAGAGGGGTGGGAGCTTTCAGTCCTGTGGTGGAAGGTTCCAGAAATGAGTCAGGGGGTGCTTGGTGGCTCTTTGATGCCTTATGACACCTTCTCAGCTGCCCCTCACTTCAGCACAGCTGAGCCAGCAATGCCCCATCAGACCTTCCTGTGGTGTGTTCAGCCAAGAAAGCTGTGCAAGGCAGAGGAATTAGTGTGATAAAAGCACCTTCCCTCTCGCCCCTTATCAGCCTCAAAGCCTGAAGAGGTTTGTGGCCTCCAGGCTGGGATAGTTCACCCCTCTGCCTTATGCTGACCAGCAATTACTCACCCAAAAACTCACCTCCTCCTTCGAGGGATGCAAACCTGGCCTCAGTTACACACCTTGGAACTTCCACTAATGGGTAAATGAGTCATTAATCTTTAACAGTCCAGTCTTTCACAGTCTCCACTGCTCCGGAAAATCAATCATCTCACTTCTTGGCCATAACACAGTAAAGAGGGCAACAAGCAAAGCATCAGCCCTCCACCTACAGGTTAAATTGCTCTGAAACCTTGGCCATTATGCATCTTATCTAGTTCAAAGAGCAGATAATCTTCCAGACAGATAGTTTTGGGGGTTTTTTTCAGTTTCTTAATTAACACCCCTTTCCCTGTCCTTATTTCAGACACAGGGTCTTATTTCAGACACAGGGTCTCCAAAAGCCAAGAAAGTGTCTAGGCCATTTGTGTTTCTTCCCTGGTTTCTTCCCATGAGATATAGAGAACAAGGAATGATGGATTTGTGGTTGGCTGGGACTTCATGGCAGATCTACTCGACAATACAGCCCCAGTTTCTGATATTTTCCTTTTCTGAGTCCATCTGCACAGTGGTAGTACCACAACCTAGCTGTGGCTCTCAGCCCACCATACACACTGAAAGAACTCAAATCAAGGCTGATCTCACAGACATTTCCTCCAAAGACTTTTTCAGTTTATGTTTCTCAGCCACTGGTATTGTATCATCTTTGCTCCAGAATTTCTCCAGCTTCTGCTCTTCCTTTCTGCATTCAACCCAATTTTTTATTCCTGTCATCAGCTGTTCTTTCTGCCTTCTCTCTCTCAGGGGTGTCACAGCCTTTTTACCCCAAGTAGATCCTAATGCCATTTAACTCAACAGTTTTTTTTTTCAGTTCACATGATTGTGTATTCTGAAGAAAGAATTTTTTTAAGGGCCAGTGAAATGGGCAAGGTGAATATTTGAAAGCAGCCAGTGCAGCAGACTTGTGTGTCTTTATCAGTGCTGCAATAGGCTCCTCTGGATGCATCACTGAGAGATGTGCTCTCAGCACTTGCCAAAGTCAAACCATGGCATTTTCTGGCTAAAAGTAATGACAGCCTTATGTCAGGAAACTAAGTAGCACTTGTGGGAGTGGATAATTCCATGCCTGTTAGAAGGTCCAGTAAGTCTCCTTCCACCCTTTCAACTTCTGAACAGATGCTGATGTAGAGGGGCAAAAAATACCATTTCCTGACCCAGCAGCCCTGTTTTGTTGTACATTTCTTTGTACTGGTACTGCACAGGAAGGAGAACTCCCCCCAGAAGTTTGCAGATATCTCTCCCTGTTTTCACACTAGTCTGAACTTAGGTGTTGCTGAAGAGTTGGAATTGGAAACTGGCTCAGTGCAAGCAGCCCCTGTGCCCAGCTGTGCCCAGCTTGGTACACGGTGGCAGAGCCTGGTGGGTGCTCCTTTCTGCCAGCTCAGTTTGACCGAGGTGTATAGGCTGTTTCTAGCTGGTCAAGGACTAATGTAAGATTTATGTTCAAAGAGGAGACAGCCCCACCCCCCTTCTGCCCAGAGGAGCCCCACAGCTGCACTGGGAGTATAGTAACAATTGGTAAGTGCTGTCCCACAAAAAGAATGAGCTCAGGTAAGATGTCCTTTATGGACATAGATAGGATTCATGTGATTATCCTAATATGAAGCTTTAGCAGCTGTCCCAAGTAATTATCTTTCCTTTCCATGATCACAAAAAAAAAAATCACATAAACATTTTCAAAAAAACTTTATTTTTTTTTAAGCTAACCAGGATTTCTGGTCATAAAGAATAATGGCAAAGGCAAGCATTTATTCCTTTGCATGAAAATTCTTGGAGCAGCATGCAAACAGACCTTCTTGTGGTATTAATATTGCCCCATTTATGCTGAAGCTATGCAAACAGAGACATATAAAACTGTGCTCCTAAAAACATAGGTTGCCAATAAATATTTTTACCACTTTTAATTTATACTGTTTGCAACTTTGCCCTCTTGCAGAAAAGTGATCCCAGAATGCAAGCTAAGTTATTCTGAGGTTACTGAAGCTATCAGACATTTAAAATAAACATCATTTGTGTTCCTCTGAACTCAACCTGTTGCTTCTTTGAAAAGATTTGTCTTGGCAGTTTGCAATGTTTCACCTCATGGACTAGTGACAAAAACATAGAAGTTTTAGCTTGAATTGGTAGCAGGCAGCCTTGTTTACTGCCTCAGGAGATTTGAGTTCCCATCTTGACCTTACTGTATATGCCCTTGCTGCAAATATTGGGTGTATTTTCACAAGGTTACCACTTTCCACTTAGCTGTCTTGATATCTCAGTGTTAAAAAAGTCGTAGTATTAAATAGATTTAATGTGCCTTGCCACATAAAATACCAACCTGTGTTCCATTAAAACAAAAACATAGCTTCAGGCTTCCTTTATGAGCTTACTGAGTTAATGGAAGTTACAAATTCTCACCACACTGCAAAACTGGAATGAAAACCCAGCACTTCTATTCTGGTGCCTACATAGTGCCTGCTGGATTTACTATCTAATTTTCACAGTGCTTAAGGTGATATTCATCTTTAAAAGGTGCAAGATGTGCCTCAAATAGCTGACCTATAAGTAAGAAAGCGGTTGGAAGTAATGAACCTGTGCATTTAGGTTTTTTTTTTAAGACTTTTGGGTTCAAACTCCAAAAATTTTTATCCATATTCAATAGGAGGAGAAAAAAGACAGCTGAAGTTCTCACACAATACTTGAATATGTGAGCTGTGGAATTCAAAGAAAAACAGAAGATTGTGACAAAAGCAGGGAAGCTTCCAACTCAGTCTGCCTCAGGGGTTGCTGAAACTAGTTCTGAGCTATTATATTTACAGTTAAGTGAATAAAAAAAGTTAGAGAATACTTAAAAGGTCATGGGCAACCTGACTTTCTTCTTTTTTGTTTGTTTGACTTAACAAATTTTTGGCTGTTCTTTTAGCACATATGTAAATGCTCGCACTTCTACTGATTTTTAGACTCCATACAGTTTTCGTTTCTGTCACTTCATCATTTTACAAGGATGTTAATTATGGCAATTCTGATATTATCTATTCTAGTACTAGCTATTTACTAAAGAAACAGATGATTTTTATTTAGAATTTTCTTTGGTTTTAAGCAGCATTCAAAGCACTGAGGTAGCTCCCAACTGACTGGTGCTTTAATTTTGGGACTTAAGCCCATAAAACTTCACACATTGGCAAGCCTCTGATCTCCTTTCATTCCAAAATTCTCCTTCTTGAGATGAAAACAAAGCAGAAATATTTGCAATTATAATGTCGTAAACTTCTATTTGCTTGTTACATGTTTTCAGCTCTCAGCCTGGAACTGAGGATGATGGATTGAAACCTGCCAGCTTGCTAATGAGGCAGACTCGCCTCGGGGAGGGGGAAATCTGGGCAAACAGGTACAACTGCAAAAGGAGACAACTGCCATCAAAGCATCTTCTCTGAGGACCTGGTAGTCCTGGGGGTGGAAGGATCCAGCTGTGAGCACTTCTCAGCTCCGTGTAGTCAGCACAGGGCAGCTGCAGGGCCCAGGGAATTCCCTCTGTATGTCCCAGAACACCCGTCATGGGCATCATGAACAGATCCTGCACAACTGTTAAAATGTGCCCTGGTGCTGGGGATTTGCATCTACCTGCAAATTTTCTTAGAGCAGGAAGAGTTTTGTGCATACACATGGAACAGAACAAAATAAAACCAATATTCAGCAAGAGAGAAAGAAAGAAAACATGAGAAAAACAGTCAAAAAGTGAAAGACTGTGGCAAATGTCACTGTTCAACAAAGCTCAGTTTTGATGAAGGTCAATGAAGCTGGTTGGCAATTAGCCTTTGGCTGTGTGAAGAAAGCACTTTTGAGTAGTTCTTGCATAATTCTGCAGAGGTTGGTGTTATATATACTCCCAAAGTCCTCCTATGCCACCCAGCTTGCAAGCACAAAGCCAGGAAAAAATTTTACTTTTTGCCAGTTGGCTATATAATTTTCAGTGGCCAAAAGCCAGCTAGTTGCTAATTGTTATTGCAGTGAAACTGAAAACAAAGCTCTTGGTATGAATACTCGGACTGTTTGTTATATTCCCCCTTGAAATCCTTCAGGAAGTGCCACGAGCTGCAGCTCACACCCACAGCACCCAGAAAGAATGAACTGGGTGCCTGTGTCTGCACACAGCACCTAGTCTGAAGCCTTGCTGAACATTTTCCAAAGCTTTCTATACTTGAGATTAGCTGTCTGCTAAGAAATTGTTATTTAGGTACTGTGCATGCTTAGAGTATTTTCCAAAAATCGAGTGCTTGTGAGTCCATGGAGGTGCAGCAAACGTGTGTGACAGGAGAGAGCTGTGGAAGGTGAAATTGTTTTCAATAGTAAGGGAGATAACTCACATCCATTTGTTATCATTTGTGGAAGAGACTCCTGAGGCAAGGAACAAGTCTTTGTTGGGTATTTGTGTAGCAGCCAGCACAGGGAGTGCTAAGCCATGACAGAGAAAACAGGGCACTTCCAACATTCAATAATTAATCATGGTTATTTCCAAAGCTGACTGAGCAGGCACAGCTGCATCACCTGTGCTCATCCTGTGAGTCACAATCACCTACAGTAAACACGAGGAAATTTTGTCTAGGATCATTCTTATCCCTCCCTCACACAACCCATTCCACAGGACAGCAACACTAGGAAAAACTGCTTCTAAGTAAATGTAGACATATTGATAGGCACCTCCATGAGTGCTTGGTTTCCACTTAGTTACAAACTGAAGGCAGATCTGTGAACCAAAGTTTTGCTGTTATTAGTTATGTTCTTCCAAATACAAATTAACTGTGTCCCCATCAACTGCTTTTGCTGTGCCATGAAACATTTAGCAAGGGTACAAAAGGCAAGCATCAAAGGGTGCTCTTAATTCCAGCCACACTCTTAGCCCCCATAAAGGCACCAAATAAATACACATATTTCTCAGACTTGTACCTGCTAATGGTTTTCCCTAGGGGTGTCACTAACTGCAATGGAAAAAGGGAAAAAAGATAAAGGACCTTGTGTACTAGAATCAAGGGAAGGTATGTCGGGGTGAGCAATAAGTAGTGGAAATGGTGAACTTTGAAACAAAGAGACAAAGAAAATGTTGTGTATTTGCCAGCAAAGGAAAGCCGCTGTGAAAAAAGCTGTGGATGCTTACTCACAGTGAATCAGCCTACGCAGAGCCCCTCAACAGAATCCATGCCTTTGATTTTATGACCAATTTAACTTTATTTTACATTGGCAAATACTTAATATTGTTAATGCAAACATCAGACTTGGGTCGCGATTACATAAAACCTTTCTTTAAAAGATTCTGCTTTAGAATATCTGCCAATTGGATGGTAAATATTTTATCATTCCTATATGCTAGTGTGGGTTCAGCCTTGTGCATATGTCAGGAACACAGAATCAGAAACTGGATCCAACTCAGTTTGCAAACACGTAGTGAGATATTGTCCTTCCTCCAATGCAGATCGAAAACGTTGATCAGCAAATACTTAGGAAAATATTTCTACAAAGAATGGTCTAATTGGATGTAAGAGGATGACTCGTTTTAAGTAAATAATCTGCACACATTTACAAGATCAAAGCCTTACTTAGGGCAATTCATACATTGTGAAAAACACTGAGAAAGAGAAAGAAAAGCTGAACACAATGGTGAAAGGAACATGACATGGCACGTTAACATAATAAACTGTTTTGAATGCAAAGGTGTCATTCTAAAAACTATTAATGATGTTATTAATCTCCATACCAGATATGTCTCCCACCGTTTGTCACTCATTACTCAATTTAATACACAAAAAGGAATATATTAGAAAGGAAAAAGGATTATCACTGTGCAGAGGCAGAAGAGGGAAACGTCTTCCCTTCTCCAGAAATTGCTAAAAGGGTAATCTCTGTCACTGCTGTTACTGTTATTATGGAGAACTGAGAAACGCTTAGGACACTGACCAGGTTCAGATCACACAGGACAGGAAGGTGGTCAGCGCTGCTGTCCCCAGCTCTCCATTCTCATCTTCAAGGACTCACAGAGCCACATTGCCTCTGGGAAACCCTGGGAGATGTTCTTCTTCAACGAGAAATAGATGTCTCCCAAGTTCAACAGCTGCTTTATGCAGGACCCTTGGTGCAAATATATCTTAAATTGTGGTTTCTCCAAATTATCATTAGCTTAATTTGTACCCCCAGTTACTCCCTTTCCATTCCCTGTGGTAACTTAGGTTATACTGTCAGCCTCAAGTACTCAAATATTAGGTAAAGAAAAAGCAGATTAATCTGTGATTTTAAGATTAATATATTTAGTGGTTTTGAGCTGGTCCCTGGATTTCTGAAATGTCAAGAAAGGTTTATCTTGGTGAATCTTGGTGAATAAAAGGACCATGAGTTAACTTAGTTTAGAGAAATTGCAAATCTGCTGTAATATTTCTTCAGTTTTATGAACTTAGAAAAAATACCCAATTCCATCAGCTTTAGAAAGAGTGCTCAAGCAATTTGGCAAAATTACCCCTCCTGAATCAGATGTCTTAACACCCATGCACAGGAGCAGACACTGCAGAGAAATTTCATCATGGCCACAGAAATGTGTGTGCTGCAGATCTTGTTGGAAACATCCATTCATATAGGAATTTTTAAGTTCTTCTTTACTTCTACCAGTATTGCTATAAACCAAAACTCTTAAGATAAGTGGGAAACAAATAGCAAGAGGCAACAGAACAAGCTAAGCCAATGAAATATCACAAATCCAAATAATTGCAACTTCTCTGGAAGATTCAATCAACTGTGGATTTGATAATATTCCTCAACTAAAAATGCCTAACACTTATGTTGTATAGTACTTTTTCTTAGTGGTTTTATGAAGGCTATATATTATATATGATATTATATATATTTCTGGTTTCGTTTGTATTTTGCAAACATGACCATTCAAATAAAAATCACAGTGAAGTGGGGTGCTTGAAACCATTTCTACAGCAGAATTTTAATTGCCTGGAAAGAAATGCATTCAGGTCAGCAAATAATGAAGCTTGGAAGATTTAACAGTAACTGAATTCTGCTAGTAGCTCCCATTGCTAGTGCAGGCCTAAAATCATCCAGTGCTATGATTGTTCACAGGGAATTTGCCAGTAATAATGCATGTTTTTATTATACAGTTTTAGGGCACACCCCAAACAGACTTCAGCACAGGAAGAGGCAGAGGATGGCTTTTTTCTTTTTTCTTTTTTTTTTTTTTTTCTCTCTAAGATACAGTGAATTTATTTACCTCCTGCCAGTGGTGTCCTGCTTAATGACTGTAAGGTAGCACAAGGCTGACCTTGTAAGTTCAGAAAAGTATCTCAGCTTTTAGGCAACCAGAAAACTGATGAGCCACCTCGCAGAGAGAGGTTTGTGGCACGCAGGAGTGTGCCAGTAATTCCTGCAGTGTCTCAGGGGTGCTGCAGCCTTCCTGGAGGATCTGTCCAGACCTCCCAGAGGACACACTGCACCACAGCCACACTAGGGAAGTATTTTAAACCACAGAAGCAGGGCCCCCTACACTCTGAGGGCCTGGGGATTTGACATGTGACCACTTTTTTTCATACAAATGTGTTCTTAAGTTTCAGCTTTCCTTCCTTAAAAATGTGTGTGGCTCTACTCTCTGACTGAGAAAAAGCTGGAAAACATCTTAGCAAGAGAAGTGCTCCTGAGCCATGACTGCAGCCTCAAAATCTGTTGTTTCCTATTGTATTCTAAAACGCACCAGTTTGGGCACCAAAGTGCCTGCTTTGCTCCAGGCAGACATCACAGACCCATGGGGGTTTTTCTGTCCCCTTCTCAGTGAGGACTTGCCTCTTGCTGTTCCCCTTTCCCCACAGAGAGAAGTCAACTGGACAAGTATTTCTACTATGTTTTATGGTGATGGGCAGCTGTGTAACAGAGAGCCAGTTATTATGGATTTGACAGAAACCTTTCCCCTGGTGTAATTATAATTACCTTGCATAGCTAGGGTATAATTACTGTCTGGATAATGCCAAAGTGATTAATGATCATTCTTTCCTTGCGAAATAACATTTTTACAATTGTTTTTAGAATCTGAAAAGAAAAAATTAGATCTATATTTCAATGTTGCCTAATCTTGTGTGTGCTTTTCTTGGACTTCTAATCTTAAAAGTATATTAACAGCAGTGTCTGGATTTTCAACCTTGGTAGCAGCCACATCTCACTATTTCCAGACACAGCACAACATTTTCAAATACAGATTTTTTAAAAATCTCTTGTTTGCTGCAGAAAGGCTGCCTTGGGTCTTCAACATCGTTGCTGTTAATGACAGTAGTTCCTGCAGAAATCTCTCATGACAGCTCCTTATGGGACTCTGTTTCATGGTAAAACTTCTTGGTGTACAGGCTTTCCTGCAGTGGGCAAGGCAGAACATGTGGAAGGAAAAGCCAGAATGGGAATGCCAAGGGGGATTGTCCCATGCTGTGAGATGAAGAATAAGGAAATGAGCTAGGACTTTTGAGGGTACCTGGAATCCAGCAGTCACTTTCCTGGCTGGTCATGTCTTCCTGGCTCTTTTCTGTGAGTCAAAGAACCAAATATCTAAAAACTTTCAGCATCACTCTTTAATACTTCATCAGAGACTTTTGATCTTTCTGTTCCTGTTTATCTCTGTCTTTCTTCCATGGGGCTGGGGTGGGGGAGATTAGGAAATTAGATTTTCCCTCTCTTTCGTTGGTGGGAATAAGTGTGAGGGGATTAAGAAGGTTTTTCACCTCCCCTTCATCCCTCATCCAGTTTGGCTAAAAGAATTGTTCCACTTGTAAAAACTCAAGTGATTACTAACACACCCACTAGTTTGCAGATCATCTGAGGCATTCGTTAGAAAATCAAAGGTCTTTTCTAGCTGGGAAGAGAAGTCTTTGCATTAAGTACTAAAATAGAAGGACTCTGGCATTCTGCAACCCTCTCTAACAGGTCATTATGCAGAGACAGACTGGGTTCCAAATTTTCTACAGGGCAAAGCTAACAATGTTTTACTGAAGAGAAGGCCAAACAAAGATCCTGAAACATCGAAGTAGGTGCTGTCTTTTCCACAATAAAAACTCACATATTTTGAAGTTTTATCAAGTTTTGTGACTTATTTTTGTGTGTAATGTGAAAGAAGTGCCAGATAGTTTCTTTCTTTTTTTTTTTTTTTTCCCAGATCAGTCATATCTCTTTTTTCTTCTTCCTAAGAGTTCCAAGCCACTGTTCCAAGTATTTCCCATTCAGCTAAAGATGTGTAGATTCTTTTTGTTTTGAATGACGCTGCTTTGCTTTTGGGTATCAACACCTCTAGGTTTGCCTTGGACTGTCCTGAATTTCAACATGTGCTGTAGGAAGGTGTTAGGCAGTACAGTCAGAAAAAATGTAGACAGCACACAGTAGGATACAGCACATGACTGAACACCCCTGAGCTACAGCAGCTCCCATGATGAGCTTCCATTTATTAACCCATTTTTCCTGTATCACACTGAATTGCTATTCCATGTCCACAGACTTCAGCTGTTCTGACCTCACTGAGTGATTTAAGTAGGACAAATAACATGACTGTAGTAGTGTTAGCTCATAATGTGCCAAGTGCTGTCTCAGCTAACAAGGTGAGCCCAGCCAGCACAGGTTTTTTTCTTGCTGATACATTACCCTGCTCAGTGGGACTCTAATTCTGGGACAAATTTCTTATATACTCTGTGAACAAATAGAAGCAACCCCACAACATAACAGACACACTAATAATAATCTATATAACCACACAAGGTGGTGTAATTTAATGCACAATTTTTTACATAAAGCTGTATCTTAGCTATGGAAATATGAGGGGAAATTTATATGGTTTCCTATCAACACCTGGCTTAACACAGGCATGGTCTCAGACTGATTTTCCCTCTGCTTGCTCTCCTGTTCATTATTACAACATAGAGAAAGTGCTTTAAAGCCTTTGAATATGGATTTCTGCCTCCATAGATGTTTGATTCCAAATGAAATGTCTGATCTCTAAGTCTTCTGAGGTTTCAGACTTGTGAAGTATCTCACTTTAGCAGCTGCACCCATAAAACTGCATATACAAGCAAATTAGTAGAGACCTGAATCTTTCCCTACTTCCTCATGAAAATTCTGGAGCAAAACCAGTCAGATTGATGTATTGCCACCATCCCAGCTGTTTCTTACCACCCCTGTAACTGTCAAAGGAATCAAGCATAAGGGTACCTGTGGGCATTGTAGGGAGATCTAGTGGGATAAATTAGCTCCATGGTTGCTAGACTTCGTGTTGAAGTGGATTTGTGAGCGGATTTTTTTCTTCTTCTATGATACTGGTAAGTCCTTTTGATGTCCTATGGCAGAGCTTTGTGCTGAGCAGTGCTTCAGCTGCCCAGGAGTTCCCATAGCTCTCCAAAATGCTACTGCAGGAAAAACCAGCAGCAGACACAGGCTCCTGCCTCCTGATATATGCTCATGTAAGTGAGCAGTGGCTGAAATGAGCCTTTTTTTTCCTCCTGGTTTGATATTAGGAAACAAACTCACCATGGACAGAGAGGTGAGAGTGCACGGTGGCAATTAATACCAACACCTCAAATCATCATTCTTGCATGGCAACCTAATGACAGGAAGGACAAGCAAAGTTCCTTAGCTTATATTTAACTAGAAACTGTTAAGGAACCTTTTAAAATTACCCCTTTGAATTCTGTAGCAAGGACACAGATAGAAAGTGTTAGCAGTGTTAGCTCATGGGCCCAGACTCTGACACTTAATAGCTTCTTTTGCTAGGTATCAGCTCCGTTCTGCCATCTTCCCTCTCATTTTCTTCCAGGTTTTGACAAAAGATCTTTCCTTCTAGCTCAAGCTTCAATTTTCCCAGCAAGTCAGTCCTGGTGAGAAGGTGTCTGACTTCAATATTTCTTAACAGAAACAGCACTTCTAGATTTACAAGGCCCAAGAGAAAAGCTGTGTTTAACCAGAGCAGTCTGCCTAATAGACAGAGTCTATAATCAGAGCTGTGAATTCTCCCATGCTGAGCATGGGACTTACCCCACTGGTTTCTCCCTGAGATCCTGTGGTTAGGGATCTATCCACACAGTGCACTATCCCCCACTTCCCCTGGGAACAGAGTAGTCCAGAATGTGCTAATGAGCAGTAATTGATACAGGATGATGGATTTGGAGGGCTGGGGCCAGCAGGGCTGCCAGGGGTCCCCTGTTCAAAGGCGCCATTGGAGACACGTTCCTCAGCTCCAGCCATGCACTGTATCTTTTCCTGAGCACCTGCATGAATAAAACACCTTTCTATGATGCTATTCATAGGTCCATCCTAACACATAATCTGGTGCCCAGACAGAGACTGCCCCTCAACATTTGACTGGAAATGGAGCATTAACCCATCTGATTCTTATATAAACATTCAAAACCATGGCAGGGGCTACCTACACCTGTTTGAATCACAGAAGATATTCTGATGTGAAAAGCTTCTACACCCAAGAGCAGTGTGGTTGATAACTGTTTGAGGCTGTTTGAGAGTGAAAGCCTGAGTTCACTATTTCTGGAACCAAAATGCTCTCTGGGACCAAAATATTGCCACTGACACAGCAACCATGTCTATTAATGAGGCAAGACAGGGTTTTGCTTTCCATCTCCATCTCTTGCAGCATGACTTCTCTTTATCTCAGTCCATTTTAAATAAAGGCTTCAAAACTTTTACAGTTCATAAGCATGGGTACTTTTTCTCCATTAAAATTAAGAAGATCTGTAGTTTTAATGAGTAATATGTTGTGGCAGCAACTTGAAACTAATGTATTACAGAGCAGAGGTTGGCAGCAGAGGCTGACCATAAGTTACAGTGTGCCTAATTATGCTAACAAGCGGGGTAGCAACAAGTTAATGATTCCAACAGAATATAAACCAGAATAATTGTTTTCCTGCATTTTTTATATCAAATATCACTTTAAAAAAACCCCACACATTTCTTCTTTTCTTTACTATAGTCTCCTGTTGAGGAGAAGCTTAACCTATGCCTGACCAGTTTGTTGTACCCATTGGAAAAGAGAGAACACATTGCTTATACACGGATTAAGCTGCCTGCTCCCTCATAGATTTTCTCCTCTGTTCTACCTTTAGGAAAGAAGCCTGCCCAAGGGCTTTCTCATGGACAGTCAGCAGCATTAACTCTCAGTGTGGGTAGCTGCTACAGACCCTGAGCTGATGCAGCTCAGACTGGCTGTCATCTTTTTGCTCACCTACATTCTAAAAGCTGCAGCAAAAATACAGCACACCACAGGAGAGGAAAGGGCTCCCTGAGAGCACAGCTGCAGAGCTGCCTCACACAGGCAAGGTGCAGTGACACCACCCTGTGTCTGTATCAAGGGTTTTGCTGCACAGGTCCCTCCATGAGTGAATGCAGGTTCTTTTTTTTTTTTTTTTATGGTTGGTGGGGTTCTTTCCATGCTGTTATTCCATATTACATAGCTTTTAAAAAAGTTTAATTCATCACTGAGACCTGGCCTTTCAATGAGGCTCTTTACTGCAGTTTTGGGCAAGGCTAAGGAATCTCTATATATAAAACATGGCTTACAGCAGTTTTAACTTTTACAGTAAGGATTTGAACCAAAGTAGTTTTATGATGGTGATTTCTAATGATGGAGATCCCCATCGGGGACAGTTAAGAAAAAAAATTAATTCACCAACACTGATTTGTATTTGGATAATATTTGGGGTGAAATTTTATATAAAAGTCAACAAGGAACACAAGGGTAAAAGGAGTCTTTCAGTATTTCAATGTGCCTTCTTCCAGGGACACAGATTAAAAAGATATGACTGTTCTAGTAGAAAGACTTTACTCATTTCTCACTCCAGAAGCTTGTAAAAATAGTAGTCTGGGGTATATTATATTTTATTTTATTTTATTTTATTTTATTTTATTTTATTTTATTTTATTTTATTTCATTTCATTTCATTTCATTTCATTTACTGCCTTATTTTCACAGACCTTGCTGATCACAGAGCCTTCAAGTATTCCAGGACTAAGTGGTCACTGAAAGAGGCCAATGACTGTGGCTCTTTTAGGAGTCCCAGTGATGCACTTTGGCATTCCCAAACAACCCCAAGCCATGGCACCTGGCCATGCACCCTCTGAGAGGCAAGGCCTGACCTGGGCAACACCTTCAGCACCAGTAACACAGGGACCATTCCCAGCCCCACCTTGGGCCATGCAGTGCCACGACCTGAGGAGAACTCTGCGGCACCCCACATTTCAGGCAGCATTTTTCCTCTAGATGCAGCAGGGCATTTCCCTGCCACCACCCCTCTGTGCAGCCCCCTGCCCCTGTGTGGTGTGAGCTCATTCCAGAAAAGAATGTGCAATCAAGATCTACAGTTCAGACCCAGGAGCAGAATGCTGTCTTTAATTTATAAAGCATATACACAGAATGAACCCTCAATCTGATTTGTATTGTTTGTGCATATACAATTTTCCTAGTATCAACACAGACTTATGCATATAATTTCATTTGTTTCGGTTGGGTTTTTAAATTTTAAAAATTCTTTTCAGCTTCTACTGCACAACACCCTTCCTGTCTCTTTCTTTCTCTCAGCAAATTCAAATGTGTACATGTGGTTGTGCAGATAAATGTGCACACACAGAGCCTCCATTCAACTCTGTGCTTCATTGAGTTTCCCAAGCTGGGCATTTCCTATTGCCCAGCTCCAACATCTCTGGAGCTGGAACTCTCTCTATTTATGTGTGAGTTGCTTCTAAATAATAATAACTTCCTGCATCATATGAGAATTATTTCTGATTATGTTTCCTGTGGCAATAGGAATGTCAGGTGAGAAGGGCCTTCAGGGATGATGACAGCAGTTATTACTTCTGTCTCCATCACACAACTTCAAGAAACTCTTCCCATCTTTAGGCTCTATTGGTTACCAGGGAACTTAAAAAATTGTAATGAACCAAATAATTTTTAAGAGGCAAAACCACTTCATACTAGCATCAATTCAAGCAATATGCCTTTTGAAGTTCCTTATTAATAAGGCCAAAGTACTTTTGATTTTCACGGCATTTTTCCATGTTGTGCCATGTCCAGAATCTAGAAAATCTACCTGACAGATATTTGAACACTGCAGTTAGACAAGCCAAGTAGGTTACTAAGAAATATAGGAGTTTTGTACACAACATTATAAACAATACTGAAAAAATGTTATTATGTCTAGCAAACAAACTAGAAACAGAAACAAAATAGTCTAGGCTTTATAAAATATGGTAAATTGTGGGTTATGACATTTCCTCTTTTCATCCAATGAATTGGCCAAGAAGTAAAATCTGCACACTTTTATTTCTGGTTTGGTGCAGGACACGCTGTTAAACATGATTCCATTGTGACTGAAGGGTGTCCTGCAACAAATCTAATGACTGGGTGGTTGATCAATGCCATCTGCTTCCAGGACTGGAGAACTCCTGGTCTGAGAATGCAACACAGGCATTTTCAGAATGCAGTCCAGCCCCAGGACTGAGTGGTCAATGGTGTGAGGACAACTTGTGAAAGAGTCTTCAAAAGACAGAGTTTCAAAGGTGGAACTTGGCATGCAGGAGCAGGGAGAAAGCTCCAAAGGCAGGAATGAACAACAAAAAAAAATTAAAATGCCAAATGTGGGAAACTGAGACACAGGAATCAGTAATGCAATACAATCAGAAGTGTATGGTTGAGAGATCCCAAAAAGAGGCGGAGAGGCTCTACCAACTTGTTTGTGCACATGTTGGATAAAATGTCACATTCTATTTGCTATGTGTTTTGGATGGCTGAAAAACTCCTTGAAGTCTTCCAACATTTCACAGGAAAAGATTCTGGGATTTTTCCTGGGGGTGTCAGAAGGGGGAGTGGTCTTTTTTCATTTAACAGTTTTAGTATTCAAATTAGAAGACTTTCAGCATCCTGGGGTGAAACTCAAAAGCCTTTCCCTAGGAAGCCTGGGAGCATATCAAAAATCAATGGCATGGAGGATGGAAAAAGTTTCAAAAATGTGAGACTGGCAGGAAATACTGGCACATTTCTGTTTGATATTTGCTTTCTTGGCATGCAGCGGCTCTTTTAGCGCCAATGGAAAATCCTTTAGTGCCAAGCCACTCTCAGATAAATCTGCACACAAATACACTTTGAATTGGCATGTAGCTTTTGAGATTAGGTTTTAACCCTTGCCAAAATATGCATTTTTGGATTCTAGCATCTCTCTTAAGTTAATTAGGTAACTTTATAATACTAAAATGCTACACATGACTGATTTGAATTTGATGCATCTGAGCTCTGCAAAATCAAATGAATGGGCAAGAGTGAAAACACCTGACATGGAAGAACAAACAACCAAGGCTCTGAATTTTGTAGAGACATCAAGGAAATTGCAGCCAAAAAACTACACAGCCAAAACCTAATCTCTGGGGATGACTGAGTCCCATTACTAGAGCAGATCTTCACATGGGCGGGGAATGTGGAGAGGTTGAGGAAACATAAGCAGATCTCACATCTAGTCAAGTCTACAAGCACTCCTTACATCTAAGGAATTTTAAAGCCCTTTAGCCATCCTTATTAAATCTGTGCTTGCACTATAACCTATTAAAAATCATAGACTTTCAAGTTCAGCCTTCAACTGAACAGTCTGTATAATCCTGAAAGAAAAAATTAAAACTTTACTTTATTCCAGAGTCCATGGTTTTCAGCTTAGCCTACTGACTGTCCTGTCCCCAGGCTGGTCAGTGACTGGTGGGCATTTACTGCTCTCTGTTTTGCTAACAAAGCACTTTTGTGGGAATATCTCAGATCAGTAGTGCTCCCTGCAGCAGCCTGGGAGCCAGTACTGGATGTCCAGGTCATGCAGGGATTGAACATAACTGCATTTCAAAATAATAAAGTCCATGTGGCACTAAGGACACAGGCAGGGCAGGTACACCACTGTAAGCAGAGCCATGGGCACTGAACCGGGGTGGGGTGAGGATCAGGAGCCAAAGCCAGAGAGCACAAAGAAACATCTACAGACCAAAAAATTATGGCCAACAATCAAAGCCTGGAGCTGGATCTTTTGCCCATTTCCCAGGTATTTCTTCCTTCTCATTCATCAGCATCATGCAGAATATTTCTCAGGAAGGGAAGGTTCCTTGCACCCTCTTTTTCCTCACAGCTTTGCAAAACAGCACTTCTGATAGCGGGCCTCTCTGCTGTCAGTGGGGCAATGAGAAGCCATCGGCACTTTTGGGAAGCTGGAGAATACCACTAGATCAGCTGGAATTCTTGAAATTACACCCTTTTTCCTGCCAGTATGTGAAGACAATGTAATTAATTGAAAATAAATGAAAGGTATGAGAACAAAGATCAACTCAAGAAATTCTGCTGGTGTTGTTTTTATATAGAGTTTAATTAGGCTGGTTTTAAAAGGCTAAGACACATGAAATCAGCCTGAATCTGAATTACCTGTATTCCATAATCCCATTATTATACCTCATCAGAAAGCAATTACTTGAAATATAGCTTGCTCTAAATAGTCCTGAACAAAAATCCTAAAGTTCAGCCACATCAGCTAAGACAAAGCCTAGTGCTGTTAAAAACTGCAGGGATGCAAAGTCTTCCAGTGTAATGTAAGAGTAATATTAACATTTAGCAAAACACAATGGACATTCTATTCAATATGGTGTGACATATCTTGTTTATTGTCATTTATTTCCTCTAATGTTGCTTCTTTGGCTTCAAAGCAGTTAAGTCAGAGAGCCCTAATACAAAGTCTCTAGACCTAATACAAAGTCTCTAAGCCAGTATTTGCAGGCCTAACCAATGCATGAACAATGTCAGACTTCAGATTATTCTGTCTGTGCCACTGCAAAATGACTTGAAATTGTAGGTTTATGAAAAGGGGAACATCAGCTGTCATCTTAGCTTTCCAGCATTTGGCTAACTTTCTTCAGCCCTGTCAATAAAAGTAGGTTTTATTAACAGAGCAGGAACTCAAAGGAATTGCTTGAAGCCTGTTTCTTAGATACACAGTTTATGGTATTCAGACAAATTCACCAAAAATATGTCAGGGGAAAAAGGTTGTTTCATATATATTTCTGATCAAAGAGCTTATTATTTAAAATACTGTCAGGTTGTCTTTCATCTTCAGAGCTGGCAAGCACAGGAAAACATATTGCAAATAAAAGCAGCCTTCCAAAATGTCATACTGATTATGCATTCACAAGTCAGCTACTTGAGGCTCAACGAGACAACAAATATCACAGAGCCTACTATGTGTTTTAGCTGTTGGTTTGAGAGGCTGGACAACTGCCTTTTCTACTCATATTGCCAGACCAGCCACGTCACAATATGTTTAACCAGTGACAGTGCTTCCTAACCTATACATTTAAGTTTAAGCTAATTTCTTTTGGTGGTTGATAACTATGGTAGAGACAGGAATCAAGTTCCTAGCATTTTATCACACCTCTTCTTTCAGAGGACATATGTTGACATGTTCTGTAATTTGGTCAACTATTATTTCCCCACACTATGTCAGCAACTACCATATATGACAATTTGGCTCTAGGAACTTAGAAAAACTACTGTAATACATGGTTAGACACTTTTTGTGCATGTAGGATCTTCTTCAAAGTTATGAGGTGTTCCCCAGTGTGTGCCTTTCCAACATTAATGAGGTGTTGAGAAATAAAAGGAATGCATGTTAAATTGTAAATATCAATGTGCAACTATTTATTGCTACTGACTTTAACAGTTTTTCTCTCTCAGAAAAAAATCTTTGGTATATATTTTCATTAGTATGGCATCCTCAGAAGAACAGGGAAATTGAGACTATTTAATGTCTCTTGAAGGAATGCTTTCAACTGCTGAGAATGGAGGGGAAAAGCCATGGAAGTAATTTGCTACTGAATTTCTTCATAATTACAGGCTTACGACACATGCAAAAACAATGAGTCTCCTTTTGAAATTTTACGTGGGTGAAAGGTGAAGATCAAGCTGAATTGGGTCACTTGTTTACTCTGACAGTGATGACAATCTTAAATACTTAACAATCAAGAGAAGCCAAGAGCCACATTGACATAAATGAAAATTAACACACCCTAAATTTCAGAAAAGCCTAAAATTACTCAGTCTTTCTTTTCCCAAAATAGTTTCTGCAGATTCTGGTAGCACCAGTAAAAACTGATAAAACACCAATATAGCTTAATTATCCCCATATTTTTTCATGTCCATATAGTCTTTGTCTTAGTAATACCCGTTATGACAGCCTTTTTTTGTCTTGGAAAGCTGGCAATAAGTTAATGTTTGGTGATGCACAACAATTCCACTGAATTGCTGTGTAATGGTATAGGAATAAGGTTTGTGAAGAAGTCATTACATGGTGTGCCACTGACATTTTAATCCACTGATAGTCTTTATCACACACAGGGAGGAAATTCCTCAGGGATGGTGAGGTACTGGAACAGGTTGCCCAGAAATGTTGGGGAAGTCCCATCCCAGGAAGTGTTCAAGGCCAGGCTGGATGAGGTCCTGGCTGAGTGGATGGTGTCCCTGCTTATGGCAGGGGGGTTGGAACTTGAGGATCTAGATCATCTTGAAGGTCTCCTCCAACTCCAACTATTCTACAACTCTATGAATTTCAGGTGAAATTAGAATCTCTGTCAGAGAGATGGTGAATGAATCATCATTCATCAGGACCAGCTCAAGGTCCTGCACAGACCAAAAAGTATCACAGGTGTTCGCACATGTCTCTTTACAAATGCAAAAATGGCGTTGATAGGATTTCTCCTTCTGAGGAAACAGAATGATAAATCTTTATAAGCATAAGACACATCAGTTCCATAATTTTTCCTAAGTTTTTAGAAACAAAATATTAGATTCAACCTACACAATTCACACAATTCATCACTTCATTTCCTGTTTTAGCCCTGCAGAGATCCACATTGTGAATCAGCAAACTCTCCTGCTTTCTTTGGGTAGGAAAGGAGCCTTTTTGTGCTCAGATAGAATTATTTTGTAAGAGTCATCCTCTTGGGGATGAAGAAGCAGATTTTAACAGGTTTTACATGGTAAAGAATTAGAGACTGCACATAACCAACTAGAGACCAGGTAAATTCAATGAGCTCTTCAGTGTCATGCTGAGGGCTTGTGGCCATACCTGCTCTCAAATCCAGAACTCTGGGAGCCAAGTAACTTGTGTACAAGATCTTCCTTATTCATCAACATGAAGGCCCAAGTCTTGCTTAAAAAGTAATCTAGGGAGGCCTATAATTATAATTAGGGGTGTTTTTAAGAATGTGTCTTGAGAACACCTTCCAGGTGATCAAATCAGACTGTGATCTCAACAGTGTTACTAAAAAGGACAACCATTAGAGAAAAGAACATCATGTCAGGCTGAAAAAAGAGTTCTTGTTATGAACTAGTGAATTAACATTTTTTTCTAGATAAAACATAATGGCAGCATACCCAGTTTGTCAGGATGAACAAAACAATTTATTAGGTTTCTTTCATCACTAATTTTAAAAATCATGTATCTACTTTAACAAGATGGGAGTTTTGACAAGGGCCAACAATAATGATGATTAGGACATACCCTTTTCACTTACAGGGTATTTTTAATTTAAATATATAACAGTATTCAAAAATATGCTGAAAAGGTTACTGAAGCAAGTCTAGATCTGTCTGTCATGTAAACATGGGGAGTGCACATATATACAGGATGATTATCAGTAGCTTGTGTCTTTTGTCATAATGGCATTTAAGCCTTATTTCATGTGTTCTGAGATTATTTTTAAAAATCTGTTGTCTAGGAGGACAAATCACTTCTTGTGAGTTGTTCAGCCATTTGACTAAGAATTACTCTTTACCCCAAGAATCCTGAAGCTGTTCTAGCATAAAATTTCAAGTCAAGATACTGTAAATACCAGGAATAATATTGCAATTATTTGATTTAAAGTGTATTTGTTGACTTTTTTTGGTTCTCTACATTCTTAAAATACAGTTCTTAAAAGTCATAACAAGAACTAATTTAAGTAGCAGCTCAAAAATGCAAAAAACTCAACTCCTTTGCATCCTTACTATGTTTGGTTTTCATTTTGTAAAATGAAGTATGAAATGAAGCCTGAAGCACAAAGAATAAGAAACAAACTGCAACAAAAATGTCACCTTTCTCAGTATATGATTTCCTGCTTCTTCTGATCCCAGCACTCATTTCCCACAGCAGTATACCTGTTTCTCTGCACAAACATATGGGCCAGATGTTGATTTCTCCTCTATGGAAAAAACTAAGTATAGCAGTATAGAATCTAAGTACATTCTTTTTGCAAGTTGCCTTACTTACCTACACATACCAATACCCATCACTCCTGCAATGGGATGGTCAGACAACATGCAAAGAAATCTCTTTTTCCAGAAAACTCAGCCCAGCAGTAATTGTGGGTTTGAAGGAATAACTTTGTCACAAGAATTGACCTAACCAGAGCCTAAAGCAAGGAGCAAACATTCCTTTTGCCTACGTAGCTCCCTGACATCCAGCTGCCTTCTGCACACCCTTGCACAAGTCAGAGCAATAACGTGTCCTCCTAAAAGCAGCTGCTACTTGGTATTTAAAAAAAGAACCAGGAGGCTTTGGCTGTACTGATCCAAATGTTGGTTCACAACACAATCAAAGACAGAAATGGAATCAGGAGGAAATCATGAAAAGTGCTATATCAAGAGCCTTACAGAAGGTTTGTTGAAATGGGAAAATATTATAATTCTATTGAAGTTGTTGAATATGAAAATAAAGATGGTTCCTAAGCCAGCAAAGCCATGAGGCAATTTTGATGGTAATTTTTGTATTATGACACCAGTTATTTATAACCAAATATGTGCCCTTCTCAAGATGAAAATCATATGATGGAAACAGAAGTTAAAATAAATTTTTTCCCTATTAGCCTGTTTGTGATTTTTGAGAATAGGCTTTCCACTAAGCCTGCCTTTTGTCTCACTGGATGTGAATAACAAGATTAAAACTTCAAGGGCTCTGTCCTCAGCCAGTTTACATTTCAGTACAAGAGTTGAGGCTTTGGACTAAACTATTCAAAAGCTCAATTGTGTTTTTAAAATTCAAACAATCTTAATATTTTAATATTCCCCCTTGGGTTATTGAGAAAAATCAGATTTAATACTCACCAAGCATCTGATTTATATAAATATCTTATAAACTTTAATACTGGTGCCTTTGAGCACTTAAAAGCCACATGGGATATGAGAACAGGGAAAAGTTGCAGAGAAAGTCAGTGGGAAAAGATCTGGTTTCTTAGTTATAAAGCAATAAAAAGCCTGCATTTAAAATTACATATTTTAATATTTCACATAACCTGTACTGGATGGAGTGCAGAATGAGGCTGTGGGTTCTGAGCTTTGCATGAGCTTGTGGATGGTAACGAGTCCAGGTGGGGGGCCCTCGCTGTGTGCTCAGGCACTGTGTGGTCAGGCACGCCTCTGAGGGCTGGGGAAACATCTTCCTGCTGAGCTCAAACTCCATGGCCACTCCTGCTTTTGATGGCATTCATATCCCTCATCTGTGGGATTTACCATCAGTAAAGGTAACTGGGCTGCTGCTAACGCTGATGGCAGTGCTGTCATTTGCTGTATAGCACCAGAGTGACAGAATTCATTAGAATGCATCACCTGACTTGGACAAAACTCCTCCCTGCAGAGAGGGCTGATATGAAATGAGTATACTGCAGAAGTTCCATTTAAATCTTCAAAATAAGCTGCAGGCTGGGGAACACAGGAGGGAATCCTTGGGGATGGAGCAAGAGGAATCAGAGAGTGGAGCAAGGTAAAAATGTGTCAGGTAGGCCTCAATGACAACCCTCCTGTGTGAATCCTGGAGGATGTGAGCACTCCCTGTGCTCCCCTGGAGATGGAGAGGAGAGCTGGGAGGTGTCTGAGGGGCTTCTGGCACTGGGATAGCCCTGTGGTGTGGAGAGGGAGGACAACATGCACAAGGGGATTGAGGAAGAAACTCAAACCCATACCTTTACCTGATGTTATCTATTGCTGTATTGCTTCACAGCACTTGAAAAAAAGGTCAATCCTTTTTTCCAGGATTGACTGTGTTACCCTATGCTGTGAGAACTGAGGGGCCAAAGCAGGGCCCTGTGCTGAAAGCTGCCATGGACCCAACAGTGAAATGGCAAAGAGCTGCAAAATGCCAACAGACACAAGATGTGACAAGAGAGAAATCCCACAGTGGTTGTTGGACCCATGCAGATCCCTGGCTCTGGTCAGAACAGCACTGTGCTCCGATGTCACTTTGGAATTTCAGTGGTTTTAAAGCCAAAAGAAACTGACTCTTATCACAGAGCAAGCATCTCCCCAGACAGCAGTGCAACAGCACAGTTACACTGGAGCCATGCTGCAGGAATAACTGGTGAAGCCTTCCCGTGATGACAAGCCCCCAGCCTGATGCTCCCTCTGGAGCTCTCACGGCTGCAGACGCCAGGAGACTCAAGAGAGAGGCCCATGGAAAGGCAGAAGCAAGGGGCAGCCTCTGCACAGTGTCCTCTTCTCCTTCCACTCATCTTGCACAATATCACCATAGAGGGACCATCATAGGATCAATGAAAATTAAAGGAAACTTAAAAAGTTATTTAGTTCACTCTCCTTTCCCCCTTTCAAATGCAGGATCAAATTCAAATCAACTCGTGATAGATGCTTTTTCCCCTGTCCTGAAAGAATTTCTAGTTATGGACATTACTTAATTTCCTTAGTAATTTGTTTTTGTCTTTTTTTAGTCTTTACCATTAGACATTTTTCCCCAATAGCCCACTGAACTAGAAAATTTAAGCTCATCATTCATTTTAGCAGACAGAGAAGCACTTTTTCCCTTCCCCACTGAGGAACACTTGACACGTTTGAGACTCCTAGGACATCTTCCAGAGCACATCTCCTCAATTCCAGACTGGGAAAGGCAGGCAGATGGTAAATTACTTACACAGGAAGCTTATGTGTTGGACTATTGCACCCAAGTCTGTTAATGTAACACAGATATAACAGGATAATCCACCAGGAAGAAGCCCTCTACTGGGAGCAATTATTTCAACAGTGAAATTGAGCAAATAGTAAATATTAGAAGAATCCAATCATTTTATTGAACTTTGTGCTCCAGAACTGACCTTAGTCTGATTTATAGAACTTCTCTTTTGTTGTCAGACAGAGTGGTATATGATCCATAACTTCAGAATAACAGCTAAAGGGATTGGGAGTGGCAGTGCTTAGTTCTGATAAACTACTGCTCCATGATCCATTTTGTATATGCCACTCTTGCTGGAGACAGATGTGAAAATGGAAGAGGTGATTTGCACATTGGCCAAACCTTCTGTCCCATAACAGTGTTTTATAAATTTTATAAATATAAATTTTAAATATAAATATTAAATTTTATAAATACAAAATGTCCAGATGATCCCCAAAAGGCAAAATATTGATTTCAATATTGATATTGACTTCTCTAAGTCTCAGATGTGTCCATGTCTCACTGCACACTGAGACCTAAATTCACCCTCTCTAACTGAATCATCAAACTGAGGTCCTATACAGGCAATACAGAAATACAGGACTCTCCAGAGAGCTGCAGGAAAATCATTCACTAATTGCCCATCGGCTTAATTGAGGAATTAAAGGCAATTTTATTCCCAACTTTGTCACCTCAGCCAACTCAAAGCTCTAATTATGTAGGCCTAGGAGAGGAATTTGAGGAACATGATCTCCTACCGACACTGGTGGGGCCCCTAGCCTACATGCAGTGATAGCAACAACATTTTCCTGCATACCTTGTCCTGATTCCTGGCCATAGCTTGTCTATACCAACTCCACTGCATCCAGTTGCTCTGATATCTCTACTACATTGTATTTATGACACAATACAACATTCCAAGCTTTTTCTTCTGCAGAAGTGTTAGCATTTGGAGCAACATGAACAGAAAACCAATTCTGAAACAAAAGAAAACAGGAATAATTTTATAGAAAATATCAAATTATAGAAAATGTCTGTCTTTCTAGAAGAAATGCAGACATACAGTTGTGTAAGCAAAGAAACAAGGTTTATAGCTTGCCAATAGGTATAATTGGGCCTGAGAATCCACTTTCAAAGCCTAAGACTTATTTACTACATGCAGAAGACATGTAAAGTAATATGGAATTTCCCACAACAATGTCATCTCAGAAGTTCTGCATGTTGACAGTAACCCAGAAACTTTGCCACCCAGCAATCACTTCAGTGACCTGTGCAAAATAAGTAGATGGTCTCAGCTCAGTTTCCAGATGTAAGATGGCAACAGTGTGGGAATCTCCATAAAAACTAACAGTAGTTGGCAGCTATGCCAGCAAGGTCATACACGTCCCCCGAGAGCAGGGCAGGAATGGGAAGAGCATGTTCAGTGTACAGTCACTGATAACCAGCTTGCACCCTCGCTAATCTTACAGTACCCAATAATAGCCACACAACTTATTTACAAATGCAAGATCTGAAGGGTTTTTTTTTTTTAATTTCCTTTTACAGCATTTATTTCTCATTACCCTGAGTATCTGCACAATATTTTTACCTCAAACATAATTTTTGTGAAGAAATCCTCATTTTATGTATTTCTACCACATGAGGGGGGAAAAAAGATCAAATTCAAACATCTGTCCTAAATAAAATACAACACAGACTCACAAATCTGACAGAGAGTTTGGTTAGCAAAAGCTTTATTAAGATAATGCAGGGCACGTTGTTTTTATAGCTGGGATGTGGCTGCTGAGGCAGTGGAGCCAGACCCTGCTTGGACAGCAGATGGTGTCCTACTGTAACACTAAGCTCCAGTGCTCAAAGAGGAATCTTAAACCAGCCTTTAAAATATTCTCCAATTTCCATTTAATTACTTTAATTGGCTTTATAGGCTATGTAATAAAAATGATGGATCTGTTTAAGCACTAGGCTGAATTAAAAGGTTTAGCGTGTCAAAACCAGTGATTTTGAAATATATTTGAAAAATATGAGTTTTTTCCAATATTTAAATGGACTTTCAAAAAATGTGATCATGCCACTTAGATGCCTGAGCAGTCCTTTTCAAAGGTACCACAGGCAAATAGCTATTAAGAATCTCACTGAGTGTCAAGGGAGCCAAATGCCTCCCAATTCTCTGGGTCTTGGAAAATGTTCTCCATACAGCAAAAGTTTACTGCATATAATAATGAAAAATCAAAACTTGCCATTGTTCCGATAAAGGCAATGCAAAGGCTTCTGATCCTTCATGGGAAAGGACCATTTTGTTTCCTTCTGTGCTGTACAGCATCTTGTGCTGAATAGCAACTTGTTCAGTGGGCATCTGGTCCCTACTGTAGCTCTCAGATACCAACAGTACAATTAAAACTCCACAGGAATTAAATTTATGCCTGATAAATTACATATTGTTACTGTAATAATAAATCTAAAGGAATAATTTCATGCCTTAACTCCAACCAAAGATTTTTTTCCTTGTATGTTTTTTTTCCCCAGTCTTTGGGATCTGCAGAAGTTCCCAGAACTTTGTGACTAATGAGGTGAACTGGGCAGTGAAGAGAAACCTGTTGTGTTAAGAAGCTCCAAGTCTGCTGAAGCCCCTGGACTTCAGGAAAGTAGATAGGTAGAAGTGAGAGATCCTTGGAGGATTTCCACTTTGAGGAGCCCTTCAAAGTGCTGCAGCACAGAACCTGAGTCATGAGAGAGCCTGGTCTGAAAACCCTTCTCCAGATGTCCAAATCACAGCTGTGGTCACTGTGGGGTCTGATGCATTGCAGCAGACCAGTGTGACTCAGCTCAGAGATATCTGGAGTTTGCAAGCCTAGATTGGATTTACTGTCACTGGGAGGGCAACATTTGTTGGGAACAGTTTGGTCATTCATACTGGGAGGTGATGAAATCTTTGCCTGCTGGAGCAGATAATCATCATCTTGTACAGCCAGACCAAGGCTGGGACAGGGAGTCATAAATGGTGTTATGAATCCAATCATCACTGAATCTTTGGTGTTTGGGGTTTTTTCCCCACACAGAGACTCCTGTAAAATTCTACTGTCTTTTTGCTTCTTTCTGAAAAAAATTTTCCTCTAGCTCCAAGTTATGAGAGTAGTCTCACTAATTTTGGTGAGATTCTTCACATGAGAAAGCACTCTGGACCTGATCCCTTAGAGAAATAGGTTAGGAGTAACAGTATGAATGAGATACCTGGTTTTCAAAAAATGCTTTTATTTTCTTCCTCATCCCAGATGTGAAAGAGGATGCAGGGGGTCAATATTCTCCAAGAACATTTACATAACTTCTTCAAAAGCAATAAAATGATGAAACCCAAAATCTGCAAATTGTGGTGATTTGTAGTGCTTTGATTTATAGCCCTGTTGGGTTTGGAGTGAATGATTTCTACAGAGACCAGTCCCTCTAATCGGAATTTTACAAGAAACGGATGTGCTAAAAGAAACAGAAAGCTAACAGGGCTTCTGGTTACATTTTCAGCCTGATTTATAGAGCTGTAAAACTCTCTGTATCAGGGAGCTGACACCAATTTCTAGAAAGCTGTGAACATTTGTTTCCATCTGATTTTCCTGCAGGGCTCCTAGGCCCACTTCTTTCCCAAACAACCCCAGTGAAATCCATGTCAGGTGTTTGAGAGTGTGGGACACTGGTGAAACAAGAGAGCTGGCAGCAAAGGAGAACAAGCCAGTCCTGGAATGTCAGTTTTGGGGACAGAAGTATACTTTTGAGGAATCAGGAAAGGAAAGGGGGCTGAGTTGGGAGCAAGCATTACCAGGGTTGGAATGGCTAAGGGAGGTCTGATCTGGCACGGGAAGGGATGCTGCAGAGCTGAATGGTGCCTGGCTGAGGATAAGCAAGTACAGGAGGCAGATGGCCAAGCCTGGAGCTGAAGCAGCCATGCCACTGCAGCAACAACTTGCACCCTGACAGATGCAAATGCCACCTGCATATGGATACATTCAGAACAAGGTTGTGAGAAGAGGAAGAACTGGAGAGAGAATGAGCAACAAGCCAGGGACAGGAGGTGCATCCCAGTCAAGGCTGCAGCCTTGGTTAGTGCACACAACACAGCACAGGGACGTGGTAAGCCTGGTCAGGCAGGCAGAGAAATGCCCGTGAGCTGTGAGCAGGGAGGGGGTGGCTGGAGAAGTGCCATGGCTGCTCTCCTCAGCAAACCTCACCAGAGCTGGGCTGCAGAGGGGGACATGCACTTAACAGGCAATGCCCATGGCCAGTTTGACAGCAAAATTCCCCAGGGAGAACCAAACCAAAGCAGCACAATACACCCAGCCAGGTTCAATGCCCAAAATGAGGATGAGAAGAAATTAGGAGCAAGACA
This sequence comes from Serinus canaria, assembly GCF_022539315.1. Taxonomy (NCBI): domain Eukaryota; kingdom Metazoa; phylum Chordata; class Aves; order Passeriformes; family Fringillidae; genus Serinus; species Serinus canaria. The sequence continues at coordinate 58,692,260 of NC_066317.1, read as the reverse complement.
GGGCATGGATCAGGACAAGGGTCAGGAGAAGAGAGATGCAGTGAACTCACAGGTCATTAGTGGATAAATCACCAAGAACTGTCCTCTGGAGCTGGGCTGTGATTCACAGTAAAACATCCATCTGCCTCTGTGAGGATGCTAAACTATTTGACCTACAGCAGGGAAAAGCTCCACAGCTTGGATATTTCCAGTTCTGCTCCTTCTGATAGCTACACATGTATAGAAATGTTTGTTTTGCAATTTCATGCCGGAAAGGAAGATGGTGTAGAGGTTCAAACGAAATGATCTGATGTCTCTTTTGAAAAGGTAAGCTGTACCCCTCCAGAAAATAAATTAGGTGACAGCCACAGGTTTTTACAGGTCCTTGAACTAGCATTCCATCTAAAGAGATTTACAGAAGATTTTAGTGAAAAGGAAAAGAGAAAATTACTTTAAACCAGCACTTTTAAGCCTAGTGGATCTTCAGATCCAAAGTCTTGATCATCCATTGTTGTAGGGCCCTCTACATTCAAGGGCGCTTAGCAGGATGCCCAGTTGGCAAAGGTTTGGGGATCAAAGTCTGAGGTATTTGTGTGTAGGCTAACAGGCAACATAAAATGGCAACTTCTGTTGATATAGCATTTAATAAAATGTTCTTACCTTGTTATGCTGTTTAAAAAAACCCTATCAAGTTGTCTTACTGTATAAAATTATTAAGTATTAAATACATTATTTTATAAAATGGTTTAGCAGTATGTTGAGTTATTTTGGTTTTAGAGTGTCAAATTTAAAAAACAGATACTAATTAATAAACCAAGATGCATTTTATTGTACTAAGTGCAGCTCCAAAGTTTATTACCACTTTCCAAGGATTTACTTTTTTATCTAAAGAGATAAAAAAATTGGTGTTTATTGGTGTCTTAAATTTAATAAAGATCACTCTTACATGGTGAAGCCCTGATCCAGCAAACACATATGCTTATGAGTAATTTAACTGCATGAGTAACTTTGTATAATTCAGTGGGTGAGAGAGAAGCTGTGATCCATGGAGCTCCTAGGGTGGATAAAGTTTTTTGTGGGCACAACTGCTTGCAGGACAGAAGCCAAGTACAACACTTCCACAAGTTCCCATCTAGAAGAAAAGGCAAATGAATACATGGTAAAAAGCAATTACATGCTATTGCATGTTCTAACAACTATATATTCTACAATAAGTCCACAAACACAATTATGGGTTTGAAGATACTCACCCATAATGGATGGATAATGAATGGAGAGGTGGAATGAAATGGAGAAGTGAAAGGAACACAGTGTAACTCTCTCCATGTCTGAGCATCCCTCTAATTTAGGTGTTTCATAGATGCAATAGGTATACACAGGAAATATGCTAACAAGAGAAAAGGGGGCTGCTCCCAACTACCATCTTTGGACGCTGAATGAAGGTGTTGTCTAAAGAGAAATTGTTTTGGTCTCTCAATATGTTTTAGAGCACCTAAGGCAGATGCTTTACAGGTGCTCAGTATGGTCTGTAAGTGAAAAGCAGGCGTCTCTAAAGATTAAAAAAGCCTTCTGCTACACTTGGGACCCTGACACAGACATTACCTATGCATTTTCTATCAGGTAACTGCTAGCCAGAGCACTAAAGCAGAGCCAGGTTTCTCCCATTCCTTGTTCTTCCTGAGAAACCCTTGGCTGTGCTGCACAGGGACACAGCTCCCAAAGGAGAAGGGGGGCTTCAGGCCCCAGAGGGGGAAAAGGCCACTGCCCTGGGAGGTGGGAGTGCTGGCTTTGAACTCTTTGTGGAGGGCAGCCCTGCTTGCTCTGAGCTAGGCTGCTGTGCTCTGTTTCAGCTGTAAATTTTTAAGAGTGATGCCCACTGACCTGTCTGATGTGGAGTTCAGCACTTCCCAGCAGTGGAGTGCAGGTTGAGTGTTTTCACACCCTCACTGTGAGCTGAGCGTCCTAGAGAGAGAGAGCCATGTAGCTGCTGACTTTCTGCTTGTTAGGAGGTGTTGTTATGGCTTCAGGAAGCTGTGTATTCCAACACAGGAGCCCCAGCTGGTTCTAGGCAGCAGAAGGCATGCCAAATTTCTCTCCAGGATGTAGGCACCTGGGGCTTACCTGTGCCCCAGGACAAGCGGAATCCAAATGGCCATCAGCTCTTCCACAAAGCCAAAACCCTACAACTGGGAGAGACTGGATAATTTCCTTTTTGGCCTGTCCACCTTATTAAAATGTGTGTGAATACCTTTGGTCCCACTGGGCCTGGCTGTGGAAGCATTAAACGCTCTGCAAGCTCTCCTTATGAATTGCCAGTAAAATAGATGGCTTGCAAATGTTTATGTTCCTGCACTTACCTTGCCCCTATGAAATAAATGCTGCTGCCAACCACAGTACAATGCACCCTATGTCTTCTGCAGTGCTCTTGCTGCTGTTCACTCTGAAATGCATCTTTAGGGGTGCATTTCTACCTGTCCACCTCCCTGCCCCAGCTGTACTTAGGCAATCCCTACACGGAAGAGGCTGTGTTTGCTCTGCTTACACACAAGACATTCACTTTTGTTCCACTGCATGCTAACTGCCTGTTTTTCCTTTCCATTGCTTTATTTCCGTTCACATTTCTCTGAATTTTCACTCCTCTCTGGCTGATCTATTCTGTCTTACATCCTGCACATCTCCTAAAGTCCTTCCAGGCTGGATGCTGCCCCAGTGTGGTAGGAATACTACAAAAGGTGCAGCTATTTTGCCAGCCTTTCTTCCTGGTGCATGCTCGGGACGCACACAGCTGATGACAGGGTCATTTGTTCAGATATATAATATCTAAAGTATATGCGTGCTTTCTGTTTACAAAGAAGGAAAAGAACACAAACAAGACTTAATGAGCCCTTTCTTCTCATTTGCAATTAAAATTTAAAATAAAAAATCCTCTCATATTAACACAGAGTTTTGTGATGGGGCAAGTGCCACTGTTTCCTTGGTGTCATTGTCACCTTTCAGAGTTCGGTGAGCTATGACTTTCTAATCACTTCTCCCTTGTCACACCCTTTTTGTCAGTGCAACCATCAGCAAAGGTCGCAGCTCTAAATCTCATCAGGCAACTGATGCAGGCTTAAAAATGCCATGAAATGTTTTGTGACACATAGCCGAGGGGAATGGGGCTATGGGCAATGGAAGAAATGGGGAATAGGGATAATGAGGAACAGATAAGCTAATACCACCTCTAAAAGCCTGGAAATGTGAAGCCACATCTTCAGGCACATTACAACCACTTCACAGGTAATCAGGTGCTCGTTACAGGTCTGAACGTGCACATACCTGAATAATCAGCGGTCCTGCTGCCACTGAGTTTATATCCAGGCTAAACACTCACGCAGGAAGTTTCATCTGAAGGGAGCAGCCAGTAAAAGTAAGGGTTAACCATACCTGCCACAGAGAAAAGCTTTCTACTGATCATCCAAAATAGTATGGTTTTTTTCCCCCTTTACGCAAGAATTGCTTTACTGTTCTTTGAATGTGAGCTAACTTTGCTTATCAGTACCCAAAAAGCAAGCCCCTGCAGGGTCCCTGCTGACAAACGCTTCAAGGCACTCATGTCCTTTCCTCTGCCCTGAATGCAGTAATCAGAGAGATGCAATTTTCCAGTAGTGCTTGACAGCTTACATCAAAGGCACAGAAACTGTTTCTGGACATTGAAAAGATAAAATTCTAATACTAACTGATGCCTCCTTCAGTTTTTATTGCAGTTCAGTGTAAACAGATGCTGCTGGTTTTGAAAGCATGCGTTCAGATCTGTCAAAGCGTATGTATGGCAGGGGTGATATCTGCCGTGGCAAAGGCTGGTATTTGCCATCGTGTACATATTCTTGATTCAATCATCTCCGTGGCACTAGCCCTATGTGTGTGCTTACACAGATGTCTGTCTTTGCATGTGCATGCATGCAAACACAAACACATGCATATGCATGAAATGGAAACTGTAACCCAATCTTAACCAGGGGTTTAAATTAATCGTAATACATACACACACTTACAAACATTGGGCTATATTTAACTTTCTCATAAGCAATGTAGAACTATTATCTTCTGAGGAGCTCTGCAGTGTATGAGTCAGCCCCAAAGCCTCTTAGTTAGCCCATGGAAAGATGCCACTGACTTTACTGGGCTTTGGATCAGTCTGAAACCAATGGCTAATTGTCTCGTATAACATAACTTTCCCTTCCAACAAACTTAAGATAAACTTAGATTCTAATTCCAACAACGCTATAACTTTTTCCAAACAAATTCCTTATGGAATGGAAATGCCCATTCTTGTTCTGGGCATTTTTCAACGTTTTCATGTTTCTTTGTTTTGAAAATTGATTCAGTCTTGTTAAACATTATGCAAGCTTGAAAAAGATCACAGTTTCCAACTATGCAAAGTGAAATTCTCATGCATACATAGCTCAGAAATAAATGTCATTAGCAACTTCAAACTTGGCTAGTATTAAAGCCATCTTTGAGGAAGGGTAAAAAAAAATCACATTTGGAGAAATTCAGCCTGAAGTTTTAGAGAGTAAGAATCACTTAGGATTACATATCCATCTCAGCTTTCTCATTTTATTTAACATCCTCTACAACTTTCTATTTGCTTTCCAAGTGTTTTGAGATGGATTTATTTGAGTATGGATTTATTTGAGTATGGATTTATTTGAGTATAATTTGCAATTATTTAGAGGGAAAACTAACATTATTGTACACGTCTTCTAGAACTAAAGGGAGAACTATCTGAAGATCTACATTTGAACTCTGAGCTATTAAGGCCATTAAGTTCATCCTAATTCAGGTATCACATCTGACAGAAATGTAGTTGAAGTCAAGTAATTTTTAAGAAACTAGTCTTGAAGAATCTTTTGACTGCCAATCCTCCTTTGAGTAATCTCTAAACTAAAAATCTGAGTGAGAAATTAATGACTAAGTTTCTGAATGTAGATTTTGCACACGCTGTTAACACTTAAGCTGTATTTTAAAAGAATGTGGTTGTGCTAATCATGTAAGTTCACGTTTGGATTATTATTTATATCAGTGGTATCTGATATGATCACTGTTGTGGAGTCACCATGCTGCTTTCTGGCACTGTAGGGTCTCAATTGATGGGCATCTCACAGGGTACTCGAGTTTGGGTTCCCTGAAAGAGGCAACAGAGAACATCTCTGCTCAATAACACACAGTCTGCATATTCAGGTGGGTGCCTACAGTCTTAATTCTAGTCAATTAAAGTGCTAAATTGTTTTGAAAACCACTGAATCCTGTTTCTATGTCTATTCCAGTCCCACACCATGTGTATTGTGTTTTGCAACCCTGTATTTTGTTTTGCAAATAGAATTTAGTGTGTATTATTTATGTAGCCTCCTACCAAAAGAGAAGATTGACGATGTCACAGAAAGAAAAATCTTTGGTCAGACTGACAACATCTACAACATCCCACTGTCTCTTCTTGTGGTGTACCACAGACTCGGTTTTCAGAGTAAGTCCAAAGCTCATTATGAGGTTTAGAAAAGCATTTATGGCTTTTAGTGAGTACAGTGTGAGGAGCAGATGCTCCCAAGGACTAATGCACGCAAGCTTGCCATAATGCAGGGCAAGTTTCAGAGCCTCCCTTGCTGATGTAAATGGGAACAGTGCCATTGGCTTACATCTAAATGCAGTGTAATGTAAGTCAATCACCCCTTGGGTTTTAAAGCATCCTTACTTCGGTATTTGTGTTAGCTGATATTTGCATAATAATGCCCAATGCACACAAAACATTGCATCGAAAGAAAGTTGCTCCTTCCCTCCAGCTTGTCTTTTGGAAACAATTCTCTTTTCCTCCATTCCTAGACTTCCCCACACCACCCGAAATCTTCCAGCTAGCATATTTTTACCATCCTTTGCTACCAGATCTCTTTCCCTCATGCTGCCACTTCCTTTCTCTCTGACATGCAAATGGAGCCTGAATTATAGCAAAACCTCTAAATACTGCCTCACCTGAGTGCTCTTTCTCTTTGTATCCTTACACTGGGCGGCAACAGTGGTGGTCAGAAGGTCTGGAATGTGTTTGATGTTATGAGGTGCCTCTTTCTCCAATATACATCGCATGCGCACCCACCCTGCCTGTTGCTGTGTGCTCGATTCAAACACAACAAAAGCATTGCTCAATTAGGCTGAAATGAATATTTAGTTTGGGCTGCATCTTTTTTGTGCCTGGGTGCCTGAATTTCAGGTCTGTCCGGTGCTAATCACTGTGACCCCATTGTCTGCCCCAGCTTTGACCATAGACATAGAATCAATCTCGGATTTTGAACATTGCTCTTACAAAACTCTCTCCCCAAGGTTTGTCTCACTGCTCACTGGCAAGGCCTGTACTATTGAAGCGGGTAGCTTTGATGGCTCTGTGACATAGGCGGATTTGTTTCTCTTCTGAGCTAGAGGAAATGCAGAGGGTGTTGTTCCCATCGCCGTCAGAACTGGTTGTGGGCCGAGGGGACTCCGTCGCGCCCCGGGCAGCAGCGCACGGGTGAGCCGGAGCCCGGCTCCGTGCGCAGGGGGATCCCCAGCAGCGCCACTCCCCAGATGAAAAGAGCTTTGCACGGGGGCTTTATTGCACATTTCTGGTCGCACGAGGGAGATTGGGTCCAGGTAGCTGCCTCCTCGCTTTCCCTTAATCACTGCAGGGTGGGAACCGGATTCAGCCTGGAGGGATAAAAGATCTCCGAGATGAAGAAGTACAATGGAGCGGGGTTAGCGCCGATCGGTTTACTGCTGTAAGCAAATCACTGCCACATCTCTCTCTGTGCTGCATGTTAAAATTTACAACTCGTAGTTAAATGAGTCAGAGCTGTTGCTTCTGGTTCTGCCTCCAGCTTCTCCTGCCACGTAGCTGGACAGACAATGGGTCCGTGTTGCAGAAGGGGCCTCGGGCCAGCCTCAAGGAGCTGTGTTGCAATGCCCATTATCGCAGTGCCTCATTTTTAGGCTCCCTGCTGTGGAACAGATTGCTCAGGCCAGGGACAGACACCACTGTGCTTCACATAAGGTGTGGAGAGAGTTAAAAGCTAATAAAAGAAAAATTCAGACGTCCACATACTCCTTGGCTGAGAGTATATATATATTCTACTATAGGTACATATGTATAGATTATATAGATATAGATTTAGATATAAATTATATGGATATAAATAGATATATATAGTGGGGGCCAGAACTTTGAAAGGCAGGAAGAAGGTGCCTCTTTACAGACTCCCTTACAGTTCAGGGCAGAAGTCACATCAGCCTGCTTTTTGTGAAGAATTAGAGAGTGAGTGAACTACCTCATTGCATCCAGGAGCTCTTTGGGTACAGAATATTATATTCAAAGCAGTGGAAGACTTACTCACCAGTCACCACTCTGCTGGATTTAATTTGGACAGCCCCATGACTGCTCTGAGCAGTGTCCTGGTCTCAAGACTGCTTATGCAGCTGCTTTTTCTTGCTCTCTCTGGCCACCTCCGTGTCTAATATAAATTCAGATGTATCATTAGAAGAGATGAAGAGTAATGACCTGTGAGTCTCTAATAAGCTGGTGACTGGTATTTTCACTTTGCATACAGAATATCTGAGTTCAGCTGTTTATCTAAATTCAGTCAGTACCAAGGAGTTAGTGCCAAGCATCCCACTTCCTCCTGAAGGTGTCTAGCCAGTTTGTTCAACAGACCTTTCACATCCCAGATTTTTAGGAAAAAGGTCTGATTGACCCAGGAAATTCACACAAAATGATGAGCCTGAGTTTAAGCTTATAAGCACTACTGAGAAGCACTCATCCCCTTCCCCTGGCCTTTACAATGGCTAAGTTAGGCAGCTTCCCTGTTTTTTCTCTGATTTCTTAAGAGTCTGTTCTCAGGCACAATCCTGAGCAGCAGGAGGCTGCTGCTGCGCCTAACTCACTTGCTGTATTTAGCCTAACTTTAGAAAGCAAGATTTTAAGCACCCACTTCGCTTGAGCTCTATGGAAGACTTTCGCTAAAGTATTCAATAGGGTACTGATTCGTGTTTCAAGTGAATGAGCGAATTTGGAAAGAAACCCCCAAACCAAGAGAAATTCAGAGCAGATGACAAATGTACGGTTTAACCAACGATTTGCACCGGTAGTCACCTTCTCTGTAGCTAAAACTGAAGCTAAAGCCTTTCCGTGCTTTTTAAGCTCTCAGCCCTCGCTGTGTGCCACTCAGCCTTTCTGCCACAGCCGGAGCCGGGTGCGATCCCGCGGCGGTCCCAACCGGGGCTCTGGAGCGTGCACGGAGCCGGTGCCGGGAAGATGCGCCCGGGCGCTGCCCCCGTGTGCGGGTAACGGAGCCGTTCCCTTCCTTTGTGGGAATAAGAGTAAAAAAATAGCTTTTATTTTGTATGTGTTTCTGCGCGTCCTTGCTCTCTCTCCGCGCTCTGGCTACTGTGAGCTGTATTTGCTGCGCCCCGTGGAAAGTGTCGCACCAAGGCACTATCGCTTTCCCACGCCAGAGTCAGCCTCGGCTGAGAGTCCGTGGTGGGACGTGGATGTGCTCGGGGCCCCTCCGCTTTCTCTCGTCTGTCTGCCGAGGCTCTCTAGGAGTGCATGTGGAGATATGCATGGAGGGGAGGGGGGTACCGCCGTGACTGGGGAGGGGTGGCGGGGGAGAGGGGAGTTATTAGGAAACTTTGCTTTGGCTACTCTCTATCCTTGGGGCTGCGTGGCGCCAGCACCCTCAAGTTGAAAGGAAAACAGCCATTCTCACTTCCAACTGCCCACTGAGATCCTTAAGGCGACAAAGACACAAAAGTGAGTTTTATTTGCTGGTAAGCCAGAGGCAAGAAAAAAGAAAAGCCAATTCCCCCTTAAAAAGAGCCGACAAATCCTTTTTGCTCTTTTGTGTGAGCTTTTCCTATTCACATGGAGCGTTCATCCGTGTGATTCCCAACTTATTGTCATTACTTAGTTATTAATTGTTCTCATCTGGGTTTAATTGAGCAACCAAGGACTTTAGCCCAAGGGTCAGGGGGAAAACTTAAAGCAAAGACATGTTCAATCGGAATCCTGCGCTTCGAATATCCACCCCGAGTTAACATAATGTAAAAAAAAAAAAAAAAAAAAAAGCAAACAGAGACAAAGCGCAGAGATTAAAGGGTGCCGCTTTGCCCGGAGACTCTCGCCGCAGCGCCCAAAGGTGCCGGCAAAGGGGAGCTGTGCTTGCGGGGAGCCTGCTCCAGGCAGTCCTCCCTGTTCAAAATCTCTCTTCGATTTTAAGGGCATCTTTAGAGGATAAACCCGGCCTCCTGAGCGATTAGATCTCCCCAAACCCTCGATCTAATCGCGCAGAGGCTAAGTTAGAGAGAGAGATAAGCAGGAGATATCCAGCTTTTCTCTGCCAGAGACACAACGTGGGAAAAAGTCGGCACAGAGCTTTCCCGCTCCGGCGTGGCGTTGGGCGCTGGGGTCAGGATCACAGACACTGTCATTTGCACAGAGTAAAGAAATGATAGGAAAAGGGTTGGGAAAAAAGTACAGGAAAAAAAAAAAAGGCAAGAAAAGAAAACAAACGACCACAAAAGCCCCAAATTCGCCCCAGCTCAGAAATTACTGGGCGGCCAGAGCGGAGCGAGAGGTGAGGGATTAGAGCAGCGAGCTCTGGAGAAAGTGACTGTGTTCAGGTATGTTGTTTCGCTGAGTTATTGAAAGCATCATTGATACTTAGGAGATGATAAAAGTCCTGCCTCGCCCCCAGCTACAGTCTCGCTGGAGCCACAGTGCCTGCAGAAGATTGCCGAGCCTCATTACAGCAATTATTTTCCTTCTAACTTTGCTTCAACCTTAACGTTTTAAATTGCTGGAAATGAAAGCAGCGGGTGGGGGGTGGGGGAAAAGACAGAAAGAAAAATATAGAGTCCCAATTTCTCGGCGACCAGTCCTTGAGCACAAAGATAAAGCACGAAATATATATTTTTAAAAAAAATGAGAGGAAAAAAAAAAAACCAGAAAAGGAGGAAACCAACGCTCTCCCTTACCCGAGGGATTCGTCAAACCAAACCGGGTGGAGCGGCGCACTGAGGGGGCTCAGGGCGCAGCCGGCGGGGAACGCGGCGAGCCGGCGGCGCCGGGGCTGGCGGGATCGGCAGGCGCGGAGCCGGGGCTGCGTGTCCGCCGATTTCCTCCGCGAGGTTCTCAGCCGTCGCCAGCAGTTTCCTCGAGGCCTTGGTCGGCCAGGACGGGTTTCTAGCGGAGCCAGCCGCTGAGAACGGCGGGGTGTTCTAAAGCCCGAGGGTGAGCAGGAGACACGGCGCCGAGCGGTCCCGACCGTCAGTCCCTCGGGTGCCTCCGGCCGCCGGGCCCGCACTCCTGCCCAGCACCACCGTCCCCACTCCCCAGCCCCCGGCCTATCGGCTCCCATGCTGACACCACGTCGCCATTAGCGTCCTTTATCCCCTTCTTCACCACCAGCCGAACCGAGACAGCCCCCTCTCCTCCCCACTGCCCCAAATCCCCGTGCTCCGTCCCCCCGAGTAATATTGGCCGGCAAATGGAGCTCTGGGGAAAGCCCTTTCTCTGGCGCTAGCCTTGGCAGTGAGGTGTGGGACATGTCAAGCCCTTCCCTGTCTTCGCAGCCAGCCGGGGCTGCGGCCGGGACCCTCCCAGACACAGGGACCTGGCAGGAAGAGGAGTAAATTTTCTCTCCTAGGGCTAAGGAAACACGGCCGATCCCGGGGCCGCTGGGGGAAGCGGCAGCGATCACATGCACCTTCAGGGCAGGAATGTGGAGGGAACTGCTGGCAAGGAGCAGTGGGGGGAAAGGAGGAAACTTCAAACAACTGTGAGGACAGGACAGCTCCGGGTTACACAGAAAATTGAAAACTCAGCTGCTGTCTCACCATCCAAGGCTGAAGTCTCCTGGAGAAGAGGGAAAACTGCTACTTAGAGCTGGTCCCTCTCTCATCCCCTGATACACAAATTCAGTCTCTTCTGTCGCACCCGAGAGGGCAAAGAGCAAACAAATTGCATCAAACAGTAGCTTAAAATTAATTTATTTAACAAATATAGCTATAATATAAATGATAATAAAATTTCAAATATACAGTATATTACATAGTACACAGAGCCCCTTCCAAAGGAGCTGGTAGAGGAGCAAAGAAAGTAACAGACAGCACTGTTACATGGGAATGGGAAAGGCTGTTTTACACTTCTGTCTCTTGACCTCGCCTTGCAGAAAGTAAGAGAAACGTCCTGTCTCAGTCCCCTTTTTCCATGTCTTCCACAGTTCCTTCCCCCGTGTCAGGGGGCTCTCTGCAGGCTGCCAGCTAGACCCATAGAAGCAGGACACAGTCGGCCCATCACCACCCTGCACCTGGAAAAAGCTGGGGCAATGCCTCAGATTTCTGCCAACTCCCCAAGACTACTGGGATCAGAACACTGCTGGGATAAGGGCTCAACATCAGAGGGGGAAGCAGAGAGGTCAAGCAGAGCCAGACTGGAGGAGTCTCTGCCATAGGCTCCACGGGGAAGTCCACAAAGAGCCGGAGGAGCAGGGAGGGAGTGTGTGTGGAGCCAGCGAGAACAGACAGTCAGCAGTGCTGGGCTCGGCTCAGGCTCTATGTGAGGTGGTACATGCTGTATCCCACATGTGCTGTGTACAGTCCCACAGGAGCCACGGGCAGCCCTGCCCGCTGAAAAGGACTGGAGGCGCCGTACAGCGAAGCGCCGGCCACGGCCGGGCCGCCCAGTGGGAAGGAGATGCCAAAGGCAGCAGGCGGGAGCATGGGCTTGGCTGCCATCTTCAGCTTCTCCAGCTCAGCCTCCTGGAGCCTCTTGGCCTTGGCCCGACGATTCTGGAACCAGATCTTCACCTGGGTCTCCGTGAGGCTGAGCGAGCTGGAGAACTCGGCACGCTCGGCGATGGACAGGTACTGCTTCTGCCGAAACTTCCTCTCGAGGGCCAGCAGCTGCGCCGTGGTGAAGGGCGTCCGGGGCTTCCTGTTTGTCTTGTGCTTGCGCAGGGTGCAGGCGGGCGGGCTCAGCCGTCCTGTGCCCGGGAGCAGCCGAGGAAGAGGGGAAAGGAGAGACACCTTGGTTAGCAGTGGCCAAACCCCACAGCCTGCAGAGCCCCACCCTACCACAGCTGAGGTGGAGAAAGGGAGAGGTAGGGTCCCGCTTGAAGCAAGGTGCCCCAAAACCACCAGGGTTGCCCGGGGCATACTTAAAATTGCCGTCTCCCTTTCTAAAAAAGGGAGCTGTGCTTCCTATCAGGAAGTTCTGACTCCATTGAAAAGAACCCGGTAACGGGCAGGAATCAGACACCCACAAACCCTGCATCTCCTGCCTTCATGGCTACCCCGGCTCATGCAGAGGGGACGCAAATACAGGGAATGGCCCTCCAAAAAGAAGAAAAAAGTCGTGATTTTTTTAATTGGAATACAGGAAAATAAATAAACAAAACGGGCTGGCTTCTCAGTCTCACACCCTCTTCATTAGGCCCCTGGGAACCGGATTAAGCATGTAATTAATTAGGAGGTCTGAATTGACACTCATGCTCTATCTACCACTCTTCACCAGTTTGCTCCTCTCCTCTTATTTAACATTTCTAAGCGTTTTCAACATCCATCTGTCCTGGGTTTACTTAGCAACAGCAAATTTTACTTTGCAATTTAAATAAATTAAACTGCTGCTTTACTACGCAAGTCCTGTCGGGAAACCTGCCTTTTTCCAAGGGACAGAGAAAGCAGCTCTGTTTGCAGCTTTGCTAAGGGCACCCGAAACGCTTGGAGAGCTTCAGACCGAGGTCATCCCTTTCCACAGGATCCCTGGCAGGAAGGGAGCGCGGCCAGGCCGAGAGCAGCCGGCCCATGCTGGCCAGACCCGGGCTCAGCGCAGCCACTGGAAATTAACGGCCTTCTCTGATCTCGGCTCTCACGCTGTTATTTGTATTAATTTAGATCTCCCTGCATTAAAGTAGGAAAACATCACTGAATGTAGCTCTTCGGAGTTTGGACATGCACCATTTAAGACAACAGCCGGTGGGGCTGAAGCCCGCAAAGCTGCCGCTTCTAGAAAGCCGGTCTGCGAACATCCTTATGGAATTACTTCAGCCACTAGACGAGGAGAGCCTCAGTGATGTTGAGTCAAAATTTACATAGCTGGTTCGAACCCCAAGTTAAATTAACAGGCTGGCCGCGTTGCATTTTCTTTTCAACCCCCCCCCCCCCCGCCGGTTAACATTTGGCACAAGAGCTCAGCCTGGCACGGCCGCTCTTCCTGCGCGCTCGCAGCCATCCTACACACACTCTCGAATCCGTTCAGTACTTTGGACGGATCGAACTGACCCAGAAAAGTGCGAACCGCACGGAAAAATATACTAGGAGAGGCAGACAGGGCGAAAGCGACAGGAAAACCCCGGCCACCCGCGCACCTTTGCCCTCGGTGCGTCCGGCCCCACGGAAGGTCGCAGCCGGCCCGCAGAGCTGCCATCCCATTACTTACTCGGGGGAGGCGGCGAGAACCGTGGGGTTTGCATCCAGGGACTCCGCTCCTGCTTCTCAGGGCTCTCTGCTTTGATGAGCGTGTCCTCGGGCAGCTTGACCAGACCCCCGACGGAGAAGTGCCCGCCAAGAGGCAGCGGGGAAGGCGGCGCCTCCGCCGACAGCGCGCCCAGGCGAGGGCTGAGGCTGGCGCGGGGGACTGCCCCAGCTCCCGGCGGGGGCCCGGCGCCCTCGGGTCCGTCCCTGCCTCCCGGCTTCCTGTGGTCGGCCATGAGCGCCTCCACGCTGAACGGCAGGAGGGATGGGGAAACCTTGGGCTTGTCGCTTTCCTCCTCCCCGCCCATCGCCGCCGCCACGGGGAGCGCGCCGCCGCCGGGACTGCTGAAGGCGGATGTGGGCACCTCGTCGTTGCGTACCCCGGTGGGCGCGGCGGTCATATCCACAGCCGGGGCCATGCAGGGGCAGCCGGCCGATGCCACCGCAGCGCCGGGCGGGAGCGAGCAGCGCCGCCGCTCATGGAGTCGGGGGGCGCGGGCAGCCGGCAGCGCGATCCGGCCCCGCGCCGCCTCATAAAGCGGCGTGCGGGCGGCTCCGCCCAACCGGCGCGCGGGGGGCGCGGCCGCACCGCCCCATTGGCTGCGGCCCCGGCGGCGCGCGGGGGGGGAGGGGCCGGGATCGCCGTCGGAGCCTCCCACACGGCCCCGCTCCGCCCCGCAGCCCTCAGCCCTCGGTTCCGCTCCGCGTCTCCCGGGCCCGCTCCACGCCCCGGCTCTGGTCTCGGGAGGGAGAGAAGGTAGCCGGCGCAGCCCTCCGCTGCGGAGACGGGAAGGCTCAAAACTCGGGAAAAAACATATTAACGTCGGGAAAAGATGCCGGCCTTCCTGTTTGTAAAGTGCAAGGGAGCGAGCCCGAGCCCGAGCCCGTTCCTCTGCAAAACTAGCAAATACCGGGCTGTCCCGAGTGTGACCTTTCAAAGGGAAGGACACTCAGCCCGTTCCGCTGTCGTTTTGAGTTTTTCTGGGGTTCGGGGTGGTGTTTTTGTTTTTTGTTTTGTTTTGGTTTTTTTTGGTTTTTTTTTTTTTTTGCTTGTTGGGTTTGTTTTTAACATGATCGCCGGCCCTGCGGCGTGTTCGATGTCACTGTGGAGATCTGCATTTATATACGTACCCGCATACACAACTCATAATTTGAGCTACTTCTTATGGCATAGACATGTGCGTGTCTGCAGATAACGAAATGTTCGTTCACTTAAAAAGGAACATATAAGCCCCTGTGCCCTTAAAGTCCCGGCTATTTTGTTTTGTAAATTCGTTTTACGATCCCTTATCCCCGCGCCCAGGACGGATGTGCAGTAAAACGGAGTCGCTCTCTAATAACGGGATTGGCCGCTCGCTGAGAAAAGTTTATTGATAGCTGCAGGGCTCTAATCTCCTCGGAACACAAGAGCCCCTCGCAGTCATTTAAGGACAATTATCTAAACGGGGAGGGACAGCGAATTCCCTTTCCTTTTAACTGGACCCTATAAAGATGGTAGATTAGGAGCGTATAGATTATGAAATAAATTGATATAGTAGAAATTTTATTAACTGATAAGCAACAGGATCTGATTGAAATGAATTGTCCTGCTCGCAGCTTCACACACTTATCTCACAGACGTGTGAGCATACGCCCTAGCGGGGTGTTTCCTGCGTCCAGCACCCACCTCCCGCATGTGCTGGGCTCACGGATGCTCCCTCTCACCCGTGGAGGTGATCTGGAGGCGGTTTGCGGGCTACTCCCGCAGATTCCTATACACGAAGGTGAACGCACTTCGCACAGACATATAGCTCACGTTGGTACCTCCAGCTGCCCTCCTGCTCCGTGCCGACCCGCCGATCGCTCCTGCGAGGCGGGAGCCGCGGTGCCGCCGCCCAGCCCAGGCCGGCTCCGCGCCCCGCCGGTGTCGCTGCCGGTGCCGCTGCCCGCGCTGCCGCAGCCTCCCCCGAGCCCCATCGGGCCGGGGGGCCGGGTCGGGCCGCGTCGGGGAGAGGGGGTGGGGGTGCTCGGAGAAGCGGCTGCATTGCTAATTGCGAGAATAAACAATCTGTCACGATTAGTCAGTGCCTCTAATAGGCAGACAAGTGATGTTGTTTTTAGGCGCCAGCAGCGGTCTGATCAAAGGCTTCAGCTGGAGGGGGACTATTGAGGACGTTAACCCGCATCAAGGGAGCAAGGCGCCTTAGCCCTGGGACATCGGCACATTCAGCCTGACAAAATTAGTTTGCTCTACCAATCACACGACATTTTCCCAAAGCCCGGTACTCGTCTCGAAGATGCACCCCCCCACCCTACCCCCGACTAAGAAAACACGCACGTATATCGATGCATAGTGTCTCACAGTATCACGATGTCCCCTCCACCCGATCCTACAGGTAGGATCTTGTTTTGTTTGAGTTTTTAAATTGTTATTTTTTCCCTGGTTCCAAACTTAACCATGCAAAAGGAGAAGTGATGTGTTTATTAGACCTCGAGGCAGCCCCTGGGCTGAGTTCAATCTCGTTGTTTAATGGAAATATGAAAATTAAAATTAGAGCTGCTGGCTTTTTCCCCCCTCCTCACTTTTCTTTCGCACACTGATTTGAACATTGGGATGTTGCTGAGGTTTGAAGAGATGCGTGTGCGTCCCATACCGGGAGCGCAATCCCGCTCTCATTTAGAGTTGACAGAATGAGATAATTAGCTCTTTATTTATCTCTCAGCAATGAGCGCTTTGTGTTTACATTTCTGTCATACTCGCTGGTATTTCAATCACTGTAGCAATCACTACAGCAAGGACTTGATTCTAATTCACATGCTGGCTTTTCATCTGTTTGCCTGAAAACGAGATGACAGTAAAGTTTCTTTCGTTTCTTGCTCATTTTTTCTTTCCTTCTTTCTTAATGAAATCTACAAGTTTTAAGTTAGGAATGGAGAAAATAAATTTGTAAAACGAAATCTCCCTCAAGATTGACTTCTGTGTTCACCGGGAAATTTTTAGTTTCCAAACTCTTCCTCCCTTGCCCACTGAACTTTGGGTGACCAAAGCACCACTAGATCTTAGGACATTTTTTAATACCTGTTTCATGTTGCTGATACTCTGGTTTGCTTTTAGGTGCCTCTCTTATGTTCCGCCCTGGGCTGCAAGGAAAATCGAAGTGAAAGGGCAGAGGGAAATAGGTGACTTTATTGGTGCTTGTTCCAGTCCGGTGTTTTTATTGGGAGCAGTGGCGTTTCCCCGAAGGCAGTTGTGCTAGATAACAATATTGGGCAATTAGCATTAAACAGTCCCGTTTCAGTATAATGAATGTGCTAGGCAAAGCCATTACCCATAGCATTTTATTTCGGTGGGAATACAACAAGGGCTGGGAGGAGTGCGTGGGGGATGGGGAGAAAGGATAGGAGACAGCGCTAAGCCAATTCAGGGCATTGTCTGCCTTTTGTAAACGTTATCTTTGACTTAAAGGCAGAACTCAGAAAGGAGAGGGGTGGTGTTGCTTCCCTTGTTTCTACTTTATTTCTCCCGAGACAGCAGCTCTTAGGAGACCAGACAGTCCCGCGAGCCGGGAGCTGGGGACGGGCAGCTCCGGGGCAGTTCAGCTGTGCCGGGCACTGCCTGCGCGCTCCCTGCGCGCCCTTCAGCAGCCTTGCTTCATCTCTGCGAGACTCAGCCCTGGGGGCAAAGAGCCAGAACTGTCGCAAGTGCTAAAAATGTCCCGCGTGCTTTACAAGCCCTCAACGCCCTTCAAGTGCTCACAGCCTTCCCTGATTTCGTCGCTGGTTTCCGAGGGTCGGCAAAATGCGAAAATACCTCAGTAATTTTCGTTTTGTCTTTCCCAACCCCGTTCCCCCTTTTACTTTCCTTTTTTCTTCCTCTCCCTTTCTCCCTAATCCTTTCTGTCCAGATTAAACATAACCCAAAGTACTTCCAAGGCATCAGGGACCTGGACTGGTCCTCGGGAGGTCACCAGGAGCTGTTTGGATGGCCAAACTCCAGTCGCCGAGGCGTCCCCGGCTCTTTGAGGGTCGGAGGAGTCGGGCTGAAAGGAAGGCACTATTTCAAGTGGCCTAAATTAATTTGATCGCGACATTATGATGCACTTGGAAAAGATGAAAGAAAAGGCTGGCCGTCTCCTCCAAGATCTCTATAATTATAGATAATATATCCTATTTCAAAGCAATTAGCTCAATCAGGCGTAACGAGGCACTTTGCTGCCAGGGAGTAACAATGCCTTACGGTTATTTAAGCTTCAAGATGTCAAGCAGACTTCGAGACTCTGCTCTGCCCAAAAGGGAACTTGGCTGCCTTGGTGAAAGCCCCATAGCTAAGGCACTGGTTTCCCTTCAGTGACAACACCTTTATTTCATTTAACATGTACTTTTAAAGCCCTTGCAAAGGTGTCGACTCTACAGGAGAACAGCACCGCTCCTCCAGGCGCATTTGGGGCCGGAGCCTGTGCGGCATCGCCTCTGCCCCTGCCAGCCAGCGCCGACCTGCCTCACCTCGCCGGCTCGCTCCGGGATGCTTGTGCTCTCCGAGCCTTTCCCCACTCGGTGCCTTTCTCTCGTTAGCTTTTCGGGGTGGTTCCCGCTATGTCTCAAGGAGTTCTGCAGGAGCAGCCCCTGATGGGGCGCACTGGTGGATTCGCGGTCCCCATCTCCAGTGCAGAGCTCCCTGCAGAGTCAGCGCCTCCACCAGACCCCAGAGCTTCACCCGGCCTTAGCTTCGGCTTTTACCTGAAGCGCTTGCAGATGGCAAGTTCGCTCCCGAGAGCCCCGAGAGCATTGCGTTAACCGTGCCCCGGCCGGACCGTGTGTGAGCCCGCCCGGGTGTGCGAGGGGGCTCTGCAGTAACACCGAGCCCTCCCGTGTGTGCGGGAGGGCTCTGCAGTAACACCGAGGCCGCCCGTGTGTGCGAGGGGGCTCTGCAGTAACACCGAGCCCGCCCGGGTGTGCGAGGGGGCTCTGCAGTAACACCCCGAGGGGAGCACGGCTCCGGGCCGGACCCCCTAGTCCTGACCGAGACCCGCAAGCGGGGTGCGCAGAGAGGGTCGTTTCGCCGTGCCCAGGGCCGGCGGCTGTGGGTGCTGGTTTAGGCCGAATTGCCGAAAAGCAGCTTCTGCCAGTTCTCCGGAGCCGCTGCAATCCGCCGCAGACCCGCTCCCCGCCGCAGCCGCTCCGGGCTCCGGGCGCTCGGCGGGGCCGCCGCGGGCACCGGGCTGGCCGGGAGCCGCTGCCCGACGCGGCATGGCCCGGCCCCGGGAGGCCTCAAAAGCAGAGCCGTGCTCGAACGAATCGCTGCCGAAGGAAAATTATTAACTGTACAATTAGCCTGTCAGCGTTCCTTTCAGGAATTTTTACTGTTGGGGGATAACCGAAGGGAAGAAAAATTAAAGATAAAATTAAAAAAATAATGCTCTAAACTCGTAAAGCAGTTCAGGGGATAGAGGCCGGCGACGTGAATGCGAACTAAACAAAGTTTACCGACCCCTCCTTCTTCCCCCAATGCGCAAAATGGAAAGCTTAGTACATGATTCACTGTGAATCACTAGATTGAATGCGATCATTATGAGTGAATGATAGTCGGAGCTCTGCTAGCCCTTTATTTCTTGGAGGCAAAAGTATAAAATATGAAGGATATAAATGATCTTCTCTCTGCTCTCTCATAAAAGACATTCATTCAAAACCTCACACTCTCTCTCTCCCAATTGTTTTGGTCCCCTCGAATTCCACAGCGATCAAGGTAGATTATGAAGTGTCCCAGTTTATTTGTCTTCATGTCCTTGTTTATTGGTGGAATATCACAAAATGTAATTTGTCCCAAATTCTTTAAGATGAGAAAATAGTTTGTGGTTGAAGGAATCCACGCCAGTACTGCCAAGGGAGTCTCCAATGCTCAGAGCAAGTCCATTATCATGTTATTTTATAGCATTTCCATATTTACTCCTCACTTCTCGGGCATCTTTTACATATTGTTGCATAAGAAAAGGATTCGACAGTTCTAGTTATGAGATTTCCTTGATTTTTTTACAAGCGAAGCCAGTTTACAAAAGCTGTATTGTTTGACTGAGGTCTGGGTTTCCATTTGGGGTAATTATTGTATTCCCAGTCTTCTTCTAACCATTTGCTCACAAGGACAGGTTTTTTTCTCTCGCCTTTTGAAGAAGATGAAATACCCCCAAGTTGCAAGACTATTGAAATAATCCTCCCAATTCTTTGTCTATTGTGTAAAAGCTATTTCTTACATCTCTCCAAATTGCTGGAAAATATGTGACACAAAGGACCACATGAAAACATACAGCACAGTAGAAATGCATGTCACCACATTTTGAAAAAACTCTGCAATCCTGATCTAAGCCTGATCCCACTAGAGAGGTGTGTGCAAGTGGAGGGGGGGACCAAACACAAAACAAATCCACTTTTCAGAAGGAAGTACATTTCTGCTCTATAATAATCAGCTCCTGAGGAAAGAATGTCCGTAGAACAGAAAATGAAGTGAAAGCAACGCCTGTGTCAGTGTTGCCTCTGCAGAAGAATTTCTCCTCCAGCTGCTGCCTCCAGCTGCAGAGCTGGAGGAGGGCCGTGAGCCACAGCCCCACTGGCTCAACCTGAGGGACAGCAGTGGAGTTTGGCAGGTCTCTTCTTCCCAGCACCCCTTTTCCACCTTCCTGCTGGTGTCACACAGCATCCCAAGCCAGACTGCTTCTCCCCTCGCCTTTAATTTTTATCGGTAAAATCCCAGTCCCAAGAATATTCCTCTAAACTCCCAAGGAACAGATTAGGGGAAAATGTTTATATTCTTCCTCTGCTAAGATTGTTCAAAAGAGATTGCCTTAAGCCAAAACCTTCCATTTAGGAAAACATATATTTGTGCAAATACATATAGAAGGATTTTAATTTCTTTGTGTAAAGGAAACTACAGCAAAACAGCAGAGTAACTGGTGTCAGGTATCTTCCAGGCTCTGTCAATTGAAAAACAAACCATCATCACACTCCTGCAAATATCAAAGTCATCCTCAAGTATTTGAAACTGTCCTGATGAAATGGAACCCCCTGCTTAGGAACTCCAGTACTGCCTTATTTTGGTGATGTAACCTCACCACATCCTTTTGCTTAGTGGCTAGATATGATACTGAGAGCTACATCATTCTAATAAATCAATATATCCAAACAAATTCACTGCCAGAGGAGGAGGAAAAAAAAATCCCAAGTATTTTGTAGGGAAACACAGCTTTTAGAAAGCATACGTTCCTCTTAGACTTTCCATCAACCACAAGCACAGTCATAATCTAAAATGTTCCTGGCTTGCCTGCTGCTGGGCCGGTTAGCTTTTGGAACAGAAGAGATAATATTTCTAGACATTGTGCACAAGGCACACTGACTTGTGCTGCCTTCATGTTATTGTCAGTGTATGTGTTTTTGACATTATTTATGTAGAGAGTGTGGGCTCTCTCTTGGTATTGGGTCACTTTGCTTTTCAACATCTGAGGGTTTTTTCTGTCTCTCAAAGCAGGACTTATTTCGGCCTCTCAAGCAGCAACAGATTTCTTGCAATCCATGGCTTTAAGGTACAACAGCCTCCATGCACCCTCCCTCCCCTGCAGGGGCAAGCCCAGGCCATGGGTGGCTGTGGGGTGCCCAGACCAGGCACACTGGCTGCTGCCCACTACCCTGTCAGCAGCACGGACCACACTGAGGAGTGGGATGATGTCCTGCCATTGGGTCTGAACTTGGCCAGTTTAGAGTGGCACCAGATGCAGTCTGTCCCCTACTATTAATGGTCTTATTACCATTTGGTGGATTTAGGACTGTTTGGTTTTCACTTCTGAAACAATCTTAAGATAACACAGAGACACAAGGAGGAGGCTCTGACAGCAGGCAGAGCAGGGGCACCTTCAACACATGGAATTAGTTATGTCCCTGAGGTTTGCTGGTGCTATTTTGCAAGTTATTTCACCTTTTTTTGCAGAAGTCTCCCATCAGAGTCCAACTTTTACTAGTTACTAAGTGCAAATTACTAACTAAGTTACTAGTTACTTCTGCAAACCCTTGCGGGAGGTGACATATGAACACACACACACACACACACACACACACACACGGCACATCCTGACTCCCACACTGTGGTCATGGGGGCTTCAGTGTGGGGGCAATTCACAGCTCACATGACCCAGCAGTAGCTATTTACAGAAAAAAATCATGTGCAGCAGCCCCACAGGTAAATTCAATCTTCTCTAGCCAACACAGGTAGCTAAATGTCAGTGATGTATAAATCCACAGACTGAAAAAGAAGTGCCACAGGAGTGTACACAGACCTGGCAAGGAATGGAAGCAGTACATTTATCGATAGTGACAGGGAACACCTCTATTCCAGCAGAGAATTTGAAAAATAAGGGTGGGAGGGAAGGAGGAGAAGAAAAAAGGGAGAAAGGAGTACCGCGAGCATCTTGGAAAGTCACCGGAAGCTTTGTTCTTAGGAATAAATCTGGCTTCTTGTGATCCCCTTTCAGCAGTGCTGGCTGGGAGCCAGCTGGGTCCCCTGGAGTCCCCCTGGCCTTTTTGTCTGGAGCCTGGGAATCTGTCTAGAGCACAAGGCTGGGGGGACCAGACTTGTATTTGCAGGAGGGGTAAGCTTAGACAGTGGCCACATAGAGGAAAGGGGGTTTGCAGTCCTCAGACCTTTGGGAAACTTTCCCCCAGGGCTGGTGAGTGGGCAGGGGAGTTTTTCCTGCTTTGAGGGCACTCTCGAGGGAGGTGTGTGGACTCGGGAGCAGGAGGAAATGCAGGCTGGCTGTCTCCACTCCTGAGATGCTAGAGAAGATGGAGTGGGATAGAGGGATGGAGGGGAGTGAGCAATGCTCTCTGGCCCTCACCCAGCTGGCCTGTGCCAGTTGTCCCAGGGTGTCTCACCCTCCCCAAAATATTCTTGCCAAGGCAAATGCCAAAAAAAAAAGATAAATTACCAACAAACAGAACAAAACCATGAGCATTGGACCCATGGAGCATTATATTTCCCTTGCCCCACTAGGCCTTCCTTTCTGCAGACCTCTTTTAGGGTGATGAAAACTGGGCTCTCAAATCTCCCTGTCAGATCCAAAGATGCTGATTGGTATCTTTCCAATACTTAGGGGTTTTCACGCATGATTGAGACCTTTCCAAAGATTTATTCATTAATTCTTTCAGATTCAGTTATCCTGCTATCCAGTTATTCTGCCTTTATTTTCGTATTTTCCCCTGCCCCCTTTAAGACCTTTAGAAATAAAATTCAATTTATTTGGCTACTTCACAGACAAAATCTAAAGCCTGCCTTAATTTGTAGTTTACTAGCCTTCTGATGTGAGACTACATAGAGGGCCCCTATCTGATCAAATGGCTGGTACCCTGACACAGTCCAATTATGTGAAAATATATCCTTGCTTATCATTTCAAATATCATAAAAGTGGAGAAACTGAAGTAGCTCCCTGTCTGTTGGATTTTCCTGTTCAGACACACTTGTTTGAACAGGCACCGTGAGACTTTTCTGTAATATTGGCGGAGTTAAAAAGCATTTTCTCCTTGAAACCCCCAAGATGGGTGATGGTGGCCACCCCCAGCGAGCTCCCAGTCAGGCAAGGCAGGGAGTGGGTGAGAAAGGGATGTCCCCTGCAGCTGAGCACTCTGCCCTCCAGCCATGAAATGCACCTGGCATCTCCCTGCAGCCTCCCCCAGCTCTGCCTGAACTGGCACCCACCCCGCCCCAGAGAAATCTCTGTCCCAGCCTGGTCTCTCTGCATCCCTCTTCCCCACCCAGTAAAGGATTTTTTCAACCTTTTGATAATTTCATAGGAGTAGGTTTCATTGAAATAATTGATAACAGTTAGAGTTGAGTACACAAAATAGGTCTTGGGGATTTTAAGTATTCTTATGCTTCTCCTTTATAAACATCTGCAATAATTCTGTTTTTAGTAAGTTGACAAAATTGATTGTCTGTTCAGGCATATGCAGAACTGGCAAGACACTGAGAAAACCAAATTATGTACAATAAGTCACTGCTTTTGAAAAATCATATTTTATACTGATTTCCTTCTTTTTACAATTTTTTACTCCTTTTTTATTCTTAATTGTAAAGATGCAACAAAATTTACATTTTCTTGAAATAGAACTATGTTTACTAATTATATTTGATAAAGAAGATTCCCTCCTTTTGCTTTGATCTGGTTTTGTTTATGTTTGTGTTGTGTTTGGGAAGACTGACCTATAGTGCTGACTAGGTCTTTCTTTGTGCTTCTCTGTGATTCTTTACATCAAGTTATGGCTGAAAGGGGCCAATATATAAGCAGTTGAAGTGTTCAGCCTTTTATTTAGCAGTACTATCAGTTTGCAGGCTTGAGAAAGACAAATTTCTTACAGAGAAAGGAAGGAACTTGTGAATAAGTTGAAGCAGACTGTAGAGTCAGAGATATTAATAGCCAAAGCAGTCAGAGGCTTCTCCAGACACAAGGATGTTGGAACCAGGTAGGAGGCATTCCCTGGCTCAGCACTGTAAGGGCAGGGTGCTATTTAAAGAATAGCTTGCAATGACATTTTTCAGGTATCTTTATGGAGGTGTTGAAAACACTCGATTACTGAAGCATAAAATAGAAAATGAAACAAAAATCTCTCCTGCAGGGCGCAATCCTTAAACACAGAGTACTCTGAGTTCTGGCCTGGATCAGGGGGAACTGAACAACTGAGAGCACTCCATACAGAGCCAAGGCCACTCCATACAAAGCCAGGTGTTTATCCCAGGCTTTGGTTAAAGGAGGGTCGAGCTGGCAAAACTCCAGGGACCAAGGACTGCCCTTAATTCACATGTAAGAGACCATCTTACAGATGATGCTCTCTTGCAGAAGGCAACTGTAGGCTTGATCACAGAATTCTGGTTGCATTGCTTGAAATGGAGAATTGCACCTTGGGAGTTGCAGTCTTCACACCTGTCATCACCCTGAGAAGTTTCTGTGTTCATTTATAATGTATAAGGACTGATGGAAACATCGTATTCCTTAAAATGGTCTCCTATATACATTACAGGCCTTTTCATTTTATCCAGTTATAATAGCATTGAGTTCAAAGAAGTGTGTACTTGGATAAAAGATAGCTTCCAAAAAGGTAGCTGCTCTTAAGCTGGAAATACTAAAAAATAAAGAAGTCATCACTGAAATTCAGAGATTGTTTCAGCAGTTAATTACCTGAACAGCAAGAAGCCTGTTTTAATTCCAGCATAACTCTCTGTTCTTAGCTTTTGTGTGTCGTTCTATACAACTATCACTTCTACATTAAGTGATGAATGATCTTTCCTCCTGTAAGGAGATGGAACCCTCTCCCATGTTTCCTTTAAGTAAAGAAATACCTGGATGGAGCTGTTTCTCCATCTATCTGCCCTTGTTGCCAGTCTCTAGTCCCAACTGTGTAAGTCTTGTTGACACTCTCTCCAATGTTGTGTCTTTCTTCAAGTGCAGACCAAGGCCTGGGTTTGCTGTTACAGAGTGCACTTGGATGGTGTACACTGATGTGTTTGAGCCTGTCCACACTTCTGCTCCTCATGTGTCAATACCACTGAACTTCAGACTGAGCACTCATCCTACTGCCCAAAGCAACCACAACCTACCAGGAGCATCCACCCAGATGGTGCCTATGAATTATTTAGGTGCTCTCAGCATTTACTCCAGGAGCTGGGCTTGCAGGGCTTCCTGCACTCCTCCATAAGGTGTGAGAGGTGAGGAGGCATTGCCAACCCTCCAGAGATGAACCTTCCCTCTGCTTTACAGCAGCCTTAAAGGAAAACCCTGAAGCAATTTTCAGCTGTGCTTGGACATGGAGTGACTTCTGCTTCTTATGCATGTCCTAAAAAATCTCATGGGATGCACCATAGCTTGCAGATCCATGAAAGGATCCAGATATCTGAGCTAATGGCAGCAGCTAATCTATGACACTGTAATTCACACCCTGCACTGACTTATCCATCACTTTTCCTCCTTCTGTCAACACTGATGTGCAGTTTCTGTGCTTAGTGTACCTGCCAACTGGGTCAACAGTAATCACTAAACTGGTTGTAATATGCAACATGCAATCTATGTGTTACCCACTTCTGTGGAAACATACATTTACTGCAGGCCTCGTAACTTGTGCTTTACCTCTCCCAGCATTTGAGAGCAGTTTGAAGGCATATGTCCTACATAGAGGACCTTGTCCTCACTCTGTCGGAGGACCTTGAGCAGAGGACCAGAGCAGAGGACCTTGTCCTCATTCTGTCTCCACAGCGTCCTTTGCTGGGCATTTGGTCCCAGCCAGGCCATCATGGTGAGCTGCAAACACATGGGTTGTGATCCCACGGATTCTGCTGAATATGTGGGATGAAACTGGGGCTTAGTGCATGATTTTTGGAATTGGTTGTCTTTGCTTATTTTCCTAATTTCTTTGTATGTCAGAAAGAAATATGGGGTGGGAGGATTGGGAGGAAAAGATGGAGAGTTCCAGAGAGGGGAGGCCATATTCAGCAATAGCAGAGTCTGGTTTCTAATGTCACAGGGAACCCTTGTGGAATGTTCCTCCTTGATGTGGTCAGAATCCTCTCTTTAGGAGATGCCACAACAGATAGGCAGCCTGGCATAACCTTGGCTTCACTGAGGTTTTAGTGAGCAGGTCCATTGAACTTATTCACATCATGGAAGGAATGCACAGGATCAGGGAAAGACAGAGCCCTCACTCTGGACCATCAACTGGAAGGTACACTCATTTCATTCTGGAACAAAACCAGGCAGTTTCCTACTTCTTGTTTGTTTGTTTTATTTCAGTTTTGATTATAACATCTCTGACATTTCTAGATTGAAAGGGACATCTGAGGTGAAAAACTCTTTGCTCTAAATATTGAAGTCCATTGACTCAAAGTCCATAGACGCCTACAAGATGCTTGTTTTGGTCCTGTCTGTGATAGCAAAACCTCCCTGAAATTAGCAAATGCCAGCCTGGAGGGAAAATCGGTTCAGCAGTGAGGAAATCATTTTATCTAAGGGATACTTGGTATGGGCTTCAGTAACAGTTATAGAAAAAATATGGTAACACTTAAGAGTTCAACAACAAGCAAGAGCAAGTCATGGACTCCTTGCAGTTAGTGTGACCCCCTTGAAGTCTACAAGCCAAAGGCACGGGAGGTGAGGATCTGTCCCTCTGTCCTATGGGCACACTCGGCTCAGATAACACAGATGTGTTAAATTAAGGAGAGAATCTTTTAAAATAAAGCACTGGCTGCTCTGGCAAAGCCTTTTTTCTTCTTCTTTTTTTTTTTTAATCTGTCTATTAAAACATTAAAACACAACAACAACAACAACAACAAAAAGGTATAAGGCAGAGCAGAGAAGTAAATCAAAGAAGTTGATGCAGTCCTCCAGATTTATACTCTTTAGACTCTTTTTTTGTTTCATGCACCCAACTGGTTTAAAGGTCTATTCTCTTTGTGGTACATGTATGCACATAACTACCATTGATGTGGAGTCTCCAGGTGATTTGATGTGCATTCCACATAAGGCATGGTGTCAAGTATATGATCCCCACACAAAAGAGATGCCTGAGAACTTCTCTTTGAATATATTTTTTTTTTTTTAGATTCCTTTGCTCTACATCTAGAATTTAGCAGATCAGAGTGCCTAACCAAGCAGTGGAACTACCACTGCTACTCTTTCATCAGCTTTGATCTGTGTCAATTTATGGGGGGGGGGGGGGCTAATGGGAAGAAAAATTTCAAATATGGGTGCAGTCTTGCAAAGTGTTGAATATTTTGTAGAAAAAACAATTAAATAAATAATAAATAATTAAAGGGGCTTGAGATTTCTTAGCAAATCAAAAGAGGCAAGCAGGAGTGAAAATGTGTTTTTAGAACACACAAATTTCAGAAATCACTCCCCATGTCACTGTATGGTCTCTGTTAAGGGTTTTTAGGTCTGCACTGTGACTCATTCCAACTCAAGCCTATAGCAAGTCTGCTCTCCTCTCCACTGGGTGCTGCAAACCCAGCTATACAGGCAGTCACAACTCATGTGAGATACAGACATTTAGCAAAACCAGCAGGTGAATATACCCATGCCCATGCCCAGCAGCTGATTTCATGTCAGCCACAGTACCATAAGTCAGGATGCACCAAGATATCCTTTAAGGGTGGACTAAAGATATATATATATATGTATATATGTGTATCTATCTATCTATCTATCTATCTATCTATCTATCTATCTATCTATCTATCTATCTATCTATCTATCTATCTATCTATCTATATGTATATATTAGGCCTTGAGCTTTCTATTCTGGTTTGATATATTGTCCTTCCATGGCAGGAAGGACAAAAACTCCTGTTTGAAGGTAGGATTTTTGTACAATAAAGTAACAGGGGGCTTTTTCAGATAAAACCTAAGCTCAGTGTTCCATGATGTCAGCATTAGACTTTCCTGTGTTTCAGAGACAAGCACCAACAATCTTTGTTGTACCAGATCTCTTCTTTCTTTCACATACCTCCCATGTGGGAGTTAGTTAGAACTGTGATAGAAAAACTTCTAAATTACTGGAATTTTATTGTGTGCTCAGACATTTCCCACTTTAAACCAAATGAAAATGTGGCCCTTTTGGAACAGCTATATTGTTTGGAATAGGTTTTCCATGCTTACCTTCCTGTCTTCTGTTCTTGTACTCTTCCAAATGCCCTGCTTGAATGGAGAAGCAGAGTGACTAGGAAAAGGAAGGAAGGATTTGGAGAAAATTGGGGTTCATGGTTTGAAGGAATGAAGGGAGTAGACAGACACAAAGAGGGTTTGTGACAGGGCTAGGATGGGCTCAGCAGAACACTGGAAACAAAACATTATGAGATTCATATGGATATGCTGTAGGTTTTCTTTCATGGAGAAAGAGGCAAAGGGGAATTTAGATGGTACTAATTAATTTTTTTATAAGGAAAGTGCGCTGGAAAGAATCACATATGGTAATAGTCCTTTGAGCCCTCTGATCTAGTTGCTTTCTGAAAGATTTTTTTCTGGAAAATGTACACTTAGATAAGACAATATAAAATGCTATCAAATTTGATTATTTTTAATAAGTCAAACTCCCTTCTAATTCAAAAATATCAGAACTTTTTTTCTATTCATACCTAACACTTGCCACTTTTTTAAACATGAGTAGCTGAAAAACTAAACTCAATTTTATGTTTGAACAAATTGCAGGTTTTAATCTTTTTTTTTCTGCTTGCCAAGGGAAATTTTAAATTAAAATCCCTCCTTTCCTCTGATTAAATTCACAACAACTTAGACCCTTCCTTCTGCAGCATAGATGCCATTTCTTTGCACATCTTTCACCTTTCAAATCATTAAGGAGCACAAAATGTTTTGATTTCAGTGTCCTTACTCTAATGAAACACCAAACATAGGCTGTTGGGATGGTCCCTCTATCAGAGATCACACAGAAACTCATGTTTTAAGGTGCTGAAAAAACAACATATTTCAAAGCCACCATCTGCCATCTGACCCTGTACCTCATAGATTCTTGGCAAGACAAAACTGCAAGAGTTACCTGCAGTAGGAACCACAAAAACCACAATGCACCTTATCAGTTGACAAAACACTTGGCTTGTTATCAATAAACACTGGCAGAGGTCAAAGGGCTCCTCTGTGGATGCTGAGATGTGCAGGGGAACAGGATCAGACAATGGAAGGGACTGGGGAGGAGGACTGAAAAATGGGAATAGGGAGAGCTGAACTACCAAAATACTTATCACCTGCTACTCCATATCCTTTCTCAGGACTGCTGTGCAGTGGGACAAACTTAACCCAAGCAAAACAAGAAGCAAGCAGAAAAAACATTTGCTTCTGACCTAGGTAAGTCATGATTTCAAGAATGCATGTAGATATGAACTACAGCATTTCCACAAATGTATTTTCGAGTTGTAACTTCCTTATGGAAACTACTGGGGCAGCAGCTCCTCAAGCTAAGGACCAAAATATTTTTATACAGATTATTGTGATGTCTTTAATAATCCAAATGAAGGTGCAGCTATATTGTATACTGGGGTTTTGAGAATCTTTTTTGCAACATGAATCCCTGTCATACACCTGCAGAAGGATCAGTAAAAAATACTCTTTCACAGGTGCAAGTGCCATGTAGAAAGGTTTCTAGATAACCCTAAGGACTATATTTTAGTTTTAATGTTTTGATTTAGCAAACCCAGAAAATTTACAGAAATGAAAGTTTACTTAGAGAAGAATTTTCATTAGCTAGTCTGAATTCCACACAATTGAGGCAATATTAGCCATTAAAAAAAAATTAATTTTAGAAAAGGTTTGGAAGGGAGCACAGCAGAAAAACTCAGAAGTACCTTGACACTACCAGAAATTTGTTGACAGGTTGGGGAAATTTTTTTTAGTTCTCTCTTTAGTTTTAATGCTAAGAATACTTTTCATGAAAAGACATGATTGATCTCAATCTTGGAATTCATATGCTTCACTCAGTTATTCCATATTTGAAGAAAGCTTGTCATTTATGACAACACAGTCATTATTTTTCTCAACAATGAATAGAATGACAAGACAATAATTAGTGTGTGGATGGAAGACCAGAAGATAGCAGAAGCTGCTGCAAACACCTGATCTAGAATTTTGTACCCCACCCAGAAGGCTATTTTGCAGAGAGTTTAAACAATTCCTTTCATGGCCCATGAAGTTTTTAATTTAAAAATGATGAATTATTCCTTCTTCCTTTTGGAGTTTATATTTATACTTGCACCTGCATAGTATCAAGAGAAAAGTCTCCATCCTCCCCAGGTTTTAACTCCAGCAGATTGAGCCTGCTAAGGTCTACCCCACACTGTGGCTGACCAGTAATCCAACTTCCCATTGCTTGGAGGAAGGGACAATAAATCCTGTTAAGCCATAGAGAGCATTTAGGTCACTGTTGTCTTACATCCATACCAGAAACTGCTTTCTCTGCCTTTCTTATTCTGGCATTTCAGACAGCTGAAAACCAGCAGGTTTTTGGGGTTGCAGGTCAGTGGCAGTGCTGTGACTGACTGTGCTGGGATATGGGTCTAAGTCATGATGCAGCCCCACAAACATAAAGAGATCTGGCTAAAGTAGCTCTCAGAATGTGCATCTAGTCTTTCAACTATTTTGAAACTTAGAAAATGTGTATTATTTTGCTTTTTAATTGCCCAGAAGGTCTAAGGCATTGAACATCTCAATGTGTAGATGGAAAATACCTATTCTGCTGTGAATCAGTGTGGAGGGGGAGAATCCAGACATAAATAATCTGTCAGCCCAGCTGCCTGGTATGAATTCAGACAAATATGTTTAACCAAACATGGATGCTTCAGAGGGTGTTCTTGTGGTTACTCCAACTGCTTCTATTATACTTTTATATTAACAGTGTGTCTGCTCACCATGTGCAATAAAACAATTTCTGAGGCTCAGCCTCAGAACATGGGGCTCATTCA
Source organism: Serinus canaria (assembly GCF_022539315.1). Taxonomy (NCBI): domain Eukaryota; kingdom Metazoa; phylum Chordata; class Aves; order Passeriformes; family Fringillidae; genus Serinus; species Serinus canaria. The sequence goes on along the minus strand of NC_066317.1, from coordinate 58,661,289 downwards.
GTGTCTTGGATAATAGTGTTGCTTGTTTGCACTGTTCTTATTGAACTTTCTAAATATATGTCATTTTCCTTTTCATTCTAGGAGTGATTGTACATTACAGCAATTACAGACAAACCCTTCCAGACAGTTTGAAGACCAAAACTTTCTTTGTGTGGAAGTCCAAAGGCAATTATTGGCATTACAGTTTAAGAGAAGCATTCCATCTCCCTGATGCAACAGCAGTAGCTTTCTGTGGCATGTTAAATAAAGCAATTTGCCCTGTAGGAGACTAATGCATGCAGAGTCATGATGGAAAAAAAAAGGAAAATCAAACAGCTGCACTGAAAGTAGAAACCTCCTCTTCAGAAAGATACAAAACTTATTCTGGCACTGTTTTAACTGAAAGACACCAAGAATCTTTAACCTTTCCTTAAGCTCCTTGACATTTCATATATTGCCTCAAGACTGAGACTCTGTAAAGACACAGGCGTGCTAATTATCAGTCAAATAGTTGCTTTTTAACCAAAAATAGTTGATAAAAATGGAATAAGACAGTGCTTTCATAACACATGCCAGAATATAAAAGTCAGTTCAAGCCAATTTTTTGTTCTCATAGCAGTTCCCATTTGCAGAAATGAAGGAAATTAATAGGCTTGAGCTAGAAGTATTTAGACTTAACCTCTAAAGTAATATCTTCCTATTTTGGAGAGTCTTAAATATTAGGCAAATAATAAAACCAAAATTATTTACTCATTTCAAATATGCAATTTACAATATTTAATTAATTAAATTATTCACCTGACATAACTGTGAATATTTGCCTAGCTTGGGAAGCTGTGAGGGGATTATCAAATACTCTGTGAGGGGATTATCAAATACTCTCAGACCTGAGCACCTTAGAAAAAGTTAGAATATATCTTCAGCAGAACCAGTAGACACTTTTTATATTTTATTTATTTTATTTTTATATTTTATATTTCCCATCATTTTGAGATCCTTGGAAACACTAGGGTCTTGATCCTAAAACATTATTAACTGCTCACCCTAAATGTATTTACACCAGCTGAGAATTAATATGGAATAACAACCATAATAAGATAAAGAGGACACAATTGCTAAAACAATAAATGTATAGCAAGTAATTGTCAGGTGAGAGTTAGAACAAACATGCCTTCAGGATAATGTATGTGATTAAAATAAATGCATTGTATATTACAGCAGCTCATTGGCATCTATAAATGGAGCTGTAACATTTTTTCCAGAAAGTTTCAGCTCAAGAAGATAGAAAAAGCTTTGAAGAGAAAGGAAAGGAATTGATTTAACAGCTCTATTATAATAATGAAATGCCAGAGCAGCTGATTTCGCCACCCATCACACAGACTGCTCTTTTGAATGGTGAATGTGATGAGGTTTTCAAAATAGAGAACATTAATATTTCTGAGATGGAGCCAGGTTTGCTAAGACAGGCTCAGAACATGAGGAAATTTCCCATTTTTAAGAACAAATTAAGCCACTTAACTTTCCCTGCTGTCAGAATGAATTCTAGTCTTGCAATTTGATGGAAAAGGTGGAAAATTGGGTTCTTATAGAGGATGGAAAGGTAGAAAAGACTGGCCAGCAACTGTTGCTTCTTTGAATTGTCAAGTGATAAGGCAAACAGCAGCCTTTCCATAAACCTTCAGCATGCAGAAACCTGGGCTTGCTTATACTGTATTGATGCTCTCACAAGGACTTTTTAAAATGTGAATTGATTTAAGGATGATTAGTCAAATGTGACTATTAATTTGTGGTTTTGTGTGCTGTATGTGCCATGGAAGGGCTCAGTTTGCACTGACAGTTTGAGCCCAGCATGAAGTGTGATTATACATGGCATCAGCTGACTGGAAATCCCATCACACCAGTTGCAAGGCCAGATTAGGCTGATTAACAGTGAACACTGATGAAGTACTCTCCCACTGGCCGCCAAGAACTGCACTGTGAACATCTTTCATCATCTGGGGCTCAGCTTTTTGTGTATGGTCTGGGTTTGGATATAATGGTGACTCTTCAGAAAGCAAATGGGGGTATTCAAGGAAAATGTTTTTCTGAAGTTGGAAGAAACAGCCTGGCTATTGTTTATTCTTTGACCACACAAATACCTTGTGGCAATTATGTCTTTTAAAACTGTAGTTCTGCCTCACTCCTTACATGTGAACGGCACTGTAATAGCAAATAACAAGCAACAAAAAATCACAACAGAATGTCAGCTTTCATTTGAAGTTTAGAGGAATTATAACATTGAGTAATAGAGTGATAAAATCAGTGAAAGGCAACTCTCCTGTGGTGTGTGTCAGCACAGCTTGCTTGCACCATGGTCTTGTGTGTCTGGTAAAGAACTTTCAGAGGTCTGCATCGCTGTGTTCACATCAGTTCCATGGCAGGGGGCTGGAACTGGATGGTCTTTAAAGGTCCCTTCCAAACCAAACCATTCTGTAACTCCACCATTAATACAGAGCTTTCAAGTTCAGAACTGTGTAAATATGTCAGATCACACCCTCAGAAGCAGCTTCTTTGAAAAATGTAACAGAACAAAAGGAAGAAAATTCAGTATCAGACCACTTCCACCAAAGAAGATAACCTTGCCTTTTTTACATCCTGGACATTTTCAAAAATGGAAAGAACTGAAATATATGGGGGCTGGAAGCATTTTGGAATGTATTTAAAAATAGGTCAGGAGAAAAAAAGCGTTAGACCCTTCAACAAATGATCTCAATTAATCAACAAGAATGGAAGCTGACTCTTTAATAAATGTGCTGGAATCATGCTCCTTTCTGGGGACAGGCTCTTGGATGTTAACAGAACAGCTCTCAATGTTTATGGCTTTGCTGCCTTGGGAAGGAGCTGTGGGATGGCATCCTCTGTGGTTTAACATGATCCATCAGCTGATGGCTCGCTCTGCTGCAAGGCAGATCATTGTCACCATTACGATTTCATCCGCTGCCTCAAAGCCAATTTCCCTGCATATAAACGCTTCATTCAGAGCACAGAGAAAATACATTAGCGAAACAATATAGCATACTGTACAACAAGGATTTTCCTGCACTGTAACTCTACAGCTCACCAGGCAAAACCCACTTCTTTTTATTCTAGTTCCCCAGGGTGCTACATGGAGACACCAATCCTGAGACGGATTAACTGTGGCGCTTTCATCAAGAGGAACTTGTCTTCACTCTGACTTTGGAATAGAAAGGACGTGCTATTACCCTTCCTTTGAAAGAGAAAAGCTTTCTACCTGCATTCCTCACTCACTTCCAAAGTTTAGCTCATAGGGATTAGAATTTGTTAGATATAGGATAAGCCCCTTTCAAAATACTCATATAAAGAAAGATGGAGAGAGCTTTTAGATATATTTACTGACTGTTTATTACTGTCAGAAACAGGTAAATTTGAGTTAAAGTATGAGCAAAATATTAAATCTTCATGTGAAATAAATGAGAGTAATGAAGAAAAAAAATGCACTTTTTTTTTTCTCCTCTCTGTAACTTTTACATAAGATCTGCTATTTGCTATTCAAAACCAATCTTTTCTTTCTGTAATGCATGAGTGATTTTGGGGGCACTTTTATTTTTGGAACTTGACTCGATCCATACTATAGGGCATAAAGTTTCTGGCAGCAAGTGTTTATTATCTCCTCAGTATTGAGGTCTCTGTAAGGTATTTCATACCTAACCTTGAAGAGTGCAGAAAGCCTAAATCACTACAGATCTCAGGCCAACATCCCAGCCCCACCCAGGATGTTTTTGTGTCACTGACTTCAAAAGAGGCTGAAAATGCTAAATATTGGGTAAGGAAGTCTGGCATTACATGATGAATTTGTAATTATTTTATAACTATAATTATCTCAGATATGAGAAGAGAAGCAAAGCTCCTTCTGTGTTTGACTTGGATTTAATTTAAGCCTGTTTTAAACCCTGCAATAATTTTAGCTGATTTCACTGCCACTGAACAAGTCTGTAATATGAAACATCACCCACAGCTTCCTGACCATGGGCAGGGTCAAACAAAGCCCAGTTTTCTCCCTGGGTTTTCAGAGAAGTGTAACCAGGCACAGAAATATGGGGCTGGTGGTGAAATAAGTAGCTAGTCTGATTTGGTAGAGAATATTCTTTATGACCAATGCCCAACTGTATTATTTCTGAAACTGATACCTCCAGTTTTAGAAAAAACAGACATTTTAGAAGGGCAGCAGTGTGCAGAGGACAGTCTGACACTGGCCTTGACTGTGCCAGTGCATGAGTAAGCCAGGCTGCCCCTCATGGTACTCCTGCTGCAGGTGACACAGAGGACTGTCACTCACCATGGGAAGGGCTGTCCCACACTGTGGTGGCAGGTGACCATGGCATGGTGGCTGACACTTATGGTCCATCTTGGCACAAAAATACTCTTCACACACCACCAGCTCTTCTCAGATTCTGCTGGCACACCAAGCGCCTCAAACACAAGAGGACTGAGCTAATGCCTTTTATAAATGTCCCAAGCCTTGCAAAAGAGAAAAAAAAAAAAAAAAAAAAAGGGAAAAAAAGTGGAAAAATCTGTAAAAATACTGAATTATAATGGTCAGTGGAAGTATATTCACTGTGTTTAGTAATCTCCATTATTTCTAGTGAGCAACACATCTGGTAGGGAACAGCAGGCAGAGACCTGATGATTTCTCACCTTTCTTGGGCTGCCCTCCCTGCTGTTGGGGAAAGTGCTTCTGCTGCTCTGCCAAGGAAGAGGATTAGGGTAGCTGCCCTAGCAGAGGAAGTCCTCCCATGGGATAAGGGTTTTTTCACCTCTTCATGCTAGCCAGCCTGATTTTCTTCTTGCCTGCTTGGCTGGAGGAGCAGCTCCATGCATTGGTTACAGCAGAAGCTGGAAATGCTCATATGGGAAAGAAAGAGAAGTCAGGAGGCAAATTGCTTTCCTAAGGGTCTGTTTAAACGCTTATCAAATGGCAGGGCCAGTGCCTTGAGTGTGTCCCCAGTGGTTCAAAGCACTCAGGGCAGAGGCTCTTGATTCACCCATCCTTCTGTCCTGCAGCTTCCCAGGCACAGCTCTGCGCCTGCACGGCGAACCGGAGCAGGGAATCGATCTGGCTGGAAAAAGTAAGTTAAAACACCCTCCAAAAAGCAACGTGTTTTTCTTTCCAGCCAGAATCACTTCTCCCATCTGGCCGGGCGCACAGCTGCACAAACAGCCGCGGCAGCGCGGCGGCGGGGCCGGCGGGAGCGGGGCTGCGTGGGCTGCGGCAGCGGCACCGCCGATGAAAGGGAAGCTCCGCCGGAGCTGGCACCGAGCACGGGGACCCCGGGGGACCCAACCCCGTGGGCATTCGGCTGCCCCGCTCCCCTCCCGCACCGAGCGCGGCAGTGAGCAAGGACCGCGGCGGCATCCCGGCTGTTCCTGGAGGGGATGGCTGCTCTGACACAAGGGGCGAGCGGGGTCATTCGCCTTGGTTTGCACCTCTGATCTCCGCCTGCAAGACAGGCCAAGAGACAGAAGGATGCTCACACTGCCCAACAGCCAGGAACTATGAGTCCCGTTTCAGGTCTGGAATTAAGGGAGAGTCCTGCAGAAATGTCCAGTTTAAACCTGAGGTACATTTGGAGAAGCTGAATAGATAATCGTATCCAAATTATGTTCCTTCAGGGAAATTAAAAATGGTTGAGGTAATTAATAACTTTCACATTCCAAGTGCTTGTGGCCTTTGTGCATGCCAGCACCATCGGATGGTGGCTGGGGTTTTATTTCAACAACCAGAGGAGAAGATGGTCAGGTACTGAGTCATTAGTACCAACACACTACAAATGCACAGCCATTGCCCAAGTAGCTCATCACTAGGTTAGCTGTTTGAGACTGAACTAAGGCAAACCAAAGCTGGAGGTGTAACTTGGACTGCAATAACTGCAGACAGGCTGACACAGTGTTGTCAATCTAAAGCAGTCAGCAAGTGTTCCTTCATGTAGAGATCATGAAATAATGCTTCTTAAGCTTAACACTTTAATTGCATCATATTATTGTGAAGCTGATATTCTTTATCAATAGAGAATATCATAATGTGAGGCTGATTCTTCTATCAATAGCAATAGTGAGGTTTAAAAAAGACTCAAGATACCAACTGCAGAGCTGGCCAGTCTGTTAGGAAAATAAAATATGACTTCTTCAGGTGCAGAACGCTTGAACTTCTCTTTGTGACAAATAACTTCTGTGAATCTTCCTTCACATGGCAGGATTGAAGTCTCTACAGAGGTATACTGGTTTTACTCAAACAAATTCCCTCCCCAAAGATGTACTAAGCATTGCATGTAAAAGCTATACTCCTACTCCAAGAGTGAACATCCCATGTGATTTGAATGGTGTTAAGATTCCTGATGGCACCCTGTACCAGAATTGCTGGGTAGTGTTGTTTCACCATTGTCTTTGGATAATTATACAGCACCACAAGAATGCAGGGTCCAGTTGGTGGACTGGAAAAATATTCACACAGAGTGGAACAGAATGTCCATCCTCATACAGCTCAACAGATATTGCAGCTAAATATCAAACAAGATGGACTGGTCTGCTGACAAACTCAGTGAGGGGTACTGCTAAAACCAGTCACAATGTCAGATTAAACTCCATTAATGCTGAAATTTTTTCCATTTTAGAAAGCGTCCTTCTATTTCTCATCAACCATATTTTACTGTAAGTACAATGACTAAAACTCAAACAAGCCACTCAAACAGATTTTGACATCATGCGCATAGGTTTGTGCATGTGTGTATGTATGGATACACTAAAAATAGTAGCTTAATTTTTTTTCTGCATCCATAGTTTTTCCCATGAAGTGTATAGCAGACACTATTTTTTTAGTGATTGTAAATATTCAGCTCTGTGTTGCAATTTTAAATTGTAGCAGTTTACACTCAAACAAGCATGGAGTAAAATGCCACATTTGTCTTGCACTGGAATTTCTCTGTCTTTAGCTCTGATTGAAACTTTCCCCAGTTTAATGTGAAATACATTTGAATAAATGATGAGATGATTAGTATGGAATGAATTTCTCTTTACAGAAATATTTATTTGCATTGTATTATTACTATTATAAAACATTCACATTCTGGTACCATATACAGAACATGATAAAAATGAAGCAACACACAGAGAGAATTTATTTCTTGTATTACAGTTCTGGGTCTTTATTAGCTGTATCAGTAGAGTTAATGTTATATTATTTCCAATTACCAAGAACAGTGTATTAGAGTAAATACACAGGTTATCCCACCGCTTGAGTATGCTCCAAACAGTCATTTCTCTGATGCATCAGTAACATTTTTCTCCTGCTGATTTGTGGAAGACCATTTTATTTGATCTGTGCTGACACAACATTTAACAGCAACAAAAAAAAAATGTTTGCTTTAAAAGCTGATTTTTTTTCCTTTTATTCTACAACTAGTTTCTTAAGTAGGCCATTTTCAAGGGATTGTAAACAACTTAGAAACACATATTCTTTGAAAAATCATTCATTCATTCATTCATTCATTCATTCATTCATTCATTCATTCATTCATTCATTCATTCTTCCACGTATCCAAGACACCAAACTCTAAATTAAATATTTTAAAAATGATTATACTTAAAAGTTTCATGCTGATAGCAGACAAAAACCTCTTCATAGTATATCTAAAAAACCCCAATTTACTAAAATGGGCAACAAAAAGTAAACAATAATTATTTTACTTTGTTGTAACTCCCAATACACAATTTTTCACTCTATAGATTTTGCAAGACTGTGCTTTGGTTATTTTTGTCTAGGAATTCAGGACACATAAATATTGCAATAACAAAGCGGAAATCCTTGGAGCCAATTTATCTATCGAAAAGAAGTCTACACATCTTAAAATATGGAAATGGCAAAATATCAAGGGGAACTTGTTTACTTTCTCTCCTGGAGACTTCATTGAACTAAAGCTAAATATTCAAGAATAAACCCAGTCTTTCAAATGCACAGGTGCTTAACTGGAATCTTTCGTTTTGCAGCAGCAGAAGCAAGATGAGAATCTGGCCCTGGAGCCAGCAGGAATGCCATATGATATCTGAATGGTAATTTTCTCTGTATGGGCCACAATAATGCCTCAGACTTGACCTTTGGCTTTGTTGTCACCAAGTATTATCATATGTATAATTTGACCTTTCTTACTTGTATGAATGCTTGGCCTTGAACTCCATCTAACCTTCTAGAAGCTGTAAAGATAATTTCTATGCATTTGCAATAAGGTCCCTGATTTGACCTATGACTCAAATGAACAATAATTTCTTAATATTCCCATTTCTCCTAAGACTATTTCCTGTAATAGTATAATAATAAGGCAATAAAATGTCCTTCAGTGTGAACTCTTGTTATTCTAAATATTGAAGGTCTGTGCTTTAGGGCATTCACAGTTCATTACATTTCTGTGTTGTCAAAAGATAGTATCAAGGCATCAAAAGTTTCTAGAATTTAAATCAAAATAAATGAAAGGACAAAAATGACATTATTTCACTGTGTCTATATCCAGACAAAACTAAAGACAATAACAAGCTTAATTTAGGGACAGTGAACCAAAAGCACATCTTAGCACTAGCAGAAGACCATTAATACTCCTGTCACCTCTATTTAGCAATTTCAAAGCAGAAAAAGAGGAAGTATTAAAAAAAAATTCAGTTCGGACCTTTGGAAAAAAATCGTGCATCCTATCATTGTACAACAAAACAATAAATAATCCAACATCATAGTATTCTTCAACAAAATATAGTAAATGTGATTTTTTTTCAGCAAAAAACTCTTTGTTAATATTGGTACACAAAAGGAATGCAAACTATTAGAAGTGTGCAAAGGAGTTGTGAGTATATTGAAGATGCCTGATGACATCCAGTGTGTGATACAGAAGCACCTCTTTCAGCTGGGTAGCACTGTGAGATCACCTTTCCAACTACACAAATTGTCTTCAGCACCTAAAGCTGTATTTCACACCGTATTTTGCTTAGAGTGGAATGCTAATGGATCATCACATTTGATGTTCAGGCCCAGTACAGAAGTTTTCACTTTTTGTGCAGCTACACCCAAAACATAAATGCATCTAAACACTTCCTGCATATAAAAGGCTCTGATTTGAAGCTCAGTAACTCAGGAATTTGGTCCTGTACAAGTAGAATATGGGTTATAGAATAGTAGAACATAGGATACATGCACTTAGATATCAGACTCACGGGTAAGGTAAATACAGCCAACACATGGTGATTGAAATCAGCAGAGCTAAGAGCAGCGGCCAGGCATTGCTCAGGTTTTGCTGATATCCAGGCAGAGATGGGTTTTGGGGACCGTGAAGTGACTTTGGCAAGGCCAGCTGACACTGGAATATTTATGAAAGGGGTGTGCAGCAACACGCCTGCACTTGTGTTAGTACCATGACCTGGATCTGCAATCCTTACAGTGTCTCCTTCTCCAGCCACCCGGAAAACCCACCCCAACATACACTTTGTAGAAGATATCCCACACACTCTTTAACATTTTCTTCTCTCCTTTCTTTTTCCTTGAAACTGTACTTCTTGGAAATTACTTTGCATGGCTTTCACTCTCTTTGGCTATTCAAGCCAAGGCTCTTTTTGTGGAAATGAATCTTTTCTATTTAGAGCAGAAGTGTCCATGTAACTGGTAGCGATGCTATGACATGATCAATGGGACTCTCCTCCTTATACAAATTGCTCCTTCCCAGCTATCTGTCTTGCTATCATAGTTTTCTTCCCCACTGCAAAGGCTGGTGACACAACACTAGCTCAGACACATCACTCAAGATAATTCTGAAGCTTCAGAGTGCAGAGAACAATGTAAGAGATAAAGACCAAATTATTAGTAGAACGTGCAAACTGAGAGTAAATTCAAAACCCTTATGCTGCTCTTCTCTTTTGCTTTCAAGCAGAGGGTTTATACACTCCAGTCTTGGTGGCAAAGGCCAGCCCCCATTGTCACTTGGAGCTCAGCTGCCACAGACAGAATTGAGGGTTGAAAACTGAACGACGAAGGTTCCTGCAACTGAACAGAACTCTCCTAAACATGAAGTGTTTCTTTGGCAACAAGTAAATGCTTTGGGTTCTTTAAGATTAGAGAGATATAGCATGGTTGGCCAAAAATAACAGAACATTCAGAAAAGTTTGGCTCCAGAGTGTATCTTTATCTTGAATAAGCAGATTAAGAATCACTTATTTTAGACTGTTTTCCCAACCAGAGTGAGCTTGAATGTTTGGCTTGCTGCAGATGTACTGGTCAAGAGATACCAAAAGAACAAAACCTCAAGGGTTGAAGTTTTAAGTTCATGTTCTGTCACCCCAGATTTTCCAGAAAAATGCAAATTTGACACTGCTCTCTGATCCAGGCTTTGAGACTTTCATTAACATCATGAGTCTTTCCAGAAATATCCATCAACCTTCTCTTCCCAATCCTCTCACCGTGTCTGAGGGAGGGTTGCTGAGGCAGCTCACTGACGTGGTGGGATCTGGTGAAACAGGGATCATGCTGGAGCATGGAACACAATCCTTCTGCTCTTTCCACTGAGCCTAGGGGCTCTGTCTCCTTGCAGAAGGACTCCCTGCAAAGGCACAGGTGGGCTCAGCTCCTCGCCCTCCTCCCAGGCATTATCAGTGTGACCAAAGCAGAGTATGCCAAGTGTGCAGGCTCAGTAAATTCTTTTCCAGGCAGTAAAGGACTGTTGGCTTCTCACACCAGTAGCACTGGGGAATGAGTGGTTGTGCTGGCTGCATTTGCTCCCCCACATCCCACTGCCACCCTGCAGCCTAACAGCATCCCTAAAGCTACACTCACCACTGGAGTGGTGGGGAAAAAAGCATCTGTTGGGGCTCAGGTACAACAGGAGAAAAGAGGTAAAAAGACAGGTAAACAAGGAAAAGACAGAAGATGGAGAGAGGTCTAAGGGATTGGATGGAGCTGGCAGTACATATCAGGCAGATAATCAGTCAGCTGGCCAGAAAAGCAGCCCTGCTGTGGAGGGTGACAGAGACACACAAGCAGGAGCTGTGCTTCAGTGGCTTTTGGGCCTCACACTGGCTCTCTGCTGAGAGTGAGCAGCTTCCTGGGCTGTCAGACCACTGGAAAATTTCTGTTTTCCATTCTGCTGTTGTAGGGATGCAATCACAGCTCTAATTCTTTACGTGAGAAGTTTTTACTCTCCAGGAAGTCCCTTTTGCTCTAGAAGCCCTTTTCTCCATTCTCTAACCAGCAATATTAACAGCTCCATCACAGGCAGAAAGGTTCTTCATCCTGCTTTAAGGACAAATGAGCATAAAAGCATTTTTTTACTGCTGATAATGTAACTAATATTTTTTTTTACTAATATTTTGTTATTATTTGATGCTGTCATTGAAAGGCAAATAGCTTTCAAAGGCAGAATTTGCACCAGCCCCTACAGATTTTTATGGGGAGTTTGGCATCTATCTGACCCCAATAGTGTCATAATTCTCCACTAATAATAATGAAAACAATACACAGTACTTAGAACATAAAAAGGCATTTTTTATTTTTATTTAACTTCAAGTTACAAAAAGGAAAGGGGAATGGAAGGTTAAGGGGAGGAGGAATGGAAAGGGAATGAAAAGAAGAAGGGGAAGGAGAACCACAAAAAAAAAAAAAAAAAAAAAAAGGGGGGAAAATGGACTGAGAGTTCCAAAATCCAAACTCTGCCTCTCCTCCCACTCCCTGCAAACTGCTTGCTTATGCAGTGGATTCTGAAGTTTTTGAGGCTGGATTAGAGACTGCTATAAAACAGTTTGCCTGACAAAGAAGCACATTTAAATTAGCAATGCCATAAATGGCCCTGCAAGGGAGGGAGGGAGGGCCCGCTCGTGATTCAGGGATATCATCTTTTGGGTAATTTTTCCAGTATCATAAATTTCTGCCCAAAGTTCCTAGCAGAATAGCAATGCTCCAACATATATTGAATAGGTGTCTTTCATAAAATGTTAAACATGGAACAGAACTGCAATTTGTGGACCACATTTATTTAAGATTAGTGTAATTTATATATATGCACCTCAACAGCAGGATTTAAACCCAGAGGTTTTTAGATGTAATGTTTTACTTTTCTGAGACCTTTGTGCTTAGCTGGAGGGTGTTTACTGTGATTGAGGTATTTTTTCTAAACAGAGAGGCGGATTATTTAAAATCTTTTGGTATGGAAAACCCACAGTTTGTCCACCTCAAACAATCTCTTCTCTCCCCCAGTTGTCACAGCAACAACTTCAGCATTTGAAAGGAATCTACTTCAATAATCTAAGCCTCTGATCTTTGACAGGCTTATAATGAAGGAACAGTTTGTTAATGCTGACATAAACATTTTGAAAACTTAAAGGTACAATTATTTCATGTTGTTTAGGAAGTGAGCACTACATGGTCAAGAGAACAGCACTCTTCAAAAATATTTACTCATGCAATTTCCTAGTGAGAAAAACAACTGCTGACTGTACAGCTGAACTGAGATTCCAGCCCCGTGGTTTGAGCAGCAAGAATTTTTCTTTGTCTCCTGCCCAGTTTTTCTTTTTTTTCTCCCTCAGAATCCCATGACGATCTTTTGGATAATTCTAGGATATATCAGCCCAATCTCTTAATTTTAAAAGATAAAACTTAGAAACCCAGGCTGAATCAGACCCAATTCCAAGTGTGTCTCCTGACTCTGTTGCTTGTAATAAAAAGTCAGAACCTCCTCTCAGCCAGCCAGCTGCGATGGAAGTTGTTTGCCTGCTTAGCAAACAAAGCTGTTATTTCTGCTGGGAGCAGGGCAGAAAGCTGACAGGAGGACAGAGTTCCCCAGGCTGTGCTCAGCAAAGAAGTCCCTGTGCTTCCTGAGCAGGCAGAGCAGGCGACCAGCTCGGGGCTGCCCTTTGGAGTCCCAGCCCCAGTTGCTCTGGGGACTCCATCGCTCTCGGAGCAATTTCCTCCAGCAGCACCAGGGCTCCAGTGGTCCTGGGGGTGAAATCCATCATCCTGCATGCTGCACTCTATCAACTGGGGCTCCCAGAAAGGGTCAAGTGGTCCGCTGCCATGCTGTTTGAGCTCATCAGAGACATATTTAATTTAATTAAGGTTGTCAGCACTATTGATTTTGGCAGTTTCAATTACCGTGCTGTTATGGCTTCTGGATCTACTGATCTGTGATGAGCCCTATCAGCACTGGCACACATTGAGGAAAAAGCCCTTTGTCTCCTTTAAAACCTGACACATCCTGCCATAGGCCATAACTTATTGCTTTTATCCAGCCCAGCTCCTCTTCTGTTCCTCATAATTAATTTCTCATTAGACAGCTCTTTATTGTTTAATTTGTGCAGTTTATAATCAAATTGGGCACATTAATTGTAGCTGAATTTAAGGCTAATGAAAAATAAAGGTTTTCAATAACTTACTCTTCAATTATTTCAGACAAGATAAAATAAAACACTTTAAGAGTTGTCAGCTTTTTAAATTATAAATTAGGTTGTTTAAAGAGCATGGGCATTTAGGAAGCAGTTATCACACATTTAGTAATTATAAATCCTATGCTCCAATACAATTATTAGGATATATTTACAATTCCTCTTAGTTTTTTCCACCCTGTTGTTAGTTAACTGCATAACATCTAATTGTTGGTGGTTAAAAATAGCATAATCTGAAGTCTCTGGGCTTGATTCCTCTCCTCCAGCAGACTGAACTGTAAATCAGCATGCCTGAGGAAGTCCATACTCTGAACACTGGAGCAGGAGAGATGTCTGAAACAGGAGAGATGTCTGGGTAAGAGGAAGAGGACCCCATTTGGTAAAGATTTTATAAAATGCTGATCATTCTTCTAGGCAGCACTGTAGGATTCAGCCCCTTTCCTTTGAGAAAATGGTGATACACAATTTACACTGGGACCAGGACATCAGCTGGCAAAAATCAGCAAAGTCCTCTGGATGTAGACTACAATTTGTCCCATGACATGCATAATCTTCATTTCAGCAATGGGAAAACAAAGGCAGAGAAGCAGCTTATTTGAAAGGGCACATGGGAGGTGAGGCCAGCCTGCAGTTCTTTGTTTTGTTTTTGGTTTCTTTCAATTGTTCAGTGAACAGTGAACAGGGAGGGTGAAGGAGGATGGGAAAGAATACGGGATAAAAAATTCAGGTAATACTCTCCTTCTTTCTTGTCAAGATGAAAACCAGGAAAACTCAGTTTCCTTCTTTTCTCCAAGGCTGAATTCAATGCACAGCATTTTAGGGGTGAGCAGGAAAAGCAAAGGAAAGAAAGGTGAGTTTCTCATTGCTGCTGAGGGACAAGCTGGGGGGCTGTAGGTCCATAGTTTGGAGGTGAGGAGATGATGGGAGAATTTGTGTGTTCTAAGGTCTCTCCTTGGGCAGGCAGACAGGGTCCCAGCATGACACACTGTGTTACAGCATGTTCTGTACATGTGCCCAGGGCACCCAGGGCAGGAATCCCTGGTCACAGTGTGAGTTTGGGAGGGGTGGGTGTGAGCTGCTCCACATTCCCTGCCCAAGCAACCAAATGATGACCCCTGCTCCTGCCCAGTGAGAGATAAAGCTGTGCCTGATGGTGCACCTGCATCAAGGAAAGATGGGTCAGAGACAAAAGCACGTCCAGTAGCTACGGACCAGAAAATGTATAAACTGAAATACTGTTGAGAAAACGGTCAGATCCACTGCTGTAAAAGTGCAAGGCTCCTGGTCTTTTTAATTAAAAAAAAAATATGATTGTGCTGTTTAAAAAGGGTAAAATTCACCCATATCCTCACAAGATCTATTTACTAACCAAAGCCTGCATATAAAAAAGACAATGTCAATGCATGTTCTTTGCATACCCCAGTTCAAACAGAGGTTATTTTTTATTTCAGCAAAGTATCTTTGTCTAAAATTCCTTGGTGGGGACCCTGCCCTTGTGGATTTGTAGGAATCTTCTAATTTACATATTGCTTCCTGTCTGGAATGAAGGGCAGGTCACTATTGCTAAATATTTCAGCATCATGTGCATTCTCTAGTTCAAAATTATTTGGATCAGAAGGAGGAGATACTGTTTTCCCAAATGCTCCCAAACACTACATCAATCACCAAGTGAATACGACAATATTCACCTGCCCAGCTTTTTGGAAGGGAAAGTGAGATTTCTCATGCTCTTCCTTCAATAAGAGCATGAGAAATGCTGGATGCAGGACTTTTGTCACCAGCATATGCAGCCAGGGAACAAGGCAGCTGTGGAATCAGGGAACCAGGCAGCACTTCCCCAGTGCTGAGTGCAGGGGCAGGAAAGGAAATCAGTGCTTTGGCGAGAGAAGAGGGCTCCTGGAAACTCAGTGTCTGATAAGGATGTGTGGGAACAGCAGGGGGAAAACAGATCAGCAAAGCTTGAGTAATGTGTGGTGGGAAAGCAGCAGGGACTTTGTCCTTGGCCCTGCTTGGTGTAACCCATGCAGGGAAAGCACAGGTGCACCTGGTGCCACCACAGGCAGAGGTTACAGCCCTTGGGCTGCTTGAAGTTACTCTCCTCTAACAGCTCCGTGTGCACAGCTCGCTTCTGAGGTGGTGAACCTACTGCTGTTGTGCTCTTTCTTCCCTCAAACTTTACATTCCTGGATATATTATTTCCAAAAACCCTGGCCTAAGGTCTGCACTCTTTCTAGGAACTGGAATTATCTAAGTAGACAAGAGCAAAAGATCTTCCCTGCAGTTTGTCATCACCCCTTGACAGCAGTTCAGAGGTTTTGTGCTGTATCACCCACAGGACAATCAGATCTGGTAATTTCTGGCATCTAACTCCAAGCAGAGCCATCAGACCTGGTTGTACATGCAGGGAGTAGGCATCTGAACCCGACAAATATCTTTCTCTTTTAATTTAAAAATAGCAGAAAGATTTTTTAAAAGGCAATTTATATAAGAATATTAATAATAATTGTTCCCAGGCAAAGTTTCTTTCAGCCAAGTTTCAGCTGTGAGGAAACTCATCAAGCATGAAACAAACTGATGAAGAGAGAGGTTTATAATGGAACCAAGGAGAGGCTGCAGCAGCCCTGCTAACAGGTGCCACTGTCACAGCAGTGACAAGGTGAGTAAGACTTCTAAAGACATTATAGCTAGGGCTGTGCCCACCCATGCAGCCAAAGATCTCCCAGGGTTTCTGTTATGGACCTCTGTTTGCAGGTCTTGATACTTTAATCATAAAAAGCATACCACAGGCTGAAAGTGAAAAAATAAAGATACAATGCTCCAGGGTAGTTGGAACAAAAAAATAATAAAATCCGCATAGGTGTTTTGAAGGATCTCTTTGGGATTTTGTAATTTTAAAAAACCATGCTTCTTTTGCAATTAAATTTGGCAGATTATCGATCAATAGCATTAACTGGGGAGGGGTTTTTTTCAGTTTGTTGCATTTTCATTTAGAGCCCCTAAAATGCCTGTGGCATTTTTTTAAGCTTAAAAAAATCTTATAGCTCAATTAAGGGATAACAGAAATAAACCAGGATTACCTGTATGTAATTACACAAAGTTAAATCCAAGAAAACAATACACTACCACAATTCTCTTGGGTAATTTGAGCAGTCTCCCTAGAATCTCCAGAGGCAAAAAAAAAAATGAAGGTTGTCTCAGCTCATACCTGAGCATTTACTGCAAAATAGCAAAAGACTCCGAAGTCCAAAAGACCACAGAAGTAGGTGGAAAGACCTCTCCTTTTTCTTGATCAACATTTTAATAGTCTTGAGGGATATGCCACAGAACTGAGCATTCTCTGTACTGGGGCACCAATTAGATTCAATGCTCAACTCTCAAACTTTCTTATTGCTCTTGACCATTCTACTCCCACTGCCTTCCCCTTGTCCACCAATACAGCACTGCAGTCCAGGCTGAGCTTCACTACATACACTTGGCAAGAAATAATTCAAATCATCTAAGTGTGTCCAGATCTGAAGGCAGAAGCTATTGTTTAATACTTTCTAGGAGGGGTAAAAATTTTCTGTGTATGTCAAATTAATCCTCAAACTGCCTTAAAATGTGAAGACATCTTCATTGCAACTATTTGAAAATATACAATCAACCAAATACCGTTGGTTGTCCTGTTTCTGAAGAACAGGAAAGTATGGCAGAAGAATTATCTGGGGAGCAAAGCAGCTTCTTCTTTCTTACCATATTCTGGGTGGGACCACCTAAACTCCAGGCACTTTTTGACTACCAGTACTTGCAGGCACAGTGGCACGTTAGCTGAATTTAGCTCTCCGTGTTTGGACATTGGATGAAATTCAATCTGTTTGGGTCTAAACCTTTCAGTCCTGAATCATTTATCCAAGCTTCAGAGTAAATGTACAAGGGAATGATATAAGTATATATGAATGATATATGCATATATGAATGATATATGTGTATATGAATGATATATGTATCTATGAATGATACATGAGGACAAGGGGACCCACACCTTGACTGCTTGAGAAAATTGGCCATAAAACCAATGCCAATCACTTTCTTCCATCAAAAACTTCCAATGGGAATAGATTGCCTCTATCTGCAATTAAAAGATTATTTTCATTATAACCATCCCAGCCTGGATTTAAACATGAGTATGTGAATAGCAGCACAGTATATATGTAGTACTGGTATATGCCATGTCAGTAACTCAAAACACATGTCATGTGTTTCTGAAAAGCAGCCAGGTAGAGTGTAGCTACCCCCTTATCCCTGCCAGAGTTCCCTACCTGGACCAAGTCTACATATTTATTGGTGTTATACATGAAGTGGTCCTGCCCTCAGCTGCATTTGGTTAAACTGGGTATAAACAGCACCTTTCAATCCTGGGGTCCTTCACCAGCCTGGTGATAAGGCATCCATTCCTCAGTATATTATAGCAGTATATTACAGCCTGAGAGCTGGGTTAATTTACACCAGCTGAACTAGTCCTGCACAGGCTGGGCAGACACAACACCAAGACCCTGGGAGGCTCCTTGTGTGTTACAGAAATCCCTGGCCTCCCCTCTGGAGCAACCTTTCCGCCCTCACCACTGTGGAGACAGTACAAAGCATCTGAAGCTTGGGCCCTAACCTTTTATCTTTGAACTTTTCAAATTTATTTTTCTATGCCTGAAGTATTTGCTTATAAAACCAACATGACCAGCAGAATAAAAATGAGCAGTGACTCTTAGCTTTGTCTTTTGTGCTCTGCTCAACAAGATACGTCCTGCACCCTCAGACAGGGAATGCACAAGGAGCACCAAAGGCAAGGCTTTGGAAACTCAACACATACACCACCTCTGCTCACCAGGGGCAGGAATCTATTTTCAGAGCAGGGAGTGCAAATGGATATCTATTTTATTTTGCTCTTAATTTTAAGATACTTATTGCCATTTCCCTGACAGCAGGGTGTCAGAGAGGATAAGAATTGCAAACCCAGAGGAACGACCCTTTCCATTCATCTGCCCTTATTTAGAAGTGATGGCCTTCATTTCTCTTTTCATTTTTTTAATAGGGAAAAAAAACCCCTCTCTATTCTGTCCTTCAGGCAAGTTCACTGAGTCCACTGTATTTCAACAGGAGCTAAAGACATGGTTCTATTTACCCTCCCCCAAAAGGTCTCTATTAATTGTTTTCAAATGTTGGCAGCCATGTGAAACCCTGCCTAGCAAGTCTGGCTCCTTATATGATTTTTATTAAAATTCACTTTGCACACAAGGCACATGAGATTTATGGCTGAAACTAATAGGTTGGTTCTCACTAAGACATAAATCCATAGGCTGTTTATTGAGGCTCATGGACATTGAGAACTCAGGTAATTGTTACTGTGAGTGCTCAGCTTAAAAACAGTCAGTTATGTCTCTGAGGAAATTTGTTTAACTAAGCACACCCCATAAGCTCCTGAAAAATCACTTTATCTGTGATGGTGAATGGAAGGACTGTGCAGGGTTAGTTCTGTATCTCATCTGTACCTTTAATTTCACTTGTAACACTTTTCTTATTTTCCTTTTACATGGTGTCTTATATTATAAAGAGCACATGTATTAAAGATCACATTCATTTTCTTTCCACGCCTGTTTTAGCCATTCTTCATTTATACATCAGAATTTCTGCTTTCTTGCTACAGACCCTTACAAACTCCAGCTGAGGCTTTGCAAGCCCAGTTCCTCCTGGCTCGCTCACAACCCCAATCTGCCACATAAACACCATTCTGGAGACAACACACAAGGTGAAGCAGAGCCTGGGCTGGTCTTTTCCTCTTGGGCTCCAACCACATTGCCACGTGCTAACAGCTGCCAGCCAGACTGGCAGGTGAGCCAGGGGCACTCTGGAAGTTGCTCAGATGTGTCAGCTCAGTCCTGTGTCCAGCAAATAAGTCCTGCCTCTTGACATGGTGTTACCTTTCAGCAAGACTCAAACCTGCCTGAATGGCTTTCACCACACATTTCTTTTGCAGCATGTCAGCTCACAGGGGAGAGAGAGGCAGCTAGCGCCACCTGAGTGGATGTGGGTGTCACAGAGATCCCATGTTACATCTGCCAGCTTCATGTGACTGTCTTGAACACCCTAGGGCATCTCACATAGCCCTTGACATTTTTATCTAGTCAGAGTACACCTCAGTGAAATATACCAGCTGCTTCTAAAAAAAGTAAAGATCACAGAATCATAGAATGGCCTGGTTTGGAAGGACCTGAAAGATCACTCAGTTCCAAACCCCCTGCTGTGGGCAGGGGCACCTTTCACTGGGCCAGGTTTCTCAGAGCCTTATCCAGCCTGGCCTTGAACACTTCCAGGGATGGGGCATCCACAACCTCAACCTCCCTGGACAACCTGTTCCACTGTCTCAGCATTCTCAAAGTGAAGAATTTCCTGCCAACATCTAATCTAAACCTACTCTCACTCAGTTTGAAGCCATTCCCCCTTGCCCTGTCACTACATGCTCTTTTAAAAAGTCCCTCTCCATCTTTCTTGTGGGTTTCCTTCAGGTACTGCAAGGCTGCAATTAGGATACCCCAAAACTTCTCTTCTCCAGCCTGGAAAATCCCAATTCTCCCAGCTTTTCCTTTCAGGAGAAGTGCTCCATCCCTCTCCATCCATCATCCTGGTGGCCTCCTCTGGACTTGCTCCAACAGGTCAATGTCCTCCTTATGCTGGGAACCCCAGAATTGGATACAGTGTTCAAGGTGAGTTGCTATTGCTTTTCTATCACTTTTACCATACTGAACTTCTGATATCAGATTTATTTATTATTGTGGCCATGTCAAAACCAGCTCAAAGAGCTGAACTCTTCATTGAATGTTGCACACACACATGGGAAGGTTCACACACCAAAGTTACTTACTAGAGTCTCAAGGAGTGTTTATGCTGTGCATAGGAGTCATACAAAAAAGCAGTGTAGCCACATTAATTTTGGGTTCAAAATAGCTATGGATTCTGACTGATGGACTGCAGTACCTTGCCACATTGCTATAACATTAGAGACATATTGCTATAGCAATCTAAGCTGCCACCTTTCAAAACATTTGCCTGGATGTAGATTTTTGTCTCTTTTTCAACATGGTGCCAAAACCAAAGCAAACCAGCCCTACAAAATAAGGATAAAAGGTTGGGAGAGTGCCTACAATGCAGCTGACTATATTTTTAAGTTGATACTTCATTCATTTTAAAATGGTATGTAAATACTGAAACCCCCCAGACAGCTAAAGAAATACCTAAAATTCCATAAATTCTTTAGCAGAGGAAGAATTAGCTCTAGTACAGACCTCAACAATTTGCAGGAGCTGAGGTATCTTTATGTCAATGGTGTTTACCCTGAGTGTCTCATACATCTGGTACTGGTGTCGAGACAATGAAAAATACATTTTTGGAACACTTTCTTTCTCTCTCCCCCCCAGTTTTTTCTTCTCAACAAGCAGCTTCTGCTTTTACATCATGTGCTTGGCAGTCTATCAGTTACCTAAATCTGTTGGGTTGTTGCTTGCTGATGAAGTCTCAATGCTCTTGTCTGATCCAGTGACTAGGTCAGCAAGGTTGTGTGTCCTGGGGACTCGGGGAGCTGTATGGAGGTGACCTCTGACACTCATCAAAGGCTCCACAGCGCTGTTTGGCTCCTATCAGTTTAATCAGCTGGCTCTTTGCTGCTCCCTCCCCATTCATGGCAGGCTCTGTCCCTCAGTGCCTGCCTGTGGAGCACACAGCCCTGCTCACACGCTGCTCCTCCTGCAATGAGCCATTCACTCCTGAATCTCACAGAAAACTTCCTTCTCACTGAAAGGGAGGGCAACAGATAGGAAGCTTTCTTTTATTTCAGAGACACAGAGGTCAGTGCTATTCCTGAATCTTTGCTGGCAGTTCAAGGTGATGTTTAAACTGTAGGTTCCATGTCTGTTACATGCTTCCCAAGAATTAGAGCTGTTTTTGGAAAAAAGCCCCAAACAACTCTAAAACTACAAACTAAACAACATTTCCATGAAAATATGATTAAAAACACACATAAACTACTGCAGAAATCTGTCTGCTCTTATCTAGTGAAAATAAGAGAAAGAAAAAATTGTCTCAAAGTGTTACTTAACTTTTTTTAAAAATTAGGACCCTATAAAATATTTTCTCAATTTTCTTCTGAAGTATACAAGACAGAGATTTACAAGCAAAGTTAAAGAAGTTGTCCCGGGTCTCTTGCTGCTCTGTGGTTTGCTCCACATCTTGGGAACTCATTCTCCATGTCCCTTGATGGAGAGGGCACAGAACCAGGCTTCAGAACCAGGATTCATCGTGGTGCTCCTGGGCTTGCCAGTGGAGGACATCAGACACCAAAGGAATCAAGGCAGAACAAAAATTTAAAATTTTAAAACTATCAGAATCTCAAGAGTGATTGAGAAATTAGACTACCAAGGAACATTTCAACCTTCTGATGAAGCAGTTCAATTTCCTGTGAGATAAAGAACAAGTATTGTGTTCTGCTGTGTTTCACCCATGCAAGTGAAGGACAACTTGGAAGCAGAATAACATTCAAAAAATGGATTTGGATCAGCAAGTGGCCACTGCAACCATCATTTCTTCAGACACAGAGAGGTGTCCCACAGTATATCACAAAAACCTTCCACAACACAATGAACTCTGAGAAATGCCAGCAGGGCTCAGACACCTTGTCTGCAATGAAAGGATCATGGCAGAATGCTCTGTGGGCATTGCCACAACAGCATGAATGTGTTTAATTGCTGCAATATCAACTCAGCTAAAGCAATGCAATTTATGCTGACAATACTTCTCTGTGCAAAGAAACGCTTAAATAGTCTTATCTGAATGCATTTTTTTGCAACACAAGAGGGGTAGATTATATAAATTACAGCAGTTAATAGCTTTTTGATTCATCACTGAATCTTACAGAAACAGAGAGTCTGAAGTGATTCCTAAGGTGGATAAAGTCTGTTGTGTAATGTGAGGATCAGTCTTGTAATCCTTGCTAAATCAACAATGTTTTGCTCCCATTGAACTCAAAACCTGTCCAGGGAAAGAGGAAGAAAAGTCTTTCACTATAGAAAGCAAAACTATTTCTAAATATTTATAACTTTTTTTTTTCCTGTAAATGTTATTCATCAAGAAACCCTAATTTTCTGTAATACATTTCAGAGCTTTTTCTTGTAGCCCTATTCTTTGCTATTCACGCTAAATTCTGAAGTGGCAAGTTAGACTAGCAATCTCATTAGCAATTGAATTTGTCTGTCTAGTCTGATATGCCTGGCAATGACCTGTTAGTATTAACTATTAAGTTTCCTTCTGTTTACTGAACACTCTTAGCCACTCAAGCTTCACAAAATACACTAATTAAAGTGCATGGATTAATGTTTTCTTTAATAACTAAGATAAAGTATATAAAAGCCATAACCAAGAAGAGTTACTGCACATTTTTGTGCTGCTGCTTTAGCAAACTTTCAAGTTGCAAAATATTTTGCATTGAAGATAACAAGAAGATGAACTTGTATTTCTAAGGTGTCAACTCTTCAGCTGTTGTCAATTATGAAGCTTTGCCTCTTGGTGAGTAAAATATGTGAGATTTTTCTCTGCCTTTTCATTCCTTTTGCTGAGTTGGTCAGAGTTCTGCAATTAATGCATATTTAGTGCTGTTTGTCAGGACACATCAACATCACTGTTACACAGGAAGAAACTGCAATCATGCATTTGGGAAACTGAGGCACAGAACTGAAGCATCAGGTGACTAGTAGAGCCAAAATATGAACAAACATCTATCATGTTCCAGATTTTATCTCCAACCTCTGGTTCTCCCTAAGAACCTGGGAGGGAGAACCTGGTTCTCCCTTTACCTTAAGAAAAGAAGGAATACTTCTTTATTTCTTCCATGTGTTTTAACCTAAAAACATAGATTGAACCAATTCACTGTGTTCATAAGTGAATTCCATTAGAGCTCCCTTGAAGCCCCTGTTAGTTTCTATATTGCTTTCCCAGAAGTAGCTGGATGGAGAGAGAGTCCCTGGCTTTGTGCACCTGCAGTTCCCTGGAAATGAATGGGGTCCTCTCAAACACAGCTTTAGATCTCTGCAGGGCAGGTTTGGAGAAAAGCTGGGGTGGGCAGAGAAAAATAACACCACCACAAACAGCAAGTTTTCAGCTTGGGGTTCTTGCCCCATTTCTTCACTAGCATGAAAGTAAAGGACTAGGAGTCCATTTGATGCCACATTTCCCTCTTTTAGTGTGCTTTTAAAAAGACAGGGAGAAATCAGTTGCCTTGTCTACCTCTTTTGCTGAGGAGTAAAAGGCTTCTCCACCTGCACAAGGGTCAGGCCTTACCTTTATTTATTTATTTAGTTAGTTAGTTAGCACCAAAAGATTACAGGACATAAATATACACACCCCAGTGACTATAATATGTTACACAAAAAGAAACATTATCATTTGGTAGCTCAGTTAAAAGAATAAGTGAATATTTTGGATCTACAATCCATAGTTAACCTTTCTAACAGATATGCATTTCAATGGACTTTCTATGGAATTTTAGACTCTTTAACAAGGGGAAGGGATCCTAAAATTAAAATGGTGTCATATAGCCTGCATGGAAGTCAGAAGCAAACTAATACTTCAGAAAATCTCCCAGAATCACAACTACAATTTTTAGGGGTTGGCTACTAGTTCATTCAAAGATAAGAGAATGGCAAATATTAGTATTTATTTCTGTTTTCTAGCCAACTAAATATTCTGGGACTAAAATGAGATGATATAGACAGGTGATTTTATTAATGCAATGGTGAGACACTGATGGTGGTGACAATAATGTGGTGCAAATGCCCAGAAGGGTCAGTGGCCCTGAGGCTACAGAGGTAATGCCTTCTGAAAGGCCACTTGTTTGTAGCATGATGGGGTCAGTATTACAGCAACTGTGCTGTGCAGGAGATCTTTAAGAACAATTAATAAACAAAGGGCATGTTAAATAGGGAGGAACAGATACATCTGGCACCTTTCTTTGGATGCTGCACCAGCTATTACTTAGCCAAACCTTGGCCGCATGCTCAGATGAAGGATACAGATCTCTGAAAGCAGCTTCACCAGTTGTCTGGTTAGAAATGAGCCAGAGCCACTAATCCTGCCTTTAGGCACTTGCCTACAGCAGTTCCATGCTTGGACTTTTAAGAGAAACGGGAAACACATTCCATGTACCTGGAACATTCTTTCTTCAAGCAGGCACAGTTGGAGTAGGGAAGCTAAGGCAGAGATTCATTGTCCTCCATCACAAGTTCTCCTTCATTCCCCAAACTGGTGAGTTCCCCATGGAAACTCTTCTTGGCCACCACCAAAAAAGCAGTACCAAATTGAACTTGGAGGTTCTTTCCAAGCTAATCTAATGTATTATTCAGAAACAGGAATGCAGATTAATTCTATCAGCCAGGGCCTAAAAAGAGAGTCAGTCTTGTTTCACAGAGACTCTCTGCAGCCTTTGCAATACTGGCACTATTTTGCAGCAAACATCCGCAGTGCCAGCTAACAACTGTGGCAAATACTGGTTCTTGGGACATGGACAAAGAAAGTGCAGAGAGAATAAGAGAATGTTAAAGTAATCTAATTAAATTTCTAATCCAGGTTTACATAATTAAGCAATAATGACTACGGGGAAGGGCATTTCCTGGCAGTTAATGACCGGCTGGAGGATTTGAAGGCTTGAGGTAAAGCCAAGTGTTCTTAACACTGTCAGTCATTAATTGCCAGGAAATGCCCAACTCAGGAGGTTATTACTGCTGTTATAAACCAAGAATAGAAAAATATAAAGAAAAAAGACAGTAATTACCTTTTTAAAGTGTTGAAAGCTGAGCACTGAACTGCCTGTCGCTATGGAGACAGAGTTTTATTTATAGCATCAGTCCTTTGCCAGCGTTTAAAGACTGCCTCAGTACCCAGAGGAGGGCAGGAGTTAGTTCTCAGGGCTCCATTAGGTATATAATTGGTAATTCAGAACATCAGCTCTGTGCCACGGGCCACATAACATCTGCAGACATCAAGAGTATCACAAAACTTTACAACACTGATTACAAAATACTGGCAGCCACTCAAAACATTTTATAGTTACACATACCTTCAGAAAGCATTTCCAGTAGTTCCTGCTTTGATCTACAGAGTGTGTGTCTCTAAATAGGATCCTTGTAATGTCACATTGTGCTGTTTCCTAGAAATTAAGTGCTTAGGGACCAGATCTTTAAAACTGATTAATGCCACAGGTCTGTGTAGCCAGACTATGATCACTAACTGATTTTACAATTGTGTAACTACTGATTTCATTGGAGCAGCTCCTGATTTACACCAGTTAGTATTAAAGTTGGATCCAACACACACTGAGTACAAATGCAAAGCCCAAAACCTTCTTCTTTCAAGACTCTGAAAGAAATGTTGCTTTTTATGTGATATGGTTTTGAAATCTGACCAATGCTTCAGTGAACACAGCCTTCCAAATGAATTGGTCAAAAACTTAATTTCTATCATTTAATTAATTTGGAACAATGATTTAAAAAAAAAACCCAAACCAAGGCAAAAAAACTCCATTAAAGGACTTAGGTACCTAAATCAGAATGGAAGCAGGACTGAGGTGCCTGACAATAAAGTCATTTTTCCATCCTGCTAAGTTCACTGATTATCAGATCTATACATTCTCACTCTGTGAAGACACAGGGCCTGATCTCTTGGACATTCTCAGAATAAATGGATCAGACATCAATAGAATAATTTCATTTACAAACAAAATTAGATGAGGGTAGATAGGTGGCTTCCACTCCCACCTCTCCTTCACCCTGTGTAGCAGCCTAGTAGTATGAGTACTCAGCCAGGGATACAAGTACTATACAACATCAAACACTGAAGCTAAGTCTCTCTAATCCCTGCTGAGTGCCCAAACCATTATTACAGGGTGAGGATTCCTTTTGTGCTTGATTTCCAGCCCCATTAATCTTGCATCCTTTGCTGACTGCAGGGAGATCAACAGAGGGGTACTTGTGTTTCTTTATTTGGCCACATTTCAAAACAGAAGCCTGGGGCTTCTTGAGCCAAAACAAGCCCTTATCTCAGGACTGATTTTTGAAATGTGGATCTTTAATCACCTCCTTATAAATGCAAGCACAGAATTTTATGCTTGGTAAAATTAATATACTCAGCAGAGTATTTATGCTTCAGAGCAAGGTGAAAGTAGTGCCTCCCTCTCCTCTCTTTTCTCTCACCTCATAATTTTCCTTTAGTGTTCCATCCATTCACAGTTTGAGCCACACAGCTGGCTGTGGGCAGATGTGGCCTTGCTTTGCCTGTTCTGTGAGGGAGGTGCTGTCTGGAGGTTTTTCTAGCTCAAGCCCTGTGCTGTGCTGGGGTGGTTGTGTGGCTCCTGGATTGGTGGCACACTCCTGTCAGAGTCATCTAAAGTCAGAGAGAACACATCTACAGCCTGGTGACTGAAGTAGGAGCTGCCTAATTGTCCAGAGAGACTTCATGGGCAGGTGACATGCTGAGATCACGAAGGCTAGACTCCATCCTGGGCCAACAACACCTAAAATCTGGAGGCTACAAAGTCTTCACCATATTTAGGTCATGCTAGATACCAATAAAATCTTCCATACTTTCCCAAGCACTCCTCAACCTATTTAAGATAGATGCTGCAGCAGCTTCATTGTAAGCTGTAATCCACTACAAGAGGGGCAATTTTTACTAATTCCTGAATTTAGAACCTTAGCTTAGAAAAATTAATTTTATGCAGTGCTGAAATTTCTTCTATCCTGGTGCATGAGCCAGTGATGTACTGGATGATGTACCAGGAGACACACGTGTCACAGCCAAGGTGAGGACACAGCAGAGGCTTCAGTGATGTGCAGTGACAAGGGAAACTTTGGGGTGGGATTCTGCTTTGAACATGATGCTGTGGCTTCTCTCCTGCCTGGCACAGCTGATGGGCAGGTGTGGCCAATCAACCACATCTTGTACAAGAAGCTGTGGAGCACTGAAGAGGATGAGGAGGTGCCCAGAGAATGCACAAGACATGGATCTAGATGGGGAAGAGAAGGACATGGAGATAGAGGCATTGGCTTTGTCCCAGGAGAATCACTATTTCTGCACTTACAGGAGGGGAGAAAGAAAAGGTGATTTTTTTTTTCCTTAGGTCAGTGTAAACTCTTGGCCTTTAGGTCACAGTGTCAAGTTTTCCTCTTTCATTATTAAATCATGATAACTTCCAGATTTCTTGATGAAGTATAATCTGTATATATTTTTCTCTCTTTCTTTATCCTCACAGAAAATCTTTAACATCACCATTCCATAGCATATTTTAATCTCCAGTGTCAGTTTTATTCTTCCCTCTTGCCTAGAAAAGGTCTATCCTATATCCAAACACCAAAAAATGTTTTAGTACAGACCATTTCCCCAGCTTGATCGTTTTATTTTGGCTTCTTTCAGTGTACCCTTCTTAACTGATTCATGAAATACAATGAAATGAAATATATATATATATATATATACAATGAAATTAAATACAAGAAATGAAATATAGCTAAAATGTTGGAACAGACTTGTATTCTTGCAAACACTGCTGCCCAATCTTGTTTGTAAGGGCTTTTAGGAACACAACACTGCTGCAGAATTCTTTGCTTGTAAGACTGAGAGTGTGTTCCCAGTGTGTTCCACCCAGTGTGTTCCCCAAAGCAGTGTTAACAATGTGGTTTGCCACATTACTGCCCCAGTATTTATTCTAATGACCAAACCCAGTTGTGAAAGCTACAAATCATGGCCCAGAGCAGCACAGCCACAGCCATACGAGTCCTACCATAAGAAACAGGAAGGAAAACCCGGACTTGGAGTTTTCCCACTCAAATAAGGAATGTCAGGCTGTCAGCAAGGATCCCACACTCCTGCAGATTCCAGGCTCCCCAGCACACATCAGGTAGGCTGCTTCATGTCCCTTCAGAAGGCTGCAAAACAGCAGCTGTATTGTCAGGTTTTGTGCCTATTCAGATGAGTTTACCCCTGCTGCCTAGATTGGAGAAGCAAAAATACTCTTTGTTTTCAAAAAAGGTCATAAGTCTTATGCAAAAGACTAAGGAAAACGTTTAAGGAGCCGTAAAACAGAAGATACTTACACAGAGAAACAACCAGAAAGTTGTAATTGAGTTCTTCCTTGTTTTTCAGGCTTAGGGATTGGCAGCATGTGGCTCCTTTGCATTCTACCTTTGAACAAGGAAGTATTTAGATACAAACTGGAGTTCACTCACTATAACAGATTTACTACAAACCTTGGAGATTATTACAGTCCCTATTTTTCTAGTAAATATTTTAAAAGTAACAAATTGTGAAAAAATGAAAATATTAATTTAGGAAATTGGAATTGCACTGTTTAAAATGCTTTTCTTATTTGATGGCATAGTTCATGGAGGAACAATAATCCAACAATGTAAAATTGGATTAACTTAAGTTCTACTATATACAGCTAGAGCACATTATCCCATCAGCTAAGAGTCAGAATGTTTCTCAACACTTACAATAAGCTTCATTATTTTACACCCAATTGAATGCCCATCATGAGATTTCCAAACAAAGTTAAGCCTGGTAACAATATTAACTGTACAGAGCAGCAGAGAGTATCATGAAGTGTGGCCCAACAGCTGAAAATATAGGTTTTCTAAGTCATCATGAGCTGATTACTTATGAAAGGAAGAACATTTAAAGCATTTAAGGCAAAGTTGGATGGAACTTTGAGCAACTTGGTCTAATGGAAGATGTCCCATGGTAGGGGGACTAGATCACCTCGTAGGTGCCTTCCAACCCAAACCATTCTGTGATTCCATGATTCAACTTTCATGCAACTTGGTGTACTATTGATATATATGAGAATCTTGCTCATGAATAAATTTCTACATATCTGAGTCCCTAAATACAGTAGTGACAGGCAGAGTGAGTGCAGCTATATCAATAGATGGACATTGTGGCCTGTATGTTATCAGCTGCAAAGCTGAAATGTCACAGCCACACTGGGCTGGTTGCATGCACAGGACTTGACAGACCTCTGAGTCCTGTGGCAGCAGGGAAAGATAAATATTAGAATCAAAGGAAAG
This sequence comes from Serinus canaria, assembly GCF_022539315.1. Taxonomy (NCBI): domain Eukaryota; kingdom Metazoa; phylum Chordata; class Aves; order Passeriformes; family Fringillidae; genus Serinus; species Serinus canaria. Next base: position 58,631,719 of record NC_066317.1, on the reverse strand, counting down.
GTAAAATTTCTATTTTATAAGATTTTCCAGGATTGTAAAAAAATCCTGGTTTTTAGCATTTTGCAATCCCTTCATGATTGCCCAGAAAGTCCTACAAATTAAAACAAAATGCATAAATAAAATCCTTAAAAAATTTATTATGGTCACAGCATTAAAAATAAGTAGTTTTATTATTTTCAATTATGACTTATCAGATACAATCTATGTATACAAACTAAATGAGAAATAAAGTTATTTAAATATAGAATAATTAAGTATCTTTGCTGGAAAAATGTTGAAATGGTACATTTCAGTATTTTCAAACTTTCAAAATTTCATTTTACTTTGTCAAATATATCTTAATGTGAATTAGCAATTTAACTTAAACTTAGTAAGTACTCCCCCCAAAAAGTTGCATTTTTTTCAAGGTACTATTTTTTTTGAAGAGGAAATGCTTTCATATTAAATATAAATTTTTTCATATCTTTTGCCTTTCACAATTATTAAAAAGGGTATACATTTTAAATTAAATGTCTTTCTACCAAAGTGAACCTTTTTCTGAAAAACATATGCTCGAGTCCAGAACACCTAGAATGTTTGCCAAAATGATATATTTTAATGAAAAGAATTGTGGGTGAAAAAGACACCTTCTATTTGAAAACAAAAATTAAAAGTGCTTTATAAATGACTATCAAATTATGGATCAGCAATAAATGAAACAATAGGAATAGTATTGATTTTGTATGCACATGATGAAAGGACATACAGAAATCTCTACCTGGAATTCCTAACATGTCCTTTGGGGTGAGCATTAAGTCACCAGATGATTATTACACATCAGGGAGCCAACATAAGAATCACAGAGTGAAAAAATTGATATTTTCTGTTATTTTCTGGAAGCATAATGTAAAAATATTATAAAGGCAACACTCTGACTCTAGACTGGATTTTCCTGATGTTTAGATCTGTCTATAATTCATCTACAGGGAAGTTCCATCACACCATGAGGTCAAATGGGCCTCACCACAAATAGAAGGGAACTGTAATGCTGGAGGCTGCTGCTCAAGAAGGGATCAGCAACTTGGACCAATAACTACCACCAAGATCAAGATACACAGACATTCCTCAGGCTAAAAAAAAAATAAAGTTGTTTACTGAAAGTGTAAGAAAATATTTTGAAGTACAAGTACAGTTAATCCAAAGAGCACTGAGAAATTGCAGTGGGCTTTGGAATCCAACTCTAAAACTCAAATGGAGCCCAAGTTACTTCTTGCACATCTCTTCACATTCAGTTTGACAGGTCCTGCACTAAGTTGTGCCTTGTGTTTTGCTTGTGCTGCTTCAGACTGAGCAAGGCTCATGTTTGACAGCTGCCAAGGGTGTACTGGAGCTCAGCAAAATTGTCAGAGCTATTTCAGAGGTCTGACTTGCTGGTGATGGGCTCTCCCACGACACAGTGCAGCTTCTCCTTCACAGTCTCAGTGCTATTCTGCACCTCTTGCTGCTGGGTCTCTGCTTCATGTCTCAATCCACAAACCCAATAGCTTTGGAAGGGAGCTCCCAGTTGAAAAAGAAGAATTTGGAAATATCCTTTTTTTACCCAGAGAACAGGAAAATGCACTCAGGGCCAAAACACAGTCTGACATGATGCATCAAACAGAAAATGGGCAAGAAGTGCTCATGTTCGTATTTAATTGGAAACATCCAACAAGCAGAGGTTATTCTAACTTTTTTTTTTTTTAAAGTTTCTCTTTAGGTTATATAATGAAATATAGTGAAATTACAAATTTTAGTTAATGACTCACAAAAATTTCCTTACCAGATCACTTTTACAAGTATTTGTGGACACATTGTTAAAGGATCAGTAACAGGCAGAATTTTCCTGGTATGAACTAAAATTCTCTCAAAGAATAACTGCAGTAAGGATTAAAGCCATATCTTCAGCACAAGTGACTGGTTTTAATGACTTTTCCATCATATGAAAACCAATCTACAACCAGATGTTGTTTAGTATTCTGAATACCTGTTGAAATTTATCCCTTCACACAAGTGAAACAGAGAACCCAACCAAACAAACCACAAAACAAAATAGAAGTTGGACAACAACTCCTGGTACCTCTGGACTCTGACTACTACCTGCAGACAGAAAAAAAAATCTGTTGCTTTTCTGAACCTTCTCAGAAGAACCCTCTGTGGAGGTTTCTTACTCCTGGATCCTGTGACTCCTGTATTAGTCAGGGTTTCCAGCTGTGGGATGCAGGTCCTTCAGGGGAGGATATTGCTCACGCGGCTGAACACCTCCTTCTAAGCTCATTCATGTGCACACAGTCAGAGCCAAGAGAAGGTGACATTGCCAGTACCAAGGCAGCCCAGTACAGTGTGAAATTGAGGTGAAGCTCACGAGGAACCACAGGCCACCATTTCAGCTGCGTGAAGCTGGGGAAACAAGCTCTGGTGCTAACACTGCTGTTCTCACTGTGGAGCATCCTCTTCCCTGGCCCTGGCAGGCCATTCCATGCCTTTATCACTCCTTCCATTGTGCCAGCATGAGAGTTTGTACAGCTGAACAATGACTCAGAGTGGGGAACTGATCCAACTGAAAACTGATTTTTAAATTTTTTTTCCCTTTTTTTTTTTCTTCTGGCAGTGTTACTCCTACCCTCTTTCAACTCTGGTTCACTGTGTGGTCACAAGAAAAGTTGTTCCAGCAAAAGTAAGGGCTCAGCAAAAAGAAGCAAGTTCCACTGTACTGGGAAGTGCTGGATTTTATTAAGTGAAAATGATCCTATGGAGCTCTAGAAGACTACTCCCAGCTACAAAACTAAATTGCTATATGGTGCATGGAAAGTTGCTCCAAGTCTCTCTCTCCTAGATTTCAGTCTATTTAAACTAAATATTCTTCAAAGCAGAAATGTTTTTCTTATTATGTATTCATGTAATTAATTCCTAGTCTAGGTTGGGGAACTGTCACAATGAAAAGAAATAAAAATAATGATTTCTAAAGGAAGAAGCAGTTTACTTTCAAGGCACTAATATTAGCTAATGGAATTGCAAACCTCCTCCTCTTCAGTCCTATATTGAAAACTGCAGACATGATATTCTGTTTATTAGTGAGATCAAATTTCATTATGAAGTCAAGAAACTCACAGGAAAGATATCTACCTAATAAAGGCATTTGCATTATATACAAACTCTTTAAAGATAACGTAATATTTGGCACTTGAAATGTTACAGGCTTTTTTTTCTTGTTCATAAGATAAAACAATCTAAACTTTTTTTCTGCATTTAACTTTAGGCTATCTGGATATATATTTAATTATAAATTACTAAAACTATTACTAAAAGTTTGATGTTATCTGGGGGAGGAAGAGTGAGATATAAGTTTCAGATTATTTTATAACCTTATATTAGTGTACCAGAGCAGTGTGAATGGATTATACCTGAGACAAGGAAGTTATTCCACACACAAAGAAGATTTACCAAGGGGTTTCTAGGACCTCCCAAGGATCCTCTTTGGATTTTATCACCTTAGAAGAGTTCAGTAGGGCTGTTAGTGCTCAAGGCTTCTTTTCTGCACCAAGATTTTCCCCTTTGCTACACACAAGGCTGATGGATAAACATTGTGATAGTTGTCAATATTCCCTTGGACAATGCACAAGGTTGTCCACTCCAGATTTTTCTCCATACTTTTCTGCTTCTTGGTGTACATTTCACGAAGCTGAGGATCTCTGCATCTCAGCAGTGGTTACCCTGGGGATGGAGACACAGTTCAGTCAGCATCTCTACCCTCACAACTACTGATGGAGATAAGCAGGGATGGCATCCGTAGGAAACAGGACTGTAGGACCCACCAAGGACACACTGCTGCTCTCTCACTGATTTAAATTAGCAGTAACAGTGTTGAGTGTGATGTAAATTCCATAAGGAAGAACAGATTCCTTACTTCAGGGACCCTGCAGGCTACAATTCTCATCCTATACTCAAGTGCTGATGCTTAAAAATCATTTTTGCTTTGCTAGTGTCCCAGTAGGAGTTTAAGAAGTCAGTTGCAGCCAATTGTACTTTCCCCTTTCTCTCTGAAGGGGATAAAGCTTTCAAACTATTTGAATAAACTGTGATTACATCTTCATTTGTCAGTAATGGGATTAGCATGCTGATAAAAGAGACTTCAGACAAACATACATGTTTAAGATTGGTGTAAATTACCCAAGAGGGTCGGGAAAATCCTTTGGGCTCCTTAGGGCCCATTCCTCCCTCTTTGAAAGCTAGCTGGCACCAAGAGTCCTGAATAGGCTGAGACCAGCTGACCATTCCCTGCTGGGGGTTGGGGCTGTTTTCCTGTGCACTTGCTCACTGAACTGGAAAATACAATTATGCACATCCAAGTTCACAGTAAATGTTTTGGCTATAGCTAACAAGCTAATGATTTTTCAACTAATTGATTTTATCTCTAGATGAAGAAGATGTCATAAATCTTGGTCAGCTAATAATGATTAAGAGATAAAGGCAACCTGAGAAAAATATAAGTGCTGCTGTTGCTAAATGCTGATGGGCTCCATGGTGAGATAATCTTTTTAACATGGCGACCCATCCCACATACAAAATGTTTACCCAAAGATCCATTTGTGAAAGAGAACAAATGGGGAATCTGAAAGCAAGCAGGAAAGATATGAGTGAGAAATGAAACGCAGATTCAAATCCTGTTAGGACTAAAGAAAAAGAAAGGCTGGAAAATAATCCTACTTTGAGTCTCTATAATGAATTGCGTATTGCAATACAGAGGGATTGCTCAGGAGGATTCTGAACTCTGTAGAGAGCCAGCACAGGGATTAGTTAACTCTGTAGTTCTCTACAACTTTATGAGGTCTTGATTCTGCCATCCATATACCTTTTCAGTGGGTTTTACTTGTATTGGCACCACTGGGATTCCTTGTTCTGCTAAATGTACAGGCTGCAAAGCTGGGTGTTTATATTGGAAGCTGAGCAATAGAATTTGAGTTTGTGGGTTAATCTAATGGGAAATAACTTCACTGAATTACATCAGAATTACATATGCAAAACTCAGGGAAAAAAGAAAAAGAATGAAAAAGTATGGTTTGGAGAATTGCTGTATATAATACACAGCTTTGAGCAGCTAGCCAAAAACCATGATGTTGTATGATTGGCCAAAGATTCTCTGATGGCACTTTTACATCTGACATATTTTCTTGAATACATTATACTTCTTTGTGGGAATTTATTGCAGTAGACAAAATTTCCTACTACAATGAAGAAAAACTTCTGTTTTCCTGCTATTGCACAATATAATATAAGAAGCTTCTGCATAAGTTGTAGAATTTAAAGAATGTTTCCTTCAGGAGAAAAGAAAGTCTGTAATGAATTTTTTCTCTCAAAGTTTCACAATGTTCTGGAGAATTAATTTCCATTACTTTGATTGCATTCAAAAGCAGAACGGATTTATAGATTAAGAAACTAAATGTCTAAGAACTAAAGCTAGGTTTTGCTGATTAGGAAGTTTATCCTCTTTATGAAGGCTTTCAAAGATTGCACCAGATATATGCATAAGAAACAAAAGCAGTGACTTACCATAGTTTAAACCTTGTTGTTGTTAAACATTCCTCCTTCACAATAAGTGATTGACTTTCAGGCATCTTAATTTCAACCTTGATAGAGGAATCTGTATTTTAAGGAAAAAGGGAGGGTTGATACTATGATGGTTCCCATGCTATTATTCAGGAAGAATAAAGCCATCATGCCAAGATGCAAACAAAACCAAATAAATGAAAACCATGTGACAAAGATCCCACTATCTATCAAGGCAGGATTTATCACTACCTAGAATAAATAATGAAGAGTAGAGTGACTGAAATAAATCTCTTCAGTCTCTCCTGAGGACCTCCTTATTTTCCAGTCACCAGCTTCCCTCTGATCCTGCCAGAAGCAAGTCTTGAGCTGTTCCATGTGTTCTGTGCATAAACAATGCTATGGGAGAAAAGGAGCATGGGCAATACTGAGATGAGGCTGAGCTGCCACCAGAGCTGACCATGAGCAGTGTAATAAAGTTGTGTATAACACGTGGGAGGAGAAGAAGAATTCAAAGGGAGAGACAAAATGCTCAGAATGTAATGCTAAACATATTTGCAGCCACAAAGAAACCATCTGGACAGATGTGTGAGGATGATGTAGACACCCAGGAAGCCATAGATGAGAAGATTACAGTTGTGAGGTTCCTCTGGTTGATTCAGAAGAAGAAAAGACAAAATTTCAGAGAAAGCAGAACAACAAGGTTTTTGAAATGTGAAAGATGAAAAATTGAAGTCAAGGTTGGCTTTCCAGAAAGGAAATTAAATTCCAGTTGGCATCCATTTTTATAGTGACAGCAATAACATGGTAGTCATTATCTGTGACAAAAAAAAAAAAAAAAAAAGAGGAATAAAAGGAAACCACTTAACATTCTGAAAAGCATTAACAACTAGGCAAGTGACAGATTTTAATATATTATATTTAAATGGACACACAGTAAATATAGATGAAAAGTGATTGAGGACATGGTGAAAGTAACTGACAAAACCAAATTTTTGAGTATTTGCCACAATAAGCATAGTAGAAAACCGCCATATAAGAGGATGATGATGTGAAATCAAAAAGCTGAGAGAAAGGAAAAGAGAGCTCTGTCAAGTGGTACAAGAAAATAAACCACCTAATCAAAGAAAAAGAACAATGTAGCAGGAGACAGAAGAGTAGAAAGGGATAGACAGGAGAGTCATAACTGAAGGAAGTAGTGAGTCTGACAGAAGCAATAGAAGGGTATTGTCAATGGCTCAGTAAGAAGTTGAGACAGGCAAACAGTGAGTTGGCAGGGAAATTATTGAGTGTGTTCAATACCATAACAAGATAAACTTTAAAATCAGGCAATACAGCTGGTGAAAGGATTTCCAGGCAACAGGAGCAGTGAGTTAATGAGAGTCAGTAGGTAAATGAAGGAGAGGCTTCTGGAACAGTGACATTTAGAGATCAAGAGTTTTCAAATTGTGCCAGAACTTGTGGGTGTCAGCAGTGATCCAAAGTTGTGATGTGAATAGAGGGAGTTCTCCTTCCCCAAAATTTCTCACTCATGCTGCCAGTGCTGCCTCATGTCTGCTTTTGATTCTAAGAACTAACATTGGTCAGAAATCCCAACAAGATCTCATTCCTTTCCCCTTCCTTACCCTGTTCCTAATCTATTCTCTAACAAGAAAAGTCCCAAGGAAGGATGTGTCAGATGTTCTTTGAACACAGTAAATGCAAGTTCCAAAATCAGGACCCATCTGCCCAGAGTGTCCTTCCATTACATACATGCCATTTATGTACATTTATATATAATTTTATATATATATAAAATAAATATAGCATACATAATATTATATATAACATATATCCTATATATAGAATATATAGGATATATAACACACACACACACATATATATATATATTATAATAAAGGGACACTTCTTTCCCTGCTAGCAATGGAACCATATCCTTCTGAATAGTACAACAATCACTTGGAGAGAGGATTAACTAGGTTTTTAAAGCCTGTAATTCAAGGCACTGTTTTATAGGAGTCATTAATCATAAATCATCATGGTGTCATGTTAGAAGAGACACCAAGAACATCAACTACAGAGAGAAGATTTTTAATATATCTATGCCATGGCCTGAGTTTCATCTATGTTGAACATCCAGCAGCTTCTCAATAAATGCAATAACTTAATTATTACAAACTGCCAAAAACTCAAGTCTTTTGGAAATTCTATCCTAAGGAGTAATCTAAGAGAGTTAAAAGTCCAAGACTCATGGTTTTCAATTAGATTTATATTCCTATTTCCCTTGTGTAGAAATCCTATTCACAGAAACTTTGATTTAAAAAAATTGGTCCTGATTCTCAAATGTATTTCTAAGTTCTTGTGATTTCAAAGGGAGCTAAACACAAAAAAATTTGGAGGATTAGTTTCTCAGTATGTAAGAGCAGCCCAAAGTTACTCCAGGCTTTACTGGAAAAACACAGACTTTAAAACTTGAGAGCTGATAAACATCACAGCAAGCAGTAGCAGCATATTTTGTGTGAAGCTGCACTTAATGACCAGACACTGTAACAGCTGCAGCTTCTGGGCAAATTGAAGGTGCAATATTAAAGCATCAAACACAACATCTATTGTGGAGAGTTTTGTATCAAAAAGAAAAGGTGGTAAAGACTTTATGGAACACACAAGCTGGGAACAACTGCACATTTCCTATCCAAAAGTAGTAGGATATCTTACAAAGCACTTTTGAATGTGAATTGGAAATGGCAGCTACGGCCACTCAATCAAGGGCAGTAACATAATCTCTGCTTTTTCATTCAATTATTTCTCACAGTCTAAAGGATTTCTCAGACTTCAGTTCTCTGTGGGGAATGAAATTCTGTCCCTGAAAATGTAAAACCCAGAACCTAATTCCTTACTATCTTATACATGTTTTCAGTGACTTCTATTAAAACTGTCTGGATGATCCCTGTTATTACAATCTGAAAGAATAGCACTGAATTTTCCCTATTTAAAAATCATGGAACTGAAGTGGAAGGATACTAAGTGAGGTGTCTCATATCATAACAAGGAGTCTGTATCCAAGACTCTAAATCCAAGATAAGTACTCTGACCCTGTGGGATTTAAGTCTTCTCTGCAAGAGCCAGCTATATGAAAGCAGCATGCATGTCTCCCACCTGTGGTTTGGACACACATCCCCTAAACAGCCCACATGTCTCTGATTTTATTGCAGGACTATTTATACCATCAAATGTTCATATTTATCCCCATCACCAAGCCACTACAAAGTTTTACTTTTGCATGTCAGGCCAACACCTCTCATCTGGCCATGGATGCCTTCCTAAGGTGACCAAATGCAAGCTGAATGATCTCTACCATTTGGGCACCTTTCAGCCCACAGGAACACTGCTCCTGCAAAGATTACTGTGTGATTACTGGGCCCTGCACAGTGGTCTGGCTACAGTCTGTCAGATTATGATCCTTCTTGAGTGTAGGACACAGTCATGAAGAACTGTGCTGAGAAGAAAACATTTTTAACATTTAATCACTTCTTGGCTAAGTATGAGGTCTTCAGGAAAGAAGACAATAAGGAGTTAAATACCTGCCCCCCAGGCTGTTGAATGGTTATCTCTGCCCTAATAATTCTGAATTTTTAACAAATGATTTTGCAGAACTCAGATGTGAACATCAAATTGTTTGTTAATAAATTTGTCAACACAAAGACCATGGCTGGAAAATCCTCAATGGAAGTGACTTTCTAGTTTGAATCAGACAACATCCTTGTCATTGGATGGTAGGGGCAGAGGAAGAGATGGCCAGAAAGAAGGTTTCAGAATGAGAGAATGTAGTCACACTTTAAAAACCCATGCAGACCTCTCTTACAGCAAAACAAAATAATCCAGCCTGAGACAGCCATCAGCCTAGTCAGAGAAGAGAAAAAGAGTAACGTTCTGCATTGTTTTATAACTGGCATGTAGCCAAGATGTTTTTTTGTCTTGGCTTGTTTGTTAAAATACATAGATTTTAGGGGTTTCTTTTGCTCTGCATCCTTTGTCCCCTGGTTATACATTCCATATCACAGGATTTTTTCTCATCTGTAAACATCAAGGTCACCCTGAGGACAAGGCTGTATGGTCTATAAGATGTAAATTTTCTTTGGCTGAGAGAATACTTGTGGCTGGGTCATGTGATACTGCCCTTTCCTTTTATTTGGAAACTTTCAGATTAGAGAGCAATGACCTTAAAAACTCACACAATACTCTGCAAAATTGTCCATCTGTCTATCAATCATTCAATTCCCTCCACAGCCCACTGTGGTGATTATGAAAGGGGCAGTGGTCCCTGGGCTGACCTTCAAGAAAGAGTTTCAAAATAAGTCTTTTCATAGGATATTTGAAAGGAATCAGTGTGCTTTTTCCTAAAATGTTCTTCTTCAACTATGACAAAATTTCTCAAAAAAGGTTCTGCTTCTTTGTAATGCATCCTCACAACTGTAAATGCTCAAGTACAGAGCACACATGGCTACATGAGTGGGCTGACATTTCTAACCCCATTAAATATGAATGTATGTATTTCTTTGGAAGCATGTCAAGGTCTGTATGGTGAAAGGCAGATCCAGATCCACAAACTATTTATACAAGGACAAGCTGAACAACTGTGGTCAAATAAAATATAAAGAAAATATCACAGCTAGAAATCATTTCTGAGAACTAAAGCATGGAACTGGAAGAAAGTTTAAATGTTTTGGTTTTATTGACCAGTTCCATAATGTGGAATGTTTCAACACACTTCCAAAACTGACCCTTCACAATGGGGGTAGAACACACTGCTTTACATATTTTGGACCTAGGTTGGCTTTATATTTCCAAATATGCTTTCCCAACCTCATATGATCCCCTGTTGTGAAACATAATGCCAGTGGAAGAAAAAAGACAAATAGATTATGAATCAGAGTTCACATTTTGAACATTGAGTAAACTTATCTAGACTCAGTTACTGCCTGAAGAAATGGTATTTCAAATTCAAACTTATTTTGGGAAAAGTTAGGGTAAAGAGTACTACTTTTAAACTGCAGGGTTAAACACAGACTTTGGAATTTAGTAAAGATTGGCCTGAAACTAATCAGGCATCTGCAGATCTGATCACTTCAGATGTAGTGACTGGGCTTTGGATGCCTTCTTGTACACTCCTTGCCAACAGACATCACTTTCTTCCACAAAGCTACCAAATTGCTACAAAATACCCAAAACCTAGTACTTCTTACTTGCCTTGCAATTTGGTAGACTCTGGAAGTTACCTAGATGAAATTCAGAGTGCCAAATTCCATCATTTAACACAGTTGAAGACAGTCACTGAGCTGTTCTTTAGAAGCAAAGAGGTAAAACTACTGTTAGTTGTACATTAGGCATAAACACAGATCAAAAAGCAATGCAAAAGTGTTTGTAAGTATGTATGTGGGAGAAATAACATTAATATGTTATATATATACATGATATATACAATATATACATTGAAAGGTGAGACTCCCAGATTGGCCAGTGAAGGTGAGAGAAAAGGCAAGATACCAGATGTAACCACACAAGTATTGTAAAAATATGGGAGTACCTCTTAGCCAGAGGCTGGATTAGAGACATTTGGAGCTATCTGTGAAGAATTTGCCTCCTCTTTGATTTCTTCTGTGCTTCAGAGAAACAGGACTTGGTATATTGTAAGTGAGCAGGATTGCATCAGATATGCTAAAGTCAAATATCTCTCCCCCTCATGAAAAGAGTTCATGAAGCTCTGTGCTAGGTTAACTGTTCTGTTCAAAAACCAGTAATAATGTTGATATTAACCTGATGCTGTGTTGATTCATCATTCAGGAGAGGAATTACAAATAAAGGCATGTGGCAGATGGAGGCAGTAAAAACAATAGGGACAAAACGGTGACTGTATGCTACACTGGAAGTTTGACAACATATAAGGAGCCTGCCTTCTGATTTTTAATTTTTTCTTTTTTTGGGTAAATGTAAATTTCCACAGCATTTAAATCATGTTACATGAGAAAATTAAATTAAGCTTGTGATTTCAGCAAATTACTGCTTGGGTTTTCTCCCTGCTCAGAAGTAAATTTTTGCTAATCTCTGAACCAGTGTAACTGAGCTGAGCCCAGCTGTGGAAACCTGACAACTTTAAAGAGAGCAGAAGGGATTTTCCACTGGCTGGGGAGGTCTGCTACTGCTATCACTGATGATCACAGGATTGGAGCATGTGTCTCCCAAAGAAGAAGATAGTGGTGCATTGTTTGTATTTCTACAGAGAATCACTCTGCAGCTAACCAAGATCACAGGCCTGCAGTAATAAACAAGATTCTATCAGCTTGAGTAAGAGGCAATCTTCATGCTCACCACAGAAATTGCTGTCCTCCAGAGCTAGGAATTTATACTTGGAATAAGAAAAAAGCCATAGATTAGCCACTAAATGGAATATGTTGCTGCTCATTAAGCTCTCTATGTCAACATAATTATTTCACCTGCATACAAGTAATAGAGTAGTTTTTTAATGGTTATGTGCATGACTGCTATATATAACCACAGAGTTCCATGGTTTGGAACTCGACACTGCCTTGGCTCCACCTCAGCAGAGCCTCAAATTTAAGTTTCTTAGAGACATTTTTAATACTCAAAGGCACTTTTTTTGTAACAATAGTTTCAGAAGACAATAAAAGTAGAATGATTAGCATTCTAAGGTAATATATTAGTACATACCCCCTACAGTCCCAACCTTACTTGTGACTGTTAATTTTAGTAAATATTTTTTAAAAACCAAACTATGCCTTTCACAACTGACTAATATGTTTATTGATAATAAGTAAACACACAAGTAGACTCTTACGAAATAAATGTTAACTGAGGAAACCCAATACTGTAATTGTTCTTGTAATTTAAATGAGACCCTCAAGAGAAATTCAGCTGCTTTCAAAGACTTGGATCTTGGAAATTCTGTTGAACTAACCAGGTTTCTTAAAAGATGGTGCCAGGCAAAACATAAATCATATGTTTGACATCAGTTTGTGCTGTAAAATTTACTTTAGAATCATTGAATAAATACTAGTGAGAAAGGGGAGCTGCCAGGTGGCTACATGGTGCTGCACAAGACCTGCCAGAAGGCAGCACTACTTGGCATTCTATAAGTGAGGGTAACAAGGTCGAAATCAGGAACAAAAATGAGAAAAAATTCATGCCATGTACTTGAACTGCACTGTGGTTATTAGAACAACTTTTTCATCACTAATTATGTTAGAGAGTTTAGCAAATATCTAGTCATAATATTACAGTGAGTAAATTATTGATGTAGCAACAAGATAAAGAGACTAAAATATTTAACACCTGCTCCTAATAAATCTCTGGAATGTCACTTTCAAAGGACTGGTAGAACAGAATGAAGTCTCTATTTCACTTTGCAAACAGAATTTGGAGGAAAAAGCAACACAGAGGGAAAGATTATACTTTAATTCTCATGGTCGTGTCTGCATACTTATGTTCAGACCACAGTTCCCAATAATTTTACATTTCAGATGCATATCTTCTGAAATCCTGAAGACATGCATCTGAAATATAAAATTGTCCCAAAATTAAAAAAAAAATCGAAATGAAAACGGTCCCCAAATTTCAAGTTAAACAGCAAGAACATTGAGAAAGAGTTTTTCAGCAGGACTCTGAATTTTTGATGCTCTGTGAAATCTGTTGCAAAGCCTTCAATTAAAATGCAGGCAGGTGTTGTAAGGCAGATAGATGGGGGCTGTTACCTATGGGAATTAACATTTTAAGCATTCTTTTAATTCTTCAGTAGAGTTAATAAACTATTGACAAATAAAATTAGATACCAAAGAAGGAGATTCATCGCACCCTACAGCTAATACCAGTCAAAATGGTACATTTGGCATCAAAATTCTCAAATCACTTTAAGCAGGGAGTGTCTGAGCTAGGCATTTTAGCATTTGAAATACATTTACCACCACAATTCCCCACAAACTAATGCAAACATTAATGCCTGAGAGGTGCCTGTGGCTTGTGGCTGATAGGCCTGATATTTTTGGCCAGGTATGTTTAAGCTCATCAAAAATGAGGCAACTCTGAAAGCTGTGAATCTGCTTCTGTGCTGTGCTGAACCTAATTAATAGACAATAGAAACAAAAAGCCTAAAGAACCCTCTTCCTTTAATAGCTTTGTTTTTCTTTGTTGAATTGCACAGATTCATTAAGGAGCACAGACTGAGTTGGGCTGGCATCTTATGGCTCATCAAGGGATGGTCAAGTACCATGGGGTGTGTTCAGAAGAGCACTGACCCTGCTGGTCATGGGAGAGGATCCTGCCCCTCTACCCTGCCCTGGCAAGGCCTCATCTGGGGCTGCTGTGCCCAGTTCAGAGCTCCTCAGCACAACAGACATGGAGCTCCTGCAGCAGGTCCAGTGGAGAGTGGCAAAGAGGATTAGAAGATCTCTTTAGGTTGAGTGACAAACATGATTAGGACATTTCTCTTGAGAGGAAAGGCTGAGGGAGCTGTGTCTGTTGAGCCCTGAGAAAAGACAACTTCATCAAGAGGAGACCTTAGGAATGACCCCCCTGGACACAATCCTGTGCCACGTGCCTCGGGTGACCCTGCCTGAGCAGGTGTTTGGACCAGATGATCCACTGCGCTCCCTTCCAGCCTGACCCATCTGGTGATGCTGTGGGGATGACTGCACACTGGGACAGCCTGACCAGAGACTGGGTGGAGTCTCCCTCACTGAGATATTCACAAGCTGTCTGGACACTTCAGGTCAGGTTTAAAGCAGAAATTAGAAAGAAATTCTTCACTGTGAGTGTGGTGAGGCACTGGCACCTGTTGCCCAAGGACATTGTGGATGCCCCATCCCTGGAATTGTTGAAGACCAGGTTGGATGGGGCTTTAAACAATCTGGTCTAGTGGAAGGTGTTCCTGCCTGTGGCATGGGGGGGTGATATTCAAGGTGCCTTCCCAATGAAACCATTCTGTGATTCCAGGGTTCCAGAATCACATGCCTTTAACTCAGACACTTGAGACATGATGCAATGTAGCTGTTATTGATAAGAAACAAATCAGCAGAAAAGTGGGGCCAAGGATAGCTGAAGCACATGATAAGAAAAGCAACTATCCTTCTCTAAATAAAATTTCTTGGCCAATATGAGATGTTTCTACAAATAGATCATGTCAGAAAATAATTTGTCCATAACATTTGATATTATAAAGGTTTTCTCTAGCTCTGTCTTGTGCAGACATCTAAGGAATTAAATTCCTTTCCCACAAGCAATCTGTCTACATTGTGCTTCCCAGCACAATGGCCAGATAGATATAGCAAAGAAAGAGGAGTTTAAAAATGATTCAGATTTGTCCTGCCTCCCAAACAAAAAAATATTTGGAAAAAACTCCTGCAAAGGAGTAGAAAGATATTATGGGCCTTGATTGCCTCTTCTACTGTAATAATGACCATAGTAATCACAGTTTGGTGCATGGGAAACAGAGAGGGTTGCAAAGAGGAACAACTTTCCTTGCATAAAAGTTTTCTGGCAGGAATAGTCTAACCTGTAATACTTACCTGGCAAAGAATCAAAAGCAAACTGACATTGAGTCAGCTTTTTTTTTTTTTTTTAGCTTTGATTACTGACTTCACAAAAATGCCAAATTTTGATGGAAAATACAGGTTTACCACAGTCTTGAGAAGATGGTGTTGCAGGGTTCATTTGTGTAGTAAACCATGGGAAAGTGGTGCAGGTAGGGATGGTGTTAAGGCTCCAGTGCATCACCACACCCAGTTGAAGTTCAGAGGAAGAGACAGGTATAATCTCCATTGGAGGCACTGAGAATTCTTGCATTTTGAAGTTTGAGGTGAAGGTAACCTTGATAAGCAGATTTTTCACAACGATTCAAGGATTTTTCACAAGAAAAATATTTGTTTGCTAAGGGATTTTTTGTGTTGTAGAAAGATGGTGGCTGTTTCAGAAGTTTGGTCAACCCTATTGAAAATGTAGAATATCTGCCTTTCTGCAGATCTGCTGGGCAGCCTAGGGTGAAGCAATGTACCATGACTTGCAGAGGCAGCAGCTTGAAAGCTTTACCTTGCCACGTTAGCAACATTAGCCACATTAGCAATATCAGCCACTTTAGTACCTAAGCCAGGAATGATCTTCCCCAGAAAAGCTATTTTCTTTCTAACTTTCTGCTTCACTGCTTTCAGCCAGGACGATCACTCAGCAAAAGCTGTGTGGAGGCAGATGGAGAAGAAGGCAGAGGCAGTGTCCTGTCCCTGCAACAGGCTTCAGTGCAGGGAAAGAAAACTGACTCTGTCCCCTCCATCCATCATATTTCTTTGCATTCCCCTACAGCGTTGTATTGAAGTGAGGAGATACAATGAATAAAACCACTGTAGTCTTCAGGTCATAAATGCAAGTTGTGAAAGTTCATTCCCCAAGAAAGCAATCCAAATTCAGGTCCTGAAAGTCTAACTCTGATGGAAATGGCACATTAAATTCTCCAGGGGTAATGGATGTGTAAATAGTGTTTCCCATAGCTGGTACATTTGGATTTAAACCAGAAGGTTAAGATTGCCTGAGCACATAGTTCAAACACTCCAGGAAAAAAATGCTCAAGTTCCAAGACAAAGTAGACAAGTATGGGTTTATGCTCCTGGTTGAAGTTTTTTTTTAAATTACCAGAATGTTATCAGTTAAATAACAGCAGCTGCCATAATGAAGATATGGTAGGAAATCCGTGTTTCTCAAAACTCATGCTTTGGACAAAAATTTGGGTTATTAGGCCTCAATCCAGACCAAAAAAGAAACTCCAAAACTATTTTAAAGCTACCAAAAAATACAGAGTCCAAATATATATTTATAGCTGAAAGGCCAATAATAAGGAGCAGTTTTTAAACCACCTATTCACACTACTGAGATCTTACAGGAACTAGACTTACATGTATAAATAACCGTTAATAAATCTTTTCAAATGGTTTTGTTCTTAGGGTAGGTACTTTTATATCTCTTTAATCTACAACTTGATTGATGTCTCTAGGTATTTTAGAAATAAACATGACCATGGAAATGTATTTAAAATGTGGTTTACTGTGAATGGCCTCTAAAGTTGAGTGTATTAGCAGCTCCCTGAAATCTCTTCCATCTCCCTCTGAACTGCAGGACCTTACTGCATCTCCCTGTGTTGCCAATAGAAATGTTAGCAGAATCAAACCCTTAACAAATGTATGTCAACATGGCAATAATGGATTCCAGTCCTGCACAGGCTGCTGTGTGTGCTTAATATCAAGCACATGAGTAACTCCAGGCTAGAACCTGAGCATACAAAGGAGCACAGTCCAATCCATTGAACTCCTGTGTACTCTTTGACAGGTATTCTTTTGCTTGTCACCTCCACTCCAGCCCACAAAACACAAGTCTCGCTTTTATTAGATTCCCAAGCATTGATTTTTACCATCATTTAGTGCTTTTAAAGTCTCAGAAGAAATAAAATATCTGAGCCCATTATAATATATTAGACAAATGCAAAAATTATCAAGAATTCAGGTTTTTGTTAAAATAAATTGAGAAACATGTGCCCTGATCTCTATGTTCAATGTGCAAGAAAGGCAGCAATTTAAGAAAACAAAACCAAAGCAAAGAAATATAAACAAAATGTTTTCAGGAAAAAAATTCAGTAGAAATTCTGTGAACTTCAGGATGATTCAAGAAGACATCCTGAGTAGGGCTAAAATCATCATGAATTCGCCTTGGTCTTCTTTGGCATGCTTCTGGCACATACCTCAGAGGTGACTTAAGGAAGTGAGTGATTGTATCCAACATTTGAGGTGCTTTGTGGAGCTCCTCAGGGTAAGCTGGGAAGAGTTTTGTTCTTGACTTCCTGACTTCTTTAGGAATGTCATTAGTCTGTCAGGGTGCTTGGGGTTTCTTTCCCCAGGTAGGACTAGAATGATGCACTCACTGAAGCCAGGGAAAATATTGTGCCTTTAAATAGACAAAGTTTTCCCATATTTTTTGAGCTATGTCTACATGTAGAAATTTTTTAGTGTGTAACAGAAAAGTACATTTTAAGTGTCTTGACTTTTTGATTTTCAGCTGTAAAAAATATTTGTTTCATTATCTTTATGCATTTTTTAAAATATTGCATGCTGTATAATACCTATTATTTTACTGTTTTATGCCCTATAAACACTGTTTTCAGTCTTGTCCTTCCTGCAGTAGTAGCTTGTCAAAGTAAAAGTAAACTGGTTTACAACATCAAAGAATACAGCTGGTCTGGATTAGATTGCCAGCATGTAAAAGCCAGCTGGCATGAGTGCTTACCTGTCTACAGACACATGGAGCTCCTTCTCCATTAAAGTTTGGATATCCAATAGTGTAATGCAGTTTCTAAGCAATTTATTGCAAGGTGAGAAACTCCCATTTTTTAAATTCAGATATTTACCTAGGGCAGAGCAACAGCTGGACCTGGCCCCTCTGGTGCAATGCTTGTGCTCATGGCCATCAGAAATTGCAGCCTTGCCTCTGGCTGCACCACTTCCCCCAGTGTCTCCAGCTCAGGTGCTGCCATCAGTGGGGTTCAGTGTCTGCCAGGACTGGGCCCAACTGGTTCATTTAGATCAGATCTTACTCACTGAAAGACAAGTATAGGATGGGAGTGAGTGGGAAGAATCACTGCAATAGAGAGTTTGAGTGCATGATACTGTGGGAAGGATTTTATTTTCATAGACTATTTGAGCGATTACTTTTAAAAACAACGTATATCAATCAGTCTTCTCAATGCCAAGAAAAATACTTTGTGCCTTTAAAAGTGACTCTAAAACCTCCCAAAGCTTAATTATTTTAATTAAAAAATCTCAGTTTCCAACAAAATGAGGTTACCTGTGGAAATGTGTTTACTGTTGCCCGTTTCAAAAATAACTGCTGTAGTAGGAAGTGTAAGAGTCTTTTTAAAAAAGTGATACTTTCTCTGTCCTTTGTTTTCATGGCATGACCATAGGCCTGAGGTCTGGCAGAAAAGCCCTGTACCCATCCAGCTGACCAGGGACAGGGCTCAGCAGCTCCCCAGATCTGCAAGCCATATCTGGCCATTTGGCAGGAGTGGCCAGGAGATGATAACCGACCAGCTGTCCCAGATAAGGGACAGACATTTGCATCCCAGGACACAGGCTGGCTGAAACTCACTGAAATTGGGCAGTCTGAACTGCTGTAACCCACTTAGCCACGTATGCAAATGATACATAAATCACTGCAAAAAATAACAAGCCTGGGCAAATCCAGGCACTGGAATAAAATAGTTCTTTCCCACTCTTGTCCCTCACCTCCCTGCCAGTTCTCCCACAGTGCTGGATGAGGCCTCTGCCAACCCAGCTGGGCTGGCTTTTGCCCCCAGTGATGTTTCTGCCCTTCCCTGGGTCTCTGCTCGCTCCCTCCTGTAGCAGAGGCTGTTGAGCCCAGGTGGTGCTGCAGAGGGGAGGCAGAGCCATCCCAGCCCTGACAGGGTGTGGCAGGGGATGGCCACCATGTGGGGATCCCCCTGTTCTGTCCCCTCAGAACTCATGGCCAGGGATGCAGTGCTGAGGGGAGAACCTGGCTGCCCGTGCCACACAGGGGGAGTGCAGGGAGAACAGCCAATTCTAGAGAGCACTCCAGCCAGAAGCCTGGCCCCTGCAGGAGATGGCTCTGGGAAGGCAGCAGAGGTGGAGGAAGAACTTCCTGAACTTCCAGAGCTTTATGTTCTCACAAAGAGAACAGCTGAGCCTGGCTGCTCTGAGGGTCGAGCACAAACCCACTGAGCACAGCTGACCCAAGCAGAGGTGATCAGCCTGGTTTCATCCTCCTGTGTCCCAGGGCAGCTGCTGAAGGTGGCTGGGAGCTGCTCTGGGCGTGCTGGCAAAGGTGGGAGCTGCTGAGGCAGTGTCAGGGGTGAGGGGCTGTTGTAGACAGATCCCACATCCTGCAGTGGTACAGGGGCTTTGGGAGAGGTGGTGGTCCCCCTGCTTCATTGCCAAACTCAGGTGGCAGTGAGAGCAGTAAGAAATATTCAGGAGTGTGCAGGAAGTGTGGAATAACAAAGGTCCTAGGGCAAAACATTCCCTCTTTAGTTTGTGCTTCTCCCATACCACTGCTTTCCACAGCAATTCAGGGACAGGCATCTGCTTTGCACTAGAGGTACATGTCTGAGGTAGGCAAGTAAAATCATTGTCTTTTATTTCCATGACCATCCAGCAATGAAAACTTTCCCTGCTTCCTTTTCCCGAAATAAGGCAGAGAGACAAAGAGAAGTGGTCAGGCAGAGAAGTGAAAGACCCTCTTGGAGCCAGTCATTTAACAGTGATTGCTTTGCACTCCTTGCCCAGCAGAAATGAGATGGAGGTGCATTAGGGTAAGAAAGTGATTACACTGCCTCCCTTTCAAGCTCTAGACCGGTGCTGTGACTTGATATGGTTTTTATCAGAGACTGCAATGCTGCATTACCAAGTAAGCAGTAAATTATGTCAAAATCAATTATACTACCCCAAGCAGAGATTCTGAGGGGAAAATGAATGGGTCTGGGGGTGGAAGGAACAGACACTGCTTATGCATTTTGATTAGATAGCTAGCTATCATCCTCCATGAGAAAGGAACAGCCAGCAAGTCATGAGATCAGGAATATTAGGGTGACTTATCACATGTTATATTTTATGGGTGTTTTACTGTGGCCTACAAAAGGAGATCATGGAACTTACTAGGAGTCCTCTTGTATGATACAAGCTTTTCTGTTTTCAAGTGCTTTAATCCAGCTTCTGAAAAAAATCAGTTATATGACCTATATGTATAGGCTGACAGAGAAGATAATCACTATGAACCTTTATGGATCAATGAATCTTTATTTTTAAAAGGTGGGATTTATCAATATAATAGATTTATGTTGAAAAGAAAACACATTTTGTTGCAAATTGTAGTGGCCTTTGCATGGAAATTATCAGACAAAAATCCCTCCTGAAATTCTAATGGGTGAAAAGATTCTTGTTACAGTAGATTGCTACAAACAAAAACCAAAGCATTTACTGCCAGCTTGCCAAACAGAGCAGGAGGAAAATTACTCAGTCTGACATTCAGAGTCTAGTTACAGGCCTGCAAAGCTGAAGTAAGGTCAGCTGAATTTCCAGAAGTCAGGTAACTCCCAAATTGATGAGAAATATTTCTGTCTTCTTTGAAGATCAGGAGCAGTGCTCACATCTGATGACTGACATCTCTGTATTGAGAGAAGAATAATCACTGTCTTTGGGGTTGTGGGGATTTGTGTTTCTGCTGTGTTTCTGTCATATAACAGCCATCTGATCCTTTCTGCACACAGATTACCATTCAAGCAGACATGTTACCCTGCAATTTCAGCCTCCTCTAATTTCACTCCAGCACCATTGGGGCAATATGACTACAGTGATGTGCAGTGCAAGGCAGAATTGACTTCTTTAGGTGTAAATACAAGCTATCCCATTGGACCTGTATTGAATATAATTCTTCACCCTAAATGCATTTTTAGTCTTGGAGTTTCTTTCCATTGCAGCAGTAAAAAGTGGCTTCTAGGAGCTCCCAACAGGTTGATATGGCTTTTGTCTCACAAAAATGTGTACTTCCCTGTGTCACTCCTTTCTCCTTGATTCCCATTCCTGCAGGAGGTAGAGCTAGAGAGAAGCCCTTAGAGAGTGCTAACCCTTGAAAAGGCTCAGCAGTCCATTCTCCCCTCTAACAGCCAGTCCTGGGAATGAATTCCACTCAGAAGTGAAACTGTGTTCTCTAGAAAGATGAGACCTAAAGTTACCTAATTTGTATTACAATGAAAATAAAATTAATAGGAAAAAAATAAAACTAAAACAGTTATATAAATTTTAGCAAATTTCTAATATCCCCATAGATAGCTCGCCCCATATTTGATTTACCCTTTTCTTGCCTGTGAAATCTTGTCCTATTAAAAAATAAAACCTGTGCAAACCAGTAGAAGCCTAGATTATTGAAGAAACCTAGATTTGATTTTATTGGATTTAAAACTCAGTTTCCAGCAAAACAAGATTAAGTTCCATACCTCACTAACAGTTTTCTATAGCAAGTTAGAGGCTTGCTTAAATTTCTTCTGTTATGGGATGCAGCATGGTTAATTTTCATGACTGCACCATTACCTTTATGGATGACACCACTTTAATTATTTTGTGCTTCAGTTTCTGTACCTGTAAAACAGGAATTTTATCTTTCATTATGTTTTGAGATCTCTTGTGGAAAGAGATATTTAAAAATTTACTACTGGAATGATAATTAAATTACATTATTGATAATAAATTCAGATGTTATGACAGCTGTCTGTGTTAAACCTGATAAAAAAGGTGTTGCTCCATGATGCTGTCAGAAATCTGCTAGAAGTACAGTCTTTTAACAGAGCTGCCTTCCTAAGCACTTGTGAGCACAAGATTTTGGCTGTGCCTGTGCTGTTTTAGCAGTGCAGTTTGCAAAGCTGGCTAGAGCTTGCCCAGCTACTTGGACTAAGTCACAAGGATGTAGGATGTCTTCACAGTGTGTTCTCAACGTTCACTGGCAGCCTTTTTTTCTGATAGCTGCAGCCACTACATTTCCTGTTGCCACTTTATGTCATGGCCCATGTCAACTTTTCTGACCACAGCCACATGTTGGTGCCACAAAAGCAGATGTCATTCATGGTCCAGGTCCCTCCACATTACAGGTTTGGGCAAATCTGTTCTTTGTTTCAAAATAATGACCTGGGGGTGATAATAACTGTAAGACAGCAAGTGTGATCTCAAGCACAGATTCAAGCTTTGCTTGAATTATGCAACAGGAATCCAAAGCTACCCCATATGAAAACAGATGCATTGATACATTTCTGCCTGTATCTCTTGTGCTCTTTTTCTAAATTGTGTTGTCTTGGACAGTGAAAAAAGGCCCTATTTCACTCCTGAGGATGACATTCAGTTGCATGTAGTAACTGCTAGGTGCCCAGCATGAGGTGGGAGTTCCTGTGGTACAATCCCAATTCCCTCCTCCCTTGCCAAAGGCAGGTGGGATATGACTTCACTTCTTTTTCATCACTTACAACTGGGGAAACTGAGGACATTAATAAAGTAACCTGAGTTCTCTAAAGTGTCTATCCTGACTTAGACCTTATGTATCCTGGACAAGGGTGGGTAGGGCCTGATGCCTCAGCCTGGGCTGTGACTCTGCACATCTTTACAGCAGCAGCTGCACAGTGTGAACCAGGGCCTTGCCTTCCACCACCAATTCACACCTGGGTTACTCTGGGCTTGCTGTTCCTATTGCCTTGTTTGTGTCTGTCCTGTCAAGCTGTTAAATATCTCGATCTTTTCTCCTGCTCCCTGAATCTGAGCTGCAGCTGAGCTAGACAGAGGCCAGTTCAGTGGAATGCATGGGCATGGAGGGGTCTGTCTGCTTGCCAGCACAGCAGAAGAGGCAGATAGAATGGGAAACTCCCTATTCCCTCCCTTTGGAAGTGAGATATTGCAAATTCTGAAGTTATTATTTCCATGTGTAAAGTCTGGCAACATCAATAGAGGGTACAACAAAATCATTATTTGGGTCTGGGATGGGTACCTGAGCACACACACCAACACTTAAGGAGTAAAGTGTGGCTGAAGCAATCCTTGAGAGGCACTTCATCCTTTAAAAAGGACAAAGGCCCTTCCTTGTGGAAGGAGTTACCTGGGTGCAGTTGCTGTAAAACTTTCAAGGCTGTTCCAATGGGTTTGGCATTTGTGGGGACTTAGGCTCTTTTGCAACTTCATTGCTCCTAAAAGTGTTTCACATTTTTAGCTTCCTAACAGGGAGTTTCTCTGTGATGCTCTTATAACTTTCTGTCAAGGCATATTTTACAGCATAGTTTAGAAAATCTCAAAGGTTATAATTTAGAAAGTCTTGCTTTCTCCTATTATCTAAACAATTTCTTTCTTACCCCTTTTATTCTTGCATGTTTAAATTTTCTGCATATTTAAAAGCTTCTTTGGCCCCTCAATATGCACACTCAAAATTTTAAAGGAAAAAACAATAGAGCAAGGCTCTCCTCCATTTGCAGGAAAATTTCCTCTAGTGTTTCTAGGGGAAAATAAAGCACTTGAACATAGTGGCTTTATAATTCCATGCTCCATGTAAAGGCACTATCAGTGTGGTGTATACAAAGTGATAGTGTAGTGTCTGTTCCCTGAGGAACAGTAGATAAAGTAATCTACCAACACAAATGGACTTCAAACAGTAGTTTTCTCAGTAGTTTTCAGCTAACAAAAACAAACACCACATCCCAGATTAAAAAAAAAAAAAAAAAGAAAAGTAAAAAAATTGTTTGCACTTCTCAGCTTTCCCCCAGGAGCAGTCTTCCTTCCTCTGAGCTCCATGTTGTCATGGAGAGTGATGTGGTAAGGTCTGTGAAACTGGCAGGCTGCTTACTTTCAATGTTTTAATTCACAACTGATGCCCACTGAGCAGAAGGAGGCCTTGTTACTGCTGCAAAAACCAGAACTTTATAGTGCAGAACTGGCTGCAGAGTAGGAAATGCAGGCATCCAGATTTGCTCAGGTGCTTGAGTTAAGTATTTCCCTGGAAAAAGGTTCTCTGGCTTAAACTTGTGAGTGTTATGGATTCCTCAAGCAAGGTTTCTTCCATGTTGATTCAGGATGAAATTACTGAAAGGGACAACCTTTAAAACTTGTGTTTGTATTTGACACCTTACAAGAGTCAATGGTTTAGAAGGGTTTGATTTGTCAATTGCTACCAATTCACAATTTCAAGGGAACAGCAGCTTTCAAGGAACGACCAGAAGACTGTTTGAGGGAAAATATCTGAAAAATAGTTGCGAAAATGAAGAACTAAGTCAACACCAGAAAGCTGAGGAACAATTTAGCTGAAAATAAAATGACAGGAAAGATATTGGAAAGAGGATAACAGTTATTAGCAAGAAAAATCAAGAAAGATCCCTGCAGCTACAGTTCTTTCCTTAAATATTGCTTCATTTTAACACAGGTTGCTCACAGAAAGGATTCCAATGTAACTACCATTGCTGTAAGATAAAGATTTGGTATACTCTCTAATTTTATTACCTTCTTTCCTATAATATGCTTATCTCATTTTCATCTTGGATTTTGTGGAGATGAGAGTATCTTAAAAGGCAAAATCTAATGAAAACCAATGAAAACATGTTTGTTATCACACAAGTTAAAAGCAGCATTAACCACTTAAAATTAAAAATCATATGATTAGAGAACTAAAACCATAAAGAACATAACTGTATCTGTATTGAGAAGATCTTATTTGAACACCTTTCTGGCAGTGCTGACCCTATATAGATGTAAAGAGGCAGCATTAGCTATTGATATAGATTCCTGCAGTCCTCAGTGTAAATGCCTGGAGTACATAATCCAGTTTTTCATTTTTTAAAGCAATACTAAAAATAGCTTAGTTGTTAATTTTAAGGATCAGTCCTAATATCCCAGCTCTTTACTGGTGATATCAAAGAGTTTGTAAAAATTTGCCTAAGTACTTTGGTAAAGATGTTGTCTTCTTCCTTTCACCTAGTGTACTCAGAGCTTTTGGTAAATGAAGGTAATGTCATTCACACTGGGCACATTACAGCAAACCTGGAATAAAAAATTGAATTATTATGAAGGACAAGGTAAAAACCACCTATTTTATTGATGGTATTTGAATTTAAAAACAATGGCAATGCTCATCTCTTCTGCAAACAGTGTAAGAGGACAGAAAGGCACATTTTACCCCAGATTTACTGAGTTTATCCTCATTATTTACTTATGTAAGATTTTCTTCCTAGCCTTAGTAGAGAGAACTGATTACATTCTTTCCTGTCTTATGCAATTTCTCTTCAGAGTTGTTGCATTGTTGCAATATTTATTAATGCTCAATTATTGGTGTGGGCTTTAGCCCATAAATAGTTATGCTTAGTTTTTGAGCCTTTGTGCATCCTGTAACACCATGTCACTTTAGCCACCACTACCTCATTTGTATTCCTCCTGCTGTTGGTAATTCTCTGCCATTTAGGTCTTTGAAATGGGCAGGGAATTAATCTCCAGAAATATTTCCTCTGATGGTACTGCACTGATCATAGAATAAAACAGCACTCTGATCTGTGAATGGATTATTTTGGTTCCTTGGTTTCATTTCAATCAAAGAGAAATTCCTTCTATTTCTGTTTACAGGGATGATGGTATAGTAGGAGATGATGTATATATATATATATAACTCTTTGTGATCAGAAAAATAATTCTTACTTTCACAACCTTGACAATAAATAATCTCTTCTGTGCTTTCTAGACTAACTCTTACAGCTAAGAAGCATTTCAGGATAAAAGTGTATTCCAGACTCAATGGCTCTGAATCCCATAAATAATGTATCCTGAAAACAAACAAACACATATTTGGATATTTCCTCCACTGGAATAAAATGAGCTAAATTCCAATGAGAAACCATTAGGTCAGTTATTGGTCAACATAGGCCTGAAAAAGGAATAAAATAATTCATATTTTACATAGGAACTTCAAAATTCCTGCAGATTAATTTTGACTCTGCATGATTTGAAAAGGGAAAAACGACAGTAAAAGCTTTTGACAGCCAGTGTATGCTATTCAACCAGAATAGAATTAATTGGCTTGGAGGAGAAATAATTTGCTGAAATAACAACCAATACATGTCATCAATGTTAAGATTGATCCAGACCCTCTAAATCATTGCTGGGATCTACTCACTGTGTGTAACTTAAAGGTGCTAATCAGAGAATTTTCAGTTGCTTTTGTATGAACTAAATATTTGAAAGAGCCATGTGTCTTGGGTCTTACTTGCTGATGTATATTTTCCTAGGTCGCCTTCAAATGTGGAGAAAGAATGACTGAGGTATTTCAGTGCTGTGTAAAACATATTTTCAAGTCTATAAATCCAGAAGTGCTGACCTACAGCACCTTTATATTAATCCATATGGGTTTGGACTGACCTTTAAGACTACTAAAATGTTTGGTTTATTTGAAGTTTTCTTTCCTTCTCTTTCTTTTCTTTTTTCATGCTAACATGGAAATTAAACTACTGGAGTCAGGGTCTGACTCTGTTAGGCAGAAACTACTGATATACATTTGCTTCAGCAGAAACCCAAGCACTTCTCTGTTGAGCCAATGTGACTGATGGAAGAAAACACTATAAAATCAAAGAGCTGACCAGTCCCTGCCATATGCAGAGATAATGTAATGCTGAGGTTGGCATGGCTTTGGAGAGTGTGCAGACAGCTGCAGCTGAGCTTTGGCAGTGAAATTAACTGGGAACAAAATACAAAAACAAGGACAGTTACAGAGAACCATGGGACAGCAGTGTCACCAAAAGAAAATGGGTTAAAAGTATTTACCCTTGTGTATCGAGTACAAACATTCTGATCATCTCTCATGACAGAGCCTGGTGTGAAGTTGGAAAAGTGCACATGCATGATTACATTTCCCTTTGATGGACATGACCTACTCCTTATGTAAGAATTCCCAAGATTTGGTTTTTCATATTTCATGCCACTCATATTTTGTTCCTTTTAAAAAACCCCAAAAAGCAAAAAATCAACCAACTAAACTAACAAACAAAAAGAAAAAGGAAAAAAAATCCACTAAACCCTTCTTTTAAAACTGTATTTCTTCTTTTTTTCTTTTCCCTTAAAAAAGGAAACTGTAATCTGTTGAGAAGGATCTCATTGACATTTGGCCATGGAGTTACACTTTCCTATGTTATACACTGATGATTAACAAAATAATATCCTTTGCAGAGCCACAAACCATCTAGACAAAAGTATGTGAGTCAACTCTTTGGCCTAGTAACCTTAACAACCTACTTTAAAGCTAATTCACAGATAAATGCTGAGTTACAGTGACTGAATGAAGGAACAATCTCTGCACATCAGGAGACAAGTCCTGCAGAGTACCACTGCACATAAACTGTGATGCAAGATACTTCACTGTAACTATGTAAGCCATAGATGTTTCCTGGGAGATAAGGAATATTGTTCTTTAGATGCACAAAGTGTAAGAAATGACTGATATTGCAGAATTTTCATCGGCTCTTGGTGAACGGTCTCTAGATTAGAGGTGGGGGAAATGAAAAGATGCGTATATGCAATCTTTGCAGTCTTTGGGGGATAAAGCAAATAAGAAAATCAAAACTCTTTTGTTTATACTTGAGGGTAATTCAATTTCATCTCATTTAGAACATGACAGAAAGATGAAAACTAAAATGAAAACAGCTTTTGAATTAAAGACAATCTTCAAATCAATCAACATTAAAGAAGAAAGGAATTGGAATAATAAGTGAATGACATGCACTATTGCTTGGAAACTTTTGAAATCTTATCTTTGTAAACAAAAGAAAATCTTCTATATTTGTGTATTGATGGGACTAATTTCATCCCTTAAATTCCCTAAAACCATAATAAAGGGGGTGACTCCAGTCATATTCTGTTCATAAAGCTGTTTGAAATTTGCTCTGATCTTTTAATATTTGGATAGTCTTTATATATCTAAATGCTCTGTTCTCTTAACAGACAATATCTATCTGACACAGCATTTGTAAGTAGTTCTGTTTACCTCTGGGTTGACTAACCTATGGAGTGGATTGTAAAAATGTCCTTGCAGGCTTGTGGATGAGAACACTCAGGATGGACTGAACCCAGTAACTCATTAGAATTAATTTATGCATGACATCTCAATCTCATAATCCAATTCTTAGTAAGATTTTTTGTGTATAAAAGTCCATTTTATATACTTCCATGTCATTTTGGGAGATTTGGGCATTTAATTGAGGAGCTTTAAAAATCAATTACAAGTTACTCTGTTCCCCACTATATTTCCCTGGAGAATGTATCAAATTAGGTGACAATAAGGTGAATTTATATTGCACTTGATTGAATAATTGAGTGAATTAAAATGGAACTAACTGGAAATGCATGAAATGAGTGGTTT
Source organism: Serinus canaria (assembly GCF_022539315.1). NCBI lineage: Eukaryota > Metazoa > Chordata > Aves > Passeriformes > Fringillidae > Serinus > Serinus canaria. The sequence goes on along the minus strand of NC_066317.1, from coordinate 58,603,162 downwards.
GTACTTTGTCTTTTCTTTTATGCCACGTGTTCAAGTGTAGTTCAAGCATGTGTCCATGATATGCCCAGTTGCAAGAATATAGATATGGATGATACAGATATATACATATATTCACAAAAATGGTGTTCAGCTGAAGACACTCATACAATTGAAATAGTAGGCATTTGGTCCAGTGATGGTATTGATGGTATGTTCAGATGTTTTACTGCAAAAGCTTTAAAGTCTCTTTTTAATTAGAAAATATAATATTTTTTGCTTTATTTCTGATTGTCCACTCTCCTCTCTCACACCTTCCCTGTGCTGCCCACTTCAGCAGACATATTCTCTATTTGCTCACAAAAGTCTCTATGGCCTTTGTATTTCTCCCTGCACTCCTCCTAAAGCTAGGAATTTCTTGCCTGAAGTAAATATTCTTCCTCTTTCATGTGTCTCTTTTATGGTTCTACCACAAAACAGACAAAAATTAGCTAACTTTAAATGGCTAATTGAGAGTCATTTGGAGCCTGAGGGACTAGTGGAGGAAGACTACTTTCATACATTTAATCAAAACCTGATTAAAATGTATAAGAACCCAAAAAAGTTTATATTAACAACCTGGTTTTTTCCTCACTCATTACCTTTTGGTTTTTTCCACAATTTCTTTGTGGAAGAGGGCATATTTAGTTTCTGTTATACAGTGCCTGGTACAACAGATCAGTTCTCATTGGAATTTCTGGGCTTTGCTAAAGTAGAAGTATAAGGTCAGTAAAACTAAAGTTTTTTCCAGTGTTATGCAGTCATTTTAGGCTAGCTGTTATTCCAATAGAAGCCAGCAGAGTAAAATTTGAACTTTTATGAAACAAAATCACAAACTCCAATTGATTCTCCTTTTTTTTAGGAGTAAAAGGAGTGAAAGAACTCCAAAGAACTGAAGTTTCTTGAAGTTTTATCTCTGCATTCATATCACCAAATTTATCACTTGACTTAGGAATTCAAGTACTTTCTGAGTTTTCCAACTCAGACATTGAGTATCCTGATTTGACAAGTAAGCCTGGCATCTATAATGCAATGCAACCTTAACACAATATTTAAAAAAATCGAAAATCCCCAAGAAACCAACTAACACTGTGGAATATTTTTCAGTTCTAAACATAACTTCAACTTGTACATCTGTCATTGAGTAGCAGCTACGACGCTTAACAACCATGCTCCCTTCAGGAAATATCCATTATTCATTTCCAGTGTACCTTCTGGCTGATTTAGTGAATCTACCTTCTGTTGGAGACTTTTCTGCTAGATTGAATCAGCCTTTTTGTGGCAGTGCCTCAGTGTCCAGGTTTTTTAGTCTCAGCTTTTTGCCATGCTCTGTGTCTGTAACTCCACTTGACATCAGCCGAAGCCTTGGGAATTTCCAGCAGGAAATGCTGCCCCCGGTGCGATCAGGCCCGCTCCTGTTGTCTGCAGTTGATGTTTTATTCTGAACACCAAGCATTCCTCCCCTCATATATCTGAGAGCATTTCAGTTTTGTGATTAAGGCAGGTATTAGATGACCTTTACTCTTCTTTCCCTTGCTTTCCTCTTAAGAGTTAAATGAAAGCCTTCCGTTCCTCTACAGGGTACTTAGAGCTAAGGCACGATGGCGCTAGCAGCAGGTTGGTTTCATTACACTGATAGGATACATGTGCTGGTTTTTATCTCTAGCTTTTTCTCAGTAATTCAGCACTTTAAAGTCTCAGCTGTCTACCGATCTGCAGACAATTGTTTGGTGTAATACTATCCGGAAAAAGCTGATAAAACACAGATGTGACTAGGTCTCTGAAATTTGTGGTTTGCTAAGTGGTTTTTTTTCCCTTTTTTTTTAATTTTTTTTTTTTTAAGGCCATTCTTGCCCATGGCAAGTTAGCTTCCCTACCAGGCATGAAGGCACAGACTTTTATTAAAATGTTGCAACAAGGAGGTAATTGCTAAAAATTAAGAAAGTTAGCTGAAATATAAAGCAGAAACATTATAACTATTTTCCCTATTTTTCATCATGACTCCTGGCAACCATTTCTCTGTATTTTGCCCAATGTATATCCAAAATAGTTTTCTTTTTGAAAAACTTCCCACTAAAGTGTGGATTTCTGGCAATCCTATACAGATCTTTTCAGAGAAAAATGGTTTTTAGGCCTTTTTAGGCATTTAGAGCCAACATCTTGATTTTTCAAAGTGGCTGAGATTTTATAGTCACAGTGAGGCTTGTCTAGATAAAAGATTTGCTTGTGCTGGAACAAGATTGGAAGCAATCTAGTTAGATGGCAGGATGTTACCATCTCTTAGTGGTTAGTGTTTAGACAAGGACAAATTATTTTCACCATAGCATCAGCTGAACACAATTTTTCCTGGCTTCCATTGACCTCTAACTTGTGACTGGCCTCCCGTCCTCTCACTCAGCTATCACAACTCCATTCAAACACAACCACATTTTGTGGTGCAGGCAATCTTTACTGACAGGATAAGAACAGTTGCATGTGCTCAGTTCTTTTACCAAACCACCTCATCTTAGGCATTTCTGCGCGAGGGTATTGCTTAGACAGTTCATTTATTGTAGGTGTTCTGAGCATGGTAGACTTCAATTCTGATTATCTGAATTATGGTTTTAACTCTGGTGGCTAGTTTAAGGGGTTTTTAATATATTTATATAACTGGACTAGTATACCTTTGAATGTGAATGCAGTTGGTTGGCACAATGGTACTCTGTTTACTCACACAGGAGTTACTTCTAAGATTTTAAATAGCACAGCTCTTTCCCTCCTCCCAAAGACACTCAGTCTCAGTGTTGTAGTAACCAGTTTTACTTGGAACTTTACTTACTTCTTTTTACTTACTTCCTCTAGGTTGCAAAGTAAAATGAGAATTTGCAAGGACTAAATAAATAAACGTGTCCAAAAGAAACCAGACTATGCTGTAATATTCCTATTTGGTTGCAGAGTGTGGGGGAGGGAGAGAAAATTGAAAAAGGCTGCTGATTGACATCTGTGTGTCTGTATGATAACTACACGCAGCTTTAGTGATTTATGTGCTAGACAGGTTTTCCATTCCCATTCAAATGAAAGGCCATCTTGCAATTAAAGGCTCAGTTTGCAGTTCCTGATTTCTGAAGGAAGAGGGCGTTTCTATTTATTCCAGAAACATTTAGTGGTTACATGCATGGCTGGCAGCAATTTCCCACAATGTGTAAATTAGTCAATCCCAAAGTCAGTAAACTTTTGCTTTGAAGTGGACATTAATGAAGTGCACCATTAGAGCCTAATGATTGTTCACATTTGTATTTTAGGGGCCCCTCTTGCTTTTGATGTCTTAGTGCCTTGGTTCCTTGACTTTAGTTATCTAAGTGCCAGGACTGCTAAACTCCTAAGAGAACTCAAAAAAAATTTAATGAAAAAAGTTAGTACTAGCCTGACTGATGTTGGCACTTCAAAGCTGGAACAGACTAAATTGCTGTAGACTGCTTAATTCAAAAGTGCTCCCTTGTGGATGACAGTGCATGGTGACAAAGTTCAATTGGCAACAGGAGACAGGCAAGATCAAAGACCCTCTATTGTAATAGTTTTGTTCCATGAAGAATTGCTTATTGTCAGTAGTTTTTCAAGCCTTTACTGGCTCCAGCTTCATATCAAGATTCCCTGGTTCAGAACCAGCTTAAATAAATAATTGTAATTACATCCTTCTGATAGTGCATTGCAGTCCTAAATGCTGGATTTTGTGTCTCTCCGAGGTCCAAAACAGAAAAGTGGGTGTTAGGAACCAGGACTTGGGGGAGAACCTTCTCTTTTGTAACCTTCTTTGTTCAGAAGCATCCAAAATACAAAGTACTGCAGGCAGTTAATGCCATGTTAGCAGCAATTGAGACTTGCTCCACACAAAGCCACGCTGCCCTTCTACCACAGCAGTGCTGCTGCAGTTTCTAGTTTGCATTTCCTGCCAGTCTGATTCAACATTTAGTGTAAGATTAAAGTGAATATAATCCTGTAAACTGTGCTTTCTCTCTCTCTGGTTGTGGCCCAAGTTTGAAGGAACTTTTAAGAAATGCTGAACTCCATGCTAGCAATGGTAAGGCTACAGAAATCTCAGAAATATTCGTCATTCACAGGATACTGCAACTCTGTTTTCCTCTCATGGCACATGCTCTTCTGAAAAATATGAGTTTGTTTTTTGGTTTTTTTCCAATCAGAAGCAGAAAAAGAGGCCCTGTCTGAAGTTAGCCAGTTGTACTGGAAATCCTGTTCATTTCAGTATTTTTGCTATTGTGTTGTTTTGGGTTTTTTTCCCAATAGTGTTCACCATCTGTAAGGAACTGCTGAAAGACAAGAAAAGCACCATCCCTCAGTAATAGTATTCAGGGTTGTTGTCTCATAAAATGTACATGGTATTGTCAGAATTGCTTGTCTTGAACTAATTACAGAAACATGGTTGGTGACAATTAAGGAAGCCACTGTGTGATCATTTTCATGCATCCTATTGACAGAAGTTACTTTTATTTTTTAATAATCCCAAATGACATTTTTTCACAGAAAATTTCATTGTATTTAGCATAAGATGAGCAAGTAGAAAGGAGGGATGGCAAGTCCACTTAGAAAGGAGGCAGCAAAAAAAGTGCATTCCATTTAAATCACATCTGCAGTGGACTTGGATCTGTTGATCTGATTTTATTGATAATTTTAATTTAAAGAAACCAAAAGACAGCATACTAGTTTCAATCCTTCCTTGAAACTCATTTATGAAAAACACCAGAAGTGTGGTTGGGTTATTTCTTTCTTCTTCTTTTACTTTTTTTTTTCTTTTTTTTTGGCAAGATCTGAAAAAACACTTTAAACAGGATTAGAAATGTACTAAGTCTATGCAATGTAGCTCTAGTGACTTCACGGCTGTAAATTATGATGGAACACATCATTAGCTGCAGACTTGTATGTTCTCCCTTAATCATGCTGAAGTACACATAAGCCCCAGCTGAGCAATTATGAATAATTAAATCAATTAGAGACAGTCTAACACCAGGTCTTGTGGCTAAACTGGTGTCAGCATCCATAATATTTTAACAGTAAATGCAAATGTGTGCATTTGGGTGGAGGGAAGGAGGTGGACAAAGGCTTATACAAATGCCAATGCATGTTGCTTGGTGATGGCTTTACAATAATATCATGAAGATTATAAGCTGCCTACCCAAGGAAAACAATGGTAATGAAATTCCAATAAAATATTTTTGTACAAGATTTAAAGCTTAGAGATGAGTTAATTAAAAAGGGATAAAGAGCGAGACCTAAAAAATATGCTGAATAAATTAGGACTTTACATTCACCCAAACCAAATACTTTCCTTCATCAAATGTGCCCAGCCTCCTTCCTTTTGACACATTATTCTTCTGTAACCTGGTGCTAAGAGCAAATAAAGAAACCAATACACCTTCCTTAGAACTTTTTCAGTAAAAAAAAATTGCACATTTTCTACGCATTTTGTAGAGGAAACTGAAGAAAACGGAGATTTCGCATGGTGCAGTGCCAGTACTGTTACCTTGTAGAGCAAGCCACTGTGCTTGCTAACAGAAAGACAGGGTTTAGAGCTCTTTGCACTCTTTCTAGGATATGGATGTGGATGTGGCCCTTCATCCTCTGGCCAGAACGTGCCAAAGCTCTGCTGTGCTGTGCTCTGCTCCTCTGTGCCAGCTCCAGGTGTAGCCCTTGCTCTGCCACTGCCTCCTCTCCGTGCCTGCAGCAGGGGTTGGGTGCTTCCCCTGCTCCCTCGCTCCTCCCAGGGAGAAGGAGAGAACAATTGTGTCTCTCCCACCTTGCCCTCTCATGCAGGTAAAGGCATATTTCCCCTTTCTGCAGATTAACTGCAGACTAATGAAGTGACTGAGAATTAGCATCTATGGAGAAGGCTGGTCGCCTAGGGATGCGTTTGACTTTCAGAAGACATTTCTGTTCTCTTCACTGAGGTCCAAAGCAGCTCCTTACTGACAATTAAATGCTCTCCTGACCTAGTAATGCCTTGTGAAGGCTGACCTAGAACAGAGGCTAGACAGAGCTAAAGTGGGTATTTATTAGGAAGCCTCAATGCATACACCTTGGGAAGCACAAGAGCCCAGCCAGGACTACACCCAAGATGAACCCAAAATGGTCACAAAATGGACAACTGGTCATGGGGTCTCACACTTTTATAAATTCTGGTCCATTTGCATATTGGAGTTAATTGTCCAATTATAGCTTTAGCTATAATCCCATCCTTCTTGTTTTTCTCTCCTCAGTCCATTGTTTATGCTCCTGGGCCTGAGATTTGGATCATTTGTCCTTGGTCCCCAGCTAGAGGAGGAATTGTTTTACCTACCTCCTCTGTGAAGAGAGCTCACTATCCCCTAATATGAAGCTCAGAACTACACACTAAAGCAATACAGAATCTGAAAAATATAAAAGCTAAAACCTGAGGCATTGCTAGAACCCAGTTCTGTACAACAGTCACAAGGAATCATGTTCAAGGCTGTTTCCCCACCCAACCACAGAAGCCAATAAACAAATTAATGAAATGAATAATCAGTTGATTTTTTTCCTACAAATCTATTAATTTTATAATTACAGCAAAACAAAACAAAACAACAAAATTACTTGGAAATAGTGTTTACTATAACTGGTAACCAAGAGGTTGTACAAGTCATGATTCTGCTGTTGTTATTATTTGTGAATGTCAAGACTTACAATAATGTCCATCTCACAGACATGAATGAACCAAGTGTTCTGCTTTGAGAAGGCTCAGGGTACCTTGAAGCACTTGCCAGTTGATATTATGGGAAACAATATAATAGGAAAGTGTCTAATGAATGCAGACATAGGGGAAGACAATCGGAACAAAAAATATTTAATGTATATTGTACTTAAGATTTGCTGAATATACAAATTCCAGAGATACACCCATCTTATTCATCCCACATGAGGTTTTTGAGTATGTTACAAATGAAATTATTAAAGTCTATGCAGCCCTCAATGAGGGACCAGAAAAACAGGATCTATTTCCAGAACATCAGCCCACTGCTCCATCTTCCAGACAGCTCTGCTTCCTTGTGCCTGTGCAACTTGATCTATACTGAGTGACTGAGTGATTCTCATATTTCATGGTGTCCTTTTAAGAAACAGAACCTCACACATGTACCAACTAACTCAGGAATCATGATAGACAAGGAAAGCTTTACCTCCTTCTTACTTGTGGAGAACAGGTCAGCTGCTCTAGAAAAAGAAACAAAATCCTGAACACTTTTACTTTTGAGTAGGATTTTTTTTAATTTACTACACAAAAAATATGCATAATTATGTCCCTATCTCTCTACAAGATCTACTAAGGAAGCATCTAATGCAGAAATCAAAATATGAACTATGTGACAAGAAAAAATCTCCAAATCTTTTGGAGGTAGCATTTATTTCTCTAGATGTGATATTTTGAGGTTGCTCATATGGTCTATTGATCACTGTTCATAGTGAAGGAACTCCCCATGTGAACTCTCTCCTGGAATAAGGGGTTTCTTTCTAGAATGGTGACTCTTATTTGGAAAAGTAGTGATTGTTGCAGGATTAAATCACTTTTCTTCAAGAGTAGACTATCCCTGAGTGGCTCTTCTACCATAACTATTTCAGTGGTTTTCCTCTGCAGACAGGTCCTGGTGAAGTTCAGGGGACTGGACAAGTTCCAGAGCAAAAAATAAGACTGGGGCTGTCTGAAAATAAGGCTGCAGCTGCAATGGAATGGGGCTTTTCAGAAAAGAGTCCTTTCCAGATTTCTTCCTCTGCCTCTTCACCCTGTGGGAACTGATTAGCCTGAACAGCCCTGAGTCCTCCTGAGGCCCTGCCCTGGTGGGAGCTGCTGCAGGGCTCAGGGCCCCTCTCAGGGCAGTGGCAGCACTCCTCTCTGACTGCTTTGGCAGAAGTGCAGATGAGGGGAAAGTGTGATTCTGGAGGGCATCAAGCCCTGCCAAAGAGTAGGGCTGCTTAAATATTTGAGTGATTCTGCTGCTTTGGTCTGGCCACAAGGCGATGCAGAGGTGCCAGAGATGGATCAGAGACAGCTAACCTGGGCTCTGCAATGCCTGTTGAGCACTGTGGGCTGATACCTGGGCTGTTTCTGCATAAACCAGCCTGGGTAACAAAACAATCTTGCCTAATTTGCCAGGTACTTTGCCAAGAAGAATAATCCTTGTAGGTGAGCTGGCTGGTAGCACTCACAGAATATTTTCACTGCTCTTCTTTATGTGATTTAGACATATTTTGAGTGAATTGACTGGCAAAAAATAATATGATGATGACAAGCATTTGAAATTGAGGATTTTACATACATAATCCTAGTCATTCAAATAATTGGACATGAAATTCTTCCTTGGAACTGGTTTGATGAGGCAGGATTATTTTCTGGAGGACTGGCAGATCAACTTTCTATAAAAGAAAGAAGAGATGTAACTTCTGTGGTTAGTGGTCACTGCAGAATCAGATCCAGTTTGCAATTTACCATTTCCTTTATACATACATATATGCAATAAAAAACTAGACTGACTTGAATAAACATTTCAAATACTGGGTTATTTTTATGTTGATCTTGATAAATGGCAAAACAATAGAATAGAATAGAATAGAATAGAATAGAATAGAATAGAATAGAATAGAATAGAATCTTTTAAAAAAATCTAGTAACTATTTTTGTCTGCAATGCAGTACGTGCTGCACAACAAAATAATTTGTGAGATCCATCAAAATTGCTACTTCTATCAATCATTTTATGCTACATATGGTGCTGTGTCTGAAAAGTCTTTGAGAAAAATTTTAGCCTGTGGTAAAGTCTGTTGGCATGATTGCCAGTAACTGAAGGAGCCAGGGTATTACAGCAGTGTTGTTTTTGCAAGCAGAACTGTGAATTTATTAACATATCTTTAAAAACACATTTTTAGATTAAAAAATTATTAAAATATTAGAATATAATTGCATCTTTGCTAAAAATTCATATTGAAGGGAAATAAGTCCTGGAAAAATATTAAAAGGCCCCAGCTGTAGGAAAAATGAGTCTTCCTAGTTTTGTTTTTCAACATTGCCTTTAGTGAAAAGACAATACTAGAAAAAAATCTCTTATGTCAAGCTGTCATTATTGCTCCTTTTGTTGCTCTTTCTGGTGACTACATATTAAAGGTGAGCTGATTTTCTGAAAACAGAAGGGTTTTTCTTCCTGAGCAAAACCAAAAAGTATAACCTGAAAGCAAATTCAATAATGTTTGGATTTTAATTTTTTTTCCCATTTTGTTTTCCCTCTAAATATTTTCTTCCAAATGCATTGTCTTGTTTAATGTTTTGGCAATCTGAGTGACTGCTGGTCTGGTGTGCTTTTGTTCATGCATGTGGAACAAAGTTTCCTTAAATACAAAATCAAGCCCTAAATTCACGGAATTCTCTGGAATTCTATTTATTAGCTGTGTCTTACCTTTAATAAGAGTGGATGTATGAGTGCATCTGTTACCAAAGTCACAGAGTCACAGTAAAGTTTTATCTCTCGATAAATTATTCTCTATTCATTCTTTCTCCTCTGTTACTTCTAGGTAAAAATAAATGATATTTCTTTACTGTTCAGTGCAGAATATTTCCTTTCTCTCCTTTAAGTGCACTGAAGTGTTGGTGAGGCAACAAACATTTCTGTTTTCTCCTTAGCTACATATTCCTCCAACAGGAAATATGGGATATTGTCCAATGAACTGGGATCTGCCTCATAATGCCACGAAGATCAAATGTGCAGCTAGTTCAGCTTTATACTTCTGGCAGCAGCTGTCGTAGAATAAACTCTATTTTCCTGCAAAATGTAGTAAGGCTAAATCCATTGATGACCTCAGATTTCATATTTAATGTATGGCATGCAGTTTTTAGCACCTTTTGATGGCTGGTGGATCTATTAGCTTCTCTAAATCATAATTAAAGACTTCTAAGGATTAACCCTCTCCTATTTTGCCTTGCAATGCTAATTAATTTGCTTACAGTTGGACAAAGTTTTCACTTTGTCATTGATCTTACTTTGCCATATTTTTTGGAGTCAGCTATCAAGTGGAGATGTGCAGCCATTCCATCCAAGATAAAACACTGCATCAGAGAATGAAACAGATTACCTTAAATTAATTTGATTCTATTTTTCTTTTTTTTTTTTTTTTTGGGGGGGGGGTTATTCTAAATCAGTCTTCTTATTGAAAATCAGAACAAATCTGAAATTTTTCTTGCTACTCATCACTAAGTATATCCAGAGTATGAAGTGCTGTGTGGAGGAAAGAGGCATGAGATTAATGAATTACTGTGTTTGTTCTGGCACTTTTAACAGGCAAAGGTAGAATCAGGCTTAGAAACACTGTTTTCAAAAGAAAATCAGACTATGGTCTTTAGCATGAAATCTGTGTCCCCTCTACATGAAGTGAGCTCTGGGACAGCAGCTTCTGCCCAGCAGAGCAATGTAGAGGTGCCTGAAGTGGAAATACCTTTGCTTGTTTATGAAGGGTTTACTTTCTAGAAAAAGGAGTCATTTACTACAGGAAGCTACATGAATTTAAAAAAAAACAAAAACACAGAAATAAAACACAAACAAGCAAAACCAGAAGCCAAAACCAAACAAACAAAAAAAAAAAAAATAACCAAACCAAACCAAACAAACAAAAAAAAAACCACCAAAAAACCTCTCAAACCAAGAAAACCATGAAAGCAGTTTTCAGGTGAGAGAGTAGGAACTTAAAACAAAGAAATGTGAACAAGAAAAAAACATAAGACTGCTGGTTATCACTGTAAAATTGTTTGCTCAATTTCTTAATTATATGCAAAGTAATGACAAGGATCAGATGGTATCTTTATTTTAAGGTGACATTTCAATTTTTTACAGGCATTATTAATGCAGCATGATTAGCTGGCCAGAAGGGGAAAATTGAGGATAAATTGTATGGTTATCAACTGCAGGTTTATTGGTCTGAGACTTCCACCACAGGGAGTGGCTGCTGTATGGAATTGATAAACACAGAGATTTATAAGGTCAAGTTTTATGAGTCTACAGATTCCTCGTGGTGTATTACCACATCCTTATTACAAGCCCCTGCTGCTGTCCAGCTAAGCCACCAGAGGTAATATATTACACTTGCTTGTCTGTTCTTCAGGTTTTTTTCCAAAGGAAAAGAGGAACAGATCAAAATAAAATATGGCTTTCTGGGATTGTATTTGCAGCTTACTTTGGGAGATGTAAGAGCAGGCTGTAAGGAACTGGGGAGTCAGGCTTGAAAAGGTGTGAAAAAGTGATTGTGACATAGGGAGAAACATAAAGTTACATTCTTATGGGGGTAATGATTTTGTTTTCAGAAAGATAAAGAACAGTTGCATTTAATAGTGACATCTTTAGCATAAAGAAGCTGAGTGTCTTGAGTACAGTAAGATAAGTGAGCATAAGGCTGTCACTCCACAGCTGATGTCTTGTTAAATGGTCATTTCTAATAATTAGCTAATTGGGAAAAGATGAAAAGTCAGCAAATTACCTGATCAGTCTAAGGTGTTTGCATATTGGATAAAGCTTTATGTGGTCTGAGCAGGTTATTTGTGAGATCATCTGTTAATAGCATTGTTAGCTGTCCATGCTGTGGCACCACACATAAAACAGCCTATCTGGGGTTTTGTTGTGGTTTTTTCATAATGGTTTCCTCTCTATCATATCAACAGAGAGCTATTGCATTGCTGTTGATGATATTGATTGAAACACATTGACCTCATAGCCAATTAATGAAAATATTAGTTTGTTTCTTTCCCAATTCTGTGATACATCACAAGAAGGGACATGATTAAGATATCCTATGCAAGTACTTGACAATTAACTCAAATTGATAGCATCATGCTTTAGATGGCAAAACTTATGCCATTATATTCATTCTGCCCATTCCTTAGTTAATTCAAAATTGCTTCTGTTATGAAACCACAAGCTTTATAGTTATTCAGGATGAGTGTATATATAATTTGTGTATTTCAGTTGCATTGAGTTCCCATAGAAGGGACTGCTCAATGGAATGATGATAGTGTAAATCCATCTTGATTCACACAATATGTAATCAGGAAAATTGATCCACCCACAGAAGTCACAGGAGTGGAATGATACCTTTGAAAATCACTTTGCCATGTTCTTAGTGGATTATTCACATGTAACACCATTGACACCATTTATTTTAGCAGAACAAGATATGTTCTTCCCCTAGAATCTGATGCAAAGCTGTACAGGACATAAAGCCTTACCAGAAAACAACAATGAAACTTTCTAAGTATCCATCATATAACTGTCTTGTGTAGTTGTGACCATCTTTCATTGAGTTCTGCCTTGCATACAATTAACAGCATTGTAGATTGGCTGTATCCCTGATCTTGAGCCTTTAATCAATTGCAGAAGTAATTTATTGCCTGAAATAGTACAAATTAACAGAAACATAACCTGTCCATGTAACAAGCCTCAGACACAGAGCTCAGACAGAAATCCTTGATGTTGATAGTGAAAAAAGGAAAAGCAGACTAACATTAGCATAATCAGAGTTACAGCACAGAGACTGAAAGAAATTACATAATCATAAAGTTCCAGTCTTTAGGCAGGTATAATTATCCAATGGAAACAGCTCATTTACAGTACAATTTAGCAGGGTTTGTATCCAATGAAAAAAAAGTGGTTTCAGGACAAGACATTGTTTCCCAGGAATTGATGATAGTAGAAAAGTGTTGCATCAGCCAAAATCAGTTATTTTGCAATATAAAATTATTCAAAATATCAGAGGGTAAAAATTGAAAGAACTATGAATTATCAGTGCTTTCAGGATCCTTCTAAGAATGCCTCTTAAAATACATCTATTTTAAATCTAGCTCAACAAGTTTTCTTACATGTTTACTGTACATGTCTACATTCAGCCTTTTCCAGAACCAAAACCGAAACAAAACAAAAGAGTAAATTAATGGATTTTTTTCTATCTGTGGATACTTACTTGCAGATTTTAAAACTGAAAAAAATTAGATCATCCACTCCAACACTCACCTGGTTTTAGTCCTCTTGACATACAAACTCTTGCTTCAGAACTAGGGAAAGGAATGAGTTCAGGGGCTGTGAATGTAATTGTACATAAGGACTTAACAGGCATTTAGTGCCATGGTTTAGCTGCCAGGATTGTGTTCAAAGGTTGGACTCCATGATCCTGGAGGTCTTTTCTGACCTTACTGATTCTATGATTCTGTATGTATAACAAAGCAAAAGGCTTGGAAAAATGGTAAAGGACACATGGCTGCATAAAAATCACTTTGTGTCAGAAATTAAGACTTTCTTAGTGACTGGCAAAGCAAAATGACTTCAAAATAATTTCATTTGATGTCAGGGCTATTTGTTGAGGATGTTGGAGAAAATGGAATAGAAAGACACTGATAGGGAGAGAATTCTTTTTTTTTTTAGAGGAAGAAGAATCTCTTGAATTGTTAAAATCAGTAAGAACATAATGGAAAGGTGTTGATAGCAAAAGAGAGAAAAAGGAAAAAAACATAAAATATTGAATGTAAACAAAATAAGACGGTTGAGAAAAAGGGACATGGCAAGGAAAAGGAATGATTCCACTTACCCAGCTACTTTATAAATACTTGTACTGGTAATAGTAAACTTCTCTGTCTGTGTTTTTTACCCTACCTCTACCTATGAGAGTTTGGTCAAATGATGGTGTTCTGTGGCTGCTGAGATGATTGTTGAGAGACACACAGGCTTGGAGATGAGATTAAGTTCTTCAGATGACAGTCTGATACATCTCTGCTGCCTTTTGCTGGTAGAGAGGATAGAAAATTGGAAAATATCTTTTCTCCCATGAAAACGATACATGTCATGTTGGTGTCTTTGGGTTTAAGTAGCAAGTATTTAAAACATCATATACAGTTGTTTTAAAGACATTTATGTAAAATGAGTAATAATTAAGAGAAAAAAGTGAGAGAGATCACAGAGCAGGAAAAGAAATCCAACAGATGAAACAATGCAACTGGAGAATGAAAGAAAAAGAAAGGAGAAACTAATACTGAAAGGAAGAAAAAGAGGAAAAAAAAAATTTTTCCTTCACTTGATTTCTATCCAAAGTTCTTTCTGTATTCCTGCTATTTTTTGTTTCTCTTCCCTTCCTATTTTTTTGACTCTCTTTCCTCACAGATGGTCCTTCTTCCCCACCCCACCCCCCCTTTTTGGAACTGAGTGGGATTTTTGTTAAAAATTGAATGTCCTTCTACCCTCACACTCAGAGCAGACATTGAAAGAGATCTCTGTAAGGCAGAGAGGAGAATGGAGGACCACTCTTTATGTCATACAATATTGGTTCAATACTGAAAGAGAAAAATTCTCTAAGGCTGTTTAATATGTGTTTCCTGACCCATGGGACTTGTCAAATCCTCAAACAGTTCCACTTTATTAAGAAGTAGTTAGACCAAACTGGAAAGTGCTTTGACCTGTTGGCACATCCTGAAGAGCCTCAGAGATTCTTTTATACTTAAACTCAGCATTGAAACAACATTAAACCATTGAAATTTCTAGCTCTTTTTGTTTTCTATTCTCTTCTCCAAGCCTTAAGAGAAAAAAATGTTTTATTTCTTCCTATAGCTGTTGCCAGCTTTACACATTATCACATATTTTAGCCTGCTCATTGAGCTCAAACTAGGTCAACATCAATTTTAAAATGTTTTCTCTTTTTTGAACTCCAAGCTTTACAGTGCAGTCATGAAATAAGGCAATGATAAATTTGATGCAAAAAGAGGAGACCAATCCTAAACATAAATGCAAAGGAAATGCAGAACTCCTATTCATACTGCTACTACTATCTTATTTCATGTTATGAACTCCTTAAGTCAGAAGAGGTGAACTGATCCCTGGATACTAAAACCACAAGGAAGGTCTAAATCTTTGCTCCTTGTTTAGAATGGCAGATCAATAATATCTACTGCATAGTGACACATGATGTTAGGAACATGAAAGAGACAGACAAAAAGACATGTCATAGTCACAGTTGCTGTAACATCCAACTTAGCCCTCTCTTTATATTGTAAAGAGAGAGGAAAATGTCCCCAGAAATGGTGGATTTGTTTTGGACAGATACATCCAGCAGAGCAGCATTACTTTCAATACCCTGCTAGGTGCAGTGGAGTGCAACTACTGCAGAAACGTTGGCAGCTAAGAAGCAGAACTGCTGCTGTTTTCCAAGGAGCTAGGAGCTTGATCCAAGGTTCAGTGGATCAGAGGAAAATCTCCAGGGGTTTCAGTGAGTTTTGGATCAGATCCCATTTCTTAATTTCTCTTTACTTCCACAAGGTTTTACACTAATGCACCTCCATTTTCTTCAAGTGAAAATACTACTGATTATAACTGCAGACACCCAACTCTGTAACACTTGTGTTCTTCTTGATTGTCCTTATACCTCACACTTGCTAACTAGAAGGCACATGATGATTTTGAAGTCAGTGAAGGCACTGTCTTTAGCAGAACTCTCTGCTGAAACCAGTGATCTGCCCATCATTCCTCCACATCATGGTCATAATTCTGTTTATTAGTAATCAAGAGGCTCTTTGAATTTGGGATTTAAATGTTAGGTACTTAATCATGGTGATAATAGAATCAATTGAAACAGATGAGCATTTGCAGCAGGTCAGTCACCCTAACTATTTTAGGAAGGAATCATTCATTTTCTAGAGTTATCTCCTACTTTTTACTACATAGATGGGAAATTTCATTAAATTATCCACCTAATTTTTAGACCAGTACCAAGTCAGAGGAACCAGCTGAGATGTTAATGTCCTTACAATCAGTTATTTTTATTATGCATTCACTAGACATAACACTGCCTTCAGTTCTTTTGCAAAGAACAAATGTGACAGGTGATTCTACCATAAAAACAGAGCAGCCCAAATGAGGTAGATTTGGCTCTTTCCTCTGAGCTATTTGGGAACGGCAGACAGGAAATGCTCAGCCACACTCTGCAGCTTGTAAGTTTTAATTAGGAAAAACAAAGAGAAAAGGAGACTTCATTGCATGCAAATGTAAAATTTACATTTGCATGATATTGTAAATCTCTAGACCTGTGTTGTATTCCATGCCTTGGAAGAAAATGATCAATTGCACTGAGAAGGCAATATTTCTATTTTTTACTAACTGAATCTTTTCCTTTCCCTAGCCAGTCAGAGCCCTACTATTTCATGGCACTGGGGACTAGCATGATGTGACAGTGTCAGGCTTTAAGAGTCTCATAAATCCTTTTGTTTCCCATCACCTCATCCTTTCTTCCTCAAAGACTTCTTCCAATGTTCCAAATTCTGACTCGTGCTCTTATAAGGACCACTGATCAAAGGTACTTCACATGTGAAAAACATGAAAAATAATCACAAATAAGAATCAAAGACCTAGTTTTTAAATGGAGAATAATTATGCAACAATCATTTGAGTACTTGACTCTCTTCACAGGTCTTCCCTCTTGACACTTGACAAGTTCTGTCACTAGATGTGGGAAGAGTGCAACTATATATGGGTAGTTGCATGTAGGAACTACATCCTAATTATTTTCCTGAGGACCTAACATTTTAAATGCTTCCCTTCTGCTGGACCCTTTAGGGATCATAGGATCTGGGTGACTGAATCCTGCTTTGCAGGTCATCTGGTCCTACCTGGCCATTGCTGGGTCATTTTCCATAATGCTGACTGAAAATGTTTGTGTTTGTTTAAGGATAAAGGGAGGTTAAAAGAGGAACAACTGCCAGCAGGAAAAGAGATGAAGGTGTTTCAGAAAATCATTGGTTTGACTTGGAAATTAAAATTTTGATTTTGCTCAGGAGTATTGTTATTGAATTCCTTTGGTGTAAGATCAAGCCTTACCTCAGTATTTCTCAGAAGGTGGAATGCTTATTTGGCCCAAAACACCAAAGAAAAAGGCATAGCAAAGCTTCTGCTTCTTCCACAAAAGCTTCTGCTCTTGGATTTACATCTCAAGTGGCATGCCAGTTCATGCTTCACAAAGTGGACCCTTGTCAACAAAAATAATGTGTCCTTTCCTATTGGCTCAGCCAATTCTTAACCAACCAGTCACCAACCAGTCACTAACTAGTTCCAACAGCTCAGTTTCACCTTTTACACAAGGAAGAATGTAGGTTCAAGTACTGTGAAACCCCAAGTTGTGTCATAGTAGCATATCAAAGAATGGACCTTATAGAAATCCATTTAGAAAAAGACTCTTTGCAGATTTTAACTATAAAGAAGTTTAAAGGACACAAATGAAGCAGTTGTGAATCCATGTCTCAAGCTTGAGTCAACCATTGTAAAATTTTTATCTGTAGCATTTACTGAATCTAGAAAAGGATTGTATTAATTATTCCTATGTACCTCCTGTGCACAGGAGCATTGTCTATGTAATGGAGCAAGAGCTGTTGCAGAGAAAATCACAGGGAGACTTTGCTTGGAAATTAACCTTAAGCCAAAAAATGGACAACTAAAGTTATGCTTTTATAGGATGAAATATTTGACCTCAACAGTGAGAAGTTTCATGAGCCTCCTTCTTTTATCATGTGCTTACATTGGGGTAGTAGAGAGCAGATTTATCTTGATCTGTTACTGAATCCTGCTGTTGAGATTAAAACACAGAGATAAAATACACCTCTTTCTAATAGCTCTATTAGAAATCTTCTTCTTATTGTTATTTAATTAAATCTATATGTGTAATTAGAGAATTGTTTCAATCACAGCTCATGTGTGATTATGGTTTTCACTGTTAAGGTGTAATTGCTGATACAGTCATACATTCACATATATATATATATATGTAGGTGTGTGTGTGTGTGTGTGTGTGTGTGTGTGTGTGTGATTATATATGCACTCATGAAGCAGCTGTGATTGTATCCCGGGGTTGTGCTTGCAGTCACCAATGATCACCCTCCACTTCAGAAGGCAAGCACGGAATGTTGGGAAGCTGTCATCAACCCAGCAATTCAATTTCTAGTTACTTTTCTTGTTAGAGTCGTAAATTCAAACCACATTGACAAAGACAACAGACATACTGCAAGTCACCATTTGCACCTGAGACGTGTAATGCCTAATTGAAGCCATTTCACCAGCTCAAACTGAAGTTCACATGGCATTTCTTGACTAGAGAGGAGCTTTGCAGTGATGGAGCAGTGGTTGTGACTGGATATAACCAGGGATATCCCCTGCACAGGACAAGGTGTATGTTTATCTCATTGCACAGCTCCCCTTGGGTTAATCACAATGCTGATCTGACAGGTCAGTAAAATATCAGCTGACTGCTCCTTCAGTACTTTTAACATGAGTTAAGGATGCAGTTTCCCAAAAACAGAGGAAAGGGAGAGGAAATGCTGTGTGAATCCTTGGGGGATGGTGCCATCATGTTTTACTCAGTGTCATTCTGCCCAGAGATAGAGCTCTGACTAACCCTGAGTAAGCCAATGGCTGCCTTCTGGGAGACCCAAGCTTTTCTCAGTAACACATGCACTGCAGCTGCAGTTGAAATCTGTTTCATATTTAGTGTAACAAATTATGCAAAGTACACCAAATAAGACCCATTTCAAATTCCAGTGGGCCTTTCTGAAAACATTTTAGAGAAATGTTTTCTTTGCTGTTTCCCTTCTGCTCTCATTAAAAAGGTGAATCACTGAGAGTAATTGTGCAACCAAGCAGAGTGACAGTCTGTTCAGAAAACAGCATGATAGGCTATGGTTTTCCCAAAGACCTTCACATCTTTCATATTAGTGAGTTTGACTACATAATCCAGAATGGACACTTGGCTTAGAAACTGCAGACTCCTAGCCAACAAGGAAAGTTTCAAATATTTCTCACCATAAAATATTACAAACTACCCTTTTTAACATTTCTCTGTATTGAATATTTCTTTTTGTTTTCATGGAAAATACCACACTACATCAACAAGACTGGATTATTTTGAGGACTGTTTAAAGAAGGAAAGGGTTTTAATAGAAGAGTTAATTAGAAATAGAAGGGTAAAAGAATAGACTGGAAGTAAATAGATGTCCTTGGTTCAGATCAAAACTCAGTTGGTGGTTACCAAATTGTAGAGTAATTTGTTTGGGTTCCTCGGGGGACAAAGTCATCTTGTTTGTTTGTTTTTTACATGACATTAAATTCATATTGTTAACCTCAGATGTTAAAGTCATGTCAGGCCACAGAAATAATGATGCATAGAAAAAGAATAATTTAGGGGCTTTTTATTTGTTGTTTTGGTTTATATCTTTTCTTTTTAAAAACAGAACAAAATAAAACAAAACACCACAAACCCACTTTTAAGGACTGGAAATTGTTTGTCTGATGTAGTCATATAATTCCAAAACAGGGGCTTTGCAAAGTATCAAATATCCTGACCATGATAAAAATCACAAGACAGGGAATACTCCTAATTAGTGGATGATGAGATGAGGGAAAATTAAATCTGACAGTCTTGCCTTCAGTAGTCACTAAGCCATTCCTGTCATGGCTAAGGCATAAATAAATATGGGGAAAAAGCTTGTTCTATTTGTGTGTTCTGCACAATATTGGCAATAATTTAGAAGTCTGTGGTGTGAGGACTCAGTCCTCTATGAGGTCATTTGGCCCAGCATCCCCAGCTACTCACTGACATCATAACATGATCTTTATTGGTAAGCCTATACAGCCACGCTTGGTTTATGGCTCAAGCCAGCATGCAAGACTAAATTCCCCAGCCATCCATACTGCTCCTAGGAGCTGTCTCACACTTTGGCTCAGACCTGGAGCAAGGAAGAAAATTTGCCAAGCAGAGAAACTCAGGGGTGGATTAAGCAGTATGGATACAACTGAACCCACAATGAATAAAAGAGTGGGCGCAGCTAAGGCAGTACAGAGCCACCCTTTGAGAGTCTCTCAGTGACTTGAACCAGCTACTGTCATGTGTAAAGGCCCTCAGGCCATCAAGTGCTGGAAAAATCCTCCATCCCAGTAACATTCTTATGCCTTTCTCCCTTTTCAGGAGACAAAATGAAGGCAACAAGCAGAAAAAATCCTGGAGAAAGTGAATTTAGTCAAGCTCAAGGGCAAATATGAGGGAATTCCCTTTGTCATTTCATCATCAGAAAGAAAACTGTTCATTCTTGACTTAACTGCATCCTTGGCATTGAGTATGGTATATTCTAGAACATTTTTTGCTATTCCTTCATTCCAAGGGAATGTTTTAGGTTTGGGGTTTTTTTTTTCAATTGAATTGGAATCTTAAGCTATCTTGTTAGGTAAAAAGACAATCAGTTAACAAAAATACAACAAATATAACAACCAAATTGCTAAATCATCACTTCACAATAATTTCTGCAGGATATCTGATCCATGACATGCCAGTATTAAAAAAAATTAATTTCCTTGGCACATTTATATTCTGTAAAATGTAGCCTAGATGGCTGTACTTCAGCTATCATTCTTCTTTTCTTTGTGCTCTATGCAGGTGATGCATCTTTTTGACAATGCAGTTTCATTAAGTTTAATGGTCTTATAATCATATAGGGGCTTATTGTTGTAGTCTTTATCAAATATTGTTATTTCTCTAACAGCTTAAGACTGAATTTAATTATTTTTTCTTTTGGCTGGCATACTGCCTTAGGAACTCAGATGTGATGTCCAGCTAACTCAGTATTATTTCTACCCACAGTCTCAGCCCTGCTTCTTTCAAAGCAGAGCTCCCAGCAAGTATAAGAATTGAGTATGCACATATTACTGGATGGCAATATCACATTCTCGTGGCAAATGGGTGTTTTGCTTGTATTTCTAGCCTTGCAGTCTCCAGCACCATGAACTCCTGCAGCAGTAGCATCAGCACTTAGTGCTAGCAGCTAAGTGCCCACAGCACACACAGGTGCTGGGTTGAAATGTCTGTTCTGTGTGTGAGTAAATGTCAGGAAGGTTAGCAGGTTTCAGAGCTGTCTCCCTGTCCCTCTGCCAGTCCACCAAGGGCCTTGCTCCAGGTGAATCCCCTGTCTGACTTGCTCACAGCCCCTGGGCAGCCAGAGGAGCTCTGAGCTCTCCCTGCCAAACCGAGCTATCCGTGGCTGGGAGCTGTGCTGACCACTCCACCAAGGCAACAGCATCCTCCCCCCCTTTTCTCATCAGCTACTAATTTTGTTATGCTTTCCCATAAGGAAAAAAGCCCAAAACAAATAAACTCATCTGGCAAGAATTACTCTTCCCCAAGCAATTGTGGTTGATAGTTCAGCTATCCTCTGAGAGAGGAATTTTTTTGGAAAATTCAGCACTACTAACCTAACCCAAACTCTGCCAAAATCCATGCTATTTTTATCATTGGCTAAAAGTGAGCAAAGTTAGGATGATGTTGGCAGTTTTATTGCCGTGCTTTTTTCATTTTTGTTTCTGTTTTCTTTATTATTTTCAAGGTATAATTTAAAATTCATGGCACTTCCATGGCACTTCCATTCTCAGTAAGTTTTATTCTTATTATCTATCAAGGGAGCTGACTTTCACCATTGATGTTGGGAAGATTATCACCAATTCCTATCCTCTCTTCATTTAGAAAGAAACATTCCTCAAATATTTGTAAAAGCTAAGTATTTTCTTCTGAATACCTCTAAGAAAAAAACTTTGTCTTCCCATCTGTAAGTCTTAAATTACCTCTGTTAGACTGCACTTATTTCTCCTTCCCTTTCCCTCTTCTTCCTATCACTATCCATATTTATCCATATCTGACCTTAGATAATTACTATTTTCAAATTTTTCATGTTCGTGGGGAGTGTAATTTGTTGCAGCCTACAGTGGCTCAGATCTTATACACATTCTTCAGTTCAGATTTGGTCAGATTTATAACTACCTTGATGTTTAAATTGTTTTGTTTTTGGCTGTGGCCGTGTGGCCCTGGATATTTTGATAGTCTGCTGCAAAAATAGCACACAAGAGGAATACAACATTTACTAAGGATATACAGAGTATTCAGTTTTCAGATGCCTTCAGATTTTACAGTTATTGCTGATTATTTTCAGCTTTATATTCAGCTGTATATCTTATATTCGATTTGCATTGTCAGATTATAGCTGTGAGCTTGTTTTTAGTTATGACACTAAGAGCATCTCATCTTTCTGTAGATTTCTTTCTTATAGCTGAAGTTAGATTTCACTTCACAATCCACCCACCAGAATTTTCATTATGCCCCCAAAGCCATAATCATTGTCAGATGCTGTATCATTCCTCTTGATCATTTGACATATTCCTCAAATATACATACAGACATGGAGGTAATTAAACTCATGTATCCTTACTATTCTTCTCTTGTTTCACAAAACCATATCTTCCTTTTTACTTTGCAAGTAATGACATCTGAGTTAACAGAACTCCATGCAGCTGCTATGGTTTGAAGTCTATTCAATAACATCTTCATGTTTATCTGTGCTCCTCCTACCACAATGGAAATTGTTTCACCCAAACAGACCATTGCCTCCTTGAGACATCCTGAGAATCAAAAACCTGCCTCTTTCTACTGCCATGAGGAAAATCACTCTATGCATGTGTTTGTTGTCTTTAACAGGACCTGTATCTTTATTCTGAAATTTCCTCAAAACCACGGCCCAAACAATGTTCTTCTGGAGGCTAAAGCTTCAGAGCATCAAATGATAAAACTTGCCCAACTGCAAATGAGATTTCTGTCATGAAAGAAAATGGATGGTACAGTCTCACAGCTCTCTGAGTAAGAAGTTGAAGGTATTGAAATTGTACAACACCTGTGATTATTAAAGCAAGGGAGATCAATGGAGGCTAGCTGAAATTATGTATGGTGTGTGAAATTATCCATGGTCTGAAATTATGTGTATTAGGCATCTCTATGTAAAATTACAAAAGATCAGAGCAAAATGATCATTAAATTGTATAGGTTGCTGAGAGCTCGATAATCTAAAGGTGAATATAGAAAAGCCACGTTGTTCAAGAGTGTTTTTTGAACACAAGTCCATCTGGTGATTGATAAAAGTATTTAGTTTCTCAAGGCAATCTGAGAGTATACTCCCTAGGCGCCACTGTTTATAACTTAAATATGACTTGCATGTGGATTCAGCATTACAAATAGGAAACAGCAGCCCTTGGACTTGTACTCTAATGTAGTCCTTTCATCACCCAGTTACCCTTAAGCATCTCCTTTCCTATTGTAATTTGGTCTAAATGCAAAGCATTAGTGCTATCGATAAAAACTAATGGTTCTACTTAGAAAAAGAGAGGTATATTTTAAATAAAGGAGGTGGCTGGCTTGCTTTTCCTTGTATCCTTGTATCCAGGAAGTTAAGCAGGGATACTGGCCTGCAGGCATCTAGTTCTGGACACAGATTGTAGAAGCAACACCGTTGTCATGAAGGATCAGCCTACACCTGCATCTTTCAAACCTGTTTATCAGGGAATGTCTCTTACTTACTTGTGTATGCAGCCAAAATCAAGGAACTGCGTTTTTTTTCCACTGTCAGTTTAACTGAAACAAATATTACTGTCCCAATGAATATGAGGAAACATAATTGACAGAATAGGTAGCATAGGTGCAGTAACAGGAATATTTACAATGCTTTGCCACTGTGAGAAAATGTAACCTTGATGGTCTTTCTTGGTTTAGATTAGTTGATGCAGTAATTGAACTTTGTCTTCAGTGCTGATGTTTCAACTAAAATTCAGAATCAAGAGATCATTATAGAAAATACACATGAAACTAATAAAATGCCTTATTCTAGAAAATCAAGGCAGAAATCACATTTTCAACTGCTGTTAAGCAAGGCAATTTCAGTAAAGAGAAATACTTTTATCTTCCAGTAGCTGAAGCTCTGACACCATCACTGCTCTTGCTACTAAGACATTTGGAATAGAGAGCTGTGCAAATTCCCCATGTCATCAAATATGTAATTTTGATGGCATAAAAAGAAAATCTGCACAGTAAAGTTGAGAGAAAAAATTGGATAAGCTGCAACTTCAAAATTGGAAGTGCTGGGTTGTTCAGGAAAGCAGTACAGAATCATCACTCTTATGCCTCTTCACTCAAGAGAAAAAGTTTCTTTGTGGGAGCCCTATCTAAGTCAAGCAGAAAGGTAATAAATTCTATGCAAAATCTTTAATTGCTGTGCATAGTCACTACAGTGAAGAAATTAGTGAATTGTAGTCTAGATCTCACCTTGGTAGTCCAGCACTTTCTTACACTGGAAGTCAGCCTGCTCTTAAGCTTTGGCATAGCTGCAGTTTGGCAAAGGAACTTCCAAGAACCATGGTGGGTAAAACTAAACTATCAGCTTTTCAGATAGCAAATTCTTTTGTGGCTTGGACAATGTCCTCTGTCTAGTGTGCAGCTTCAAGCACAGCAAGGAGTGTCAGCAAACAGTCTCTCATCCTCACTTTCCAAGGAGAGGTGTGCTCCAGCCCCCCTATTGACTTACCCTGTTTCCTCCCAGCAGCCCGACAGATTCTACTTCCGTTGCCCTCTTTGTTTCACAAAGGACACATGCTTTTGTTTTCTTCATGCTTCTTATCCCTGCACAATGATTCTCCCTTTTTCAGATCTCTCTCCAAAGCCCCCAGCTTCCAGTTAGGCACCCAGTGCTAGGCACTTGTCTTTGTTCCATCTTTTCCATTTCAGTTTTCTGTAAGCAGGCAAGTTTCACATCTAACAGCAAGCATATTTGTGACCTTTCAATCGTGCAATAATTCCTGTCATCTCGCCCTTTTCCCAAATGCTTGCACCTTTTTTTAATAGTTGCTGTTTTAGTTAATTGGGCTATGGCCTATTTTTTAAATTGCCTGTTAAGCTCCATAGACACCTGGGGCACTGGATGCATAAATAATACTTAGTAAAAAACAATAAGATGGAAGCTCCCATTAAATTGTTTCATGGTAACTTTCACCTAATGAACTCACATCCTGCAACAGGAAAAGCAGATAGTTTGCAGGGAGTATTAAACCAGGTTTTGAGGTGATTCATAAAAGATATAGAGTCCAGAAATCTGGAGGACCTGGAAAACAGCAGCTAGGGGTCTTTGATTAATGGATACATTTAGGTAACTGAAATTGAGGAAGCATTTGCTGATTCCAAATAGTTATGGAAAATAAAAGATGAACACTGAAAATTAGTTCCATGTATTAGGTGAGAGGGAAGACCTGTTAGTCTCCAAATATGTTTGGATTTCTCACCAAAAAGCTCCTAAATGCATACATCCATGATGTTCAAAAAGAAGTAGTTCAGTGACAAATGTCAGCTAATTCAGTTCTTCTGAATTGTGTTTTAACGGCTCATATTTTTAGGAGAATGGTATGTAATCCTAGATCTCATTTTAATCAATCTGTTACTGTCATGATCTTTAACCTCTAACACCTCTGTGAGCTACAGCACAGTAATTGTCCTAATTTTAGATATGGAAAACAGCTACCCAGAGAGTCATCCTTAAATGGACTCAGGTACCATGGTGACATGTAATGCAGTACCTGACCTTTGCTACGTACTGCAACCTATACACATAAGTCCTTCAATCCTGTTTACATTCCAATGGGAGATTTGAGAGGCCATGAACATGGCCTGGTTTGAATATTCATTCAGATATAGGAAAATTGCTGAGCTGCCTACCCTCTAGAAAGAAACTCTGCTCTCCCACTGAATGATGTCCTTTGGTGGTTAAACAAAGCCTCAAGAAGGTCATGAGATGGCTGCATATATGTGTCTTCCATTTATCTGTTTCTATTTCTTTGGCATAATTAAATTGTCATTGGGCCAGAAAAATATGAGAAGAAATAGAAAAGCTAACCCTGTAGGTAAGAAACATAATGTGATGGGATTATGTATCTGCATAACTTTACAATTAATTCTGAATCCAAACACCATCTTCAGTAATCATTTGCAGGAGTCAAACCTTGATTTATATCTTCTAAATTGAGTACCCCAACTCAGAACATTATTTAGTTATGCTCTAGCTTTTTGCTTCCATTTTTCATATAAATCAGCAGTTTTAAAGGATGCACAGCAGGGTTCCATCTCAGTTTAAAACTTTGCAGTTCAAATGCTCCGGTAGCAGAGAGCAAGGGCTCAGATTGTTTTATGAAGAGAAGGAAATCTAATTTAACACACCCATGTCACCACTAACCTTTGTGTGGTGGCTCCTGCTGAGTGCTGTGGGTTTCAGCAACGATATCATTACAACATTCAGTACAAACCAAGGAGCTACATTTTACTGAGGCTGTCCTGGCTCCATAAGAGCTTTTTCAGGAAAATGTGCATTGCTCCTCCAGAAGTGAGAGGTCTGAGGAGGTAACACATTGCAGACACGCATTAGGGTCTTTGAGGAATTGGTGGAGTTCAGCCAACACGTTTGGGTTTTGCCAGTGCAGGAAGGGGAGGTGGCAATGTGAGGACTCGAGAGACACCAGCACTCCCATGCAATGCAAACCAGACTGAAGAGGCAGCACATGAAAGCCTCATCTGGGCAACAGGAAGGTCATGAGACCCTAAAAGAATGGGTGGAAGAAGAAAAATTCATTAACTATATTGCCTAAACCCAGACACTACAATTTTACTAAATGGGTATCATTTACCAAAACAACTGAAATTTCTGAATTAAAATGAGAGAAACCCCTCTCCTCCTGCTAACAGCCACCATTTGGCTTATGGATCAGATCCTGCAAACAGCATGAACACCTACCACTCCTGGGCAGATCTGGGCACTGCTAGGAGTATGATGTGTAGTCAGCTTTCAACTTCCATATTGTTTTCAATCAATCTGAAGTATTTCAGTTAACTTACATTAGGCAGGTTTTTGCTGCAACATGTAGAACTTCATCAAGACATGAAAAACTATCCACAACCAAAAGAGTGCATAATTGTCTGTTCTAGAAAAGCACCTATTAAAGACTTACTACATACTAATGCCTGTTTTCATTACCTTTTAAAAGACTAAATTTTCTCCTAGTGTATGCATTTTCAGCATATGAATTTGAGGCTAAGAAAAAGCTGTATTAGTGTATAAAGATGTGTGACTGTGTCTCTTTGTGTTTGTGTGTGCCTGCATGACACACTTGCACTTAGAAATATGAGGGTGTTGCAGTGGTTGCACAAAAGAGGCTTTTATTTTACCTACAATATCCCTGTGAGTATAAAAACCTAGCCTATAAAGATAGCCCATAAACCTGTTTTTCCTATTTGTTTTTTGTGTTTTGTCTTCTACTTGTTGCTGAGAGAAACAGTGAGAAGGGAGGCAATAGACATCAGTGATCCCATAAAACGTGTCCAATTTATTAATAAGATTTTAGAAAAAGATGAGACCCAGCAGCCTGTAGACAGGAGTAAGTTCTACAACAGTCTGGTTACCAATCATTCTAAGAGCTAGCTAACAGCTGTCTGACCATTGGATATGGCTATTTGCATGGCTAACAATTGGATGTCTATCTGCTGTGTGAATGGCTTGCAACAAGCTGTTTGTTTGGGGACTATTCATAACGGCACAGTCAAAAGTCTCCTGAAAGGCATACTCCTTTCCATTTCTGTTCTTTACCCTTCTAAAATTGGCAATTTATTACATCAAAAAATAGCAGTCAACCCAGAAAAGGACAAAATTGACACAGTTCCCTTTTGATCTTTCAGTTTTGAATAGGCACACACCAATGAACTTCCCAATGAATATTCATTGGATGCAAAAGAAGTACCCAGCATTTTTTTTAAATAAAGATTTTACTCTAAATATTTAATAAAAGAGATAACCCTTGATATTTTATATAGCAGAGATACATTTCCAAGTAACTTTAGAAAAGGGAGTTAATTTCATTGCATGCATTTGCTGTATTATTCTCTTTCACCTTATATATATAGTGTTTTCCTCTATTTCCTCATGTCTCTACCCTTGTGGCCGGTTATTCCATACTTCTTCTGTGCACAGTTTCTTTTATTTTTCTTTAAAGCAATTGTTAGTGTTGCCTTTGACCTAAATAGTTTATACCATCAGTTTGATCCAATATATATCAAATATTGTCCTCCTTTGAAATCAATAGAACTATTTAGAAATTTACATGGAAATTATATGAAACTTCCTTTTGCTACAAAAAGGTAATGGGCCAAAACACTTTTTTATGTGCCAAATTCCATTCATTGAAGTTTCTCTGATTTCAAGGCAGTAATTCCAAATTTTTACCGGCGTAATCAAGCATGGAGGTGGGTCCTTCACAGGAGGTTCTGATTTGCTACAAATCACTCTATAACAGGAGAGATGGATAATGGGATTTCATGTGTGACACACACAGTACATTATTGTCAATGCTGTTTTTTCCCTTAGACCTGATGTGATAAAAGCTAAATAAGATCCCTTAAGGGCAGACTCTACCATCTTCACCCAAGATATTTTATAGCTTCCCAAGGAGAAGATATATTAGTTAATATAATTAATAAATTAATTTTACATCTACTGTAATTTCATATCATACTTTAGTATCATGCTCTATGTTAAAGTATTCAAGCATTCTCATACCAGAGCCATTTAAAAGGGCTGTTGAAGAAAATCAGCATACTCTGCAGCTGTAATTGCTTCTCCACTGCATAAAAGGCTGGTCTTTTTCCTTGGGATGTCAGCTTGCTACTTCAGACATCTTAAATAGAAACTGGTTAGAAAATGTACAAAGTTCAGTCCCAGTGCATGACTGCAGCAGGAGCTGCTTTTAGGATCCTTACCAAAGCAAGGAGCTGCAGATTGGAGTTGGCTGCAGACAGGACCAGAGGTTTCTGCACATTTCTTCAGCCCACATTGAAGCAGCAATTTAAAATGCAGCAGTTTACAACTGGTAAGATACAATGCTACTCAAGATTTCTGTTGTTATGATACTAAGATGTCTGGCAGCGAGATTTATTACATTGCAATCAAATTAATTACAACCATGGAAACAGATAAAAAATGCAGGTTCAAAGATACTGAGGGAAGTTTACTTTGTTTTCCTTTTCAACTCTAAGTTCTTAGCCTTCTGCCACATTTTGCCTACAGTCATGCTTTCCCATTCACTGATTAGATTACCATGCTGCTTGCCAAACATATTATGCTCCTGGAAGTCCCTCCCCAGAAGCTCCAGCTGGTGCAGATGCAGTGACCCACTCCTTCAGTCAGACTGGTCAGAGGAAACACACTGCACTGGGGCATCACTTACTGCTTCCCTTCACAGGCCAAATCACTGTGCTCTTTTCACTTTGAGACCCTTTCATGGTCTGAGACTGTACCTGAGACACACTTCCTCTCATGCACCTCTGCAAGCCTTTTGAGAACAGCTGAGAACAAGGGATTTAGTTGCATTTTAACCGCAGATGAAGACATCAAATTCTCACCAGACTTCCCAGATCTGGAGTTTTCATGCCCATATTACAACAGCAGTTGGATCTGCATCTTCTGCATGTAGAAATGGTAGCTGATTAATTAACTCTGCTTCCTTAATGACTTTGTCCTAGTGAAAGATATGTAGCTATTTTGAAATTAAGCTCCAATGTTAACTTTATTACTCTTACCCTCAAACCACCAAAAATAGGATTCTTCTGAAATAAGGTATCTACAATGTGAAATTTTCCAGCTGAACAAATCATCTTGCCCTCCCTTGGAGTCAGTAAGGAGAAACAGAAAGAAAATTTTTCTCATTACTTTAAGGATCAGATCTACAGGGATCCTACGGTGGGAACCTGTGGTTCAGTCTGTAGGTCAGATCTACAGTAAAGATCAACCAATCAATTCTGAGTGTGCAGATCTGTCCACAGAGCACAGTGCACCAATAGTTTAAAGCAGATGTTAAAGCCAGAAGCACCAGAGCCACATCATCACAGTTCTGTGGTTGGCCTGCTGTAACTACCCCTAGGGTTGCTCAGTGCCATCCAAACAAAGCTACCCTTGTTGACTTCTGTAGGGTGGAGTTAGCCCAGGTATCTCTGCAGCAGAATACACTGCAGACATGCCCCTGCATGCTCATTCAACAGCAGGATACACTTGCATTGAAATTGATCTAGGGCCTGATCTAATAAGATCAAGCCTTTTCGTACTGCTAGAAGTGCATCAGTGTCATGGATTATATATGTTTAAAAGCAGTCCCCAAAGTGACATGGTTATACTAGAAAGCTGCATGTATAGCCCAAGTCCCTCTCTGAGGGCCTTTGGGGCACAGTGCAAAGCCCATCTCTTTATTCAGGCTTTTCTCTAGTGTAAATAGCCTTTTTTTTGGTTTTTTTTTTTGATTGCTCAGCCAGAGGGCTAAGGACATTATTTGTGTGTCTTTGTTGTATTATATCGTAGGTAATTGAAAACTTAAGTAGTTTAATCTTCAGGCAGGCAACAGTTGGCAACGTATCAAATTTTATTGAATGGTTTTAATGTGGGGCATACTCTGAGGCCAAGGGCAAGGCAGAGAGTTTCAGTTTTATTGAATCAAATTTGGAGAGTATGTATTTGGTCTCCACATATACTCTATTCATGTAGAACATCAAAGACCTTTAATCATCCAAGCCTTGGCATTTTATCTCTTACTGCTCAGGTTGACTTGTCCTGTTTACATGTTCCCTGGTGGATGTAAATTTTCCAAAAGCCAGTATAAATGCCTCTGGTAGGGCTCTGGGAATTACAAATTGTGGCTAATAGCAATGATGTCTCTGCTGAAATGCTCCACTGTATCACGTTTTGTTTTAATGGTTACAGAAGACTTACTAAGGCAATGCCTGTGCCTGTGTACCTTGGAGCCCACAGTCTGTGTCCCAGTTATTACCCCAGTTCAGGGGTGGATTTTCCTGGAGTTTGGTCCAAGGTCAGTGATAGAGCAGGTGTGGCTCAGACCACCCCAGTGGGAACTACCCACCATTACACATCTCAGCTGCCTCTTAGACACAACTACACTGATAACTCCTCATCCAGGTTCTTATGTAACCTCTGGATTATTTTTACTGTAACAGAGTTTTGCCTCATAGATGTTGACACAAGAAGTTCCTGTTTGTCGCACTGTATATGACATTGTCATGTTACATATCCCAAGGCATCTCTCAGTTGGTTCCTATATCCCTAAAAGATCCTAGATAGGTGCTTTACCTCAGTTACAAAGGCCTTTCTGACATACTGCATCACTCATACAATTTCTGTGCAGCACCCAGAGGTCTCACCACCTCTCATCCTGTGAGTTGTTTTGTACAAATCCCAAATACGCACTTCAACGATTTCTCCTTTGTTGGGGAGAAATTTTCTGTAAACATGTTCAAATTTTTCTCTATCTTCCCTGTTTTCTCTGTCTTCTCTATTTTCTCTATCTTCTTTCAAGCCCAATCCTGCTGAGCTTCCCAGCACACCCCAGAGCACTGCTTCCCACAGTCAGCAGGAAGGGAGGTCTGCTCTCAAGGGGCTGCTCATCTGCAGCCCAGAGGGCTTCCCTTGAGGCACAAATCATTGCTTATGACTGTCCTGCCTGCACTGAGAGAGGAACAGGCAGCAGCCAAAACGATTTTGAAACCAGCCAGCAGCCAGCAGGTTGATTGTTGTATGGTAAGGCAAGGTGCTCAGAAATAGGTGAGCTCCTCCCTTCCCTGTGGGTAGCAGGCAATTGAGTGAGACTACCCATGGACAACACGGAGGCAGCTTCTCAAGCCATCACAAACTAAGCACTGCAGGCTTTATAAGTCAAAAATATTTAAATCTCACCCAGAAAGCAGTGTTGAATATCGCCTTAAATACATTTTTCTGTGGGGAAACACAAGTGACCTGTATTGCCCTTTGAGAAATCTTGTGCCCTCAAATACTTGGATTTCCAGTAGATAAAACATACTGTTGGAGCATGATTATAAGACAGCTTCATTAATTACAAAAGATCTAGTACAAATAAACCCATATATTTTTGGCTATATTTTGGCATATAAACCTGCTTCAGAAATCTGCACTAAATCTCAGTCTCTTCCCTGTTAGGAAAAAGAAAAAGCCTGGGATGGATTTGTCACACAATGAAACATAAAAGGAAGAATTTCTTTGGGTATTTACATTTAAAATACCAACAATTTACTGGGCAATAAATAAATAATTGAAAAAGGCCTTTTACATTCTTCTGGCCAGCCATCCTTAGGATGTGCTAAAACTCCCAAACTCTTTTTAGCTTCCATGGAAGCATTTTGTACACACCTTCATGTAGAATATTGCAATTAATGGTCATAGACCACATCACAGCAGCACTGGGCAGATATTGGTATTGTGTAAATATCTTATCATTAACCAGCCTTCATTAACCCAGTCAGCTCTGCATTGTTCTGGTGTCTTGGTGAAGATAACCAAGACATTGGCTGTATACTCTTGGTTTTTGGGACAGGGATAATGAGTTTGGAAGAATTCAGGTGTTCTAATAAACTTGATGGTGCCATGTTGCTGTTGCTACCGTATACACTGGATATGGCTCAAAATAATATTTAAACAATGGCAGTTTAGCTGATATATATATAAAAAAGTGCTACAATTACACTTAAATATACAAATTACACTCTATGGTTTGTTGGATTCTTATATATTTAGAATATATTTTCTAATAAACTCTATAAATATAATGTTTATTCTCAAGAAATATTATTATTGATGTAGTCAGGTTTCAAAATATGCATTAAATATGAAAATACAGTAATATATTTATATATTTAGTATATAAATTTGAGAATTAGTCACAGTTACTCAACACAGCACAATGTAGAAATAGTCTAGATATCATGGATCTACAATGTTGGTTTTTGATGCATTATAGACTATATTTTCAGGATCTGCTCTATGACATAAAAGCTTAAAGTGTGTGGCCCAAACCCTTCTCGCTACTCAATCATTATTTCTTTTTTGACCGGCTCCTCCTGGAAACTCTCCAGTATTTAAATATGACAGTGAAAGACATGGGATGTTAGGGTACAGCTTCTTTAAAACAGGAAACATACCAGATTGAAATTATCTTCATAATCCTGTACAATTCACATCATATAAGAAGATGTTTTAGTTGAAATATTATCACACAAATCTTTTTGTAATTAAACATTTATTTAATTCTGCTCTTCACAAAGGTGTTGGTTTTAGACTTGTCCCCCAGCATGTAAGGCAGCCCCTCACTACAATATCTGAGTATTCATGTTCTCGGATTTATTTATCTTTGTTAAAAGTTTCTGTGATAATCATAAATTAATACCCAGTCATAGAACTGAGACACAAACAAAAGAGCTATGGCAAGTCTTATCCTCCACTTCTAATTTAAAATCTACATAAATGAGCAGACCATTTCTAACAGAAGTATGCATGACAGGCTTGTAGCTCCACGTACCAATTGCAGTTCAGTGTTTCTGATGAATGTTTACCAGCAGTGAAACACAGTATAGATGTGATTTTCCATTCTTTGTTTTGAAAATTGTCTCTTCTGGTTCTCTCTTTTTCTCCCTCTTCCCTTTATCTTTCATGCTGTTTTCTTGGAGATGGAAACATCTGACTGCAAACCACTTTAATGTCATTCATGAAAGTATTGTATTCTGTTACAGCTCCAGAATTACAATATTGTTACAATATTGTATCTTGGCAGACTCAGGCAAGCAAAAAAATCTTCAAATTTCCGATTACCAGAAAGGGCTGTGACCATTATCTTACAAAAATATTCATAAAATACTTTTATATTTTTTCCTCAGTGGTTTGTACATCTCCATAACTGTTTAAGTCCTTTGCTGTGATATCACAAGTTCACCATCCATAAGGGGTTAGCTGAGCAGTGAGTGCCTTACCTCTGATGTCACAGCTGTTCCACTTGACACCAAGCTTTACCTAAAGCAGCAGCAGAAGGAATGGAGCAGTAGTAGTGGAGGGGAGGAAGAGAAATCCACTCCTGTGCCAAAGTTCCACCATATGTCTATGCTTCCTAGCCAAAGTTTGTTTAAAATGTTACCAAATCATTTTTGTTTGATTGGAATATCAAATACCACATTTTCCAGCATGTCTGAAGGATAAAGAAAGTGAAAATGTTAGCTGGGAAATCCATTTTGCTCACTGTACAAAATGATACTCACTGTACATTACTGGAATAGAAAAGGCTTGGTAATTCATGGCCATCAGATTGATGAGGAGAATTTTATTGAATTACTGAAGCTTCACAGCAATGACAATGAGACCCTGGGAAGCTAGCTGAAGAGAAAACAAGATTACACAAATCCAACAATTCAGAATGAAATCATCAGTCTAATGAGCCGTGAAGTTATCCACACTATTGTAAAGGAAATTAATTGTGGTTGACAATACCATTCTGTCATAGCTGATAGAACTCAGGATTACATAGATACAGTATGCAGAAGAAAAGTGTCTATCTTCACCACGTTAACCCTGGCAAGCAAACCAACAAAAACCTTGGTTATAATTTCCTATACACCAAACAATTCCATGGACTTAATTGGAAAAATTGCTTACTGACATTGTGTACTTGTTTGTAATGCACAACACTCATGAATAAATCAAAAACAATCTTGGGAAAATGTCCAGAAGTGCACAGACTTTCAAGTGAAGATATATTTTGAAGTGGAGATAGGATTCATAGATCCTCTAGCCTGCTTCTCCTCTGTAAAAGAAGAGCTTCAAAAGAATCTACTATCCAGCCTTATGAGATGTTCAGAGGAAATGAAGACTGGAGGTATAAAAACTAAGGCCAGCAGGGTCTCAATGGGAGAATGACACTGTAAATGTGCTGGCTTTAATGCCCCACACTCATAAAACCTGTGATGAGTCTGAAATAAAAGTTTATAAGAGGGACAAAGCAGAACACTAAGCAGAGTATGTCAAGTAAATTTTGTCAAAGGAATGTTAATGAGGCAAAGAACTGATTCAACTGTGTCTATTACTAAATAAGCAGAAGAAATTGTCCAAACATCAGACTTGGTTCTAACAGCACCTCCACAGCCCAAAGCTTCCTCTGTTATTTAGCTGTGAGAAGAGATAATTTTATGCAATCAAAAGAAAAGAATGTTTCAGACTGCAGTACTTAAAATAAATTTAAGTGTGTTTTTTCCAGTGAAGACCATGTTCCTGTAGGCTGATCTGAATAAATATCCACCATTGGAAGGCATGTTTCATGTCAATGTGAATGAGGAATTTGCTGGCTGTGAACTTGAGGGGGGAAAAAAAATCATGATTAAGAAATATCCCCCACTCAGAATCTGACCATATGAGATACAACTAGAGACATTTCACAGACTAGAACAACTCCTGTAGGGAGCCTGCAGTCTGGTAACTGTCTCAGCACAGCTGCAGTCCCTTCAGTGTGACAACTTCACCATCAGCTGCCACAGAGAGGCTGTGCCTGCAGAGCTCCACAGCTGAGCCACCTCCAGACTAGGCTGAGGACAGATTAATTTATTTTCCTTTTCCACAACTTTGCCTGCAGTGTTTGTTATTATACTTACCAGCCCAAAGATTCACGGCACATGCTGTTTCCTCAAATGTCTGCCTTGTTCAGAACTGTCTAGCTCTGAATGCTCTGCAAGCATCATGTCACCATTTCAGGTCACTCCAGGCTTTACTAGAGCCTTACCCTTTGGACAAAGATGTGCCTTTACCCAAAAGAAAACACATGTTTAGGCAAAATGCTTAACACAGAGACTTTTAAAAATGGAGTAAAAGAAGGATCTCAGGTGACCCTTGTTGAAATTTCCCTGTTGAAGTGCAAAGGTTGTTTGGCTGTTACTGCTTATGCCCTCTCTCACTACTAGTGAAGCATCCTTTCTGGGTGACACTCCTGTAGCTCTTTAAAACAGATCTAAAGACAAATTGCAATGACTTTTTGAACATGTTGCACCGCAATTTAATCATTCCTTTTCACCCAAAAAAGCTCAAGGCAAAGAGGGGATGAAATGTCAGGACCACAAGCTACCATGAGATCAGAGGAAGTAATTCAGAAGTAGAAACAGCTATCAAGTTCACAGAGAAGTTGCTGACAAAATCTATCATTTTTTAAGTGGGTGATATATTTGATGGACTTCCTAAGTACAGCTATGAGTTGAAAACCTGAATTTTCAAGATAAGTGTACAACTGGTTAAAGGGGGTAGAATTCTGTAAGAAACCATCACTCTACCTGAAAACTAAAGTATTTGGGCCTACTACAAGGCCTCAGATTTTTGTTTTGGAGAGTCTTTATTTGGGGGAAAGTACTTGAAGCTGTGAGAATATTCTGAACTTCGTGTATCAGCCAAAGGTTGTATTTGATGAGGGGAATCAGATCATTTCCAATTAGAGGTGCTTGTCTCCAAGTCACATTATAAAATATACATGGAGTGATAAAGAATTTCAGAGTAATTTTCTGAATCATTTGTGTATTCTGATTTCTTTGGTTCTAAAAAGCATTTCTTTAAAAACTTATCTTATTCAGTGAAGAGACTTTAGACTATTTTGTCTCTAAGTCATGTACAGAGATATCCATGCATCTCAGTGCATCACAGTTTATCCATTATGAAGGAAAACGGGGCATTTTGATTTTTTAAAATAACTTTAGAGAAACTGATGTGGCACAGTATCAACTGTAGTGAATCAGGTCAAGAATCCTGATTCTAACACCAAAAGATGATAAATGCTTTGAAGAAAAAGCTGTGACAGCTATGATCATATACCATGATGGACTTCAGAGCAAAATTCCAGCATCCTGAGGCTACTTCCTTTACCTGCTTTTGTTCCACTAAATAAAAGCCCAGTGCATGCATGATTAATCTCTACATTCCATTGCAAGAACTTGACTAATTTTGAAGTGAGGTTCCTCAGTTCAGTCTGTCCACCTGCTCATTACTCATCTTTTTCATTTTCATGCCTGACCAGTTCCTTACAAATATTCATACTGCCAATTTCTTTACTAGTCTCACCTTGCTATCTGTGGCTGCTCTTGGGCAATCCTGGTGCTCCCTGTGTGCATCTGAAGGGTACCTGAAGGTGTAAAGCAAGCAACACACAGTGCAAACTCCTGGCAGCAGGAGCGAGTGTGCACTGCTCAGCACTGGGCTCAGCCAAAGTTGGTTATAAACCAGTGCAGGGAGCCAAACCAAACTGGTCATGAGCATGAATTTCTTGCACAGCACACATATATATATCCTTCCACTCCCACCACTTCTGAGGAGACCTGGGTTGTTCATGTAGGCTGGTGCTTTCTGCTACCCAGTAACCAAATACATTTGTTAAGTGTGTTGGAGTTCCACAAAATATCAAACTACTCAATTGCAGGTCAGTGCCCAATCCTCTCTTGTCCTGTATCTCACAGTGGGTCAGAGCCATGGTCTGGCTTGCAACAAGCATGAGCAATATCTCATAGTTTGTAAATGCAGATAATTCCTTATAATTTCAAAATTATAGGGAGAATGAAAGAAAGCAGAACTGTGGGCATTTTCAAGAAGACCTGGTGATGGAGAGAATTACAAAGGCATTGACTTAGAGAACAGGTCATCAGTGACAGCAGTTGTGTGGTGAGTAACTGTCAGCAGAGCTGCATCACTTTTAAAATAACCAAATTTTCCCTGTCAAGAAAATCTAAGGACAGTGAAACCCCTCGAGTAAAATTTAGCTACCATGGCTGAAGTCCCATAAAAGGACAGGAAGTTGTTCTGTTCCCTCCAGCCAAACTCTATGAATTGGACCCTCTCCTTGGATTCCACTACCTCTCCCATATTATATATATATATGTATATATATATATATATATATATAAAATATATATGTAGCCCATATCCTGGCCACAGCAGCCATAGTTCCACCCATGAATGTAACACACCAAAGCACTTTGGCAAGTTCCAATTCTGCAACTTCCTCATAAAAAAATACCAAATGTAGAATAAAAATCACTTAATCATAGATCAGCTATTGAGACATTTTCATGAATATTGGAGAAATACAACTTGCAGTTACCATTTTTCACTGTATCTCACTTTCTTCAACATCCCTACAGAAAACCACACGCAGCATAGCTTAAAGTGTAATTCACAAAGCCACACCAACCCTGGAGTAATCATTGTAATGTAGGAACTCATAACCCATAAATGTTGTTTAAAGTACAAGGCTGCATGGTGGTGGCTCTGAGCTGAGGTGGGAGTGAGTGGCTTGTGGGTGACAGAAGGGAAGTAGTTGGGGTAGACAGGAAAAATTGATCAGTGACTGTAAATGGGGTGAGGAATGATTTAACTGCTAGTTTGATCTCATTTGTGGCCTGTGAAATTAGGAGCCTTTTCTCACAGTTCATGAAGATCTGGTGCACGTGTCTGTAGGGGAGTGTGGGTGTGAAGTAAAATAAAATATACATTGCCATGTATCAGCTTTCTTGTAGAGGAGGTTAACTAGAGGATTGTGCACCAAAGCAAAACCAGTGTCATTTAACTGATAAGTTATGAGATTACACTGGTAGGAACTCAGTGAGAATGAGTCAAAAACCAGAAGTACATGACTCATGCCCAGTGTTTTACACAGAGCTTATAGAGCAGCGTTTAAAGAACAGACACAACATCATCTAAACGCCCCCTCTTGTGTTTGCTCTGAAAACGGCACATTTTGCTCGGCAGTGGGAGAGGAGAAATCTGCTCTTTAGTTGACAAGTCCCTTACAGCAATACTTAGTGACACTTTAAAGACTTTAAGACCTATCCCAATTTTGAATGTAAAAACAACGTCAAATACCATGTAAAGATTTTTGCAAAAAATCAACTTTCAATGTGCAAAATGTGCGTTCGATTTCAATGTGTGTTTCACTGTTATAAAGTCACCTCACCTACCACAAAAGTAGAAGGAATCCTGAGGTTCTAAAAATGCTTTTCCTTGCAGAGAAATCTCAGCTCTTCTTTAGAGACACAAGACATTTGCATTTTCAAGTGCATTCTATATTTTACAAAAAGGTTATTTTAGAAGCTCAAAGCAGACAAATGTGAAAGGATATTTTGTTGGAGAGCAAGCATAGATTACAGGATTTTAAGGGTAGTGATTGCAGAAAATCATATGTGCTAGTGAAGTTTCACTAAAGAAAGGAGTATATGTAACAGGTTCTGTTGCTGCTTCAACCTCAGCCTAGAAATTTTGTAGGAATAGTGTCAGATTTACATTTTGCCTGGAAATCTGACCACTCAGAAAGTGCAGTATATTTTGTTAAAGGTTTACTGCCTGTAGCTTGAAAGCATTAATATTAAGTACAAGAATTTTAAAGCAAAAGTAAGAGCTGCTTTGGCACAGGTTTTTATAGCTTTCATATTTGAGGTTCATTTAAAATCCAACCCACAAATGACTCTGATGCAGACTTGCTCATTTAGATGCTGGTGGCACTATTGGTCATGCACTAGTCTCATTTGACAAAGTGGGTGCAACTGCTTTTTGCAATAAAATATTACTTTTGTAACATTTTCTGTCACAGAAGTTACTAAATCCTTTACTTCATCATGGAAGTACCTGACAGAAATAGGAGATTGGTTGGAACAAATAAGGGACAACAACATATTGGGAGACTCATTACTGGACAGACAAATCCAAACTTAAACCAAGAAACTGCTCCATGTTATCTGTTGCAAGATGTCATTTCATTTTTCAGCTTCTAACTATTTGAAGAATATCTGCTTGTGATGAAATTCTGAGAAAATTAATTCAAGGGCAGACATGTTTTAGACAATTCCATCAGGCCTAGGCAGTTTTTTCATTAATTTTCCATTCATTTCAATGACTATTTCAACTAAGGACAAATAAGACATATTTCTGTCTTTTGTCAAGATTCTCAGACCAGTCTTAGTTCTTAGAAATCCTCACTCATATGAATTCCTCTGCAAATGTGGTCTGTCCCACTGTATTTATACTACTGATAGTGGAGTTTTGAAGGAGTTGGACCTGAATTTTTCCTGTTGTGGTACATGGTCACTTATGTGATTCTTCTTATCCAGAATATTGGTAAGTTTTAATGCCATTTGAAAGCTCCAGCGTCCTTTTGCTATTTACACTGTTGTAGAATGTTTCATATTTTGTTTGTCACAAAACGACCCCTCTCTCTCTCTCCATGAAATCCCTTTCCTGCATCATTCCTAAGCACTCATGGAAGAGTTCATGGCTCTGAGTAGACAACCACTGGCCATTTTAATACTGTCTTCCTTAAAACTTCCTTTAAGAAAGTTCTTTGAGAAGTTCCAGCAAGAGTGAAGGCAATCATTTCTCTCTGAATTCATTCCAAAGCTAAAGATGGGGGAAATCACATGAAATGTCCTGGAATCTGTGTGCTATTATCCCTCAGCTCTGTGGACCCAAGAATGTCTTTGGCGGATTTTCTCCTACCTCGCGCAGCCAAATGCGCCTTTCTGCCTTTGATGGTGATTCATATTACGAGCAATTAGGTCTTACTCAATATTATCTTTCCACGTTCTTCATTGGCCTGAGGATTGAAGCTCCTAATGATGGCTGTCCAAAATAAGCCTCGCTGGTCTGTCTTCCATCATCCTAACCACATACTCTGCCCACTCAGGTCACTGGGATTTCACTCCATTCACTGCATTTGGCTCTCCTTAGACCTCCCACAGTTCCTTGTTCAATAGTTCTCTCAACACATCTCTCTCTCTAACTGGTCCAAACATTTATCACAGGGATTTATTCTCAAAGATCTGTGACTTTTTTTTTCTTTTTCAGTAGATTGCCTAGCTTTCCCATCCACATCTCCCAGCAGTTCCATGCATTGGCAGCCTGGTCTTTCTCCACAATTGCCTCTAGCTAAACATTGCCTTGAGAGAAAAGCAACAACTGTTCAACTCTGTACTGACTGAACATTTTCTATCACCAAAATGTTGCTGAGTATTCTTGGAATTCATAGGTGAAATGCTTGATTTGGTATTTATCTTTAGAAATTATGAGTTTAGTGGGTTTGACTAAACTGCTATATTTATGAAGTTTTACTAATGCCTCATTAATTTCTATTAAATGTTTTTATGACTGTTTTATTTTTATCTGTCACATAAACAATAAAGTTTCAAAGCTAAAATGTAATTTCTGACTTGTTCCAAGTATCTAGTATGAATTACATATGCATTATCGCGTGTACTTATCTTCCCACATCTATTGTTGTTTTTCCTGTTGCTGACCACCAAGTTACACAATTCCAATATTGCATATTTATTGCAGATTAGCATGGAGTTTTCCCATACAAACAATAGTCTCATTACATTTTACCCATATTTACATTTCTTGAAAATCAAATCCTCTAGTATTTGATTCCACGGCAGAGAGGGAACATAATATGCTATAAAATTAGCCTTAAATCATGTAAATATCCCCTAATTCCTTTACCTCCAGGCAAAAGATGGTATCTCTGAGAGAAGAGATTTTTAAAGCTTAAGGACTCCTATTTGGCATCCAAGAAATAAAAGCCCCTGAAGTATTGCTGTTACCTTTGTATCACTATTTGTAAAGAACAAAGGCCTTTTTAAGCAGTGAAAAGCATATTGGTGCAATTAAAGTCTGCTAGTAACAACTGAAATTATTTTCATAAGTCAGTGCAAACTGGGGTTTTAATCTTCGGTGAAAAGTTTAAATCAGGAATTTCTATAACACTGTAATTACTGTAAAAACTGCCAACTGGTAAGGAGTTAGAAAGAGATTTTATCTTGTGTTCATCTGTCCATATTTTTTCCATTTTATATTGCCTTGTAAGCTCCCTCTTTATCCGTAGTTTTAATTTCATTCTCATAATGCTTTTAGTCTTTGGCAGAATGCAGTGCAATCACAACTTCTGTCAAGTTTTAAAACTAGTTGGGCTGAAAGGAAATGCTGTTTGGAAGTGCATTGCATTTAAAATGAAAGTGCAAAACAAAAGCATGAATCCAGAAAGAAACAAAATGAGATCCAGAGTATAATGCAAGGAGAGCACAGGGAGGCTGGACATCAGTAGGGTTTTGTGGAAGCTGACTGGAGAGGAAGTTATTCTTTCTGCTATACATTTTGCCAATGGAACAAACAGTCCCTGACATTTGGGAAAGAGCCAGCAGCATGCAATAATGCCAACAGACCCAGTTAAAATAATTTGTAAATACTGGTATTAAGGAACTGCTTTTCTTGCAGGTGTTAGAATGGCTGCAAAGCCACCATACTGCAGCTTGATGGGTAGCTATCAGGCAGACTTTTTTTTTACATAGGCAGCCAGAGGCTTGCCCACAGAAAGCTTTGCCTTGCAGAAGGTGTTTCCTGTGCCATTTTGGTCTAGTTTAATGTTGCTAAACTGCAGTTCACACCAACAGCCTTGTTGAATTCACACGGGCCCTTAAGCCAAAGGACACAGGGAAGGACCTGTGGCAGAGGAATCCTGGAGGCTTCCCTGCATAAAGGGTTGATGGGAATCCTCCCTTTACCCTGCATTTTTTTCAGTTCTTCTGTTAGAATGCATGACCTTTAGACAAAGGAGTGTCTCTGCTCACAGGCAGAGTCCCAGCCTGGAGTCCCTGAAGCAAGCAGAGACACTTGGGTGATCCTCAGCTCCCTGCATCCCCTGTGTATCCATGAGCAGGAGCTCAGCCAGGCCAGGGCACGCTGATGCTGTTTCCCCTGCAGAGGAGTTACCTGTGAGCCCAAAGCAGAGAGGATTATCCAGCAAATCCACCCTGTACTTACAGAACAATTTTGAAGCACAGGGTCAGTCTTTTTAAGTCTCCTGGTGAATACATTTTCTTAATTTAGACCTAATTTGTTTAAAACCGGTTGGTCCTACAAGAAATGTAGTATTGGTGTGAGTGTTTTCTTTGAGTCTGGTTACACATGATGGTAATCCAAACATATTAAGATTAGGGCAGTCTGGCACCTGATACCACAAGCAGTGAAAACATAGTGAAAACTCATCTTCTTTTAAAAATTAATTATAAATTTAAAACACTTCCATTATATTAATATAATTACCATGGAGTTAAAGATGTGTGAGAGCCTTAATCTCCATTGAGCACCTTAATGAGTGTATATCTTTTAAGTTTAATCATGTTTTCCAGCTTTGGATTTGACTCCATTGAAACAAAGCTGAAAAATATTTTTCCTTGAATTAATTGTTTTCTCAGGTCTAACACCATCTTAATTTATTTTTTATGAGGGTATACCAATTAATTAATTTCTAAAATTAGTAGCTATCAGCCTACATCAATGGAAAAACTCATTTTTCAAGAGATTTATACAGCATGTCAAAAAATACTTTGCTTCAATTGAATTTAATACACCAGCAGTAGGAAATACAAGGAAATGTATTAACTTTATAGCTCAGTAGGTATATCTTCATGTATAAAATGAATATTTGCTTTTCAATAAAAATCTCAACTGCTTTTCACATTATTTAAATTTTCTACATGTTTCCTAGTATTGCAATGTTATTGCAATTTGGTAGCAGGGTGTATTTCACTAGGCACAGTTCTTAAAGCAGAACACCAAAGCCTTTAGCAGAACACAAAAAGTAAGTTTTAGCAGGCAACATTGCAGTTTATATGTCTTTATCTTGGAATTACCTTGTCTCTGGTGTAAATAGGTTCGTTTTCCATATGTTACTACAAATTGGTCTGTCAATAAATGCCTTTGATCAATATCTAGGGAGAAGCACCCCCCTTTGATTGTGATATCTATTTCTCCAAGCCACTCAGTAGAAAATGCTGATAAGAACAGAGATAAAAGGTCACCAACAGCCTGGGGTTTGGAATGTAGTTGAAAGCTAAGATACCCACAAATCAGAGGGGTGCTGTTTAAAGAATGGGATCATCCACAGAAACACTGAGTGAGTGTTTTGCATGTTACAGTCAGGAGTGC
Organism: Serinus canaria; assembly: GCF_022539315.1. Classification (NCBI taxonomy): domain Eukaryota; kingdom Metazoa; phylum Chordata; class Aves; order Passeriformes; family Fringillidae; genus Serinus; species Serinus canaria. The sequence continues at coordinate 58,559,362 of NC_066317.1, read as the reverse complement.
TATCCTTGCTTGTTATCAGTGCTGGACGACTAATGGCCAAGCACTACACTTTGAAAAGGCAGAAATTAAAGGTGGAACTTTTAGGACAAATCATTTATGCATAAAAATGCCATAGAGAAACTTTTGTTTTTATACCAAAACCTGGCAATCTAGACATGTTTGGCACGGGCAATACCTGCATTTGTGGAGTCACAGACAATGCAGGAAAACATGAAAGCTAAGGTTTAACTCACTCAGTGCTCCCAGGTCAGAGGAGCCAAGAGGGGCAATTGCAGGTGAGCTGTGGTAGTAGTGGATGCAACAGAACACTGCCTCCCTCTGAAGAAAATGAAGATGACAGTGACAGGCATTAGCAAGAACATTTATACAGATTTCCTTTCTGTCATAATCTCATTCAATGCAGATGGCAATGCAGTATGGTTCAGTCTGTGCCACCAAGTGATAATGGCACCTTATTCTCTGTGCTCCCATTGCCTGGAAAGGGGAAATTCAGCGTCAGTCCACTGAAATGTAGACAAATGGCACCATCTACATCCTGATATGAAGTTGATTGTGATGCCTGCTTTAATGCTTTGCTGCATGAGACTAAACAAAAAAGAAAGCCAAGCAGTATCTCAACATTATAGGGGGGAAGGGAAAAATCAGTCAAGCTCTAAATAAGGAAACACAGTTCACTGCACTATATAGGAAATATCTAATTTTGGCAGAAGCATTTTACAAGCAATTGCATAATATGAAGAGTAGTGACTGCATGAGTAACAATTTGCTCTGTTCATGCCACTCATTTTCCCTTCAGCACTTTTTGACAACTAAAAAATATTTGAGACCTTTCTTTTCTGATTATGTAAACATAGTTTGCTCCAAGCTAGGATATGATCTACACTTAAAGTTTCTGCAAGAGTCTTCCATGATGTGTTTATTGCTTCCTCTGACAGGACACTGGGCATCAGTTTTTGGGGCATTTTTTATTGAAAGCCCACAGAGGCACACTATATGGTTGAACAAGTGATTATAGCCAAAACCTGAGCCTATTCAATACTCTGTGCTGCAACAAAGCCCTGTCTGAGACCAAGACTGGCCCTGCCTTCTGGCAGTCTCTAGTCCATTCAGGATAATTATTCAGACATTCACAAAAGAGTATCAAAATTAATACTTTGTTTATAAATACATATTTTCCATGAAGCTCACAATTGCTTCTAGTCACTGGGAAAGCTTTCAGAGTGATAGCAAAGCTTAAAATATATCCCTAGAAGGCAAGAATACGAATATTAAAGTTAAGCTAAGAAGTAATTAAGACAGTAATACAATAATATTTTTGAAGTGGCTGAGCTTGTTTTACTTACTAGCTATGTAGTTGTTAGTTATTTTACATATAACTGTCATTAGCTATTTTACATATAACTATCATTTAGTTACTACAGCAAAGTCTAGAATTGAATAATTGTGTTTGTTTTATTTAGTTGAAGCTCATGGACTCAGTGGCTTTTATTCTCACTTCAAAAGGGCTGGGTTTACCCCCAGCTTAGCAACCTCACTCAGCTCCCTGGAGGAAGTGAGAAACTTCAGATGGGATTTTCTTACCTAAATGTAGCTGCCTTAAGGTGAGGAGTCTAGTCTGCACCAATTACCCAGACTTCCTGCATGGCCAGAGAAAAACTACAGTCACTTTATGCAATAAATTCCATCTGCCTTGCATGCTTTATTACAGTTCCAGCTACACCACTATGAATCCGTAGCTATGCTCTCCTAAAACCCCATGGAGTGTGGGATGTTCCTTCCAGCTTCTCTCAGCCTGCAGAGCACCTCATTCCAGGGTGCACCTGAAGTGCTTTGTCTGTGAGCTTGGCTCAGCATGGCCTTTCCTACCTAGCTTTTCTTTTCAACAAATGCTCTGATTTCAAGGAAACCCTGTTGATGTTCTTTGCTACCAGATGCAGGCTATGAGATGATTAAGCTAGAGACACACACAGATAGATGCCTGAGGGGGGAAAGGGCAGGCTGCAGGCAGAATGCTGATCTCCAGTGGCAGTGGAGCAGAGCCATGGCCAAGGCATTTTAGAGCTGAAATTTTGTGTAAGACCAAACTGCTGAGAGGTCACACTCAGGAGTTTCCTACTACATCTCTCCACTGTAGCTATGACTGTACAGATAATTTATTCTATTTCAAATAACAAATAGGTAAGTTTAAAGCTTCCTCCTTAGCAGAGACTTCAAGTGACCTCTTGGTCTGATTTTGTCTTAACCAGCCTTGTAGACACCACAGAAGATGCTAAATTTCTCAGCTGAGCAGCTACTATCTGAAAATCTGCGTCTCTTAAAACATTTTTTGTATGAAGATTGTGTTTTCAAAGCCAAGTCAAACTTGACAGGTTAAATTACTTTTAGAATTTAAGGTAATATCAGGTTAAGCAAGTACTTTAAGAATATGTTCCTTTCTGCTTCCAGTGGTGAATTACCTCTTCTCAGCTAAGACTGAGCAACCAATACATATGTATATGAAGACTTACCTGGTGAACACCAAATGGGAAAACCAATGTGACTGATTAGCATAAGCCAGTTTGGGGATTACCATATAATTGAATTTTAATACTAGTTAAAATCTTTCTCTTTGAAAAGACATTATCCCTGGTAGACTGAAGCTTTTCTGCAGAAGAATTCTTCCACTGAAAAATTTTCTTCCCCAATGCATGCTATTTTCATCTTCTGTTCCTTGTAGGTCAGTAAATGGTTTTGTAGTCTCTCTACCTCCTGTAATGAAGATTCATTGCTTTTGCAAACATGTTTTGAGCAGAAGAAAAGACTTGAAAGACTGCAGTCTTAAGGGACCATATAATCTGCTGTTTTACTCAATCTTATCTTCATGGTAAACTCCATAAACTGCCTACCCATGCAGCATCTAGCCTGTTTCCTTGACTGGAGTTTCCAGTTGCTGTTGTGAAGAAAAAAGTCAGGAATTCTCAGTGTTAACAGCTCTCATATTTAAGAGCAATTATTGCAATATAAACCTAAGGATGGGTGGTAGAATCATCAGGGATTTATTTGAATGTGTTCTACTATTTCAACATTATCTAGAAGAAATAATTTAAGTAAGATGTTTGTCTAAATTGGCAGGAAGCGACTACATAAGGCTGAAATTAAAGGACATGTACTTATTCACTGTGAGTTGAAAGAGAATTTGATTATTCTAGTGTAGTTTGAAGTTACATCTAATGTCATGAAATTGCACTTGCAACCCTTAAATGGGGTTGTTCTAATCTTGCAGTGGTTCTTTCATATGTTCCCTGCTGTGCCACTTGCTTGGACCTAAGAACCAAGTGACCTGTGTGTGAGTTAGCAGAGTATTAGTTAAAATGCTGTTCCAGTGGAAAAGTAATCCACTAAAAGAAAAAAAAAATCTCTTGTGTCAGCTCACTGGACCATTTTGTACTCTGCTAGAGCTGTCACAAAGAAGGGGAAAAAAGCAAACATTCAGGAAGGGAATGTGACCAGTCATTCCAGAGGATGCAGAGCTTTGAGTACCACAAACCTCAGATCTCAGTCTTACAAATGCTTTCGTTTCATCTGGTAGGAGATGCTGCCAAAATAGCAATCTCCATGCTGCTGATAATATGTCCTCACATGATCCCCTGTGCTGACGTTGCATTTAAGTATACCTGGGCCAGGAACCTCATGTACAGAAAAAGGGTTTTGCAGCGCCAGCAAATCCACCACTGGACTAAAAAAAAAAAAAAGAACAAAAACAAACCAAAAAAAGTTTACTTTTTGGAATTCTTACAAGGAAATTGAAATTCAGGTATATCAGTTCCCTGGTCTAGATCATTGGGTAGTTATCTAATTGCCAGATCTGTCAGTGGAGGAAATGTCAAGTTATGAGCAGAAAAAGCTCCCTTTGGTAGTTCATTCCTACATCATCTCAAAGCAAACACGAGATGTGAGACTACACCCAGGCCACAATGGATATCAGGTGTATTTCTGAAACACAAAGGATGAAATACCATCTGTACATGCAATACCATCTGCTGTAATTTTGTTACATCTTTTTGTGACTGTTGCCTGGTTTATGCTTTTAGGGTTCATCTCCTCTGCAACAGCTGGTGTGGCTGCCCCATCCCTGGCAGTGTTCAAGGCCAGGCTGGATGGGGCCCTGAGCAACCTGGGACAGTGGGAAGTCTCCCTGCCCATGGCAGAAGGTTGGAACTATTTGATCTTACAGTCTCTTCCAACCCAATTTTACAATTCTATGATTCTGTTCTTCTAAGACCATTTTCAGCAAATGTTTTCTTTTCTATACTGCTATAGTCATTATTCTGAATATCAATAAATATTGCACAACATTCTGAATATAATTTCTGGTTTTGATCTGTTGATTCAAATAAAATGTGTCCTTAATTAACTTCTGAAAGGAAATATTATATGTGTTGGGTAAAAAAATGCCATTTTTGCCAGCCCAGACAGACTCTTCTCTGATAAAAAAAAATACTGTGCATAAATCCACAGTAAACATGAATACTCAAGGGACTCAGCTGTACACAAAATATGGATTACAGACCAACAGCTCCATGATATATTTTGTATTTATTTTGTATAATTGATTTTTACACCATGTATTTCTTCCTTCTTTCTATTAAACATGAGGCATAGGCATGGGAGACCCTTAGTGTAAAAGTTTTATTTTTCTTATTTCACATCCTCTCAGGACTTTCCTGCTACTCATCTATGTCATATCTTGCAACTTCCACTTCTTCAGGGGACAGAGAAAATTCACCTTCCAGTCTGTTCCACCTTCCTCACTTCTGGTTGTTGGTTGCAGGTAAAACAGATCTCTAATTTTCAGCCAAAAGTCTGCCCTCCAAAGTCTGAAAATTAAGTCCATCTAGTAAATATAATAGCCATCATCTGGCATTTTAAAGGGGGATCCTTGCATACAGTTCTCTTAATGCTTCTTTCTTTTTGCTTCCTGTGACAACCTGTTGTGAAAAAAAAGCATATGCCAGTACTGAAAAAACTCCTGCATTTTTTAAAAATGTGAAAATGCTTTCCAAGGGTGAAGATAACACGTACAGTAGTTGTTTCATTATATAATTGTTCACAAAATAGAGCAGGAAATCAGTATCTGTTGTGAACCGAAAAATAAGATATAGAAATATCTTAGTGAAAAAAATGTCCAAGATGAAATTCTGACCCTTAAGGCATGTATTTCCCACTGATTCCTATAAGGAGAGGATTTTATCACTTACATTTGTACTAATTATGCTTACTAATAACCCCTTTGCCCTCTGATTTTCTTTGTTCTGTCTTAGAGCAACCTGGGGATGTGCAGTGCTCACTCTCACAGCTTTCAGCAGAATCCAGGCCAGGGGTCAGCATCATGTGAGTGATGTGGTCACATTCTACAAAATGCTTGATCTCAAGTTATTCTGTTTTCTACAGCAGCTGGAGAGAAGGGTAAAATACAACAGTGGAGTTTACCTGCAGATTCTCTACTGCATAAGCCACAGAAGGGTACTTGATGCAATGAGTTACTTTTAGCTTCTGGTAGCTGAACTTCTTCCCATTTTTTACAAATGAAACAACAACGTTGTGAGGCCTTTCATCTCCATGAGCTTTCATGGTTTTCATTGTGAAACAGTTCTTGTGAAAACATGGAGCTTGAAAGTGGTTAATGAGGTTGCCCTGGTGCCATTAATTTAACAGAGAAGCACTGAAGATGACTGACCATAGCAACCACAGAAAAGATGCAAGATACTACCCAGCCTCTTTCATCTTCTGAGAAAACACCCTAAAATAGCTCTAAAATACGAAAAGTGGAGAAAAATTAGGAGCAACTTGGGTATTCATACCTCTTCATCTGCAGTACAATGTAACACCCAGAAACTTAACATTATATTTCTCAATTTTTACGTAGTTAAATTACTGTTCTCCATTGACTCTGCTGAATCCTCAGAGTACAGAGGATTGACAAATACTTGAGTATTCATTCTTTTTACAATGGAAACGACAGAATTATATCTCTGTTCATGAACCAAACACAAGCCCAGGCTGCAGATCTGTGTGATCAGCCATGATATTAAACTTTTAGCACAATCCCTGGGACAAGTTCAGTCTGTGCCAAAAAAAAAAAAAAACAACCCTAATCTCCCAAACTGCATCTGGGGCAATGAACATTATCAACAGAGAGCCTGGATTTGACTTCCTGATACCAAGAGAATTCAACCATGAAGATGTGAGCTGTGTCACAACACTTAACCATGGGGCCTGTTTAATTTATTGCTATAGATATAATCTGAGTGTGTCAAAGAAGAGGAACTATATTTTCTGATGCAGCTAAAGAAAGCAAAAAAACTGATACTACCACATTCTTACACTTGGCAGCTACAATTACACACAGTTCCATAAAACTTAAGTCACATAAAAATACACTTTAACATAAGTTAATGTCATGTTGACATTTTTTAGTATTTTCATTGGTAAAATCTCATCAAAGTATCATTGTTTTTGATAAAAATATATCCTGAATGTTGCTTTAAAAGCTAAAAAAATTATTTTCTGACTTGCATCATCAATAGAATCTTGTCTAGTATGTTCATCACACTCATCAAAAATTGAAATGTGGTATGTTTAAAAATGTTTGTGGTCAGCAAATTCTTGCCCTTGAGCATTAGCAGCATCCCACCTCAATGGAAATAAGTCTATGTAAATGTTCAGAAAGAGAACAAAACAGGATTCTGGTAGTCACATCACATCATTTGGTATGGTGTAAAAGTTGCAGGTTATTCTAGTACCAAAGTGGGGAGAAAACAAATCAAAAGTTATAAATTAGCCAAGATTTAATAGCACTATAGAGAAATCTAAGCAGTTACCAGATACTGTGTGTTTTACATGAATTCCAGCATGTTAAAACTAATGTAGTTTCTTTTTAAAATAAAGAATAACACTCAAGCATGCATGTTTATCTCTTTTGAAGATAAGTGTTCCATCTGCCAGTAGTCTCTGCCTACAAGGTTGGGGTTTATCTTATTGTATATTTTCCATATCTAATGATCAACAGTGATCTTTGCCATGTGGAACTGCTTTGGCATTTGATCATTTTAATCTTATTTTCATTTAGTACTTTAACATATGATTCATAAGAAGCAAAATTAGGTTGCCAGTGCCTGGGTCATAACCATCATTTTTGTTATGTCTGCTTTCCTGCTTTCTAATAGTACATATAAATCACTGGAATTCAATACCAGCAATTGCCTGAGCATTTCCCTCTTCTTACCCTTCAACTCTTATGATGGTGAGAATTATGCTGAATTTTTCATTGCAGAAGGTGAGAGAAATCTGGCAGTGAGTTTATGCACTTATAATGCTGCTCAAACTGGAAGCACCAATGCATGATATGCATACGTGATAACTCTTCTGAGAAGAAATATGATCAGACAAATCATTATACAAGCTGTGGTTTCACTTAACCTTTTTAGTCCATGAGCATGTTTGATGTTTTCTTAGGGCAAATTTAATAATTTCAAACATCCTTGGACTTTCTGGCCACCACTGTCCTTTGCTGGCATGTAGATCTCTGAAACTTGAATAGCTGGAGGTAACTTACACAGTCTGTTCATGCTACCTTTGCTACTTACACTTTAATCTAGTATAAAGCAAATAAACTTTCATCTTCTAAGCACTTAAGCTAATTACATTTAGACAGAATCTCAAGCACTGGAATCAGTTCTATATACAGCCATTAAAAAGACAAACCTCATAAAATCCAGATGCAAAAAACATGGCAACTTAGTCTAACAAATTTTCTTTGGCGTGAAATGTAAACAAAACTGTATCAACTGCTGCGGCCCTTCAGATGTTCAGCTGTTAATCAGTGCTTTCAAATAAAAACTTCTTTTACTATGGTGGTTGTACACATGTACATTATTACTAAAATGTACTTTGATTCTAATACCAGTGGATGTTAGCCTAACTTGTAGAATCTTTGAAAGTATTTTTGAAGAATAGTAATCACGAGTTATAGAATAAATTTCATTTCAATTTGATACTGTTTATTATTTTTTCCATTTAAGGATTTTCTGTATTTTCATTTCTATGCCACAAGTATTGGAGAATTACTGGTTCTTCAAAACCTACTACTAGAGTTCATAATTTTGAAGTCCTTTTCAAATCTATCCAAGTTTCAACACAAGCTAACCCTCCAAGCTTTGCAGTGTTTGACTGTTCTCTCACATTGCTGGTGTAAAACTGTTCCATTTTCAGTGCTCTGATTCCCATACTCACACCCTTGTTCATATTGTTGCTCATCACCTTAGGTTCATAAGGCTGTGTGCATAAAAGTAAGCCCCAATTATTCTATGAAATTTATAGGATCTGTAGTGGGATAGCTTGAGATAGCTTGGGAGTTTAATATTTTATTAATTAATATTTCTTTTATATTTATTAATTAATATTTATTTATTAATATAAATTGATATTTTATTAATTAATAGAAACTTGTTTACCCCTGGGTTAATTTAGTAGAAGGTACACTGTGAATGAGTGTAAAGTCCATCTCCTTTTATGTTACAAAAGTAATTAAAAAATTATCATCTGGCAACATCCTGAAGGCAGCCTAAGAGCTAGTCTGCTTTTGAGTCATGAATCCTCAGTGCCTCTGAAGCAAAGGTGACAACTAGAGTTCATCAGGGATTTCCTGTCATGCCATTTTCATCAATGTCAATCAAAATCAAAACTTCTCAGTGGGACATTTCCATTTGCACCAATTCTAATGAAGGTGTGATTCTTGTCCACAATAAGGAGGAGAGTAACCCACATTAGATTAGTCAGTATCAGGGATATGAGAGAAAAAAGTTCAGGATTTATATCTAGTAACTTTTTTTTTAAAGCAGCTCCTATAAAAAGGCTGAGAAGATGCACCTCAAAAGAAGCAGATGGAGCCATTCCTGCGGGATTCAGGAGCTGAGGCAGGCACAGTTACAGCAGGACATGCTGAAACTGTTACCACTCCTTTTTGGCTGGAAGTTACTGCCTCAGAGCTCTGCTGGAGGAAAGAATCATGTTCCTGGTGCCTCAGAAAGAGTTAAGCTAAATTAAACTGTGAGTGTAGGTGTTTTGATATAGTTTGATACAAACTAAAGAGTGCTTTTGTTACTCTTCCCCCATCTTGCTGCTGCCAAAGAGAGATGAGATAACGCACAGTAGGCGTTGCTTGAGCTGGAGGACACCATCTCCACTGCCTCAGATTCCAGTCCTTGGCCTCTCACCCAGTGCATGATGTGGGTTTCTCCTAGCACAGGTTTAGACCCTAACTACTGGTTGTCTCATTTTCTCTGCTGTGAGATAGGAAATGTCATTCCTTATCCTCTTCCTGGGAGCCGTTAAGTGAAAGGCTTGAAGAGCAGAAAGGTGAGATATTCCAGGGTGCAATCCTTCCCATGGCTGCGGCACTGCAAAATGCTTAAAATTTTACTAAAAGCTGCCTAAGCAAAGCTTCTAAGCATATTCCATGATTTGGGTACCAAACACCAAACTAAATGACAAGCCTAACTTGACCAATCCTCTAAGCTCAATAAATTTCTGAAGCTCATTAAAATAACTTTCACTGTCTCACATTTGTTTACATCTTTAAAAAAGGACTGATCAGGACTTGTTGTTGTTGCCGCTGTTATGTTACTGCTGGCATCTCCTGAAACATGATCATTTCAAGGACAAAACGAAGCCCTACCCTTTAAAAAGAGAACAATAATACTTGTGTTTTGAAAGGAGCCAATACTACACATGTTACACTCCACCTTCTTCACAGGGCACTGTCAAAATTTTTTATTGCTTAGGGACACTCCCTCCTACACCTAAATAAGCAATAAACCAGCAATACAATGTTTATAATTCAGTTCTAACAACTTGTGTATTCCTTTCCCCCAGGAATGCTACAGGCCCTGAGCTTCCTCACAACCTTCCTGTGAGGTTAACTTCAGGCATTTTGCACAGGGACATGCTAAATATGCTTTACTTACACACTGCCTTGTTAGCACATCTCACACATTAGTATACATTAAATCAAAATATTTCAATTTTTGGCTCTCCTTATGCTCTAATTCATACACTGTGCCTCCACAGAGGTTATACTTACAGGGAAACTGTCCATTTTATCCACATCAGAGCAAGCATGATTTATAAGCTTCTTCAGATATACCACCTATATGTGTCTGAGGAAATCCCAATTTAAGTGGATTTGAGTAAGGATAACGCCTTACCTATATCAAAAATTAACTATGTATATTTAAATTCATTACAGTATTTAAACATTTATGTAGATGCATTGGTGCAAACTTTTACTAAAATAAGCTTATTTATCAAAAATAATTTAGGAGAGCAGGTCTAACATTTCTCAGGTCAATGGAGATTTTGGACATTAGGTGAAGTATGTAGGCCAGTCTCAAAGTAAATTTTAATTTTAGATCTTAATTTTAAATTTTAGATCTTCTATGGTGTCATCAGTTATTAAATGTATGGGTAGCACTGGATCACTTTTCACCAAAAGCCAGCATCAGTTGGATGAGTAGTTTACATGGTGTTCTCTTCCTGTGCAATTTATTTCTCATAGCCATTGGATTTCTAATTTACAAATATATTTTAAAGCAAAATAAAAGTCTTTTTTTTTTCACACGCTGCTCATTTTTCACACACTCCCCCATGGAGAAAAGTGGTCTACAGGGAAAGACAGGGTCTGTGACCAGTGTGCAATCATTGTAGAATTAAGAATCTGGTTTTTGATCATCTCTGAAGTACAATAAGCCATTCAATATTTTTATATAAAATGCTGTTGTAGCAGTATACAAACACCTAGAGGGTGTCTTCTAGCCATTTATTTTATTTTGGATCAATTTGATGTTAGCATACATTTGCCATAATGCTTCAGTGGAGTTAAAATTCAGTGGCTTTTCCTCCTCTGAAGTTGGATCCCTGATGTAGCAAGGTCACATCTCCTTTTGGCTTGCTGTGCAAGAGGGACTGTCTGACACAGGGCATTCAAGGACAATTATAATGGATGTTCAGCCAGTGAAGGAGTACCAGGCTTGAGTCACTCAAGCTACAATTCCCATGAGGCAGCGTGGCAGCTGAAGGATTCCTAGGGCAGCATGCCAAGGCTGGGCATTTGGGCTTGTGTTTGTAAAAATGCCTCAGCTTTAATTTTCTTGGCATTACTGACATTGCATTCCAAAGGAAGATCTATTTCTTCAGATGTCTGCCCTAATAAATGTGTTACTTGAAAATACATTTTCCAATACAAAGCTAAAGAGCAAAATCCTTGATGTAGTATTGAGCCAGCCATGTGCTTTGCTTCTTTAACCAGAATGACAGGAAAAGTAACTGTCAGCATTTTCTTAGACACTCACACATTCAGCTTTTCCAAATGACATGGATATCCCGTTGCAATATTTGAACTCTCTTAAGAACAGCAGTTTCTTCTAAGGATGGGGGTGAACTTTTGTAACTACTTTTCCTTTTCTTTGTTTTTTCCCCCAAAATACATAGTTTTAGTGAGGGTCCAGTGGGCCGTTAAGGACTGTCTTTATTTTGGCTTTCCTTTTGACTGAGCCCTTTATAAGAGATGTTGTGTGGTTTCCTTTTAGAAGAAGAGGAGTTTTGTGAGTAGTTAAGGGCAAAAAATTGAATTTGTTAGTGGTGCATTCCACACTTTTATGACTAAGCCCATAGCACATGTCTATGTAACTGGTACATAACATGATACTAAATCAGCCCGCATAACTAAATTGCAACATACCATTGATTTTAGTCACTAATAAAACACATACATGCGTTTCAAGTGGTTTTAATTATCTGTTTATTATTAAAGCATGTTTGCTTTGCTGTGTTTCTATAAAGTTTTGATGTAAGAAAGAGTTTTTCTTCCAAATTTAAGCTCGACTGTATGACTTGATACATTTTTGGAGCAGGCAAAGTGTCAAATGGCCATTAACCAAAGTATTGTTCTTTAACTTTGACCTCCTGAAGGTGGCACAGAAATCATGCCTGGGAGTTGGTGTTCAGGGGAAGAAAATTAAAGGTCTGATGGATTGCATTGATAGGGCTTTGTCATTAGCTGCACAGAAATAAACCACTTCTTGAGCTGAGGCCAGAACTGCCCTGCCCTGACTAGCAAACTCAGAGCTCTCTGCTCACAGTCTGTTCCCTTCTCTCTCTGATCTGATAACTCCTGCCTCTGTTATTCCCTGTCTTCCACTCTTCATTTTGTTTTTATCCCTTCCCTGACAGCAGAACTCTTACTCACTCTCACTGCTCTTTCCCTCTCTTCCTGATCTTGCACAGCACAGGGTGACTTGGGGGTTGGGAAGCTTTCCTGTATCATAGATGTGTTTTCTCTCCCAGTTTTGCCATTTTCCTAACACTGTTCACAGCAAATCTACTTAACTACAGCAATTTTTTCCACATCTCTGACTGACTCCCTGAACTCCCCATCTTCCTGTATCCACTTATCTCTCCACTCAGATGGCACCTCATTAAAATCTTTGGAGAGGAAAGATTGAGGCAGAGATGCTGTCGTGTTTCTCTTCTCAGAACTCTGCTTTCTTCAGCAGTCTCATCCCTTCACCTCACTCTTCCATTTTATCCTTACTCTTCTCATGGCTTTTGGCACTTTCCCCTTTCAGTACAATCCCACTACACTTTATCCCACAGTCACCTCCCCACCCTTGTCCCTCCAGCATGTGCCCTATTTACCTCCTACTTTACAGGTTCACTGAATGAAAAATTGAGCTTCTCTCCTCTGGTTCCATCCAAGGCCAAATTCTACCAAAACATTGACGGACAAGGTCTTTTTAAAGTTTTAGATGATGTATCCTTATCCTGCTTAGTATCTCTCCCTCAGTTTCCATTATTGGCTCGCAGATAATAACAGAAACATAATGGGGCTCTCAGCAGCTTGTACTCACTAATTCTAAAACAAGGATCTACATTCCTATTCCAGCTTTGTTCCTTATGTTTGGGAAGAACTATTGACAAACATTGACAGAATGTGGTTCCTTTACAGTCAGAATCCTCTTTCTTTGACCTCTGTGGATGATTAGGCAAATATTAGATTACTGGCCTGCAGAGACCTTTATCACTATTTTGATAAATTAATTTGATACTGCCTTATTTCCCTGAACTCATTTGTCTGTTCTGTTCCTTTGTCTTATCCTTAGATGATTTTTGAGGCAGAACTGTGAGGTTTATCCAAACTTCACTGAACTCTTCCCACAGTGGAGTCTCAGTCCATGACTAAGGCACCACTTGATTTTGTTAGTAACAGCCATACTTTAAAGGCTTAACTGAATTTCAGCTGTACCTAAAAGCACATAATTGTCAATAACCCAGCTCTTATTTTTATTGGAATTGTTTAAATTTAAGGTCTTTTTCAGTAATTTAGTCTTCTTTGTAATTAGCAATAGTGAGAAACATATGGTAACTCTTTTTGATCTGAGCAACTAGCCATATTTTGAGATCTCATAGGTTATTCCCAGGGGACTGAGAAATTGATGGGGTAAATATTCTTTGATGTATATTTTTCTTTATTTCTGAGAAATAAATTACTTTTTTCTTGAAAACATCAGGATTTAAGCTGCTAGAAATAATGCATCTCCAAGTCAGTACCCAAGCAATAATACACTCTGTGGACTTTTCCTAAGGCATACATGAGCATTAATTATTTTTATGTCTTCAGTTATTACTGAGCTTTTGTCTGTTCCACTTCTTAATTTGAAGTCTCTTCTACATACACATATTTCCATGCACGTTCCAAGCTAAGCAAAACTGCTTCACTATTTTTATTTGGGTTTCTGTTTTGAATCTGGAAACTCCTGCTTGCCTACATGGAGGCTTGAATGACCTCTTACAAATATTATAAATAAGCAGTAAGTTCATCTCTATGAAATAATACATCAATTAAACTGAGGTTTCTTTCAATAATTACATGCAGATGCTTTTATGATGGATTTTTGCTTCATGGTCTGAAAAATTCCAACATATAATAAAACTGGGTTTGTATTTTGGCTTTGTAAATATCTGGAAAAACTATTTCACTCAAAAACATAAAGGGTTTTTCACAGATGACTGGAAATGCAACATTTACATTGAGATATCTTCATTTTAAAGCTGCTAGAGAAATATTTTTTATGTAGTGAGAGAGGAAAAAGTAGTAGAAGTCTTTTACTAGCACTCACTGAGCTCCATTTCAGAACCTGTCAGACACTCAGCCAGAACCTTTGCATGCAGCTTTAGGCTTTGCTGTTTGTGTGCATTTGGAAGACTCACTTGTGGCTACATGGTTATGTCATGTGATTTTGTGGTGTTGTGAATAAAAGGCACGCCACAGAGTTCATTATAAACTGTAAATAATGTAGTGCAGCCCTTGCCAAACCATGTGTAAGAGCTCTGTTTGTTTCACTCACACATTCCATAATGGTATTTTGCTGTCACTTTTTTATTAGCACATTTTAACTAAAAGCTATCTTGTAAAGTCTAATATATTGTGATATGCTAAAGAATGCATAATGTATTTCTGTCAAGAAGAATCCTTTTCAATTGCCTTAGTTATTCCTTTGTACTTTCAATTCTAAATTTGTTTGTATAATCTTCTGTACATACCCTGCATGCAATTACTGTCTCCCAGTAGCTGGGGGACAAAAAAAAGCTAATTTGGGATTTGTATCAATACTTTGTGTAATTTCCTTGGATCTTAGTTTGTGTTGAGACACCCTTTGCTGGGTTAATAATCCTACTGTAGCACTGTAATTTTAGCGTTTTTATTCATCTGTAAGTTTTACACCTCTGCTAGCTCTGACAAATAAGGGCCAGTTCTACCAATGCTGAGTTCATTGGAACATATGGATTTGCCTTCACAGACCCAAGAGACAGGAGTGTGCCCTGCCCTGCTTCTGAGAGGTGGAGTGACTTTTGGGAACAGGGCTCCCTCATACAATGGTGTGGCTCCCACTGGATTGTGCCCTCCAAGCTCATGGCAGCTTGTCTAGGCAGAGTCACAGTTAACATTTTGTGGTTTATATACTGTGTTCTTCACCTGACAGTGTTCAGATCACTGGGGCATTGTCTTCCTCCAGCCTTACACAGGGGCAAATACGGAAAGTTGGGTGACACTTGCTACAGCTCTATATATCCATCCTCAAATGATATGTGCAAACTTGAAAAAAGTTCTTTTTCAGCCTTATTTATAGTATAACAAAGTAGTTGTTACAAACTGTAACCTTTCAACACTGATCTTGGTGAGTATGCAACAAAAAGATAAGGGTTTTGAGAAAAGCAATTGCAATGATCTAACTATAATAATACCTGGCTCTTGTGCTGTCCTTTTCATCAACTGATCTGAGAGCACTTTAGAAAGGAGAGCAGTATCATTATCCCCATTTTATTCATTGGCTTCATTTTCTTACAGTGCATTGTCCTGATTTGCAAAATGTATACAAAACTCTTTATATCCATCTTTCAGACCCAATGTGAAGTGGGAGTTATACTCACTCTGGCATGAGAGGGTGCTTTTTGCCTTTCACATCCTCCAACCCCTACGCACACAGACCCTTCTATTTTTTCCTGACTGAGTGGTTTTGCAGAGCAGAGATCAAAAGGAAATTTATCAGTATCTGTCTCCCTTCAGACCATTGAAGCCAGACTTCTGACAACTGCAGCCTTAAAGCTGAAAGAAGCATCAAGAACAGGGAAAGAAAAGAAAGAAAAAGAAAGAAAAAGTCCCATGGCTACACTGTAATTGTCAGATTATGGAAGAGGAAATTGCAGTGTGAGAGCACCACAGATGCTTTGAAGGTAGGGAGGCAGGGAATGGGGACTCTGGCCTCACTAGACTGTTGGTTTGTCCAACCCAAAAAGCTCCAGACCCCCAGTCCTCAAAGACTCCTGAGCTCTGAAGTTGAAACAGCATCTTTGAGCATTATACAGTTGTGGTTAAAGGTGATCTAAACTCCTTCAAACACAGAAAATTCATCAGAAAGTACCAAGTGTGACATTTAAACATCATCCTTCCTTCATCTAGCTCCTAAAACTGGGGCAATAGGATTCAGAATTTCCTTTGCTAGAAAAGCTCTTGTGTATAAATGCTGAAGCCTGGAGGAAAAACTTAGTAGCCTAAACTTTTCAGGATTCCAAGGGATCCAGGCTTGGGATTGCCTAAATACTTGGGAAGACTGCTGAGGTGATATTAGACAGCACAGACTGTTCAGCTAAGCCAGAGGAAAAGCCAGTGGCTCCTTTTATGTCAGATGTGCTCAGAACCCCTTTAACAGTATCCTCTATCCACCGTACTCCAAGGGACTTCCCTGAAGCGCTGGGGAGTGTTCTGCTTCTGCATTGCTTGAAATAATCATGCTAGTTATGTGATTCACTGATGAAAGAGGAGCAGATAAATCCCTGAGCTCTGAACTTGGATAGCAGAAAGAAATGATGGATGAACCTTCTTCATTGGCAATTCAATTGGGTTCAGATAATGAATCAAATGTTTAGCTGCTAACCCAGACCGTATCCCCCCAAAACTCTCCAAACAACTCTATCTGACACTGGGATTTCATCCAGCTCCCTTTGAAATGAATTAGCAGACTCTCATGACTTCAGCTGGGAGGCCACCAGGCCCTAGGGCTCAAACAGGTTTGCTCTCACGTGATTTACAGATTGTTTGGCATTCTGGCTGAGATGGGGACAAGGCTGACAGAACACTAGTCAAAAGACAAATCTCCAGTCAGGGAGAAATGGGATAAGTGAAAATTCAAAGGACTTTTAAAATCCTCTAAGAAAACCTATGGTGGCAAACCATTATCATGTATTTATTTTCTTTAGAAAACAGTTGATTCAGTTTGGCTTTGTGGAAAAAGAAAACCAAAACCAAACCCAGAATTTCTTATTTGGACTATTCTGGTTCACCCACATCAGTAAAATGCATTACATTTTATTGACAATAGATAATTATTTGGAACTTGATGACTGATAGATGCATTTTGGTAATGAGTAGGACCTGAAAGAACCTTTTCAAAAACTATTCAGAATTACCTTTGAATTAAATAATGGGAGCATATCTAGCAAATTCTCCACTCCTGGTCAGGCAAGAGTTTAGATGTTCCATATGGCAACCTGTACCAAACAAAGGGAACCTGGCCAAAGAGGTAAATTCATTGGGACACATTGTCTCAAATTTTAGCACAGTGTCACTACTTCCCAGGGATACTCAACAGGATGTGGTTGCATTTCATCTTCTTGGCATTTCAGAAATGTGTCTGAGCCTGCATTGTTGAACCCTTTTCAGATTTAAGAGCTGTCAGTCCCAATACTTTTGTGTGACAGTGTATATAAGAGAAGGATAAATGTTTATAGGGAGGTTGTCAACACGGTATTCATGTATTTACAGGGGAAAAAAAATTCTATAGATTACTAGGAACTAGCAACAGAATTGTTTTTTCAGGAAATAACACTGGGTTGGTTTTTTTTCTAAAGATGTAAAACATTTCTAATTGAAATATAAAAAACTTTAAATCAACCATTTTCTCATTAAAAAATACCAGACTGATCAAAAAAAGTCACTTTCTGATAAGAAGAAACTTTGTGGTAAGAAAATGAGCCAGTTCTATTAATAAATCCTAGTATCTTCATAACTATTTGACACATATTTCTAGACTCCACGGTTTTCCTTCCAAATTAACCTTCTTAATTTGAAGGGGAGAACACAGATGTGTTTTGTCTCTGTGCAGCAGTTGGGTCACAGTTGTAGATCCTTTTTATCAATCTCTTTGTTTATGGACACCCAAAAAGGAGTTTGAAAGGCCTCAAAGAATTAAAGTTCCAGGTGTGCTGGTACCATTTTAGGCCACCCCTGTAAGAGCACTGAGCCCATTTGGCAGAGCTCACAGGAGCAGCTGCAGGGACAACCATCTACCCAGTGTGGCCATGCCCTCTAACACGGAAAGACTCTAGTGAAAAGACTCTAATATAAAATAGAGCTGAGACAAACCAGACATACCCACCCTAAAGTGCTTATTTCTCACCCCAGTCTGCTGCCTGAGAATTGTTTCATGAGCTCCTGTAGGGTGACTCTGGTCTGAAGATTTTGGGGAAGCTACAATTTAGTGTATGCCTGTACAAGGAGTCCAAATGCCAGAAGTGAGACCAAAATGGTTTTTAATCCAATTTTCTTATTTTTATCTTCCATTTGAGTCAAAGGAAAATGGAAAACAAAGAGATCCATGTTACTTTTTTTTATGGCTGTTTTCTGGCTGGTTGATAGTCTGGTTCTCAGGAGCTCACAGAGGGTTAGCTGAGCTCACAGCACTGATAGAGAATGTTGAAATGCAAAACATTTCCCTTTATAATGAGCAGAGGCCATGGCAATTTCCATTCCTACTGTCTTTCAAAAACCAACTTCATGAAATGTAATTTGAGGCCTCAAACTGCTTGACATAGTCCTGATAGTGGTAAAAAATAATCTGAAAAAAATTTACTCTTTTGCCTACTAGTTACTATTTCTGAAAGTTATCATGTATTTTTAATTTCCATTCAGTTGTGGATAATGTGAAAGCTCTTTCCTTGAGGAAAAAGGCAGACCTTATACTGGTTCTGGTAAGGTGGCTTCACTGCAACTGATGCAGGAAAAAAAATAAATCAGGACTTGAAGTATGTTTCTGTCTTCTCTGAAAGTAATTTAATACTGGTCTTATCAGTAGCAGGTTACCTCTCATGTCTGGATCTGTTACTTGTGGTACAATGTACACAGTGCTGTAGAAGACAAAGCATGCCTGACATGTCACATCAAAACCACAGGAATGTCATAAGACTTCTTCCTTAGTCTACCTCTGTCTAAAGGAATTGGCCATGAATCCCTGAGTGTGCTCATCCAAACATGGTCACTGTGAGGTGCAGGTTAGCAGATTCTGTACCAAACTGGTGTCCAAAGGCTGCTCCAGAAACATCTCCCAGAAGTGGGCACAAAGATTAAATGTTTTCTTCAGGGAGCTAAACAGTGGGAACCTGAGGAAAAGGAATCCTAATTCACAGGAAAGACTAAGAGAGTTGTTTGCACTCTCAGTAACATAACAACACAAGGCAAAGATGATGGTCTGTTTAGAACAGTTCATTATGAATGTCCAGATTCTACAAAAAACACAAAAAAATTCTCCATTCTCTTGTGGTTTTTGTCACAACATAATGAAAGTCTCTTTAAAACTGTTTTGGGCAAGAAGTGCTTGTAGGAAACCCTTTTGTGTTGTGGGTGAACTCGCAACAGAATGTGTTCTTCCACTGAAAGTATTGGAAGAAGTATCTTTAGATCCTGCTGGAGATCAGGTTATTTGGGAAGACTGTGTTGACATTGTAGTTTCAAACCTGATGCCACCAACCCTCAGAAACATCCACTCTTTTTTGTCTAATATGTGCATATGAACAAATGACAGTGCAATTTTGCTGATGGAGGATACCTTCTGAACTTTTCACACATGTATTTCAGAAGAAATTTAAATGTAGCATAGAAACTCTGTTCTTTGGAGCAATTAATTAATTTGTTATAGAAAATGTTGTTTTACAAAGCAGTAACTGGAACCCCTGGGATATTTCTTTGTCCTGAATGTCTCAAGTGATATAATTCCTAATAGTCAGGTCAAATCACACATTTGTAAGTTTTACTGCTCCCTTAAAATGCATCCATGACTGAATAGCAATTAAACTGAAAACTGAAAAAGCAAAACTGGATAGAAGAATGGCAAAATTATGTAAAGGCCCCTTTATTTACTTTCTTTAGCAGGCCACATTCTGAAGTCCTGACTCAGTCCTTACTCTCCTAGCTAAGCAAAAATGTCTTTCAAGTCAAAAAGTAATAATTAAATGATTAACCAACAAAGGAGGTAGATTTGGGGATGGAGGGATTAAATAGTAAGATTGATATTTTCTCTATTGCATGCATTAGAGCTGCCACATTTTTAAGGACATGACAATGCAGACCAAATTTTTGAAAACTGGAATCCACACAGGAAATGGCCTTTTCTCAGTTGGAAAAATTCCTTTTTTTTTTCCCTTTTTGTCTCCAGAACTCTCTTCTCCTTTCTTCTTTGGCATTCTTTGCTTATTACTATATTCATCATGATTGTGGTGCATTTGAAGAAAGAGTATGTGTTGATAAACCTCCTCATTCATTATGGACCCAAAATACAATTACAGCAATTACATATAATAGTGGCAATATATTTTTTAAAAGCCTTGCTGAGACAGCTTTGAGACAATAATGAACAGCCATGATTTAAATCACTTGTGTCTGAGATTAGCTCTTTTGCCTTACTTATTTCCTAGAAACGTTATGAAAAGTATTTAAAACAGAATAGCACAGAGTTTCATTAAAGTTTTGTGGCAAAACATGCAAAAAGAATACCTAAAAACAGAGATGACTGTCCCCTACTGCATTGCTCTAATTTCTTAACAGCTTATTCCAATATGCAGAATTGAGGCTCTTAGGAAGATATGCAGAACTGAGGCTCTTAGGAAGTGTTTTAGGAAGACATGATTTCCTTCCTTCTGTGCCAAAATAAGTGCCTGATCTTCAAGAATTCAGCACCACTTAACAGAAGAAAGTCCCTCCCCATAAGCTCTACTCTGGGATCTGCTGTGTGCCAAGAACATTTGAAATGTAAGTCTCACTTCCCTGGTAGGTAAACATTCCTCATAGGTGGGTGCTGATTTTATCTGAAATGTTGGTTCACTGATATTCCAGTGATGAACTCTAGGAAAATGAAAAAGTTACAAATGTCTCTTTCCTGTGGTTTAGACTACAGCATACTTTCAGGAAAAAATCCTGGTGTTATCTCCTAAAAACGTATTTAACTCTTACTTGAGCTAAAGAACTATTTGCTGACTCCTTACTAATGTCCATCAATCAAATATATTTTCATCTTCCTTTATGTCAGTTGATAGGCATTTTAGCAGACAGATTTTTCTGCAGAGAGGGAGATTACAATCAACACATAGCCACAGCCTCTGCATTTCTGTGGTCCCATGTTGCCTGACTCACTATATTTTTAGTGATCATCACCTCATAGTTTTAGAAATTTTATAATTAGCACTTTCCAATGCCTGGAGAAGTCTGGAAAACTTGGATGATACCAAGCAAGCCATCACAATCTGACAAATTTTGCACACCCTTTACCCTGCCCAACCCAGTGTCATGGCAGAAGGCATGTGCTTTAGGTATGTGTTGAATTGTGTGTTGATTTGTGTACAGGCACAATGACTGCAGCCTATGCTG
The DNA here is from genome assembly GCF_022539315.1 of Serinus canaria. Taxonomy (NCBI): domain Eukaryota; kingdom Metazoa; phylum Chordata; class Aves; order Passeriformes; family Fringillidae; genus Serinus; species Serinus canaria. The sequence continues at coordinate 58,538,073 of NC_066317.1, read as the reverse complement.
ATGGTGAGGATTTTTCCACAAATAGGGAATTTACTCCATAAGTGGCACTCAGGTAGAATTAGCAACTTTCTGTCTCACCCATTCTTAACCTGTAATCACCAGATAATAAACTGCATCTTTCTTCCCCTCTCATTGCATTTTTTTCTTTTAACCCCTATTCTAAGTTATTTAACTTTTGCATTGCACTGGAAGCTTTGCAGTATTAAGTTCTCCAGGTTATTTCAGAAGACAGATAGCACGATGTTAGCTACAGCACCATTCAGCATTATAACTACACCCCTTATGAGACACAGCTCCTAAAGTATGGTAGGGAAAGTTTTCAGAGGAAGAGCAGGTAAAGCAAGATAAAAGAACCCAGCTGAACAGTAATGTTTAAATCACAAAATTTCAGGCATGAAAAATACATTAACATGTAACAGCTGATTTATATTCTCATGTAATTCAAATGCATTTGCACATGGTAAGGAGGGCATTGGAGATCAGGTTGGGATCAGTAAGTATCTTGCAAGATTAGACTCATGTGATGTTTTCCTTAGAATTACTTTTTTTCTCACCACTAATCACATCTACTGCCTTTTCTTTCCTAGTCACTTTATTTGTTTCAAGGGGACTGATAAGGCCCTTAAGGCAGTCCCATAATGATACTAATTAATTAATAATTGGTAGCAATTTGGTGTGTTGAAGAGCTGACCTCAGATAATTCATGCATTGTGACATGATGTACTTGACAGTGCCAGCAGCAGAAACAGCGGGAGTGCCATCCTCCAGCTGCCAGAACTAATTATAAGCAGTTTGTCTTTTCCCTTAATGGCAGATTCTGTTTGTTTCACAACAGCCAATTTAAAAGTCACTTTTAATATCATCATCAACAAAAGAATACCTGGAAAAAAATGTTTTTCTTTTTGACTGAGAAACTGCAGAATGAGTTGGATTTCCATGGTCACTTTTGCTAATTCAAACACTGAACAGAAGCTAAAAAGCAGATGGAAACTTTCTCACAGGAAAACATAAAAACTGCTCTTTCTTTTGCATAGTTGATGTGGTGCTGATGAGTTAATACAGCAACTTAAACAACATAAAGTCCCCTCCTGAAGCTCTTATACCATGTGATCAAGCTTATGACAAAGGACCACAGGCTACGTTTCCCATGAAAACTAATTCTGAGTAAGTCTTAGCAGGGATAAGGTGCTGAGAAAGTTATGTAGTCTTATAGAACTATCCCAGTGTCAGTTGAAGGTAATTCACTGCTATGAATTCTCATCCTTCCTATTACTTTGTAGGCTCTCACCATTAAAATCCTGTCTTAAAATTTCATCCTTCTTCTATAGTAAGGTGAAAAGGTTAATTCCCAAGGGACTAATCCTGTGAGGTGCTGGGCTCTCTCAGCTCCCACTGACTTCAAAGCTAAATATTTGCTTCACATGAAAGCCTCTTTAATTCCCCATTACTGTAAGGTATACTTGTATACAACAGTGGGAGCAGTTGTCATTATAAATCAGACAGTTTATCAGGGGAGCTATTCTCCAGGGCAGAGCAGATTCTAACACACCACGACATACTTTATTTGTTAGCCTTAGTTCCACAGGAATTTTATTCAGGCAGACACCTCAAGGCATGCATCTTTTCAAAGTGTTTAGGCAGGAAGGGAGATTCAAATTAGATACACTTACGATGCAAATGCATTATTATTTAGCTCAAAACGACTGAGACTGGGGGTTGTAAATCCTGCCATAAAGAGATCTTTCAATTACCTTCTGTTCAGTGAATCAGAGAAGAGGAACCCTTTCCCTGGCTTTTTCATGCAGAACAAATTTGACTCCTAAACAAATATCAATCACCATAATACTCTATATTTTAGCCTCTATAGAGACCTAACTCCTAGCTGTTTTATATGGGGTTTTCTCTTAAGATGGTATCAAACCAAAACCATGTATCTTTAGTGTGAGTGAATCTGAATCCAGTCTTTAATGGCTCCTCCCTTTATAAGCTCAGCAAAACTCCAGAGGATGTGTGAATCCTGGAGCCAGATCTAGATCTGATTTAGAACTTTTTACTTTCCTTTGAAATTTCATTTCTTCCTCAGCTCATCCCTGTTCTCTGTTCCAAACTTCCAAACTACAGATAAAATAGATTATTGCTTAACCTGTAATATTTCCACAGCATGACTTTTTCTGGTGGCTCAGATTTCCCTTCAGCTCCTCCTTGATGTTTGACTTTTCAAACTTTCAGTTGATTCTTCTCTTCCTTTTCTGTCCCCATCTTTTAAACCTGCCTGTTTAAAATATGGGTATTATAGTCTTTACCTTACATAGAATCCTTTCGTTAGTTTCTCTCATTCCACTGCACCACATTCACACCTTATTCCCCTCAGAATACCTTAACCTTTTCCTTTTTATTGCCTCTCTGGTTTTGTGTTTTATTGATCAATCACACCCTTCTGCTCGCCAGCAGCCAAATTTCACCTTTCCATCCTTGAGTTTTGTGGCACAAGACATTGGGAAAGTTTTACTTTTGCTTCTGCTTTGATCTTCTGAGGAGGCAAAAGAGCAGACAAGCACAACACCACTTTTCACAGATCTTTAAAAAGCGTGTGAACACCTGTGTCCACACACAGTGCCTTGGCTGGAGCTGTTTGTCTGCAGTCAGCACAAGGCTTCAATCAGAATAGTTCTAGGCAAGTTTATCCTCTCTTTAGATTGTCTCTAGGTAAATTTAGGTTTCTCGTTGCACAGCGATAATTGCAGAAGCGGTGGTTTAAATCTTTGTATGACACAAACTAAAGGAAAGAAACAATTCCTCAGACACACAAAGCTATCCTGATAAAACTTTACAAAAAGCCTATTTCTCTGACATGAAGAACCTGCAGGCACAAGTTTGAAGTTGCTCATATTTAAAAAAAAATCCTTAGATCCATATTTAAATATCATTTGAGGACATATTTATAACAAAACATATATTCTAGCAACATTTTTTTTGCAAATATATATTGTATAAGTATTGTATTTAAACACTTATTGTATTGTAAGAACAACATTCAAGTATGTCTTCTTAGCAAAACCTGCTAGCAAAGCTCATATTCATCAAATGAAATATTTGTTTCTTTCATCAAGTTAAATATTTGGTTGTATTCTAACTGTATATATGTATTGTCTCACAGAGTAAATGAATAGTTATGGTTTTGAATGTATTTTAAATGAGAGCATGCTTTCCCAAAGCGAGATTGTATGACTGCAGTGCTAGTGAAAAGTGCCAAAGAAATGCCTGCAGAGCCTGCAGTGTCCTGTGGATTTCATCTAGAGACTATTACTTGACATGGACAATTGCAGAAGGCAGAGGTCCTGTGCTTAGGGCATAGAGGCAGTGTCAGGAGGTCAGGGTTCCCTTCCCCAGCCTGCAGGACCTGCTGCTTCACCTCAGGCCACTCACCTGAGCTCTTTGGAACTCAGCATGTCCATCCATGAGGGGGGCTTAATCTTTCCTACCTACTCCACAGGGAAGTTCTGAAGTGTATTTTGCTAATGTTCATGAAGTGCTTTGAAATATTGGACTCAAAAGCAAAGCTTTTTTCCTATGGTGTTGGTTTTTTTCCATAGAATTGCTACTACATTTATAGTCATGGTACCAGCTCTCCAACACCACTAATAAAACTGAGTCCTAATGAGAAGAGTGGCTTCCATACTGTAACAGCTTTTTTTTTTCCTGTTTCCTCTTGTCTTGTCAGTTTAGGTGATGATTTCTATGGTTCTTTTGGGGAGGGCAGGCGTTGGTCCTTTTGCTTTGCTTTTTCCAAACTAAAGCCACAAAGACTCAAAAGCAGATAACAAACTTTTCTCTAAACCAAAAGGGAAAAAAAAAAAAGTTTGGACTGTGTACATTTCCAATTATTTTTAAATTAGCCTTCATGAGCACATATAGCAAGCAAGGGCAACCGCAGTGCCACAGCTTTAAAGATAATATCACTACTTCTTGAGTATATGCAGGCCTGCTTAGGTCTTTATCTGTGATTGCACTATCTAAACAAAAGCTTAGCTTTCTTTTTCTGTCCTTATCTTGTTCGTCAGTTGATTGTTTGCTAAGTATCTCAGTGAACAAGACCCGAATGAAAATGACTGTTGGTGTACAATTTGTTTGGATCAGATTAAACTGGAAAGAAGGTAAAAGTGAGAAAGTAGGATGCACTAACAAATGAGTAGTGAAGGTCAAAATAAAATACCAAACATCAAACATCGTGCTTGAAGCTTTCTTTTCCTCTTGTCTGACTTTTCTGTGCACTTTGTGGAAAAGGGTAGCTATAACAGCATGTCCAAAGGAAAATCTTTAGATTATGTGAATTTGAAATGTCTTAGTATTGTAATAAGAAATATCTTGTGAAGAATAAAACAGTCTAACACAATTAAAACTAACGTAGTCGGTCCCTTTGTCACACTGTTGCCTGCTGACAATTCTTCTGCCTGCTATTACTTTCTGTTATATTCTGCATTTCTCAGTTGATTGTTTTTGATTGCTGTATCAGTGCAAGTCTTTGAAATTGATCCTAAATTTTTCGCAAGAAGACTCAGAAACATGACTGGGATGTGATTTGGAAGTTAGACACTAACCATGTTAAAGTTCTCTGGATTTGTTCTCTTATTGTATTGCAATAAAACCTGTTTGTGAGTGTTCAACTGTTTTTTTCAGAAGCAGCACTCTTACGACTTCATTTCAAGCCGATAAGATAATCACAGGATGCCTGGGGAATTAAAATCTTTACAAGACATCATGACTTGCCAAAGGCACAGCAGGCCAACAGCATCAGGGCCAGGATTCCAGAGATCTGTCGTGCTTCAGCAGAATCTGCAAGCTGCTATGTATGCATCTTTCCACTTCTCACTCCCTCCTCAGCTCCTCTGTACTTCACTCTCTCATAAAAAATAAATGCTAAGGGGAAAACACAGTTATCTAGTTATTGGCCCTTCATCATCCTACAAGCTGGATAATTTTATAGTGGCACCCTTCCTCCATTCCCTCTGGCCTATTTCTTAATTATTACAGACTTGTTGATTTAAGACCAAAACTCAACCACTTCACCCCTATGTAACCTTCCATTCTTGTGTAACATCTTTCAATGGGACATTTTTTTAAATGTATGATTTTTTTTTGTTTGTCTGGATTTGGATACTTTCAGTTTCCAGATGTTGATTCTTGTTAAGTATTTATCTGAGAGATTAAAATATCTCAAGTAAATTGATGATTTTGAATGGTCTTAAGTTTCTTTTAGAAAAATTAAATAATTGGGATTTTTAGTCATTCACACATCTTTAAAGCTGTTTTGTATACCGGCTACCTTTTTCCTTTGGAAAAAGTAGAAACTATCCAAACTCAGTACAATATTCTCTTTCTGCAGCATTTTCAGGATGACCATGTACAGTTGCAATATTTTGCTTGTGTTTGCCTAATCCTCTGCTGACACATCTAGAGATTTTCCAGCCATCCCATATTCAGCTCATGATTTACCATGATGACAAAAAGTAGATAACCAGTACATGCCTCTGTCCACATGGATTGCTTGTCTCCCACTGCCACAAGTTACAGATACTGCCTGAAGATTTGACCACCCCTTTTAACTGAATCTCCATCAATTCACCTTCCCTGCCATGCCTAACCTCACAGCTCCCTATGTCCTAATCTTTTCCTTACCTGGGCCTTCACTGAATGCCACAAACTCCACAGATAAATTTTCTTCCCGGCTGTGAGCATGTCCAGCAAGATGTGATCAGTGCTATCTGTTGGGAAATCATTTACCTCAGAGACAACCCAAATGAGAAGCCCTAGCTATCATTGCCATGTGTCCCCAAAGCCTTACTCTGCAGAAAGGAAAGGTCAATGGGAAGTTAACAGAAGACAAGAGGAAAGAAAATCATGTAGCAGTGCTCTTTCAACAAGGTACTTCCTCTTCATTTATATGCTGTATACGCACATACCTTTTAAAATCTGCAGGGCTGTCATGTTTTCCTTTTTTGCCCATCTCATGGAGACATTCTCAGGCTTATTTAGTTTGACATATACTTTGTGGCTCTCAGCTGACAAAAAACCCTAAAGCATTACTTATGCATTGACAGTTTATACAATATTAAGACAGAAGTCCCCATAATCATAGGGTGATGAAATCACAAGTAATATTAAATAGCCTTCAGTCCAAAATTACTACCCTAAAGACTCTGAAAGGATCTACTCTGACATTTCCAACACCCTGATCATCTCTTTAGGGTTCAATACCTACCACAGGGCTCATTTCAGTAACTGAACTCCCTCTTTGAGAACTTTAAGAGTCAGGTGGCTCTCTCCTTAACACCTCCAGGAGGAAAAAGACAGAGTATATCCTTTTCCAAAACAATATGGGTCAAACTCAAATATAAATTGGATATTTTCTTCCTTGTTTACTGTGATCCTCATGCAGAAGATTTCAAAATTATGCCAGAACACTGCATCGTGGGAGAGTGCATTCACAGAGAATAGTTTATTGTGTTGCAGGAGAGGACCAGTGAGTGAGACCCTAGATTGCTTTGCTGGTAATCGACAGAAGGCTTGTTCTGACAGGTTTGAATCACTGTGTAAACAGGAATGTTTATAACTGTGCTGAAAAAATGAAGAATTTGCTAGTGGGACAACATTACACATGAATGCCAGCCAGGGTGAATCAAGTTTTGCCAATACAATTCTTCATGCAGCCCAGGCTCTGGCCCTTTTGTGCCAGTCTGACTTTCCCAGCAGTGGTTTGTTAATCTGATTTATGTCCCACAGCCCTGGCAGCACTGAGCCCAGCCTCAGCTCCATCCCCAGCTCGGTCCCCAGCTCAGCCCCAGCTCCAGCCCCAGCTCCATCCCCAGCTCAGCCCCAGCTCAGCCCCAGCTCCATCCCCAGCTCAGCCCCAGCTCCATCCCCAGCTCCATCCCCAGCTCCATCCCCAGCCCAGCCCCAGCTCCATCCCCAGCTCCAGCCCCAGCTCAGCCCCAGCTCCAGCCCCAGCTCAGCCCCAGCTCCAGCCCCAGCTCCATCCCCAGCTCAGCCCCAGCTCCATCCCCAGCTCCAGCCCCAGCTCAGCCCCAGCTCCAGCCCCAGCTCAGCCCCAGCTCAGCCCCAGCTCCAGACCCAGCTCAGCCCCAGCTCCAGCCCCAGCTCAGACCCAGCTCCAGCCCCAGCTCCATCCCTAGCTCCAGACCCAGCTCAGCCCCAGCTTCATCCCCAGCTCCAGACCCAGCTCCAGACCCAGCTCAGCCCCAGCTCCAGCCCCAGTTCCATCCCTAGCTCCAGACCCAGCCTAGCCCCAGCTCCAGCCCCAGCTTAGCCCCAGCTCCAGCCCCAGCTTCAACTCCAGCTCCACCTCCAGCCCCAGCCCCGCGCACTGGCTCCGGGAATCTGGAGATCCAAAACGGCAAAGCTTCCTCTGACCCTTAAACCGATCATTATTCTCTTGAAAGGCAGGCTTGCACAAACAAATATTTTGTGTAGCTGTTATGAGTATTGTCAGTATCTGTCCCCATTGTTCAGGCGCAGGAATTCCTTTGGTCTCATAAATACTGAGCCCGGCCCTCCCCTCCCCCCTTTAACTGTCAGATAATTACACAGTTGGCTTTAGAGTTTAACTTGTCAAAGGAGTTTCATTACTTTGTTCCTTTTGGGCAGCTTCCACTATTGTGCTTTCTGAACACTAAACAGAACCTATATTAACTGTCAGTTAATTACACACCGTTTTTCTTCAGTATTTACCAGTCAAAGGGGCAGGTAGGCTGCAATCCTATCATCTCAATCACTGTCTCTGCTCACAAAAGAATCAATAAAGATGAGTCACTTAGTGTCACCCAGTGTCTGATACTCAAAGCCACCCATTCCTAATTGCCTTTAGAGATGGATGATAATACAAACTTTGAAGTGATAATCAGCCTAATGAGTGGCCTTGCTGAGAGGGTAGATCATGTGTCAGAACAGTTTGCAGATGCTTACAGGCAAACAAAGCCAGCTTTCCTTTTAGACCTGAGAGGACCATGGCGAGTCTGGTACCCAGAGCCCCGCACAATGGCAGAGACTGGAGCACAGCAGGACGCTGTAGCCTGCTGATCACAACTGACTCCATCCATCTTGCTCTTTGCCTTTAATCAGCGCAGTCAGAACAAGTCCTCCAGATCTCTGCATGCTTATGCTGGATGTTTAGGCAATAACTGTGTAAAAGATAAATTCTCTGATTCTGAGTCATTGGATTTAAATAATAGCGATTGGACTTGATAGGTAATGGCCGGGGATCCCGGCTAAAACTACTGAGTAAATGTAATTAAATACAATCGGGTGCAGTCAGCCAGGCAGAGCCAGAGACCATAAAAGGCTCATTCAGACAGCAATGAAAACAAACAACGTCAGCAACAAAAACAAAACCAGTGTTTGGTTTGCTAATAAGAGCATGATCTGAGGCCTGATCTACACGCAATTTTTGCACCCAACAATTTGACCAAATCAATAATTTGCAAAAAGCCGGCAACAAACAAACAAACAAAAAGACAAATCAAATTGCTATAATCCCTTAATCTGGATGCTGTTATGTTATCATAAAGACATTTTCTTTTTAAAATAGTTAAGCTGTCATAAATTCAGTCAAGTGTGAACAAATAGTCTATGACCATGTTTGTGCTAATATGACTGTCTCAATGTAAAAGGGTTGCGTAGATTTGACAATCCTTTAGGAATTTAGCTACATTTTGACAAGAGCTGACCATGGACATTGCTTCAAAATCAACTCACAAAGACTGGGGATCCGCAGGATTACACCAACTTGACTTCTAAGTATAAAAGAAATGTATGTGAAAACACATGTATGTATGGGTTATCATGCTTAACAATTTGGATTGTTAAAATCTAAAATTCTTTGGATTTTACAATTTGGATTGTAAAAATCTAAAATTCTTTTGGGGGGGCAAATCTGTAGTCACTTGGGGAAAGGTGGTGAAAAAGCTGAACAAGTGGGTTCAGGATTTACACTGTTTCAATTAGAAGCAGTCAAGTTTTAATATTTTGTAGTCAACCGTTTCACTTGTAAAACCTGTCATACAAACAAGGAAGTGATGCAATAAAGCAAATGAGAAACAGAAATTTTCGTAAAAGTAAACCTACCCTTTGAAACTAAGAGCAAGATTATTGCTGCCATTTCAAAAATTACAGAATGAGGCATCTTTCAGATAAAACCAATCATATTTTCATATTTTTTTCTAGGTTTCTATCTGCCTGGCTTCCTTTCTTCAAGTCATTGAGAAAAGTGCTATCTTTTGGATCTGAAAGTACAGAAAAAACAGTCTTTATATTTAGTGCAGTTTGTGAATGAATATAACACATGTGCCTTTGGAAAGGCTTTAGAGTTTTTTGATTTGAAGTTTTGTTTTGAGACAGCATTCTCCAGTAAGTGATGTCTGGTGATACTTGCTGCATGCCAACATGAAAACCTCGGTCTTCAAGCTTTCTGCTAGAAATAATATCAGCAATTAGCCCAACCTAACACTATTTGAAACTGAATGCACCTGAAGAATTTAATTTCTTTTGCAAGAGAGTACGAAAAAGAAAATAGTTCACTGAATTAGTAAGTGGGCTTTGAGGCATGTGTCCACCAGCACTCATAAGCTGCCTGTGATCACACGGGTTATTTAAGGCTCCTGAATTCACAAAGCTGGAAACACATAAGTGTCTGCCAGTGCCCTGCTCTCACTCCCGAGGCAGTCAAACAAATTCAGCTCTGCTCAGCTCCCTCAGTGGCAGCCGTGAATAACACAAGAGTTTTCCATGCATTGAAGCTTGGGCTTGTTCCCTATAGACCCACAGCCCCTTCATCTCTGCTCACAAAGCACCCCAGAGAACCAGACTTCTCTAACAATGCTACGTCAGAACTCTCGGGAAGTGGTTTTGAGCTGTGGAGGAACCTCATGTTCCTTCTCACCTGGTGAATCAGATGGGAAAGACCACCCTGCCCATGCCTAAGTAATATCATTCTCCAAGGAAAATTCTAATCCACAGTTACATTTCTCCTACAGGAAATATTCTTTTAAAATTCTCTTAACTTACATATTTATAGTTCAGATGATTAAAATTAATTGTTAAGCTATAAAGTTGCTAAACACGTTCTTTTAAAATCACTGTACAATTCCACAGTCATGTGCATTGGACCATATGTACAACATATATGGTTTCATAGTAATTTAGTTCTACCCAAATGCATTCACAAGCATGGAAGTCTAAAAATACCCTTTCTAGCGCAAAACATTACTATCATTACATATATTATCACTTGTAATCACATTCAAAATCTCCATTTGAGCTCTAAAGTGTGTTGGACTAAGGGAAAATTTACCTGTAGTCAGACCTAGAGAACTGAAGCTGATAATTTGTGGTTAGTTAATGGAAATGTGTTGACAAATGAATTACAGCTGCAAGTTTAAGCATGTATGTTGCAAGCAGTTATGAATTGGAAAGGAAAGGAGACAATGAATTGAATAAATGGGTTTGGTGATGCGTGATTGCTGATACCCACTCAATCTTGATTCAAAGTTTGGATTATAGGCAGAGATGTTAAAATTCACGTGACATGATACACTGCAAGGTATGTCTTTCTAAATATTCTTTTCTTACTTTTCTTTTAAAACTTTTCTAACTTTGAGAAAAGTTTCTAAATTTTTTTTAGGACAAAACAAATGGTATTTTTAATATATCTTTGAAATCCACTCATTTGATACTAACCTTAGAAGATAAATTTAGTGTTATTTTGTTTTCTCATATTTGTATTATAGCACCCCATAGTCATAAAGAAGAGGGTTTTGATGCTCATCTCCATACAGGTAACAACCAAATAATCCATGTCTGAGAGATTTCCCTAGAGATAAAGCCCCAAGAAAAATAATTGTAGCCAAGATTTTCTGTAATTTTGTGTGTGTGAGCTAAATTTGAGAACCATAAAGGTATCTGATTATCAGAGGATTTTCAACTTCACATGTTCTAAACATAACTTAAATTAGATACCCAGAAACAAGGGCAGCCATAATCAGTAGTGATTGCACAGGTATGGTTTCTCTCTCAGTTCCCATCACCCTTGCACGGGGTCATTGCTGGAAAAGGGAGTCCTGACCTCCCGCTCGCCTCTGGTTATGCATCCTCGCTGCATTAAATATGCTGGCACTCGTGAGCAAGCCAATCCGATGGAAACATAAGCCTACAGGAGATGCAAGGCGATCCGCTCTGGGTCTGGGCAGCCACACAAGCGGCAATGAGAGCCCAGGGCACGGGCGGGCAGGGCCGGCTCTGTCAGCGCCCGCCGCAGCCGCAGCGCCCCGGAGCCCACGGAACTGCACCCGCGCCCCGCTCCTCCCGCCCGCCCTGCCAGCCATCTGCTGGGGCTTTGCCAACCAGCAGCCAAAGAAATAGAAACAGCACTAGAAATAGTAACCTTTAATGAAATAGAGTGAGGGGAAATGTGAAAAAAAGAAGCTATGTTTTTGCTTTAATCTTTTGTCTTACATACTGGGATATCCAATGATTATGAATTTAAGCTAGCATCTCCTAGGTCTTTTTCAAACAAGTAGCTCTAAGTGTTTCACAGATACTTACGCAATTCCATAAATCTTTCCATGAGGCAGCAAAACATACCAGGAGCCAGTCACCTGTTAGTGGAAGACAAGTACATTTTGAGGAAAATGCAGCAAGGGTAGTAAAATCTAGCACTACTATAAATAATGGAAACCACAGGATGAAATGAAGGTAGTTAAACAGCTACTGGAGATGAAATTTAGCCAAGACAAGATGGTCTACAATCCTTTTCCCAGTCTCAATCCTGTTATAAACAGCCATGAAACTGGTAATGACAAAAAGGAATGGGAGACTCCTATTGTCTCATCTGAGATGTATCTCTGGAGTAAGAAGCTTGTTTTTAAAATGGTTTGCTTTGTATTTATTCCCTCTGAGCCAGTATAAACTTTACCCATTATTTTAATTGGACCAGATTCTTAGCGTGTTACCGAATAAATTACCAAACCCACTTCCTACTTTTCTTGGAAATGTCTCCATACCCCATATTCATTCAGTTCAGCTCTTCCCTGAGCTGCAACTCTGTCCAATCTTACAAGCTACTAGGACAGGAAAGAACTGTAACTCTGCAACACATTTTGAACATTTTAATTGAACACATGCTGCATGGCAGTGGGATTTTGAGCAGATAAACTCTATAGCAAAAGTCACGCACAGAAAACCAAATGTGGCTTTTGCAAATTTTTTTAAAAACTCCACTATATGATTACTGTTATGCTAAAATGCAGCCTGATTCAGCACTGGGCTGTATTGCCTTCCCTCCCATTGACTTCAAAATGAATAAACTCAGCCTGGGTATTTGAGAATTCATTGCTGTGAAGACATATTCTGGCAGGTCAACACAAGCATTATTCATAGGCCTCAATTCAGTCTGTCATCTGAAATGAAAGAGAGCCTTTCTTTAAAAAGCTAAAATCCATCTTTAATTTGTTATCCTAGTAACTGTATCAAAAACTGTTATAAAACAAATATTAAAAATGAGAGCAAGCTGATGAGCAATTGAATCACAGTAAAATAGATCTGGAAGTGCTACAGAGACACCAAATCCTTGCTCCAACTATTTCAGACAATCAGTTTATGTAACCTTTTTCACTAATATATCAAGATCTCTCTTAAAAGCAGCTGGTTTTATTTCTTCATTTACTGCTATGGTACAGTTATTTGTAGTTCTTCCAGTTTGAGTTAGAGATTCATAGATTACATGCCAGAGTGGACCACTGTGATCATCAAATTTGACCTCCATAATCTGCAGGATTGCCCTGAATTAATTTAGGAAGCCAGTGATTTTATAACCAGGAGTTTATTAGGGAAAGGGCACAAGAGCCATGGTATCAGTGTTGACTGATGGGATTAATCAGCTCATGTTAACACACTGATTATCATATAGTAAAGGGAAATGTTTCAAAAGAATACTTCAGTCTGAAACATAAAGCAAAATCATTTGGACTTCCAGAGAGGTCATGGTTGAAATATCACAAAACTCTCTTTACTCAAAGCAGATGTTTAGTAAGATAAATTTAGTGTGAAAAATGAACCAGAATGCATATAAAAGACAATGCCTCCCCAATTATGTAATGGGACACCTCCTCATTATATTGTGTTCACTGAAGATGATGGCATTTTCCTAGGGGATGTATAACTACAGCTTGCCAAAGTCCCTCTCCCTCATTTTAGATTAAATGTCAGACTGCAGAGCATGAAGCCAAGTGAACAGAAACAAGAGAACTCAAATAAACATAATTTAAATTAAAAAGAAAAGGCCTCTTAAGCATGTTTTCTGATTAAATGTGTTCAAAACAGAAAGTTGCAATGATGCCAGGCTACAAATTCAGAGAAAAATCACCAGAATTTAATATAAGCAAAAATACCTCTTTCCTATATTTGTACATGTATTGAAATGAAATGCAATCTGTAAGTGTAAATATTGACTGAACTTTTCACAGAACTGAAACAACTTCTCTTTCTTGCCACCTTTTCTCTTTTTTTCCTGTCTCTTTCTGTGAGCTCCCTCCAGTGTTCTCAAGGAAGTATTGAATCATTTCATTTTGGTGTATTACATTTTTATCACAGGAATCATCATGACCTGAAAAATTATACTAATCTAATCTCTAAGGATGCCCAGTCTGGGCTAAAGGTCTGATCTAAACCTGGTTGTGAAAACAGGTTCTTGAAGAATAAGATGCTTCTCACCCACCACAGATGTCCCTTAGAATGAATGGCACATGTACCAAAAGGGCTGCTGGCTGTAGAGGTGACTAGAGAATGAGCTGAGACTGTACCAACTCTGAGATTATTTAGAGTTAAGGAATATAAATTATTTATTTATTTTCGTCTAGGCACTAACAAGAAAGATCTCTCCTCTAAACTGCAGGTTCATCAGCTGGAAAAGACAAAATGACCAGGAAAACCAGGTCACTGGCTCAGTCATCAACATGAAAAGACCCTGTCAGGTAAGGTACATTCCATATTGCAATAATAATGCCTTTGTATAAATCTAAGCTGAAAAGGGATATGATTACACTTTGGCAGAAACCAGCCAGGGCACTGAATCCAGTATGCTGTGGACATGCCAGTCTGCTTGGAGCCAGCTCAGGGATCTCTATACAGAGCTGTTATGAAGGCTACAAACCTGCCAAAAGTGCTCTAACACCCATTTACATCTAGTTCAACTCCTGCTTCTACCAAGATAAACAAAAATAGAGTCAAACAGTTTATTTCTATGCCTCTTCCACTGGCTTTGTGGAGTTACTAAACAAATGAGAATAAAATTATTCTCTGTAAGGCTACTCTGCCTGATTTATTTGTGCTGGTTTGTGTTTTAGTGTTTGTTCACTGACAGAATAAACCAGTCTGAGCTGGGGCTGTTGCAGAGCCTTCCTACACTTTCTTCCACAAGGTATTTGTTCCCATCCCTTCCCTTGTACCCACAGTAGTGCTTTGGGCAACTGAGACATAAATAGGGTCAGGGAGATTAACAAAACCAGGGAAATAGTGGGAGAACATGCAGAAGCTTAAAGTCATAAGTAACAGAATTAAAGACAACCTAATTTTGCGTACTGCAATGTCAATTAATTTGGTGCCTTTAGTGGTGTAAAGTGGTGGTGCCTTTAGCTACTGTAAAGGCAACTGTGACAAGTCATTCTCCTGCTAATCTGCATGATATCCAGCAGATAGTGAGCCATTGCATAACCTCAGAAATGTCCAAATGGAGCTATGGAATTACTCCAGTCCTTTCTCGGTTTGGCAAAGACCTTGTAGGATTTCTAGTGACATATGCTGGGCCTGACTCAAATCCCAGCAATGGAAATTTCTTTGATTTGGCTTATTGTTATTTCTGACCCTGTAAATGTGGGAAGCACTCAGGCATTAAGACATTGGTTCCTGACATATCAGTTAGCCACTGCTGTTTACATCAATTGAAACAGAATTAAAATTCCAATTTGATTTTTCCTCTTTCAAAGCACATAAAATAACATCAATTCAATGCCCATCCAACCATCATGTTTAATGGTTTGTTATGTACACAGCAGGATTTGAGTTTCTTGTGAGAAAATTGAAAAAAAATGGTCCAGATCTCATAACTTCCTTTCTCCTATCGTCTGTAAATAACTTCAGAGAAGCTCTTTCCATTTTTTTCCCCTCTTCTCCTTTACAGTAATTCTTTATATAGGTTCTTTCTACATTTTTATTTTTCTACCCTTTTTGCATTTTTGTTTTACCCATCCTTTTGTAAGGGCCACCCTACCATCACTTTTGCATGCTGTTAACACGGAATCAATGGAAGATCACTCTCCTGCCAGTTGAACTGGTTTCTTGCAGACAATATTTGTGGCCACAAACAACACAAGTTGCAGTTCATATCCATTCTTTCCAAAAGACTTTGTTTCAATGAAGTGACCATACTTCCCTTGTACAGGTTGTACTGTCTTCCAGCCCCACTTTTAAATACTGAAGATTTCTCTGCACGTCCACCAAGTTGTATTTACTTTGAGTGTAAGCCTGTAAGTATGCACACTACTGGCTCAAAAGTTCAAACTGTCATCAAATGGAGTTTCTCCCTTTCTAATTTGTCTTGGTTACAAATGTGCACTTTGAGTAAATTGCCTTCCTTTTGATATTCTCTTCAGTTTGCAACACTGCCATCACATAAAGAAAGTTACAGGGTTTATGCCAGAAAAAAATAAAAAATTTATAAAATGGAGTACAGGTAGTTTTCTATTGCCTGTGCCAAATCAGGACCTTTATAACATTAGGAGGAAGTTCAGGAGCTTTTTAGCTTTTGTCTGTCTTTCACACCAAAGGAAATTACAATTTGAGGAGTTACCTGTCTGTGAGACAACCCACCAGCCCCTCTTTAATGGGCACATTGATTGATAATCACAGGGAAACATGAACTCCTTTTCGCTGGCAGATTTTCCTAGGACTGCCATTTAAGCAGGCAGCTATACCAAGACCTGATGATCAGTTTGCTGTCCTCACACTGAACACAAAACTGTTGTAGTTTGCAATGTCCTAATTTCTTCTCTTCCAGACATGCTCCTGCTGGGGCACAACAGAGTGCACAGTGCATGTGGTCTCACCAATTTACCTGCATTGCTCAAGGTAGGACTGTAGTGCTTTGTGAGTGTTTTTGGAATTGTACTCCAGCCTTAAAATCTTAAATTTCAAGGTGAGTGTTTTTAGCAATTACAGGAAGCTCCAGCATGTACTATTGAAACATATCTGCTCCAAAGTAAGCTCTAAGCTTTTAAAAGAAGGTGCCTGTGGAAGTGCAAATGACTACTGAGGAGATGCAGTCACTGTATACAGGAAGCTCAGATCAAGTTCAAATGAAAACTCTGGGCACCAGTTCTTAGCAACTGATTTTAAAGCAGTTGTAATCTCCAAAGCTATCTAGCTCTACAGCAGAGGCCCTGGTATTATATACCTAATGAGTTAGACCATTTGAGCAACCTTCTTTCACATTAAAAAGGTACTTTAACTTTTTCTTTTGCCAGATTAACTGTTCAGTCTATTTCTGACAGATGAGATCAGCTATATGGAATTTTAATACTCTGTTTCTTCTAAAATGTGTCTCTGTTTATTTCCTAGGGCTGGAATGGAAGTTTTAAGACTGCTGAGGTTCAAAATTGGTTGTGTAATATTACTATTACTGTTTCAGGGTGTTTTTCAGTAACTATTGGTCACATGCATAAAGCACAAATAAATAAGTAAAAGAAGAAATAAAGACATGATCTTGTTCCCAAAGAATTTCCAGCTAAGGTCCTGATCTAGTAAAAGAGTTATGTGTGTGCCTTGTGAGGTTCCACTGACCTCAGTGGGAGTATTCAAAGTAGTTTAATATGTGTATAAACTTTTGCAAAATTAGGAGGTAAAATAAAGTATGTCTGTTAAAATTTACTCTGCTTTAATGAACTGTAGATTCCTTTTTTTTGGTCAAAGTATCTACAGAGTATTCCAGTTATTTTAAAGAATCTAAATCTCATTAGAAAATAATTAAACTATTACTTGACACAGGCACTAACACATTGGTTTTTCTAAAAGCAGGAAGGGAAGGTGAAGTTCAAAATTTCAAAATAGCTTTCATATTTCTACAGTTTAAATGTAAAAAAAGCAGCACTCTAATCGAAAACCTCCTTAGATTCTTATCCAATGGCCACTTAAATGAGAATTCCTTAAGGGAGTGTAAATCTTTGCTTCATTAAATATTGGAACAAACCATATAGTTGAATGTGCACAAAACCACAGGTTAACGCTATCACCTACACTTTCAGCAGCATACTACCATGGGCCAAGATGTGTCCTTCTTATTTCTACTGACAAAAACTGACCTGTGCATGTGCCTGTAAAAGAATGTGTATGTGGAATGACTTATTAATTAGGAAAAGGATGGCAGAACCACAGCACATGAAAATTACTTTAAGGTAGCATTCATGAACATGGCTCAGAAGTGTCTTCAAGGAGTCTAAGACTGAAGATGTCAGCATGATCAAGTCATTTCTGAAAGTTTATTAAATGTGACTGCTCAGGTTTTGGTAATGCAAGGAAAAGAAAATCCATCAATATTAGGAGATATACCTGAATGGATCTGATTTACTATGTGCGTGTTTCACATAGCTTTATTAAACATGTCCTTTGCTGAAGTATCATTATATTGAATTTCTTAATCTTGAAAGTATTTGGCTCAGGGTCCAATCAAGTACTGCTGGCATTCCTGGAATGACAACTTTAATCTCCTTCATTGTCCACTAATTTAATGCCTTAAATATATTCTCGTGGTAAATCCAGCACCGAGGACAGAGACTTAAAACAGTTTATTCCTTTAATTAGAAATATGTATTCATACCACAATAAAAACACAACTTAAAATAGAACAATAATAACAAAGTATGAATGAATGCTAATTACAGTATAACTGTGAGGGAACCACTAATATACAGCTAAGGCTGAATTGATGGGAACTGAACTGAAAGCAGAGTAGTAATCAACATGAGAAGAAAGCCTGATACCCTGGAGTAGACAGGAAAAATAGTTCTGGTTGATTAAGTTTCAGTCTGCTGGGGTGAAGTAGGATTTTGAAATTGTGTTCTTTGGAGACTGTGTCAGGGAATGAATGTGCTTCTGGTCAGTGAAAGGACAGTTATAAACTACATGGTGTCTGCTGGATCCCGGAGCATTGGGTGGCACATATGTATGCATAAGCACAATTACATAAATACCACTAGTTATTTGGGCAAAAGCTTTCCCCACTGTGTCACGTAAACTCATGTAGCTGGGCCTCTGGACAGAACCCTATAATAAAGTTGCATCTATAACAAAGGTTATTTCACAAAGTTTACTCTGGAATCAGAGTACAAACATTGTGATACACCTTGCAGGTACTGATGTGACACTGCCCCAGTGCAGGATGGCAGCAGACTGGGGGACCTGGGAAGTCAGCTTTCTCTTCTGCAAAGAAAACCATCGCTGCACACTCCAGGTGTAACAAGGTTGCTCTGCCTGCACAGGGATACGTGGCCATGGGATATACATGGAATCACAGAAACACAGAATATTCTGTGTTGGAAGGGACCCACAAAGATCATCGGGTCCAACTCCTGGTCCCGCACAGGACACCCCAAGAGTCACACCGTGTGCCCAAACTCTTCCTGATCTCTGCCAGGCTTCGCGCTGTGGTTCTTTCCCTGGGGAGGCTGTGCCAGTATCCATCTCTAGGAGAAGAACATTTTCTAACAACCCACCTAAACCTCCCCGACACAACCTCAGGCCATTGCCTCAGGTCCTGGCAGTGTCACCACGGAGATCAGCGTCTGATTACACCGATGACATTGCCAAGGGGAGTCTTACACCAGCGCCTACCCCAGATCGCAGCGCAAACCTCGTTAATATGTATTAATCAAATCTAATTAACCTGCCTTGCACCAGCACTGCTTGGCTACACCTGGCAGGACGCCCCAGAGGGGGGGTCGTTATACAGTACATGTTCTCTTTTCCGTACAGCGCTGGTTACACGTGCAGGCTGTGCCGGGACACGGCTCCCCTCCCATCCTGTCCCATCCCGTTCCCTCCTGTCCCTCACAGGGCGCTGCTATCCCGGGCGGCCCCGGCCTGGCGCGGCCGGAGCCGCTCCCGCGCCGCTGCGGCCTCCCCGCCCCTCAGCCGGAACGCGCCGCGCGGGGCCGCGTTGCGCGGGGAAGGGCGCGCGGCGGCACCGGCGGCCGCCATGGCGGTGGATATCACCCTGCTCTTCAAGGCCAGCGTGAAGACCGTGAAGACCCGCAACAAGGCGCTGGGGGTGGCGGCGGTGGGGGACAGCGCCAGGGACGAGCTGCTCAAGCGAGGCACCGCCCGCTCCAAAAGCGACTTCACCAGCAGGGCGCGGGAGGTGGTGAGTGCGGCCTCGGGGGGAGCGCGAGGGGCAGCCGGGGCCGCCGGCAGCGGCTCCTCCCGGGCGGGCAGCCCGGCTCTCACCGCCGCCTCGGAGCGTCCAGCGCTCCCCGGGGAGAGCGAGCGGTCCCGGAGTCGTCCGCAAAGAGCCGCGGGGCAGCACTTTCCCACACGGGTGTGGGCTGGGAGCGCCGCGTGAGAGCCGGGGCCCGGCGCTGCCGCGGCGGCCGGGGCCGGCTCCGAGCCCGCCTGTCGCCTGCGTTCCCCGCGGCGCGGCCCCTCCCGGGGGCTCTGCGGGCCGCGGGCTCCTGCCGGGGCTGCGGTTGTGTCCGTGCGGATCCGCCGCCACTTCGGCCCGTGCCTGCGTGGGGACGGCCGGTTCCTCCTGCTGGCTGCCACGTAACAGAACGGTGCCGTAGCACACGCGTTCCTCTGTGTCTGTGTCTGCAGCGCTGCTCCCTACGCGCTGCCTTTGGCGTGGTTGGCTGTCACACGGTGTGGCAGTTAAGTGCCAGCCCTAGGCAGATTAGATGTACAAAGGTCATCGGAAAGTTTTAAGACTTGCAAAGACAAACACTGAAAAGTTAAGGAATTACAGAGGTGAAAGATGATCGGCATTGATAGCAGTCCTCAGTCTACAGTCGTTCTGTAAAAACAATTTTGTTCCATGTTGTTTTCCTCCATTCTGAGTCAGCGGCAGGGTTTGAATAACATGTCTTTGATAAAGTACTAGACTGCATGTTGAAAAACTAAAGACCTCTGAGGAGACAGACTTACAGAATGGATTTGCAAGTTTGGGACTAAATGAGAAATGGCCAAATGGTTTATGGTAGCAGAGGAAGCACAAGGAAATATGAGGTTTTTAGGTTCCATTCTAGATACTCTTATAGCCATGGATTTGTTTGTTCCCTCTGAACAAGCCTTTTGTCCCATTGCCACTAGTATTTTCTGTGTCTGCATTTTGATTCCTCCTGCTCAGTTTCTGTGTCTGTATTTCAGAGTATTTACAGTCTCAGACTAGGTTCGTGCCAACCTCTTCCTTCCCTCTAGTCTTTGCTCCCCCTTACCTTCCTGCTACCTGGGCTTCTTTGCTTTTGCCTATTCCCGAGTTTAGTTTTGCTTTTTAAAGTTCTATTCATACTCAAGCCTACCTTCACCTCCTTCTTCTCCTTGCCCTGCTGTGGTCCTGTGCAGTGATAGCATGTTATAGCCATGGCCTTTTTTTTCTGCCCTGGTTCTTTGGCTTACCCCTGTTCACAGCTGCTGTTTCCTGATGATCCCAGTTTTTTCTCTGAACTCCTCACCTTTTCTGAATTTCCTCAGTGCACTGTCCAGACAACAAAAAGAAGGACAAAGGCATGGAGTAGAATGTCTTGTTTAATTTGTAAGAGCATCAGGTGAAGTAAACAGCTAGTGCCAAGGGGGATGAGCTGAACTGTCTGAGGGGGACAATGGTTTTAATTACTGGTCCTTATATAAACATGTCTTTGGAGAAGAAGCAAAAGCTGCAATGTGTTGCTGTGTGAGCACATGGTGCCTGTTGACAGCTGGTCAGTGAGAAGGAGCAAGGTGGGCTGGCCGTGCTAAGTCCTGTACCTTAGTGACAGTGAGCCAACAGCACAGCAGACCACAGAACATCATTTTAAGGTGTGAATAAAACATTGAAACTGCAGCTAGATGAATAAGATTATAGTAAAATAAATGATGATTTTATCTGTTTGTTTCAGCCAAGTATAGTTCAGTTTGATCACGGATGTGTCAAACACTCTAATAGTAAAGACCCTGAATAAGCTTCACTTAGTCACCACTTTCTTTATGCCTTACTTGGTTGCAGAATAGAGTATTTCAGTTGGAAAGGACCTACAACCATCATCTACTCCAATTGCCTGACTTCTTCAGGGTTGAGCAAAAGTTAAAGCAAGTTATTAAGGGAATTGTCCAAATGCCCCTTGAACACTGACAGGCTTGGGGCACCAACCACCTCCCTGGGAAGCTTCTTGTGATGTTTAACCACCTGCTCATTATAAAATGTTTCCTAATGTCCAGTCTAAGCGTCCCCTGGCACAGTCATTTGAACCATTCCCAGTCATCCTGACTCTGGATACAAGAGGGAAAAGATTGGCACTTCCTTTTTCATGTCCCCTCCTCAGGAAAATGTAGAGCAATGAGGTTGCTCCTCAGCCTCCTTTTCTCCAAACTAGAGAAGCCCAAAGTCCTTAGTGCAAGTTCTCCATCTGATGTGCAAATGTGGAAGTAGTGAAATAACAGAGTCTACACAAAGAATTACTCCTTTCAACATTATATTCTGTGTGGGTTTTCATAGCATCTTGCAGGTAGAGCTGTGCTGATGCTGCTTGTGCTCCAAGCTCCAGGTAGAGCAGCCAGTTGCTCACAGCTGCAACACAGCTGGAGTGTGGGACTGGGCAGGCATTCAGTTGTAGGATCAGAGATCTCTCTAGCCCAATGCACAGAGGTTTTGTATCACATAATTAAGGTGTTTGAGCACTTTGCTGAACTGTATTGAGTGATATAACTATCATACATTGAATATTCTCTTTCTCCTTTCTGCCCCTGAAGGACTGTGACTTTTGCTGTAGAATCCAAGGACTGTGGAACGTTCTTTGGGTTTTGACTTCTTTGTATACAGTCTCTAGGTGATGTTTAAGAGGGAAGATTGAAGGTGTTTAGTGTTTGGAGGAGAAGCTATAAATTGTAACAAATTGTATCCAGTAATCCTACACAGCTTCCAGTAACAAATTGTACCCAGTAATTGCAACCAGTAATCCTACACAGCTTCTGTATTTTTGGTAAAGAGTCATTGGACCCGGGAGATAAAGTTATAAATTCCTATTTTACATTCTCAAACTTAACTTGTTTTTAGGTGGATTGAAGGAGGCTCAGAGAATGTAGAATATAAGAGTTTTGACTTGAATTGATATTGTGTGGGGAAGATGGTTTAGAGATGTGTGCTCTTGGCGTTTTGTGTTACTCACAAGAAAATATTTCAGCATTCTGTATTAATTTGTATTTTTTTGAAGCTGGCTATTTTATGCTGAGGTTTACTGTGTTGCTGCAGTCTCTGGGGAGCTGATGAAGGTTTTTGTATTTGAGACTAAGTTCTTAACACAAGGATATTGTGAGCTCATCTATAACCATGGTAAAGTTAGTTGCAGAGACTGGTGTTCTTGGTGATGTTTTTAAACTGTGATAAAATTGTTCTATTCATATAAATCAAAGATGACTGTTATGGCTCTGAGCTGTTGAAAGGTTTTTCTTTGCCCTGGCATTGACCCATCACTTTTTATTTGGTTTGGGTTTTTTTTTTTTCGTCTGTCAGCTGCCATTGTACAAGCATTGGGCTGTCTGATATGTAATGTGACTTATGTTTTTTTATGGTGAAAATTTCTGACACTTCTCAATCTCTTCACCATCTGCATAATGTCTAGGACCAGGTAAGAAATTAATTATTGTTAAGGATCAACAGGATCCTGTAGCTACAGGAAAGCTACAATTACAGTGATACAGTGACAGACTTTCCATTACTTGCAATTTATAAAAGACTTAGAATTTGTAATGTGTATGTTAGTGCTTTTTAGTGAATGAAAACAAAACATTTTCTTTCTCTTAGACTTTAAGGTGACATGCTGGTTTAAAATGCAGTATCCAGGGTTGCTAAAGTTTGCATTTCTTCATACTTTTATGTAGGCTTATGTAGTTGTTTGATCCTGACTGGATGCCAGATCCCCACCAAAGCTGCTCTATCACTGCTCTCCTCATCAGGGCAGGAGAGAGGAAATAGAATGAAAGGCTCATGGGTCGAGGTAAGGACAGGGAGTGATCTCTGAGCAACTGGGTCATGGGCAAGACCAACTTGAGTTGGGGAAAATGAGTTTAATTTATTACCAGTCAAATCAGAGGAGGATAATAAGAAATAAACCAAAATCTTAATAACATTTTCCCCCCACTCCTTCCATCTTCCCAGGCTGAGCTTCACTCCCAGTTCTCTACTTCCTTCCCACCAGTGGCGCAGGGGGACAAGGAGTGGAGGCTGAGGTCAGTTCCTCACACATTGTCTCTGCTGCTCCTTCCTCTGCAAGGGAACACTGCTCACACTGTTCCCCTGATCCAGAGGAGGGTCTCCTCCACAGGAGACAGTCCTCTGTGAGCTGGTCCAGTGTGGATCCTTCATGGGGTCCTGCCAGCAAAACTGCTCCAGCATGGGCTCCTCTCTCCACAGGTCCTGCCAGGAGGCTGTGCAAACTTCCCATGGGGTCACAGCTGGCTGTGGGCATCCACCTTGGAGTCTGCAGGGACACAGCTGCCTTTGTCATGGTTTGCACCAGGAGCTGCAAGGGAACCTCTACTCTGGCAGCTGAAGTACCTCCTGGCCCTCCTTGTGCACTGACCTTGGCATCTGCAGGGTTGTTCCTCTCACATGTTCTCTCTCCTCTCTCCTGCTGCAGTTGCTGCTGTGCAGTAGCACTTTTTCACCCCTTTCTTGACTCTCTTATCCCAGAGGCACAGCCACTGTTGCTGCTGGGCTCATCCTTGCCAAGTGGCATGTCTGTCCTGGAGCCAGCTGGCCTTGCCTCTTCTGGACATGGGGGAAGATTCTGGCAGCTTCTCACAGAACCAACCCTGTAGCCCCCCACTACCAAAACCTTGCCACAAGGTTCCTTGGTATAGTGTTAGGTTTGGGATTAAGCTAAGTGATTGAAGAATTTTGAAGATTAGAGCAGAAATATTTAAGTAAAAGAAATGGGCTCGCAGTAAGTGCTCAGTGACAAACACGAGCAGTTCAGAGCCCCAGTTTATGTGACACTGGTTCGCAGCTTTACAATGCCTTAAATCTGTTGTTTTGTATGTTTTAAAAGATTGTCAGTTTTGCAAAGTATTTGGTATTTGAACTGCTATTTTAGGACAGTATTAGGAAATGTGACTCCTAAAGGCCTTCCCTTTTACTTTTTTATGGCACATGAAAGAAATTGGGAATATCATCTGTCAAATATACTTCTTAGATATTTGAAAATATAGATGGAACAAGAACTTTTTATGATTGCTGACTGTTCAATTGGTGTCGGAGAAATGGAATCAAGGCTGATACAGCTGATAAACAGAAATAAATATAAAAGAATGATCAAGCAGGATTTCATGGTGGATTTAATTGCAGTCTTGAATAAAATCTGTTTTGCTTTGGGAAATCATCTTATTTAAGGTTATGGGAAAAGCTAAAAATGGAACAGTTGGAACACAAATTATTCAAAAACAATATCAGGCATATCTGAATATCCTTGAGAATGGAAAATTTGAAAGGTTAAATGCTTTTAAATCTTTAAGTGCAAAATTTCAGAATGATCAAATATCCGTGTTTGAAGCTGTTGAACACATAAGGATGCCAGATTCATGAGGCTTCAACATCTGTTATTCATATAAGGTCTGCGTATGGATTCTGTAGGATGATTAACTGATTCTTCAAAAAAAGAATGGTACAATAGGCCAATACTCACACAAAAATTATGTTCAGCTGCTCTGTACAAATGTGTAATGAGGAGGAAAAATCCCCACATAAAACTTGTCTCCAAAACTAGTTCTTGTGAAAGCCAGAACAAATGACATTAAATATAAATTTTAAGCAAACCTTTTAATTACAAGGCCACTTGACTTCTGTAGTGCATTGCTTTGGCTACACATAGGACAGTGGTGACTTGATAATTTTATTTTATTTTTTGATTTTTTATGTAACACAGTTATTCATGTGTACCTGTGAAAGTCCCAACTTTATTCATTGTTTGGAATGCAGCCTATGGGATAATTTAAAATAGCAGTGCTATTAGAAGAGATGAAGAGCTGTTTTTTTGGTCCTTGGTGCCAGATTTGAGATATTCCTGCACATCTTTCTACAGACTGGTATTTAGAGTATTCCCCTAGGACAGAAAAAGGTAGGAGTGTTTGTTTGTGAGGTTACAGTTTATTGATTGCCACTGTCACTGCATTAAATAAAGCCTAAAAAAGACATGGTGAATGCCCAAACCAGGAACTGGTCCCCCAAACTGACTATAGAGGACCACCTTGAATAACATGATGTAATTGCTGACACAGGACAACTAAAAGGGAGTGTTTTTAAACATATACTTTCTGAACCCTTTCAGAGTGCTCAGGATTGTTTGAAGAGGTACCAAGAATAAAATTGAGCCACTGAAATGGTGTAATGTACACAGTGCTAGTAGAGAAAGACAAGGCACTCGCTGGAAAATTTGTAGGTGTTTACAAATAGAAAGACTAGAGATCTAGATTTCAGAGGATTCCTTGTGCTTAATACAATTCTAATATGAGAAGGAAAATGTTGATTTTCAGACTGGGAGGTCCACAGGCTTTTCCACTGCCTACTGGCTTCAGATAGATCATAACTCCAGTGAGTGGCAGGTACCAGTGTACTGATGCTGGGAGTAACACCATCCCTGTTCTAAAAGTGAAAGGTATAGAGAAATAAAAATGACAAATATTAAGTGTTTTATTGGCACATACTGTAATTATTGTGATTCTGGTTCTGAGTCAAGTTCAGGTTGGTGACTCCAGAACGAGTCAGGTTTAAATGTGAGCTTTTCAAAAGACTGGGAAATATCCAAAATAATGAAACAGTCAGTCTGCTGTATTAACTTTTACAAGATGGGACATGTATTCTCCTGGTCTAAAACAGAACTGAAAGGGACTTGATCCTTAAAACTTCCAAATCCAAGAGTGGTAGCATTGTGGGCTAACACAGGCAGAGCACCAAAGACTGCATGGTCATGTAGTGAGCTGCTTCTGTTGTAATTGAATAGCTGATACTTACCAGTGCTGTGAGGGAAATGGCCAAAAATGGCTAAAGTTGTGTGCTTTTATGGTTTTGGTTTTATGCTCCAACTAAAAAAATTATAACCTGATTTAATAAGGCTATTTAATAAGATTTTTTTAACTCTGCTGATTGCGTAAGAATAACTACCATGAGAGAATATTTGAATGCAGGGGAAATATATACAGTTTGTGGTGTAGCCAAATTAGAGTCTTTATTAGAAATGAATGACTGTGCCAAATTTCGGACAGTGAGTGATTTCAGTTCACTTGACTTTTAATGAGAGATAAGTTCTATTAAATTGGGCCCATTGCTGAGGTCATTAGGATTAATTCCTTCTTCTCTCATGAACAGTTAATGAACAGTCGCTCTTTCCCCCAAAGTTCACCAATGATGTTGCATTTTGTACTTATTTACATGCACATGGGTTTCCCTCCCCCATGTTGTAGGCAGAAAATATAATTTTAACTTGTACTTTTTCAAATAGGGATTTACAGCATATTGCTGCCTAATATCTCAGATTTATCTCTTCCCCTGTGCAAATTACAGTTAATGCTAGTTTCTTATTATGAGCATTTATTGCTTTTACTTCTCATTTCCTTCATCCTTGTTAGAGAAGTTTAGTCTGAGAGACGGAAGGGAAAGACGATAATTTTAATTAGTAGATGAGAAACATTTAAAAAGCTGGTTAAGGAAATAGCAAAATAAAGATTAGGAAAAAAACCCCAACAAACTGGAAGAATGAAATGCTGACCTTGTTCAGTACATTAAGACTAAATGCCAAATCACTAATGTTCCCCATGTGATCCTTCTGGTTTTAGCAAAAGTCACTTCAAAAACAGTGAGGAGGGTATTGGCTGGCCTTGGGGAAAAGTTATGAACTCCTGCATTTTGGGAAATGTCTGTCATTGTTTCCCCCTGCTTTGTTTGTTTGTTTTAAAGTACATTCTCAACTCCATGGGAATTATTTTTTGAATTTAACAGAACAGCAGGATTGAGCATTGGCTCAGGAGACAACTTTCCTTAGTTGCCTGTTAATTTTGTTTTGACTAACTGGACCTCATGTGGTGCTGAGGAGTCCAAAAGTATCTAACACTGCAGTTCCCATTTTGAGGATGTTGTCTTCGTCCTCACCTCACCTCCTTCCAGGCTGGTTGTGGGAGGTTCTTTCCTGGCTTGGAGTTGGAGGAATTGTTGTATCCTGCAGCTGGTAACTATGAACTCTTTCATGATTGTGGTGTTCTGTTAAGCGGACACCTTTTGCAAGTTCTTGCTTTTTCATCCTCACACAAATAAGGATAACATTTGTGGAAGTTTGTAGAGCATGTGGAGGTGCAAGAAAGCTGAGGTTTATCATGGGTAGCCTCCTTCTTTTCTTAAACATAATTTACATTAGCATAACCTCTGAAGGAGAAAGATGGGATAGGGGCAAGGTGGTGGGGCTTGAGTTGTCTGAAAAGCTGGAGAGGTACAGTGGAAAAGATAGACAACAGAAAGTGTGCAGGCATAGCTGGAAGAAAATGCAGTGATCGAGGTTGTAGAAGATACAGTCTAATATTATAGGTAGAGATATGAGGAAAAAAAAGAATGAATATCAGGAAATTATATGAGGTTGTGATATAGTTCATCTAAGTAGGGAAGAGAGGAAGGGAAGTGGAAGAAGGGAGAAAAAAAGCTGGAACTTTATATTTTCAGGTTACTGAATTTAACTGAAGCATTTATACTTTTTGCTGTTTCACTGAGTTCTTTATCAAAGATTTTGGAGCAAGAACAACTCCTTATTTTGAGAACTTTGATGTACTGCCATTGCTATAAGCCTTGGACTCTCTATGTATTTTGAAATATAATCTCTTGTTTGGGAGAGAAATGAACAAACGCCAAAGAATATCAGTGTGATTTGTTAAGTGATGCCACTGCGGGGTTTATTTTTCCATCTACTAATACTGAGGGCAAAACAAAGCTCATTTCCCTGGGTGTTGGTAACTTTAAGGTGTCTGATTATTCTCCTCCTCTTCTCTTTTGAAAATAGAACAAGTTTGGTGGATAGCAGCCCAGAAGAGGTCTTAGCTGTGACGCTTGAAGCATCCTGCAGTTCTTTCTGTGCATGCTGTATCCTGCTTCTTCACTTAGGTAGAGGCAGATGTTCTTGGACACTGGAAACGTAACCTCTTTTGTTATCTTCTGCTAAATCAAGTCTGGGCTAAGGAGTTTTCTCCTCGGTGACAATTATCAAGCAGAATTTCTGAGTTATCACATGTGTCAATTGGTTTAAACTCTGAAGCATATTGAAATACTAATAAAATGGGGAGATACTGTTACTTAGGATGCAAATTAAGGCCTCACAAAAAAAAGTTTAATCTCAGAGAACAACTATTTCAAAACATAAGGGTGTTTGAACTTCTCACAAAAATTGGTTACACATCATTGCTTTCAATGAGGAGTACTCACACTTGTGTTTTTGCTAATTGAGACTCATTTTGGTCATCAGGTTTAGTTGTAATGCTGAGCTGATAGCTTGTGATTTTTTGGTAATGAGTCAATTAAGTTTTTGTGTGTTTCACCATAGATAAAAGGATACAATTTTTCAGTGAAAGGTTATGTAATTATATGCTCTGTCTTTGAAACTTCAGTCCACTATACTTGAAAATATTTTTCAGACTGGCAAATATTAAAACCTGGCATGATAGCTTCAGCAGTGAGAGCAATTAAGGGCTGAAAATTGAAGGTATGAATAATTTCCAGTAATTCAAGGAAAATGTTCTTTAGTGTTAAAAATATTACACTGTGCTATAATTGCATAGAATGTTAAATGATGGATACTTTTTTGAAAATGCAAGTTTCCTGGCTTCAGGGTGGTGTGTCAAAACTTTCTGTCTGGCAGAATATTTTACAGAGATGAGGTGTTAGTCTCTTTTTACGCTTTCATTCTGACTCTGCTTTCTCTTTTGGTGGAGGTTGGTGAAACCTGTAGAAGAGTGCATGTGCTGCATCTACTCAAATTTGCATCTATTCCATTTCTGCAGATATTGTCCACCATTTGAAAAGCAAACAAAACAAAAAACATATGCAATTAAATATAATCCAACTTTCTTTCACTCTTTGATTTTCCACTATTAATGGATTGCTTGTCATTTCACACTAGATATTTTTTAATGGACTTTTAAACAGTTTTGAATATGGAAGTAATCTCACCTGTTCTAAATTGAATATTTCATTTCTGTATAGAAATTTCTGTAGATGCAACTGACTGGTGTTTCCCACCTCTCCAATTTTTCAGCTGTGTAGGAAGAGTGAAGTGGGTTTCAAGTAAATGTTGTTGGAGGTTCTGTGAGGATATCCATAAGCTCTCAAATGTTTTGTTGGTTAATGGTGGAAAATAAGAGAAGGGGTCTTGGTTTTACTCCTAAATTTATTTGACCTCTAATATGAAGTATTATTCTAATATTCTAGCTAGAATAACTATAATTTAATCAGGTCATTCAATACTTTTTAAAATTTGTCTTACGGTAAAAAAACCTAAGGCCTCCAGTGTTTAGTCGAGGTGAAAGTAAAATCTCACTATATTTAGAAGACCAGAAATAATCTTGCTGCAGGAATTGTGGGGATTCCTGGAGTAAAATACACACTTGAGGCATGTCAGGTAGAAGGGGAGATGTGAAGGAAGCATCAGGTTGTATGGGAGCCCCCCATGAATGCCCTGGGGACTCCTCCCTGGCTCTGTGGCAGCAGCGTGCCTGTGAGTGCTGAGTAGCCAGAGTTACCAGCCTCCAGAAAAGGGGAGACTTGATTAAAAGGGTGGGAAAACAGGAGTTTGTTAGTTATGGGTTAAAACCAAGGTGTTTGGTGTTTTGGGGAGGAAAATAGACTCTTGGAATTCCGAGTTACAAATGTCTTGTCTCATGTGATGGTTTTCAGACTGATGGGTAAAATCTGGACGTAATTGCAGGATGGAATTTTTCTCTTGACTATTTTCAGATGATTTGGATGTTTTGAAAAACAAACTTGAATTCCCAGGACTTCTGAGATTTCTCTCTCTTAAAAATTTCTAGTCTTCCTTTGAGTGTTTTCCCCTATCTCCAATTTAACAAGTTTTGTTTCCTGCTTTTTCTCTAGTTCTTTCCTGGAAAAGAAGGAAAACATTCTGTGAGCTGTAGAAGAACATATTGCCCTTAGGACACTTTGTGTGTAACATACAGCATTTTATACATGGTATCTGCATTTTTTTATTACTTGTTCACTTATATTAAAATAAACACTGATAGCAAGCAGGCGTGAAAGACAAACATGTAGTGGTGATGAAAACCATTTAATGATTATTAGAGAAGCATATTTATTGAAAATAAAAACCATGTCTAATGGTGACTTCTCGAAACACTACCATGTTGTGGTATTTGCAGTGCTGTATGTCCTGTACAGTAGATATTGTTTAAAATTGCTTGGGAACTGGAGCTTGCAATAGTGAGCTTGGAATGTCCTGCAGATAATTAAGTTGTGGTCGGGCCTTACAAAAATAAAAAGTTCTCGAACTATGATTTTATAAACATGCTACAATAACATTTTTTTATATTTAACAGTTTCTTATAGAAAGCTGATACTCTCACAAGGCATTGACTAAAGGTAAAACATCAAGAAAGAAAAAATATTACATTAAAACTTCACTTAGGATGTTGACAGTTGGCTTGTAATATTAAACAGATGTGTGTGTTCTTGGGATACTCTTCTTTCAGAACCTTGTTGCATACTAGTTTTCAAGTGATAGCTACAAATTTTTGAATAATTCAAAATTCTTCTTTCTTCAGTTGTCTTTGTTGTATGTAATTTTCTTTGGGTCTATTCAGCTGGACAGTGTGGTGCCGGCTGCAGTTTCTGCCATGATATTCAAGGGAAAGTGTTCCTCTGTGTAGGCTTAAATTGAGGCATTCCTCATTCAACTATATAGAAAAATTATTACATATATGCAAATATGCATGTTTGAAATACATGTATGTATTTCTTGGGCATGATATTACCTTTGCATGTGTCAGGGTGGCATTTATTCGTTCTGGTTGTGGCTGTGGTAGGGCATTGTGTGCTGTTTTGGCTCCTAGTAAATATTGCACATAGAAGCCAATACAAAAATAATGAAACTTAAGGTTTTATAAGATGTAAGTTTAATGAAGCATAGAGGGAATGATCACTTAAAGGGAAGGTCTATAGTGCTATTAAAATGGCAAAATGTTGTGTCCAGTTCTGATGTCAACCTTTTTCAGAAGTGTGGTAGTGGTAGGATGTTGCTTTGTTAGGTTTTGGGGTTTTCTTTTAACAGAAAGAGCCACAAGAATGATTTAAAGTCTGAAAAATCTACCTTGTTGTGAGAAATCCTTTAACCTTATTTTGTTACGACACGCGATCACAAGTAAAAACGTCTGATTTTTTCATGGGTCTTCTGGACAGCAAACTAAGATACAGTGCTTCAAGTACTATGCATTATTTGAGGTGTGATTCAGCTGATCCTTGATTTAGTAAATTCTGCATCACTTGAAATCTCTTAAGTCAAGTGCATGTATTTCAAACTACACATGGTTCTCTACAAGTGATGCAGCAGTTAATGCACAGAGATGGCTCTGGAATTCCTTTTTACGTATGGGATGTACGTATCCTTATTGCTTCATACCAAAGCAAGGAATTGGATACTGGTTTTCTAGATCCCAGACTGCTGCTCCAGTGACCTGTGACTCTGATCAGTCTAACCTTGGACTGTGCAAATGTATGAATGTTTCTCTCTTCATTTTTAATAATTAATGAACCTATGGGAAACAAATCATGCTAGAGTATTTCTAAAGTAAGATAGCTTTATTTTGACTTCACAGGATGCTTAATCTACCACACAAGTTTATTGCTTATTGTGAAGTAAGCAACCACTTTTTAATCTGGTTTTTTTTTTTAAATTGTCAGGTTTCATTTCCACAGATTTCAGGGATGAGTGATGTGCAAAGATGCTTGCTTGCTTGCTTGCTTTATTTATTTATTTATTTATTTTTAGGGCTGAAGGAATCAATATTAAGTGATTGTTGATGAAATAGTTCCACATCACTATAGTCTGTATACTGAGTCCATTTAATATATGTGAATAGGATAGCTTTTTTTTAAAAGACTGTGTAAAGACACAGTGATACAACATAATGTGAATGAGACTAGCTTGTAAGAATACACTTTATTTTTCTTAATGATGTTGCTTTCAGTTCCCAAAAATTTTAGCTCATTGTGGAATCTGTTAAAGTATAGATGGGAAATACTTATGAGAGCTCAGATACAGTTTCTTATGGGTTTTAATATTATGTAAAGGACTGTACAGCAAATGCTTACTACAGATAGTGAAAATGTGAAGGAGAAGAAAAAGGAAAAAATATCAAAGAGATAATTAGTTGGTCTAAAATGTGACCTGGTGTAACTTCTTATATTCTATTTATTTTCTGATGTGTTACAGCATACAGAATGTGTGCTGCTATGGCATTGCTATTTTGCTTACTTGACCATTTATTCACAATTTATTGTCTAAAAAATTACAGTAGTTTCAGGAATAGTATGTGGATTTCCACAACACACTTGAAATACTTCCATTTTATTTTTTAGGGAAATAAGGCATGTGTATTTTTTGAAGGAAACTTTTTTGCTTACAAGGAAGGAGAAAAAGCCTTTTCTATATAGCTCTTAAGTAAAGATTGAGACTTAAAGATTATGCACCTCATGCAAATTCTGTATATGAGTATTATTTTAATTTTAAAGAAATACATTCAAAACATCCATTAGAGACATGGGGGAAGAAGATAATACAAATATTAATGGATTTTACCTTCTGAGTAAAATTGCATGCTCATTTCAAAGACCACTTTTATTTGCTTATAACATGGTTGCTACTGATGCTCTTACATTTAAAAAAGAGCTACTACTGCAGAAATGCATAGTCTACTTGCAGGCATTTTATGGATTGAAGTTTTTTGGACAAACTGATTTGTATCAATCAGTTCTTAAAATGCAGCAGAACAAGTTTCTTTTTTCGGTTAGACTTGTTAGTTGTGGTGGGAGTTCTGTGTAGCCTGATGATGATGGACAGGATCTTCTGTCTGAGCAGGCACAGAAAATAATTCAGCTATTAGAATGTGTCTTTCTGCTGGGCCTTTGTCGTGGTTGGGTCTGCCTTCAGATTTTGTCCCTCTTGTGGACGACTTTGAAATAATATGAATAAAATATTAATCATGGAAATTGCATGAGGTAACGTGTTTTTTCATTAGCCCTCTCAGAGACAAAGGGTATTATATTAACATAGCTCCAATTATCCTTATTGCTGGTGCTTGAATACTAAGGCTCTGGCAGAACAACTCTATAGATGTATGCCTAGATACAGATCCTACAAAGATAACTTGTTTGACTGAGACTGTTGTCAGTGAGATATGGTTATTTTAATCACAAGTGTATGTTTTAACAAAAAAATATTTTCTTATTGGAATTTTGTAAGGAAGAGGATTGTTGTAAACGAAGCTGAAACTCTTGAATAGTAAGTTGTTTGGAATTAAGTTTCCTACCTCTTTTAAGACTATGAACTGAACTTTTAGATTGCCTTCTGATTGCATGGTGTGTTTTCTGCTTTAAATTGCTATTACAGTAGCTCTGAGAGTCCCTAACTGAGAGCAGAGCTAGATTCCCTTTGCAGAGCATTTGAACTGTTAACTGAGCAAGACATTGAATGATGCAAGATGAAATCCTGCATCATTCAGTCTGTACTGAAACAGACTGCAGAGTTATGGTTGATTTAATTGAAAAAAATACTGTGCAAAAATTCTTAGCTGAGTGAAAGTTTAATGCTTGCTTGTTATTTGTTTCTTTTATCTTGGCTAATAATGAGGATGAAGGCTCAAATGAGAGATTGTGGAAAAAGAAGTCTTCTCAAGTGTTTTAAGAATTTTTTTTATTAAGACATGCTTCTCTTTTTCTTTTTTTTTTTTTTTTTTTTTTGCAAGAAATGAACTGATTTAGTTGAGATTATTCAAATATTGTTCACTTGGGTCCTGAGAGAGCATTCCCCAAATGGGAAGGCATTATGAGTAAGGACATTTCTAATTTGTGTCTCTTATTTGTATTTCCAAAGATATGCTGTATCCTAAATCAAAATAATTCTGAAAATATTTATTCATAACAGTTGTTGGGTAAAACTAGCAATTTTCTGAAAAAATGTAGTTTTGAAACTCTCTCTGAGTTGTAGCAATTAACCTACATGCACATTTATAATTCTAGAAAATGGTCAGCATATTACATTCAAAGACTGGATCTGATAGACTCAAATTGCTTAAAACATCAGTTATTGAAGATGTCCCCCTGGGACTTTGAGAAACTATTTAACAGATGAAAGTACATTTTGAAAAGTCTGACCTTACAGGCAATCATAAAATGAATCAAAACAGTTCTTTCCTCCCCTGAAATGTACAGAGCCCATCTGTATCTAATCCAGTAATTATAGACTGAGTTCAATTACCTTTTCAAACTTGGAGCAGACTGGAGACTAGGCAGTGAACAAACATAGGGTTTTGTCTAGACCTCAATTGACCACAGTCTAAAACTTGAATTTATATCTAATTTTATTTTTAGTGTAGCTTGATAGTTTTTAAAGGATTTATTTTGCTACCTAGTTGCTAGATCATGAAGGTTTTTATTGTTGACTTAGTGTTTATGGTGACATTTTTTGTTCCAGTGAAGTTAATAAAATGGCACCAAGTCCTTAAAGTTTACTGTATAAATAATTTTAAATTTTAAAAAAGTGGATTTAACAGCTCTTTTGAGTCTTTAATATTGCCACAATCAAATTATGAAAGAATCTGAACAAAATTATGTAATTTAATGTCTGAACTCGTATCCATATATTTAATATTCAGATTGAAACAGCCGCCTTTGATGGTTTTGGCTCTTTTAGAAATATGGACCCTGAGTACCTGACTGCAGTATTACCTGTAGTTGACACAGGTTAGAAACTGTGCTGGAAATAAATTTTCAACTATTTTTTAGAATTTATTTCAGTTAAAGCAAGTAAACTATCCATTCATCCACAGGCAGTGTTAGAGAATACATACACAGCTACAAGTTGTAGCAGTTAGTGTAAGTTATCACTTTGACCACCAAGTTGAAGCCTAGGCATCTTTTAATATTATCCCACAAGCAGAACAAACCACATAATATATAATATAATATACATCTTGATGAGAAGAATCTCGTACTGCATTCATTGTCTGACATCATGTTTCCAATGTGGTGTTGTTACTCCATGTAGGGCAGCTCTGAGCAGCCTTCTCTCGGCAGGCATTCTTCACAACAAAGCTGTGTAGTTCGCAGAACCCAGTGCAGTGCACGGGACTGGGGTTGTTCCAGGAGAATGTTTCCTATCTCTTGGGTAGCAGTGGAGGAGCAATGATTAAGGACAGAATAAATGCTTTATTTTTAACTTTTAATTGTGCAGTGTGCTTTTGACAGAATGGCATTTCTTGGCAAGTGAAGCCTATGATAATTAGTGCATTTAGTTTAACTTACTTATTCTTAATAATAATCAGTATTTGTAACAGTTGCTGTAATTAGTTAAGAATGTGGTTCATGGTGACTTCCAAGTCAACACGTATTTGATGAATAAGGCACACTGTTCCAGTAAGTAGTAAATTCGACATGACAAGCTGGAGTCTTTTGATGTTTAATTGGCTTTCCTTGTAACACTTGAGGAAAAAAATGATCTAATGAATGTTGCATTGACCATAAAGCTGAAGCCCAAGAGATTGCATGGAATGTATTTTTCTCCATATTTTGTAAGCATGGGAAAAGCTTTCTAATATTTCTGTTTTGGCGTGGTTTTTTGGGTGGGAGGTGTTTGGTTGATTTGGTTTTTTTAGTGTATAGTAGTTTTCTGGATAAATGATACTGTTCTGAAGAGGTAATATGGAAATGTATAAAATTATATTCATAATCATAATCTTAAAGCAAATTTGTAGTAATATATTATCAGGAAATGTAGTAGTATATAACATCAGTCTGGTTTGTTATTTTGGTTTTTTTCCCTCTCAGAAAAGAAGGACTGTCATGCATTCAGAAGTCAGGAAGTCCAATTTAAAATTTCAGTCCTTCATCAAAATTCTATTTACAAAAGCATTGAGAAGTTCTGTATTTCTCTCTGCCTTAACTCCACATCAGGAGCCAAGAAGATCTTTCAGCTGTTGCTAATAGCAAATGTCATCATCTGTTGCACAATCATATTTGTATTAGTAGATTTATCATAGAAGATATGACCATAATCTGCCTCCAGTAAGTCCTCTAGCCCTCTCTTTCCTTCCTCCTTATTGTTATGACCATAAGAAGTAAAACTCACTTAGAAATTCTGTTTCAGTTTATGCCACCATAGAATGTACTACCAGCCTGCAATGGAAAGTAGGGATGGTTGATGTAAGTTTTCTGAATTATTAAAAATTCAGAAACTTACAGCTGTGTTACAGCTTCATAGGAGAAATCTGCTATGACCAGGATGCTATGACCTGTAGCCTGCAGGTTACCCAAAAGGAGAAGTATTCGGATCTGGATAATTTTAATTCTAAGGGGTAGTGACACTACTGACCTAAATTTTAAGGCTACTAACAGCAACTTAAGAATTATGCTGGCTGCAATAGACAGACTTTGTGTCACAGGAAAAAAGACTATTTTGTAGTCTCAAGATTTTTCATGACCACATCAAGTGTTTTTCCTAAGTAATGGTTGGTTGGTTCAGTTGCATCTCTTTGCTCATTAGAAAAAGGAATTAGTTTTGTGACTGTTGCAAGAGACTGCGGTTGATTTTTAGTTGGATTCCAAAGACTGCCTGTTAGATTTTCTGCTGTGTGCATTGCATACACTATACTTGTAGTGTAAGATTAAAACTGTATTTAAAAACAATTGTGTTTTTAGTTTATTGGAAAGAGAAATTTTAAAAGTGGAAGCATTTGTCCTTTGTGCTTCATGGCTATTTGTGTTGGCTGTTTTCAAACCGGATCACTTGCGTCAGCTCCTGTAATTGTACGTGTCCCCTGCCTCGGAGCAGGCGCTCCAAACCTGCAGAAATCACGCATCTCTTAGCTGCCTCTGTTCAAGGAAATAAATTGAATTTGCCTTGTAAGATCATTTTTAAATCTAAAGGGAATTATAACTTTGTTGTAATTCCTCGTATTAACTTTGGAAAAAAATAGAGCATCTTAAGGAGTCACCCTATTTTCTCCTGTTTCACTTATTTAAAAGAAGTAACTTTCTTTTGTTCCTTCCAACGCTTTCATTTTTGATGTGTGCTTTTCTTTCTGGTTCTGTGTATTGTATTTTGTTAGGTTTTTGTTGAAATCTCTCACAATTCTAGTGTCATTGATTTCCTATTGTTGGTATTCTTAATTTGCACTCCATCTGATTCCTTTGTTGCTGTTTTTGTTTTCTGAGTTTTTGGCTGATTTTCTGTGCATTACGGAATTAGTAGATGCTTGTTTATTTAAGTGGTAAAAACTTGTTAACTACAAGCAGGATAATTTGGTTGCCCACGAATACCTAGTCAGTTGTTTCACTTTCTCAAGTAGTAGGGAGGCTTTTTCCTCTTGTTACCATCTGATTTGTTGTATAAGACAAAGGAATTTAAAGTGCCTTCCGTGTGAAGCTCAATCTTTATAAAGTAATTTTTCCTTTGTCTTTTTTTCCTGTCTAGTCCAGCAGTTGCTTTTTGGAGTTTTTCCTTTTCTTGACTCCCATTTGTGACATTAATTGGCTACTAATGAAGCAATAAAAAGATGCTTGCAGTCATTAAAGTTAGAGTTTTAAAAAACTTTGTAAAGTGGGAAGTCCTCAGATCATTTTAAATAAAAGGAAAATTATGTTGTGTTACTTAAGCTATGTATGGAGTCACAGTACAGCTAATTTGATACAGTGCAATGAGATAGAACTAAACAAAGTTGTGTGAGTAAAACTTTCTACTTCAACATGGGTTTATTTTCCTTCCCTTTATTTTTATATCCTTACTCATTTTTGTCTCGTCCATGCTTATTGAAGCTGTAGTCAGACAGACATTTGAGTTACTTATCCAGGAACCACAACTGAATTGCTCTTTAGGGGTCTGAAGAACATTCCGGACAAAAAAAGATGAAATATCTTCAAAATAGTTTAGATATCCTGACTTTAAGGATACACTGAGGCTATACACTGTGTTCAACAATATGTTTTTCCACTGGTATGATATCAGAGCTACAGGCATTTGAAATTGTTTTGTGTTTCTGTGGGGAAAATTGTAGTTTTTGAATGCTCTGGTTCTAATGCTGATGTGCCAAGGAGTAGAACATGTTATTAAAACATGAGGTCAGGTTAACCCTCTCCTTTCTAGCATATATATAGCATAAAGTGTTTTGTTTAGGCTATTTTGAACACTTTCAAGGCTAATGCTTTACATCCTAAGAGATTTAATAATTGCTTTGGGAATTTGTTTCTTTCCCCTTTCAGTGTGGAGTTCGGGTTTTTCTGCTTTTTGGTTTATTACCCTAAATAAAGGTCCTGCTCTTCCAATACATGCTAGGCTCTTGTAGCTCTGATAGCCATCTCTCATTTGCACTGTAATTATATTTACTGCTTTAGCTTGGGTGTATCTTACTTCTCATGTTTTTTCACTCTTTACCTCAAACCATGACCTTCTGCTTCTGTTTCTATTCCCCCTTCTGTCTGCAATTCTTCCCTTCCTTCACTTCTCAATGTTTCTCTTAATTTATCCACACTTGTGCCACAGTGAGCTTTACCCGCTCCTGTTGCATTTATTCATAGAGTCAGATATCTGCTTGACATTTACCACTTAATCTTGACCAATCTCTGTATGATAAATTCTCTTTCTAATATTAAGTGTTCATGTTCTAATTGTGATTCATAGCCATAATATTTTTATCTTAAAGTTGCTGGTGAGGTGAGTCCTCAGCAGGGAGGTACTTCATGTGTACCTTTCTCTCTTCCTAAGCTCATACCAGTGCATGAGCAGACTGCAATACTGATGAAATGTATTTCAGTAGTACTGACTCATCTGTAATGCAGAGCAGAGCTGCGGAGCAGTGGCATGGCATTTGTTAAATCAGGTGTTCGTAACCCAAATAGAAATGAAAATGTAGTATCACTTCTGTCCTTGATATGAGAGACTGCTCTCTAATTCATGTAAGAGCTGTGAAACACTGTGACAAATTGCAATAGCATTGTAGCCTAACCTTGAGTGAAAACTCTACACAAACCAGTATCCATCTTACAAGAGATACTCCACTTTCTCCTTGTGCTTGTCTGCTGAAATAGAATTATTTTTCCATCCAGTTGTTCTGTTATTTGCTGTTGGGGTACCTGTTGCCGATTCCCTGACTTCTGGGACTCTGGCTGGGCTCTCCCAGGTGGCTCCCCTGTTGGGAGAGACCCCCCTGGAGTGGTCTTGTGTCAGGAAAGAGAGACGCACTGGATCTTTTTGGTCTTGAGGTTCTGGTTTATTGTTATCTTATCTAGAGTTTTGCACACTATCCATACAAGGCTCAGCGCACTGGAAAAGCACTGCAAAAATGGTAAACAATCTATACTTACAAGGTCTTTTATAGCTAAACTATCCAATTAAGAACTGACACCTAGATTATTTCCCTTTTTAACCCAATAACTGATCCCCAAAAGCCAACAATGTGGACTTTTCCACACAATTACGAAATGCCACCCAAACCCATGAAGAAGGAGGAAGAAGAAGCATAACGAAGAAGCCCAGGATGACACCCTGTGCCCTCCATCTTGCTTCCATCCACTATGTAGTAAAAATCCTAAAACCTAAATTTCCCTCCTAATTGATACATCTACACTACTCTCTACTTCACATCCTAGTGGATTCTAGTCTATTCTGGAGTTTAGAAAACTTTCTCCATGAATGAGGGTCCAAGTCAGTGTTCCCCTGGGGGTCAGGGCACCCCAGAGCAGACAGGGAAATATTCCCGATGCCCTGGGTTTCCACAATTTGACCACACAATGCAGTAGCATTTAGCTACTGCAACCCAACCTGAGCAGTCTATTTATTATGGTAAAAGACAGACATAACACTGATTTTTTCACTGCATATGGGTTGGTGAGATACATGAAACTGTTTGGTAGGCACTGAGTATTAACAAAGCATTTTAGAAAGTTTTACGGCTTAGTCTGTAAGCTCCTGGTCAGTTTGTGTGTGTTTACTTCTTTCATGGTGGTGGTTTAGTTATTGATGGCTCCTTCCTGCTCTACATGCTACAGCAATGGCCTTATGGACATCAGCAGAAGTTTGTGAAAGGAAGGTCTCTATGAAAATGGCAGCATCTTTGAAATGTCTGTGCCCCAAACTGTTGAAAAACCATGATGTTGCCTATGAAATAAAAAGTCAGACAAGGGAAAGTAGTCCCTGTTTTATTCTATCTAATGGAGTTTTTTTCAAGTTAAATAAGAAATTAGATTCATTTTGTAGAATAAATAATTTTAATATATTTTTGTCTTCTGAAACTCTTGTGATTCATCAGTTTACAGAGTAAGCACAATCTTTTTCATTGCACTGGTGGTTTCTGTGATCTTATCTCAGTGTACTTAGGTGCTGGATAGCCAATGCAGCTCTCACTGCAAAGTCGTTGTGAACAGGAATCTGTCAATAAATACCTGTCAGTGTCTCTGCCACCATCTTGTTTCCTAAGATTGTCTCACAGCTGGCTGGGCACTTAGTAATTTCAGAATGGAGACTGTGTTCCTTTCCTGAGCAGCCATGAGAATAATGCTGTAGTTTACAGCCCTCTCTTCTTGGAGACCCTTTGGAGTTGACTGCAGATTGGAACCTCAGACTTAATGCAGCAGTATACAGTGGTCGTATGTCTAGTACAGATGCTATTTCACTTTATTTCAGCCAGCTCTTTTGTTTCCTTTTCTTGTGTGTTTTGGTTTTGCCTTAGTTTTTGTTGGTTTCTGTTTCTCTCCCTATTTATGCACCCTGTGTTTTCTGTGGATGTGTACTATCAAAAAACCACCTATTATGTGAAGTTGTGGGTTCCTATGAATTTGAGACTTTCTAGAGATAGATAAAACACTTTTAGAAATTAGTAAAATGTTGCAGGGAATGGCAGCCAATTACAGGATGCAGGTCAGTTAACTCAGAGACCAGAACAGATTGTTGGATTTTGAGGTGTCTTGCGTGATCTTGCAAAGTTCACTTCAGTGAGTCTCTTTGAGCATTTATATTACAAGCCAAGCTTTGTTATGCCCATGTGAGCCTTGCTTTGGCTGAGTCTCCTAAATCAGTCTCTCCTACAGACTGAGTTAAGAGGAGACCAGAAGCTCATATCGCTTGAGGTTTTCAGAATTTGTCCTCTGGTTTATGAAGAGTTGCTAGAAACTTTTAAGCAGCTTAATTTTCTTTCTTATGTTTGGTAAAGTGTTTGTCATTGTGTAATAGATAGAATAATTGAGTTCACAGTTCAGTTGTAAATAAGGATGAATTTTATTAGTTTTTTTCATTACTTTCCTGATATGATTTGATTATTTCCTATTGATATAGTCAAGGAAGGCTTACGTGGTGACTTACATATAGGTTATATAACCAACATAAGTGCCACAGAATAGTAAACTGTAAAACATACAGGAAGTAGAGAAATTAACTGTTAAACTGTAGCTTTTTGATAAACCTTCCTTCTACTTTTACTTCAGTATTTTTCACAACTTGACATGGTTATGACAGATGTTCCCACAGGAAACTATTTCAGTCTATTGTGATGTGAATTTTTTTCTAGATTTTGGGCTGTGTTTTTTGTTTTGATTTTACATTGTAAAGTACATCAGTGTTTCCTCATGTGAACTTCAAGTTCTCTTGCTTTTTGAAAATACAAAAAATTATGTTGCTCTTTTAACTCTTACTTAACTGGCCTATAAATCCTGAATCAGTTTAACCTTGATTTTCTTTCTGTAGCACAATTGTTTAATTGTTTTGAGGGTCAGCATGCTTGAGTGTTTCAGGCAAACTTGTAAATATGTAGCCTATAGGAACCACTATTTCTGAACATTTTTTTAGCTATGCTGATATATGAAATGCTTTCCAGTTTATGCATTTTTAGTCTTCTCTGCTACTCCCAAACTTTTTATATGAGAAACTCATAAAATTTTTATGCTGTGTTCCTGTTGGCCTTGCAATGTCAAAGCAGTTTCTCATGATTGTTCTCATCATTAAAGATGTTTAATATATTTATTTTAGCTTTTTAAATCTGAAAACCCTTAGCTTCTTTTTTTTAATGATTGGCATTTATATCAAGTGGAATTAAAGCTCAGATATCTGAATGCTTTGTTCAAATTGGTTAAATGAGTATGATTAAGTTGTAAGAAGTAGCCCATCAAGTAAAATCTTACAATTGCATACAAAGCTGTCTGTTGAATTAAAAAAACAGAAACCCAACTTTCATTTGCAATAGCACTGTTCTGATTTTCATTAAATAAATTATGTTTTACTCTATTTTGTTTAAACTCTAGATTAATTTCTATGGTTACAGCGGATATAAATCTCTAGATTGGATTTAAAAGGGATTGTTTATTCAAAACAGGACTGACAGTCTCTCCTCAAGAGAAGCTATTACTTAATTTTATTTTTCCAAGTTTAAATGCTTAAAAATATTTGTAATGATACCCCAAAGGCATCATAAAAATGTAAAAATAATTATACTCTAAAATTACCAAAATTACAGGAAGTGGACATTTAAAAAATCTTACCGAGATTCATGGCTGAGGAAAAAGTGAGGCAGGAAAAGTGCCTTACTTCAGTACTTGAAATCTTGTCAGGGATTTCACTTTCAGTGATTAAAAATAAGTGTTTGAATTGTCAGTATTACTCAGATGTGAGAGAATAGCATTGATTTCCCTTTTAATTACAGCTGAAACTTCCTCCTCACAAATTCTGCAAGAGCTTTCTAGAGAGAAATTTTTATGTGACTATTTTTTTCAGGTAGAAATTATTCTCCCCTTGGTGGGGGCATTTTTGTAATAGGCAAAATAGCTGGCAAATACCCATCAGAAGATGAAAACCAGCCCGAAAAGCATTTTGTGATGAGCATATCCTGGGGTTCAGAGATACTTCTTTTGGACACTTCATGTATTATCTTGGGAGTTGCAATGGTCATTTGGTAGTTAATGTAAATATGGAAGGGCAATGTGCTCTAACAGAGAGGTTCTTCTCTTGGATTTTGGTCATGTCAGAAGGTTCTCGAGTGGGAGCAAGATAAGATGTGTGTCTTCCGTGAGGTTTTTATTCCCACTTGAGCCCTGATAAACTTCTAGCCCTTGCTGTAGAGTTGAGAGCCTGTCATGGTTTGCCTTGATAACACTTTGTAAGACACTCAGAAAGGTACAGGATGAAGGGAATTGTATAATACTTGGATTTCAGATTGGCTGTTAGTATTCCTCTCTGGTACAAGAGTTATTAAAAGGATGATTTTTTTTTTTTTTTTGGAAGGCTATAGTTTTACTCACCTCAGTTTGCTCAGTTTATTGTAAGGACTAGTGGAGAAGAGTTATTTTCCTGAGGGATGGAGGACTTTTTTTTTTTTTTTTTTTTTTGTATGGTTCTATTTCCTAGGTGCTCTAACAAAGGAGTAGTGGCTTGCTCAGAAAAGGCAGTGAAGCAGAGCATTTGAAGTGGGGCAGAGGAGGAGATGTGTGTGCGTGATGGAGAAGCTCTGTCCGGGTTTCCTGAGGGTGTGAATGCCTCTCTCAGTGCATCACTCACTCTGCAACAACCATGGAGTGACTTATGGCTACCGGGGCCCAGGAAGTTCTGCCATGTAGGGCAGAGGATCCAGCTCTTGCGGTTTCCTGTTACACAAGAAAAGGGGGCAGAAAAGGAACCTTTGTCTTAATTTTTATGCTGATACCATAAAGCAGTTGGATTAAAATCTTAATGTGTACAGAATTGGCTTGTTTCCAGTATATTTATTTATTGCTGTTGTGCCTGATTTATATATTGTCTTTACATAAGGATTCATAAACATCTCCTTTCTGACTGGATGTTTTTCTTGGTGTTTTAGTGGGAGAGAAATTTATTTGGTTTAAA
Organism: Serinus canaria; assembly: GCF_022539315.1. Classification (NCBI taxonomy): domain Eukaryota; kingdom Metazoa; phylum Chordata; class Aves; order Passeriformes; family Fringillidae; genus Serinus; species Serinus canaria. The sequence goes on along the minus strand of NC_066317.1, from coordinate 58,493,656 downwards.
TGCTAGAGCAACCACTGAAGTAATGTTCAGTCTGTATAATACAAATTAAGGTGTTGAAACGTAGTAGAAGTATTTTTGCACTAAGAACGTTATTGTACAAATAATGAAAATCCAGGAAAATATTTGCCCCTTTGAATATTATTTGACAAGAGTTATAGGATTTTGAGACAGAATTGGTGTTGTGTCGGTTCGTGCTCTATATCACTCTGGGTTTATGAGTGTAAGCACACCGAAAATGCAGAGCTCTGATTGGGAAGGGCCTGGCAGAGGGGCTGCGGAGCCTGAGCAAGTCTCGGCTCTGGCCGCGGCTTCAGGGAGCGCGGCCGCCGCGGCGGCTCGGCCCCGGCCCCTGTCCCGGACTCGGCCCCGGCCCCGGTTTCGGCCCCGGCCCCGGCCCTGGGCTCGGCCCCGGTCCCGGATGCGGCCCCGGCCCCGGTCCCCGGTCTCATCCTCTGCCCCAGGATTCAGCTCCCGCGGTGCCCTGCAATGGCTTACGGTGAAACAGATTCAACTTGGTCCCAAAGTGAAGCACATGCCTCTCTGAATTGCACTGCAAAAACCTTTCAGAAAATCAAAAGATTTGATAATAATGGTCAGAAGGAGTAACCATTTATTACTGAGTTTCTGTTAAATGAGACTGGACATCTCTCTTTATATCATAGAACATCTTTCAGTCAAGAAAGCGTAGGGCTGAAATGAGCTCAGACTGAGAACAAGAGATCAGGAAAATACCTCTTACAGAAAGACTCAAGCAACATTGAATGCAGTTACTGAAAGGTTGTAAATGGATCATTTTCAACAGCAGTGGTAAAGGCCAGTTGTTGCAAATACGTATTTGACCAATTTCCTTTTATCTCTCAACCAAAACATTCCCCACAGTTGTTGTGGGGTATGTGTTTTAGTCAATGAGGTTTTGGATGATTGTGTAAAAATGCAACTTAAAGAAAGTTAAAATTAGAGTTTGACAATAAACAAGAAAAAGGAAAATAGTAAGTTTTATTAAAATCAGATGTTGTGCTCTTTCTTTTTTTTAATTCAAAGTATTTGTTGCTGCTGATAATAGATAAAAACTAGTTACTAAAACCATTTAGCATGATGATACATTGTAGAAAGCCGACTGTTAATTTTTTCAGGTAATTTCATGTTCCTATTGACTGTCTACAGACCATTTTCAGAATATCTAGATGTGCTTCTATATATGATGGTGTCAAACCAGTGTGTTCCATAAGAGCTGAGGAAACAGTGGCAAAATTAACACAGACTTTTATCATAAAGTCTATGTGTGTTGCATTTCTCCGGTTTAGACTTGAAATTCAGTATTTGTAAGCAATTACCCCCCAAAAAATAAGACTTTTTCCCCCGTTCTGTTTACAAGTGTCTAAAGTAAAAAGCATTAAAAACAGTTTTAAGGATATACAATATATTCATGGATAATTTCCTTAAAAACAACAACAACAAAAAAAAAAAATCAGTGACTTCAAAGTAATTTTTCTATACAGGTGGAGTTTGCTGTCAATACCATACACATTTTTAAAATACTTATCAGCCTTATCCCCAAATAACACTCCAGTGAAACCTTTGTGCAGTGATAATACTGGGCTATTGTGGTCAGTGGGGAACTGGAGTTTTTGAGCTCTTGGATCTCAATTTTGTTTGACTCTTATTAGAAGAGTCTCGAATAACAGATGTTAGCTGTTGTGTCATAATAATTGCAAGAATAATTTTTTCTTAATATATTTGACTGAATCTTTCACTGATTCTGGATTATTTTTATGGAAGGCATAGTAAGATGAAATGTGCGACTTTTAGGCTGATAGTGAGTTATTGACTACCAAATCTTCCATTGCAGGTAATTAACAATGAATAAAAAATAAAAATAATGAAATGCAGATCTAAAGTGCACTTTAGAGGCAAAGTATTTAAATGTAAACTGACAATAGTATAAATCAGTGTGACAATCTTTGAACCACAGACAGTATATATAAAAATATGTTAAGCAAGAACTAAAAAAACCCCAAAATTAAAAAAATTGTTTAGAGCCAGCTGGGTTTTGTTTGTTTTTTTTAATGTACAAGACAGTACATTAAAAAAAACAAACAAAAATTTTTTTACTTTTTCTGTTTTGATGGTTTGATATTAAGCAAAATGAAGTGTTTTCTACTCTAGACCAGATGTCAGGAAATTGGCTTGGCTTCTTGATGCAGCTTAAAGATTTCTTAATCACTTTGTTAATGTGCACGAAATACTGCCTGTGGTACTCTGCAGACAGATTTTAACTTCCAATATTCCACAATGACTAATGAAATCTCCTGCAATGATTCCTTACAATTTTGCTTTTATTTTATATTAAAAAAAAAGTGCTGTTTTAAATTAGGAAAATACTAATAATATTAAACATTTTAAAAAATACTTTTTAAAAATTTTGTACCGTCTAACTTCAAGTTTCAAGTAGTCTCACTCTTCCTTTTCATGGCTTTTAATTCAATTAATTCAGTTTTGAATGTTCTTATCCCATATACTACTCATTTTGTTAACATGACCCCCTCATTCTTGGTTAATTCCTTTGCTTCAAATGCAAGACCGCTAATAAAATGCAATAAGAAATGTTTCTCTGCCCGTTGCTGTTGCTGTAACATGTATGCTGATGTAAAGCAGAAACTGAACAAAGTCACAATTTTCCTGAGATTAGAGGTAGCCAGGCTGGCTGTCTCCCTGCTTCCAGCTCCGGGCCACCCCCACGCCGCAGTTTAGATATTATTTGCTCTTTCGGGTCTCAGATTACGAGAGCAATTGATCTGCGTGACCTATTTTAGAAACTTTCACGTTTGCTGGGGAAACCTAAACCAAATGTATCCCCTCAAGAGACAAATCAGCTGCAAAGCGGCCCGGCTGACGCGTGGAGGCAACCAGCGGGTCCCTGCCTCAATGCTGGGGGCGCAGCTCCACCTCATGGCGCGCTGGGAACTCACACCAAAGCCTTCCAAGAACAATCTTCTCACGAGAAAATACAGTTTAATTGGTTTAATTTAATTGGCTTTATCTCGGTTACATTTATTTCACTGTACTTGAAGGTTCCAGTTCGGAAATGTAGAATCCAAGTAACAGTTCTTTAAAAACAAAAATCTTGTCAGTTCTTAGCAACATCCAGCAAAAGCCTGTGTTGATTCAATGGGCTGATGGTGCTTAAAATAGAACTTGGAACCTGGCCCGTCCTGTGTTGTGTTCTTAGAAAGTTCATCTATAGCCAAAGGTAGTTTGTACTGAAAAAGTTCTCTATAGGAGTAATTTCTGCATCAAAATGTTTCTAACTAGTTTTTGACTGTAATAGTTTAGGTAAGAGCTGAAGCTCTTATTTTAAAAAATGTTTAATATAAATTTTGCTTCCATTTATAGTGTCTGTTCTGTTTGGGTTTTTACTCCAGACTTCTGAAAACACTTACCTTCATTACATGCGCTAACCATGGAAAATTTCCTTTATTTTTTTTTCTTTTTTTAATATGACTTAGACATTGGAAAAACAAGTTTATGTTCTTACACTAATTACTGTATCTCCTCCTAGTACTGAAACTGTACTTCTTTTGGTCAGAAACATGCTTTACTGAAATTCAGAATTTTTCTTGAAATAGGCAATGGGTTTGTTTGGCTTAATGGCATGTTTGGAATTGAAAACAGGATAGGTGCCTAGATATTAATATAACAATCTTAAATTTTACACTTCTTGCCAAGGGCCTTGTAGAATATAGTCACCTTTTTATGAATCTGTAGATGGAATATATTTAGGTAAGACATTGGAGACGTTTTTCAAACATATTGGAAAATTAAATGTAAAATTTTGTTTAGGGTTTTTTCCCCCCGTTTTAAGGGATAGTATGGCACTATAGTCAGCAGTGCTTGTTAGTGCTGCTGAATCAACAGTAAATACCACTCACAACTTCTACAAAAGCCCTTCTATTATATTTTGGTTTTAAGTATTTTTTAAAGTTTTTTTTTTTAACAAAGTACACCTTTAAAAAAAATCAGAGTGGCAAAACAGCGTAAAGTGTAACAGTCAATTTTATATGGTAGGAAATAGTTGGGCATTGTTCTGCTGGAAGAGTAAATTTGATAAAACGCTATATTTGTTCAATGAAAATGACTATTCAGCATGGTTGAATTCTCTCTACAATATGTCACGGGAACCTACTCCAATCATTTTAATCGTAAACAATGCTGCTCCTTCTTGCAGTGGTTAAACGCATGCAAATTGGACCCTACTGTTTCATGAGTGATCAATTCTTTGTTGGGAGTGGAGAGCAATGCTGTATGTATTGCTAAGAGACTGAAGGAAGTGTAGTCAGCGTCTTGTTCTAAAGCCTCTGTGTCTCATCAAGATGCTGCTTTGGAGGCAATACTTTCCTGTTTCTTATCTTTTTAAATAACTTAGCCTGCTCTGAAATCATTAGAAAAATCTCTAAACAGAGGAACATCTACCATTTCTAGTGCAGGCCCCAAGTATAAATAGAGCTGTGCATGCCACCTGTGGTAGCAGATGGCAGCCATTCACAGCTTCCTTTTGTGTCAGACCTGCATTAGATGCAATAATTGCTTTTATGCTTTAATAAGAGTTGTTTGAAAAATCTGTATTGCCAACAAAACACAGATATATGTGTTAAAGAGGTAGTTTAGTGAGGATCAAGTGGTAACTGGAACCTAAAGTAACTTTTAAAAAGTTACGTTACAGGCTTTAAAGTGAATTTAGAGTGTTTTTCATTTGGATGATGTTGATGCTTTTGTTTGCCACATAGTGGCAAACTGCTGCTGCTTCACTGTAGAGAGTCAATTGGGTTTTCATGATTAGAATTAGAAATTTAGAATTTTTAAATAACATCTGGAATCTCTAGGTTCAGTAACTGAACTTAGGAGGTTATCATGTTGGATTTTTTCAGTTGTAATTAAATATACCTAATCTATTCATGGTAGATGCATCTTGTAGGAAGTTCTCTACCGGTGCCATTCAGCTCCTGCCCTCCCTTGTGCTGGTACAGGTATTTGTGGAGCTGTAATGAAAGAAACCAATTCTTTCCAGAAGAGTAATTAGAAAAAAAAAAAAAAAAAGTAATTTCAGTGTTTTGGGGTGTGACATTGACCCTCAAGGGAGTGTCAGTGGAAATGGGAAGAGAAGAGGGAGAGCCTGGAGTTTCCTAAGTAGTCTTCATTGTTAGAAGGAACATAACCCACCATATTCTGGTAGTGCACAGAAGCTCAAGAAGATGCTGTTGTTGTAATGATATAACTGGTGCTCTCAATATTGTGAGGAAAGGTATTTTATTCCCTGATTCCCTTAGAAATGTCATTTATCAGGAAATTCAGCAGTGTTCTTCCCTGTAAGATAAGTTTAGTTGTTATGTAGTGCAAGAAAGAGTGCTGCAACTATGAAGGGCTTTTCTCTAAGCCCTCCTGTCTCTGCAGGGGTGGGGGGAAGGAAGAAAATAATTTCTTTATTTCAGGGTTGAAGGAAAGGCTTATTTCTCTGCTGCAGACTTTAGGAGAAAAAGGAAGTAAATTTCCAGATGCAAAGAATAAGAATCATGACGAGAGGCCAATACTCAGATGTGTTTGTGCTTCTTCAAATTGCTCTCATCTATCCTTTTGACACCTGTGTCAAGTGGTGGTAAAAATGTTTTGAAAACAGGCATGTAGAGCAAATTGGAAGTTGCAGTTATGATGAATGGGTAAATGGAGTGGAAAAATGGCTGTGCTGAAATGCAAGTGGGATTTAAAATTCTACTAGATCTACTTGAAAGATTAATTTAGGGAAGATACAAAAATTTATCCCAGAGGCAGTGGAAAGCAGGGTGAGAAAGACTGGCCAAGAAAGCTGTTGGAAGAAGGGAAGACTTTTTTTACAGAGATAAAGTTAGTTTTGCCCAAGTTCACAATGAGTTGCTACTGGTATTAAAACCCTCCTAAAGTTAAAATATTATTCAGCTGTTTTAATAAAAAGAAAATTAGCAATTGGAGTATAAATGAGTAATGGTTTAGTCATGGACTCTAGGCTAAATTAATAACAAAAAAACCATAGACCAGTGGAGTAAAAGCAAGATATGTACTGGGATCTAGAAAAAATAGTAGAAAAAAAGGTGTTTCCAGCAGAAATAGTTACAAAGTAACCAACACCAGTGAATTCCTTTCTAGTCATTTTCGTTGGAAATGGATGGATACAAACTGGGACAAATGTGGAGGGAAGCTGTGAGTTCTGCAACTGCAGAACTGGTTTGTGAGAAGGAAATAAAAGCTTGGGGTTATTTGTCTGGGCTACAAAAGTGAAAGAGAGAGAGAGAGAGCGAGAATTACTGATAGTAAAATCAAACACACATGCAGGGAAACAGAACTTTTAAGGGAAAGGACCATTCTGAAGCAAGAAGAGATGTATAGAAGTTAGTAATCAGTAAACCTGGAAATTAGACAATAATTTGACAGTAATAAGAGCAATAGGATTCTGATAAAGCCACTCAGTTGTAATAGGGAGAAGCTTTATTCCCTTTAGGCTGAAGCTTGATAAGTTTGTAAAGACTGTATGGTGGGCCTTTGATAACACCAGAATAATTGCAAGTTGATGACCCTGGAGATATCGTCAGGATTTATCTTTGTATAATGTGGGATATTTTGTATCTACAAAAATTCGAGCATCATAAAGAAAACCAATCAATTTTGTAAAATAAAATTAGCATTCCACCTCTTTAGTACGAGTGAGACGTTCGTTTTAAGAAAAAAAAAATTAATTTTTTTCATATGGTTATGACAAGTTGAATTCAAAGACATGCCAGTAGTACATGGTAACAAAAGGAGAAAGAAATATCTGCAGTGCAGGATTGCAGAAGATGCTGTTAGAATTTGAGGGAAATGAAAACACGAAGTCTCACTTCTGATGCAAATCTTGGGAACTAAGAGCTTGATGTGAGTATGGGCATAATGGTGTCATTCTAAATTCATGAAAATAGCTTTGCAAATGAAGGAGAGGCAAAGTGGGGTCAGTGCAATTCAAACACATGATGACAATTTTAGCCTAAATAGAATGCTCTTTGTGACTAGATGAATTAATTACTGTAAGACAGTGCTCTTGCTTGTCATTCTGATTCTTTCTGCTTGTTAATCACTCCTAAATTGTAACTATTGCAGTAATATGAAGATTTATTGCTTACAAAATTTTGCTTATCTGTATTCTAGTTTAGTGTTTTCTCATGCATTAATGTGAATGTTTTGGAATGTTTCTTATTTTACATTTGTTTTGTCCTCTGTAGTACTTTCTCTCTGCCTATTAAGTATTGTTGTTCCACTGGAACACTGTATAACTGTTTTAGATGTTTTGCTTTCATAGTCAGGCTTGATTTATCTATTCAGTAAATTTAATGACGTACCAAGTCTGAGCTGAGAAAGAGATTACTGTACAAATAATAAATTCAAGTGGTGATGAGAAGGAACATCTGTAGAATGGTTTAGCTTACTCTTTGTTTCTCATTGGTCTTGTAGCAATTGCAGTATTTCCCTTCTTGCTGTGTATAATGGTGCTAACATACTTAGGGAAACTCCTGAAGGTACTGACAAAACTCAGTTTGCTATGAATGGGATGAAATTTCCTGTGATAATCACACAAAAAACTTGAGACGTGAAAACTAGGAAAATCCTTTTCCAATATGATGAATTATAGTGAAACTGAAACAGAGTAAAATAATAATAAGGAAATGGAGGCTTATTTATTTGCACAAGGAAACACTTATCTTGAGTTGTACGAATTACTGTGGTCTTACTAAGTATATTTTTTCCTTGCACTTTTTTTCAGAGAGCTGATTTTGAAAAAAAAAAATAATTGGGGGAATTAATCTTCTGTTTATCCAAACTATTCTGTGTTCTTTCTCTGTGGTTTTTCTGTTTGTTTAATTGCAAAGATCATTTGCATGAAAATGGGATTTTAAGACTAGAACAGTTTCTGATACTTTTTTCCAGATACATGGAGTAAACGGTATTTATTGTAAATGAAAACAACTTTTGTTTTGTAAAATGCCTTGCATGCTTTGTTTACACTGAATTATTAATTAATATTTGAGAATATAATTTTAAAAGTTGTCTCAGAAAATATATACTGCTAATATACAGAATTCTCTTCCCTTTTCCCACTCCCCATCATGTCTTCTCATTTCTCTGGTGAATTAAGCTACACTTCTGTAGTTCCTCCATTCTCTAAAATAAGCAGCATCTTATGCTACACCAAATTTTTTAAATTAGACTGAAGTTTTCAAAAGTTGTTTCAGATTTTTTTTTTTGGCTTTCCAAAAGATCTTAGTAAAGATTTCTTAAAAAAAGAAAATAAAGTGATTTGTAGTAAAAGTTAATGCAGAATGAGGTGGAAATTCAGAAATGGAAATTAGATTGAGATGTATGATCTGGCAAATCTTACTAATGATTATCAGATAGTAGAGAAACTACTTTAGTTTGGGCACAACTGGTCATTGTATTAGGGCAAAAGTAGAAGGGTGGGGGTCAGTACCTTGCCATACAAGTTTTGCTAGCTGGACTTGAATATGTATATCTGATCAGCAAAGAGTTGAAAAATTTCTTGCGTGGTCTTCCAAAATGAATTTATTTCCAAAGCGTACATTAAATTATGAAATCATTAAATTCTGGATTGAAAATTTAGATAGTGTTTTGTGTTACCATGTTTAATATTTTTAATGTTTAATATTCTAGTTATATTTACTGTTTAGTTTCTTTTCTATGGGAAGAAGACAGGTATTTTTACTGCTGTTCTCCAAGCTACATCTTCGTACAACAGATATTTTTTAGATTATTTTTATGTGTTGACTGCTTGGAAAATGTGAAAATTCTAGTATAAAAGAGTAAATTTTAATATTCTATTTAGTTGTAAAATAAGAAATTTATGAATTCATGTATGAAGTGTGGAATACTGAACTTTAAATATAAAATAATCTGAAATTTTATTATGATTTCTGTTCATTTAGATTTCTCATATTGGAAAGCTGAAAGATTTTCTTCTACAACATAGAAAGGATTACATTAATGCTTACAGGTAAGTGTGCACTGTGTTTAAATGTGTTTATCTAATATTTATTTATTTATCTTAATACTTATAAAGTGAACAGATTTAAAACCTATAGGCATAATGGTTTTAAAACCAAAGCAGCAATTGTAATTAATTAGCTTACTGTAAAACACAAGATGGAACAATAGTTCTGTCACAGGAAAACAGGGCTCCTGAATAAAATGAGGTTCAGAATTTGAAGATGATTCAAAACTGCTCTGTTTACTTGTTGGTAACTTTAGTATAGGATTTTTAGAAGATTAAAATACAAATTTACAAGTTTGTAAGAAAAACATAGTATCTTCTGGTCTGCAGATACTAAGTCAAACTATCATGAGATCTAAATATTAGTGCAGCCTGTATTTTGGTTAATTGAGTACAAATCATTGTAGCATTTGAGAAATGTAAAATTTGCTTTGTAGTGCTACTTTGCTACATACAAACTAGGTGAATCAGCCCTGACTGCCTTCCAGTTCAGACACAGCTCTGACTAAAGCTGAGCTGCTGCTTCAATCAAGGTAGGTAAAATGCAGCCTAAAATCACTTTGGGTTAAAAGCTTCCTAGATACCAAATAGAAGTGCTGTCTATTCCAGACAGATATCCTTTCCCAGGAAAAGACAATAAGAATAGATGAGCCATCTGCTATTCCAGGCTCAGTCCATATAGGATAAACAGTTTTTCTGAGAAACTCTAGTCCTGAAAGGGTCTGTCACAGTAACAGCAATAATACCTCATCAGTGGAGTCAAAGTGTGTTCTGAGTAAGTTATGAGAAGACTTCTGGCACCCTTTTTTGTTTCCACAAGAGTTTTAAAGCTGTATTTTATTATTTTAAGAACAAGATAAAAAAGGAAGTTGCCTTCTTTTATAAGTGAGAGGCCATGTGAGCTTTCAGTCAGTGCTGGTGAAAATGCTGCTCCGGGTGTGCACAGTTCTGTGTGTGGGGTGGGTCAGGGATGCTGTTTCCAAGGAGCAGGGAGAAGTAGTGCTCAGCTCCATGTTATGATTGGCTCTCTGCTTTTTAATGCCTCTAGGACTAGGGCATGAGCAACACTAGGTGGAGCCAGCAATTTAATACTGACAAAACTGGATGTATTGTATGAAAACTTCATGTGCATGCAGTGGTTGAGAAACTGCAAATAATTCCAGTAAGAGCAGTCAGTAGTGGTTAAATTGTGGGTAGTGTTTGTATTTTATTAACAATAATGTGCATAAAATGGTAGTGGTTAGAGTAAAAATGTGTCCAGGTTATTTTTATTTCCAGAAGTTTTTAATGTTCTCTTTGTAAACAAGTTGCAACAAGTTGTCGTGGTAATTCTCAGTGCTTTCCACCTTCCTCTCCCCCCACCCAAGTCTTCATTTAAGGAGAGGAGAGAAGTGTCATTTACTTTATTAAACCATAAAATAATCCTGCACATCTCATCTGTGATTGCAGTTGATTCTGTTCTTAGTGGTCAGACATAAATTGCTTATGTTTAATTTGACGTAAAAATGTCAAATTCCATACTAGATTACTTGTGCTGTTCTACTTCATGGATACAAAGAGCATCATGGCATCCATGCTGTCAGTCTTGCAGTCTTAGCAAATGCCTCACTCTCTCAAGACAGCAGTTTTAACAACTCTTCAATACTCAAGTAATGGGGACAGTTTTTGAACAATTTGAAAGGCTGTGCTGAAACCTACGTAGGAGATGTCAAATTTCCTGAACAAAATTACTACTCTGTATTTGTCAGTCCTACTGTTTGTTTTCCCAACTATAGCACAATGTGTTGGTGAAATTGAGCTTTTGAGTTACCAAGTTGTATTATTGTGTGCCTTTTAAAACTTCATTATGTGTTAGAACCAGGTTCTTGATTGCTTCTTTGACCTTACCTTTGAAAACTATGAATTCTTTAATAATGGAGTTTTTATTTTTGGCATACATGAAATGTCGTGCTACAGAGGGTATGTGTTTAATTCATTTTTAGAGGAAAATTTTTAGCAATGAGAAAGTCAGTTGGAAGACTGGTTATTTGAAACTAAGGCCCTGACCTATTTTATTGAACTTTAACTACTTAACTGAAATAACTAAAGTGACTTAGTAATTGCATATTCATTTTTTTTCTTCTTGGTTTGGCCATTACCTACAAAATAGCTAAGTGGCAAAACACATGAAATTCTTGATGTAGTGATCTAAGCTTGCTGGCTTACAGGCCACTGCACCTTTGTCCTCTTCTGTTTATTAGGATTTATTTCCTTACTCTAAGATGTAGGGTTTTGCATTCTGTGATAAGGGATTTTTTGTCATTGTTTTAACCCCAGCTGGTGGCTCAGCCCTACAGAGCCACTCACTCAGTGCCCCCATAGTGGGACTGGGGAGAGAATCAAAAGAGTAAAAGTGAGAAAACTCATGAGTTGAGATAAAGGCAGTTTAATAGTGAAAGAAAAAGTCACTTAGCCAAGCAAAGCAAGGAATTTATTCACCATGGGCAGGTAAGTATTGAGCCATCCCCAGGAAAGCAGGGCTCCATCACACGGAACAGTGACTTGGGAAGACAAATGCCATCGCTCTCAGTGTCCCCCCCGCTTCCTCATTTCTTTCCCCAGCTGTATGTGCTGAGCATGAAGCCATATGATCTGGAATATCCCTGTGGTCAGTTGGGGCCAGCTACTCTGGCTGTGTCCCCTCCCAGTTCCTTGTGCACCCAAGCCTCCTCACTGGTGGGGTGGGATGCAGAGCAGGAAAGGCCTTGGCTCTATGTAAGCACTGCCCAGCAATAACAAAAACATCCCTGAGTTATCAGCGCCGTTTCCATCACAAATCCAAAACACAAACACTGTACTTGCTGCTGTGTTGGGAAGGATGAAAATTTGACAAGAAAGTCTCACAGATATGTATGCTTAGCAGAAAGATTTTTAAATGTAGAGTCTGATGAATGGAGATGGAAGCAAGTTTTGATATAGAAGAAAAAAATTGCTGAGCCAGTCTTACTGGATAACCAAGAAGGCAAAGGGTATGTTAGTTAGAAGGGGTTTTTATGACTTAGAGCAAAGGATAAACCCACCTCGAACAAGAAGATGTTTTTACCAAGCAGAAAGATAGCACAGGCAAGCAAGTCAGCAAATGTTGCAAGTAGAAAAAAGGTCTCAGAATTTTCCACTGCAAGAAAATTGAATAACAGCTAGCTTAAACTGTAATGTACTAACTTTTAGTGATTGGAGAATAGTGACATGAATATGGTAATTATAGTAGTTATGATAGGCTGTAGATAATAGTTAAGGTATGGATTGGTTCTACTGTATTAAAATGCTCAGCAAAGAAAAGTATATAATGCAATGTAACCAAAACCAAAGGGTCTCCAGGCCTGCCTGCAGCTGGAGCTGACAGCTGTAGGCACAGGCTCTGTCACCTACGACCCTGGACTGCTACAACGTCTTGGACGGAATAAACTGCATTTTGGAGAGCCCCTGGAGTCCCACATCCCTCATTGTGGATCTTACACTGCTGGGAAGAAAATTAATGCTATCCCAAGCAAAACCAGTGCACACAAGTTGATCACTCTTCCTGTAAAGGTGGAGGCAGGGACTTTTTGAGTCCTGAAGCTCTTAATAAGAGATGGGCACTTTTTAATTTTTTCTTATTAAGCAATAACTCCTTTCAGATGAGGTCACATTTTTAGTATATTGAGTGCTATACATTCCGCATTGTTCCTTTCAGTCCATTTGCTGTAATGCTTTCCTACACTGCTTTTTACACTGTGCTAGGAGAGATCCCATCTTCAGTCTTTGGTAACTTGTCTGATGTCTCATCTGTGAACAACTTGTGCCTTTGCTTTTCATCAGGAGCTCCTTCATGGTTTTGATCACTGAACCACCAAGACAATTCATATGTTTATGTTAAATATACTTCAGGGAACTAGCTGTAGTGTAGAACTAACACCTGGAAATTTGAAATAATCCTCTTGGGATTCCTTCACAGCCTTCAGTTTCTCTGAAGGATCTTTCAAGGTTTTGGCAGTTTAAGGACCAGTCATAATTCCTGATGTTTTAATGAGACACTGGAAAGGAAATGAGAGAATTCTAGATTTTTTTTTTTCACAGAACACCTCGTACTTAAAAGAAAAATACTTGAGAGAAGAGCTTTCCATCTGGGATTATTAGACATCTAATTAATTGTGTTTTGCAACTGCAGAGATACTTATGTAGTTGATCAGTGTAATGTAGATGACTTCTGAAGAGAAATGTCACTTTTTCCACTAGAAAGGCTACATGGGTGGCTTTTGATGTGTCTTCATTACATGCTTCTGTAGTCCTTCTGTGCAGTTAAATGTTTGAACATTTGTTGTTAATTGCAAATAATACACCTGGAAAAATTATTAGCAAATTATCTTTCTGTCTTAAAAAATAATGTTAGTGTCCAGTAATTATGCCTCCTGCCCTAGCATTTATCTGTCTTAAGCATTTCTCTGTCTCAAGGCAATAAATCAGGTACATCATTTGCCACTTAATAGAAAATCATTGAATGCTTACACAGTGTTTTGTGGAGAGTGTTTCCTTGTATTTAACAACAAAAGAATTAGCCATTAAAGGACTCTAAAAATAGTGTTTTACTGACTCCTGTACAGTGCCAGGCTGCATTCTTTTCTTGACTTAGTCACATTTTTACAAGAAGCAAGGCTTGTTTTGTTGTATTGAAGTAGTAAAACATGTAGATGATCTGTAAATACTTTCTTCCTGGAGGGGTATATTTTTCTGTTCTCTGAGGTATTATTTTCAAATTATTTATCTTTTTTTTTTAATTACACTAAATTAATATATCACATATCAAAAATAGTAATTTTTCATAGTAGCACTCTGGAATATCCCAGCAATATTTTACAAAGCTGAAGATGCTAATTCAGGTATGCCTGTATTGCCTATGTTGGTAGCTGAGGTTTCCACACAGAATTAAAAAAAACTATGTAAAAAATGTTGTGGAATGTTTTGTCATTTAAATCAAGGACCTTTTACTTTGGATTTATGTCAAACAGCATTTGGATGGAAAAAGGCAGTAAATGAAACTGCATAAAACTTAATTAAGTAAGAAATCAAACAATTTAAAATATACTAGATCCCCAAAGGGAAGAATGTGACTGCTGTATTTGCAGCTAAGCTTATCCATACTCGTCTGGGCACCTACCACATGGCTAGCATTTCTGTATGGATTTGCTAGCCAATATGTGCAGGTGGTAAGTTGGACAAATCTCTCTATTTTATAACTGATTTGTTTCTGCTTATTACATCTCTCTCTTTTGTAATACACTGTTGAAGGAAAATCAATTTTTTCTTCTTGATATGTTACCTTTATTGGATTAGTAAGCAGAAGATATTTTATGTAGCAGCAGTATTACTAATTCCAAAAGCTGATGTAACACCAGCTTTGCTTCCTTGTGCTTTGCCAGCGAAATAGAATCGCAGAAATGTTAGGCTGGAAGGACCATGGCTGAAACATCCAAAAAGAGAATTACTAGTGTTTGCTTGCTTTTAAATATTTCTTTCAGTGAAGATTTCATATTCTCATTCTGCTTTTTCCTGTTTACATGTCCACGTTACTATAATAATGTGTCCCATTGTAATGATGACGTTTTATGCAACAGTATGTTGTTGTTGTGTTTGGTTTATGATCCAGTATGATCCCAGATGACTTTCTGAAGAACTGTTTCCTAATCACTTGTTCCCCATTCTCTGTGGGTTCAGATAATTGTTCTTGCTGCAGCAAAAAGCTTCTGACTATTCCTTATTCAAATTCTTCATGTCATTTCTCCAGGCAATATTGTTTTGAATTGAAGTCTTGGTCTCTTGATACAGTTTTAATTTGCTTAACTGTATGCCTCTGAAAGTTTAGTAAGTATATATTCCATTCTGCTGAGTTATTAATGAAAGTATTAAAAAGCATCAGATTCAGGACAATTCCTGTGAAACACAACTCAGTGTTTCATTCTGTTTTGGTGTATAACTACCCCCAAGTTCAACTTTGCAGTTTCAAATTCATATGGTGCTTATTTCTTCTAACTCATCTATTCTTCTAACTCATTCATTCACTGATGAGAATGTTATGTGAGATGATAACAAGATCCATATCACAATATAGCAGTGATTGCTTTTCATCCATCCATAAGACCTGTTACTGCATCCCAGCAGTAAATTACACTGCTGATGTACTACTGATACATCTTGGGTACTGTTAATCTTTTTGTTCTTTCCTAAGTGCTTAAATATTACTTATTTATTCCTGTGCTTTTCTGAGTGGTCTACAAGTCTGTTGCACTTTTTTTTTTGTCCCTTTAACCCTATTTTTGAAGATAGTTGCTGACCTCTGTCTTTTAATCAATGTGTCATTTGCTCTTTCTCTCCTAGTTTTTGGCAGTGAGGATCCATCTTGTCATTTGATGCATTTCCCATTTTGTTCCAGGGCTGGCTCTCCTGTCTCTGCACATTGTATGAATGTGCACACGCTTTTTTGGAAGTTGGTTAGTTCGTTCCAGAGCACATCTTTGTCACACAGATAGGATGGATATGCACTTCAACCAGGAGCCACTGCACCTTCAGGTACACTTGTGCTATGACCTGGTTCATGTAGCTTTCTCTCTCACACAGTTCACTCAGCAGCCTGTTCACTAATACAGTATCTGGCACTTGCTATTGCTGATGATAATCAGCAAAGAATTACGATCTTTTTTAAATGACAGAGGTATTAAATTTGGCCCAGATAATTTAGAAGCAGTAAGCTAAAAGGAATAGTAACTGCAACTTTCAAGTGACATTCATGATGAAAGTTAGTGCCAAAAAAAAAACCAAAACAAAGCAATAAACATCTAGAATTTATTTGTACTCTGCATATCATTTTATTTCTCTGTTGAGTAACAAGCCAAGACCACATTCTTAAGTCTTTCTTATAGTAATGTTTGCAGAGCAATCTCTTGCTGTTACTGGCATCCCTTCCCAATTGTGTCTCATCCTGCACTTTTCTGAGTGTGTCCCTGCATGCTGTGTTCCCTTAGAGTTGTCAATAGAAATCAGATCTAATTTGCACTTTTTATTCTGATCTTTCTGTTTGAGCTCAACAAAGCTCAGTTGATGTCTCACTGAATTGCCTACTCTTCCTTTTCATCAAGGGCAGAATTGCAAATTGTAATGTAATTTCTGTGTGAAAACTACTAGTTCATCTGAATTCTTTTCTTTGCCTTTTTAAGTTTGCATTTTCTCTGCAATTTGACCTACTCATTTTTCTAGACTGATAAAATCTGCCTACTTGATGGTCACTGTCTTCATTGTACTCTTCACCCACTGTTAAAAATCACAGATAAACTGAGTTGCCTTCTAGCCAAAGTTTCTTATGAATTTTCTCATATTGGCAAGGATGAAAATCCAGAGGAACTTCTTTTCCTCCTTTCTCCATTCATTTTCTGTGCATATCTTGCTAATTATTCTGATTGCTTCTAAAAAAACCTGATTTGCTTGGCCCTTCTTGATTTAGTGATGTAACAGTCCACTGCTGTGATACTGCCTGTGCACTTCTGAGCATGCATTTGTATCTCTGACCTACAAGACACAGCTGGATTTTCTTTTCTGTTTTGTTGTTTTTTTGTTTGATGTTTTTATGTGGTTTTGGTTTTCTTTGGCCTGTTTTATTTTAATGAGCGGTTCCTCTTCCGGTAGAGGATGGTGATTAAATGGATTTTCAGTATAATCTCTGTGTGCAGATTTACTGGGGAGTGCAGTGGGGACTTCAGTACCCTGTTAGTACTAGTGGATGCCATATGTGTTCTGACATAATGGGATGTGATTGTATGACTCCATTCTTGCCTTCCCAAGGAGGTTGTGTTTCAGGTATCCTTCTCTCTGAGTGGCTTGACCAGCTCATGTTCAAAAGCCCTGGTACCAGACACTATGTAGGCTGTAAGCAGTTATAAAAGGAAAAGTATTCTGTTTCTTGTTTACTGGATTAAGCTGCATTTTACTAGCTTTGAAGCTGTGAAACTACTATTTAAGAATTTAATCTGCCCTGTTTTTCTATCAGCAACTAGGAAAAGTAACTTAACAACTTACCAAAGTTAAAAAGCTGTTGCAATTATCCTCAGTGTATCACTACACTACCATTAGTTAAACTGTTAGTAAAAAATGAAGTGTGCCTGAGGCAAGTTTTTTCTTATTTATTTCTAAGTCTGTTTTAAAATAAAATTCTGGTTCGCATTTTTTAATCTTTATTTTACCCTTTTATGTTAAAAAGTGTATGGAAAGTGTAGAGCTCTGCAAACACTACAAAGCTGGGAGGGGTACAAGAAGCTAGACATATAAACACAGGAACTTTATATCCTGTTCAATAGCAGACCAGCCAGGATTTATTAATGAAATCTGAAATAGATGAGTAGAGTTTTTTCATCAAGAAGCTGTCATACAGCTGTTATTCCATCCTTATTTGCCACCTAAATCTCTGTGCCCTAAAATGCTCAAGTAACTCTCTGGGCTGGGCTCACTGAATGATATTATGAATTATGCCATACCAGATGGTCTTAATGGTCCCCCTTCTGTCTTGACCTTTGTGGAAATGGATGTAGGAATGTATTTCCTAGTTTTACACATGCTTAGAATTATAAATGGAAACACTAATAAGGAATAAAGAATAATTTTATTCATTTAGAATAAAATTTAACATTTAGAATAGTTTTAAACAGAGGGAGGGGAAAAAAGCCCTGATATTTAGATGTCAAATACATGGCAGTTTTGGAAACAAACACGTAAAATGTAGAATATTACTTCTAATTAGTTTGTCTTACTGTTTGCTTGCTAATCTATGCTTGTGTACTAGCTGACCAATGAGTAGAGACTAAAAAACCAGTAATGTGGGATGGGAATGAGGAGATTTTGGTATAATACTCCAAGGGTATTATAGAGCATTATTATTTAGAGTATACTTAAAGCTTTGTGGAGGGGATCTGGACCCGTGCTTGCAGTACATTGATGATGCAGGAGGGAGTTGCTAGATTTGTGTGGGATGAGCTGATGAGACAGGGTTGTGTGAACTGGTTGTGGGCTTTCCTGTGGCTGGGATTGCAGAAGACACAGGGGAGCTTTGTCATTATTGCAGTGAAGTGTGCAAGAGATCTCTAAGGATATCAGGCTAAGTATTGAAAATCTTCTCTTTTTACTTGTATTACTGCAGCAATGTAGTTGCATTACACATGAGGAAATGTTCAAATATGAAAAAAGTAATTTCAAATGCAGGTATGAGTTAAGGTTTTCTTTCCTTTTTTAAAGAGCAGATATAATAGGCTCTGATCACTACATCACCAGGAAGCACAAGATGAACTTTCTTTTTTGCTGTAGCAGAGTTTTATCCTGTCACCTATGGCTGTGGAAACACTGTTCATACTTTCTTTTCTGCGGGTTACCTATAGTGAGTTAATATTTTAAGGACGGACCTCCATTTTTATTAATTTAGCAATAAAAAGATTTATTAATAGTATTAGAAAATACTAAATGCATAATGCATAATCTAAAATTGAAATAAAAAGTAGGAGCAGGTTTTTATAAATACTGCAATTTGATATTATAATTGTGCATTATTTTCCAGTATTCTTCCTCTGGTTTGAATTCACAATTTCATAGTACAGCTTCTTTAAAAATGAAGCACTGTATTTAGGATAAGAAAATTCCTCTTTTTTTGTACTTCTTTCAGTATTTGAGCTATTCCTTTATCTGAATTGGTTTTGTGTTTTTAGGACACTTTATTGGAATAAGTACCAAGGGCGATGATGTATTTTCTAGCTTTATTTTCTCCTTATCTGCTCTGTGTTTGGTCATGTACAGGATGCTAGTAGATTCTCTCTTTTCCACATACTTTACTAGTAAAAGTGTTCTTAAAAAAAGCCTCCCAACTTTATAGGAGTGGCATTTTTATCAGTGGTAGTTACTGTACTTTTTATTATTTTTTCTGTGACAGTGTTGCAGGAAAATTATCGCAAAGATGGTGGGTCACAAGAAGGTCTAAGGTGTGTACTTGTGGATTTTATGTTGGGGATTTTTGAAGTGACAAGTTTGTCTTGTTTCTCAGCCATATTATGTCTGAGTATGTGAGGATGACGGATACAGAGCGTGACCAGATAGATCAAGATGCCCAGGTGTTTATGAGAACATGTGCTGATGCCATTCATCAGCTCAGAACAGAAGGTAAACTAAGCAGCTCTTGCATGTTTTTTTTAGTTCTTGATAAAGGCTAAGGTAATGCTGAATATTAGTGAATAATGGTGAATCTTAAATGCTTTAGGAAAAAGATGGGGGAGCTCTCGTTGCCTTTTTATTTGAATTGGTGTAATCCCATTAGCTGATTAGTACTGCATAGAATTTTGCTTATGTGTTCAAATACACCAGTATTTGAACTTCAAAATTTGAGTGATAGCACAGAAACACTCGAGGTTAACAAGCGTAAAAAAGACTCTTAAATATCTGCTCTTGAGTAACAATTCAGCCCTTTGGCACAGAGGCCTAAACCAAAGCTCTCTAAATTTGATGGTTGTCTTTTACTAGCTTGTCTACCTGTAAGGTATTACAGGTATAATACTTCCAGGTTAGAGATAATTAAATAACTTACCCAGAGTCCTGATAAATTAAAAGTGGTTTTGACAACTTAAATATGGGATCATACCTTAACTGTAACGTCCTAGAGAGAGAATTTCTGTGTTACCATTTTCAAGTTGACTTGCTGCATCTCTGTATTTTATTGATACACAAAAGATTTTCATCAGCTTTAAAATACCATCTAAATATAGTTGTAGCATTATTCAGAATCATTGAATGTCAGTCATGCATAGGAACTGCATAGTATAAAAATGAAAAATATCTATATATGTGAATTAAAAGGCTTTGATACAATAAATCCCAAAAACTTCCACATAGTCTAGACACCAGAAAATTCGAACAAGCTGAATAATTTAAGCAAGTTTGATCTCTAGATCTATTTAGGTGTTCTTAGCTAGATGCTGCCTATTCCTGTTTAGAGTTTATTTGACATAATAGAACTCTGTGGCATATATTAAAATACTATAGGACACTACTTATTTTCACTTTTTGGTTCATTGTAATGACTTGCTGTTTTAGAGAATCCATATATCTATATTCTCTAGATAGAGAATCTATATTTTAAATATAGCTATGTTTAAAAGAAATATTAATATATAACATACATAAAATGTGACTAGACTTTTCATTATAACTTGCATATCAACAGAAAGTGCAAAGTGTTATGGAATTCAGTAAAAAAGTTCTGGTTTATTTGTTTTGTTTTAAAAAGATTGTTTTATATTTTTCTTTTGTATTTCAGCACACAAGGGTGTCCAGTCTGCTCAGGTGAAGGAGCACAGAACAGCTGTCCTGGACTTCATTGAAGATTACTTAAAAAGTACTTAGTATTTACTGAATAGTTAAAAATGGATGATTGCATTTTCCAAGAAAGGAATCTTGCTCTTTTAACCCTGAAATTTGGTTTACTGCTGTCTTGAACAGGAGTGTGCAAGCTGTATTCTGAGCAAAGAGCCATCCGAGTTAAGCGAGTGATAGATAAGAAGAGACTGTGAGTAGTGTCAAAAAATAGTTTAACTGTGCCTTTCACTTGTAGGACATTCAACAAAACCATTGTTTGTGTTTAGATTCTAAGGAGATTGTTTTAATGGAAGTTTGTGTTTGATGAGCAACTTCTGTGGTCAACAGGTGCATTCCAGGGCTCTTTACACTTCAGGCATGTGAAGTCAAGTCTGAAAGTGGCAGAGGGCCATTACAGTGTTGTAGTTCTCATTTAGGTGAAGGATAAAAGCACCAAATCAGTAAAATGTGAGTTACTAAACCTATTTGACTTCTACAAATTCACCAATTTTTTTTTTAAGGTCCTATCTTTCTGCTAAACAAGTGACTGTGTTGTTAATAAATACTACTTGAGATGGCAGGTGTTCATGGCAAGCAGAAACATGATGAAAATAAAAAAACTAGAATGTAACTTCTGAACTGAAGCAAGAGCTTCCACTGCTTATAGTGGCACTTGTTAAGGCTGTTCATGTAGAGCTGAACATGTCTAGGAGACATTAAAGGTGATTGCTTGCTGCCTTTTTGGTCTGGTGGGATTTTTTTTTCAGTCAAGTTTCAAACCTCATATTTCTTCACTTTCTTTTTCTGCATACTCCCAGTTGTGAGAATGATAGGGAAAGTGAGGAGGTTTGCAATTTACTCAATACCTGAGAGGCTTTCCATGTCTTCTCACTCTGCATTATTTGGATAATAACCTCAAGGTCCATTATCTATATTTTAGTTTAAAAAAATATAGTTCTAGAACGTGCACATAAATAAATTCTTGAGCATTTTTCCAAGACTTGATGCTGGTTTATCAGTTTGGTGTTTGGGTTGATCAGCTACAGTTAGATTGAACCCAGAGAGATGTTTTCAAAAGTTCGTAAGTATATTTTGTTCAGAATGATTTAGCCTGATTAGACACAATTAGATTCTCTCAAGTATATCCTCATGAGACATAAATAGTAGTACATGTGGAGGATCAGACCAAAACCAAGAAAACAAAATACCCCAAACCACTTCAGAAATTTGGTAAGAAGTAATAAGAGAAAAGTAAAGCATTGGTGTTTCCCTAGCTCCGATAACTTTTCAGGAAGAAAACCCTTACAGAAACAAACTGTGTGATATTTTTAATGTGTAAAAGTACAGAATCTTATCAGTATTCTTCATGTGAAAGAGCTTCAAAGAAAGAGAGCATTGTTCCTGCTGTTGAAGCAGTAGCTAATGAATATCAGCTCTTCTGTTAGTTAGTACTATTACATTATTCTCTCAATGTGAAATCCCAGGTTCAGGATTTCTCAGATGAATAAACAGAGAAAAAAACTCAATTTGATGCATTATTTCAGAAGTTAGAGTACCACTTAACTAAAGAGCAAAAAGGCATTAAGAATTAACCCAAAAGATACATTCCTTTTTTTGGAGGGTCCCTCTATGCCTCTCTTTATGGATGCAAGAACTAGAAGACAGATGTTGACCAGGTGGAGTCTGTATGCATTGCAGATGTGATGTAATGGCTAAATTGTCATTTCAATTAAAATTCAATTCAAATAAATCACATGGCATAGCACAATCTTTATTATGACTTAAAGAAAAATAGTATAATTGATTTGTAACTTCCCTGAGGATTTCAGCAGGTGCTTTATGTGATAAGTACGTGTACCTTCTCTTAAACAAACCAGGCATCTTTTAAACAGTGCATTCCAGACACGTTCTTCATTTTAAATTGAAAGTTTCCTATATTCCTATACTGTGCACAATAAGGACAACAAACAAAAAGGAATATGTTTCTTTAGAAATAAATTAATCCTAGTGCAGCTCTTCTTTCCTGCGGTTTAGTCAATTTAAAATATGCACATATCAGACAATACTGAAAAGTTTGCCATTGAAATATATTTCATCGTGTTTCCTTCTATATTGATAACTATCCTAAGCTCTTCCACAAATTGCCTGAGTGTTATAATTTTCTTACAGAGGTTGCCTTTATGTATTCACTCACATATTTTGATTTAAAAGTTGGGACTAGTTTTGCAGAAAGAAAAGATGAGAAATAGAAACACAAGCATTTCTTTCTGTAAAGGTACATGGTTGTGATTTTTAATTTTAGTGTTTATTGGTATTCAAGATTGTATTTAATTTCAATTTTAAACTTCTTTTTCCATTAGAAGATTTTGTGAATTATGTATGGAGTTCTTAAAATCAAGCAGATATTTTTGTTATCTGGGGAATTGGTGTTTTAGTAGTATTAAAACTATTATTTGAACTGCACAGATATGTTGATAAGTATTTTTTTGCTTATTATTAGGCAGGTTTGAGAGGGAGGAGATGAGAGAAGAATTCTTCTCTGTAAAATTACCAAAAGCCCAGTACTTGCAGAGATTTTATCTCTAAAAAAGGTTCCCTGCTACTGTTAAATAGCAATCACTCAGTGATGACAATTGCATTACATTCTGTTTTTTACAGAATTTTCTAATTATGGGTTAGAATTTAGGCACAATGCAAAGAAGGAACACAAAAAGCAGCACCTTCTGTTAGGCACAGGGGAGAATTGCAAATCATGAGATTAAGTGCAGATTATATTTGAGAGGGTAGGAAGTGATAAAGGGTAGGGTGGAATTACCTGGCACAGCAGATTATTCCACCCATTAGGTTTTGGTTCTTTACCTTCTCCAACAGCATTACTAAACATTTAACTGCTTGCTATTTAGCAGTTACAGAATTCATAGACAACAATAAACCACAGCAATTCACTGGAAAAAATACCACTAATTTCAACATTTTTTGATGCCACACTGAAACATACTTGACAAGTACTTAATATATAATCACTGAATAAGCTTCTCATGTTTTGCTTTGGCTTTGTATTAAAATTACCTAATAGGGACTTAGAAGTAGTATAAGAAAGCTAATTCGATTGTATTTTCTTTATGACAATTGAAAATATAAAATAAAATTGTCATTATTATTTGAAAAAAAAATGAAGAAGTAGTGCTTGGCCATTGCTACTAAAAATGTTTCCTATGACCTAGATGTTGGTTTAAAAAAAAAATTAATACACTGGATGTTTGAAAGGAAGTTTAATAAAGTGTCAGTATTTTTATGCTATAGCCTTCAATATTCTCAGCTCTGAGCATGTGGTGCATTTTGTCCAGGAATACTATTCATGCTTTCTTTGCCTTTGTAGCAATATTTCAGTGACAGTTGTTAAGTACATTTTGTATCTCAACTGGAAAATCTTTGATATGAAATTCACAAGAGTTAAAGTATTGAATGTAGTAGTCTGTATTTTTTCTCATTTTAGAGAAATACATCTGTGTAGTATTAGTTAAATCATTGGCTCTTGTACTTCTAGGTCCAAACTTGAACCTGAGCAGAGCAGTGTGTCCAAATCACCTCTTTCCGCTGAAAAATCTTCACACAGTCCTTTAGAGGATTCTGAAGAAAAACTTTCTGCTGAGGAAAGCAAAGGTAGGAATAAAATGTAGTTACATATTACTTTTTTGTGGCAAGACCTGTCCAGTTGATAGTACTTCCTTCACTGTAGAAGGGCCAATTGCTATGACTGGCAGGTTTTCCATTTTCATCTTGCTTGAGCTGATCGGGCTTCTGTGAAGCATACTGTGAGACTGAGGAAGCAAAATCTTGAACTTTTTAACATGCCAGCTAAAGAAGTCATGTGCTTTGCTGAATTCTTCATCCTCTCAATAACCTCTTTATGTACTCTTTCCTTTTCATTTATTTTTATCAACATAATATCTTCTGAAATTTGTCTGATTTTTCCATATTCCTTTCACTGAATGCAAGGAATTAGAAAGTAGGTCAATGACCCTCTCAGAACATTCTGTGGTTTTTAAGCACACAGACCTTGAGTTGGACACTCCTGCAGTAGGAACTCAAAGGTGGAACATGCTCACACAGAGGAGGTTGTTGGCTGGTCAGATCCAGTAGTTTTGGGGCTTTCTTCTTGACAGCATTGAGTTGCCCTGCTGGGAGAATTTCATCTCATCTTTCAGGGGCAGGAGACAGCCAGCAGTCCAAAGCAGTATCTCTGACCTTGGGGTCATTTCAGATGGTGCAGGTCTTGATGGGGTTTGTGAGCATTGGTTCTCATTCCTGGTTGCCTGCTTCTCAGGCTGAGGGATGGAAGCCATTTCAGTTCTCTTAGCCATTTCAGCCTGTCCTGGGATGTGGATGCTGGCAGAGCTTTGGAGCCAAGGGCCTCTTGGAGTACTACCACTATGCAGATAATTTCAGGTTTCATGCCTAAAGATAAATTTTGTTTCTGTGATTCTGAAATTGCTTTCCCTGGCTCGAGGCCTCCCACTTGTATTGTCTAAAGGAGGCCAAGGTACCCTGTGATTTACACAAGGAATTTTTTTCCTTCTAATTACATTACATTGTCATAATACTTTGTCAGGATTGAACAAATGCAATGGTTGGCCATATTATTCTGATAAACAGTTGTTTTTCTTTGTTATTTTATTAAAAGTAAAGTTCCTCTGTTAGGTGACTTCAGGATCATACAGAGGGTGGATTCATGTGAAGTGAGTGCTCCACTTCTGGATGAAGTCTCTAACACTGAATTACCTCACAATGTCTGAACAGCTTCAATTTCTGATAATGGCTTTGCTTATCTTCCTAACCAGTTTGTACTTTTGCAGCCTTATCAGTGTGCCTTTTTCCCCTCTAACACTGAATTTATCATAAGAAGTACAGGTTTTGGTTATGTGCCATTTCTAGTGCTTACCTTTTCATAGTGTGTCATAAGTGATGCAGCACACAAGCACACAGATGAGTTTCACCTTAACCTGTTATCAGTGTTTTGCAGCTGTGAGCTAGTGCCACTGGAGAAGCAGCAGCATAGTAGCATCTTCATTGCCCTGTGCTCTTTCCTTGTTACCAAATGCCCTGCATTCTCCCTCCACATAGTGTCATTACAATGTTTAGCTCCAAAAATCTGTGCCACACCATGGAAAATACTGTTCCTTGGTTGCCTTGGACACAGCAAACCACTGCAGTAAATAGAAATGCAGCTGTTTTATTGCACATTAATTTTGATTACTCTAGTTCTCACTTGCATGAGTTTTTGCTTTAATTTTTATGAGAAAGTAGGGGTCCTGCCACACAGGTGGGGCTGCTGCAGTACTTATGAGGGGTTGCTGACTAGACTTTGAGAAAACTATGGAACTTGTATATCAAAATAAATCTGTCTGGAACAGTATGCAAATGCACACAGCCTGTGATTCCTCACATAAGGGTAAGTGCTGGCTGCTGCTGCTTATAGGAATCAGCCTTGTGACTTTGCTGGTAGGTGGCTGTCGAAGTGTGAAAATAACATGAACAAGATGACTAGGAAACAAGAAGCTCAGTTTAAATTTTATAGCCTTTGATTTATACTTTTTTTTTTTAAGTAACTTTTCAAATTTTTAGGAAGCCAGAGAAATGCTTGCATTTTGAAATCAGCTCTTTCATCTTCAGGATGTTGATGGTTTAGAGAATGGTGATAATTTCTTTTTATGAATTAGCCATCAGCAGCATGCCTGGGTTCCTTGGGTTAAATCTCATCTGTAAAGATACTTTTGAGAGCAGCTTGTGGTTCTGTCCTTAATTTGAACACTGTGATGAACAGCTGAATGTGCTGAAGCACAACTTGGGTTTTGTCTGATTTTTTGGCAGAAACCAAAGCAAAATGTGATTACCTTTATTTTGAGGCAAAGTACCTGTTTACATTGGAATTAGAGTGGACATGCCTCCTGGTAGGAAAATAGTCTCTCTGGAGGGTCCTTTTATATACTGGCAATATTTATTTGCATATTACAAATTTGACATTTAGTTCATGGAAATAAATGTAAATAATGAGTAGCTTTTGAACTGGTCCACAAGCTTAGCAGCTGTCTCCTTTCAGTGTGGAAAAAGCTTCAGAGGATTTGATAATTATTTTATGTCTGTGTCACAAGTTAACTACTTCTCTTTCCGAAATAAAAATGTAATTTGGCTTTTGCTGGCTGAATTGCAGAAAAGCATTAATGTCAGCTCCATGAAAGCTGCAGAAAGCCCAAAACATACCACAGTGACAGGAGGAACCCTGGGGACATACATGTGTCTTGTTTACCTCTTACCATAGGTATATTTCCTTATTAGCCATCACATTAGATACAGGTGCTGTTTTTTAACAATGCTGGCAGGGCCTGAAACTAATTGGTCCCTCTGGGTTTTCTCTTTTTTTTTTCCTCCTTAAACTAATTATCTTATTTTGTTTGAATATGGTAAAATATTAATTGTAATTTTGATATAATGTAAATACATGGATTACCTAAACAAGTAAGTTTTGTGATTCTGTGTAATAGATTTGAAATACTGATAATACCCCATGGAAAAAAATACTTGGATGCTTTCTAAACAATCTTTAAAGAGATTCTTGGGTTTTTATTTTACTACTATAAGAAAGAACTGATCTATTTTTTGGTTTGGGGTTGTTTTTAAAATAAATTTATTATATTCCTTATCTGCATCCCCCATTTGTAACATTGTCATTGTTTATGCATCCTGGTTAGGTTGTTAGGAGGCCAAGAAAAACATTTATAAAGGAGACATACACAATACTCTTCTACAGTGTTGATGTTTTCAATAGTTTGCACAAATACTATCATGGAGAATAAAAAGGGAAAACTTCTGCTTGTATCTCTTTCCATATATATGTTTATAAAAAGACTACTCCTTTAAGAGGCTCCCCAAGACAAGTCAGTCTCTGAATGGTGATGCATTAGTGCTGCTTAAGCAATTGAAAAAAATTATGTCTAGGAAGTTACAATAAAACAATAAAAATGCACATAAATGCTTAAAAGATTGGCTGGTATAAATAGGGAGCCTGAAATGTATGAAAAACTAAAAACTAAATCTTTCTGTGTTTTAATTTGCAGCCTGCATCTGATTCTTCAAAGCAGGTTGAGGGTTGATCCATTGTGGGTTGGTACAGATCTCTCTTGGGTTTTGAAGATTGTTACAGCCAGTGGGGAGAAGAGAGGCTCTCTCAAGGCTGCAGTCTTACAAGGTTTTTAAACACCGATGCTAGAACACTTCTAGAAACAGTAGATTGCTGTAGCACAGTTTCTTTTCTCTCTTCCAACTTCTTCCTCTATAACCAGAACCAGAAGTATATAATTAAGCCTAAAATTAAATCTTCCAGAAGGGAAAATCCCAGAAATAGCCCTTCAAGATCTTTTATGCCAAACTCATACAATGATTTATGCAGCTGAATAGCTTTAATCAAAGGGAAAATACTACTAAAATGACTGAAGCAGCTTTGATGTGTTGTGGTTAATTTGTGGGGTTCGAGCTGATTCCTGTTTTATGCTGGAAGACCCCTTGCACAGTGTGGTGTGGGATTTGCATTGTAATAGGAAGTTTAAAGAGCATGACAAAATCAAGTTCAGCTGTGAGCTTTGCTCAAAACATCTTTGAGCTTCTGTCTTTAGTTTCTGAAAGGAGGAGCTACTGGTTCTGTCAAGTCTTACTGGAAGATAATACTTTGCATATAGGCTGTCATTTTGAAAATTGTGTGGTTTTATCTGTTAAAAGACAACTGCTACAGTATTTTGTGCCCTAAAAGCTCTTAGTGCATGTTGAGTTGCTTTACATCCTTCTCAGTCAGTATGTTAATGGAACTCCCTTTGGTTTACAATATTAAACCTACTTGAAGACTTCTGGCCCTGTTTGGAAATTAAAGGTTATTGATGTAATTTTGTGCTGTAAATACAGGGTGAATCTCAGTAACTGACAAAGGAGATAGAACAATTTCATGATCAGTCTAAGATGGATGAAAAATTATTTTTACTTTACTATTCAGTGCCCTGTGCTATTGAGTGTCTCAAGTGCTTGGTGGCTCTTTTACAGAGAGGAATCTGCCTGATGCCCAAAGTAACCTTGGATTATGGGGGGATGGCAGAGGTGAAGATGAGCTGTCACCTGAAGAAATACAAATGGTATGTTTATCCTGTGTCTATTTGTCCATTTTATTGTATTATCTCTTGTATTCACATGTGATAATAAAAAGAAGTACAGATCCACCTAAATTAACTTTTAACATTTTATGCAGAATAATCTGTAAAAAGATACATTTTTTGCTTGTGACTTCTAGTTCTTCTGGTAGCGGCTAGTATTTAAAAATCCTACAAAATATTTACATGGAGACATGAATTAATAAAAGCTATCTTTCAACAATCAAAATTAAAATTGTTTTTTACCATTACAATCACAAATTGCTTTGTTTAGTCAGTAAAAGTAGAAGTCAAGGCAACATCAGAAGAATCATTGTGAAACTTCTGAAAGAATAAATTGTTTGCCTTTTTTTCTTGGACAGTTTCTAGAACACAAATAGTTGTACTATTTAACTATTACTGTGAAATTATACTTCATTTTACTTATTTTTATTTTTTTATTATCAAAATCAGATTGGTTTCCTAGAAAAAAATAGCTACGAAGTGTCTGTCACAACAGAATGTAATGAATTTCAACATTTTTGCATTTCTCTGCTATCAGCATGTTTATAGATTGATCCAATTCTGCTTACATTTGAATAGGAAATTTCTGACATAGGTATGATTGCTGACAACCTGTCAGATTTTTTGATACTTGTAAAATTTATAATTTTGAGCATAATTCAAAATTCTTAGAAAACCTCTCTACACTAACACACACTACCTTGGGTTTATATAAAGAAAGAAGAACTGATTTCAATCAGTAGCTGTGCAGATATCAGAACAGTGAGCTTTATAGGGCAAAGGGCTGCAGCAGTATGACTTTGTGAAGCTTCCTTGGCAGTGATTCGAGGTGTTCCCAGACACAGTGCACATCATTCTTCCAGTCAGAGATGAGTAAGTTGCACACAATTATGGCTTGTTAAAGAGAAAATGTTCTTCAAAGGCTACTCTGCATGCTCTCATTCTTGAGTGCCAGTCTAAAATCTAGCGGCTTACTCCTCCTTTCTGTTTTCTTTTACAAGATAATTCTTCATGTGTTATCATTCTCCTTTCTTTAGGCACAATACTGTTAGGCCCCTTGCTGTCAGCTTCCAGTGAAACAGGGAAAATGAGAGTTAGGGATGATGGCTCTGACAGGGCCTTCTGACTGAAAACTAATGCAGGTTGTGTTTTGTAGGCCTGGGACCGTAGGAAAAGTCTCCTCTCTGAAAGGGCGTTTGAGCTTTGGAACAGACTGCCCAGGGAAGTGGTGGATTCACCATCCCTGGTGGTGTTTAAAAGACATGTAGACGTGGCACTTAGGGACATGGTGTAGTGGTGGCCTTGGGTTGTTATCTTGATCTGTAAAATCTTTTCTACCCTAAAACAATTCTATGAAGAGGATAGCTTGCAATCTGTAAACTGCTGTGTTTGCTTTAACTGGGATGGTTTGTGTCGTATCATACTTAGGAAATCCTCAGTCATGGTTCCACGATCCTTCATGTAGATAAAATAATGAATTAAAGCCCTATCATTGCTAAAGCACCAGTTCCTGTCTCTATTTTACCCTCAGGAGAGAGCTTGATGTTGTTCAAAATATTTGCAGGCCTACTGCATCATTTACTCAATAAATTTCAGTTTATAACTCTGAATACAGATATTTTCATGTTTTTTACTGATATTGTCCTGTGATTGCATTGAGTGGGAAAAATCTCTCTGCTGTTTGGAGTTGTGAAAATATCTACTTTACTCTATCTTTTTTTTTTGGTTGGTTGGTTTTGTCTTAAATTCAGGGACAGCACATCTAAAGACTTCTCTCATGATATAACTAAAAGGAGTGGTGATTATTTCTTTTATGCCTTGGATTTTTTAGCCATATATTAAGCAGTTTGTCACTTTATGCCATACTTTGGTAACAGAATATTTCACTGTCATAAAAGAGGCTACTTCAATAAGCCATAAATCTGAGCTATACTGATTGCTAGAGCTTGGTTTTATGTTCCCACCATGTAAATCCCTTTGTGACACACTCGTGTATGATGTGTTCAGAGCTCAAACTGTTTGTTCAATTGCCTGTTTTAGCGTAACTTAACAGCTGTCTGTGCAAGTGCTCCATCAGCCATGATTTCAAGTTGCAAAGATCATTTAGCAGTTTAAAAGGCAATCTGTGCCAGTGGAAGGTTTTAAATATCAAAGAGACTTTTTAAAGAATACTTTCTCAAGTGGATTTGTGCTATTTGTAAAGGATTAAAGTCATTCACGGTTTCTTTACTGAAAATTTGTCTTCTCAATTAGTTACCATCTGTTTTTTAAGACAGTAAAGTAGGGGATTTCTAATGTTGAATATTTGTACAGATATCCTTACAGAAGCTAGAAAAAACAATTGCAGCATGGTGGCCCCACTTAGTCACTCAAGGACCAACAGCACTAAATCTCATGGCTCTATTTCATTGCTCTGTGCCTTGGCTTTGCTGTGAGGTGACTCCACCAGAACCAGACATACAATAGTCATGAATGTAAAACAGTGCAGTGATGAAGCACATCTGCTGCTGTGAAGTAAATATAAAATAAATATATTCTGGGAGATTATATTTTCAAAAATGCTCTGCTCTGGAGGTGGTGTCACTATACACTGCAGTGACAATGACACTTGAATGTGTTGCAACACTGGTATTATTTCATTTGACAAAACCATTGGATCTTTAGAGTAGAAATCAGTGGAACTGTGCAGTATGTTGCTCTCTGTTGCCCTTCAATTCATGGAGATGGGCACCTTCCCTGAGAATTCTACCCCTCAGTGAAGGTGGCAGTGCCCAATAACCTTCCTCTTAAACTCTGTGGAATCCTTTGACCCAGGAGAGAAGGCTGTTCTTTACCAATGAGGTAGGCAGTGAGCCTCTAGTACAACGGATATTTAAAGAAATCTGGATGTTCAAAGAAATAAAAATTTTTTCTTCATTCTTTATGATAGAAATTGCCCATGTCAGAATACTAAACCTTTCTCTGTGAGATACACTGTTACCCTTCTTCAAACACATACCTGTCATTTCAGACTCACTTCTGGGATGTTAAACCTATAAATTTCATGTGTCATTTCCTTTTCCCCTTTTTCCAGTTTGAACAGGAGAACCAGAGACTTGTTGGTGAAATGAACAATCTCTTCGATGAAGTCAGGTACGGTTTTCTGTCACTTAACAGACAGTGGCCCATGTTGGTCCCATGCCCCAGTCAGCCCCTATGTGCAAGGCATTGGCTCCAGGACACCTGCCTGCTCCTGCTCCAGTGGTGTGGGAGGAGCTGGGACAAATCACCAGTGCTCAAGAAAGGAACCATGTGCTGTCCCACAGTGTAAAGAATGGTAGCACTGGTTACATTTGGAAGGCTTGCATTCTCCCTTATCCACATTTTAGAAGTACTACATTTTCCATTTCTGTCCTGTTGTCTGCTGGATATCCAGATGGCAGTAGGGGGAGGTGCCACTGCTGACCCTGTGCAGAGGCAGGCAGTGGTGCCATTCACTCTCCCCAGCTGTGCAGGACATCAAACAGCTCCTTGAGCTAGGAATGGACTTTTGGGTATCAGTCCTAGGCAAGGTGAACTGCACACACCAGAGTGTTTCATATGCTCAAGAAGCATATGAAGAGGGTGAGTCAAAGTCAACTGCTTAAAGGCCAGCATGGATGTTATTATATGAAATGAAAGAAGGGATACAGTGAAGAACCCTGGCAGTGAAAGCTGCTCACTGAGTATTTCTGGGGGTGCCTTTCCCAAGGCTTCACTGTGGGCTGGTTGCACTGTCCAAGCCCTAGTCCCAGGCTTTGCTGCCTCACAGACAACTGACAGAAGAGTGGCCTCCTGAGCAGCCACTTACTGGGCTGCAGGGTCTGAATCTGCAGCAGCAAGACATGTTTGCACTAGTTTCTAATGGAGCATTTCTGTTCTTTGCCAAGACAAATTGAAGGAAAAGTGGTGGAAATCTCCAGATTACAAGAGATATTCACTGAGAAAGTCTTGCAACAGGTTAGTATAATTTAATACTACAGCAACAAATACAGCTTGAAGATTTTCTTAGGGGCATTTTGGTCTTGATTGCCAACATTAACAAATCTTCAATACAAATGTGAAGGAAAATACTTTTTTTTTTTCAAATTCAGAATCAAGATTATTTACTGTTGTTACTTACTAGAATGTACCAGGAATGGAAAATGAGAGATATGTGTTAGAATGATCCCTCTGTCTCAGAACTGGTGTCCTGTTAAACATGTTATGTAACAGCATCCTTTCTGGAAAAGCTGACACCTCTTCCAAAAGAGCTGGGAGAAATCAGATGGGTTAAGTTTGACTCTAGATAAATGGGACACTTCCTGCTGGTCTTGGTGGTTTCCATTCAGGTTTGTAAAAATCACCGATAAAGAAATTACAGCTTTAATGTATTACTCTCTGCCTTTGCATCAATGAAACAAAGATGTTAGTAATACTAGGTTTTATTTTACTTTTAAGTTCTGCTTGTTCCCCAAGTCCTTGGAAGTGTTTTTGGTTTTTTGGGGTTTTTTTTGTAACATTCATTAGTATTTCTCAATTTTATTTCTTTTTTAAACAGGAGACTGATATTGACAATATCCATCAATTAGTTGTGGGTGCAACAGAGAATATAAAAGAAGGCAATGAAGACATAAGAGAGGTAATATCTTAAAGTTGTGTTTTAGACTCATTTCTCTTAACAGCTGGAAAAAACTGGAATTTGCTTTAAAACAGCACGTGCGAGCTCACCCATGGGACCCGTGCAGTGGGTGTTGGGTGTTAGGACAGAGGTTTGGGAAAACTGTTCAAGGTAGCTGAGCTTCTCAATAATTCACACTTGCTAAGCATGATCTGAATAGCTACACAGGACTGCAGAAATCTACTTGGCCTTAGCAGTTTTTAAACATGAAGGTCACCTGGCTTGCATTTAGAGCACCTGTGAATTTTCTTTAAAACAAAAAAGTGAGGGGCAGAAATTGCAGACTGCCACTCTAAGACAGTGTTGAGATGATTGAAACAGAATGCTGAGATTGTCTTGCATGCTCCTAGTAAACAAACCTCTTCCACTTTTACTAAGTAGAAGGAAAGGATGTTTTATTTGGGAACTGAGATTTCAATAAAAATGGAGTGCCTAAATTAGGCTACTGAGTAAATGGCTCACTTCTTTCTCCCTCCTGAGAGCACACAGAAAAGGTATCTCAAGGATGAGTTGTCCATTGCTCTGCTCTTCTGAAAAGTGCACCAAACATGGCAAGAACTGAAGCTATATTTTATTTCACTTTTCACATTTTTAGGTAGAACTAAGTTTCCTAAACCATCCTGAGAAACAGTCCTGAAAGGTGGTAAAATAAACTTTGTTACTCACATTAGTGTTATGTAAATCTAAAAAATGAGAGCAAAAAACAAGTCCCCTGCTGGTCTCAGTTTTGGAAAGGAGTAGTCAAGAAAAATACTGGCTCTGAGACTGAAATAAGTGACTAAGTTAGCTCCAGAGATGTCAGGGATTTTGTTTTTGTTTGTTTGTTGTTTGGTTTTGTTGTTTTTTCATTTGTTTCAAGTCAGATCTTTATTAGAAAGATGAAGGGCTGATTTTCACTTTTGAAACTTAGTTCTAACTTTGAAGCATGTACTTTGCAATATATAGCTCCTGGAGTTTGATTTGTGCAATTTTAAGATTTTGAGTGTTACTTCAGTGTGATAAATCTAAAGAGATACCAGATGTCCTGACTTGTAGTCACCAGAAATTAAGATCAAATTTTGTTGTTTCTCTTGTGGGAGGGAAGGGTGGTGCCACAAACAGGCATTCTGAATTGCCACTGTTGAAATTGTATTTACTGGTAATGGTAACAGGGATAACCTTTCCCTCACAGGCCATCAAAAACAATGCTGGATTTAGAGTATGGATCCTCTTCTTCCTTGTGATGTGTTCATTCTCCTTGCTTTTCCTGGACTGGTATGATAATTAATTAAACATATATTGGCTCCATGCTCTGTTTGTAAATGTTCTGACATTTTTTTAATGGAGCAGGGTATAATAGCATACCTATGTATTTTATGCATTTTCTCATACCTCTAAGATGGAAATGTTTTCCAGTAAATAAATTGTGCACATATCCATTAGTACATTTCTTTTAAATCCCTGTATCAAACATAAAACCACACTTATCTTCTGGAGAACATAAAAGTCTTTGAAAGAGCTGTGAAGAAAGCTACAAGCTGGAGCAGACCTAACAGAAGAAAAAACAATACTGGTTTTGTCACAGCCACCCACCTGTGCTGTGGAAAGTCCAGCTCTCATCCCAGAGCAAGAGAAAACTGTTACTGTGCAGAAGCATCTACTCTGTCTCAGGCGTTTATTTCATCACACCACTTCAGTACACAGTGATCACTTTGCACATAAATGACCTTTACTTCTAATCCTTTGAAACTATTTGTCTCAGAAATCAGCTTGATCTAATGGCACTAATAATGATAAGGAGTCAAAGAAAGAGCTTTACTTGAAAGTGAAAAGAGAGAATACAACACAAACAGATTGTGCAATGAAACAGATGTTCTGGGATGCTGGAATAACGCCAAAGGATAGACAAAGTCAAACTCCTCAAAGTACTAAACCTGGGAGCAATTTGATAACTAAAAAAAGTCTCAAAACCAAGTGTAGGTAAGACTCAATAAACTCCCTCCTGATAAATCAGACAGAAAATGGTTTTGACTTCAAGAAGCATAAACAATCTGTTTCTCCTAGATCGTAAGGCTTACTAATTTTTATTGTTTATTGTTATGAAGAGAAAAAGAAGTTGTTTCTCATCAGTATTTACTTTTGCATTAAGTTTTTATTGTCCTAAATTTAAGGGTGGAGATGTATCATGAATCATTTCTATTTAGAACAGTCTTGGGAAACAGACCTCTCCATCCTGTAAAATGTGAATGTGATCTCGAAGTATGTTGATTTGGAATGTGTGTGTTTTCCTATCTCTCTTCTAAAATGTATATTTCTATACATTTTATGCAACAGGTAGCATCATTCTTATTCTTTACTATGCACAGAGTGAAAATGTCAAAAGTTACATGTGAATCAATTATATTCAATAAAGCAGATGCCTGTCAGAAAATGCAAACATGGTATGCTTTAAAGATCTTCACATGAGCTTGATATTTTTAATTGCAAAGAAAAATTTGGCACGTAGTTTATTGCTTCTTAGGCATTCCACATACCATGATGACTTAATAAAAAGCCTTTCACAGCTGCACTGTGTAATGCAGATTTTCTATCAAATTTAGAGCACTGAGTCATAATGGTTATTTTTACTGTATTGGGATGACAGGCTTCTGCTGGAGAAAAACAGAAGTAGAGCTGACCACATTAGTTCTACTAGAGATCTTGAGATACAGCCTATACTGATGTTTTCCTTAATTTTTGTACAGACTCTAACAAAAAAAAAAAGGATCTTTTGACATGTCCACTCTACCTTGTCCCATTCAAGTTACAACTTGCTTGCCCAGATGCTTCACACACTATTGTATGTTAAATTAATAAGATGTCTTTTTATAATGTATATTTAAGATTTATAATAAAAAATGGAAACATGATTTCACACAAAGAATAGGTAAGTTTGTAATTACAATGGAACTTTAACGTGCATCCACAATACTATGTTCTTCTACCTTTTCCCCTCCCAGGCCATACACAAACAGTTCTACTCTTCACTCTGTTTCACATGGAGCTTTAACAGCCAATTGTAGTATCTAACAAGCTACTGTTTCACTTGTGATGCTCCATGTTTTAAAAAGTATCAAACTGCAAACCATACATAAACAGAAAGCTCTTTCTAACTAATAAAAAGGGAAAATGTGAACGTAATACAGGAGAAAATTTAGACATATTACTCCTTCAGCTGTATCCAACAAATGACATAGTGGACTACATGTAATGTGAATAGGCTTTCTGCCTCTTTAGGATGATCAAAAGATGTCATTTCTCATTAAAACATCCTGAACTGTATATTTTTTACACTATCCTCAACACCCACCACTAAAACTGCCTGTGTTTTTCCATAAGTCTATCTAGTTTGTGTTTCAGTGCACATCCTTACCAAGATGCTAAAGCCACAGTGGAAATGCAGTTAAATCCTGCTGACAGCAATAAGAAAACATTGAGCATGCCTTGTTGCAGAGAACTTCATTATCACTTACAAAAACAGGAAAGGAAATGTAAGGAAAAATGCGACCTGACAGTTTCTTTCTCCATACAAGTCATTACATTATGCCCCGATGTCAGTGCTGACTATCATTCTGCTTGAGCCCAAACTAAACATTACTTAAAGCTTTCAGCTATACAAGAGATCACTCTAGTTATGGCTGGGGTGTTTCAGTTTGCAAAATGACAAAGAATTCAAAAACTTAATAAATTAAGTATCTGTTCAAATAACAGAACACATGATTTATCTAAGGTCCAAGCCCTGAAAATCCAGTGACAAAATCTATCAGTATCCAATAAACTGCAAGAACATATCTAACATTGGATTTTTTTTTTTAACATTGAAAATGGTGTCAAAGCTCTACAGCAATGCTGATATGCACCTGGGGTTATGCCCATGAATGTTCTGCAGCAAGTTTTTGTTTTCAGTTTTTTTTTTTTTGCAAAGCAGTATCAGCAAACAGAAGCAGTTACACCATAAACATGAGTAACCTCTAAATTATCCATAATTATATTTAATGAAAAGTTCCTTGAAGTCCCTTAGTTACCTTCAAATGACATAGTTTTAATAATTAGCTTATCATACTAAGCTGATTTCTCAGCAGCTTCAGTCTCCTGTTCAGACAGTTTCTCTTCTGACAGTACTGTCATCCACGGGGACACGGAGCGCGTGATGGTTTGTTTGGCCAGGTTGTAGTGATTTATGACTGTGTAAAACTTCCCTCGAGCGCTGGAGTCTTGTTCAGAGTAGTAGTTTTCCAACCCAGCTGGAATGCACTGATTATTCTGAAAAGGAAATCCATTGCTTAGGTTTCAGATATAGCCCCCACACACACATGAAGCAGATTAGGTTTTTTTTTTTTTCTCCTTTTCCTTTTAGTCTAACCCAAGAGTCACTCTCTGTGAGTCGAGATGCAACATACATCAATTAACTACAGTATTGCCCTACTGTGTTCAAAATGTTCTTCCCTACAATCCTTAAACTACATGTGCATTTGCCAGGAAGACCAATCTAGGTTTATATGCCAGAATAATTAACATACAAGAAATGTGCTTGCTTAAAATCATTTTGAAAAAGTATTCAGTCTCCAGTACCAGACACATTTTGCTGTTTATTCCTGCCCACCAAATTCCAACTGTTTGGTTTACAATTACAGCTGTCTGTATTGTACTGTTAGATTAACTTCAGGCAATTTGCCCTGCTGTTTGCAGTCTGAGGGACAGAAATTAATACAGATATATTGGTGCCAATGTCTGAACAGTTTTACAGCCCAGTAGCTCACACATTATAGGGAAAACTCTGTGGGTGGCCAAGCATATGTGGAAGTGTGTACACACATACAAAATACTTCACTCCTCATTGTCAGAAAGATGTAGCCAACAGCAGGCTTTTAAAAAGCTCTCTGGAGCTGTGAGACTAATTATTTCATTTCCCACGACTGTAGGGGCACTAAATAGAACCTGCTAGATGCTCAGAGCTTTGGAAAGTGAAATAGATAATTTAGAGAGTAAAATATAAGTCATCCACTTTGCTGTTATCTTAAAGCCAAGTTGAATGTGCCTGTGCAGTGCTTGTCATAGGGATCATCCAGGAACTCTTCCAGTCACACTGCAGGAAGAGCCTGCAGAGCAGCTCATTGCACCAAAGAAAAAAGTTATTTAGGCATATCCTGTGACCCCCAGGTTCTGCCCCACAAGGTCTTGGGGTCTCTCTGCAGGTCCTCTTGCCACACTGGCTAGTCCAGGCAGTCTTGTCTGATAATTCAACGTGTTAAGGCAGTCACCTGAGCAATTGAACTGACTCCTGTAAGCTAGTAGTAGCTGCAGCTTGAGGAAAAAGTCATTTAGTCATTTCTGGCTGTTTTGAAAAGAAAAAGGGTATTTAGTCTTCTTGCTTCCAGCACCAGAGGACTAAAATTTATAATACTACAGCACAGCAGCTTTGAACTGCTGTTGTTCTCCTACTCAGCAAACAAAATTTTATATTGGGAATTTCTCAGCAGAAAAACACATGCAAAAATTCCATGGGCATGGGTTTCAGGGGACCAGATTCTACCTTAAAAGTGTCCACATTTACTTCTGAGTTGACTTTTGTCCATGTCAAAAAAAAAAAAAAAGGCACAAATAAGCACAAGCAACAACTCTTTCAAATAGTTTTAAATGATAAAGCAAAAGATGGGTGAAGACCCAGAAGACAGTTTTGGCTTAATACAAATTTTGCCTCCTAAAAAGGGAAAAATTCATCAAAAGGTATGAAAGAAGAAAGGAATACTTGCCAAAACAAGAGGTCCACAGGTAGTCTTAGAACCTGTCTGCCCCTAACAAATTCAATCACATGTGATGGCTCAGAGATGCCTGGCTGCCACAAGACTGGCAGCCCTCCCACAGTCAGCACCTCACTGGCTCAAACGACAGGTGTGACAGAAGCCTCAAAGCCTGTCAGACTCACAGGAGTGCCCAGTTTCCATGGCCACCCTGGTTCCCTTTATCTGTAACCTTCTGTCAAGGCAGCAGCCGAGGCAAGTCTGCCTCCCAGTTTTGTTGAAGTAGCACCAAAAGCAGATGGGATTTAACCTGGCTAAACAGCACCTGTGTCAGTTCAGCACTGTAAGTTAACAGAAGCTTTCCTGTGCTCATAGTCAATGTGTGTGCCAGCTGCAAGACTGGGACCTAGACAGATAAAAACATAATCCAGGAATATGGAATAGAGCTATTTGATATGCACATTCATATACATCAACCATGTCATCTTCAGGAAGTATTATCTATGTTTTATCTGGGATAACTGACACTACTTCTAATGTGATAAAATGACTAAGAAGCACATAGACACAGACATATGTGTAGTGATTATTTCACTTAGTCATGGGATGTAATCACAATTCTAAATATTTAAAGTGGGGAAAGGAACACAATCCATTGAACTAATGAAATCTGCCAAGGAAATTCAAGCAAATATAATTATTAGAGCTGAAGACAAGCCAAGATTAATGACAGTCTGAAAAAAAACTGCAGAATCCTGTGTTGATTTCAGAAGCAATTTGCTTTGTAGCAGGCAAAAATGACTCAGTAATGTTTTTTGGTTTCTTTTTTTTTTTTTGGGCGGGGGGTGGGGGGGGTGCTTGTAGTTACAAACATGCAAGACATCTGACAGAAGTGCCTTAAGAAACAGACATCAGTTTCCCTGTTAACTGCATTTTTGCTCCTGGGATTTCAGGCTTCTAGAAGAGATGGGAAAACAACCTCTCCTTTCACTCATTGCCCCTTGTGTACTGCCTAAGGACAGCTCCTTGGATTTGTTCCCAGTCAAGGCAAGCCATGCAGCACTCAGTGACTGAGTGATGGGAAGATGGGAACTGCTGCTGATCTTACCCTGCCACTTTCAGCTGTGTAGAACATTTATTTCCATCCTTTTTATTTGTTTCCATGGTTCTTAGGTGAGAGAAAAAGGAAGGCCATGAGAAGAAACTGGGATGCTCCAGAGTGACTTGCCAGTCTTTTTCTTTTTTTCACAACTCTTCTGTTTTGGAAATTAGTTACAGGTTATGGCCTTTGATGCCAGAGAAAACCCTGTCTGCCAGTCTATATCTGACTGAATTAAGATGATTCCTTTTGTTCCTCTGACATGAAGACCCCAGTGGAATTCACTTATAAATAGTATCTTCTGTCACGTTAACTTTGCTGGGTCAGTAATTGCCAATTTAACAGATGATGGTGTGGTCCTCAATGCACTGAAGTGACTTTGTTGTACTGCCCACAAGTCTGTCAGAATGCAGGTGCTTTGGCAACAGAAGCTAAAGGGTAGACACAGTACAGAACATACTGAAACCCTGGGGAAATTCTTCAGGATGTTAAGTGCACTCAGGTTTTTGTGGTGAGTCTCACCAGGAGGTTCTGATGAGTGCTCCAGAGAAGCAGCAGTACTAAGGCTGTCTCAGAAAGCTTAAGCAAGCACGGAAATAAGACTGCTGCACAAAGGAAAATGAGCACCTTTTTAAGCACACCTTCATGCCCTGGAGGCGTAGTACAGCAGAAAGCTTTGGAACTGCTCCATTTATGAGAGCATCAAAGCAGAGAAGAGAGGCTGACTCAGAGCTGTGGTTAGCTCAGCCTTTATGCAGAGATTCCTGCAGCACCAGGCTTCCTGAGGCAGGCACACCTTTGCCCTTAACCAGGAAATCACATCAGCATCCAAAGCCTGGGAACATCCAGCCCAGATAAAGTTGTTGTGTCCACCCGAAACATGAAGCCATTCCACAGAGACACTGGTCACAAGGTGACAGACTTCATGTTTCCTAGGACATGTGTGCCAAGCTGTGCCATCACATATCATGGACTCTCCCAAAAAAAAGGACACAAATAAATACAAAGTCATCTTAAGACTGGTAGTTTTCAGGCCTTGTGTCGTTTGCCAACATCCTTATCCTGTAGAACTCCTTCTTAAAAGAGGTACATGACCAAAGATGCTGTCTCCTGGCATTATGCCAGCAGCTGGAACAAAACACCAGCTCCAAGACAACCACCAGGAAAGTAACCATGATGTAGCCCTGTGCATGTGCTGCACCTTATAAACAGAGCATGAGCTACGGGACATTCTGCCTAACTTCT
Source organism: Serinus canaria (assembly GCF_022539315.1). Classification (NCBI taxonomy): domain Eukaryota; kingdom Metazoa; phylum Chordata; class Aves; order Passeriformes; family Fringillidae; genus Serinus; species Serinus canaria. The sequence goes on along the minus strand of NC_066317.1, from coordinate 58,452,228 downwards.
GTCCCAAACACAGGACCCAAAAGAGAGAAACACAACCAGACTCTGGTCACAGGGCAGCTGAAATGTAGCTGAGAAAGTGTTCTTTCCTTAAATATTTGTGACACTGGCAAGAAAAGCCACAAGAAGCCTCCTCTCACACCAAGCTGTCCTCTCCTTTGAGTTGCAGAAAGCTGCAACTCAAAGGAGAGGACAACTTGGTGTGAAAGGAGGCAGAAGCAGGAAGCTGTTGCTAGACTCACACAGGAACATGTAACTGGCTGTTCCTGTCAAGCCAGGACCACATCAAGACAGGCTTGAAAGGAACATAACAGTCCATATTCCAGACTGTTCAATGCCAAGAGAAAGCTTAGGGAAAAAAGACCTATTGTCCCCTGAGACATGAACACAGAGGGGTTTCAGTGCCTGTCTGAGGCAACACAAAAAGCCAAGAGCAGAACCAAAAGCTGGATCTCCTGAGTTACAACCAAGTATTCTAACCACAATATCTTTTGCCCTTGAACAAGGGAAGCAGTAACCAACTCAGTGCTTGAACCTCAATTAATCCAGAAGGGCATCACTGATTATAATTTTGAACTAGATTCTTGTAAGATATTTATGGGCTTGAAGTGACAGATAAAATCCTGAACAGGTTGTTGAGGAGTGCTGAGGCAGCCATCTCTTCTTAAATCCTTCTGAAGTTTGTACTGAGCACCCTTTTGATTTACTACATGACTAAATATTATTTTAAAAAATGAAAGGGAATAATGCCATTATCACTGCTACTTTTCTTACCTAATTACAGCCAAGTTCAACTCTGCTAAATTTACAACTGGGAAGTCAGTGTTACTTTCCTGACTTTCAGCCCAGGTCATAGCAAAGGAGCCAGCACCACCATCTCACACAAATAAAGTGAGCCCAGCCTCCTTTTGGTTAGAACCAGTATTTTTTACAATAAATGTGTTTTCCCTTTTTTGGCATCACTTTTGGCAGTAGGGCTCAGAGGTCACTGTTCTAGAACAAGAAGTTCTTAGTACAAAAATAACCCTGAAGTAACTCTACTACTCTTAATGAGAACATCACTCTACTTTTTCTTTGACATATATTCCAGATTTTTTTTCTCCACATTTTATCATTTTCTCATTTCCTAAGACACAGTAATTTGGAGGAACATGCATCATTAAACCATATGACCCATAAATGAGGGCTTTGTCCAGACAATTGCAGGTGAGGTTAGTTTGAGAGACACCAGTGTTTAGACTTTTGCTATATTTTCAATGTTTAAAGTGTTAGCAGAATAACATTATTAATATTGTACAATAGTACAACTTCAAAATAAATTACAAAGCAGAAGCATAGCAGGAAGCACACTTTCCTATGTAAAGAAACACCAAATCTATGCAATACAGCATGCCTTAATCAAGGTCATGCCTAAAACAACACAGAATATTCCATACTCTACTGTTTTTCTAGAATGGGTATGCAATTTACCTTGAAAACAAATCCTTCTGGACAGGTATGATCATACTTGTAAACCTTGTAGACTACCAGAAATACAACACACGTTAAGAATGCAAGGGCAAAAAGGACCAGCACAGTTACCTGTAAAGAAAAAGAAAACATGCTTATGTTAGTAATGCACTGCTTATTCTATTGCTGCTGGTTACTGCAGGCAGCAGAAGTCAGCTGTGAATGCACTTCACAGTAAAGTCAAGCAAAGGATAAAACCAGCTGCTTAATTATTGAGGGAGAACAGGGAAGCAGCACGTAAGTGCTTCCACCCTGTCCTTCTCAGAAGAAAGAGGATTCATCTGGGCAGTGGCCCATTGCCTGTGTACTGCAAGGCTTCTTTTTGGTGCATTTCTGTTCAAGGCACATGAGGCCAGGACACACCAAAGTAGCTTGTGTCTGCTGTTTTTTCAGGATGTGGATGATGTAAGTCTAAGTCTAGTTTATGTCAGCTGCTAAGCATGTTTGTTTTCCCTGTGCCTATCCAAGAATGGAGTCAGGTGCTAATAAGTTAGCACAGGTGTCATCCAGAGGTGACTTGCAGGGCATGGACAAAGTAATGTCAGCCCTCTCTTTTAAGGATTAGAGGTCATTGCACCTGCTCTGAACTGAGGGGTAGCTACACCAGTAGTCTGCATTCTTGGTTGCTCAATACTCCTTAATTTACAGGTTGAAACAGTACTACCTCATCACACAGAGCCTGTACAGGAGTGGTTGACTGCCAGATCCGTGAGGAAATACCCCCTCTTGAACACTGGGCTGGCCTCCAGGAGTTGTGTGGCACCTCTTCCCAGAGTGCTCACAGAGAAGCCTCACACACAGCCTGACATGGCTTTTCCTTCAGTACCTCTCTGCCCCTGAGCTTGGGCTGCAGAGAAGTCCAAGACACACCTTAGGCCAAAGCTGCAATCAGTGTCAGGATCAAGCTAACCTTTCCCAGGTACAAGCTGTGAGCAGCTGGAGCCCAGCAGCCTTCTGCTGTGTCACAAGACAGAATCACCTTTAGAATTACATCACCCATTGATGAGAGAAAGCACAAAATTTTGTCCAGCAGTTACAGTACAAAGCTCTCTAAATCAGATCAGTTTTTGTGGAAGGTGAGAGTGAGCAAACAGCATTCTTTACCTGGGAAAGTATCCCAGATTTGTGTTTTTATTATTCTAAAACTTCTGCTGATAGACAAATTAGTAGGTCATGGAGACTACATGGTAAGAGTGATTGAGATGAATTTCCTTTCGGCAAGTTAGCACACAGGCATGTGCTACAGCATAAGAAACAGTAATAAACAGGAACAAACAAGATTATATGACTAATTTTTTAAAACAAAGCATGATATGACCTAAATTTAAAGTAAGATGAGTAAACCAGCTATATACACTTCCTGAAAAATGAATTTAGGCATATCAGGGTCAATTAATTGAAACAAGAATAATCTGGTATTTGAAAAAGCCGAAACAAAAAACGGCAGCTTTGCCTCTTGGTAAAAACAACCAGCATACACCCCCCTTTTGTAAAGCTCTGAACTAACAGAGTTTGCAACACTGCAAGCTGTGTGTGGCAGGAGTGTCAGGACATTCCAGGACAACAATAAACTTAAGGGACTCCTCATCCTGTGAAAGCAAATCTCATCATGGGCAGGCAACAGCAAGTGCTGTATTTCCTGGCTGAATCAAGGTTGAGTACTGTGTGTTGCTGAAGCCAAGGATTTAATAAGGATTTTTGATAGAAAAAAAAAGCAAAAAAAGGGAAGGCTGGAGTAGAGGCAAGGAGAACTGCAGATCAAAAATAACTTGGCAGCAGAAACGTAGATATTAATGTAACAATTGAAATGAGACATGGAGCAACATGTTTAGTTTCTCAGCAGTCACTGGAATACAAAAAGAAAAAAGAAGTATTCTTAATTAACCTCTGAAAACATCACACTGACAACAATTTTCATATCTAATTAGCCTTTCTCCAAGTTTATTTCTTGTTTGCATACACAAAAATTAACATGGATAGCTCACTCTGTCTTGTCAACATTGTATGTTCTCCTTACATCTCCCATGCCTCAGTGTGCCCTGCTTGAATCCAAGAGACAAAGTACATTTTCACCTTTCTTCCTGGTCATTCTCTGTGGCCCACTTTAATAACAACCAGCATAACACTCCCACACATGCCCATTGCTGGCCCAGCTGTGCCCTAGCTCAGCCCTTCCATTAGGTTTTTTATCAGGCTCCTGGCTCCACAGAGCCTTCAGCAAAGGCTGCTGCCTTCAGGAACACAGGCCTGTGACATGGGACTGGGCAATGGGCACAACTGCTGTGGCACAGATCAGCTCAGCTTGTATTTGTCTCCCTCACAGATAGGAGCCAGGAGTTCTAAATGTTATGAAAAATGTTCTTGAAAAATATATTTGAAAATATATTTGAAAAATATTCTATAAAAGTATTATAACCGTGTTTCCTGGCCCTTCTACTGACAGCCCGTAGGAGAATTGTAATATTATTTCCACACTGTAACCATTCAGACATACAGATGAGGTCTCAGGAACATACTACCAAGCTGTTTTGTAACTGAGACTAAATGTTAAGATATTAAGAAAAAACTGTATTTCCACAGTCTCTGCAGGATTACTCTTCAAAGCTTCAAAACTGCTCTGAGAAGTCAGTGCTTTTTAAAGGAAGATAAAAGCCCAGTGTTGTGCTGATTGCTGGAGCCTGGCAAGTTGCAGAGCCATGGCCTCGGGTGATTTGCTGAGACCTGTTTTCAGTGGCAGTGTGGAGCTGTGAGTTCTCACTGCTTGGACAAGTACTTCCATTGCCACACAGTAAGCCATGGGAAGAGCTCTCAGGGGTCCTGCTTCAAAAGTATCACAGAATTTTCTCTCTCACTTACTGTATTTCCTAATGTTACTAATTTTGGTATTAACATGTAAATTTTTATTCTCATTATCTCCAGTGATTTGCAATCACACTCCATTTGCAAATCCCTAATCAAGTAAGCTCTTGTCTCCTTCCTATTAGGAGAGAAGCTCCCTTCTCTACCAACCTTCAGGATACCAGGAACTTCTATTTAAAGACAGTCACAGATGAAAATGGCACAGATGGAATCTAGCAATGGATTTATTTCCAAGGTGATTGCCATCACCTGTTAATCCAGTCCACTTCTCCCTTTTAAATTGAAAATCCTTTCTTCTAATAGCCATTTCTCTTCATTCTGATAATAACCCACCCCAGTGGCCCACGTGGACCACTTCTGAAGGCAGTCAGCTTCTCTCCCTGCACTAACACAGGGCAACCTACTACCTCTGTGCCTCACCTTCTGAGCCCTCTCTTTTCAGATGCTTTTCAGAGATAAAAGCATGAAAAAAGAGAAAGCAACATGCAGCTCTTCAGACCACAAGCAACCCCAAAGCTGTCATGGTACTGCTTTCTTCCATAGCAACTTTGCACCCTCACTATAAACAATAGTTATTTTCTTCTTCTTACCAACACACTACTCACAACTTGCCCTCCTCCTCAGTCCATGCATGCACAGACACCATTTCCCTTCCTCTGGAAGGAAATCTTGAATCTCCTTTTTTGTGGTAGCCAGGTGGCAATGCAGGACCCCACATAGTACATTCACAAGCAGAACTCTTGTGAATTACTCTGATCATTCACTGCCATATACATCTTGCAGAACTCCAAGGTGACGGTCACACCTCAAAAGTGATGGGCTTTTAAAATACTTTTCTTGAAGTTGCTATAAGATAGGACAAACAACCATTTCTTTTAACTAGGAATTCAAAGTGTGATTTGCTTTCATCTTGAGTGTGACATTTAAAGTTAGTTTTAAGGAGATCTGGCAGCAAAACGAAGCAAACAGAGATGGCAAGATATTATGTATGTGGCAGATTTCTGAATACATTGTAAGTGAAGAGCAGAAGAAGGACAACGTCTAGCCAGAAGCCATTAGAGTAATTGACATGAGAGATGACTAATGAATGAACTAAGCATACCCAGAGCAAAAAAACTGTCTTCAGACTCTGTAAGCAGTTAGCTGAACAAATGCAACTCACCATATCTGACAACTACACTATCAAGTAAACAGCTTGTGATAAGGCCTTTACCATAAGATCTAGCAGATCTTCCCCATCAGTCCACAATACTTTGCTTCAAGACTACAAGACTGGAAACTAAATACTACAAGTCATATTTTCTCTGCCTGGCTACTGCAGTCTCCTTCTTCCTCACTGCACTAATGTTTATTTGGACTCCCTTTTTAATCAAGCTGGAATACTACAGCAAAACTGTACCAACAATGCCTACTTCTCTTCAAACCCTTTCCTGGCTGTATTTCAAGGCATGCACAAGTCTACCCATTTTGCTCCTCTCAGCTCCATCCTTTTGCTGTTTATTTTATCCCACTGTCCCATTAAAGCCTGGGTACAATTCATTTCTCCCTCTGCCTTCCCTGCCTGAGATTCTTTCATTAAGCCACTCATACTGTGCTGTTCTGCACCACGCCTTCCTTCATGCTTTTTCTTTTGTCAGCACACAAACCCATGTAGAAGCATTCCAATTATTAGAAGAACTAACAAGATATGCAATTACTTTCACTGCTCAATCACTGGCTCTTGGTCACATCTCCTTTCTGCTCCACATCTATGCATTATCTATTTCAACTGCAGCCTCTTGGGAACACAACTTTCATTTCTGAGAGGTTTGTGAAGTGTGAGGCACAGACTTGCTGCCAGCCCTGAACAAGAAGAGTGAAAACAGACACTGACAGAGCACCTTTCATAGGAAATGATTGAGAGCCAATTAGTGTTTTGCTCACCAGTAAAATGCAGAGACCTTTGGGGTAAAATACAGCAACTCTGTACAACTACTTCGGACAGGAAATTAAGATTATTGCTATCCAATTTGAACTATAAGAGAATTTTAGGCAGATGGCCTGTAACTACAATAGATTGTGTCTGGCTATATCCCGCAGACAAAAATTCATAAAACATTGCATTGACTTTCTTGCTAATGGCCACGACCTCCATTTCACCTCTCTCCACTAAAATCCTGCATCTCCAGCTACACAATGCACTCTGCCAGCACATTAGAGAACACAAAAATCAGCTTTCCACTTATCACTGCTTCTGCAAAATTATGTCCTTGTTTGCTATTACCTCAGCCTGTCCCTGGAAGTTTAACTGAAAAACATGTCTGAAACAACACACTCAAAGATTAGGAAATGTTAAGTAATGGGAAACGGCAATGTGAAAGAAAAAAGGAACATTTACATCCATACATGCAACATTTGACTCATATTCATTTACAGAGCAATGCAAATTACACAGAACTCCCTGGTGCAGTGCCCTGTACTTGCTGTGGGAATATACAGGATGACCTGTGACTCCAGAAGACAACCAGGTGCCTTGTTTCAGAAGAGTATTTCTAACTTTACATGTCATGTTTAGCTCTATGACTGGTATCCATCCATTGAACTCAAGTGCTTCACCACAACATTCCCATCAAAACTTGGTGCTCAAAGAGGATGATGGTTTGGGGGCAGATTGTACAGAAAAAGCAGAAAAAATCAAAACACTCTCCCTCTCAAACAGAAATGACAAAGTGGAGAGAACTGTCTTGGATGCTTACGTGGAGATGACTGGGAGTAGCTGTAAAAAATGCAAAAAAGGCAGGCAGATTCATGAGGACAGGAAGAGAAAAGAAGCTACAGAACCAGATTATTAACAGTGACAGTGCAAGACAACAGGACCAGTCTGCAAGGGAATTGATTAATGAAACCTGAGGGACACACTGTTACACAAAAACAGGTTAACAAGGCACTGGCCTTGAGATCCTACAACTGCAGCTTAACTCAGCTGTTCATGGCAGTGTTCCTGTCATCTTCTATCACACAGCACCATAGACTGTATTTCTTAACAGGGATCTGAGGAAGCAGTTCAAGAAACCCTGTGGCACCAAGATAAGAAACTTACTATCTTCTCATACAATCCCAGAAGATACTCTTGAGGCCAGGAAAAAGGCTGCATAATGTTATTACAGAAGAGGAAAGGTTATTTAAGTGATGCATCTGGAGACATCCAAAACAGCATCTGTGTCACCTGTTTGACTGGTTCTGTTCCAGTAAATGGATTTCTAATGGAGACAGTGGCACAGGACACCTGACTCATAGCACAGGAGCTGTGTTAAGCATCCACTCTACTCAAATCTTCCAGCTCTGACTATAAAATTTCTTTCAACCAAAAATTTAGCAGGAGGCTTGTCAATGTCGTATCAGAGAATATCAAACATTAAAAAAAGGAAAAGTGACAGTTGCCATGCAGTGCCTTTACTTGCATCAATTATTTTAAAATAATTGTTACATTGAAAGAACCACCTCTTTTATTTTTCTTACTTGAAGTAGTAATGAAAAAAATTTAAAGCCTGCCAAACACTTACACTTGTGAGCAACTTTAATCCTGTGAGTAGTTCCCCTGGAGAAACAGAGCTACTAATGACAGTAAGTACCTGTCACTCTTCCAGCACTAAGTGACAGACACAGAATCTACTTAAGGAAGTGATACCTGTACAGGAATCAGTTGACATCTCCTGCTCTTAAAACACTTTTAAAGTAGAAGCAAAGAGCTACTCAACACACAAAGTAATCACACAGCAGCAAAGAGAACTGTTTTCCTTGCTTCTGATTATTTTTGCAGCAATAATAATTACTGGCATTACTAAGAAGAGGTAGAAAATTGTTGAGGCAGAAACATGTTTGAAGGATGCCCTTTTTAAGATAGAAAAAAAGCCCTGAACAGTTAGATACATGGTGCTTACATTTTTGCAGTCTTGAGGTGACCAGGTAAAACTGCAAGAACTGATCTTGAAGTTTCAATTCCTCTTCCATAACTTCATGCAACTATTTTATCAGCAGCTTGCTACTTGATAGTACACAGTTTGCATGGTCTTAGCACAGAGATAAGCTTGAGGCTTTGGCTCTGCAGTTAGATGTATGTAGAGATGTCAAAGATAAAGTCAGAAGGACTGAACTGCCTTTGAACAGAAACTGAAGGCACATCACAGCTTGTGTTGATTTAAGGGCTTGAAAATTATTATGAAAAATCAGTGTTTGCTTTCAAAATACCTCTAAATGTTCTTTACTGATGTCTTCTCAAAGACAGAAAAAAAAGTCATGCTTTGCTACAAGAGTTTTTAATTGTTGTGTTTGTACACAACTGCCAGCTGCAGCCCAACCAGTGGGTGCCAGAGCAGACATCCCACTACAAAATCCAACTGGAGGTTGTAAAAACTGCTCTGTCAATGGGGGAGGCACAGGTTTGGCCTTGGGTAACCAGACCATCAATTTTCTTCTGCCCTAACTTCCTCCTATGTCCTGGTCCACTTCCTCCTATGTCCTGATCCTTTGTTACTCTGTAGAGTGGATAATTTACAAGAAAGAAAAATCTGCCTTGTTCAAGGTTGCTCTCCAGATGTTTTCCAGAACCAAGTCCCTACACCAACCTACACTGTTCAAAGAACAAAAGCAAGACATCTGTTTCTCAATGGGAAATAATCTTAAGTGAAAAAACCCCACATCTTCCTTGGTGTAGTTAGTGCCATAAAAATAATTAAATTAAGACAACAGGGTTCTCAGAATCAGGAAATCTTCACTTTCTTTTGAGAGATTTTGATTTGAATTCAAAATGTGGCTTCATAGAGCAAAATTATACTTGCAGTTTTCTTTGAAAACATTCTCAGCTCTGTTATAATAACTGTGGTAATGTGAATTGAATGCAGAAAAATACATTTTATAATTGATTATTCACCAGGTGCTAAAACACCAAATTATCTACATGACACGAGCACATGCTGGAGTGACTTCATTTGTTATAATGTGTAACTTCTCAAGAAGAACAGCTTTAGATGATCTGCAGTGCTGAATCCCAAAAATGCAGTCTGCTTTGTCATTATTTAAGGAGTACATCCTTATATAAATAATACACATGTGAATTATTTGTAAATATGACTGACTCACTTGCTTTATTTTAGCACAACATTTGGGTTGTGTCTTGTGGCAAGCTTGTGCATTGGTGATGTACAATACTGAAGTCATTAAAATGGCATCTGAAAGTTTTTTCATGAACACAAGCCAAAGTCAATATCTCACCAGTTAAATAATGCATTTCATAATTACAACAAATATTTAATTTTCAAACAAATATCTTTTTGCTCTCTCAGAATCAACAGCAGAAGTTAACATGATGGTTCACAATTAATAAGGACCCAGGAGAAAACCTCACACAATCAGTACTTTTCATCTACATATTTATGAAATGTTATCAACTATTCATGTAATATTTATTACTGGGAGTGGTGAATACAACAGTCATCCCCACTGGAGAGCTAGTCAGTTTTCTTTAAAATGTTGCAAGCAGCATAATTCAATTCTAGAATTCTTATATAGAGATTAAGGGACATTTTTAGGACCCAAATGTTCTGCATGAACATTGTTTTCAATAAACTGAACCAAAATTTTCCTAACTGATCAATCCCCATACTCTCCTCTGGAAACCTGGACTTACAGCCACAATGTGAATCACCCTGCAATTCCCAAGAGACAGCAAATCCTACAGAAACCTCTCTCTGATGCAGCAGTTACCTAGCAGCAAAACCTAGCAACCCTGTAGTAGGAGATTAATCCCAGAGCGATCATCATCCAGTAATATCTAAAGGATATTTTATTTAAGTATGCCATCCAAAGGTATATAAAAATGCAATGTAAAAATCCTCAGGCTTTTAGCTGTTCAGCTACACAAATTAGAAAAGACTACCCAACAGCACAAGCTATTTATTTGTTTTCAGCAAGGTCTCATTTGCTCAGCTCTCCCACAAAGACAGGAAATCCCCCCAGGTTTACAAAAGGATGCACAAGCCTCTTAAATGTGACCAAGATATTCAAAACCTTTCCTTAGCTACAGTTTAATGTTCCAGCAATTGAATCTCTTAGGCCCTACTGCTAAACCATAAGTGCAAAGTTCTTCAAGTATAGGCTCTGCTCAGCTGCTTGGAACCAAAGCCCCATCAGGGCATTCAAACTAAAAACTGCCTCTCCTTTCTCCTCTACAGCAGTAAGCATTTTCCATTCACCTCAGTGTGACCAGGACATGCACAAAGACAGCCAGACATAAGCTCTCCTTGTTCTGAACTGTCCATTTGCATTTACCCTACCCTCCTCACCTGAGAGGAAGGGGATTGCTCTCAAGGACTGGTACCATGGTGCCAGGAGGATAAAGAGAGAAGGTGAGTCAGAATGTAGCATTTTCCCTGAGGAATGGGATGTCCTTGCCCCAAGCCAAGGAACAGGAAAAGCTGGAACTAGGTTTCTTACCTCCTTGGTAAAACCCTACCACACCCCATAACATCTCTTCTTGGCTGACTGGGAACCCACAGGCTCCACTGCATGGCTGAAGACCACCAGGTGAATGGCACTTAAAACATTTGTCGCAGCAACCCTCTGCAAAGTTCCTTTCCAAATATAGTCTAATCCCTCCTTGAGCCTTCACTTTGTTTGTTTGCATGCTCTGATTCCACTGAGAGCTGCATATACACTTCTGAAGGTCAGCCTGGGCCTGGGCAGCTTTTACAGCACTGCTCAGGCACTACAGTACCAAAACCTCTGCGTGTGCCCTAAAACTCCTGTCATGCAGACAGAGTTTAGAACTGTGCAGTAGAAAGAGAATCCACACCTTTACTGAAACTCTGTATTTCCCCCTCATACTAAATGTCAGGCTTTCCAAAGGTATCTGTACTTGTGCATTGCAGAGTGTGGATGCCTACTGCTTAAAAATGCTTTGGTATCCTTGGGTAAGATGCCAGATTAGAAGCACTGGAAATCTGCAGTCTTATTGTTAAAAGGATAGGGGAGCACAAGCTGAAGGGCCAACCAACTTCCCTGCTTTGCTTTAATTACACAGAACAAGAAAAACTATCCTCTAGTTGGAAGGGGGAGAGGATATTCAGCTTTGCATCAGTTAAGCCCTCAGGTTTCCTGGGGACTAATGAAGGGAGTAGCAAGGGTGTGGACACTGTCTGAGTCAGATTCTTTCTGAATTGCCATGTGACAGTAGCAGGCATCACCAAACCATAAGGTTAAATGGGACCAGGAAAACTGATAGGAAGGAGCTCTGATATATATCCCTGGGTTGCCAAGTCATATATTTAACTATAAAAAATACATAATGGACTATGACAGTGCTTTTAAGAGAATGGTTTGGCCACAGTGATAAATAAGAAGCCAAAAAGAAAAGAAGTGTTCTGGTGGTTCTTGTCCTTCGACACAAACAGGAGCTTTATCCATGCCATGAGCACTCCCCTGTGCAGCCCACACACACCCTGGCAAGGCACATTCTGGAGCCCACACACTGACAGAAATGCCTTTGGAATTCATCTGCCAGAGGGATTACAACCCATAAAGCAGCAAGATTTGATTTTGTTTCTAACTGTTCAATATTGAACTATTATAACATTGAATTAATTTTTCTCATGTCCAGCTATATCCACAACAGGCACTCTGTTATAGCCAGTTCTGACTACAACCAGCAATTGATTTTAAGCCCTTCTGCAATACATCTGAGACATTAACATCTTCACATAGCACTGCTTACCTTAAATCTTTCTGAAACCCCTTCAGTGATGCTGATTGTGAATTCAGCTATTTTAGGAGTACGGAACTTTCCCTTCTTGCGGTCAGGTTCATATTCTGTCTTTGTTTTGACCACAACCTTTAAGAAAAAGAATCAATCACAAAACCGTCAACTAAAGCTGGCCATAAAAACCTTAATTATTCTTTAACTTCTCTTTTATCTGCTTACAAGCACATCTAGCACCATATTTTTCCCCTCCCCACTTTGCATAATTCTTCTTTGAAAGTGCTAAATTATTAATTATTTCTTCTAGTATATCAATCATCAACTAACTTACCTCTCAAAGTGGTTTTGATGGACCTACAGCAAGACTTGTTATGCAACAGTTTCACAAAGGTTCCATTTTTTCATCTGTGGTGATCCTGTGCTCTTATACTAGGCAAGGTCAAATCCAAAGCATGGACCTTCCCACTCTGTATAGTTTGGAAATAGCTACCTCCATTTCCTTCAGGAAATTCCTTTAATGGGATTTCAAACTGGACACCAACAGAAGATTATTGAAGAGTACCCATAAAAATCTTGCAGATGACGATGCCATGTTCTTTGATGGCAGGATTTTGAGTTTAAAACAAAAAGTGAAAGAACCCATGTAATCTAGTTGCTATTCACCATGTGATAGACCATGGCCCTTGGCGCTCTTATTTTTAACATCTAATTTCTGAATTATCAGCTGCAAGCAGCAAGATGCACACGAACCCTTGTGTTAACGAGATTTCTTCAAACACCCAAGGCTCTCCAGTTTGTTCCTTGCTATGAACTACTGCCCCAAGCTACACAATTTAGTACCTTAGCTGTATTCCCAAAATACTCATTACGTCAGTCGTACCTCTAGTGTTCTCCTAGGCATTCTGATCACACAAAATTTTCACATACCTAACCTATTTGCCTCATTTTTGTCTTCTGCATTTTTCAGAAACTTTTTCCAAGTATTATTCTCAAGCTAGGGAACAGTTTATTGTAGTGATGGTGCTATTACAATTTGCTCAATTTCCTCTGTTTTTCCAAGGAATAAGTATCTACTCTCTTAGATCTCTGAAAATCAAACTCTATCTTTAGCACAACCCACAGTATTAATAGAAAATATATTCATCACAGAAAGGCCTGGGTTGGAAGGGACCTTGGAGATTATCTTGTTCCAACCCTATGCCTCATGGTAGGGACCCCTTCCACTAGACCAGGCTGCTCAGAGCTCCATCCAACCTGGTCTTGAACCCCTCCAGGGATGGGACATCCTCAGCTTCTCTGGGCCCTGTGCCAGGGCCCCAGCACCCTCAGACTAAACCTACTCTCTGTTCAAAGCCATTCCCCCTTGTCCTGTCACTACATCCCCTTGTAAACAATCTCTCTCCATCTTTCTGAAATTAAGATGGTGACACTTCAGGTAGCCAGACACTGAAATGACAAACCTAGGGCTTCCTTCTCACCTCCCTGAGTGGTACCTAGAATGTGTAACTGAACCTAGACTCAGTACTAAAAGTTTATTAGACACTTTCACAGTATTACACATACTTGTTCAGGACATAGGTTTAAAACCTACTTACCTATTTTCAGTTATAATTAGTAAGACAGTAGTTATTACCTATTTAACTTTATAGCTGTCCAATGCCATCATGGAAGTTAACCACCTGATGATTTCTGGAATGCTTTTTAACATCTTAGTTCCCTTCCTCCCCCCTTTATGTTACATAATCTCAGACAACTCAAATCACATTCAGCTGACACTGAATGTACAGTTCTAACTGCTTGGTTATATAATGTCTTCTTTTGTTTAACATATCTAAATATGAATTTAAATCACTTCATCCCTTTAATTTAGAAACTGTCAAAATCATCAAATCCTTAGTGCTGTAGTCACTACTGTTCAAGAAGTTATGCTTCACTGCCATGCTGGAGCCTTGCAAGTGGATAATAAGCATAGATATATGAAGTATGTACTTCTATTCATTATACATGAGTGTCTGCATACTTCAGAATTTGATCTGTGTGTCAATCTTTTCTTTATACAGTGTCTTTTTCGCATGTCAGTTGCTCTGCTCCAGCCTTTGAGTCTCTAACAAACCAGTAAAAAGACACTGACATGACTAACCAGTTACAGAAGGACAGCAGCAGGACCAATAAATTTAATTTACCTCCTCTATGTTTGCAAAAGGAAAAGAAAGCTAACATACAATTGGACAGTGGCGAATAAAAGAGCCAATCAAATATTCCTTTATTTAAGTTTCTAGCTTAGCTGGACATTTGCTTTCATTCAAGGCAAATGCCATCCAGGTGGGAGGAGTTCTGCCCCATTCTAGTAGGAGCAGACGGGCTGGCACAGAGCCCCCTGGGCTCAACAACAGAGGCTCTGCTCAGGTTAAAGCTATTACCATGCAGATCCCTTGTTCAGACTTCTGCTTAGCAGGGCAGGAACAGAACAAATTCCTTTGGTCATTGGTCCCTGGTAATCGGTTCTATCCAGTCACCAGCTGGCAGATGTACCAGACACGCTAAGACTTAGCTTGTTCTAAAGCCTTGGGGTGAGATTTTGTCCTCAGTTACAAGATTTACACCCATGTAACTGAGGGCATAAAATGGACCCTCAGGCTCCTGAACAGCTGTTATGGCTTATTGCATTTATGTCTGCCAACTGGTCACCACACACAACACAGAATGGTGGTGACAGCAATTAAAATGGAGGTCACATATTTTGTATTGCCTACCAGCAACACTCTACCGAGGTAAATTTTACAAGCTAAAACTCTTTACCCTAAATTCAGATCATGTGAATTGTTTTGAGGTTTGAGGAATGTGTAGCTATCAGCTTATCTAGAAATAGAATTCAGCTTGTGGAAGACACAAGGCCAAAAATAAAAACTGTATGAAGACCACAAAGCTTTTTGTTAGCAGATACATGTGGGAAATTACAAGAATCCTATTAAAACAGGATACTGAAAACCCTGAAAAAATCCTATTCCTATGTGCCTCATGTGTAGTAGCACTTAGTGAATTCTTTATTGTGAGGACAATAAACATATTTACAGGCTATCACATCACCTTTCTAAATCTTTAAAATTTAATGCCTAATAATCAAGGCATTAATGGGGAATGCAGGAAGCACATTTCCCTTCCAGCCTGTAAGCAGCTCACTGGACTGCCCCCTTCCAGCTACAGAGGATATCTGAATCACCTATTTGGAGGTTTTTGAACAAAATAAATTGCCAAGGAAAAAACTCAATGGCCTGTTCTCATCTCATTATTTCAGCCTGTCTGGCATTAGCATTAGTTTCTTACTGAAGCACAGAAGGTATGCCCAAGCCCATCTTACAGAGAAATAAGGCAGGGCACTATTCCCCCATCAGGAGGGCATTTTCTGGACAGAGAAAATTCATATTATTCACAGATAATACACAGGACCTTCCAGATGCAAGAAAGAAACAGAATAGGAAGGGTTATGGCAATACAGTATAGAGAAGCTTGCATTTGTATAGTGTATGTTCCATATACACTAAAATCTCTACGTGCTTACTGCTAACATTTCACACTGATTTCTAAAGCAAATCACCATTAATGGATTTTCACAATCTTTGCTGTTTGGGTTTTTCCCTAGAGGTAACTAGCACCCTTGAAACACCCCATATTTCTTGTCGTTCCTAAGCTGCTCTCTACCCACAACCTATTCTTTTGTTGTTTGCCAGAGATTTGGGTGTGATTCTCCATGGTGGAAACTGAAGCCTACTGTACCTTATCAGGAGGTGGGAACTGGAGCTGATTGACATCCAGGGGTGTGATCAAGGGGATGGTGTCAAATCCATCCTCCAAAAGGGGCTGCTTTGTGCTCTTCTCGCTGAAATTATTCCCCAGTTTCACCATTCTTCCAGGATAGAGGGATTTTTCTGCTGGCACACACAGGCACACACGCAAAGAAATGCAAAATATCAGAAATCAGACCTTTTCCTAGCCCTCGGGGGACCCGAAATTCCTTCTGGAAGAAAAAATTAAAATAAAAAAAAAAAATCCGTGTTGGTCGCTATGACTCGGTTAGCTACTGGCGTTCTGGGATGCACGAACGACGACCAGAGCTTCTACTATCAAAATTAACAAAACCCCAAGCCACCACGCACGCAAAGCAGCGCCCAAATCCCCGACACGTCAGCCTGGGGCGAGCGATGCCGCCGGCGCGGCCCGGTGCGGCACCGCCCGCAGCCCGCGGCGTGCGGAGGGCTCGGGAGCCCCATCCCGGTCCCCGGAGCTGCCCTCGCCCCCTCCCCGGCCCGGGTTCCCCCCGCCGGGCCGGGCCCCGCTCGCCACTCACCGCCGCGGCTGCCGGCCCTGCCTCGGGGCGCGTCGTTCGGCCGCGGCCGCGCGGCGATGGCGGAGCGGGGGGCGAGGCGCGGCTCTCGCTCCGCGGGGGGCTCGGGGCGGCCGCAGCGCCGGGGCCGTGACGCAGCCGCCGCCTGGCTGAGGCAGCTCTGGAGCAGCAGCAGCAGCAGCAGCAGCACAAAGGGGCCCCGCGGGGACGAGCGGGCGGCGGCTCCCCCAGCCGGCGATGGCGCAGCGGCAGCAGGTGGAGGGGGCGGCGCGTCCCGCCCGGCCCCCGCGCCCCTCCCCAGGCGGGGCCGCGCCGTGCCCTGCGCTAGCGGGCCGGGAGCCGCCGCCCTGCCCTGCCCCGCTCGGCGCTGCCGGTGCCCGGCACGGCGAGTCCTGACCAGGGTGGTTCAGGCGGGGAAGCTGCGCTAAATGAGGCGGCGGCGGCGGCGGCGAGGGGCCCCGGCCGCTGAGAGGGGCGCGCTCCGCTCCGCCGGCTCCGCTCCCTCCGGCCGTTCCTCCGGGGAAGGGAAGGGACGGGCCGGGCCGGGCCGGGCCGGGCCGGGCCGGGCGTGCGGTGAAGCGCGGGGGGAGCCCGGCCCGTGTCCGCTCTGCAGAGCGCGGGGATGCGAGCGCTGGGGCCGGCGCTCGCGTCACTCCAGGGCAAAGGCGTACTGCGGAGCCTTGCAGCCGGGAGAGAGGACATCTTACAGCTCGGCTGGCTCGGGGCGGAAAAAACCCCGTGATTCGTATTCACTGCGTTGTCTCCTGTAACCCAAAGCAGCCAGCACGCTCCTCTTGTAGTCTTGCAGGTGCATTGCTTCCCAGCCGGCGCAGGGAAAGCGCTGTGGGCGATGCAACAAGTGCCTGGGATGGCAGGCAGCTCTGAGAGAGGAGAGGCAGACAGGTGCTCAGCCTAGAGCCAGTTTCATGCTTCAAAACCAACCAACCTCTTCTCGCAGATGCCAGCATGAGCAGCCTCTCTGCGTGCTTTGTTCCAGTTGCTCAATCCAACACGCATCCCGTTTTCCTGAGATCAATGGTCTGTAATGCTAAAGGCCCTTTCTGGCTGTGGCACAAAGCTAGTCCTGTCTCCAGCTATGGATCATCCTGTCTATCTCATTTATTTCTCCCATCAGTGTTCTGTCCTGAGTAAATAAAGTGTAAAATAAGCTTGTCTTACCTGAGTAACATTTCATAAATCATACTTGCGTGTGTTAAGTAGAAGAAAAGGGGTTTCGCTTTATATAGAAAATTGCACCTGTGAGTGGAAATGAAGGGGTTTCTCAGAAAACAAGAAACACTTGAATTATTTAATTTTTGGCAAAGCCCTTGTCTTGCGAGTGTTCTTGAACAGAACAGATTAATAACCCACAGAAGGATGAGTGTAATCCATTCATTTGTATGTGAAGCCAAAGTCATTCAGAATCCAAATGACATCAAAAGTCCAAGTGATGATCAGAAGTGTATTTGGCAGTATACTACAGGGAGCCCAAATGACACAGCAAATGGTTTAACAAATTGACTGACTAGATTCTTTCATCTCTAGCTTTTGTGATTTTATATTTGAGCCCTATTGGCTGAAGATTGTCAAAAGCTTAGGGCAATTGTGTATGAAGTGTGTGCCTGAGGAAGTATCAGTATTGGATTAAGATGAATGGATTTAAATTCCCCAGTTGGCTGGTGAGGTATCTTTTTTAGTTATGTGAGCATGTGCACAGGTTACTCAGTTTTAGTGTCTGTTGTAGAGAAAAGGAGAAATTTGGATAGTCTGTTTACAGAGTGAGTTATTCTCTTTGCCACTCACTGTGCATTTCTTTAATGGTATCTGCTTTTGGTCTTACCTGTTTTTCTAGTCTTTCAGAAAAATATCTTTTTGTTAAGCAACTGAACACTACACGTTGTCACTCAGTACTTACACTCAGTGGCTTACATCATTTTCATTTTAAGTGCATATCACCCCATTACTGTGAGGTAAAAGCAGAAAAGCTCTGTGTTTTTGTCTGCATGTGCATGCACACACAAATATCTGTGACTAATAAGTGTCTTTATTTGCTAGCTGTGTAAAATGAGCCATTAAAAGGATTCAATTTCTGATGTCAAATAGCCAACTCTAGCTTCCTACTGATGGTTTTAGAAGATAAAATGAAGTAACTCAGTTACAAAAGCTTCCTAGTCAGAAGTTGCTGCCTTAACAAGGCAAAAAGATGTATATTAGCCTAGACACTACTTGAAAATAAATTGATTTGTTGAAACTAGCACACCTCTTTTCTCCAGGGCTCCTGCTGTAGGTCATTTTGCTGTGATTTTTCAGGGGCTTTTAAATTTGGAGAAGAAACTGTCCTCTATCTTCTGCAAAGTAACTCAGGTTCCAGGTGCTTAACAAATCACCCTCATCCTGGCTGAGCCATTGAAGTGTTGTGGCCAGCAATCCTCATCTCATGTTAGTTCTCTCTGAGGAAACATGGCAGCTCCTCGTGGGTATGTGGGCAACAGGAACAGCAGCCCACACACAGAATTGATGACCTAGTAGCTACTCTCATTAGGTCAGATTGTACCCTGATTTACTAACTCTGAAACCTTAATGGTCTCAGTGAGGTTAGAATTCCCCCTGTGCACCATCAGCCTGATTATGAAAGCAGAAAATGTGCAGTTCACCATCAAGCAGGTGTAGTACTTCCCAATGAAAAAAGCACCAGAGAAAATAGAAAAAAGGAAGTAATGTGGAGCTTGTGTTTGCTGGCACTTGGTCTAGGAAAAGATTGAGAAGTCTTTTTCAAATAAGAATAGGCCCATGTCTCACAAAAGATGGAGAAAGAGCAATTGCATGGGACAGCCTACATTTTAACCACTTACCAAGCCCTCATTTTGAAGCACAAACATGAAGAATAAAGTCACACAGTCTCTGCATACGGAAATTAAGGACGTTTTGTAAATTGCTATGTTCCACAGGGCTGGACTTCTGATTCATCATGGGCAAAACATCAAGAAATTACAGGATTTTTTTTCCTGCAGAATAGTTTTTCTAAAAATGAGGCCGAAATTGTGACAATTAATCTATTATTTGTGATTTGATGATGCTTTATTCAGGTTAGCCACATGTCTTTTTCTTTGTGGGTTGTAGTTTACTGACACAATCAATTGAAATGGCTCTTCTGGAGCCATTACAATTTGTTGTGTGAGTGCAGCTGAAAACACTTCAACGTGCCATGTGTCACGCTTTGTCAAGTTAACAGTTGATGTTTCCAAATCAGGATTAGGAACAGTGCTGATGCAGTAAAATGCTGCAATTGCTTGTGCAACATAAGCATTCATGAAAGGGAACAAACTCTGCTGAAGGAGAGCAGCACTACCTATTGCTGTTTGTCAGGTGTCCCAGCAGGTTTTTTTCCCCTAAAGCATCCAGTCCCTTTGGTGTTTGGTACTTACAAATACCGAAGAAGAAGAGCATTCCCACCAATCCATTTTAGGAAGCCAATAAACTTCAGAAATTATATTGAACTCTTGGGCAGCAATGGGGAAACTTGGATTAAGTGATGTACCAAAGGAGGTGCAGGAAATGCATGGTGAAGCCAGCCAGGTAGAGCCAGCTGCATGGCTACCAGCACATGATGCAGCCAGGAGTTCACCTCAGCAGGCAGGGCTCAGGTTGTACAGCCCCTTTAGTCCCTCCCTCTGCCCAGCAAATCCACACTGGGAGAGCAGGGAACCTAAAACTTAACTTTTTCTTTAGGATTTTATGCTTGGATTTCTATATGTGAGAGATTTGTATATGTGTGAACAACTCTAGAATTGTGGCATTCATACTGAAATGGGTAATGGATAAATGAATAGTGAACCTGTGCGTGAACAGAAGTGTCACCTTTGTGACAGAAAACAGCAATATGAAAAATAGTGGTTTTCACTTACTGTCAGATTTGTAGAACTGTCAAATGAAAATGAAAGTATTGTTACTGAAGAATGCACATCTGCTATTTCCAAAATTACTGAAAAGGATGGGTTTGAATTCTTCTTTGGGGAAAATTGAGAAATGGTCACTGGAAAGCTGTGAAATTCTTTAAAACACTGAACCATTTTTCAAGTCTGGTATCCTTGGGTTAATCACACTGAATTCATACATAGCTATCTAAATGGGATTTTTCAGAAAGAAGGTAGTCCACACATTGGAATAATGCTGAGACAGAACAAGTTCTAAGCACTCAGTTTCTCAAGAGCAGTATTTCTCAAGTGGTGACAAAACCATCAGTGATACACCCACATAAAATACAGGGCATAAAAGGCAGAAGGATTGCTCTGAGAATCAGTGCCCTGAGCTTGCAGGTGCAGCAGAAGGGATAAATTGTGCTGCAAGGCAGATTATGTCCTGTGCCTCCTCACACCATCTGTAGGCCTGCAGGTTCATCTCTTGGTGAGGAGAAGTGCCAAAATACAGCAGGGAGATGACAGCTCTGGGTCTGGGGAGAAAGGGAGGGGAGAATCAGTACAGGCAGGTGCTTTGTTCTCCAGGCCTCCTGATATTCCCAAAAATCAGCCCCATCACTTGGCTAAGCTGGGGCAGAGAAGTGACAGTCCTATGATGAGGAGACAAAGCTCTGTCTGGCACAGGGATCTGGGGAGACAGCAGTGATGGGATATACTGAAACACAAGGAAGCAGAGCTTTAGGGATAAAGTGAGGTTGATCTTTTACTGATCTCTTCCCAGGTTAATCCTGCTTATGATTTAAATTGCCATTTAAATGGCTAAGGTTACCTGATTTAGAGAAGCAAAATAATGTTTTGGCTATTATACAAATGGGTTTCAAACAGCATCTAAGTAACACAAGGTCATGTAGTTCAAAGCAATCCTCTATTAATTTAGAGTATTACATGAATTTAAAGGATAAGATCAATTCCAATAGAAGCTGGACTTAACCACTAAACCATTTATATATTTTTTTTTAAGGTGCATAAACAAACCTTTCACCAAGAATACTAGAATGTGATCCTAAACTTCTCTTTGGCCTTGAACCACTTCAAATTAATTGGTTTGCAGCCAAAGGAGGTGCATAATATAACATCACAATTTATATTTAGGAAACCTCATTAGAAATGAAAAAGTTATGTAACTCCTCAGAGAAAGCAAAAGAAATATAGGACAAATTATACTCAAACACTGCAGTTAAATTATTTTAACAGCAGGGTAGCTTTAAAAAAAACCCTGTTAGGACAAAATCCTACATAGCATCAGGAAAAAAGCTCTTATATCTTACTGTAATTAGAAACTCATCAGGTTAATGGGACAATTTTTCAAAAGCTGCCATTTAAGTTTTTGCATATGGCATTGATCTTGCTTTATTTCAGCTTGCAAATAGAACTTGGCCAGAGGGGGAGAAAAAAAAAAGCAATCAGACATTTTCTAATGTACATGTAAATTCAAAGCTCTGTATCTTTTGTGTCTGTGCTCTTTCATTCAATTTGTGCTTGTGATGGAGTCCTAGGATCTCACTTTCACTTCAATATTCACTGACTGAAATTGCTCAAAGCACCAAGGGATTTTGTGGTATCTCAGTCTTTAGCAGGGAATCTAACAGGCTTCAAGGGAAAAAAGCCAGCTCATCAAGATTCACTCTTTATTTGGGCTCTTAAAATCTGAGGCATAGGAAATTAAAGATCACTTTTGATAATTAAGGTCAGCATTTTAAAAAGATATTTGATATTTAAAGATATAATAAGAAGGAATGCTGTAAAGAATGGAAAGGGGTATAGGATTATGGGAGAAGTTGTTCAAAACAGCCAAATGACAGAGGAGCCTCAATCTGTAGGCAATTCTGTTACTGTCTATGGTTTTGGGGAATTCCTAAATATGTTTATTTACACAGATATCTAAATGTCAAAAGACAAAAGAGGGGGGTGTACAAAACATCTGCTCACTCCAGATGACTAACAAGTGAAAAATAAGAGGGAGTCTGCAAAGCAGCTCATGAATTAGCCAGCCACCTTTACTGAAAGGATGAATTATTCCTTTTAGAAAGTAATGAATGATTAGAATTAGGTGCCTGGAATGCAGCAGCTGTCCACTGATGTATACATTTTTTTAGAAAGCTTTCAATATGCTATATTGAAAAACAAAACTGCAAACAGAGATATTACTAAAAAACAAGGTGCTGTGCTTACATTATATTCATATTTTTCAGGGTGGGTGGAGCAAGGTAATTATGGGCATGGAGTAATGGTATAGGAAAGTATGGAAGAGAGTATTTCAGCTGGAATGGACCTAAACTGATCTTCTGTTTTAACTGCCTGACCTATTCAGGGCTGAGAAAAAGTTAAAGCAAGTTGTTAAGGGCAGTGTCCAAATGCCTCTTAAACACTGACTGGCTTGGGCCATCAACCATCTCCCTTCTGGTGTTTGACCACACTCTTGGCAGAGAAATGCCTTCTAATGTCCAGTTGGAACCCCTCCTGGTGCACCTTTGAACTACTCCCATATGAAATAAAGTAACTCAATGAATGAAGCAGAACTGTGTAGCTAATTAACTGATATCAGAAGGGTACTCTTGGATTAAAAATGTACTGCAATTTACATTTAATATCATTAGCTTTATATTCTGAATGGAAAGGGTTTTACACTTGCCTGTTATTAAGACCTGTAAAAGCAAAAAGCTGTGATGTGCAGTGCAGCTTATTTGCACTGCATATCACACTCATCTGGAAGATTAGAGCTTTAAAACAGCAGAGTTTTTCCTATCCTGGTAACCCATTTTGCATTCCTTTAAACTGACAATCCATGCAACAGGAGATACTTTGAAAAACAACGACAAAGGAAGTAGCAAGCAGTTTCAGTAGTAACTTCAAAGAAATTGTATTAACCCTGCAGGATCTGGTTGCCACAGGAATAATTCTTCCCCTGCTAGCTGAAAAAAATTAAACCCAAGACCAACTACATCCAGACAGCCCAGATGTTGACTACCACAGGATTACTGGTACTTCACAGCAAGAGATCTAAGAACTTAAACCCCCCTATTTGTATTCTGTAAAATGCACAACATTGTCACCGCTGTATTTGAATTACTTATGTTACTTTAGGAAACTGCAGCTGAGGGCATTAAGCACCTTACATGCTCAGAAATTTAAATCCTGTACTTATGAATCTTAAATCAATCAAGTCTCTAAACATGGTGTACATTTGAAAAATAATTAGTTGAAATAAAAACACTGTGAAAAACAGAAAATAAGAATGACAAATGAGGAATAATTCCAGAAAGACAGAACCCCCCCCACTAAACATTAAAGTACATCAGCTGAAGAAATCCATCAAACACATTTAAGACTCCCCATAAATTGGGTTCTTGAATCAGTGTCCTCAATCAGAACTGGCAGTAAAGACATCCAGTTTCCAACTGTGGACACAAGGGAAGAGAGATCTCCTTGAATGCTCTGCTAAGGGCTGTGGAGAGCAAATGTTGTTTTAGTTTCCCTGAGGAGAATATAGGCAATTGCACCAAGCAGCTTCCAAAAATATTTTACATTTTCAAAGCACTGGACAAAGATGAAATAACAATTCCCTGTTCCATTTCCCATTACAGACAAAGATGAATTCCAAAAGAAAAGCAAATCAGGCCTCAGGCTTCAGAGACAGAAAAGGACAATTCTTCAAGAGTGTTGGGATGGCCAGGCTAGATAATAATAGTAGTTTAGTGAGAATCTCCAGGTCATAATTCCTACAGAAAAGTCCAAAGTGGTATATTTTAATACACTCCCAGCTGCCTAACTGCATTTTTCTTGGCTGAACTCAATCCAACTGGCTCATACTAGCAAAAGAATTTGCAGGCATAGGATCATAAAGCAACAACTCAATGGACATTGAGAGGAGCAGGTGGATGATTTTGTTGTTTCTCAGTAGTCTGGTCTTGTTTCCATCTATCTCCAATAATCACATGCAAATGCTGACTCCTAGAAAATCAAAAAGGAGTGTAAGGAAATATTTGGCAGTGACAAGGAAAAATCTGTCACTTCTCCTAAGGAGGACATCAGCCATTCAAGAGCTATCCTGTCTGTTCTGCCAGTCTAGTCCTACTGGGCAGCTGGGGATATTAGACAGCATTCTAGAAGGAGCAGCAGTTCCCTTCCAGAAGGGAAGAACTTTTAATCTATATATACATTTTTTTCTTAAACTAGATCACATTGAGCTTCAGTAAGTTTAAGTCTCCAGTATTTTCTTCTGGGAAAAACTTGTGATCTTAATGCATAGAGGCTTTTAATTACTTTCTTAAGACATTTTTCTGGAGGATCAGCATATTAACTCATGGAATTTCAGCGGAATTTAAGCCTGTTCAAAACATTACTTTTACTTAGGCTACAGCTATGTGAGTTTGGGACATGGTTTAGTTTTTAAAAAAGTTTTTAGTTTTTTTAAAAAAAACTGCCAAAGAATGGGATACAGAACACAACACCCAATGGCAGTTCCATTTCTGTAGAGGCATTTCATCCTCATCAAGCTTATTCTTCCTCTCTTTTGGGAAAAATTACATTTATGTATGTCAAGCATAAATAATGAGTCCAAATAACAGGGACTACAAATAGACACAAATATGGACCCTACATTCATTCAGTAGTGCAACTAACCCAACATGCATTGTATACACAAACTCTAAAGAAAACCAGTGACCAGCTCTGCTGGAAACTCAAAGCCAACTTTTAGAGACATTTTTACATATTTCCATGATTATAGGTAGGTACAGGAGGGTGTATTTTTGAGATGCCTCAGTACTTTCCCAAGTCTAACAAAAAGCCTGAATATCCTTTACATCCAATGTACATAACTCATTTAGATTACTTAAAGCAAAACCAGTTAACAAGAAAATACTATTATCAAGATATTTAAAATATTTGGAAAGTAAGTTTCTAGAAAATAATTGGTTCAAGTTGTTTTAGAAGGGTTTTATGGAACAGTATTTGAACAGATCTGTATTACAAAACTGCCAACTAACAGAGCAATTGACAGTTCTGGTAGAGCTGGGTACTGAGAATGTGATAAACAAGCAGTGGTTTTCATAACCAGCAGCTGATAACTTGTGGTTATCAGCTGCTGTACACTCTAAAAACTTTTGGAAATTGTTACTCTGTGAAAGCACACTGCTTTCAAAGAGCAATAATGTACAAATAAACACAGTGACATTTACTCAAGATTTCCTTGGAAAAATTCAGCTGAACAGAGCTGAAAATGTAACAGCAGTCAAATCCCTGTTGGAGCAAGAGGGAGGGGCACATCCTGTGTCACTTTTGGCAGTCTGCTGTTCTGCTGTGGCACAGGTCCTATCAACAGGGCAGTTCCACTACAGCCAGCACCACCACAAGTGCTACAGCAATGAAATGTAGCTGGGCTGTAAAGCTATGGCATTGACAAAGTCATTCTGTTTGACTCACAACACCTCAGAGATACCTCTTTTGCTTCCAGATGTGTAAATAGATTTAAAACTAATGATCGTGTTTGATCTGTATCTATTACCAAGCTGTACAGCCAAAATCACTAAGCCAAATATTGAAACTCCACATCAGGACATCCTTGAAAATTACATGTAGGGAACATAATCCATACTTTTCACTTTACTATTAGAGTTTAGGTTTTGTAAATTTTTAACGAGATTTTCTGCTTTCTCTTACAGGAAATACTTTCAGATTTATTACTATTATTATTATTATTATTATTATTATTATTATTATTATTATTATTATTATTATTATTATTATTATTATTAACCTATTCTCGTCTTGTTTTGGAGAAGACATTGCTGAACAATTTCAGTTTTGCATTTTCCACTCAAACTCCAATTATTCTGAACACAGACTTCTCACTGTTTATGCTTTGTCTGACTTCTGTGATCCCTGCCCTTTCAGCCTGAACACAGGCAGCTGTGCAATATTTTTATATCCTTGCCAGAAGTAGAAGCCAAAACACTTATTCTGTCGGGGGATTTAGTGGGGAGTGACTTCCTAAGTTGGCAGGTGGGCATGCTACAGTCGAAGAAGGTGGCTACCAGTGAGATCAACATAGAGCAGTGTTGCTGTGCTGAGCACTTTCACTTCATGTGATGGAAATGGTTAAGGGTTTGTGTAAAGCATAGTATCAGGAAATGTAAGAGGTCCAGAGAGCCCACAGAGCTCTGCCAGGGGGTCAGTGTTTCCTAAGGGACCTCTCTAGGATTGCCAGGGAGCTGGCTTACCTCGTGTGGCAACCTGCAGCAAGAGAAACAGCTGGGAAGGGCTCAGGCGAAGGGCGGGAGCGCACGGTCACAAAGCACAGAGATAAACCTATCCCAGAACTGGCGGTGTTTAAATAAAACCCATCCCAGAACTGGCGGTGTTTGTGTCACACACCCCAGAACTGACCGTGTTTGTGTCACACACCCCAGAGCTGGCGGTGTTTGTGTCACACACCCCAGAGCTGGCGGTGTTTGTGTCACACACCCCAGAACTGACCGTGTTTGTGTCACACACCCCAGAGCTGGCGGTGTTTGTGTCACACACCCCAGCACTGGCGGTGTTTGTGTCACACATCACAACATCCACCAGACCGAGGCACAGCCGCGCTCTGCCTGTCGCCGGCAATGCAATCTCCAGCTCTGCTCGGCAGGAACGCCCAAGGGCAAGAAATGATGTCCTTGCCGTCTGTAAAGATGCGGATAACAAAGCAGTGTTAAAGCAGTTAGCACATTATCATTTCATAACGAAACGGAAGGAGGTTTATTACTGCTGAGAACGCCGCAGCGCGATTGCCGCGGATGTGCGGGAGGCTGGCGGGCGCAGCTGAGCGGAGCGGAACAGCGCAACCCAGCCCGGCCCAGCCCGGTCCGGCTCGGCCCGGCCCAGCCCGGTCCGGCTCAGCTCACCCAACCCAAGCCAACCCAAGCCAGCTCAGCTCAGCCCAGCCCAGCCCAGCCCATTTATCTCTCGGGCTTTCACTGCCCCCCGGCGGGCAGAGGCTCCGCAGCCGCTGGCCGGAGCGGCGCATCAGGGGCGCTGGATCTGGGGATTCGCGGGATAAAATCAACTGCTCAGCAACGCTCATGAGGATGTTTTGAAATGCTTTTTGTCTTCTGATTTCTAGGCACTTAAAGTGTGTTAGGCTTTTCTTGCAATGACAAGGGCTGCCCCCTTCAAAGGTAGGTTTTATTTAATCCTCTTTTCAAAGGGAAGTGTTTTTGAGAACAGCAAGTAGCACAAATCATATAATTAAGCTTCTGAAAAGTGGTGGTATGATTACTGGTGGCTGACAAAGCTTCCTTGTTTAAAACAAAGCTTTCCAGTGATAAAGCTTTGATGCTTCCACTACAGCCAGGCTTGTCAGAAAGATGAAATTATAAACCTAGGACAGTCAGAGTGCTCAGTGCTCATCCATATCACAGTCCACATATGACAGCACTCCTTATCAGAAGTACTTTAGATAGTTTCCAGACTTCAAGTATTATTTAGTGTTTTGTCACAGAAGGGTTCTTCTAAGCACTTAAAAATACAAAGGGATGTGACATCAAAGCTTCCAGAAAGTTCCAGGTGCAAACATGAAGTGGAAGTACATGGCTCATAATTTGTACAACACTTTCATTAGGACTTCAGAGAAAAGCATCCTTTAGGGTTACTGCTTCTAGTCTTTGCAAATGTAAACCTAACTTGGTCCTGGGTATTTGAAAGCCACATTTTATTTGAAAAAAGAAAGTCCTTTCCAGCTGGGCATAACCAGGATTCCTGTTTCTCCCATGTGCCAATGTAATGATCTGGAGCTGGAGCTCAAAAACTTGTATTCCTGACAAAAGTTACCAGAAGAGTCATTTACTAGCCAGTGGCAGAAGAACAAGATTTTGCTCTTCTTTGACTTGTTACTGGATGGTTCCAAAGGCCTTCCAGGCACTTAGCAAATATCCTTGGTGCCCTAAGGCCCCAGCAGGCATCCTTCTGCCAAAGAATAGATGAGAAAAACAGAGACTTTTTGGTCAATGTAATTTTTCTGGTGGCTCTGAAACTCATGATTACAAGGAAAATAATTTATCAGCTCCATGATTATGTTCTCCATTTCAGGCTGTAAAGTAGCTGCTCTGAGGCAAACATGGCATAATCTAATCTAC
Organism: Serinus canaria; assembly: GCF_022539315.1. NCBI lineage: Eukaryota > Metazoa > Chordata > Aves > Passeriformes > Fringillidae > Serinus > Serinus canaria. The sequence continues at coordinate 58,423,695 of NC_066317.1, read as the reverse complement.
TTTACTGAAACAGCAGCTGAACTAAGCTTTGACAGTGATTTCCTTTTTGTCTGCTCAATTCCTAAACTTAAAGTGAAGTTTGAGCTTGAGAGGGTGCAGAATACAATGGGTGAAACCAAAGGCAACATTTATATGAATCTTAATGAAGCTGAATTCTCAAGCTTCAGGCAACTTCAAGTCTTCTGCAAGTCAGACAATATCTGCATTACATGAGAACTTGATGTAGCATTATGATACTCTCACAAGTACAAAAGGTTGTATTTTCCAGTACCTGATTCCCCTGTGACCCAGCTTTTAATGTCATGATTATAAAAGGTTTGGGCAAGTGAAGGAAATGTATGGAAAAACAGTGCAAATTGTTTGCTGAACAGCATTTGCTTTTAGAGCACGTCCAGAAGTGTTAAAAATATGCTTCAGATGACTGGAGTGATTCATGACTAGACAGCTGCTGAGAGAGACATCACTGACAGGAGAGAGACGGGGAGAGCATGTGAGAGAGAGGGAGAGAGACTTTACATGCAAATGACTTGGAGAAAAAGATATTAAATACCATTTCTTCTGAGCTTTAGAAATTAGGAATTATTTTAATGACTTTTGAATTGAAATGAAGTTGCATTTCCTGGATCTGTCAGAATTTCAGTGCACCTCAGGTCTGCTCCACAGGCTACAGTTGTTATCCAGCTGATGCTATGACTCTGCCATCACTGTCTGGGTAGGAAAAGGCAACATCCTTTTGTCCATTTGGCATTTTGCAATATTAAGAGACTGACTGCTGCATTTCCTGGCAAATCCTAACTTCATAAATAATGCAGTTTGGTCACTGGTAGCCATCTTTAGTCAAAAAATTGAATAGAATTGGCTGGAAGCAGGTCCCTGCTCAACAAGTCGAAGGGATATTTTCCACTATCTGCATCCACAGAACAAATCCAGAAAGTGATTGATTGAAACTCAAATCCAAAAGCAATGACTAAATAACATAACAATTGAATTTGAACTTTGATATTCTAGTGATATACAGCATTCCCCATCTAAAAAATATCCTGGCAGAAGTTCCCACCTCTGGTCTGTACCTGCAGTCCCACTGCTTTTCCCTACCCATTCAACATGGATAGGGTAGCACAGCCCTCAGCCCCTGGGCTGCTTTACTGTAGCAGCAGACCAACAAAGAGCAATCTTCATTGATTTTCTGCTTTGATATTGCTCATTTCATAGATGTTTACAGTGATTTGATGTTCCCTGAAGGCTCAAACTTAAATTTTGGGTATTTGTCAAAACTAGTCAGCCTTAACCTCGGCCTTTTCACAACTCCACATGTGCATGCCTTCTGGATGATTTAATGTTTATGATTGTTCTGTTGGCTTTTTTTTCCTGAAATACTATGTCTTACTTTTTGTACATGGAAATATGTGAATGTGTGGAGGGCATTTATTCTGAAGTGGAAGTAAACCACAATAAAATCAGCTAGAACACTCTGCACCTAAATTTTACAAATTTTCAATCACTTCTAAAATAAGCATGTTAAACATTCATATATTTGCATTGAAAAAGCTAAGCTGATTTTAGAAAACCAAAATGATTAAATCATAGGCAATTTGTGCTGACCACCTCCCTTTTAGAAAGGGCTTTTTTCCACGTTCTTTGTTTCACCAGAATACAGATTATCTATTTGAAATACATGAACTGAATGGACTTCCCATTGAGGTTAGTGTATTCTAGCATTGTAATAAAGGTTATGAAAAGATGTCCGAGCACCAGCTGGCCTTCCTTTGATCCTCTCCATTCTTGTGATGATACATTTTCACACTTAAGATGATTCCCTTCTACCTCAAAGGCTGAGAGCTGCTTTGGTCCTTACAAATATTAACTGCAATCACAATGACCTATCTTTCTGGTTCCAGTCATCTGTTTAATATAGAGTGGAAGGTCAGAACTACATTAAAAGGGTCTGAAAGGCTTTATTTCAGTATAGTGCCCCATGCAGAGCTTCACAAAAAGCTGGCAGACTTGTAGTTCATGCATGCACGCTCCTCAGCACTGCATTGTGTGCTTCTGTTAATGGGCTTTTGTAACCTTCCAGGAAAAATTCCCTCACCAAGTGAACAAAACTGTTGTCAGGTCTGAACACACATGTGAATATCAACTACAAAAAAGAAGAAAAAATTATATTTAAACAGTAGGGGTACTGTCTTCAGCAAAAAGGATGTCTGAGTCACTAGCTTGTGTCTTCACTAGGCTGTGTTTTAAAGGTAGTCTTTATCTATTTTCTAGGATGGAGATTTAATAGCAGAGGTGGAAAGCAACTTTTAGAGAAGGCAAATTCAATAATAGATGTCAGTAAGGATTAATGAATAAGGCTATGGACCAGAAAGCACAAGCTTGTGTGTACCTATACAAAGAAATCTATTTGCAGCACAGTGGAGCACAGGTCACTTTGAAGTCATTTGCCTACTGAATTACCAAATAGCTGCATCTAAGGCACTTCACGTTGTCCTTAGAACACATTTCCCAAGCTATCACATTTTCCCCTTTGAATCTGTCTGTAAAGCTCATGTTCATTTGCTTTCTATTCAGTCTTCTTCTCGAGCAGGACCATCTACAGCTCTTGCCATGTTTATCTAACATACTACTTCTCAAACAAGCTCTTTAGCTAAAGAAAGCTAAATATCCAAAATCCCAGCACTCACTCCAAAGCATGGAGCCTGAAGAATTTGTAAAGTTTTACAACTCTGTTCACCTATATGCCTCAACACTTTTCCTTCCTGAGCTTGAATACATTAACCTCTGGGCTGGATTATGAGGGGGGGGTAAGTGGCATGAAGTGAGCAGCAAGAATTGAATGCAGCTGTCCACATATGAATGGAGCTACCCACAGTGGGGAAGACAATGCAAGGAAAGAAAAAAGTGGATTCCAGAAGCAAATGGCCTATGGGGCCAGTTCCACTTGCTTCACACTGATTTTGTCTTAAATTTGGCTTGCTCTTGTATATGCCACTTAGATGTTTTGGGAATACTTCATGTGTAGCAATTACTTCCCTGTAATATTATCAACAGGAGTTTAAGTGTATTTGAATTTGCTGAAGAAGCAGTGGAAACAAAGCACAAGTGCTCTGTTCTAAAGCCTGACCTCTGAATTTCAGAAACATCTAGAGGGCCAGGTTTAAAAAGAGTGTGAGAGAATGCAGATGAAGTGTTAGCCCACTAAAAACACTCTGTGCTCAATGGCAACAAGTAATAAACAAGCAGTAAGTCCTGACTAGTAAATTTAAATTTCCTTCCTTACACAACTTTTTCAGTTCTAACTAAACTAGAAAATAAGTCTCAAGCAGAGGATTTTTTTTTTTTTGGAAGGGAGTTATTTGAACTTGGATGTAATTATATGATGTCTCCTTTTCCTATGTATACATAGTAAACACCCTCACATAAAAATGGCAGGTTACGTTTTGTACAGATTTAATGCTCTTTAATCAAAATAAAAAAAAAAGCCAGTCAAAATAACCACAGTAATGCCTTCCGAAATCAAAACACTAATTTGATTTTTTAAATATTGTTCAGGAGTCAAATGACAGATATGTCTGCCCTGAACAAACACAAACAAAGCCCTGAATGGTCACCTGCACCTTCTGTAAAGAAAAGTGATTCAGGTTTGCAAGATGAAGAGCAGCTCTGAGCTGCAGGATAATTATTGCAAGAAATAACAATTAGTAGTCTTCCAATTTTACTAGGCCAGGTTGGTTAACATCCTCTTCCCAAAAAAAAAAAAAAAAATTAAAAAAAAAAAATATATATATAAATTTAATAGCATATAATTTACATCAAATATAATGGCACCACTGCAGTGTCTGGTACTAGCCAAAGGACCAATGCTTATCCATCCCCTCAGCACCCTGGCTGTGGGTATTTGTGAGCCATAGCTATGGACGGGTATCTGCTGCTTGTAAAATATCCTTGGCTCAGCACTGGTGTCATGGTTTCCACCTGCTCCTCAAAGCCACAAGGGTCCCTGCTCCTCTCCAGCTCTGCCAGGTTTATGGGAGCATTAGGACTGTCAAACCTTATTTGTTATTTCCACTCAAATATCCTCTTCATTAAAGGTTGGCATAGATAATTATTAGGATACAGCAAAGATCCTGTTTCAAGGTCATTTTTTGCTGATGTCTCCCTGACGAAAGCTCAGGCAATAGTAAATTGAATGACAGACTCTATTTTATTTTGGAAACACAACAGCAAAATACATTTTCTTGCAGTCAGGCAGTGATATTCTCACTGCAGAGTGGCTGCAGGGATGGGGCTTCTTAATCCAAAATTTCTACTCCATACATAAAAATTCATTCTCTTCCATCTGACTCCATCCACCTACTAATCTTTTGCATTTTCTCTCTTGCTCAGCTTTTCCTTCAAGCCAGCTAGAAATAACAGTTCTTCGTGCTCCTTCCCAGGGCTGTAACTCCTCCTTTTTCTGGTTCCAGCTGCACAAACTCAGATGGAACAGTTTCCTCTTACCAGTGTTTGCTCTACTTCCTTCTCAAAGATGCCACATTGCAACGTGGTGTTTTAACAAACCCTCCAAAGTGCAGACAGCACTCCCAGTCTGGTAGCAGTTTTGAGAACTGTCATGTTTCTGGTGTGAAACAAGTCTCACAGAAATACTGCCAAGCAAGGGGAATAATCCTTAATGCAACAGAGCAGTCCTCTTGGCACAAAGCACCTGATACCAATCCATGATCTGATCTAATCTATGTGTTTAAAAGTATCTCAAGTTGCCACTTCCCCTTTGTGACAATCTTACACATTTCTCCAGACCTCCAACACACTGTTAGAAGAGCACAAAGGTTGCAACACGGTTTGATTTAAACTTACCCATTAGTGACTCCTCAAAAATACAACAGGGAAAGCAAAATCACTGTGGAATCAGAGACAACTGAAAAGTTAGGAGGTTTAAATTGCAGATTTATCCTTTCCAAGCAACAAAATCCTTGTGGGAACAGAGTCAAATTTCTATTTTCTCTTGGGATAAGTAAATTTAAAAATAGTTTCTGACAAGAGGAAACCTACAGAGCTAGTGACTGGCAGATACCCACATTTTGCCTCAGGCACCAGTGCAAGGAAAGCAGAGTGAGAGTGAGCATGAGCACACGTGGTCAGGGACAGAACTGTAATACCTGGACTGTAGAATGGCACATGGGCAATTCCCACAGGGAACTGCACTGTTCCAATGCAAACAATGCCAAAGGCAAAGAATGAGGGGAGAGCTCAGGGTTCACCTATAGAAAGTGTTCCCTGCTTAATCCATGTGGGACTGTGCTCAGCTGGACTATGTGATATTTTTAACACACACACACCCTGCAATAACTTTGTTGTTCTGACTTCACTGGCTGGAAAAATAGTGCTTTTAAGTTTTCTAGTATATGTGCACTACAAGAAAAGAAAGGTGAAAAAAAAATCCCAACTTGCTCACCAGTGCAGCTAATTTTTTTTTTAACAGTCCTGTTAAGGTAGTAAAAAAGTTTTTTGTAACATTAAATGACTATTGAGAGAAATGTGTATCCTTTGAGACTCACACAGACACTGCAATGGGCTGGCCCTTTTGTTTGAAGGTGTTTGGAGACTTTGGCACACCTCTGTGCCAAGGTCTCCAAACACTCTGGCCAGAAACACTCTCTCATTTGAAGTCAGGTTGAAAGCAGTTCAGGAAGGTGCAAGGACCAAGTAAAGGAAGTAAGGAAGTGAAGCCCCAAATTGTAGTGTATGGTGGTTAACACAACAAGAGATGAAACAACTAGTTGTGAATTCCTGGGGGGGAAAACACCTTAAAAAGATAGAAGAATACTACATTTTCCAAACTTTAAATTGCCACAGAATATCATGTATCTGTAGCAAGCAGTTTGAAATGCAGCAACTATTCAACGCACCAAAGCAGAAAAAGGCCTCTCTAAGCAACATTTCTATCCTGTGACAGTCTATTTATTCCATTAATCAGCCAATGTCTTATACTCATTCCAGTACAAGAGAACTTACTGGTGTACTGATTGCATTTATTTTATAGTGCAGCTCTTCTTGTGATGGCATCCCCTTTAGTACTGTAAAGTTACCTGGAATAGATGGAACTGTTACTGAAAATCCTTCATAGAAAGACAAAATACATCAAGCAGTGTAAAACAATTTCTCTTTATTCACAACTTAATCTTGGCCTTCATTTTACAAATAATCTGCTGTGCAAAATAGTTTATAAAATACTAAAAAAAAAAGCTTTTATTGTAAAAAAATAAAGTTTCTAGATATACAGTTACTTTGCACTATCACAAATATTGCCCAGTATTTAATATTTAAATTCAATGTCACAATACTCAGGTCTTGTAACCCGATGACCCTACCGGTAAGAAAGCCACTACTGAAACTCAGGTTCACTAGAGATTGGTTAAGCATTTTCCTCCTGTCATCTCCACACTGTTACACAGCTCTGATGACCCATGTTTGGAGCTGTACCCATATCATGAACTTACACACTGGCCATCCTTTCCTCCCTTATTAGGTAAAAAAATTTCAAGTTAAATGGTAAATTTAGTTGGCAGCAAATTTTAGTAAATCACGGCAGTAACATAGGAGCTACACAGTGCAGTCACAGAACAACAAAGGTCCCCAACAGTGCATTTAAACTTTGCTGAGAAGCAGTGTAAGTAAAGGCAGCCTACATGTGGTTCTGGGAATGAGCACTCTGATTCCTGTCAGTGTCCAAGCTACCTGGCCTAAAAACTCTCTGTGCTGCAGGGCAACTGCAACCACGTTAGCATGAAACGCCTCTGAGAAGTTTTGGTACAGTCAGCTGAGCCCTCATTGCTCCAATTCGCTTTCATTTTGCAGGGTCTTCATGGCCAAGCCCCAGAGGGTCATGCTGGAGAAGAAGGGGCCCTCGTTACTCTTGTAGGCGGCAGAGGAGGCCCGGCTGCCCAGGGGCTCGGCGCAGGGCCCGTCCAGGCCGGGCACGGCGGAGCGGATCAGGGCAATGCCATCGGGCTGCAAGGGCTCCTCTGCTGCAGCCACATCCACCTCTGGGTAAGCATACGCCGGGGGTGCTGCTGGGGCCTGCTGGGCCTGGGCTTTCAGCACTTTAGCAGAATCCACCGCCAGTTTCTCTGGGTTTGCCGAGTCGTGCTGCTGGATCATCGATCGCAGCTTACAGTAAGAATCCGCAGGAGTGTCGAATTCAGGGGAGCTTCCAGCAGGATGAATGGGAAATTTAACAGACACCGGTAACAAGGTAACGGACATCTCTGGGCCAAAGGAGTCAGAACTCTGGGACTTGTCAAGGTCGGGCGTTTCAATCCCTTGGGCGAATTCCTCGAGGGCGCTGTGCCCCTCCTCAGCGGCCCGGCAGTGCATCTTCCTGTGCCGCCGCAGCACGGCCGAGCGCGTGAAGCACTTGTTGCACGTCTCGCAGGTGTAGGGCTTCTCCCCCGTGTGCGTCCGCACGTGCCTGCGCAGGTCACCAGAGCCCGCAAAGCACTTCCCTACAAGGGAGCAGGGAGAGATTCAGAAATTGCTCTCAACACAAGTGAGTAAACATGGTTTAATCTCGGGATTTCTAATGGTCAGAGTGACCCCGAGATATGTCCAGGTCTCTTTTCCCAGTCCGGCAGTCGAAGGAGGAGTCAGGATTCTTCTGCTCTCGTTCTCAAGGTTCTTTATTATTTTTTATCTATAACATTCTTTCTCTGCTGAGGTCTGTTCAGCAGGTCAGACAGAGGCACACCCGAGACCGCCCTCGGAGGCGGTGTTGTCTTTTATACTAAAAACTAGATGTACATTATTTACAATAACTTCCCAATACCTATCACCTATGTTAGACAGTTTGTCTCTACCCTAAACCGATCTAAAATTGCCACCATCTCAGCAGAAGATGGAGGCCACCAAGAAGAAGTAGGAGAAAGACTGGACATGCCCAGATTCCTCCATCTTGCCTCATGAACCCCCATTCTAAAAACCCCAAAATTCTACATTTTCACCCTGTGATAAATTCACTATCATTGTACTTAAACTTTCATGGCTTGCAGATCCTCATATAAGGTTGGTCATTTTTTTCCATGGGTCAAAATCAAAGGCACAGGTGTCTTGGGCTCTGTGCCAAGGACTCCAAAGTCAGGGTCTCGAGTCCTCCAGGGCAGTCAGAGGAATTTCCTGGGTTCTGACATTTTATTTACAGAAACTATCAAGCAATAAGGTATCATCATTTATCTAGAACAGGTTCAAACAAGTTTCATCTGTTTTTACAATTCCATTAACTTGTTTCTTCTTCTTGTTCTGATTTTCTAACTTGTGTTTCCTAATGAATGGGTTTAGTTTTTGTCTCCAGAGACAGGAATATCCATTAGTACTTGAAAGCTGTGAGTGCTCTCAGTTTTTCTCAATCTTAACAGAGAAAAAAAAAATTAAACTATCAATTTAATTTGTCTGTCTGGAAAAACAATATGCTGATAAGCTTCTAAATATATTCTTCCAGTGAGAGCTGCATCATAAAAAGAAATGGTTTGTTCATCACCAAGGAACTACTCTCAAACTGCTGACAAAGTTAGCTTTTTTGTTTACTTTAGGCTAACATAATGCAGCAGTCCTTTTTATATTCTGGCCAGAGAATGTGTGAGAACTGTAATTTTTTATTGCTATAAATATTAGAACACAGAAAAATATTCAACTATTTGTCAATCTTCAAAGCTACAGACTCAAATAAGCTCAATCACCATATTGCTAAGAAATGAGTCTGAGGCTGAACCAAGGCAAAGTGTAGGAGAACAAGCAGAAAAAGAGAGAATTAACTTCCAGAATTGCCACATGATTCAGACACCTCATTCTTTAAAACAGCAGAAGTAAGCTTGTGATTTTTTATCTCATTTATTTTGCAAGGACCAACTAAAATGAACCATATTAAATGACTGCCCAATAAAACTGCAGTCTCAATTTTCAGCAGCATACTTTTTATTTTGCTGCATAGATTTCTCTTCAGAACAGCCATTAAACAGTAATGATAAGATTAAAAATTACTGGAGTAATACATCTGGATGTTTTGCATAGTGTGAATGAATGCTTTCTTAATGCTTCATCAGATCCTCTTTGCACAAATCAAAAATATTCAAAAGATCACTACAAGACAAAATTAAAACAAGTCTGTTTAATGGCAGCAACACAACTGACTGTCTTTACTTTTGCATCCTGTGTATCTATTTCCTCATTCTGATGCAAGGCCTCCTGATAATATTGGTTTTTTCTTGTGCCTTAAGACAGTGCAAATAAAACATACTGCAGCTGGATTTGAACATAGGAAGCTACCCTCCTCCAAAGCTGATTCCTCAGAACATTAATAAAATTCTGTCAAAAAAACACATAATGGCAAAAAAAAGAAATACTGTGTAGGATGCTAAGTAACCTATGAGATCAAGATGTACCTGATCAAAAGCCATTTTCAGACCTCCTGGCAGTACGGCCTGTCTGACAGACTTTGAAAATGAGTGCTCTGAAATATTGAAATATGTTTTTGATTTTATTCCAGAGGCTGAAGCAAAGTAATAAAAGGTTGTTATTATCAAACTCTGGGTGAATGGAGTTAAAATCAAATGGTATGCAATTGGAAAAAAAGAAAAGACCCCATCAATAGCTAAATGATGTCAAACCTAACTTCCCACCAGAAAGGAATACTCTGAAAATAAATCTATTTTTGAAGCAGCTACTCTGAGCATCTCTGTAGCAAACATGTTAGCAAACACACACAATGTTGATTCCTCTTACTTCCTTTCTCTAATTTTCAATTGAAATTCTTTTAAAATTAGGAGAAATAAAGGAGTTTATTACACCAAATGAAAGACTATGAAGCATGCAAGACAGAAAATTTTGTGACTGACTTTCACAACATGGTATTTCAATTTAAAACAGATTTGATTAATTGTTGTTCTGCTGACAAAGGAATTTTTACTCATCATTTGGAAAGCAAAGACACAACCAAGCAATGCAGAGGTAACCTTACCACAAGCTGAACAGCTGTATGGTCTCTCTCCAGTGTGCCTTATCCTGTGCTTGACCAATTTTCGTTGCATATTAAATGACTTCCCACATTCATCACAGGTGAATACTTTATCTGCTGTATGGGTCTTTTTGTGCTCCTTTAAATTACTGAAGTTACTGAAACCTAGAAAAATATGACAGACTCTGAGATTAAAATGACTCCTCACTTTTCAGCCAAAAAGCCTGAGACAGAAACTTTGGTTCTTACACACCTCTGCCACAGATATCACACAGGTGAGGTTTTTCTCCAGAATGAATAATTATATGACGCTGAACATCACCAGAAGCAGCAAATCTGTAACACAACACAGAAACCCAATTAGTATCTTTATAAGGCTCTTACTTCCCTAAATTATCATATGGAAATTGGCTTGAATGAATGCCTGATGTTCTGAACAAAGACTAAGACCTAAAACAGATAAACTGATGCAAATAAGCATAATTTAAACTGACAATGTCCAATTAAATTTATGCTAGGAAAAAACCTCCAAAAAAACATTTTTACCTTTAATGTTACTAACTCATTCTCCATTTTATGCTATTCCCACATTAGTGTATTTTCTGTCACCTGTCAGCTAGCGGAATCATTTAATGCTTTGCTTAAAATTGTCAAATTTCCCATACTTCAGAATTCTATAAAACGTAAAAAAAAAAAAAAAAAAGTATCACCAAATAATGACAGAAATGTGAGGGAAAGGTACAAATTCACATGATTTATTGTGACTCACACTGTTCAAAATGCACACAAAAATACACAACACAATACATATAACACAACAAAATACACTCCATGCTATTCTTATCTACATACCAATACAAAAAAAAATTTAGACCACAAGCTCTGGTGACACAATTATTTTACAAGTCAATGGCAAGCATTTATGTATTTTAATCTCATCAGCACACATTTAAACCCGGCATCTTCTAAACAAAACTGAGCAGCATGTTGCCTTAGCTCTTGGCTCGCAGTTTATCATGAAGATCAGCAGAAAACATGAACAAATTTTTTCATGTTAACTTTACTAAGATGAACAATTCTACTCACCTTTTCCCACAGATTTCACAAATGTATGGTTTCTCACCAGAATGTCGACGTAAATGTGTCTGGAGATTACCTGCCTGAAGGGAGAGCAATTTAAGCATTCAAGTTCAGCTTGCCTGTTGCTGTATATAGATTAAAAAAAAAATCCCAATGATGGGAACTATGAAACTGGCTTTTTATTCCTACTTCTAAGGCAGTGACAACTACAAAGCATGTATGAACTCAAGCACTCTTATCTAGTAAAGACAGACTACCATGTACTCCCAACATCAAATTGTTTACATATGCAATTATCCATTGACAAGAAGAGAAATAGGGCAAAAGATAAAAACAAGAAGACTGAAATCAAATGCTAAGAGAAAAGAAAGACCTACAATTGAAAGCAGATCCAATTATAAATGAAATTTACACTATCTAGAATGCAGTGAAAAAGAAAACTTACTAACTTACTAGCAATATGGTTCACGACAGTCTCACTTTCCCTGTCCTACAAATAAAATATTGTTACACAAAGATGTCTGAATTCACCTACCAGGTGGTTAAAAAGTAAAGAATAGGGTGAGCATTTTTCTATCCATAAAATACTCAGATTCTCCAAACCTTCTTTTCTGTACTTCCTATTCTGTTTTATTTTGGTATGAGTGAAATTATTCACTCATACCAAAATAAAACAGAATAGGAAGTAGAGAAAAGAACAAATGGGACTACTGCTAACAATTGTATTACATATCTTTCCTCTCTCAATCCTCTAAAAATCATGCTAGTTGCTAGTCTAGCCAGCAAACCAAACATTGACTAGATAAAATCTTCTTACTGAGTCCAACATTTTTTGAAATATTTTAAAGCCACTAGTCCTTATGAATGGCTACTGCACTGAGTCCAGTTCTCAAACCACAAGACACACCTTCTAGAAGAGCTGCATATGTTCCATACATGGTGCACACTTCCACAGTCAGTTTTTAAACCTTTTTGATTGATAATTGCCTGGGTTTTATTTATCTAAGGAGACATCAAGTCCTTTACATTGGGAAAGAAAATTTGGGATGCTAAGATTATCATGTCTTCATCAGTCACAGTAAGATAACAAAAATAAGACTCAGACAAATTCCTTCTGACTCATTTAGATAATAAATTACCTGTTATGATCTATCACTGGAATCAGACCTTATAATATACCAGAAGTACTGCAGACACACACATAAGGCAGTATTGAATGGATCAATGTGGGAACCCTGAAAGAGCTTTCTTTAACCCCTGTACATTTTTTCAGACAACAGTGTGACTGAACAACTGTTTTCTAAGGCCAAACTTTCTAATACTGAAATCTACTCAAAGAGAGGCATTAAGTACTTATTTCTGGGGAAGAAGGAGATGAATCATGGAATAATTTTTGCTTTTCAAAGACAAGGGATTTTATGTCACAGTGCATTTTAGAAAAACAAACAGAAAAAAAAGACAGAAGTTTTACTTCCATCCATGTCACAAACAAACCCTATCATGGGAATTTGAAAGCTATCCCAGATAAAGACAAAGGGCGAATCTGAAGTGCAACTATTTCCCACAAAGGTATATTAAGTAAGAATAAAAACATTTTACAGAAAGCAGCAAGTAGATCCATTTCTTTATTACAAGCATATGTCCTTTCCTCCTAATGAGGGCAAAGCTTGTTACTATCTGTTGCTAAGACAAAAAACAGTAAAAAACATCAATAGCTTGTATTCTTTCAAAGCTTTAAAGCTGGCACACAACCTTGGTTAAAGCATCACATGCCATCCCAATGGAAAAAAAACTAAGGGAACTTCTGCTTGCATTTCAGTGCAAGAAAAAAAATGTTCAGAAGAATCCTCTAAATGGTTGCAGAGATCTCCTCCCAGATTTGGAGACCAGAGAGATACACCAGACTTAGTCCTTTTGTAAATGGCAAGCTTTCAAAGTAAAGCACCTTTTGCATGTGGGCCCCAAAAGAATCTCTGCAGGAGGAGGTGAAACACAGTATCCTGGATCACCAGCCAGAGAGGGTTCACATCACAACAAGCTGTGTACAAGCAATAAGGGAAGATGAAGACTTGGAAGTAAAAAAGGAAAGTTTTCCATAAAAAAAACCCCAAAGGTTTTTATGGCTATTTGTTCCCAACTGAGTTCCCACATCAATTTCCCCTACTTCTTTCATTTTCTGCTCCACATTCCAACACACAGCCCATCAGCTACATTCAGCAGCAGCAGACATCCCACCAGGCCCAACAGCTGCACTGTCTCAAAAGCACAGAACATGAAGGCTTAAATAAGAACAGTGTTTCTATTTCTGTGCCTGCAGACGGAGAAGACAAAGGACAAGATCGGAGATGGTATTTTAAGCAAAAAGTAGACAATAATTATCGTTGCATCTTACTTTCTGTTGAGTGGAATCTTATTTGCAGGACTGAAAAGCAAGTACCTCAGCAAAGTGCAAGACCCCTTTATGAGCAGAGAAAGAACTGCAGCACAGAGGCTGAATGCTCTGGCTCTATGCTGGATGTGTAGGGAGTGAAATGTATCTGCCTGCCCTTTCAGGCAAGTCAAGTCACAGGGAGGGAAGGGAAGATGTTTGGGAGGGTTTAATTAAAAGGCAGAAATTTCCAGCTTTGTCAGAGGTTTTGTTTGTTTCTGTAATTAAAGAGGAGCAAAGCATGTTGCATGAGGAGTCTGTCATGCCTGTCAAACACTGTGTGACACTTCCCCCCTCTTTCCCCACTGTAGTAGTACAAAATACCACTCTATTCACCAAAAGTACTTTCAATGGAATTTGAAATAGCCATGTTTTTTCTTTTAATAACTGGGAGTTCAGCCATCAAAATGAATGAAAATGCTGCTCTTTTCCTAAAAAAACCCCAGTTTTGCTGAGAATTGCCCAATAAGCATGGTGAAACAGTATTGTTCACTGGATGCAGTCTTATTATATTTGGCAACAAGGTGGAGGACACAAAGGCATCAGACTCATGGGTCAAACAAGGCCCATGGTGGGCTGTGAAACTGAAGCAAGAGCAGCACAACCAGTGGTGTGTCGGTAGGCTAAAAGCACATAGCTCTAATTCTTAAACCAGGACCCATAAGAAATGTCAAAGCTATTCAACAATAATTATGTAATCTTAGTATAAAAATATGCACCTATTTATTGTCTGCTGTTCTTACATGTGCACCTCTCAACCACAAAATCAGAAAGGAGATCGACATTTTGGAAATGTGAAACAACTAGGCACCAAATTTGTAGAAATACAAATTATTTTTGGACCCTGAAGAGGAAGTAAACGCTGGAGGGCAAATAAAGCAGCTAAAGCTTAGGCCCTGTATGTAAGTATGGAATTTCACAAGAAGTTTTATTTGAATCATAGCTGAGCTTTGTCACTTCCAACAGGTGGTGTTCTCACTGAAAGAAATTGAGCCTACTTACATGGATACAAATTCTTTTTATCTGACTCAAATCTACTTAATAATTTATGCCATTTAGGAAGATGAAACTGTATTGTAAATACAACATTACATAAAATTTGAATCTGCTTTTTTCAGACATTGTAAAAATGCTATTCACAACATACCTTTAAGCATAAAGCAAAAGAACAGTTTGGAAATTAATGTTGTTTGTATTTCAAATATAGCTGTTGCTCTGTATACTTAAACCTTCATTTGAATGTAAAATACATAACACATATACTGAGAGCAGAAAGAATCAAAGATATCTGAAAGAGTCAACATGTTGTTTTCATATAAGACATTTTAATAATTTATCCCTAGAGTGAATTGTGTCTTTGAACAAAAAAATCTAATCTAATCTTAAACCCAAGATTTTTAGAATCAACACACAGATGCATTTCAAGTGTAAGTACCAAAATATATAAAATATTCCCACCTGTGAGAAGTGTTTCCCACAAATGTTACATTCAAAAGGTTTCTCACCTAAAAGAGGAAACATAGTAATAATTCTAATAGTTGCAGTAGAACAGAAATTTTTAAAATTCTAATTCTAATAGTTGCAGTAGAACAGAAATGTTTAAAATTGGTACACTTCCTTTTAAAACATGTAATGTAAGAGTAAAAAATATCCCCAAAAGGATACTTACCCATCTATTTAAGGGGAAATTCAAGAGGGAAATATAGCTTTTACCACTAAGTTCGTAAAGCAGACGTGCTCAGAATTTCTTTCAAAACAAGTAGAAGAGTTTTGATATGAATGGGTACAGATATTAATCTTTTTAAAATACTTTTGATTCTAAATGAAAGCAGTATCTTAAGACCAGGAAGAACAGAATAGATGACAAGGCCCAAAAACAACAGTGATGGGAAGAGCACCTGTTCTTTCACTTGCACAGAAACACATTCTTAAAAAGGAGGAATGAAGGGAGGCTAATTTGGAAGAATTGTGTTTTCTGATTTTAGCGTCTACCATATCTCTCTGCTCAGCACATAGCCATTCATTTCCAGAAAATATATATTCGCCTTCAAATTCTCATCCTATATAGAAGTACCTGAAAATTACCCAAGTATTTTGCTCCAAAATTCTGAAATTATACATGTAAAACTGTTATCCTTGAATCTCTAAAAACAGATTAGCAACCTTAGTAAAAACTGATGCAGCCCACTTTAGCTTTTCAAAACAACTTGACTCTCAATCTAGAATGTGATTATACAACACTTCAACTCTCTCGTTGTTAATTTAAGACAAATATGTTTTTGTAATAACTTTTTCTCCTCTATAGTATTTCATATAGGTGTTTTTTAATTCCCCCTGCTTAGTTCCTGGTTTCCAAGTTTTTAGAGTGTTGATAAAGTTTTAGAATTCATCTTTTAGAATTTTGAAAACAAAAATGATGCTCAAATACCATTCATTCAATGGCAGTCATGCTTATCATCATCTTTCATGAGTCTAACTGCACATTTAAAGGACATTTATAATCTGTTCCACATGTGCAGGCAACAAAACTGGTGTAAATTCACGTGATTTTGAAAACAGACTATTTCCAAAGGGAAAAAAAGAGATCTTAAACTGTGTTTCATCTTGATCATGATTAAGATCTGTATAAAGATTTTTATTTACTTCCTTAATTTTCCTGACTTTACAGAACACTTCTTAGCTTCTCTTCCATTAAGTATTCTCTATATCAATGTTTCTCCTCCATCCTTGGAAATTTTACAAGGAATATCTACTATATACAGGCGTAGAATTCCATTTTCCTTTCCTCCTGCCAAATACAGATGAAGTTCTTCAAACATGTTTTAGGATCAAGGACTAAATGCAATTCTTTTTATATTTAAAGCACAGAGTAAACATACAGTTATGTTGCTTCACAGATTGCAACCTTGCAGTTAGTCTGACAGCTTGGTGCTTTACCTACTTTGTCTGCTTAATGAAGAATGGAAATCTTGCAGTTTTAAGAAAGCTTTCCTTCAATTAAAGATAAAAATTATGAAACCAGTAAATCAACTATAAAGTCACTCAACTCTAAAGAGCCCTGAGGCTTGATTTCATTACAGCTTTAAACTTGCAAACACTAAAAATTCTGATACTGTCAATACAAATGTAAATTAAACCAACAGGGAGCCAGATCTGTAGCAACTGGGAAGGATTCTGAAAGCCATACAAGCATCAAGATAATATGAAATGGAAGTAGCAAACAGTAAGCAGTTTTTGCAGAAATTACCCATACAAAAAAAAATAAAAATTACTGGAGACCAAAAGAATAGTGTCTGAACAGGAATCCATTGTAAAATGACTAGAGGGAGCGGGAAGGAATTGGAGGCTCAAATTTCTCCAAATAATTATTGTAGGCTGCATGCAGCCTCATTCTAACTGCACTGATGTACAAAGAATTGGAGTGTTTTTCTCCCAAGATAAAGATAAAATGAACAGGGTTTTTTTGGAAAAGAAACATCCAATGACTTTTTGGAGAACAATTTTGCACTTGTATAGAATTCTAAAACACTGAGCTTATCAAGTAGCCTATTGCTCAGAGGCAATTAGCCTCACTGTACCTGAGGGTGGATTAGTAAGAGTGCAGCTAATAAGCTGAAGATTATTCTTCTCTGCCTATCACTGGTGAGACCATATCTGGAGCCTTCAGAAAAGAAAACACACAGGAAATCTTACTGTTGAGTACAGGCTTGGGAAGGCAGATGTAAGGAGGTTGTTCCTGGTACACAGTTTGAGGACAAGAGATGCAAGTTTGATCATGACAAATTCCAATTAGATGTATGAAAAAAATCTTTTACCCCACGAGGGTGGTCAGATACTGGGAGTGATTGTCTGGAGAGGTTGTGGAAACTGTGTCTCTGGAGATGTCCAAAATTTTCACTACACAAGGTCATGAGCAGAACAAGCCAATCTAATTTGATGTGCCTTGAGCAGGAAACTGGAGCAGATTACCTCAGGAGATCCAGGCCAATCTAAATTAGTCTATGATTCTACAACCGTCAATAAATTCCAAACCAAAAACCTCTTCTGAGAACACCAGGATTGTATCCTTCTGGTTTAACAGCCTGCAAGAAGATAAAGTACACAATAGAGGGATACATGGCTGGATCAACAGCAATAGATAAAAACTGGGGAAAAGTAGTGCATGAATACAATTTAGACAGTGCTTAGTCCAGGGGACCTTATTTTTGAACTCTTGGCCTGCCTTGTGCTTTCTACCTTCTGTTGCATCCTTTCTTGTTCAACATTCTGCAAGAAGAGGTGAAGACAAAGAACACAACAAAGCAGTGATCAAAGCAGTGTTGTGTCAGCTCCAGAGGAGAAAGGCCTGAAGGCAGGAGTGGTGTTCCTGACCAGATCACAAAGGTGAGGAGCTGTACTCACTAAGGCAAGGAATGCTGGAAGTTGCTCAAGCAGAGCTCAGAATGAAAAGGTTGAGGATCAACAATGTATTGTATTACATGGCTGTGCTACTCTGCTCCTGCTGCATTCCATCCTGCCAAGAGCTCTTTCCATTGGCCCGAGTTTGTTTTGGGTTGCTCTTTAGAGATGTTCCCTGAAAATACATAAAATATCCCAACAAAACCACTGGATGCTCCTGGACAGGTATGGACTATTATATAAAAGAGATAACTTGTTTCCTTTTTTGCAGACAAGTCAATATAATAATAACGAACAAATTATAATATTCAGTCAAAATCAACCAAAGTCAGTGTAGTAAGCTCTGTTTAGAGATTCCTTTAAATGTCCATGATAGTAATACAAATAAAACAGTCAGACATGCCAGTACAATGACTGTTGAACACAGTTTGGTTGCCTTCACATAGAAAGCTCATCGTTGCACCCATGCTAACCTGTAAATTCTTTAGTAGTTCCTAGTGTTCAGGGACAGAGAATTTTACATGTGCTTTTTCTTGACAATCAGACCACCTCAGCACTTGTGTTGAAAGAATTGTCATTTTTGGGTTAAAAACAGGTTTGCCACTGTGATATGTCCGCTTCAACTTCCTCCATCTCTTCAGCAAAGCTGTATTGGGAGGGCTTTCAGTGACCCCTGTAAGACTTAAATGCCTGCTAACCCTTTTGCTTAGCTCTAGAAACTTAATGATTTTAAATAAAATTGATAGCTAGCAATCTGCTCTGGTTTCTGAAGTGGCAGATGAATAGAAATGGCTTTTAGCATACACTTATATTACTTAACTACCAGTGCACCTAACAGTTACAAACAGATGTGCCCTGTACCTTCTGCTACAGGTCTTTCCAATATCAACATCCTACTCACCATCCACTGCAATTTCCCAAACACTCTTTTCGTACTGCTGGGGTATTTAAAAAAAAATTGACACGAATAGCAGGGAAATTACAAGGAATAATTCCCCAAAATAACAGGGAAGCAAACAGGCATTTCTAGTCCTATCCTTGCTTCAGTTTTTCCATCCTTTGATGTGCTTGTTATTTGTTAAACTTAGGCTCTTACACTTTTGTCATCTTAGCACATCCACAGAAGAATGCTAATGCTTTATTAACAAGCATTCAAGTCTTACATTTTTGAAAACTACTGGAAGAAGATGGCATGTGAAAAGCAGCTGAGAACACCAGAATCCTGGGGTCTCTCTAGCACAAACTGACATGTTACTGCAGTTAGCTGGGACTTTTCTAGATGCTCTTGTGATCTATCTGATCATCTGTTTTCCTGAAAATCTAGGATAGACCTGATGATACCAGATCAAACCAGATACCAAGATTCAAAACAATACAAGGCAAAAAGAGGACCTAGGTAAGAGGCATAGGCAACTCTTTCACAGGAGAACAAATTTTAGAAAATGTATTAGCAACATGAACATACAGAAGCAGTTAAAGCTTACAATTGAAAACTTCAGGAGGCTAATGCAAAATGTTCATATTTTCAGGTTCTGGAAAGATTTTTCCATTAATAACATAGAAAAAAGAAACTTTTAATTCTAAGGATCAGTTGACAAAATAAATTAATGTCTGCTAAGAAAGTTTCATATTTACTGTCAAAGTACCAATACGTGATCATTTCCAAAATGATGTTTATTTGACAAGATTGAGAGAGATGCATTTGTATATTTAATACAGGGAAAAAGAAAAGCAAAAAATATTCAACAGCTTAACCAGGAGTAATACCATCTCAGGGAGGTTGAATCAATGGTGTCACCTGCCTAACCAAGGTAACTTTTAAAAACTCTCCTAAAGAAGCATATCTAATAATAGGACATGCTCATTAAATTCAACAGACAAATTAAATAATTTGTAGTTAAACTAGGGCTTGTTTTTCACTAGAATAAAAAGATACTTAGAAATTAATCTATGTTAGGTTTAAAAATATTACCTGTTTTTAAAACAAAGTACATTAATTCAAAATTCCCATTTACTCTGCGGCCTGCAAGAGCCCTTACTCTCTAGGTAAACACAATTAAAGTTGTTATAAGGCATATTTCTACAGGTCAAAAAAAATTACTACCAAGCCCCAATCACTTGTATCTTATAATGAATATATGACCAGAGAGAACAATGTATTCTAGTATACTTATAGTACCATTTATTTGTTTACACCTTTTGTTGTCATCTGGCTCAAACATCTGGGCCACCTGAAAAACTGACTAGACATGACTCATCTAAATGCAGGACAAAACCAACATTTTCATTGAAATTTCATTTTCATCAAATTCACACGATGTTCTTTGAAAAAGCACCCAAAGCCCCAAATACATAGAAATCTTTTCTACAACTCCCAGCAAAACTCGGTATTACAGTTCTTTATTTCTGTAGGATTATCCATTAAAAAAAAAAAAAAACCAACAACAAAACAAACCACAGCCTTTTGAAAGCAGACCCTTAACTGGCATCTCTAAATCAAGAGACATGGCAAGATATTCTCTGTAACTGAAATATTTGGTCTGCAGACCAAGTAACTGATAACTGTACCTGTATGAGACCTTTTATGTAGCTCCAAATTGCTTGGATGCTTGAAAGCCTTCCCACATAACTCACAAGTATATTGTTTCTGTGACTGAAGAGTCTGTGACTGTCCTTCTTGTTCCAAAGGACCTTGAGATCTTTCCACATCAACAGTTTGTTCAAAATTCTCTGAATTCACTATATCAGCTTCTTTTTCATCAGTAACTCTAACATCTGTTGTGTCTGTGGTACTTTCATTTACAGGTTCAATTACTTCTGTTATTCTACTGTCATCCCTTTGGGGCTCAGGGGGCTGCTCTGCTGATTTCTGAGATCTTAGGAAATTTAACTTTTTGAGGTGCACTGCCTTTTTCAGCCGCATCTGTCTGGTGGGCTGCATAACTGTGCTCTCTGCATTTTGGTCTGGAGCAGCTTCACTTGCAGACTGAACCAGGAAGTTTGATGGTAAATGCTCAGAGGTTTCCAGAATACACTCAGAGTGATTGACAGTGCAAGAATTACTCTCCACTGTGTTTATTTCTGTGGATGTGCTGTAAGAAGAGGACGGTTCTGCTCCTCTCTCGTGATCAGAGCAAGCATTTTGTTTGTAGAACTGTTTGCTGTAAAAGTTGCGCAGTTTATAGTAGTAATTTGGTTGTTTAAATGGGAGCTCTGTGCAGTTGCCATCTAAGGAATCTTGTGGTGGTTTCTGTCCATCACCCGATGGGGTGTGCAGATTAACAGACTGTGAGTGGTGCTCAGCCAAGCCTTTGTTAGTTTGCCTGTCAGCTGAGCACTCAGGCAACAGGTTTGTCCCATAGCCATCACCAGCACAGCTGGTATCTGTACCCACAGCATTCTGCAGTGAAAATACACTATTACATGGCATGCTGGCTGCCTGCTCCACAGCTGTGGAAGACTTTAAAAAGGTGTGGCAAATGTTCAGCACATTTTGCACTTGGAGGCACTGTGCAATGTCCAGCATAGCTTGTACATTGTCCTGACTAAGATCCAGGTGGGAGGTGTACATGAAGTCCAGGATCTGACCTATGCCACCTACATTTTTGATGTCCAAGTGAAACACATCATTCTTCTGGCCTGAAGAATTCTGGAAAAGGGTCCTGATAAAATAAGGCAAATATTCAAATACAAACACAAATAATTCACAAACACTTCAATAAGAAAAGCATACATACATCTCAAATGGGCTGCTTGGTATGAAACAAGTCTGTACTCTAAAGACTGCTGTGTTTTTGATGATGAATTTCTCAAAACTGCTCAATTACTTGTATTATATATTAGTCCTACATTAGTGCACTTGAAGTATAAATCAAAGTAAACAATCCTTTATCTAATTTTAATTCTGTATTTTTGTATGTTTTCAAATAACACTATGCTTGTGGTTTCTTATCCACCCTTCTTCACGTATTAGGTGCAGTGGTGTACTTATGGACAATCTGCAGAACTGGTTGATTCAGAATGGTTTTTCTCCTTTCATCAATGGCAGATCAAACAGGATATATATTTTTTAGCAAAATGGAGAAGATAGACCTCAAAGTCAGCTAAACTCTTCTCCTCTGGCAACTGAGCTTGTCCATTGAACTGCATCAGTAAGCCTATCAAAGTTCTTAGCATTAGATTTTTCGCCACAAATACAAAGAAGATGACAATATTAAACAAGTAGATGGCATTATTTTCAATTTATTTTCTCATATCAAAAAAGATACTTTTTTATTGGTACTGGATAAGAACCAAGTAAAAGGATAATGAAGAGTACAGGTACATAATCCTAAAACAGCAGTACAACCAATATACACCGAATTGTCACTGAATCTTTAAAATGCATGAATTTACAGAAGTTCTTACTATTTGATGTAAAGTATTCTCGTCATCAGAAATGTAGTTCTTCACATGCACAAGCAGTCCTATATGAAGTGAGTTCATACTCTCCCTCAGTCAGAAACTTTGGACCCATTAAAATCCTGATACTCCCACAGTAAACAATGACATATAAATGGAGTCAGGTCAGTCACATGTAGTTACTTTCCTACACTAAAAAATGCCCCAAATTTAATGGCTCCTCTTTGTGGGCTAATTCTCAAATTTGGGTTTGTTTAAAGGAGAACATGATATCAATGAGCTCTAAATATTAAGAAAATGTGAGTCTATGCTGAAACTTTAGAAATGCATGGGATACTCTGAAACCAGTGCCCACATCCAAAAACTTTCATAAATCTAGACCATCCAATCTAAATTAAAATCAGAACTATAATGAACAGATATGGGCTGAGAGCCTAAATTAATTAGCCACTTATATCCTATTGAATTTTAATAGGAGTTGAGCTCTTAGTTCTTTTTAACTACTTTAAAAATTTGGTCTTTGAGCATAATTGCACTTCATCAGCAGCAGAGCACTAGAGGAGAAAAAGGAACCTATTATCTTTTTTCTCTGGTCATAACATAAAACTAGGTTTCTTACAAATGAATTAGCAGTCAAGCTTTAGAGATGGTTCAAAAAACAAGATCTAAGAACTGTTGCTGTTTAACTGTTGCAGATCTAACAGCTTACTCATAACTAATATAAAACACTAAGCTGGGAGATCCAGCACCCTCCAAAATTTGGAGACACAATTGAGGGCAGTACAGACAGGTAAGAAAAGCAGTGATGTGGTGCAATGGGCCACCTGTATACTTTAAAACACAGCTGCTGTCTCTGAGAATCTGAGTAAGAAGAGATTCACTAATAACTTACAGTCACATTTTATTTAGAATATGATTGATGAAACAAGTCCCATTATTTGGAAATGGATAACGTTTTATCAATTCTATCCCTTATCTGGCTCTGTTCATATACTCTACTATGTTCCTTGTAAGCAGTTAATTTTTTCTGGTGAAACACTGAATGCAGGTCCATGACTGAATCTATTATATGAAGCCCTATAAGCAAGTAAATCAAGAAAATGTCAAAATCAAAGAGAATACTGTGAATGCTCTTGACACAGCTTTATCTCCAAACAAGTTCCCTTCTCTCCTTATAC
The DNA here is from genome assembly GCF_022539315.1 of Serinus canaria. Classification (NCBI taxonomy): domain Eukaryota; kingdom Metazoa; phylum Chordata; class Aves; order Passeriformes; family Fringillidae; genus Serinus; species Serinus canaria. The sequence goes on along the minus strand of NC_066317.1, from coordinate 58,400,204 downwards.
TCCAAAGAGTTCCTGCGACCAACAGAAATAATATTCTTCTCAGAGAAAACCTCAGCCAGCAACAATTATTTAACTTTTTAAAGAGAAGAATTTTCTATCACATACCTGAAATATTGACTGAAAGCAGCTAACACATTTTTGTGTGCTTTGAAGCAGACACCCTTCACCACCAGCATGCAGTCACAGAGAAGCCCCTGAATGCGCTGTTCATGTAGCTGCTGGAGAAGATGACAGCTATGGCTAGCAACAGTGTCCATGCTAGAAAACCATTTAAATCACCTATAAGGAAATAAAATGCTAAGGTGAATATTAAATTAATTTAAAATATTAAGAACATTGTTACAATTTATTTTAGCTTTCAAAAGAAACAGACTTCAGGTTACACATGCAATTTGATCCTTAATGACATTTTTCTGGTTAAAGATGAGTCACAGTATGGCTCACCAACAGATACACAGCAATGCACATATCAAATACTGATTTTAACAGAGCTTTGCTTACAACAAAGAGCATCTGCAAAAATCTAATGGTGCTGCCAATAAACTGGACTCCATAACCACAAAAAAATGCACCACAATTTAGACAACTTCCACGATAATTAGATTCTAATGCAAAAACACATTGCATGTACAAAATCAATAGCATTTGTAGAAGAAAACCTGTTTCTTCATCCTCTAAACTCAGAAGAGAGAACATAGTACTAGTATTATTTCTGGCATTTGTTGCTGTTCTAGCTACATACATTTCCACTATGGATCTGATTAATTAGACACATTAGCATAGTATTGTTTTTAATACAATGTAATATCTAAAGGAAAAAAAACCCTTGAAAAAAAACAAGTTGAAAAGACAAGCCACATTCCAACACAACACATTTACATTGAATTCCAGACTTCCTTTTTTTTTTCCCCTAACAAGGATGTAATACCTCCCCTTGTACATATGACAATTCCAACTATTAGGACAATCCAAATTTCTAGTCTTCAAACTAGGAACGAAAGAGGAAAACCTTCCTGTTTTAAGGAATGAAGCAGAAAAAACACCTTTTGTTAAGCATGACCAGATAGTGGTCGCCCCATTCTCAAACCTCATGAACGATAAGGATTCCACATTAATTTATCCTGGTTTGCTCTGTGATTCCCTGTCTCTGGCTGTATTACACGGGGGAGGGGCTATTATATTGTGCTTTTTCTCTAAGAATGCTTTTCATACTTTGACCAGGCTTTAAAATAAAGAAACCACATCAATTTGTTTTCCCTGTGAACATGTCCGACCGCGGCATCCTGCAATTACTTTGCCAGCGAAGTGCCTCTCATCCATCAGGTGCGCGTCTCCCCACAGGGCCGGCGGGCACGGGGAGCCGCTCCCGCACAGGAACCGCTCCGGCACAGCCGCTATTTATGGCTAATTTTGCCTCAGCCTCGCCCAGGTGGAGCCCAGGCTCGAGGTGCTGCACGGAGGAGAGGACACAGGGAGGGTTTGTTTCCCTGCGGGCCGGCTCTGCCCGGGGACAGCGCGGGCGAGCGGCCGGTGGCGGGCTCGGGGACGGGGCTGCGGCGGGAGGAGCCCACGGACACACAGCCCCGGGAGAGGGAAAACGCGGCGCGGCCCGGCACGGGCGCTACAGCGGCCCAAGGGCAGGAGCCGAGCCGGCCCTGCCCAGCCCAGTGCTTACCGGCTCCGGCCACCTCCCAGCTCCATCCCCGCCAGCGGCCGCTTCCGCCGCTGCTCCCTCCCCTTCCCCTTCCCTTTCCCGTTCCGGTGCGCGGGGCGAGGGCAGCGCAGGCGCAGGGCGGTGAGGCCGGAGGGGCCGGGGCGGCACGTGCCGCGGGGGGCGGCTGCGGAGGCGGCGGCGGCCGCTGCTGAGGTGCGGGGAGCGGGAACGGGAGCGGGGCACGGCACGGCAGCCGGCTGCCGCCCAGGAGCCCGGCTGGCGGCCACGCTGGGCTTCCCAAGCCGTGTGGCCCGGCCACCCGTCAGCGCTACTGCTCGGCCGGCGGGCCCCGGCCGAGACGGGTCTGCAGCTGCGGGGAGCGGGATGGAGCGGCGAGGTCCCGTAGGGGAAAGGAGCGGGACGGGGAATGCCGCCTGCGCGACGTATCGGTGTGGGGGCCGTGCGAGGGTCACCGGTGCCGGGGTTGGGGTGGTGGGTGCAGGAGTTACAGGTGGTTTCTCCGTTCGGGTGATGGGTATGGGGGTTACCGGTTCCGGGTTCGGGTGATGGGTTCGAGGTTACCGGTTCTCTTTTGGCGTGGCCGATGTAGGGATTGCTGGTTCCCGGGGTAATGCTCTCCCCTGCGCTCAGGGATGGCGTCAGGTGGAAGGAGCTCTTGCGCGTTCCGCACGGGGCTGCTCACCCTGTCTGTCAGTGGGTGCATGGGTGTGTTTTCCTTCGGCCCTCCAAGTGCTTCTTTCAAGCTGTAAATTAAGATAATCTTCTTCTTGTATTCCTAGAGTTGAGCTTCTGTGGGAAGGAAGAGGCTCCTGACCAGTCGCCAACATGGTAGTTTTCACATGCAATGCATGTGGGGAAGCTGTGAAGAAAGCACAGGTTGAAAAGCATGTGAACATCTGCAGAAACTGCCAGTGTCTGTCTTGCATGGATTGTGGCAAGGATTTCTGGTATGTAAAGAATGGGAAATAGCCTTGCTCACTCTGCAAACTCACTTGCTCTTGTCACAAATGCAAGAGATGCAAGTCAGAAATTTTCACTGAAAGCTGTAGCGTGACAGAAATGCCCGTGGTCTTGCAAACAGGTATTTTACGCGCTTCACATCTTAATAATTTAAGTGTTGACAGCAATAAGGTTTAAATGATCCATTCATTTGAATAATCTATTACTTTAGCTTGTTGGTTAGCTAAGCGTTGCATAGATTGAAGAGTGAAGCATTTCAGTGACTTGTGGTTAAAAATCTCTTCTGTTCAGGGGTGATGACTATAAGGAACATGTCAAGTGTGTAAGTGAAGACCAGAAATATGGCGGGAAAGGCTTTGAAGCCAAAGCTAGCAAAGGAGATGCTAAACAGCAGGAGTGGATTCAGGTATGGTTTGTGCTATATACACCTACAGTAATTATTGTTTGTAATTACCAAAGACAGAAAAGAGCCTGTACTGGCTCAAGCCAGAGATCTATTTTTACCACTATCCCCAGCTGTCTTCTGGAATTTCCTTGATAGGTCTGTGTTTATCCTGGTAAGAAATGTGTCTTTTGTTTTGAATCTCTCTTACTGGTTTGAATTAGTATAATGTTCCCAACTGCATACAAAGAGACATTGGTAGTTGTCTACCCTTTTCATGACATTTATGCTTTTGTAGGTCTCTGTCAGGCATCTGTCCCCATCTCATATTCTTTGTTCAAGGCTCAAAAATCCTACCCTGCTCAGTTGTTCTTCATGTGTAAATTAGATCTTTGGTCTTCTAAAATCTTCCCACTCTACTGTATGCTTGTGAAACGCTGTTCAAGATGTGGTAGAACCATAGATGAACCATATGTCATAATTATGTTTTCAGTGTCCTTTATTCCTTTCTAAATGTTTTTTGTCAGTTAATCTACTTTTGAGTGTTTTTTTTTTTTTTTTTTTCTTACACTGCTGCTGATCATTGTGCTGGCATTTTCATGGAATTGGCTATTTTAACCCTGAGATGTTGTATCTAAGCTCCAGTGGTCAACTAAAGGCTGTCATTTAAAATGTGAAATTAGGATTGCTTTTCCGTTTCTTCTTGCTTTACATGAATTTGTGTTGAAGGCATTTCACCTTTTTATTACTTAGTTACTAATTTTCTTAAGATCTTTCTGGAATCCTCATAGTCCTCATCCTGAATAGCTTCATATCATTGGGAAAATTTTCTGTCCTCTTGTCAGATATTTTGTAAATACGTTGAGCAGGAGAAGCTCCAGCATGGATAGAAATATCTCCTTCTCTTTCTGTCTTACACAAGAATCTACCCTTCAAAGGTTTTTGGAAGGACCTCAAACACATTTAAAACCTCATTAGTAGTAAGTTAGATCACATTTATGTATGGAATTGTTATTTCTATTATGTAGAACACATCCTAAGAAGGTGCTAAGCTACATGCATACTTGAAGCATATGATGAAAACCATCACTCAGATGAGTGCTCTTGTTGAGATTGAACACTGTTTGAGGACATTTGTAAAGGCAGCATGTTGCTTATGAGCATTGGTAACCTGCCTCAATAGTAAGTGATTCTTATGTAGAAGGATGAGGGATTATCAGTCACCTTTTTCTGACAGTCTTATGATATTCACAAAGCCTTTCAGTCACCAGATCTTCAGAAGTAAGGAAGGCTCTGCAGTGTCCAGTGGCTGCACTCTCTTAAGCACTGGGAAGCCCAGAGCCTTTTTCCCCCCCACAAGCATCAGTGCTGTTCAAGGGCTGCCATGAGGCCTTGGTCTAATCTCTCTTCTCTCATGTTGACACCAGGAATATCCCGAGCTGTCATATAAGGATAAATGCTTGTTGAAGCTGGCACTGCTGCCAGAAGAAATGCATGTCAGCTGTGGCATCAGAAGTTAGCCTGATTTTTCATAATTACCTCCAAAACAAGAAAGTTGCTTTTCTTAATGCAGGTCTTTTTCATGCTGCAAGAATCCCCTCTGTGATACAGTTACTTTAGTTTGAAATGTTTTTATTACAGTTTGTAACTTATTCATCAGAAAGCACTGGTTAGCAGTCATGCTTACCTCTGCTTACTTCATAGGTATAAATGTTTATATAGATAATTTTGACACATTTAACAAGCTATGACAGAGCCAAAGGTCAGTGTTTATCCCATGTTTTTTGAGCATTTCTTATGAGCACACTATACCAGCTGCTAGTGCTGGGTGATTTCTGCCTAGTGTATTTCAGACTTGCACACCTGACATGTACCATTTGATCCTTATGCTGCTTTGCTAATTTAATTCTGGTTTTCTTCATTCAGAAAATTCATGAGGTAATGAAGAAGCCAAACATAAGCCCCAAAGTGCGGAACATTCTGGAGCAAATACGTGCCTTTGATAACATTCCAAGAAAAAAAGTAAAGTTTCAGGTATGTTTTAATAGAGATTTGCAGGTGGGACAAATTGCTTATTTGGGCAATTAGATTGTGTAATAACTGTATTTCAGTTAGGCAGTGGTTGTAAAATTTGCTTAAAAGGACTCTTGGTCTGCTAGGTGAATTAGGTATTAAGCCAGAGACTTACCTTTTAAGCTTAATCTCCCTATGTGGGTTTGTTCTGTTTTCAATACCTTTCCTATTTTTACTATTTGCTATTTCTATTGAATGCCCAAACTCTTATACATACTTTTAAAGATTTCTTATTTGCTGGGCTTTGTTTTTTTTTCTGAAGGCAAGGTCCTGTTTTGAGGGTTTTCCTGTTACTCAGTATTCTGACTGACTCTCCTGCTCTGCATGCTTCACTAAAGTAAATTACAGATGTGGAGAATTTACTGTGTGTAAAGAATTTCATTAAAAGTGAAGAATTACTCACAAATGGGCCTTTCCCCCCACCCCCTCCCCCTTCTTTGCCTCAGATTGTGAGGCTGAGAGAAGATCAGGCTTGCTTCCAAAGCACTCAAATAGAACTTAATAGTGTTATGGTGAAATTGCTGCTAGCAAGCTGAAGGTTAGACTATTTCCCTACAGGATTAATGTTCTGAGCAGGAAAACTAGTATTTTCCAGAAGCCTTTCTTTTTTGATAAGATACATTGCACTGGAAGGTCAAAAGTTTTTGCAGTTAATTGTTCCAATTTACTAATGCATGTTTCCTGGGGTTTTTATTGCAATGCAAAAAACTTCACATTACATTTAACGTTGAATTCCACATTTCTGAAAGTTGATCTCTCTTGCAGATAATGTGAACAGCATAATTCACTGCTATATTTTCATTTTCACCAGGAACACCTGCAATAACCCAAACAACTTTGAAATGTTTGCATTGAGCTATTTGCTTAAATTATACTTTCTTGTAATAAACTAAGGTATCCATTTAGGAGTGTGACCATATGTCCAGTACACAAATAAATAAGATCAGATCACTAATGTTTTAACTCATGGGAACAGTCAGAAGATTTGGTGGGACCTTAACATAGCCATTTGTATCAAAAAGCTTCAGGATTATCTTTTGTATATATTTACCACTTGGGAAGGCAACTGAGATATATGGTGTAGCCTCCTAACAGTTCCTAGACATTACATGAAACAATTCAGCAAAGAGGCTTGAGAGATTTAAGAGGAGTAACCTCTAACCAGATCTTAGTCAAAAGATTCTATTCTTAAATGAAAATTAAAAAACAGGAACCAGTTATGTAGTAATGAAGAAATAAAATCAGATCATGTTTTCAGTTATTATTGTTTTTTCTATGTACAGAATTGGATCAAGAACAGTTTGAGAATTAATGACAGCAATTTGCAAGATCAGGTGTGGGGTGTTTTCTCAGAAGCAACCAGAAACGTAAGTTTAACTGGAGGTACATTATAAAATGGGAATGCACTCCAAAATGTTTGAAGGGAAACCTTTCAGACTCCCTTTGTAGATGTTAGTGGAAACATTGTCTCCCATAGTTCCAATAGATTATGTTATGATGTAATATTTCTTGACTAAATTGTTAATTTGTGGAACACAGAACTGTTGCTGAAGTTGTTCATAATGAGTAGGTTGTGATTGAAAACTTGGACATGGTGACGCAATTGTGCCATGATGATCGGGAGGCTACTAGTACGTAAAAAAAGGGAAAAGCACTGCCTTTATCCTTGTTCCAGTCTTTTATCACACACTAATAAGACATCTTTCAGAGTTTATTGGTCTCAAATTTATGTGTATTGGAATGAGAAATTAACAAGCACATAGTTTACTTACTTCATTAGTGAGGAGAGAAATCCTCCAGTTTGTGGTGGAAGTTCCTCCTGTTCCTTTGTCCAAATTGTGGACTCACTCTTCCCTTTGGCAGTGCCTAATTCTTTAGTATTTCATTATAGTTCAGTGTGTTTTGGTAGGGTGTTGTTTGTTTGCATCTATTGCTGCTACTTGAAAGCTGTTGGAGAAGCTCATTTCCCAGCTGATGTAAAGATGCTCTCCCCCCTTTTGCCCAAATTCTTTTGAGGAAGAGTATAGGCAAAGCTTTGGCATTAACCCCCTGTTGATGGTGCTTTGTGTTTCTGATCTTATGATTCCAGTTAAGTTTATTTGCAGTTTTTCTGAGGAATCCAAAGGTAAGAGCCAGGAAAGAAAGAAACGCATTTACTAAAGGATAGGAACATAACATAAATTCTGAACACTGAAGTACACTGTTTTGCTGGAGCATTAATACTGAGTTTATACAACTTCACTAAAGTCGTAAGCAGTTCTTCCTTGACTTACACTAATTTATAAAAGGTCTTCAATCTGAAAACTTTTATTTAAACACAAATGTAAACAATTACACTGTTCATAGAACTTAGCATTAAAATAAAATATATAACACAGCATTTCAATTCACTTCTAAGAATTCTTAAAAAGATCTTAAGATATGATTGGTAATACATACCTTGATGTGTATATACTCACTTGAAATTCTTAAGTAAAATTCAAATTTAATTAAAATATCTCTTTATATGTTGGTGTTAAATTGCTTGTCTAAAGATCTATTCTCTTTCTAAATAGCTACACTAACATTTCAGTAATTCACTTATAGTTATTAAAACTAGTTTAAATTGAACAATAATTTTTTCATTAATATACTAATTATTCTACAAGAAAATCATTATAAGCCCAGGAACATTAAAAGAAAACCAAATATGTTGAGAAAAGTACAATCAAAACAAGCAGGAGTGCCTTTTTTAGCATCTTGTCATAACAGCTTGTTGTCCCAGACTCATCCAAGACAGGGAAGTGGATGAAAAAGAGATAATTACTCAAGGGCTGTGTATTTGAGAAGAAGTTCTGCATCTTGCTGTAGTTTTGTTTGTGTAAATTAAAGAGCTGTCACTTCCTTAGTTACATTTAACAAATAATTTAAAACACAATAGACACTTCAACAAGGAATTACATATGTTGTAAGATAATATTTCTTCAGTGATGTTGATCAGCATTTAGTCTGTTAAGTTAAAAGAATCAGGCACATTATTTCACTAGTGCTGCTTCTCAGGTAACTGGTGACATCATATGTGAGCAATTTAATTGATTTCAGGATATCGGTGTTCTGAACAGTTGCCAGTGATCTAGTAGAGGAAAGTTGCAATGTCAAAAACCGCATGTGAAAACTGTAATTATTTTTCTTTCAACAAAAGATTTCAAATGAAAAAGAACAAGACAAACCACAACAGAAGGAAGAGGAGCAGCCTGCAGAAACTGGGGAAAATACAAAGGCAGAAGAAAATGGAATTACAGATGGAAAAACTGAGAAAAAAAAGAGCAAGAGGGAACGAAAAGAAGAGAGACAAAAGAACAAAAAGAAGGAGAAAAAAGATCTGAAACTGGAAAACCAGGAAGAAGTAAAAAAGAGTAAAAAGTCCAAAAAAGGAAAAGAGAGTGTGGAGGATGGATTTGAAATAAATGGAAATGGCAATCACAGTGAAACAGAAGAGGAAACAAATGTAAAGAAACGCAAACATAAACATGTAGAAGGTATCCTTCATACAACTTACATTCATGTTTGTTTTGAAGAGGCTTTTTTTCAATTCCAAAGCTCAATAAACTACCTAAGTAGAATTTTAAGGTAGTGCATAACATAGACAAATTAGATTATTTTTAACAATGATTGCATATTTCTTTTATAAAATCTGAACCACTTTGCAAATATAAAGTCATGTTACAATAACAAAAACTTAAGTCATGTCAGAACTTCTCATTTTAAATCTTTCTTGTGTATGTTTTGTCCAATTCCATCTCTAGAGGAACCTCATACCAAACCAAAGAGAATGAAAACTGAAAGCATTTCAGAAGACATGGAAACAGAAAATGTCAATGACAATGAAGAAAATGTGGGAACAGATAAAGGTATTCTTAAAGGAATGATTTAGATTGTTACAAAACTACTCTGGAAAAGACCTAATGCGTGATACAAACACAGCTTCTGTAACAAGCCATGAAATAAATTTTGCCTTAGTATACATGAATGTGTGTATATTCAGTATACAGATCTGTTCCAAAATAAGTAGCCTGTGCTACTCTGATAACAAATTACTTCTCTAATTTGTTGTTTGTACTGTGCTGGCAGCCTTTGGCTATGCTTGATTCCAGTGGACACTGACGTTTCACCACAGTGGGTCTCTTCCCTGCTGCCATGCACATTAGACAGCATAACAAAAGGGGTAATAACTCTTAGACTTCTTGATATCTCTCATATCCTCACTTTTGCCCAGTGAATCATAAATTTGACTTCAGATACATTGGACCTTAGTTTATGCTTAGATAAACCTACTTCTGCCCAACACCTGTCATGCTCTGACTGTGTTTGAACATACAGATCATTTCTTTGGAAACTACCAATTAATGACCTCTGAAGGTGGTATGGTCAAATTTAACTGCCTGTGATTTAAGCGTGAAGAGACAGGATCTTAACTATCCCTGCGTTATTTGAGAGTTTCTGCTTAATAGCTGAAGTGCAGAAGTTAGGTAAAAACAATTCTGACCCCTGTTGTTCAAGTACTGGGTTGATTCTTCATCTCTATTCCATTTTATATTCAGGAACAACTGATGACTTTTATGCTTAAGACACCCTCCTCTTGTAGGGTCAGTAAGGTAACAACTGTTGTGGTAGCCAAACTGATTACAAAATTAGGAGATTGATGGCTGGTTACTGGTAGAGAAGAAGACCCAGAATACCTCCTTTCACTAACAATGTCGTACACCTAATTATTTCCTAGGTAAATTCAACTGGAAGGGAACCATCAAAGCAGTTCTGAAACAGGCTCCAGATAATGAAATTTCAATTAAGAAACTAAGAAAAAAGGTACTGTACAACATGGTTTTAAAATCTCCTATGGTCTTGTGAATTTATTTGTGTAATGCTGGAGCTCAGAAAATTCTGGATGGCATAAACAAAAAAAGTTCAACATTTTTTAATGGAATATCAATTAACAGAATGTCAGCTGTAGGACAGATTTTTTATTGCTTAATGAATTACACAAGAAATGCAGTGATAGTTCTAAAAAGGAATAATAGCACAATGGCTTCCATGCCACTTTTAATCCAGTAATGTAAATATATTATTGCTTACAGTGGAATCATCTCATGGATTAAAAACCATTTCTCTGTCTTTGTGCAGGTGATAGCTCAATATTATGCAGTAGCTGGTGAACGTCACAAAACAGAAGAGGACATCCTGGCCATATTCAATAAGAAAGTGAATAACAATCCTAAATTTAGAGTTCTAAAGGACAAAGTGAAACTTGTCAAATAAACAGTTTGCATACTTTTCATAGCTGTTGCATTTTAATCTTGCAGATGGTCTCAAACTCTTCTGTCAGCTGTACAAATACTATGCATTGGTATCAATTTATATTGTGTATGTGAAAGCAGAATTTAACTTTTAATACTGGATCCCTCCCCTTTTTCTAGATTTATCACAAAACATTTTCAGATACTTTATTTTTTGATTTTATGGAAATGTATATTTTTTGGTACAAGTTTTAAGCGGCATTGAAAGTAATTGCTGGCCTACTGTATTAAAATTCTTCCAATAATGAATATAATTTATAGGCATGAATGTTTTTCAAGACCTGGGTTGTGTGGCTTTTTGCAGGAACTATTTTCAGAGCAAATAGGATTTTCATATTCAAAACCCCATTGTGGAATAAATGTTTTGTTATGCTAAAATTCAAAATGGTATGGCTGATACCCACTTTATGCACTGTGGATAGTGTATGCAGCCTTTAATAAACTGTTGATTCTGTGTTGTAAAATGCATAAATAAAGTGTCAGATTTGTGTATGCAATATTGCCCATTCAGTGAAAATCTGAGTTAACTGTATATGCATTGCTACTGAAAGTCTTGATTAGTAATGCAACTGACTTCAATAGAAGTGGTTACACGGACTAAAAATTGACTGATTAAATAGATTACTTTAAAATACAAGCTTAAATATAATGAATCTTCTCACTTTATAATTGCATAATAAATGCACAAATTATACATCCTTTGAAGAGGCTGTTGTATTGCTGTCACCAAAACAATGTAGATAGGCTAGAAATGTTACAGGTATGTAAGAGTCAGAGCTGCCTGGGGAAAGTTACTTGAAGTTTTGTAGGTTTTTACTTAATTGCAAATTTACTTCCATGTAGGAAGTTTCATATTATGATAATAGTCTGTTAAAAACAGCATTATAAAGCAGTCAGTCATATGGTGTTTCTAAAACTTGCTTAGTGATTTCAAGCAGATATACTTCTACAAAACTCCATGGTAAAAATATCTGAATTTTTAGAAATATTGACTATATTAAAGGCATAAATACTAAAAATTAACTGTGATACACTGGGTTCAGTTTTTCTGAGTACATATTTGTCTTACTGTAAAGGTTGCAAGAAGGGACATAATGAATTTAAGATCTGTTCAACAAGTGTTAGTTGTTTGTTGTAGCTATGCAACAGTTCTTTTTATTCAGTCTAACAGATAACCAGAATCTTGGCTCCTATCATTGCAGAGTTCTGGTGTCTGATGCTCAGGGTTTTCTGCAGTGATCACTGAATGAAGCAAAGCAGCAGGCTAAGTGTTCAAACATCATGGATCAGCTGAAAGCTGGGAATAAGGAATATCAAATCAACTGTATGCAGATGACCTATCAGAGTAGGATGTGACCTTGTCATTTTCTTTCCTGCTTTAACTGTTACCATTCTTAAAGGTTCAAACAGTGTACTCCCCTGTGCATTGCCATGGTTGGCTTAGTGGTGCCTGTGTGGAGTAGTAAGCATACTATAAATTACTCTTCCCCTCTCTGTCTAAAGGGTAAAGCAGCACCAGCTGATGTGCATTTTTTCCTCTCATGTTTTGGCACACATGAATCAAATGCTTGTCTCTATTTGACAGTCATTAGTGGGAGTCTGTTGCAACTGTTATAATTACAATAATATAACCTCAGTGTATGTTGCTGCAGTAGTATTACCTTTTTCTGCTCTGTTGGCAGAAAGAGGGGGAGCAATATGCTTTGTAGGCGTATTTTTCTTTCTGAGTGTTCCTGGGAATACTGTAGTATGGTCATCTATGTAATATGTAATGTAATACGGTAAGTATGGTAAGTAAAATGTAGTATGGTAGATGAGTCTATGCCTTTAATTGTAGAAGGCTGCAAGTGCTATTCCAGTCCATGCATAGTTGCATTATTGACATGCAGCTCTCCAGTGAAAAAAATCCCAGACTTTGATGTTTTTTCATTAGACAATATTAATAAAGTACTCAGAGGACTGAATTTTGATTTTCCCCTTACAACAGACCTGGACTTTAATTTACTCCTCGCAACTAATGATGTTTTGATCAGATTGAATTTACTACAAATTTGTTGGTAATTGTTTCAGAGGGAGGCATACACAATCCCTCAGAGATCATTGAGAATCCTTCAAGAAGACAGAAAAACAGCAGGACCTCTCTAATTTCTATTCAATAATTAAACAGCAGTAAAATATTTACCAGTATTTTTTAAATCCAGAATATATTTTAGTGATTTTCTAAACAGCATAACATAGCTCCATAATTATACCTTATTGTTAAAATTTTCCTTTCTAAAATAGTATATTGAAAAATGAGTGTCTTTGTGGCAGATTGAGGGAGAAATTAGAAAATTGTTTAAAGCTAGTGGCTTTCATTATGACTATAGCATAAGCACTTAAGCAGGGACTTTAATCACTGGAAGAAAAAAAGCTTCAAAGGACAGCTACTTATTTGTTGTGCTCAGCCTTCCACTGTCCTGGTGCATTAGAGTAGTTCATTCTTTCTCCAATGAAAAATGATCCTCCCACCTGGTGCTATAATCCAATTGCATCAGGACAATGTAGTCAGAGCCCAACATGAGTAGTGGCTCATAGCTGATGACCACAGGATACAGAGACCCAATACATTATTTCATTCAGAAACTTTTAAGGCTGTAACACTCACCCTTATTAAGGAAATAAGAGAGCAAATATTAAACTTTTTGTGCAAGATAAGTGAAAAAAGGCATATTGTTCTGTACATTGAGCTGTATTCACAGGTTACAAGATATCTCAGTCAATATATTCAACATTTACCCCTTTCTTCTCCCAGATTAGCCTTTAAAAAAAAAAAAAAACAGGAATAAGTTTCTTTTCTGCTCTATCAGCCAAGAAAAACTGCATATTATGTTTCCCATTAGTACTTTTACAGGAAGTGTTACTTTATATTGAATTCTAAATTTCACTTGGACTAGAGGAAGTTTTACTAGTAACTTTGCCTTATACTTTTAAGATACAGTTCCTTTTGGCCCTGGTAATCTACTGCTTCTCTTTGCAATTCTTGGATGTAATTCCTTTTGCATCTGAATCTTCATGCTTTTATGCTGTCAGACAGCAAAGACTGAAAAACCATCAAGATTTTTGCATAGATTGGACTTTTTTCTTCAAGACTGCAGATCATAGATCTTAGTCCTTTCCAAACACATATTTTTTTAATGTTTCCTTTTAAAATTTATTCTAGAAGATTTAGAATTGTCCAGTCTTTTGTGTGTTTTGCTCTTCTCATTAGAATCTTTTAGTAGAAACTGCTCTTGTTGCACAACTTCATACCTGAGCTACAGCAGAAGTAAAATACTGACTTCCAACAGAATTAGTTTTATAGTTCTGGAATTACTTGAAAGTAACAGAAAAACAGAAATTATATCTTTATGCCTGCCCACCCATTAAACCCATCTTCTCAAGCTTCTGTGTGGAATGCATTAATACAAAATTAGTATAAAAAGCCTAATTAAGGCCTGATTACAGTCAAGCTCAACTCACATATATTTGGTTTACCAGAAAAAAGGTGCTTTTAAACATAATGGGATCTTCCTCTCAGGCAGCATGAAATCCACTTGAAAGTATTCAGATCACTGAATCTCACTTAGGTGACAAAGAAAAAAACCCAAATTCTGCCTGCATTGCAGGTGGCTCAAAGCACACTGTGTTTCCTCCTTCTCTGTTTCTTGCAGTAGCCAGACAATGAACTTCCACTAGCCAGCCATTAATGTATAAACACAAAGCACAAAGTGCACTTTTATATTCTAATTTTTTGCCCTTCTGCTGGCCTTTTCTCTTGATGAGAAGGAATTCCAGGAGGAATACACACCTATTGACACTCTACAGTATCCATACATGACAAAGGCTCATGTTTTCTGTGGATGAGACAGGACCAGGATTTTCTCCTAGACTTACTTTCTTACCAAGTCTTATACCCTGAAAATATGTTTCCTCCTGCTTCTTGCTCCTACAGTTCTGTTTCAGGTATTATGCCTTTGAAAGTTTCAGCTTTTTTTGGTGGACTTACAGTACCAGAAGTGATTCTAGAGGTTAGCACTGGGTAAGTTTTCCATGAAAGAAACAATTTGAGCTCAGCTGATGTTCTTAAAGACCTGTTTATGTTATGCAGAGTAGCCAAAACAGTAATGGGAATTGTACAGTCATCCTCTAGCCAAAAATTCAAACTGCTGAATTCAGTCTTCATAAAGGAAACATCTTTCTCTTCCTGTCTGTCTTGGACAGTTTAGTACTCAGTCAGTGTTCCTTCTAACTCTTGTCCAATTAATTTACAATACCTGTTCAAAATACATGAAAAATTGACCCTACAGAATATGTAAGTGGTAATGGACTGTGAAAGGCAATGGTAAAGAAAACCTTCACTGTGAATGAAACATTGTTTTGTGTTTATTTTTTTTCAAGACTCCACAGAAATAGCATGAGCTGAATCCCACAATACAGCAAGGAGATATTGCTATGCTGAACTGTACTTTCCAATCTTGTTAACAGTGAGAGCCACTGCTTTAGTACATCAGTCAAATCACAAGCAGTGGTGACACTAGACATCTGCAAAATCATAGTTAAAATTCTATCACAGCCTAAAATAATGTTAACCTCTACCAATAGAGAAATAAAGTGTCCCACCAAGAGAGACCAATACTCCTGTACAGTAAATGTTGAAAGATACACTTGAATGCCCATTCCCACAACTGATAGTTTTCCTGTATGAATTAAATCTGACATTCAGTATTTAAAATCCATACTTTAGGATGTTCCTAAATGTCCTAAGAATGAAATTCTTTTCATATTGTTACAGATGCATGGCTGCACAGACTTTTTTCTACGTAAAGAAATCAGTTTCAGTAAGTCCCAAGTGTTCTCTTTCCCACTCTCCCACATCTGGCCATTTGTTTTTGCCTCTCCACCACCCCCTGCATTTTTGCAGGCTTTTAAAACCAGATCAAATCCTCAAACTGAGAGGTATTATATACCACTACTGGGGATTGAGTAGTCAAGAACAATTATAGCTGGAGTACTGCTGCCAAGTGCTTTGTATCATTAAACTGTAGTCTTGGGAAAACATTTTGAGAGCCATTGTACCCCCTGAAGAAAGTAAGCATAGTTAAGTGAAACTAAACAAATGGTTTAGAAGAGAGTAAGAAATTTGACTTAGCTACTCCTAGGAGAATGGTTTATCCAGATTTGTTTTGGATAAATAGGATGAGTTTTGTATATTTGGATAAATATTTTGGTTTTGTTTGCACAGTTAAAGATGGAAAGAACAGAACAGTCCTCTTATATTTGTCCTGCTGATTATAAAAAGGCAAGTGTTGAACGCTAAAGATATCTAACATCTTTAATCAGGATAATTGAGGGTGAAGATGGTCTTCTATCAAATAAATACTTCAGCTATTTTTTTTGTAATTTGCTGACAACTTTCAAGGTGGGGAATTACATACCTACATAAATTAGATGTCTCTTTGTGGTGCATTTTTTTTCTGTTCTCCTAGATGTCCTCTTCACCTTTTAAACTGCCTTTATCTTTGCTGTTTTCTTTTTCTTCATGAAGTTCAAATGCTTGCATGCTTAAATATAGAGCCTTCTTGGTATCAAACACACTATTCTATGTATTGTTTCCTTCCTAAAGGGTCAATCCAAGGCTGCACTGCAATTTAATACTCGCATGAGAATTCAGCTTGAGTTCAGGAGTTTGTATATTGACCACATTCAGAGTCAATTGAGTTTTACCCAGCAGTTGTTTTTCAGATCTGCATTACGTTATTCACACCAAATGCTTTTAAGTCCCTTTCCATTGTACTGAATTTAAAATAGTTAAAAGAATGCAAGATGAAAGCAGGGGAATTGTTTGTACTATTTGGAGGCTTTTTTGTTACCTAGATGAGTCAGACAATGTATTTACTTTTTCACTCAGTGTAAGAGAAGATGCACAATACTTTAGTCCAAGGACAAGGTTCAGAAAGGATTGAGAATCTCTACCCATCCAATCTTTTACTCCTGATAGTGGAAGATAAATGGCAGATTACTACTGACTTTATTTAGTTTGTGAACAGGAAGCACAGACTATTATAGCACTATTATTTTATTCCTCAAAATGAAAAAATACGTCTATATTGTATCCAACCTACTTCAGCTAAAAATTAACATAGGAAGGAGCCCACCCTACTTAGATATGGAATGAAGAAAATTCCAATCAGGTGTTTTGTGAACAGATAACATTTGGGCTAATTTAGCTATTGATTTCTGTAATAGGGAAAAAGCTATGAAAATTGGCTAGAATACTAGAAAACTAATTTGACTTCCTAAAAGTGAGAATTTAACTGGGAATTCCAATTCTTAATTTTATATCTACCCAGTCAAGAGACCACATTTATGTGCCATTAAGAATTACTTGTAAATCAACATATAACTAAGTAATCACTAAGGAGCAAATATTCAGTGAGCAACCAGAAAATAAAATTCAAAATATCCAAATAGATTGTGAAATTCACCTTATAACCAAAAAATCTGAGTATTTAAAGACATTCAACTAGCATACAAAGCATTATTTTCTGCTTAGAATAAAAGAATGTGAAGGTGTTGAATTCAGTTCCCAAGATGTGGAAACTGAATCACATTATGTGAGAGTCCAGGACTACAGTTCACAAAAAAATTACTGCAAACTCTGCCCTTTGTACATTTCTTTAACTGAAACTTCAAATTCACAAATTTATTTCACAGACTTTTAACTAAAGTTATCACATCAAGCATCACATTTTAAAATACTTCCTAACATTTGTGCAGGGATTCTTAAACATTAACTTGGAAGAATTAATTATCCATAACAGGCCTGTTGATTAGATGTTTTGTTAATTACGTTGTTCATTTTGTGACAGTCTCAGTTCAGCTCCTGATCACTATCCATTCTTTGGCAGATTAATAATTTCTGAATCAGAGAAGCACTGTGAAAAGATCACAGAAAACATCTCAGCTCTACAAACACAGAACATGAGCGGTCTCAGTTAAGGTCAATAGTGAGCCCAGGAAGGAAGCTCTTATTTCAGCTCTTTGCACAATACCTACTCTGTAGGTAAACAGAAGTGTTCATTTAACAACACTGACAGATCTTAACCTTTCCAAGCATACATATTTATTTAATTGCTATGTTTAAATCAAAGATATATCCTATGAATAGCTTTTGCAAAGAAAGTGCATGAAGATTTCCTTTGTTTCTTATTTGAATCACTAAGATGAAAGTGAAGGCTGAGGTAGTCATTTCACTCAAAGGAATAAAACAAAGAAACCTCTATTTCATTGATAAGAAAGCAGAGCTCTGATCTCCCATGAGCTGCTAACTTCAAAATATTCAACTGAACTACATAAAGAATAATCCCTGTAGTTACTAAGGACTGCAGTGTGGTTGGCCCTTATGTAATACATATTCTGAGGCTGGGAAAACAATTTCTACTTACTATGACACCTCTCATATGAAATTCAGATGTAAATGAAGGCCTGTCTTTCTGCAGAGAATGATTTTTTTTTCCCTGTTCTTGCATCTCTTAGGCTGAATTTACTTAAATTCAATGTGCAGTAATAAAAAATAATGAGAGCCCTGTTTTCCCTTGTTCCTAGAATCTCCCTCATTAATAAAACACACAATAGTATATTTAGTAAAATATAGTTCGCCAGCAGATTTAGAACTGTTTAAAAACAGATCGTCACAGAAAGTTTAGCTTTTAGTTTCTTAATTAGCTTTTAGTTTTTTAATTAGTTTCTACCAGTTAGTTTCTTCCCTTATGATGGCCTAAAATTAGGGGTCTTTTTACATTTTTTTTAGGTTTTCCTGATAAAATACATAATTATTTATCCACAGCCTACATCCATTCTTTTTGTTTTTCCTGTTTTCTCAACATAAAACTACAGAGGAAGTATCTGCAAGGCATTTCTGTTGATAAATGCTGCACAATATGCAAAGAATGCATGTGGTAAGTGGAAATTTAACACATTTCTCATAATCACTGTTTTAATGGACAATATTTTGCCTTCTGAGAGGAGAAGTACAATCAGGTTATGAAACACTTGGATTTTTGAACTTTAATTTATATACAGCTAGTAAATTTGATTTTGGTAAGTAAAACACACATACTGAAATTAGGTTTCTATTTCTTCAATCACCCTTATAATAATCTGAGCTTTTATTGAATATTTCTACATTTAATCCCGTTGTAAAGAAAAGCTATACATAACAGCTGCTGTATTGGACAGGTACTTCCACAGTGAAGTCAGTGGGATTTTTGCCTTAAGCGGAATGTTACACCACAAAATTTTCTCTGAGAAAACACAGGTTTTGTAACAATCACATGGATCATCTAATTAATCTAATCAATCATAACTATTAGAATCAATTTTCAATTTTAAAGCCATGTTAATGGCTTAATCACTGAACACACCCCAGAAGATACAGTACATATATTCAGAGTATTCTTATAATGACCAGATCTAAGGTTAATCTGCCAGCAAAATTGACTAGTTTTGAATTTGTCCATGTGAATAAACAAGAAAGCCCAATTGGTTTCAAGGTTTTGTTTGCAGAAATATGCAGGTGTGAATTTGGTATTTACTTATGCAGAAATCAACTACAGAACTGAAACAATCTATTATACAATTTTATTAGTTTATTTAACTTTTACCTAGAGTGTCTTGCAAATATGTTTGTTATTTCCAGTTTGTCTTACAAATATGTTTGTTATTTCCAGTTAGGAGCTGCAGCCTCGAGTGCTACAGGATTCGCGTGGCTCTGGAAAGCTCCCAGAGCTTTGCATTTCACAGTCACAGAATATTCCGAGCTGGGAGGATCCCAGAAGGATCACGGAATCCAACCTTGAGTGAACGGCCCCTATGGGATCGAACCTCCGAGCTTGCTGTTACTAGCACCACGCTCCCATCATTTTTAACTCACACCACTGGTCTGTGTCACAGAAATTGAGAATATCTGGTTGGCAGATGAGGAAAACATATCTACCCACAGAGTGTTTTGGGGGCTTTTCCTGAATCATTTCGGCACCACAGCCTTCACTGCGGCACTCGGTTGTACACGGCAGTGCTCCCTCCCTCCAGGGGGGATCAGCGCGATTCCCGAAGCTGTTTCTGGATCCTGGACCGGCGGTCCCTGGGCCCGGCCGCCGCCGCTGCCCCTCACGCCGGGGCGGTCGCGGCCGCCGCGCTCCCGCCCCGCCGCGTCACTGCCGGAGCGGCCCAACATGGAGCCCGGCGGCGGCGGGGACGCGCTCCCGAGGCTGCGGCGCTCGGGGCGGCGCGGGCCGGAGCCCGGGGACCCGCAGCAGCCGCAGCCGCCTGCCCGGGGCGGCGGGACGGCCGGTGGGTGGTGCCGGGGCGCGGGGAGCGGTGCCGGGCCCCGCCGGCGGGCGCTGGGACGGCAGTGGGGCCATCTCGGGTGGAGCGGCGCGGAGCGCGGCCCCGCCTGCCCTCAGGTGTCCGCTCCTGACTGCGAGCTGGGCGTGGGGGATGCGAGGGGCTTGCAGCCGAGGACTGCAGGATGCGGATGAAGTGCTCGGCTGCTCCGGGCCCGAGCTCCAATAGGATGAGGAGGAATCTAGGAAATGAAAAATAAAGCTGCCTGTAAGCGCCAGCAGAGCTGTGGGTACGCTCTGCTGGTGGCGGTGCGTGTGGAGGAGTCGGCACATGTGACACTGCTGAAGGCACACGGGCCACCAGGAACTCCTGGTGATAAACTTAAGGGTGTGAGACATCAAACCCACCTCTGATACCTTTTTTTGACAGTGTGTATAATACTGTCTTGCACGGTTACTGTCGTGCACAAAAATGGCTTTCTCATCTGCTTGCTCTGATGTCTCGCTGTCTAAAACAGTACGTGGTAATGAGGGGAAAAAGAAGGTAGTTTCCTGCACAGTGATAGTTGCAATTTACCTGCTGAAAGTGTGCAGTGTAGGTCCCGCTAGTTCCTGAAACTGCAGCTGAAAATTTGTGAATTATCTGCAGTTGAGAACAAGAAAATTATGCCTGCAATCGTTTTGCATATACCCTTCATTAAGAAGGATAGAAATAAATTAAATTGGATGTAACAACCTGAAATTCTATATACTAGATTAATAAAAATGGTTTAATAACATATGGGGTTTTTAATTAGTTAAACAGCCCTTACAAAATCTAGTCAGCTGTTTCCTAAAAAGAGACACAGATATGGTGTTGTGCTGATTGTTACTGCTTTGTCCTTTCATCAAAGGATACTTTGCTTTGTTTCATTTCAGTAAATGCTCAGAGTTCTTTAAAATATTCGTAGCACAAAGTGTATTATGATGAGTAGAATAATCTCCCAAGATAAATGAATTAAAAAGATAAAGTATCATGCTTTATGTTACTGTAATCATACTTCATTTAATGACTGGCTTTAGTGCTATAATTATGTTCTTATTTACAGAAGAGTCTACAGCTGTAGAGAAGACGATGAGGCCTCTTAACAGACTGAATATTCATTCTGCATTCTGGATTTTGGCATCAATAGCTGTGACATACTACTTTGATTTTTTAAAAAATATTAAAGAAACTATGCAAGGAAATAGGTAAGGTATCTTTTCTTACAAAAAGGTGTGTTTTAGTCCTATAATCATACTCAGTTTGTTATATCTGGTCACTGTATTTTAAATAATGGATTAATAAGATTTGCAATAGGAATAGAGAAACCTGGGACTGTTCATCCTGGAGAAGGCTCAGAGGCATTTTGTCAATGCAAGTAAATACCTGAAGGGAGGGAAGAGAAAGAAGACGGAGCCAGGCTCTGTCCAGTTGTGTCCAGGACTGAACCAGAGGCAGAGGGCACAAACTGAAATGAAGGAGGTTCCCTCTGAAGATCAGGAAACACTTTTTTACTGTCAGGGTGACTGAGCACTGAACAGGTTGCCCAGGTAGGTTATGGAGTCTCTGTCTTTGGAGATACTCAAAAACCATCTGGGCGTGATTCTGGGCAACTGGCAGTAGCTGAGCTTGCTTGAGCAGGGAGGTTGGACCAGATGACCACCTAAGCTGATATTATTGAACTAATTCTAAAGTAAATACAATGCTTGCAATTGGCTACAATTGGTTTTTTCTCTGTAAACTCTACTGAGCTGTCTTTGTACGTGCAAATTTTGCTCTGATACCAGACATTTAAATACTGTACCTTCAAGTTTTCGTTTAAGTCCAAGAAATAGCTGCCTGTTTTGTTGGAAGTATTTTGGTTTTGATTTTATTTTTTTATAACAAGCCCCCTGAAATTCATCCTTAGAGGTCAAAGAGAAGTTCATTTCTCTAGAAGATCTGTAGATTATTTTGAGTAGGTCAGCAAAAGATAGTGAAATAATTTCTGTGAGGTAATTTTTATATTTAGTCTATTTCTTTTCTATTAAAAATATTTTCAATGGGATTGATGTATGTTAAATGGTTTTAGATAGCTTCAGCTGGAAGTGCTTTTAAAACACGTTGCTGTTGTCATTGTTATATCAGTATGAGGTAGCTGCACAGGGCTCTGTGCTGGGGGTTTCTCTGGAGCTGCTCTCCCAGGCTAGTTATACTCTTCATACACCTGACTGCAAAAGCAAAACCAGTGACTCCAATGTGTAATCAAAATTTGGGGTCAGGACCCTGTCTTCCTGCACTGCTTGTCTAGGTAGGCCCTGGCAGCAGTTCTCTTAGTGCAGGATTCTCCATTGGTAGTAACAAGATTTCAAAGTAGCATATTATGTTTGCTGTACCATTACAGAGCACATGGTACCTGAGTAGAAAGAGCCTTGATTACCTTTTGTAATTTAGTAATCAAGTTATGGTAAGAATTCATTTTTCAAATTTTTTATTTGCTAATACACGTTCAGATAAGGTGTTATTAAAGGGCATCCTTCTCCCAAGTTGCTTTATCTGAACTAGTTTTGAAGTGTATCCTCAAAGAGGCTCAAAAGTGTCTCCCCCTAAATAATCACATACCCTGTGTTTTTATGATTCTGAGTTTAAAATACTGAATTTTTCTATGGTTTTCTTCAGCAGTTATAAAGAATAATCTTCATGCTTCTTGTTAAATTTGAGAGTTCCCAAACTGAAATCATATTAAAGCTTTCTGCAGCATTTCTGTTGCACAAAGATCACCAGCCTAATTTATAGTGAAAAGCACAGTTGGAGTGGAGCCTATTTTATTTTATTAGGGACAAAGTGGTTTTGGTGTGGTAGTATAGTAGATTCCTGACAAGATCTGTCACATTGAATTTCCAAAATATTGGAGGGGACAATATATGAAAGGAATGTTTCATTGCAAAATTAAACTCAGTTTAAGAGCTTTTAAGGGCAAAAAGTGTTTAGTAAGATTAATTTAAGGTAAAACCTACAGGAACTCTAGGCCACAATCTGTGTTTTTAATAGATACTGCCTGTTCTGTTTGTCAACTGGAGTGAAGATTACTGTGCAAACTGCAGCATGACTATGCTAAACATGGTTTGATGTGCTTTTCTTCCTGCAGCTGGTGGCTTTTCTGTGGCACTTGTTTATTGGCTGCATGTTTATGTGTTGCCTTTTACTGCATACTGTATCTTGAGTGGTACTGTGGAATTCAGGACTATGATGAACAGTACCCTGCACTGATTCCTATCACAACAGCTACCTTTATAGCAGCAGCAATTTGGTGAGTTCCAACACTGTGTGCAAACTTCTGCTAAACCTGTGCAAGTCTGTGTGTTAATGGGCTCATTTTATAAGAACTATAATTTCTGTAATTCTGCTATGTGTATTGATGACACTACCAGTTCTATGTAGCATAATTTCTTGCACTTTCAACTTTGACCCACAAAGCAAGAGTTGCAACAGTTGAAACTGTATATTGTCTACTTGATGATGTACTGGATCTTTTCTGTCTTGAAAATTTAGGGGTAAACTGAAGTTATCTTTGCTAGTGTAAATTTCTCACCTCTAGCAACTTCTTGTGGAGTTTACAAATTAGAGACAAAGGTGCACTCTCCCTGTCTGAGAAAAAATTCTGTTAAATCAGTTTCTGTCAGAGTTCTTCATTATGAAACAATCTATAAGTAGCAAACATATGCATAACGTTCGACTTCTGACTATTGCCATTTGAGCTTTAAGGATTTATATTTTGTCTGAGAATGGTACTTTTAGTAAGAGTTGCTTTACTTATGAGGTTATATGAGAGCTGAGCAAATGTGAATGAAGAAAATTACATACATTGTGCCAGTTAATTTATTTGCTTTCTGCATGAAAATTGATTTCCTCTTGTTTAGCTGTTGTGTCGAAGTATCAGTCAGTATTGTTGCAATGGTGAAAAACAGGAAGACTGAAGAAAATAAAGGTTCCCTATGGTTTATAATCAGTCAAATCTGTAATTCTTGTAAATCAGTTGTAAAATAAGTTGGTTTTCCCCTTGTCTCTTGAGTTAACTGAAATCTGTCAGGATCAAAGTTTAGATTAGGGTTTCTCTCAGCCATGTCTGCCCATTGAAAAATCAAAGAGTAGGTCATTTTCAGGGGCTTCAGATACAGATTTTCTGAAAGTAAAAGGTATGTTTATCCTTTACCCTTGATGTGTTGTGTTTTCAGAAACAAAGAAGTATATTTCCAGGTTAAGTAATTTATATCTTATTTCTTCTTTTGACATGTTTCCTTTGTACACCTGGTGTTTCTGTAATGTGACAACTGAACTTACCAAATATTTTCTGCTTTTATTCCCAGTTTCAATGTTGCCTTGTGGCCTGTCTGGTCATTTTTGACACCTGTGTTGCTCTTCATTCAATTCATGGGTATTGTGATGCTTGTGTCACTCCTGGGATAAGCCCTTCAGGTAAATAATTGAATTTTTCAAGCACATAAAAATGATTATCTTGTGGGGACTGCTTTGATAAGGATTGGGAGGCTGTTTAGGGGTTCCTTCTCTGTGTTTTATGGACATTCTTCAAATTGTGACATTTTGTGGCATATAGAGTAAACAGAGAACATCAAAGGGGGAAGAATATCCTTTCCACTTCTCTAAAATTCTATTCTAAACATTGAAAAGAAATGTTAGTGAGAATGGATGGTTTGGAGATGTATAGGCCAGAAACCTGCAGCTTTTACCTAGATTGGGAGAACTTCTTAGTAAAGGTGTTTGACCTGATAGTAAAGGGGAGAAGATATCAACATCTATGGACAAAGCCCTTCTCCATTTTTTAAAATTAAAAATCTTTGTCATGTCTTTGTCTTCAAGTGTGCTGTTTTCATTTTCTGTGATGCACAGCCCAGATCAACCTGCTGTGTGGAAAATTGCCAGATATGAGAAGTTATTTGTTCTTTCTAAAAAGAATTTTCAAAGGCCAACCCATCTGTTTTGTTGACTTGAAAAATGCATTCTCAATAACTGCCATATCTCTTGTTAGGATATACTTATCAAATGAATCCAGTGAAATGTAAAAAGCTAAGGAAGACACCAAATACAGTAAATAGGGTAAAGGATGTCCTCTGTATCACAAGTGTCTCACATCATCCAGGGCAGCTCCTCCTTCAGCAGGTCTTGTTTGTTGTACTTCTCAAGGGAATATGGAGGAAGCCTGTTTGGCTTTGCTTGCCATCACAAATCCTTTCTGAAGAGATCCTCAGCATTTTTAGGAGTGCAGCAAAAAGAACACCATGCTGGATTGCTGGATTGTCAGTACAAGTGTAGTCTCTTGTACTGACAAAGTTGTAGGCAAAAGTGTTCAATGTCTGGGATGGTGAAACTCTGACTTTTTTTTTTAATAACAAGCTGAACCACTGTTGCATTTTCCCCTCTATTTTTGAGATATCAAGAAACCTGATTTTTAGGGAGATAATTAACTTCTACTCAGAAAACTCACACTTCTGAAAAATACAATACTTAATTCGGAACCTCTTTACTGTGTCAAAATGTTGAGTCACACTTGCTGATACAAACATGTCCATGTTTGCTGGATCTGTCATCTGCCATGTTCTGTCTCTGCACTTGAAGTATGTGGGAAATTCTCTATTAGGTCAACTAATTATTTGCCTAATAATTAGGGACAAGTTATTACTTAGTGTTCCAAAATCCTTAATTCATTTATGATACATCTTGTGCAGTATATAGAACATTCAAATATTTTTGTTAAATTTGTTTTTTTTTCTTTTCTTTCAGCTTCATGTGAAGGACTCAAGTAACTGTAATCCTGCAAAGTGTATGTCACTTTTGTTACATTCCACTACTCCTGTTGTTTCTAATACTGCCTGTTTGCTCTAATACAGTAATTCTTAATCTACTTGATTTATAAATCAATGGACATAACCATAGGAAAAACCAACAGATTAGTCAATAATTGGAAGATAAATATGTTGTACATCTCTTAGTAACATGAAACCTTTCATTTTGTAAAGCTTTGTAAAGCTTCTATTTATATTTGAGTATTAAGCACATGGGTAGTAAGTAATAGCACCATAGAATAGTTATTGTTGAAAGGGACCTTTAAATATTATCTCTGGGGGCCTAGAGGTTACCTACTCAAACTTCCTGCTCAAATCATGTTGTTTGGTTTGGAAGTAAGTGATACTTAAATCAAGTGTTGTGGGGTTTTAATACTATATTCTTTCCATTTGAATTGACGGTAAAATACTCTTATTGAAGGTAAAATACTCTTATCTGGAACCTGTGTTTGTACTTGTAAACTTACTTACAGGAGACATTTCTTGATCTCTTAAATTTCTGCTGTTATATGTGTTACCATGTAGGAAATATTTTATTATCTAATGTCTTGAATTCAGATATGCTAATGTTTAAAAAAAGTATGGACAGGGGTAAGGGAGAGCTGGTTGACATTTGGGAGTGCCATCAATTAAATAAATAAATTCTACTTGTGCTCATACAGTTTGTCCACAGCCAAAGGTGAATGATCAAGATGTGAATAATCAGCAATACAATGAACAATATTAACACTACACAAGAAATTTGGAGTACACGTTAAATTCTTTTGATGTATGTACTGTTTTTCAGTATTCAGGTTGTTTTTTCTTCTGTAAATCAAATTTTAATTCTTAGCAGTGCCTGTTAATGAAGTTGCCATTTTCCTTACTCAGCAATGAAGAGGCTGATATTAACTTAAAAGCTACTAGTTATACTCAGTTGGGAAAATAAAATAGCATTTTATTTTTATTAAGTGTCTGTTCATGTTGGCTGAGATACTTAACTACCTGAAAACCTGGGCACCATCTGGTTGCTAGACCACTTTATGTAGATCCTCTTGTAAATACTTTTCCATGCACACCTTTTTGAAAATAGGAGAATGTAGAAATTGGGCATTTAAACCTGTTAAAATCTACTCCTTGTGAGTGTAGCTTAAAGTCTGGATTGCCAGAGGATGCTGTGTTCTTCACTCTGACTTCCAAATTCACACCATTGCTGAACACATGGAATGTTTAGTAATGACAGAGAATACACATTGTCTTTGGTTGTTACTGTTCCATTAATGAAAAAATTGGGACCTAGTAGTATGTAATACAGTGGATCAGACAAACCAAAATAAAGTGCATTCAGCACTACTTGAAGTAGTTTGTAGGATAAGTGAACAGCTTGATTTGTTTAAATGTAATATTTAAATTTGCCAAAACCAGTCATGCTTCACATCTTTAAAGTGCAAATAGCTTATCTTCAGTTCTTCAATTTTTAAAAGGTTTTACCAATTTTATGTCTGCATACACAGGTACATTTGAGTAACTTTCTTTATTACAACATTTAAAATGCAGTATTGCTCAGGGATGGTTATTATAGCTGTGTTTTTATTTGTCAGCTATATAAATGCTCTAGGTGTTTTAAGTTGCCTTGTGATCTGAATTAAAATTACTGTTTGCTACATGATTTTTAAAATTCATTCTTCTGAACATCTTAATAAACTTTGTACAAAAATGATCAATAGCTGTTCAATATTTAATTGTTTAACCATCTAATTACACTTTCTTGGAGACTTCCACCCCATCTCATTGCTTTTTCTATAAAATAGATGTTCATGTAGATTTTACATACTGTACTTGACTCAGAGTACCTTTGTCTTTCATGCCCCTTCAGCTGTGTTTATTGAAGGTGTAATAACACTCTGTTCACCTCTGGAGAGCTGTTTGCCTTCAGACTACTTTGATGTCTTTCTGAGAATCCCAGGTAGAAATGCTCATTGTACAAAGTTCAGCAAAGTCTTTAACAGATCTGAGTATCCAACACAATGCTCATTCACTTGTGTGCTCAAAAGGAAGTAGTGGAAAATCTGGTAAGAATGTAAAACAATGCTTGTTTTAATTGTTGTAACCTGACACAATGCTGCTGCCACTTCTGTGAACTCCTTGCTTTTGTTATTTTCCTTACCACAAATAAAGAATTTAGGGCAAGGGGGTAGCAATTGATATCTCCACCTCTACTAAAGCTTGAATGTATTCTCTTGGTACAGACCACCATAGGTATCCTCTGTATCCATTTACATTATTTCATTTCAGGATGAGAGTGTGTACCAGCACCAGAGAGCTTTCCTTTACATGTGACAAGGGATGCTCTTGGATAATTTGAAGTAAAATAGTCCATGCAGTGAAGATTATTTATCACAGTTACCCATAGAAGCTCTGTGAAATGGAAAGATCTTTCTTAGTTATTCTTTAAAGGTTACATCATAGGAGATAGAAGTAGGATTTGGCAATTCCACAATGCCATTTCTGATAACAATGGATGTAGCTGTGAGCTAGAGGTGGTTGAAGCCTGACTGTTTGACTAGCTATGCTTTTGATTTAACAGGCCAGACAGAAACATGGGGCTTGCTTCCTGTTAAGTGCATTCCTCAAAAGGAAAATTTGCACATGGTATAAAATACCTGTTTCTTGAGAACAGAACAAAATGGATAAAGGACAAGAACTACTTCTTTATGTTTATCTAAATAGGTGATTGTCCCGAATTCACTCATTCCACCTTTCTGTCATTTTGTTTTCCTTCCCTGTTCTTTAAGAGTCTTGTGAACCCCAGACACTTTTATGTAAGTTGAGAAGTGTCCTTTGTTATATGAGAAAAACCCCTCTATTAATTTCTGGCTTCAGAAGACAAAAAGCTTAAAATGACTCCTTTGCCAGAGGAAGTGGAGTAAAATAGACACTGTATTTTCAAGATATCTTTTTTTTTACATTTGTATTGTAGTTGAATTAGTGGTTTAATTTCATGCAAGGTGTGGGTCGCTCACTGTAAAAGCCAGTGTTTTGGGTAATCAATATGCAACCAACAGGTACAGAGCAAAAATGCAAAAGATGTGCTTGGCCTAAACAAGGACCAGTGTATCTTGGTGTTTGGCCTCCAAGCTATGCTCAGCATCCAAATACCTAAAGTTAGGAGAATTCAGTTTAAGTAGAAAAGGGTCAATACTGAAAGTGTGTATAAATATTGGGAAAATGAATATATAAGAAGCGGACTAAATTCTGCCGAAGGTTTTGCTACTTTGAGCTCAGTAGCTGCTTCTCCAGCTAGCAATTCCTATAGTACTGTGTTGTCAGAATGGGACTTTCTAAAAAAACCAAAGTAAATTACCACTTTTTAAAGATCTAGAAAATTCCTGGAAAACGAGGTTCTGTCCTACCAGTGAAAGTACCGATTGCTCAAAAGAAGATGGCCTGTGGAGGCCAGAGTGTGAAGCACGTGTGTCATCCCTCTGCCTCGCTGTGTTAAGGAGCTCCATCAGCAGCTGCTGGCTCCTGGGCTGCAGGGCAGGCTCCAGCCTCACCAGCTCCAGGTTCTGGCCGTTCCTCGGCTTTCCAGCCGTCGAGCCGGGGGTTTGTTCAACACATGGTGTCTTTTGCATCTTCCTGTCCAGGGAATGTGTTACACCGCACGTGTCTCCCAACACGGACCATGTCCCCATGTCCCTCACCAAAGGCAGACAGGCAGAGCTGGCTCCAAGCTAACCTTCGTCCGAGTCACTTCTCCTCACCCTGGTCTGCACCCCAGCTGTTGTCAGTCTCTAGGAGGAATGTCCCACAAAAACCTCAGCAGCCTCTCCCGCAGCGGGGAGCGCGGGGCTGCCCCGGCAGCCGGGGAACCCCCGCCCGCGGGCAGGGCACGGCCAGGGCCCGCGGTCCCGCTCCGCCCCCGCCGCGATGGGGGACGGGCCAGCAGCGGCCTCGGGGCTCCCCGGGGAAAGCGGGGCCGCCTGCTTGGAGCACCTGGCCGGCGGCGTGGGAGATGGAGCAAGCCGCGGGGTGCCCCGCGGTGGGCGGCAGCTACCCGCAGAAAAACGCCGAGATCCTCAGCAGCCAGTACGGCATCAACCTCTTCCTGGCCGGGCTGCTGCTCACATTCGCCTGGGCTGTGCATGCTGTGGGCATCAGCAAGAGCCACCTGCTCTCCTACCTCATCACGCTGATGCTCATCCAGCTGCTGTGGATGCTGTGGTACCTCTGCAGGAGTTGCACGCAGAGGAGGCTGATCCGGGACAAGGACACACACGCAGGAGCCCGCTGGCTGAAGTGTAAGTACTTGTGGATGGCACAGAGTGGTGCCTACCGCACAAGGGACATCTGTGCCATCACCTGTGTCTGCTGCCTCTTTGTTACCTCTCCATCCCTACCGGGAGGCATCCTGGTATTTGCAAACTGAATGAACATGCAGTGCACTCTAAAGTAAATATATGCATAAGCTGAACATACTAGAAGATTGTATTGGGAAGCTGTTTGTTAAACATCCTCACTTTCCAACCTACCATTTCTAGTGCTGAAAGCTCTGGTGCCTTTCTTCCTTACCAGGCTTGTTTGGTGAAACTTGAAAAATGAAATATAGCTAGTGGAATAGGCAGTTTTGTTGGTGTCTTTCAGCCGTTTTGGAGGAATTATCACCTTTTTCAGATGATATAATGCAATTTACTTTATGGTAGTACCAGTCAGAAAGTTCCTGAAGCTGTGTCTATAGCAGCGTATATCAGAGATTCCTGCTTATATGTGTACAGTGATGCTTCCAAAACGTCTCGAGTTAGACAGAAGAGGAAAAAATCCCTGACCAGATCAGTTTGTAATCAGTACATAAAGCAGTTAAACAAGGAATCTAAACTGAGTATTTGCTTGCAGAAAAAGTACACAAGTTTGTGAAGGTAGTATTGGGGTGTGCTGGCCCTTATCTGCAGTCAGCTGTGTACCAGAGTGAGGATACGAAGGTATATTGAGAGAAGGTGTTTGGGGAACACATCACAGAGTTGTAGTGACAGGAATCTTTGTTTTCAGGTACCAAGGAAAAACCTGCATCAGTGCTTGTGGAATAATAGGCAGTCCCAGTTTAACCAGCCTCTTCCAGTCTCAGCACTGTGAATGATAGATTGGGAAGTATTTAAGTGGAATGTTATGAGAGCTTTCCCCTAAAATGTTTTCTACCTACTAACAATGAGACAACAGCTAATTTTCACAGCAGCTAATTAAACATCTAAATGAAAATTCCAAGAACACCTGTCACCTGATTGTTTTGGAAAGTAAGGTTGTGCTGTGGAAATGTAGTTCTCAATCTCAGTGCTTGTGTATCATTTACTTTCTTAGCAACTGTTAACATTTGTGTTTGAATTGCTGACAGAAAACCTTTTTTTTTTTAATGTCTTATGCACGGCCATTATCTCTGAAATGCATGGAGTTCACATACCAACTGTTGAATTGTTCCTCTTGATTATTTACTATTTTTCAAGGCAATGTTAATCTCTCATGCATTTTTCATTTATTAGCTTATGTGGCTTACAACCTCCTGAAATTCATTCAAGGCTTAATATGATCCTACCTTGGGCCAAGCTAAGCTTTTGTTACTCAGGGGGTAGCTTTCCCCTCCTAAATATGGAATAAATACTGCCTAGCATGGGCAAGTACAGCAGGATCCCCCACCCTCTTTTTTTGGTGCCGCATTCACAACATTTCATTTGTCCTACAGAATATAAGGAGTCACAGAAACTAAGAAATAAGATCCTAAATTGAACAACTAGGTTACTTTATCCATTTCTTTTACCAGCACAGGATACCTCTTTGTACTGGCTTCACAGGGGCTGAGGGTTCCATGGCTTCTCTTAGGCTGCAATTCAACAAATTTGCCCTTAGGGAATGACCTACACTTTCCTGTTCTTGGGAGTTTCTTGTAGTTACAACAAGTCTGTATAACTCCTTTATCCTCTATTGGTAAAATAAAACTTATTTGAGCTAAGGAAAAACTCAGGTGGCAATTCCTCTGCCAAGATCCCCCTTGCCCTCCTCTTTATCAGTTCATTTGTCACAGAAATCTTTTACCTAAAGGATCAAAAGTCCAAAAAGGAAAGGGGAGGATGGAGTGGGACAGACATATTTTGTTTGGATTTTTCCACTGAAAGCTTTCTGCAATTTTTTTGTTAGCTCTATCAGCTACTTTTGAAGAACATCTCTTTGCTGTAATTGTGAGAGCAAATGCCCTTGTATTAAACAGTATTAAATGAGTGTATTTTCATGAATCCTTTCAAACTGTGAATATCATTTTAGTAAAAGTGGTGGCAGTTGCCTGCTTAGACCATTTTGCTCTGACAAATGTTGAAAAAGAATGATTTAACAAAAACCTCCTATAACTGACTCCTTGTACATGTTTATCAACACTAGAAGGACAGATGATTGGTTTGTAAGAACTGCTCACAGGAAGGTTTCCTTGAGCCTTTCGGCACCAAGGTGTCAGTTGTGTGAACCCCTGTGCTTGGTTCTCTTCCACCTGCGTGGTTGACCAAGAACCACTCCTGGAGTCTGAATGTGGGAAAAGTTTGTGGCAGAGCTGTGTCTTTAAAACAACACTGTTATCCTGACCCAAATAACCACAGGGAACCTTAGGAAGTCTTTCCTTATCTCATTCCAAATGTTATTCCCCTAAGTAAGCTCTCCTGCTAGGAAAAGCTCTCTGACCATTTTTGGGAAAGTTCAGTGAAGTGAGCCAGAGAACTCGAAAATCAGTTGGCTTCACAAACAGCTTTATTTTATCACATTCTTTAGCAGCACAGTTTCTGCTTAGAGCATTGACAACTGGTCAACTTAAAAGCTCTTAACAGACTTCAGCTTGTTTCTTTTTACTGCCTGCATTGAATTGCCAATTATTTGAACAATAATTTAAAATAAGACTGGCATTTTTGCAACTGTATCATTAAGTTTTTCTGATCTTCTTGATGGTAACTAGCAAGAAATGAGCCAGCACTTAGCAATATTGAAAATCCTATATTATTGATCCTGTAAGACACAGAGGTTTCAATGAATGTTTGAAAGGAAAAAATAATGAAACAGCTACTCATAGCAATAATTTCACATTTCTTACAACTTTAAATGAAAATAACTAAGTGGTGGCATTATCTTCCTTGAAATTACTGGTGTCCATTTAGCATTAGCACATACTACTGAAGTTTCTATCACAAAAGTTGTCAGAAACATACCATATGCATGGTCATTAAGGTTGGGCTTTGATTTTTGACTAAGAAAATTAGTACAATCATTCTCTTTTGAAGCCCATAAATAAGCATGTTGGACACTTTGTATACACTTGTAGTGTGGCCACCTGGGCGATTGCAGAAATATCTAAATACCATTTGAATAAATGAAACAATCTAAAATTAAGGATCATATAAATTCTTCTAATCCTTGGAGGTCAGTAGTCTATAATCTTGTTGCTTCAGAAGATAACTTTTGCCTTCTTATTATAACACATGTGAAATGGACTCATTTCAGACCAATAGGCTGTTTCCTGCCTACTTAGTAAATAAACCATAAATCACAAAATCAGTCTTCTAAATCAATCTTAGAATAATTCAGGTGGGAAGGGACTTCTGAAGTCCATCTAGTCTAACACCTTGCTCAGAGCATGTCTAGTTACCTCAAGCAGAGTGATTTATAATCAGTTATATTTATAATTTTATAATCAGAACTAGAAATTCTAATTTATATCGTAATTATTAACATTGCTTAGATAAGGAAAGAAACCTACCATTTGATCTCAAGAGCAGCCTATAATTTTGTATTTTATGATACCATTTAGTTTCATACACAATAAAAATGGCACCTCTATTTAAAAATGTGGACTCCAGTCCTGTAATGTGTGTTAGAATACAAATTAGCTGACCTAAGAAGCATAAATTAAAAAAAAATGTATGGGATTATACACATGCATGAAGTGCAGAGCTGAGGTTTTAGATTTTGCAATATTAAAGCAAAAGTTTTTAGCTCCTGGTAGAAATTACACTCAATCAGTAATTTTACACTGTTTTTATTATAGAGGGATTGTAAAGCAGAAGCATAAAATCCTACTGGAATTCATACCCTTGTGATTGAAAAGGTTTCTGAAGTCTATTTTTGTTTAATTTTAAAGAGTGAATGAAATACGAAACTAAATTGCAGTGTGTTTATATAATTTCTACTTAATTTTTATCAATGTAACTTTAACAATAAAGGTATTAATTAAATAAATTTTAATTTAGTGTTACTTTTTTACTAGCACATGTCAAGTGGAATACATGGTACTTATAGGAAGTTAGGTTGTGGCCCCATATAAAATATATTCATCCAAGTCAACACTAGTGAGGTTATTTACTCTGTAAGGAATTATAAAGAAAGATTAAATTACTGATGCTGGTTTATATCATGAGGTCTGGTTAAGGTCCGTGGATAAATTTTTATCTAGTCTTCATTCAAATAAGTCCAAATTAAATCCAGTGAAAACTTGCTTTAAAAAAAGCTTTTAAAAAGGAGGAAAAAACCTCCCACCCAAACACAAAAAAAAAATCCCTCAAACCAAACCTAAGACTTGGTTCAGTAATCTTGTAGCCAATTATACTTTGTCGTACAGGTACAAACCCAATAATAACAGCAACAAAAAAATGAACAAAGGGAAATGTATTTCAAAGTTCTTTAGGGTATAGAGTAATATGTTAGGATATTTGTGTGTGTGTGTGTGAAATATAGATACTGAAATTAAATCTGTGGTTCCTTTCTAAGAGAATAAACGATACAGCTCGTTGTGGTTGTGGTCTCTGAGTTACAGAGTGACCCCCCCAGCCATGGGGAGGGCACACCAAGTGATTGTGTGACTTCCCACTGTGGAGGTGCTGGGCTGGGGGATGTGAGGTGATTGTTCAGCTCCCCAGGAGTGCCCAGTTTGCTGTGGAGCTGCTGAGGGCAGTAATTCCTGCCTTCTATGGCTGCTTCAGTGCCACTGTCACCTGGGAGCCTGTCCTGCCTAGAGCTGGGCACTCTGCCAGGGGCTGAATGTCCTGGGCACTGCTGGGCTGGCAACTCCTCCCTGACCATGCAGGGTCTGTTTGTCCAGTGGTGACCTTGCTTCATCTACTGGGCAGAGGCTGTTACAAATTAGAGGCACTTATTTCATAGAGTCCATTATCTTCTTGAGCATTTCCCTTATTTCCCTAAGCAAGAACACAGGTATTGATCAACTTTCACTCCCCTAAAGAGGTTTTTGTATATTTTACAAATAGTCTCTAGACACTAAACTATAAATTATAATTTTCTAATATCTTTTTCATTTGTAGGTGGGATTACATTATTTGCCGTGATTACTTTAATTCTGGACTCCTTTAAAATTGGATATTATATTGATTTTTCAAACTGCTTATCACCAACTGAAGGCATTTTTCCTGTTACACATGCTGTCCACACCATCTTACAGGTAAAAGTCACTGGTTGCACTTTTATATTAATCTTTTTTCTTTTCAAAAATATATTTTATCTTGTCATCAGTGGACTTAACACTAATTTCATTTCTAATCATGTCACAGAATACTGTTGAGGACTAAATGCTTTTGCATGTATAGTAAATTCAAGCTTTGCAACCTGAAATTCACGGGTTTCAAACGTGGATTTGAAAAAAAGGATAATAAAAAAATGTTCTCCTGTAGTTGAAGTCACATGGCCTTTTTGTTTAATTGAAGTTACATAGAGAATTTTCAGAATTTTGAGGCTGAAAGAGTATTTTGGCTAAAGACAATTCCCTTGTTTATGTATGTAGGACTTGCCACACAAGTTCAATTCAATCTGTCTAAACTGATGTTCCTGTGTGGTTAGAGGTGTAGGCCTGGTAAGTTAAAGGGGACAAAACCCTTCCTAGCTGGTTCTAAAACACTTGCACAACTTTCCTGTAACAAATGAACATGGAAGTTCCTTCTAGAAGCATTTACTTGTTCTTATCAGTGGCTGCACAGTAGCAAACATAGTCAGTGACTCCTGTGAAATATTCCAGCTGCCTGTTGGTACAAGGCTTTGGGTCTAGAGTGTGTGGTGACACTCCATAGCTGATTGTTTCTCACATTAACTCCTCTAAACCCCTGTCAGCAGGTTTGTAGGGAAGAAGAAAAGAAAAAGCCACTCAGTTGAGATAATCACAGCCAGGCACTTTTATGAATTTTCCAAGGGGTTTATGTCATTCAGAAAGAAAGGTTTTCCTGGCAGTTGTGGTTGCATGTAAATGAGCTTTGGAACAGCCTACATTTTTCTGCTTTCTTCAACAGTAAAAAAAATAAATAGTGCACTGAAATTTAAACAGTAACTCTCACCCCATCTATGTTTTTCTCTGAAATTCTGAGTTGGTTGAAGTAATCTAAGTTTTACATTCTTGTAATATCCACCCTCCATGTCTTGCAACTTCCTTCCTTCATCTCTGAAAAATAAACCAATGAAATTAAGCTCTTCTGTATGCTGGTCTGAACACAGCATTCTTCATTACAGCCAGTGACCCAGAGCTGACAAGGTTTCCAGCCACCATGAACTGGAGTGTGGAAGAATGGTGAATAAAAATGCTGAACAAAGGCAACAAGAATTCTAATTTAAATTTTACATCACCCAGTGTCACTGAATTTATCATTACAGAGCTTAAAATAATGAACACTTGAATGTTAGCCTGAGAAATCAAAGAAAAAGTTAAATTTAAAAAGTAATTAACCAAATACCTCTTACCTAAGACTTCTTGTGTCTTTGAAACAGTGAATGAAATCACAGCAGAGAACATCCCTAATATGTGTCATTTAAAAACCAAAGAATTTGTTTTCTACCAGATATGTATCAGATTCTGTTGTCATTTACTCTTAGTGAGGCATCCTGATACATGCCATGAAATGAATATATACATTCTGCACTCATGTATGAACTAACATGTACCTGCTTTCCCAGAGCAGGCTGTACATTATGTTCTTCTGCAGGTAGAAGTCCCCTTGAGGCAATGAGTATTCTGTGAGCCAAAACTGGATTTTATGCTATTTCTGTACTAAATTTTCCTATTTCTTCCTATCATCTTGTGTCTGAACAGAGCTTCAAAACTAATGTTTTTATAAGTTTTAAAGAATGGTTTCAGATCTGCTGTCAGATTTTACTGCATTTATCCCAGGATGGGAAATTGAATATGGCATTAGAGACTAAGGTAATTTCAGTTTGATTTCAGCTGAAACCTACATTAAGTATTTTAGTCTTTACATCTAGGATTTTCCAGTGGCCACTCCTCTCATTGATAAATGCTTCATTAGAGGAATTGTTACTGCTGGGTAGCATTGTTGAGCCATAAAGAACTGCATTTGCCCAGCATTGGTTGGCTCAGAAACAGTGGCTGTGAAGGCATCCTACAGTAATGGATGCTGTGGAAAAAAGGGCTTCCAGTTATACTGGTTGCTGAAGAAGAACCCAAAGTTTTTATCACTTTTCAGACCATTTCTGGAATACCAAACCAGGCAGGTTTCTAAGAGAAATCTTAGGACTCTTTCTCTCCTGATAGTTCACCTACTGATGATTCAGTATCCTAGGAACTCTTGGGAGTTAACAGACTGTTAGTGTCACCCTAACATCCCTGAGGAATTTTGGTATAGCTCTTGAACCTATCCACACTTTGTTTTGTTTCAATGGGAATCTCTTTCTGAGGTCTCCATTATACTGTCACAAACAGAGAGCTCTAATTTTATTCCTCTTTGCTTTCACATGCTAACTTGTTGTTATCTCTCTCTTTTGTTCCTTGTTTGTGTTTTCTGGACTATCCTTGAGTGCAGCTGCTGTGTTCTTAATGGGGTTGTCTCTCATGCAGTTAGTACAAACTTTTCTCATGCTTCCTGGGAATTTGTTGCTTTATTAGTCAAATCTAACATCCTTTCATCAATCTCTTCCCCTCCATAGAATTTAATATATTTCATAAATTATTCAAACTTAGCATCACCATGCCCTGCAGCAATCACACCTCTATCCACAGCCAGTGACTTTATTTTGTCATTGAAATAAAATCTCTTCAGATACAGAAGGAAAATATGTTTTGGTGAGTGATACTTAGACTTTCTACTGTTAAGCCACTGATTTTTCATGTAAGAAATCTCAGGTTCTGTGTAAATATCACATGAAATCATGAGCTCGTTCACATGTGTGGAGATGGAGCTGCCTCAGTTTAAATCATCAGGAGTTTTAACAATTTGAATGTCTATCATGCACTTTCCTTTCTGAGTGTTACATGTGTGCATCAGTGTAATGATATTTCTCTGTATTTCTTCCATTTAGGTGTATTTTCTGTGGTGTCATGCAAAGGATGTCATCCAGTCTTTCAAAACACTTGAAAGGTAAAGTGGATCTGATCCTCATCTGGCAAGTTAATAGATGTAGGTCTGCTTTAACACCAAAAATTTATTGTATGAGAGACAGAGAAAATATACAGAGATCGATTCTCCTCTTGATTGCATTAAGTAGAAAGAAATAGAACAGTTAAAGTAACTCCATTTAGCCTTATTTAATCTACACTGATATTTTGTAATACAAAATAGTGACAGAATACATATATTTTTCTCATGAGAGAGGAAGATGGCAATATATGATACCACAGAGTCACTTAAGAAGGAAGCATCATATATGTATTTTAAGACTATGCACTATATTATGTTTTATTTATTTACTGAAAGGAAACCTGTACCACCAACCTTCAGTCAATGCAATGTAACTGAGGTATTTTATATTGATTTTATGGAAAACATCTTTTTAAAACTAGGTCTTAGATGCATAGAATAGTTTGGGTTGGAAAAAGCCTTTAAAAGCCATTTAGTCCAACCCCTCTGCAATAAGCAGGAACACCTTAAACTAGATCAGGTTGCTCAGAGGTCCATCCAACCTGGTCTTGAATGTTTCCAGCCCGTGTTGATGCTGGGGCTTGCCCTGACCCAGCTGCAGGACCTTGCACTTGGCCTTTTTGAGCCTCATAAGGTTCCCATAGGGCACTTCTTGAGCTCATCCGTGTCCTTCTGGCATCCCACCCCTCAGGCACATCAACCACACCTCACAGCTGTGCTGGATGCAGCTGTGCACATGCACCTGGAAACACAACCTCCCTGGTGGTATCCTGTCTAACAAATCAGATCCAATGTGTTTTCTACTTTTGTGAGAAGGTGAATTTATGTATATTAATCTGTCTGTACATAGGACATAAGTAAGCAAACATGGTAATTTTCAAAGTACTTTAAATTTAAAGTTATCAATGATCTGACCAGTTTCTGTAGGAGGTAAAATAAATTTGCTCAGAAACATCATCTGTGGTGAAGGTTCTGCATTTTTTCTACTCTCTTGGGTAAGTGTTGAAACCCCATGCTCATGAAGAGAGTGATTACAAAAGGCTGTGCAATGTCAGCTATCAGCTCTGTTTATAAGTAGATTTTAAAAATTTCTAACTGCAAGTTTATCATTAGAACAGTGTTGTAATAAAGAACTGTTTCTTGGTGAAGAAACATGAACATCCTCAGGTGCAGGAAATCACCTGGCACTGTGAAAGGATTGTGCCTAGGAAAGAGATAGATACATGACCTCCTACAGAAAAGGGACTGCTTGGCAATGGAGGACATTTTTTTTTCTGGATTCTATTAGAAAGTTCAGAACCATTAATACACTTCTTTCTCCAATGCCATTCTGTTTCGCCAAGCTGCAATGGCTTGTCAGAGCCCAGGGACCTCAAAAATGCATGGAGACCTACCCTCATTTGTACTTTGAATAGAATAAAGCCCTCTGTTAGCTTCAGCTCTCTCCAGGAGACAAAAATGCTTGGGCTAGAAGTTGGAGAAGGTGGTGGCATCTGTGAAGAAAGATCAGACAGAGAATATGAAGAAGCACTGCAGAAGGCTGTGAAATATGGTTTGCAAACAAATAATCCTGTTCAGATTGTTCAATCACTAACATGAAGCTTATCCAGCCCAAAGAATAAAACCCATCACATAAGAGAGCATAAGAAACAATAAAAGCATTCTATTAATAGTTTAATGCATTAGGCCATTTAATATATTGAATTTCTGTAAGGTTTTGGAAGACTGATTTCAGTGACTGCAGAACATCTTTAGAGATTGGTGATGATTTTTTCAACCCTCTCCCTGCACTGGCAAATAAATAGTGCCATTTAGCTTGTACACAGAAAGTTAATCCATTTAATTTCATTTCACATATTTCATGAGATACAGTCTGTGAGGATTCCTGCAATAATTACTTTGTTTTGTAGGTTTGGTGTTATCCATTCTGTTTTCACAAATTTGCTCCTGTGGACAAATGGCGTGTTGACAGAGTCAAAACATCAATTGAATGAACATAAAGAAAGACTAATCACACTTGGTTTTGGGAACATAACTATAGGTAAGCAAAAGGCTTGGTGTGTTGTGAAATTCCTGCTCTAGCACACTGATACAAAACACAGTCACTGTAGAATTTAGCTGAGTCATTCATGATTATGTCAGCATAGTCATTCTGGCATGGTAATTACCATGTGCCCCATATCATGGGGCACATGGTAATTAGCTCATACAGGATTGTTATCATGTATGTGAACAAGGCAGTATTTTTCCTGTAAGTTCCAAACAAATAAATTTTTTGAGAACATTTATTTTAAGGAATAACATCACTGAGGAACATCACTAAGAAACCAATTTTTTACTAAATCACAGTAATAAATTAACATAGCAGTGTTAAAAAGAGACTTTACTCCTTACTAAGTTATTTGTAAAAAAACAAGTATGGATAATCTTGCTAGTCTTTCCCAGGAGAGTGATTGCATGTAGCCTGTGGTGCTACAGGATTCAGTGGGATGGCTCAAAGGAATAGAAGTTGTCTATTAGTGCTGTTTTACAAGACAAGGACTTTGCTCTGGGTTTTTTTTTTACTAATGAATCATTTTCTCCATCGGCGAAATGGTGCAAGCTGTAGTCAGCAAACTTTTAGAGTAAGGAGGAAATAAAGAAAAAAGTTCTTCACTGTGAGGGTGGCAAGTCACTGGAACAGGTTGCTCAGAGAAGCTGTGGATGCTCCATCCCTGGAAATGTTCAAGGTCAGGTTAGATGGAGCTTTGAGCAACCTAGTCTAGTGGAGGGTTCCCTGTCCACAACAGGGGGGTTTTGAAATAGATGATCTTTAAGGTCCCTTCCAACCCAGGCTGTTCTATGACAGCTGGTGGGGATGTCCTCTGCTTTCAAACCCCAGTGAAGCAGGGGGAAGCCTTTTCTTAGGTGGGTATCTGCGTGTTGTTTGACTGAAATCTTACCTTTTGTGTTTCATTATTTTATTTATGTTTTATTTATTCATTTAAAAAAAGGAACCTTGATAATGCACATAACTGATCTCTCCTTCTCCTTTAGTTCTAGATGATCATGCACCTCAATGCAATTGCACAACAACAACCCTCTGCTCGATATTTTCACAGGGAATATATTACCTATATCCCTTTAATATAGAGTATCACATCCTAGCATCCACGATGCTCTATGTCCTGTGGAAGAACATTGGTCGTAAAGTTGAGCACCACCAGCAAAACAAAACTCCATTCAAATTCCACGGCATAACTGTTGGAATGATTTTTGGACTAATAGTGTTAACTAGCACAATAGCCATAGTTGTTGTGTATTTAATTCAGATTGGAGGCTCAAAAATCAAAAGTGAGTTAGCACTCACTATGTTTTATTTGCACGCTATCTTCGTGTTGGCTCTCATGTGCACAGCTGGAATCGTCGCCCTTCTCATCTACAGACTGGAGGATAGGTCGCTGGATAACTCCAAGAACCCTGCTCGAAAACTGGATGCAGAACTGCTGGTGGGCACAGCTGCAGGGTCCTGGCTGCTCTCCTGGGGCTCAATCCTTGCCATTATCTGTGCCCAAGGTCATCCCAAATACACATGGTATAACCTGCCCTACTCTGTTCTGGTTATTATTGAGAAATATATTCAGAACCTCTTTATCATTGAATCCATCCACCGTGAGCAGGAGAAGGCGAATGAGGACATTAAAACTCTTCGAATAGTGACCATATCTCGGGGGAGCACTTTGTCCCTCACCCCCTTGTACAAAGAGATTTACAACGGCAGAGCTGCTCGTGACAGCGGCGACGTACCCTGTCTGTTTAAAGGCAGCATCTGTGCGAGAGAAAACGATGGTGCTGGTGTTGCCGGAGAAGAAATGAGTCAGGACAATAGTTTGGTCATGCACTCAGCCTCAGATTTCTCATTTTACAGCAGAAACTCAGTTACTAACAACAAGAGGAGAATTTTGAAGAACATCGCTGCATTTTTATTCCTCTGCAACCTTTCGGTAAGACATTTTGAATATAGTTCACAAGGTATACCCAAAAGCTTCCTATCCTTTCAAGTCTGATAAGTATATTAAAATTGCATGGTTCTATAGTTTGTAGGCAGTATA
The DNA here is from genome assembly GCF_022539315.1 of Serinus canaria. Classification (NCBI taxonomy): domain Eukaryota; kingdom Metazoa; phylum Chordata; class Aves; order Passeriformes; family Fringillidae; genus Serinus; species Serinus canaria. Next base: position 58,358,095 of record NC_066317.1, on the reverse strand, counting down.
TTTTACTTCTAGAAGAGGTGAATATACTTTTGGGGAACAAAGTTTATTTAATGAGGAATATGGGAGGCTCCTTTCAGTAATGGTCCAAAAACTGTAGCAACAGCAGAAGCTGAAACCCTCTTCCACCAGTGTGGCCCCGTAGCAACAGGAAGGGATTTCTTAGGGACTCCTGAAGCCAGTTTGCAGCACGGTGAGTCACAGTCATTAAGGGCTATTGACTTGTACCGCTGGTGATTAATACTGGCCTCACGTTCTTTCCCTGCAGCTGTGGATACCACCGGCGTTCGGGTGCCGCCCGGAGTATGACAATGGACTGGAAGAAATAGTTTTTGGCTTTGAACCCTGGATAATTGTTGTGAACCTTGCGATGCCTTTTTCTATTTTCTATCGGATGCATTCAGCTGCCTCTCTCTTTGAGGTCAATTGTAAAACATAGATCATATACGGTCCCTCAGTGAACAATTGATTGAATAATTAATTACATAAATAACAGTTGAGGGAGTGGATGAATGGATGAGTGAATGCAGCAGCTGCTCAATAAATAGAAGATTCAATAATTTTTTTTAAAGAAGGGACAATAGCTAATAGCATGTATTTTTTTTTCTTTCCACATGTTTTGTTATATATGTGGTGTTATTGTATAAATACTCTTTTCAGAATCATATTAGTGTTAATATGATTAACACTACATAGTAAAGTTAATTCACAGAATCATATTAGTGTTAATATGATTAACACTACATAGTAAAGTTAATTCTATCTCATTAATCTTTGTTTTAGTCAACTGGGATTTGTTCTCTATACAATTTGTATGGCTTTGTTTTCATTCATTGTGACTTGTGAAAGGGGTTTACAAAAAATTCTTTATGGCTTAGAACAGAAAATCCCAGGAAGAGCTTCTCCTGAATCACAGAGATATTAGGAAAACTCCAAGTTTTAATTCTTAGCTTTGGGGTTGTTGGTTTGTTTTTTTTTTTTTTTTTTGGTAATAAAATTAAAATAATTTTAAAATATTAATAATTAATATTAATATACTGAAATATTTGCTAGAAAATTAGGGCATGGGAATTAGTTTGAAGTTCCTTATTGCATGTAGAAATTAATATATAATTATTATTTTGTAGATAGATATAGATAGCAAGAAATCCAGGTAACATGTATGATTAGATATGATGCTGTATATAATTTTTTCTGATAAAATATATTACTAATAATTTTCTTGTATTTGCTCTGTGACTGAGAAATAAAATTATTCCTTTTACTAAATTCTTTATTCAAGTATTCTTGAAATGTTTTAAGAGAAAAAACTAGTCCTGTAGCTCATATTTAGGTATATATGTTCCAGTGCCAGAATGGTATGTATTCCCTGCACAATTTTTTAATGAGCTGCTAATTTCATTGTAGATCAGACTCCTGGTTGGAAAATAATCATAGGTTTTCATACAGAGGTGCTGTAAAGCAAAGCTGAAGCCTTTAGAAATCTAGAGGGCCTGTGGCCAAGAGTTTTGTAAGTGTGGTTTAAAAGGTGTTAGAATATATTCTCAAAACCCTGTGATATTTACTTGCCTGAATTCTCACAGAAAGCTGTGAAATATTGAGTGCCTGAATATTCTTAGAGTTTTCACCTACAAGAGCAAAAGACTGGAGTGGTAACCAGGATACTGGAGCTACAGATCAATTAATTACTGGATAACCCTTGCTAATTTGTTGATGAGCTAGTTCTAAATCTGGGGGGTCAAGGGCTGAAAAATTCCTGCACCTGGTTCCTGAAAGGACAGCTGTACACTTATCACCACCATCATCCCGAGAGCAGGAACATTTCCGTGTGGGAGAGGTTTGCTCCTGAGATAGGAGATTTCAGCAGCTCTATCTGCCCTCATGCAGCAGGAAAAAAACTTATGGCTTTGTACCACTAGATGGCAAACACAGACCATTCGATAAATTACCTGATTGCTTTAGGTTGCTTCAGGAATTGCTTCACATCAAAATTAATCTTCAGTTCTGTTTTGTGGTACACATAGCCATAGGCAGCTTAGGAATTTTTACTGTCTTTTCCTGTTGCAGAGCCCAGATCAGGTAAAGAAGTTTCAGTATCCATCTGAAGTCTCTGGTGAAGTCTGAATTAGATGAAGCATCAGGAGACTGAGCAAAGCAGTCTTCTGCAAAGCAATTTCAGTTGTTTGATTTTAAGTGGTTTTTAGAAGAGACACTATTGTACATCACTGTAATCTCTGCCTGTCCCTAGGGCTGCTTGTCATGCTCTTTTAAAACATCTTTATTGGCTCTTATATTCATTCTTAGACAACATATTTTATCTTTCTGCTTGAACTCAGTAGCTTGATCTCACCTAGTTCTAGTAAATACCACCTCTCACCACTCAGTTGTCTCTCTACAATTTGAGTAAATAGGGCCATCCAGATATTGAAATGAAGCTTTAATTTTCCTTCCAGAGCAATAATTAATCTTGCATCCTGCACAAACTCTACAGCTAATTCCAGTATCATTAAAAAAAAAATCATTTCCCTAGGTAGGGGCAAAAATTCTATTTCAACCTTCAAGTGCTCATAAAAATGGCTAGAGGAAGGCTGTTTCTTCTTCCTCTGCTCCTGTGGGATGGGTCCCATGTCATTCTTTAGCTAGAACTGGTGTTCTTTAACTGATTTCCAGCAGAGCAGAGCTAGCTGTAAATCCCTAAGGCCAAGAAGTGGCCATATGCTCTATTACAAACATATAGCACACATTTGGAAGTTTCAAAAATAAATAGCATCCTTATTTAGTTATATTTCATTTGCAATTACTTAGCCCTTTCTGCTTTTTCACATGATGACTGAAATAATTTCATTTGCCCACAATATTAAATTGCTTTTGAGTGCTGAAATTGAAGTTTATTCAGAAAAGTGAATTAAGGTAGCACTCTGGCAGTGAGCAAATGCTTTAAACATGCTAATGGGCAAATTCTATTCCAAGCTGCACTGATGAAATCCCGCTGACTGAAACGGTTCTGTTTCAGGACCAGAGACTTGATTTTGACCTGACGTGCTTAAGAGGTTTTCACAACAGGACTTCTCTCAAAAAATATTGTTTCATCCAAATACAGACTGTTCTATGGAAGCAGCTCTTAGCTTAACTACTCTTGAAGCAATAGTGAGCCATGAAGTTCTGAATATTTGAGATTATATATTTTTAAGAAATATTGAATTTTGAACCAGGAAAAATAGAAGCATGCATTTTTAAGAAGCATAGATTTTTGGACAAGGAAAAATACTTAGATTAACATAGTTAATATAGTTTGACCTCTAGCTCTCTGCTCAGTGCTAAACCTGGGCTTTCTCCAACAACTGTTTTCTACTTTTTCTTCTCTAGTACGTATCAACAATACTGATTTATCACAGGTTTGAAAAGATAATAAATAGCACAAAACAACCCTATTCCTGCCTACCTATCTGCTTGAGCATGTGACAGGAGGCACGAGAGCCTGCTTACCCAGGAGAGAGGTCTAACAGCTGCTCATTGATATTCTCCTGAGGTGCTCCAATTTAATATTACTTTAAAAGAGACCTTTTTAAAAGGGAATTTCTTTAGTGAAATGCACTTGATATAGAAATGATTCTGAATTTTTGTTTCATAATCTTAACCAGAAAGTTATCCTTCTGTTAGGCTCTTCCACTCCTTCCCTTTCTTCATTGAATAATTTTATCTATTCATTAATGCGTGCTTTGGTTACATTTAAACTCATATGTGTGCAGAATTAAAGGCTGCTAAGTTGCAAAAAGAGCACTACAATCCTCAATTTACCAGAAGAGTCAACAGATTTTTGCATGACCACAGATTTTCCAAGTGGTTTTTTGTGTCAATGACACTGAGATAGAAGAAAATGGAAGACCCATGGTTGAGGCCTTCTAAAAGAAGTTAACTCCTTTTACTAGTATTTCTCAATACTTTGAATTTCCTCCTTTAATCATGCAAAACATAACGTCCATTTTGATAGTTTTGGAAATATTTGTGTGTTTTGTTGTCCATTTGAGTTCCATAGACTTTGAGTGGACTTTATAAGAGCAGAGAAATAGATGGCTCCAGAGAACAGCAGAGAAGGAAATTACCCAAGTAACGTAAGGGCATTCTTATCACTAGCTTAAAGAATTCATTCATCTTCACCAGAAATCCATGAGATAAAAAAGATTCCCAAACTTCAAGATTTTATTAATCTAATAATTTTTCTTTTCCCCACCTCACCCTGATTAGACATGATGTGTGTACAGATGGCTCATTGGATCACTTATTCCCTGGGAGCCCTTGTCCCCAAGCATTTGGCCTCATTCTATGCATGCATGAATAAAATGAGATCTGGATTTAAACAGAATTGAAGCAGCTGCAATTGTTAAGGAGAACTTTAAATAAGAGGTTTGGCTCTATTAGTATCTAAATGACCAATTTCATCTTGAAGTTGATGATACTTTGATGCCAGTAGTCAATGGTTGGAGTATATTTTTGTTTTGTTTTTAGTTGGTTGGTTTTCAGTTTTGTTTCTTTAATTAGGAGGTGTGTCATGTCCCATAATGTTAATTTGGCTGTCATTTAAAGCAAAACTTATAGTTCTATATGGCATCCTCCTGCCTTCCACTGTTACTGTTCTTCACCTAAAAGAGAACTGAATTTCATCTTTAAAATATGATATCTGGTAAAATCTTTACCAGCCTATTTTTTATTTTCTTGCCAGAAGTAAATGGATCACAATTTATGCCTAAGTACAAATAAGGATAGATGCAGTAGGTAGACATTTTTGAAAGAGCAGGGGTTGCAGAGAAAACAGCTGCTATCTCTTTACTTCATTTGTAACAAAGCAGTGGGTGTTTTATGTTTAGTTTCCAATAAATCTTTGCTTGAATGTCACTGCAATACACCTGGAATTAAAAGCCATATTGTGAAAACCACACATAGAATCATTAATTCTATAGTGAACTACATCAGCATTTTAATTTGAGTGAGGAACAGCTCCACACGTGCTGGTTTTGGCTGGAATAGAGTTAATTTCCTTCAGAGCAGCAAGTGTGGGGCTGTGTTTGGGGTTTGTGCTGGGAACACAGCTGGTAGCTCAGGGATATTTCAGCTAGTGCAGAGCAGCACTTCCACAGAGCCAAGGCCTTTCCTGTGCATCATCCCACCCACCAGTGAGGAGGCTGGGGGTGCACAAGGAGCTGGGAGGGGACACAGCCAGGACAGCTGACCCCAACTGACCACAGGGATATCCCACACCATATCCCACACCCTATGGCTTTGTGCTGAGCATAAATCTGAGGGAAGAAGAGGGAAGCAGTGGGGGAGGGGACACACATTTTGAGTGGTGGCATTTGTCTTCCCAAGTCTCTGTTATGTGATGGATGCCTACTTTCCTGGGAATGGCTGAACACCTGCCTGCCCACGGGAAGTGGTGAATTAATTCCTGGTTTCACTTTGCTTGCTCACATGCCTTTTGCATTATTACCTGTTAAATTGTCTTTTTCTCAACCCACAGATTTTCATACCTTTGCTGTTCTGATTCTCTCCTCCATCCCACTCTGGGGGAGGGAGTGAGTGGCTGGCCAGGATTTTTAATGATACCATAACTCCTTTATTCTAATTTTTTGTGCTATCAAACATTTTCCAGGCTTATCTGAAGATTAGAATGCTTTTAAGAATGAACAGATAGAATATACCTCAGGCTAAGTCCACACTTTGTGTCTGGTTCCAACCTGAGTCCATAATTTTCTGAATTTTGTAATTTCACTTCTAGCAGGCAATGACTTTTGTAGGAAGGTAGCAACCAACAGCAACAATGCAGTAAGCAATAGCTTTGTAACAACATCTTAATGGTGGCTGGTTCCATGAACTCCATTCTTTGTCCCTCCTGCTGCTCCTCTCCCAGGAGGGAGAAGGAGCAGCAGGAGGGACAGAAGCAGAAGCATGCCTGCAGTGCTCCCCAAGTAGGTTTTCCACCACTGCCTGCTTGAATCTAATAGTTTAATTACCAAGAAGTAAATTTAAAAGATGTATCACTAGCCAAATAGACTTTTGAAAGTGTCCTCGAGTCCTTTCCAAGCATCAGAATGTCTTCTCTCTAAACCTTTAATTTTATTTTCTTTGTTCTCCATTTTGGAAAACCTTTCCAATCCAATAAGAGTCAAGAACCCAAACTTCACTACATGAAGAAGAGCTGACTGTGCCTGCACTTTCAAACTTTGCTCCACTGCAGCAATACATTGACCTTGTGCTGAATTTGGGGTGTTTGCCTTGATTTATTTGAGCATATGCTTTTCAACCTGTATGGTCCCTCCTTTGATTTGCAGTGCACCAGCCAGGAGAATGGGGAGGTCCTAAAGGCATTACAGGGGTGCTTGACACTCTCTGCACTTGAAATTCCTTTGACCCTCATTATGTGTGTTGGACAAGAAACCAGAAGGATTCTAAATGAGCACGTTATTTCAAGTACTGCTTAAGGGGGGAGGGGGGGGGGAAGGCAGAAATAAGTAAAAGGTGCAGTTTGTTGCTGTTTATCTCAAAGTAACAAAGTTGCTCATCCTTACCACTAATGTTTAAAAATTTGAAGCTGGAATTCTTTCTCCAAATAAATCCTGAACTACAAAATCTAATGCTGGTCTTACACAACTCTAAAATGTACAGATTAAAAACCCCATCAGCTCTAACTGTTGACACACTTGTAAAATTACCTGGCTCTGCAGTTTTCTGTGTAGCAGTTGCAACAGGGTCTTCTGCAAGGATGAAGCTGTCCCACAGTGCCAGTGAAACAGATGAGGTTTGGGTGTCCTTCTTCCCAACCCCATTTCCTTCCATGCAGCAGCTGCCTTCTGGGAGGAGGGGAGCCCAAGGATGAGTCACTGTCTGACCCTATGAGAAATCATCTGTGTTCCTTGAGAGGCAGACACCCAGCTGCTGACTTCTGTTTTCTGAGCCCCATCTTTTCTATCAGACTTAACAGTCTTCACAATAGTGTCTGATTTCATTGCTGAAATTACTGTTTGTTCCATGAGGGATTTGGTTTTCCTACCCATTTTGTGAAAGATAATCTCATACTATGTTAATGGACAGGGTAAAATCCTAAGATAAATGATGCTGTTGGTAAAAGTTCTGATAAAATTATTTAACTAAAAAAGCCTATATTGTACAGGTTCAATATAAAATTCATAGATCCTCCTAATGTATGGTAGGTTAGAGAAACATAGAAATCAGAACACTGAAAAGAAATTTGTTTTCAAATTACTCCACAGGGCAAATTGTTACACTATTGAAGCCAGATACAGTATTACAGCAGCTTCTTGGGGAACTAAGACTACCTGATTTTTATTTGCAGTTTGATAGTATAGTTGGCAAAAGATGATATAAAAATCTTGAAGTATTCAGCATTAGAAAATTAAAAATCACCTTTTTCATCTTGATTATTTTCTCAGGACAGTTCTTCCCTTGCGATATGGCCATGCACACACAGAGAATACAAATAAAATTCCCAAATTGTAAAAACCAGGAGTTTTCCTCTTTTTATTTATCTTCTTTCAAATGTGACTGATCTTTAGTAGTTTTCAATCATATGAACCCTTGCTTTATTAGGAAAAAATTATACTATTTTCAAGACATGATTATAAGTATCTAAAAAGAAAAGATAATATTTTATAAGACAAAAGCCCCAAAATTAACAAAGACAATACAGTAGGAATCATATTTACAAAAATGCTGTTCCCTTTGATCTTGGCCTTGGCTTGCATCCATCTTTTATCTTTTACCATAGGTTTAAAATGAAGTCAAGTTTGGTTGAATTAAAAGAAAATAAATCTGTGAAAATATCTTCTGCTAGCATCAGTTTTTTCATGATTTCCCTGAGTGATCCGTGGCTGATGGAGGAACCATGTCACACTCAGTACAGATCCTGTTACATATTGCTAATCATGTCCAAAGAAACCGAAATAGGATTTAAGGCCAGCGGGGGTAACTGTAGCCATCCAAAATTACTTTTCCCACAACATGGGCTACAGAGTACTGTCTGGTAGCCTTGGGATGAAGACAGAGCTGCGGGATGAGCTGAGGCACAGCCTTTGGAAATGCGTTCAGCCTTGGCATTCAGATTACAAATGATGGTAAATCTATTACAATCCAAAACCAATTGCTTCAGCCATTAAACATCCTTACTGTTAAAAATGTGTACCCTACCTCTACCCTGATTTCTCATAGATTCAGCTTTTAGCCTCTGAAATTTTTCTAATTTTACCTAAAATATTAAGTCATCTGTTATGGAAAAGTTTTCCCCTTGTCAGGTATCATCAGCTTGTTCTAACCCTCCTTTTGCCCTCTGCTCAGCTGAGGAAGTTTCCCAGACATAATTCCTGTAATGCACTTCTAATCATTTTCCAATTGCTCATATTTATTTTTGTTTAAACTGGTATCATCACCATAAAGTGATGATACCAGTTATCTCCCTCCTTCCTCAGTCCTCTCACATGGCTATACATACACCTGCACCTGTGCAATAAGGACTGTCACTGTCAGGGAGTAAAAGTGACTGACCTTAAGCATGGGCTCAGCCATGCTCCAAAATACAGCTCCACTTGAGCATCCTTCTACACTTAAGCCTCTACCACTACCTCTTCTCTGTTTTAGAGCCTGACAGTAATGGGAGGTTTTTGATGGGTTGCTTTTACAGCCTAAACCTCAGCAGTACACTTGTGTCTCTGTATTTTAATTTCCTTTCAGCAATAATTATTTTCCTATCTCTTTATACCAAGTGTCTCTCAAATGAGAGAATGTGTGAATTTATCCACACTGATGATTTTTAAACAAATATTATTAGGCAGAACAACAGGTATTTGTATTTTGAAGTGGAAATAGAAAATGTGGCAATGAAGGGAAAGAGCTAGTAAAACATACATTTCTAAAATCAGGAACTGAAAAGAATTTTTTTTTTTTTTTTTGCTCAGAATCATTGCAATAGCAGTTAAATTCCATTACTTCCAATCTGCCAGCTGTGAGAGAGAACTGCAATTTTAACAGGTGAATAAAAAAAAAGAAAAATGAGGCAAAGCTCTGAAGGAAAAGCACAAAAGACATTAAAAAGATGATTTCAGGATGAAAAAAAAACCCCACCCCAGATCTCTCAGCAAGTGACAGCTGTGGGTTTAATGGACTATTCTTAAAATGAGATTTATATGCAAACTGCCTACAGAAAGTTAAAAAAGGATGCTAATAACCTATAAATGCAAAAGGTTTTTATCTCAGGCTCAAAAAATTTTGATGGCAATGGATGGAATGTTATAACGCTCCATAAATGTCCCCATTAAATGATTGTTTCTCTGACCTGATGCCATTATGAATGATCCAGTAAAAGCAAAAAGCAGTTGTCCTGTTGCTCCTTCCTGCTCCACTTCTTCCCAACTCACTGAGTCTGTCAGCATGGGGGCTTTAGTCTCACATGCCACCCCATCACAAACTAAGATTTCTTTCTACTACCATTGAAAATATTCTTGATCTCTTAATGCATTCCTTTGCCTTGAAAGAAAGTTTTGAACATGCATGCATGAAATGTTGGATCAGCATTGGAGACCCTGTCACTGATGCACCCATTTACAGCTGCACCGTTGGGTGACAAATCTTCTCCCAGCTCAAAGCTGGATCTTTATCCACAGGGAGCTTTGGGGAACAACATCAGTTCACCCCAGCTGGAAACCAAGAGTGATTGCTAAAGATTAAATAGGTGGGAAAGGATATTGCATCCTCTAAATTCTGAGTTGCAGGATTCAGACAGCCAAATGCAACTCGTGGCCAATAAATGGAATACTTTGGAAGGTCCTCCACTTTGGGTCCACCTATTGCAGACAGTGAAGAACAAAGCATAGTGAAACTTCATTCTTTAAACATCTGACGAGTGAGCTCTTATAATTTCTGTTTCAATGAGTTAAGGCATCTTTCCCATCTGCTTGCACCTCCTCTGTGCCTGACTCCAGCACAGCCGGCAGAGCTGGCAGGAGATAACACACACCTGCACCTCTGATTTGTACCAAGCTACCAGTGTGGGCAAGGGGCTGCTGAGTTGTGAGCAGGCTATGTTTTATTGGGCTACTTTTGCTATTGAGACAGATACCTACACGTGTGTTTATTTCAATAGCTCATGCATACTTGCAGCAAATGTGTAAACACACATGTAAATGTACAGATACCATATTACAAGCAAATGCATGCACCTCTACTTTTCTGAAGCAATGAATATAAGCTAAACAAGCAAATTGGATCATTGCTTTTTGGAATAAAATGTCCCCATTAACTACATTACAAAAAAACCTCATGACATGCAGCTCCAATAGGCATGTGCACAAATACTTGTGCAATCTGCTTCTTCGTTTAGAGAAATTGTAGGAGGCATTGCTTAGGAAAGCAGAGTTTGTGCAAGCAACACATTGCCTCAGCATCAGAGCTTTAGTCACACTGTTTAGAATTCAGTGGTGACAAAAGCTAAATTCTTCCTCCAATATTAAATATAACTCTGCTTAAATGTGGAAAAGTAGCGCCAATTTCTTAAGCGAGAGCTAAAGTGAAGCTTCAGTTTTCTTGTGACAATTTCATAAAATTACCTAAAAGGTTTCAGAATTTGATTTATTTTTTTTTTCCTTTTCCATCTGTATTTAGTAACTCTAGCACTTAATCTTCCTTCATGTCACTGCAGATCCAGCAAGATGTAGTGATTCTTGTCCTTCCCGATCTGTCTGGAGAAGCAGCTGGAAGGCCCCTGGAGAGTGTCAGTTCTCCAGCCCTTTCAGTGCCAAAACCCAGGCTGCTGAGTCAAGAATGGGCTTGATCTCTGACAACCGTTTGGAAAAGAAATTAAGTTTTAGAGGAACTAAAACAATTGTATTTCCAATAAAAATAACTAAGACATGTTCTCTGAAGAAACTCAAGCATGACATTAGCACACGGGGAGTCCAAGAGCATTAACACCTGTGATGCTCACGGCCATAATCTGTTTCTAGCTGCGCTGGAGCCTTACCGACAGGAGTGATTCATCCCATAGAACTGGAAAGAGAGAGAATCGGATTTTCTCTTGCCGGGCTTTCTGCCTGTAATACATCTCAGCCATCCAGCAGAAGCTGCTGAACAAGTACGGACGCACACTCTATTTCCCATCCCTGTGGAAGACACCCAGCCCGTCCCGCTTCCCACACCGCACCTTTCAGCCCCGTTCGCTCCCAGCGAGAGGCCGGCCGAGCTGTGTCCGTGCCCGTCCTGGACAGCCCCTCTTGCTCCGGGGATGCTGGGGGTCATTTCCCCGCTCCCCGCGGTGGGACCGCGCTCTTCTCTTGTGCTGCGCAAAGCCGCCGCACAGAGCCGGTGACGGCACCGAGCAATTGCGAGGGAGACTCGGTCTCGGAGGGAGGGAAGGAGCGGGGAGGGCAGCTGGCCCCTCTGCGCCTTCCCGTTCCGTCCCGTCCCCTGCCAGCCGCGGTGCCCACCGGCCCGGACGGGGCGTCCCTGGCGGCGGAGCATGCTCACAGGGCGGCGGGGGCGGGCGGGCCGGCCCGGGCAGCGGGGATCTGGCGGGCAGTACCGGCGGGAGCGCCGCTCCGCCGCGCTGGGAGCCCGGGCGGGCAAGGGGCGAGCGGAGCCGCCAGCCCGGGCAGGAGCCACGGGGAATCGCGGGGGCGTAGAGCGAACCCAGAAGGAGCGGGCGCGAAGCCGTGTGTGCCACGGGCAGGGTACGCGCTGAGCCGCGGAGCGGAGAGCTTGGCAAGAGAGGAGCCCGCTGAGCTGCGGAGCGGGGAGTGCAAGCGAAAGGAAGCGAGGCGGGTACCCAAACCGGGTCCCGGGACAGAGACCCGAGCAGGGGGACGCGCTGAACCGCGGAGCTGGAGCCCCTGGAAGGAGTCGCGGGGCGGAGACCTCGAGCAGAGGGATTCGCACTGAGTCGCGGGGCGGGGATCCTGAGCAGAGGTACTTGCACTGAGCCGCGGGGCGGGGATCCCGAGCAGAGGTACTTGCGCTGAGCCGCGGGCGGGGACCCCAGGCGGGGTCCCCGGAGCGCGGGAGAGGGACCCCGGCAGGGCTGGCGCCACGGTAGTGGCGAGGCGCGGAGCCCGGTGCGTGCTGAGCGGCCGAGCGGGGCCATCCGGCGGGGGTGGCGGTGGGGCGGGGGGGCAGCGGCCCCATGGGGCCGGGCGGCGGGGCGGCGCTGGCTGCTCGGCGCATCCCGGCCGGAGCCGCCCCGCCGCCGGCGGGAGCCGCCAGCGATGCTGCGGGGTGACCGGAGCCCACTGCCCCCGGCGACGGGGCCCCCCAGCGAGGCACGGGGCACGGCGGGTTCCCCCGGCGCAGCGCAGGTGGCGGCGGGCAGCCTGCTGGCGCTGCTCATCCTCTGGACTCTCTTCGGGAACGTGCTCGTGTGCGCGGCCATCGTTCGCTACCGGCACCTGCGGAGCAAGGTTACCAACATCTTCATCGTGTCCCTGGCTGTCTCGGACCTACTGGTGGCCCTGCTGGTCATGCCCTGGAAGGCGGTGGCAGAGGTAGCCGGGTACTGGCCCTTTGGGGCTTTCTGCAATGTCTGGGTGGCCTTTGATATCATGTGCTCCACGGCCTCCATCCTCAACCTGTGCGTTATCAGCGTGGACAGGTACTGGGCTATCTCCAGCCCTTTCCGCTACGAGAGGAAGATGACCCAGCGCTTGGCTCTGGTGATGATCAGCGTGGCATGGGCTCTGTCTGTGCTCATCTCCTTCATCCCTGTCCAGCTCAACTGGCACAAAGGTGGGGATGTTGTTCCAGCTGCTGACATTGAAGATGGATTTGGCACTGCCTGGGCAGCAGCAGGTGCTGTCACCACCTGGGCAGAAGATATGAGTACCACTTGGGTGGCATTAGCGGCAGTGGGACCTTCTGATGGGACCTCTGGTAACAATGATACCCTCACTGGACCGTCGGAGAGCTGTGACTCCAGCCTCAACAGGACTTACGCTATTTCCTCCTCCTTGATCAGTTTTTATATTCCGGTGGCTATCATGATAGTTACCTACACCCGAATCTACCGCATTGCCCAGGTGCAGATTCGTCGTATCTCTTCCTTGGAGAGGGCAGCCGAGCATGCACAGAGCTGCCGGAGCAGCCACATTGACTGCCACCATCACACAAGCCTCAAGTCCTCCATCAGGAAAGAAACCAAGGTGTTAAAGACGCTCTCAGTCATCATGGGTGTCTTTGTCTGTTGCTGGTTGCCATTCTTCATCCTGAACTGCATGGTTCCCTTCTGCGAGAGCCCACCCAGTGACCCCCACGCTGGCCTGCCCTGCGTCAGTGAGACCACATTTAATATCTTTGTCTGGTTTGGTTGGGCTAACTCTTCTCTTAACCCCATCATCTATGCCTTCAATGCTGACTTTAGAAAGGTTTTCTCCAACCTCCTGGGATGTGGTCAGTTTTGCTCTGGTACTGCAGTGGAGACTGTTAATATAAGCAATGAGCTTATCTCTTACAACCAGGACACCCTTTACCATAAGGAGATAGTGACTGCTTATGTTAACATGATCCCAAATGTGGTTGACTGTGAGGAAAATCGCGAGGACCCTTTTGATAGGATGTCCCAGATCTCCCCTGACCATGAGGTTGCCACTGACTCTGCCTGTGAGCTGGACTGCGAGGGGGAGATTTCGCTAGGCAAGATAACACCTTTCACTCCAAATGGTTTACATTAAATTGTGTCCTGGTCTGGTCAGTTCTTCTTGCAATATAAAAGAAAAAATTAGCACTGAGTGGAAAAACCTGCTTGATGATGTGCTGTAGCTTGGTCAGTCAGTTTATGCTAAATTCACTTCTGAGGGTAGTACTTTGCAGGGTGTAGACACTGTCACACAGAGGCCTGGCGGCACAAGCTGAAATCAGCACTTCTCCAGGCTGAGGGCAGACCAGGCAGTCCTGCTGATTAGCTGTGGTGAGGTATTGTGGCATAATTGCAGTCAGTTCATGTTTATAATGTGTTTGCAAATGAAAGGTGCCATTGTCACTGCTAAGTATTATGACTTCTATAATCAGGGACAGATGTGGCTGGCACAGACATTAAAAAAAAATCTGGGCTGTTGGTTTGTTCAGATCTTATGTTTCTTTTTCTCCATTTTTTTGTTTGTTTAGTTTTATTTTTTTTTTCAAGATAGAGATAGTGAGGTGGTGATTTGGATGATTATTTAAATGTGTGTTTCTGCCAAAACAGTTTATGTGAAATCCTTGTTCTCCTAGGCGGCGTTGTTGCCTATGATATCCTCTGTTCCTGGATGAATAAATAAAAGTTATATTGATCAAGGGTTTATTATCTTTCATTTGTCACCCTGAAGGGTTTACAACAAGTATTCCAACTAACATTTCTGTATGAATAGTTAGAATGACTAACAGCTTAACCCTATTATTTTAAAAGCAAATAGTCTGTATAGAAAATACAAATTTTGAGTAAAAGCAAGGCTCATAGGAATTCTTGACATAGATGAACTTGTTTATATGGCTCCTACAGCTAGATTTATACCTGTTTTTCTTTAATATTATGATGCTATCCCTTTCTGAAGCCAAGAATATCAAGTATACATATGGATAAGCTATTAAAACTTTCCATTTAATTCTGTAGTTGAACTTTTTAACAATGTTATTGATGTAAAGAATTTGGTGATAGAATTAGGAGCTGGGTATGTCTAAAAACAATAATTGTGGTTGAAAATTATCTTTATAATCATCATTTCCCAGTGCAGACACTAGAGAACTCATTCACACTGAAGGAAGAATTCTGATAATGTATTATTTTAGTTACTTATTAATTGGAATTTAAAGGTGCAGTAAGTACAACTATACTAAACATTTCAAAGCAATCTTTAAAACTGAAAAGAGCATTTTTGACTCTCTTTCTATTGAATCATTTACATCAAATGGAATATTAGAAACAGTTGCAAGCTTTCAGCTCAGAAATCAAAAGTGATGCTATTTCCAAAACAAGTGATTAAAGGTAGTGAAAGCAATACCAATATTTATTTCAAGTTTTGGCTCACAAAGTGAACAACACTTGGATTAATTTACCCTTTGAAATACTTGTGCAATGAGCTGAGCAGATTTAAATTGAGTGGTAGATGTAGATTCTGCAGCTCTCCCTCCCTCCTAATGGCCCTGACCTGGGGCCTCCCCCTCCTGCCCAACTGGGAGCTGGAGGCCCCTGTAAGATGTATGGAGGGAAAGTGGGACCTGCTTGGTTCAGGGAAAATAATTTAACAGATGCTGGAATCTTATGGGCTTAGTATTGAGCCTGCTTGGAAGTTAAACCCTTCATTCTGGTTTGGGAGTTATCTTCCACCCCCTGGGGATATGGGGTGGGAGAAGTGTGGGAGGCACGTGATTGAAATCCCTTTGTGGTGGCTCTGCTGCAATCTGGTCTGCAAGCAATGTTTTATGTATTTAGTCTTTGATATTAATTAGTTGTGTCATCTTGGATTACCTTTTCAATTGCTTGTCACTGAAGATTGACATCTACCTGAGCAGTTTTTTTGCTGTTGATATGAAATCTCAGTGTGATATCCCTTTACAGCTGTCCTTAGGGAAGGGTAGTGTGACTGTGGCTTAGAGAAACTTGAAAAACAGATCTCATGCCCATAACCAGGTTCAACCTACTAATGGCTTGACATCGAGGGTGAATACATTCCTATGCTAAAGCAATCATATGTTGTTATAGTTAACCATAGTTGTAGCCCTGCTGGTAAGATAAACTTACCCAGAATAAAATAATTTTCTCAAATGAAAATGAAGGAAACTGCTTCTGGTGGTGCAGAAATGAATTATCCCAACCTGAGTTAGATTTTTTTTCATTTTCTAGTTACTACTCAAATGTTGAGGCTAGTACACCATTTTAAGCTGGATTTGTGCAGAAAACCAGTGATATCAGATGCAAGAGGTGCAGGCACCTGCTGCTGATTCCAGCTCCTGGGGCAATGCCTGTGTTTTATCCTATTTTTCCTCATTAAATCAGAAGCAGCCTGGGGAAATGGGGATGGGAAATCTTGATCTCTCCCCGAGCACCCCTGTGCCAGCAGGGTGTGCAGCCTGGTGCTGTGGGGTTCCCCTGCTCCAGTGGCAGCACAGAGCAGCAGAGCAGAGGGTGCCCCCCCACCTGCCCATGTGTCCTTTCTGCTTCCAGGGATCCCTGTGCAGGGGTGTGACAGCTCCCTTGGACCCAGCTGGCTGCAGGTGGCTCAGGGGTACCCGTGTACAAGATGTTCCTGCATCACCCTGAGCAGAGCTCTCCTCACTGAGGCTTTACCTGCCTGGGTGTCTGGAATTAGTGAGTGGGCTGGCTCTGGGATGCAAGAAGACATCTCCATCAGTGGGTTTATGTAACAGCTTTGTGCAGAATATAAGAAACAATCCTTGTCTTAGATCTGAAGGAAGGCATTTTTTAGCCAGCCCCTAGAATTTGTGATTAGGGCAGTACAGAAAACTGGCCAAATTGCCACTTTCCACTAGTAATTTTCAGTTTACTACCTCATTTGGTAAATGAGTTCTGGTGGTGGTTCTATGATAAAATCTCTTGTCTTGAAATGTGTCTGTCAGGGGGCTTCATCTTTCAAAGCCTAGGAGCATCAGAAAGGAAAACATTTCTGCTTCAAAAGACAGACAGAAGGTACTTTCTTTGCTGGAAGCAGAGCTTGACCTTATGGATCTTAAAGAAAATATTTTCTTGACTCATAGGGACAATTTGTTGCATTTTAATATGTCTTAATTACTCACCACTGACAAAGCTAGAGTATTCAGAATTAGTAAGATAAACTTTTAAAAGACATGTGTGTCTTGCCTTGAACTATAAAAAGGGGCAGCCTCTTTTAATGAAAACATCCCCAAAAGGATTGTTCTAACTTGTTTCCCTCAGATGAAACTGCTGCCCTACTTTTTAATGGTTTCCCTCTTAAGGACTAATGCATCTGCCCATACAAGGAGCGGAGTTCACTGGAAGTGCAAATGGTTTTTTACAATCCTCATATCCTTGTGGTGTCTCTCTGGAACTCCTCTATGCTGATGGTTCTGTGCCTCTTATCTGCCTTTTTTTTTTTTTTTTTTTTTTACCTAAATTATTTGGATTCCTGATACAGTTTGACTTTTAATTAATCTAGTCCTGAGTGGTGGCTGATTTCAAGGTACTAGTTAATTTTCAGTTTCTGTTTTGTGTTACTTTTAGAAATCTTACCTTGCAATTTGTTAAACTTTTAAATTACCTCTGAGGCAGCTGGATCTGTTAGTCCTAGCTAGCACCAGCACCATACCTAAGGAGGGTCAGTGTGTTTGTAGTCTTTGTGTGTAATTACAGATGAGTCATTTTAAGTCTTCTATGGAAGAACAGAACATGGGAAAATATCTTAATTTTTAAGAGGCTGGGGCATGGTGAACATGAAAGTTCTGTGTTTTATGTAAAATGTGCAAACACCATATAAACTCTTTCACTCTTCAAACCCTCAAAGAGCTTTTAACAGCTCTGGCTTTAACCATGGATGTTGGGTTGTATAGTGGTTTTGGGTTTTTTTCCCACAAGCTAAAGAAATGTAGGTGTCTTTCTGAGAGGTGAACACAAATAAAACACTTTCCAAAGGGAGGAAAAATACTGCAGTAATTTTTGGTAAGTCTGGTACTTTATTGCTTTGCTTTCATTGTGTTTTTTACTTTTGCCAGCCGCAGCTGATGTGTGTCTGTAGGGAGGCTCCCTACCGAGAATTTTTGTAACATGTAACAAAAAAGGCTTTAAAATTAGGAAGCCTTCTTGCAGCAATGACACTGAGCACAATCTTACACCATTTAGGAGTCAATCATGTATAAACTCAGCATTCAAGACTGACAGGACTGGAGGCAGTGTTCAGAGCACGCATCAGACTGGAGGTTTGAGAGGTCACGAGTTCCTCAGCTGTTTCTCCGTGCCAAAATCACCACTCTTAATAAGGAGGCCATTTTTGTCACTGCCACACACAGGGCAGGGTACACACCTGTGTCTGTGTTAATAATTATGCAGAGATTTCTCTTCCTCTGAGGCCATCTTCACTACTGTTTAATTGAATTCATAAGATCTTTAAAAATATGCAGTGCCTATTTAATTCAGCAGAAGACCTCAGGGATGGAGCTGTGCTTAGGTCACAGAGCAGGGAAATTATTTCTCCTTGCTTCTTATGAATATTGCCACTGGTATTCTCTGATAGTGGATGCAGCAATCTTAAAGTTAGTACACTGAATGAAAAATTTCACCTGCTGCAGTGCAGAAATATTTTTTTTTACTCAGATGTATTTGTTAAACTTTGGAAGGCTTTTCAAACTTCTCAGAAGCTTTATGAAGCCTGCACAGAGAATCTCCACTGTGATCATAGATCAGCAACAGCTATTGCATTTTGAGTCTTGTTAACTGTATAGTGCACTATGTATTTATTGACAAGATTTAACCCTCCAAGTTTAATTTTTTTTTAAAGATAAGGGTATTCTTATTGTTTAAAAACAATGATGTACTCAAACTATAAATGAGGATATTGCTGTTAATGGGGCATCAAAGATATGTCTCTTCAGCCTTTTGTTTATTGTTGCAGTGGTGTTCTTGCAGCTGATGGTAGTGAACAGTAATAGCATTAGGGGTGTCAAGAGTGGAAATAGAAATAATACCATCTAAAGCAGATGATGGATTGTTTTTTTTCGGAGAACCTGCTTTCTCTCCCAGGATAGTTTAGTTTAATGGAAATTTACAAGATGATTTTATATTGTTATATGTTGAAATCCATTCTTAGTTGCAAATGGAGATAGTCAATAATATTTATAGTAGGCAGTTATTTAAGGAGGATAAATACTTTTATGGACTTAATCTTTATATCATGGCCATCAGAGTCACATTTATGAGATTTATAAAATACTATGCAGTAATCATAAAAAATTAAAAATTCCAGTCTGTGAAAAAAATTTCTTCCTATGAAATATTCCCTGCAGTTAACAGCAAATACTTGTTTGTATTGAGAACTGTGCCCTCACTGCTACCAGAAGCTGGAAAGCTCTGAACCTTTTACTATTAATCTGCTGATTCATGGGAGGAGGGAGGTCTGAAAACAAGGAAAGAAGTGGAAAATGGGTTCTGTTTCCATGAAATCAGTGTGGTTTCAGCCATCTGGTGCAGAGGACTGAAGGGAGCCATTCCTGACACACAAGAACCTCTCCCTCCACCACAAGTGCCTTGCTCCTAAGACAGGTGTTCAAAACCTGCATGTGATGCAAAGGAAATCTGAATTTTTAAAACAACAGATGTTTTTAGGTTGTTAAAGAAAAAAGAAACCACATTTTCTTTTCTGAGGTTATGCTCTGAATAAAGTGGTTTCAAGTGAGATCTGATTAGCCTGGCCTCTCCAGCATAGCTGGTGCCTGGCTGTGGCTTGGACGGATGTGGCTACGAGAGCTGCTCGGGGCTTTGCTGTCTGAGCTGCACGTAGGTCAGAGTTTAGGGGTTCAATATTGAGATGAAGAAATCCAATCCTAAATTCATATAGCTTTTCCAGAGGCCCTGGTAATGGCACAGCAGAGATGAGCCTTGAGCTTGGTTGCTTCTGAGGAATTGAAGAAGTCTGGTCTGCAGCTCACCTGATGCAGTTTTGAAAATGTCCCATCAATCAAAAATTAACCAGGAAGTTCAGTGTACTTGCTTTTACCCTCTGATCTTGTTTTTCCAATCGGAAAGGTTTTCAGCAAGATTCAAAATCCAAGTTTCTAGCCTTTGGCCTTGACCTTTTGCTTTCTCTGTTGACTTGATATAATTAGTCTCCTTTGGTGAGCAGCAGCTCCTGGCATGGAGCTTGCTGCTCAGGTGCCTTATTGTCACCAGATCTGGAACTACCTCAAGCTACACTTAGATTACATTATTTCTCTGCCCAAAGGGAATCTTATAGGTCTTGTTGTTGTTAGTTGTGTTTTTTTCCAAAGCAACATCTCCTTTCTCAACACAAGATTATTCACCAAACCCATAATTTAGAGGACAAGAGTAAATGGATTTTTTTAAGAGCTCTTGGGGATTTTGCTTGAGAATACAAAGTGAGAATGGATCAGTATTAGACATAGAGGTAATGGAGTTTTTTTCTAAAAAAGGTTTAATTTTTTGGCTTTTCTAGAAATAAAGGCTGAATATTTTCATTGTGAAGAGTATATGCATTTGATTTTTATATACTTGCATGTATAGGTTCTTTTATATATATTTAAAAAAACAGTTCAATCATATTTATAAGGTAATTAAATATATTTTTCTCTCTATAAATGTAAAATGTACAAATTCATCCAGAAGAAGCAAGTCAGATCTTAAAATTTTCTTATCTTTCATTACAAAAATAAAATACTGCTGCACAATCTTCCCAGATTAAACATGCCGGTGCAAATTTCTTTCAACTAATTTATATTCAAAGCAGTTCTATAAAGATTTGCTAATCAATCTTTTTCTATAAGCATTCTGAGACAGCAAGAAAATAAGAAGACTTAGAAGTTCCTCGAGGTCTCTCAACAACGGATATTAAACAACGCTTTTGTCTTTCTGGGTCAGTCAAACAAAGATGCAAACTTCTTCACAGTGCAAAGAATTTCTGCTTCATCAGAAGATAAAACGTTTTGCATAGTCTTCAAACATTCAGCTGAGGTAAGACAGTGTCTGAATGTTAAATGTCTTCTTATGTAGAAACATTTTCTGTATTAAACAATTACTTTGATAAGTCAAATAATGCCATTCTCTTAAAACATAGTATTTGCAGATAGGTAAAATGAGATACAAAAGTGCAAATTCCAGGACCAGCTCAGCAGCCCTGGGAAAAGTGTCAGGATTGAAATTCCTGGCAGTAGCAGAGCTCTTGTCCGAGCATGGGAAAGAAAACAGTTGGGTAGAAGGGAAGGAGAGAATTTAAGGAGGAATTTGAGAAAGTGACTGAGAGTCCATCAGTCCACAAATCTGGTGGTGGTTGAACAAAGCAAGGGACCAGGAGGAAGTGATGTGGTGCCTGCTGGCTGAGGCAGGGATGATAACAGAGGTCAGTGGGTTTTGGAGCAGGCAGGTGAAAGGGGACTGGAAAAGGTCAGGATGGGGCCAGGGCAGGGACTGTCCCTAAGGGCTCGTGGGACTCAGGGAGGCCATGCAGAGATGGGTGAGATTTAGTGGGGAAGCCAAGAGAGAAGGGCTGAGAGTCCTGTCCATCTCCCAGGATCCACAGACTCCTGCTCCCTGCAATCCCCTCCTGCCACTTCTGAATAACTTCAGCTGTGCCATTGCATTTATTTTATCATTAAACACATGCAACTCAAGTGTCTGTGTGCAGATGAAGAGCAGTCACACTTATTCCATTGTGGTACAGCTTGGAAAATCACTTCCACAGCAACACTGCACATTATCCTGCAAGGAGCTCTGTCTCAGGGAGGGGAGAGCAGAGAGGGTTTGCTGGTTTTGCTGTACAGTGGTAGGGCACTTCAGAGGTTTCTTCTGCTGGATTGCTGGAAGCAGATCTGTCTTCCAGAAACTTTCTGAAGGTGCCTAATTGAAATCTCAGGTAGAATGGCTCTCATTATGTCGGTGCTATGATTTCTCTGTGCAATTAAGGTGCATAAAGAACATAGTCAAATTGTGGTGCTGTGTATTAAATGCATATATTCCTTGTGCAAAGCTGATCTGTGGTGACTTGTAACACGATGATACAGAGGTGACTCTTAGGGACTCAAGCCTAAATCTGCCAACGTGTAAGTACAAGAGATGTGGGGGATCTACTTTCTGCTAAATTAAAGTATTAGCAATATTTTTTTCAAATATAGAGGTACCAAGTTCTACTATTTTTGCCTGTTGAATAAAGATAGTTTTGTACTGTGATAGAACAGCTGGAATGGGCCTAGGACAGAAAGCTGAACTTCATACATAAATATTTACATATCATGTAGCATTCAATTGGAAAATTTTAGTATATAAGGTAGCAATGCTCGTGCTGTTTTACATCTTTGCAGAATGTGTCTTCTTTTTTTTTTAAATCTTTTAGTAGCTTCTTTTAGGATATCCAGGTGATGGTGACAGACTGCAGAGATCTGCAGAGCAAACTCCAAAAAATAAATGTTTTACTTATGTACTGTTTGAAAGAGAGGTGATGATACCTCTGCTTGAATATGTTCCCATGCTAGCACAAAGACCTGCACCTCAAATCTGCACTCCTCCTGGACCTGTGCACACCACAGTAGTGCCCCAGGTTTGAAAAGAGGAGACAGTGCCCCTGCTCACCCCTCTGCTCAGCAGCTCTCCTTGGAGGTTGCAGAAGCTTGGTCTGTTTTCAGCAGGATCTCTTAACCACCAGAGTGTGATACACATTGCAAATAACTCTCCTTACTGGATGTTTCTCAGTCAAGCTAAATGTCAGGTTCTGAGTGTGCTCAGTAAATCAAATGGGAGCAGTGCAGGAACACCTGGTCTGCAGGTGCCAGAGCTGGTGGGAAGATGTCTCAGCAAAAATGAAGGCCTCTGTGGTGTATGGGATGGCACAGGTTAAGGCATATGGGGGGCAATATTGCCTTAAAAATCATCTGGAAGCGAGATTTTTTTCAGGACTGTTGTTTTGCCCTTAGGAACCTTAATTCAATATAAATGAAAATGTAAGAACTTAAATGCCTTCTAGGTTACAGATGTGTTTGCCCAAGAATACCTGTAGATGTTGCAGATGAATCTGGATCCCAACTGGTCAAGATTTTAAATGCATCATAAGTGTGTATGTACAAAGTGGATGGCTTTGTAAATTTGGATTGAGCAGGATCATTCCTTCTCACTTGTGAGCATCACCTGGTTCAGCACCTGCTTTAAATTCTCTCACAGTAAGCTGAAGCAAACCTCTGCCTCCCACATACTGCTGCACTGATTCATGTACAGGGGTTATTAAAACAACCTGGAGCAGGATTTTGCAGCACTGGGATGCAAAGGATGCAGCAAAAGATGTAAAATGAGGACCATTCTGTGTGATGTGCTCCCCAACTTGAGCTGGCCAAAGGACAGCTTGTGTTACATCAATGCCTCTTTGCACAGCATTCAGGCTGCCTTGGGGAACCTGAGAGATGCCTTTAACTTCACATTTCTGGGCTGAGAGGTTTGTTTTGTGACTCAAAGAGGCACAGCTGACTTTCAGTTGCTTTTTTGAAAGATAGTATGCTTCAGTGCCTTGTGTACAAAAGCAAATGGAATGAGCACACTGATGGCAGCAATACAGACTTTATAACTTTAATCTACTAGGACAGATCATTCAGTAGTGAAGCTGACTTAAAAGGGGTGGCTGCCATTCTAGATTTGTCTCTCCTCTTCCTCTCCCTTTCCCTTTTCTTATCCCTCTCCTCTCTTTCCAAGCATATTAGCTGGAGCACTAGAGGCAGTTCTCTGGTACAGGAAGAAATGTTTTTTCTACTTCATCAGATATGATAAACTGTTCTGAAAGTGTCAAATAATCTCCTTAGGTGCTGCTAATCAGTAGCTGGAAGAAACATACCTTCCAGATCTTTTCTCTAGCCAAGATCTCATTTTTCTTCTCTCTGTGCTCCCTTCTTCTTTCCAAGACGACTTCTTTTTGGAAACTCTACTTTTCTGCACCACCTCTGCTTTCTTGAACTCCAAGCACCACAGAAGCATGATCAGTCAATTGGTGACTGGTTTGCACTTCTTTATTTCTGGAGGATTTGGGATGTGGCACTTTAGTTCAGGTTTTATAAAGATTTATCTGTCTGTATTGGTTTCAGTAGCAGGCTTCTGCTTGAGAGTCAAAAGTTTGGATTCAGATACTGGTTCTCCATATCAGTTTTGTTCAGCCTGATGATGTTCAAACTGAATTTTCTTCTTTCATCTTCAACAGCTAGAAAGGATTCTCTGCTAGGAATTATCCTTCACAAATTCTTTTTCCTTGTGAAGAAACTCCAAATTCAGAGGAGACATAATTCTGCATGTCTCATTCTGGGTTCAAGTCAGTGGCTTCCAGGTCACATAGAAACACCTCTTGGTGCATTCTTTCTAGTAGGCAAGCAGTGTTCTCAGGCCAGACTGGAATTGGGTTTCTGGTTTACCTGCAACTGACCTGTGACTGAAGTGAGGATGGAACCTTCAAGGTCCATTGGGGTTCTTCTGTCCAGTACTGGAGCAGATTACATCCCTTTAGGAATCTGTTCTCCTTTGAGGAAAGAGGAGCACACTTCCTGGGCCCTTGGAGGTCTCACGTTTTCTTTGTGTCAGGCTGTGAAGCTCCTGCTGCTCTCAGTGAAGTGACTCTGACTCTGTTGGAGGTGGTGGGACCTGCACCACCTGCCTGCACTGTGGACTCAAATTGTATCCATCAAGGCTCTGAGCAGTGGAAATGTCTTCTCATGTGCCCCCTTTTTGCCTTCTCTATGGGATGAGCAGCACACTATGGTCAGTCACCATCTTTGTAAATCAGAATATACCTTCACAAAAAGATAATACAGAAAAGGAGGATGGAATATAAAACAAAGTGAATAGCTACACAAAGACTTAACAATTTGTGGTCCCAGCACCCCATGCAAGACTGGCTTTTCATGAGCTGGCTGCATCTATGTATCTTCTTCCTTCAAGGACAGGCTTGGGGCCAGCTCACACCCAGACTAACTTTGGCAGCAATTCTCTGTCCAGCTCTCCTCTCCCAGGGGCAGAGCTCAGAGGGTCCTGGTGTAAATAATGTCTTTTGCAAGCTTAGTCCAGCTGTGGTTCCCACCTGTTCAAAGGCTCAGCCCAGATTTGAAGTCCTTGATATAAATAGTTGTCTGGTATTCTCATCCCATAACATCCACTCATTTTTGATTTTCCAAAACTGAGAGTTAAATGGAAATTTTAATGCTTTTTTACCCTCTTGACTACTGTGCTGTGCAGCCTGTGTTGTGCACACCATTGGCTTAATTTCCTCCCAACTGGTAAAGCTCTGAACTTGATTAGAAGGAAAGATGAGATGTCCAGGCTGACAAACCTACGCTTAAAAAGTTAAAGGGAAAAAAAAATCCCATCAAAAAATATTGTAGGCTTAGCAAGCAGTAATTGGATTTCTTTCTGGCTTAATTTCAGCCTCAGCTGCTTCCTCCCACTCCTACCTCTTAGCCAATAATTCATACAACAACACAAAATATCTAAGAAGGTGGATTATCAAAATATCTCTGGATTTGGCCTCTGGTTGAAATCCAGACATGGTTAGTGATTACAGGATCAATGAAGTCCATTGAGTGACCTATATAAGACAAATCATTGTACTCCCACAGCATGAAGTTCTTCCTATAGTGAGAAGTGGAGGAAAAGCTCCAAAAAGAGACTTAAATGTCACTTGTCAAACTTTTAATAAGCCCTAACGTGGGTGTGGTGAAGTGTTAGTTTTAACTTCTTCCAGAGTTAAGTAAGTTTATGTCCTGTCTGCCAGTCTGGTATTGAAGGCATTTGAAAATGAGCCAATAATTCTTTCCTGGACTGGGGATGGAGGTTGCTGATGTCTTCAGGAAGATCTTGCACTGAAATCCCGGACAAAAGGAACTGATACCCTTGGTAAATTGTGCTCATGGTTTGTCTAACACCTTCAAATATTGGAACTCAAAATGAAGACGTTTCCTTTTCTGTAGCTGCTCCTTGTTCAATTCTGCTTAAAAAACTGGTGTCTGAGGCATGGAGTTTTATACTCCATCCATGATTTTTGTTGCCATTATTATAAATCCCTAAAAAGCTCTGGTATGTTCTGTCTAACCAATACAATAACAGTCAAATTTCTGGGAACAAAAACCGTACTTCAGGTCTAAAGTATTTTGCCTCTATATCTAGTGAAGCAACTTGTGTGTGCTTAAAAGTTTCTGTCATAGAGGATAAAAGATATCACCACCTGCTACAATTAGTGCTGTGCTTGTAGCCCTGATGAGCAGTGATTCCTCTACAGTTTTCGCTATTGCTGAAGATTTTGTAAATACACAGATTGGTTTTAACAGTTCACTACAGTTTCCCTTTCGAATCTGAGGATGTCAATCTGAAGAATTAGTTGCTGTCATCAGCTTTTGATTTACTGCCTTTCTGTTTCCTCTTACATTTCCCTATTTCTTATGTCATATGGCAAAGAGACCAAACCCTGCAGTCTAGTGTATTCATGAGCTTCTGTGCTTGTTAAATAAATGGTTCCAAATTTTCAGTTATACTTTACCATGGAGTTGTTGATGACTCTCTTAGTTCTTGTGCAGAACCTGTGCCCTGCTACAGTTCTGCCTCCCTAGTTTATGTAAAGTATCTTAAGCACACTGCAGGCCTAATTTGGAGGTGAATTATGACACTTTTACACCATCCTAATGTGTAATGTGTAATCTCAGTAAAAACACAGCTGTAAATTTGCAATAGATTACTAGGAATCGTTAGTTGATGACAAAGCTGCAGGAAGAGAAGTAAAAAAAAAAAAACCAAAGAGAAGCAGGGAATGTGGTTCAGACAGAGTTTGACTCACTGATGCAACTCACAGACATTGAACAGAGAATTGTCTTAGTTTTCCATGTATTTTCAATCTTAGGGAAGTTTTGAGAGTAACTACCTTGCCCTGTGAAGATCTGGGAAAACATTGAAGTTATTTTTTAAATTATCCATCTAGGGGGTGAAAGGCCAGATAAAAGAAAACAGCAAGTTGTATTTAACATCCCCACACATCAGTAACTATCCGAGTCAGTGCTGTGCAGATAACATCCATTAAAAAACCTTCTTCTGCCAGTGTTCTTTCCTTGCTTGGAGGATTGTAGCTGCAGGGTTTAGAGGGGAGAAAAAGAAGTGTGAGGCTGAGGAAGGAAAGGAAAGGTTTTCAATGACAGAGCTGTGTCGGTGCTGCGGACAGCGCTGTGCAGGAGCCCCGTGTGGCACTGCTGGCTGTGTGAGTGGCAGCAGTGGCAGCAGCCACACGTGTGTGGCACCCTGCAAAGGCCACTTGTTGTTTGCCTTCCCACAACTGAAATGTGGAAGACTATTTATTTCTATGTTAAAATTTGGAGGTAACTACAACAACAAAAGAGTAAGTGCAGCATCCTTCTCTAGTAGGAGTAACTGACTAGTTTTGTAACTGAGTGGGTTTTTAATTTCCATATCCTTCTTAGGACAAATCTGGTCCTAAAGCTAGTGACAGATGACAAAAGTGAACATGTCATGTATCCACAGATTTGGAGGTGCAGCTGACAGCTGAGATCTGATGAGTCTAGAAGGTCTCTTTCCCATTCCCAACCCAAATCACAATAACTCGGACTCCAAACAAGACATTGAAATGTGAGGATTCAAGTAAAAATATTTCACTCAGGTGCATCTAACGTAATTTGTATTTTTACACTTGATGGCCAAATTGTTAGGGAATTCCATCAGCAATATTCTGTTGCCCCTGGCTCTTTTCCTCCCTCACAGAAAACCACAAATTAAAGACAAGACTGCAAGGTTGCAGCTGGGTGGGATGCTCCCAAGCCCAGGGTTCTGTATGAAATGAGTGGGGCTTGCAGAACCCCCCATGCCCCCATCCTCAGGCACAGGCAGCTCTGACTGGGGGGGTAGGGCAGTGTCTCTTACCATGAGCTCCTGGGACCTGTTCCATGCTGGTTCTCTGTGGGCCCTGTCACTTTCCTGCTTGTACCACAGTGTATCTAATCTTAGCCCAGAGCCCTGCCAGAACTGGAAACTTGCCTTAAAAAGAGAAAAAAGAGACTGAGAAAGGGAAGAACTGATGAGTGGTGTCTTTTGTAGGTGGGAAGAGCAAGATGAAGGATGGCTGATTTTAAAAATTTGCTGTTTGCATGGATGATTAGATGAAATGCAAGTTTTTGAATATGCCCCAAATTTTTAGGTCATTATTATGTCTTTAGTGATGCAGACATTTGTCTGAGTATTACCTTCAATCATGCATTGAATATAATGCCGGTGGAATTATCATTATGTTACAAAAAGAAATCTTCTCTATTTCTTTCTCCAATTTGACTCACCACTCTGTTAAGCTACATTTGTTCTTATTTAGGAGCTATTTTTCAGGTACCCATTTAAAATCCAAGTAAAAAATTATTTTCAAAATTTTCTTTCCAGTTCAGATAAAAATGACACAGGCTGACAAAAGCAGACACATTTCCAGGTAAAGGTTGTCTTTCTATTTTTACTAATCCCCTGATGATACCATTGTTTTCCCCTTACCTGTTGGTCACTCTGAACATCATCGTGGGTGAGTTTACTGAAAAGTAGAGGAGGTAAAGCACTTGTTTTATTTAGTGCAGTATCAGGGACAGAGGAGACTGGGTGAGTGAGAGCAGGCTCAGACATCTTGTGCAACCATGCAGCTTCACAGTGAAGTGCAAATAAAGAGTGGACTATACACCTCACATATCTATATCATCTATATCTATATCTATATCTATATCCATCTATATCATCTATATCTATATCTATATCTATCATCTATATCTGTATCTATATCCATCTATATCATCTATATCCATCTATATCTATATCTATCATCTATATCTGTATCTATATCTATCTATATAATCTATATCTAATCTATATCTATATCTATATCTATATCTGTAGATCTATAGATATAACTATATATCTCTATAACTGTCTGTCTATCTATCTATCTATCCGGTAAATCCCACACTGGTTCTAAAATAAAAAAAAAGCAGCAGCCAGGACACAAAAACTCATCAATTTTTCATTCAAGTCTATTTTCCCATGTTTCTACAGACAAAAAAATTCATGTTCTATGACAGGATCCTCTGAAAAATGGAAGTGACTGCAGGATGCCACCCTAGAGTTGAGGCTTGTGAACGATCCCAGCCACTGGCAATTTCACATGGGTGCCATCACACTGACTTTGGTCCTGTGGCTGCAGGTACAGCTGCTCCTTGGGACAGCCAAGGACTGGCTGTGGCTGGGGGGATCAGGGTGGTTCTTTCTCCCTTCAGTGTAAATCAGGGATGTGTCCATGGCCAGTGAAGGAGGTTGGAGGAAGGAATGGGAGGGAGCAGAGCGTGGTCCTCAGCTGAAGGATTTGCTGTTGGATTGGCATTGCCAGGGGGCTTGCTTGCAGGCTAGGAAGAGTATGGAGGAAGACAGGGGGTAAGACACACTGGAGGGAAGAAACAAAGAAGGAAACTAATCAAGTGAGTAATTGAAAATTACTGTAATTTTCTTTTGAAGAGAATAAAAGTAAACTCACCCTCTGTGCAATTAGCAAGGAAGCACGTTAACAGTTATCACAGCTGTGTGGGAAAGGAAGGTGAACTAGAAAGGTAAAGAGACTAGTGATGAAATTTGATAATTTTTCACCATACTAGCTTCCTCTAGACTAGGAGGTGATATTTCTGTCTCGTGATTGTCAGGTTTGAGTCATGATCTGAACTGAAAAGCTGGCAACACAGCAGTTCCTAGGTAGGGCTAGAAAGACACATTTTTTCCTTTAGTTTGAGGGGATAAAGATCAAGAAGACACTTGGGGCATGTCCCCAGAAGCTTAAGCAATGTTGTGGAAATGTTTAGCAGCTTTGTCTAATTTTATCCTGCAAGGCTAAAATTTGAACATCCTGTCTCACACAAAAGTAAAGCAAGAAATCCAGGTTTTTGTGCTGTGCTTTAACCAGGTTTCTGGATGCCAGGTGAGAGACAGAGAAGGGAATGAGCTCAGAGGAGCTCTTTGATGTGTTTCCAGCAGATCTCAGTCTCTGGATCCCAAAGCTCATCACCCATCTTACAGTTCAGAGTTGAGGTCCAAGCTTCAATCCAAGAACATGCATTTAGCACTAGCTCTGGACAGCTCTCTTCCACATCCTGTGGGCTCTTTATCCCTTCTGGGGACCCCTCCCACATCATGGAAGCCAGACACCTGTTCCTTTGTACTTCAGCCTGGAGGCCAGGTGTGCTCCCTCACCTGGAGGGACAAAGTCCTTCAGTGGCCTTAGACCATAGCAGCTCAGGTGTGCCTTTCCTGCCTGGATAATTTATACTCAGGTGCTGGCCATTAGGAAAACTTTCTATGATGCAAATTTTGTGTTTGGGGTATTTGCTGTTCAGAAAGAAGCAAGCCATGGCTAAGAGGTATGGAATTGTTGCTGGATTTATTCTTAGTGTCCAGTCTAAACCTACTCTCTTTTAGTTTAAAGCCATTGAAATGCCCCTGCAGTATGTGCTGCTCTGCCAAGGATGGAGAAAACGTAAGTTCATGACTCACCTTACCAGGCAGGCCTGCTTCATAGCAGGCAATTGACAGAAGACATATACCTCAGAATTGGGTTTGCTTTCTCCACTCTGTTTTACAAAGTACCACCTGGCTGTGTACAACTGCATGAATTATCAGCTTGGACTTGTGGAGAGGCTGAAAGAAGAGCTCACTAGATCCTACTTGTGCACATTTTGCTGGCCTTCCCTATATCACAGGGTTTTTATGGTATTTGGGAAAAAAATACACCTGTGTATCTAGTTGTCATCATGTCATTCACTCACTTGCTCTGGAGCTGTTCTCATCCATGCCAAACTTTCTTCAGTGAAGCTGTCTGCAAATTCGTTTTCCTTGGTGTCTTGCTCACTGCTGTGTCTGCAGCAGGAGGGGCTGTCCCTCAGCCTGACTTCTCCAGCTTGAGCAGCCACCTTAACCTGCAGTGAGCCTTCATGGGATGGTTCCTCTAATATAAGGTAAAATTAAAATATGCTAGTTCACAATGCTTCCACCTCATCAGCATGAAGCATCAACTATGGCAACAGCACTGCATTGCTAATGAACTTTGGGGAAGAATTTTTTTTAGCTATTCACTTTGAAAGCCACAGTGGCTCTTTGAAAGCTGCTGACATTTTGAAATGTTAACGATGGCTGCAATGGAAGATGGATCAGTAAGTGAAGACAAAAATGCCCAGAGGGCCAGTAAACTATATTTATTACATAGTTCTGGTTACAACTTTTTACCTGCTATCTTGTTTTAGGATATTACAGGTAGCTTCCTATGTTCTTCCACATTTTCTTCTTTTGGGCTTCTTGTGCAACACAAAGTACATTCCCTGTACACTGTACACAGACAAACTGATTGGTGCTGTGTTGCATTTCTGTTTTAAAGCTGTGTTTGTTTCTTTCTAGAAAAGTTGATTTTTCTTTACCAAAGTGTTGAAACCAAACCAGGAGATGTTCTTGGAAAGGTTATCATTCCACATCATGGCTTTCAGAAATACATGAATGTAATAATTTGATTAAGGGCTTGAGAAGAGAGCACATCTTATAAGATGTAGAAAACTTCACTGTTACCAGACAGTACCTTCAGCTGGTGATAGTTTGCTTATAAGTCTGTTTCCTCAAATTACCTTTTCCTGGAATGGAACTGGTTACTCTGCATTGCTCTCAGCAAGACAGATGCCCATCTGAGAGATGAGTCATCTCATTTTGCTTTCAGGATTTTGATTTATGCACCACTGGAGACACTGTGGAGAATGGCAACAGCTTTACTCCTGGGGAGCAGACTGAATTGTGTACCACCCCTCTTTTATTTTGTTAAAGACAAAGTCCTCATCTGTTTTTTTAGATTAATATAAGAATGATTCCACTCTTTTTCTTTCTGTGAATGCAAATGCCTTCCTTGTCAGTTCTCTGTTTTGCTCTTCATTGTGTTTTTCACTGGCCTGACCTGTGCTTTGCTGCTCCTGGGCTAAGCAGAGATGCAGTTCAAAGTCTGGTGAAGAGCTCTTTCCACTCATGCTTGTCAAATTGAAAGTCATTTTTGGAATGCTGAACTTGAGAACTTTGGCATTTTCTTTCTTGATTTTTTTTGCTAGTTCCAAATGAGTCATCTCCTGCCATTTAACCATCACAAAGATTTAAGGCAGTTGTCTTTTAGGGAGCTTCAGTACAGTAGGAAAAATGCAGAGAGCAGAAGGGCAGCTCTCCTCACCCTCTAACTGCAGTACTGTGCTTGGACAGCTGGCTTTACCCTGAGTCTGGTCACTGGGGCATCAGCTGTTATTTCAGAAGGCACATGGAAGTGTCTCAGAAAAGCAATTTTCCTGAGCTTTGTGTCCTACAGGAATCAGTGGAAAATTTTTAGGGACCAGCAAATAAGAAAACATTGGTGAGTGTGAACCTAGAATTTATTTTCTGTTTTCCTGCTCCATTTTGAAAAAAACCCAACAAAAACCCCCAGAAAATTTTGCATGACTCTTTTCTGAGAGATATGATGGTGTTACACACAAACATGTTCTCCAAACAGTGGGGAAATTTGACCTATTATCTACATGCATGAACTCATCACACTGATCTCCTGTAAGGAGTGACAGAGAAATGAGAAACTGTCAGAAATGGTTCTTGGCTTGTCCCAACTCCCAGACCCTGTCTGGGAAATGTTTGGGAGGCTGCTGGTTAGCTTGGGCCAAAACTGAGCCAGGCATGTCTGTAGTGATTCTGTGCTAGGCAGCTGTAAATTTAGAGTGTGTCTGGGCATGCTCCCTTTCCATTTACAGGCCTAGGCTCAGCTGTCAGAGAACATAAGGAATGTTATTATTTTTTGGCCATCTCACTGAGATGAGTGCCATTCCTCTGTGCAGCTCTGCTGCCACCTGACCCACGTGGGATGTGCAGGAAGGTGTGTGCATGGAGGCTGTGCAGCCAGGAGGAGCCCCTGCTATGGACCAGGAGCAGAGGCAGCAGGGGCAGAGGGTCCCACCAGCAGCTTTTCTGAGAGACTGTGTGGAGGAGCAGTCAGTGTGCAGTGAGCTATGGCAGGAGCTTTCCACTAGAGACCAGGCAGCTGGTATGAACACCACCTATCAGAATTTCAACTGAAACACAAATCCTGGCTCTGCCAGGAAGATGCAAGTTGGAGAGTTAAATGGGACTTGTGTGCAGACCTCTGTGAAAGTCAGGCTTTGGACAAGAGCCTAATAAATACTGACTTGTTTAGGAACAAATTTAGGGGCTAATATCCTTGCCAGCAAGAGGGACAAGGTGATGGTGTCCTCTAGAGTTTAAATATAACCTGCTACTCTACTGGAGTGAAAAGAGAGATATGCATTAAGGGAGACATTTATCTCCTTTCTGGCACACAGATTCATGTCCTCTCTGAAGTGATCTGAAAAGTAGCTTCCAATACACCATAAATTGTGCCTTTATTTATTATTTTAGCAATGGACTTGGGCCAAACCACAGCATTTACCATCTTTTACACTGTTTTTGTTTTGAAGCATGTGGGGAATTTGCTAACAGAATTTAATCCTAAAGGACAGGGGAATGATTCCAGAAATTACTCTTGTTATATTGTATAGTAACAGTGTGTGCTTTGGGAGTTAGATTCAAGCCTTTGTAGGTAATAAATTGTGGACCACGGTGCACATTGATTACATTGTATAAGATACTTTATGAAATTATAGAAAAATATGGGTTTTTCCTGGCAGCTGTAAGGTAACAAAGAAATCAGTACCAGATACCTGGCTGTTATGTCTGAATTAGCTTGGAAAAGCCAGGAGGTGGCTTTTTATTCCAGGTGGTTCAAAGCCTGTGTGTGCATTAATCCAATGCATATCTTAATTTTTAATAATCTCTAGCTCTGAAATATTTGAATGTTGGCTTTCTAGGAACAGAGACACAGAGTTGGTGTAATGCTGTGTGGATGCCAGGACTTAGATTCACTAACTCCCAGGAACACCTTAAAATAGATTAAAGATACACTGATAAGACAAGGGGAATGATTTTAAGCTGAAGGATGTCATGTTTACATTAGATATTAGTGAGAAATTCACATGAGGGTGGTGGGACATTGGAACAGGTTGCCCAGAAATGCTGTGAATGCCCCACATCTGGGAGTGCTCAAGGCCAGGTTCAATGGGACTTTGAGAAACCTGGACTAGTGAAAGGAGTCCCTGCACATGGCAGGGGTTGGAATTTGATGATCTTGAAAGTACTTTCCAACTCATACCATTCTATGTTTCTATGATTTTTTTTCAATTTTGGAGAGATGATTAGAAAAAACTTACAAAACATATTCTGTGATGTCAGGAGAAGGAAGGAAAAGGGACCAAAGAAACACAGGTTTGTGAGGCCTGATCCCAAAAATTTCAACTCTAATAATAAAGACTTGTCCACATATTCAAACCTACATCACTCAATTATTTACTTAGTTCATTCTTGCTTATTTACTGGTGCTCACTGAAAATCATGTGATAGCAGGAAAGGTATTTGATAGTTGTGAAAACAATACTAATTATTCCATTGTTGAATTGTTTAAAAGCACATTTAGATAAATGTCATAAGTAGATGGGGATGGTTTTTCCTGAAAAGCAGAAATCCTGTGCACTGAATATTTAGATCATCTGTGCTTGCAGTGGAAGTAATTACCATTACACTTTAGTGTCTGCTTTCAACAGAATCAGCAGAACTTGATTAAGAGTAAGAATCATACAAAAGATCCAGGAAGAAAAAAAATGGCATCTGCATAAATCTATACTTATTTGAAGAAAACAGTACATGGAAAAAAAAATAGAATCATAGAATGGCTTTGATTGCAAGGAACCTTAAAAATCATTTAGTTCCAACCCAACTCCCATGGGCAGGGATACCTTCCACTAGACCTGGTTGTGCAGGAGCATGGGAGGAGAGGCTGGAGCTGGGGTTCTCTCTCCCAGCTCATCTCCCTGGGGCTGGGCTGAGCCGTCAGGCCATGGATAAATCAGGATGGGATGGGGGTGCCTACAGGTCTGTTCAAGCATGAGCAGGTAAGACCAGGTGCTTATCAATCAGCTGCTCTGTGGAAGTCTGATCTTTTCTCACCTGTTTGGTTCGGATCACTGAAGAAGGGTTGCACCTCTTTGGCTTTGTGGTGGCCTAAACTTCCCACACTATGTGTATCCCTTTGGGAGGCAGTTTTAGGAAAAAAGGCTCACTTTCCCCTGGTGTGGTTCATTTCCTTGGCTGCCCTATAGCCCAGGGAGGGAAGGACTCCCTAGGACACAGTCTGAGTAGCAGGCAGGAGGCCGGCGGCCCCAGGACTGAGTGCAGCCTTTGTGGGTGTCTCTCAGTGCCTTGGAAAGCCTCCAAGTCTTTTCCCCCTATGAAAATCCTTTGTCATCAGGAAAGCTTCAATTTTTCACATTTCACCTTAGCATGAATTGTCATTTCTTCTTGGGGGTGTAAAAGACCAGGACTCTATCACCATTATAGTGATATACACCCAGGGCCAAAAATGCCAACTTACATAGGCACAATAGCAGTTATAGTCTCACCAGAATTTAGAAGATCATTTTTACTTCAGGAAAATACTATTTTAAAATGTTTTTCTTTTTGTTTTGTAATCATTGACCTAATTTCATAATGTAACTGTGGAAACAAAGCCCTGTATCCAGCCTTAGTTACAGCTGGGGCAATACTTTTGGTGGGCAGCAATGTAATGCTATCATTCACTTATCACCATGTGGTAGTACTTATTTTTCTTAATCTTTCTGCAAACTGCACACATTTATCAGCTCTCCGGCCTGATATTCCTGGCACAAATTGATTAAAGGTGTGATTTCAGCAATGCTGGTATCTCTGAAACCTAGGCAATGTCAAGACGGACAGGAAAGGAATAATTTAGATAATTCTTAGGTTCATTTCTCTCCCTGTCTGTCATATCTTTCTATTTAAAAGTAATTTGGGTAACCTGTGAAATTGGAAGGTGATTATTAGATTACTGAGTGGCTGGGCAGAAATTTGAATGAGGCAGATTTGATAACTGCAGTAACTTGGCTACAGAAAGCTGTCACTTGTGTTTACTTCCTTAAAGACAAACACAAGCCATCACATCTAAAAACTATTTGGAATAATTTAGAAGAGACAGTTTTCAAACCCACTCTGCTTTCAGACCTTTTCCCATTGTTCAGGTGCTGATGGAGTAGCCCTTTTTAGAGAAGCTCATGGCCCAACTTGCCATATTAATTTCATGTCAAAATCCAGCCACCTCTGTCTGTTATTGCTCATATACTATTCAAGATCTATTGAAAAGCCTGTCCTTTATCACTAATATTTTATAAAGAAAAAATCCAACTAATTAAATATTACCAGTCACTAGTGTTCTGTGAACAATGGATGAACTGAGCACAAGAAGTGTCAGTCCAACAGTGGGATTTGGGCTCTGGCTGGGAGGGAGCAATTGTAATACTAGCCCTGGATTTTCATGTACTGCTGGAAGAATGCTTTTAGACTTTGGGAGTAAAACTCAGGCCACTGCCCTGATTTTAGGTGTCCTCTGTGTTCTTGGTGCGAGGTTGTTTCAGTTAGGGGCTTTTTTGTAGTTAAGTCATTCAGATGTTTTAGATAAGTTGTAACTGCCCAGGATGAGACATAAAGTGTGGATTTGCTACTGTTGCACTGCAAAACACCTTTTACAGTGGTAATAGTGGAAGGACAGACAGAGAGAGAAGGCAGGCCTACCCCTTCTACCCCAAGAGTCACTGGAAGGGGATTCTGGCTTTCAATGTCTCTTAAAATTGAACCTATAATATATAACATATAATAATAGACAAATAATATATAGTATATAATAATATACCTGCATCAGGGGCTTCTAGAGCCCGAGAGATGATTATGGTGAAATTTGCATGCCAAAAATAAGCTGGAGATATTGGCTGTCTCCTCTCCCCCTGCTTGTGTCCTGGAGGGTGCTGTGCTCCCAGTCCAGAGTGGGGCCAGAGCCAGCCAAGTCCTTTCTGCCTCAAGCCTCTGCAGTCTGTGCTGCGCTCGGTTTTGTTCTGCTGCTCAGAAGCACTCTGGCTGGCATGCCCAGCTTCCCTGCCTCCTTCCAGCCTCATCTGACAATCTTTATAAAGGGAAGGCCCATCAGATGTCCCCGTGCCTCCAGATGCCCTCTCTGACAGGACACAACCACCCTGGGCAGCCGGGTGGAGATGGAGCAGCTCCTCGGGGGTCCCGGGGCTCTGCTTTAGAGGAGGATGAGCAGCCTCTGCAGATGGGTTCCTGAGTTTTCCCAGCCTCCCTGCAGGCACATTTCACCCTTTACTGCTGCAGTAGCTCCTGCACCAGTAGAACTTCACTGCTTGTTGTGTGGTGTTAGCCATGGCCACAGTGCCACCTGAGGAGGTGCTGGGAGAGGCCTTGGGGCACAGCTCACCCCGAGGCAGACACTGTCACCATGACCACCTTGATGCTGTTGAAAGGTGATCCTTAAGATGCACCTCATAGGGTGTCTCTCTTCCAAGAGAGCTGTTTAAGGTAAAGCATTATGTAACAACTGGAATTTGATAGTCAGCTATTCAAAGTTAATTACCTCTGCTGATGAAAGGACTAATATTCAGCAACTGTGCAGTGTATGTTTATTGTGGAGCAGATGTTGGGAAATTGGAGTATATATCGAAGAGACTCCATTTTCTGTTTATTTTCAACACGTGTGAGTGTATATTCTTGTGACTCATTTGGGATGATAAACTTGTGCCTCCCAAGTTCCAATGCCCAGCAAGGCACTGGGGAAGTTTTCAGTGGGTTTTGGTAGAGCATTTTCATTTAACATTGCCTTAATGAGGAGCACATTTACACCACCCACTGGTTCCATCCAGATGACACAAACTGGAATCTCCTGCTCCAGAATATCAACACAAATCACTGCTTCCACTAAAGTTGAGCCAAGAGAATAAAATTACTTTGCAGCAACTTTATTTTATTTTTTTGCCACATGACTTTAAAACACAGTGCAGCTGAGTGTTGTGGCATTTCTATATTGTGATGCTCAGGTGCAATCACTAGAGACTTTCCAGACTGATAAGTGTAGAATTTTGAATTTTAGATGTTAATTAAAACTTTTCCCAATTCCTATTGATTTCCTTTTTTGGACTTTTTCAGTCAGCCAGGGGGAGCACAGTTAAAGCCTGGCTCTGTGCATAATGTATGGATGAGAGAGGGTAGCCCCATTTTGCAGAGTTATTATCTAGAAGTGATACACTCAATATGGCTATTGCTTTTTCTCCACTGCACTGTAAAAAATTCCAGGGTGAAATAAGTTCTGAGCAAATAAAAACCCTCTCATCTGTACAGCATGGTTCTGCTGGAGACAGAAATATATGGATAAACAGGAGAGAGGCTTTTCTGGGTGAAATCACTCAAAGATTCAACAATTATCTCTTGTTTTCTGTGGTTAAGAAAATTGCACTGATAGACTTTGATTATTGTGTGGAAAAACAGAAAAGGATGAAGAGAGCTGAAGCACAGATTATTCCACGTGGAGTTAGAAACACCTGTGTCTGCAAATTTCTCACTCCCAGCCAGGGTTGGGGGATTCAGGGCACCCAGAGAGTAAGAGAAATTGTCATTACACTGCTGCTCACTATGTGATTTCTGGCTGTTCATAGTCGTGTGATAAAGGTTTTATCTTGCCTTGTATCAGGTTGCCAATGATTTAGTCCAGAAGTTTGAACCTGTGAGCACCATAAAACTGCTGCAAAAGGCCATGGGAGAACCATGGAAGTAACCTAGTACCTTGTTAGGGAGGGATTAATTGCAACTAAGTCACCTTTCTACAATTTGTTCCTTAGCACAACCAGAAAAAAACCTTCCCCAGCTCCCACAGACACACCTACTCTACTGTCGTGCTGACCTTGCTGGCATAAAATAAAAAGAACTTGGAAATTACAACTGAACCCAACTAGTTGTTGTTGAATCCAGCAAGAGCACAGTTTATATCTTCCATTTCTGCAGCAACCTCTTCTATACATGGCTTTCCTCTGTGTGGTGGATTTTTTTATGCTGAGCCCTGGTTCTTCTGATCTTTCTTCAGAGGCTGATGTCTGTCAGCACCACAAAACCTTCTTCCTCAGAATCCCTGAGGTGAGACTCAGCCACTTCCCTGGGCAGCCTGTTCCAAAGGGTTGTCAGGGAAGTGGCAGAGTCATCACCTCTGGGGGTATTTAAGAGACACCTAGGTGGGCCAGGTTTAGTGCTGAACCTGACACTGCTGGGTCAAGAGTGGGACTTGGTGGTCTTAGAGGTGTTTCCAACCTAAATGATTCCATAACTGTTGGATTCTGTGGATTGGTTTAGTTTCTCATCAGTGCAGCTTTGGTTTGTGACCTGCAGGACTGAACTGCACCTCCTTTTGAGCCCTGAGCAGTGGCTCAGCCACACTGGTGGTGGGCTTGGAGGAGGAGTGAAAATGTGTAAATCACAATTCTCATCAAAAGCCTGCAGGATCACAGACCTGGAAATGCAGTTTGCACCAGTGGTGTGTGAGCTGATAGAAGGCAGGAAACAATGGAGTTGAGGGATGGTATGAGGAGTGGGCTGGAACTATGTGGGGAGTGAAGGTGCTGTGAGAATTGTGCTTAAAAGAAGCAGCTGAGACTAGGCAAAAAGGTGTTCTCAATGTCTTGGTGTCATTTTGAGTCAACATGTAGGCTGAATAATGTGATTTTTCCCTTAGCAGGGCCCTGAAAACACTCATCAGAAGCCAGAATTTTTGACCTGGTCAGGCAGGCTGAGAGCACCCACGGAGCAGCTCTAAAGTTGTTTGGCAAATTCAAACAAGGAGAACAGTTCCAGTTTGTGCAAAAAGAGTGGATTTTGCTGGGGAGACTAAATTAAAAAATGTTTTACTGTACCTGAGCCATCTTGTCATGTATAAACCCAGGCTTCAGCTGTCAAGCCCCAAAAACTGAATCACACGTGTTGTTTTCTACACACATTTTGCTGGAGTACATAAAAAGATGCAGGCATCAATAGATTAATATAACTCCCCATTCTACTGCCAACATAAACCAAGCAATATAGAAAGGACTCCACTCTTTCAGTATTAACAAGATCATAAAAATTCATGAGGCATTCAAAGTTGCTAGTTAAGCTGTGTGAGCATTTCTGAATATGCTCTGTGTAGGACTTGACTGAAAATAACTCACAAAAACTTTGTTTCAGGGGCTTTTTAAGCTGCTTTAAGTTCTGCAAGAACTATGATTTGCCTATTGTTATTTGTTATTGTTATTTGGCCCTGGATTTGCACAGACAGCTCTCAGAATTACACAGATATTACAAACTTTGCATCAATAACTGGGAGTGAATGTAGAAAAAGCCAAAGCAGCAGGGACCTGGAATCTGTCTTTACTAATTGTACACAGTTGTATTTCTATTTGAAGGACTAGAACTATTCCAGTGATGATTTCTAGAACTTCTCCTTTCTAACTAAAGAAAGCAAATCACTAAACTCTTGACAGATACATAAATAATTTATAAATCTGTGAACTGGTCTGGAGAAGTGCTTCAGTTTGTGCAATTTAGTAAAGACATACATGATGCAAGGAGATACAGCTTACTGAACTGCTGCCATTAGAAATAGAAAAAAATGTTTAATGTTGTACAGCACATAAAGCTGTATTTCATATGTATTTGTGTGTGTAAATGCATATATAAAATCATCCAAATATAAAGAACTCTGCAGGAATATACATATATAATTATTCCCCTATGCTGCATATGATTTCCATTATTCTGGGAATGGATTTACTGACTGAATACAATTATTAAAATAAAAGGATATTTTTTATACATTCCCTGTTTTGAATAAAAAGATCTCTGCACATGTAATTTTGGGAATGAATCACATAGCTGCACTATTGACCCATAAACAAGACTTCCCTTGGGTATGAGGTGCTTGTTTCTCTGTGCATAACTATTATTTGAATTTATTGCAGAAGAAACATTTGGAAAGAGCAATTATCTGAAAATCATTATTTTATAAGATCAACTACCATCATGACAGGAAAGATATTTAAAGTCTGTGAGCATTCTTCATAGTCTGCTGAATGTACACAAGGAATAATAACTGACTAATATCTAGCTATCTACTCTGTGTTTTTCCTTCTGCTTTGCACTGGGATACATCTGATGCAGAGTCATTAGTCACCACAGTGACAGAACTCTGTTTGCTCCACCAAACAGCAGTGAGGTCTAACCAAACTGGCCTATGACTGCAGTGCCATTGGCACTGGGCTATCATACCTGAAGAAAACCCAACTTCTGAGCATTGTGCATGTTTTTTTCCCAAGTAATGATTTTTCCTGGGGCTAGAAATGTTTGCAGACACTTTTGCTGTGTGTTCAATCTAATGTGCCAAGGATGCACCTCAGGCTGAAGGGTCAGCTGGCAGAGCCTGGCTGGGCAGAGCCTGCCATTGAGCTGCTATTTCTGCTTCTCACAACCCCTGCAGAATTTGCTTTTTGTCTGAGAAGCTGTTGGAGACATAAGCAGAATGCAGCAAGGGAGAGTGGTGCTGCTCCTTCAGGAGCTCCTTCAGGAGCCTCCCACTCCCAGGGCTGTCCTGCAGGTGAGCTGGCTCCTTCCAGGACAGCAGCAGCCAGAGGAAGAGGAACTTTTCCAGCTTCAACACCTTTGTGAACTTCTTTGACATTTGCTCTTCTTCCTTCTTCTCTGATAGCCCCCTCACCATTGTCCAGCTGACAAAAGCATAGACTTTGAAGTGGGATGTGAAAATGTTATTTGATGATTTATTAAATAAGTACTGTGCAAGATTTTTTTGTTGCTGTTGTTTTCTTATACAAGAGAATCTGATCTCTCATGTTTCTAAATTTTGGGAAAAGGCAAGAGCAGGGTTTTTTGCCATGAAAAACACATATGCAAATAAAGAGAACACTAAAAATTACAGCATAAAGCAACTATTGAGTTTCATAAACATGAAGTACAAAATGTAATAGAGCAGATTAGGCATTTACCATGTATCATCTCAATAAATGGTAAGATTTTTGTCCTTTAGGTAACTGTAAAAGGACTAAACCAAGCACTGCTGCCAGGCTGAGGGGAGGGGGTGGGTCTGTGACCTGCTGTGACCTGCTGCCTGCAGTGACTCTGTGTAGGAGCTTGGTCAAAGCCAGCCAGCTCTAAGGAGGGCAGATCCTGAGCTGGCCGACGTGTGCATGTCAGTCAGATGAAATACTACAGATAAATGCCCAGGGCAAATCTGGCCACTAATAATTCCTGCTGAGCATATTCTCAAAGCAGAAAGCAACTTATAGAGATACTTTTAATTTCACTCTTCTTAGGAGGCAGCAGTCGTATCCTGCTTAATCTCCACAATAAATCTTTTGGACCACAGAATGGGGAGATTGGTAATATCTGCTGTTTACTAACAAGGACCCAGTCCTGCTAATTTTTAACCTTATGACTAGCTCTCATTTGTGTTGCTTATCAACCATTTTGTCACCACCAAAAGTATTTATGTGACTATTCAGTGCTGTGTAAAGGCTTCTGAGTGAAATCCTGGTCTGTGACAGGGAAGGGTAAAATGCCAGCATTGCCTACCTTAGATCCCACCTGCAATATTAAAAGCTCTCTAAGAACCATGGTGTGGGGCTCCAGAGGGAATGGCTTAGATATTTGACTATTATGGCATTTTTCTTTTTATTCTGAAATATGAGCAGCCTAAAAGACATCACATTATCTGCTGGAGCTGGAAAAAGATTTCTACTGTTCTAGTGAAGCTGTTCACAGTATAACTGATCAAAAGTGGCCATCATAAGTGTCCATGCTCTAATATTGTGTACAGAAGAAAGCATTGTCAATGTCTTTCATTTGAAAGATAAAAGAAATGTCTTTGCCTTCAAAATCTGATTTTTAAGTAGTATTGAGTAACTTAATGACAGTGAAAGCATGTATGATGTGTTACAATATTCTGTCACTTCTAAATTTAAACCAAAAATTGTCTTAGAGCTGAGAACAATTTTGAATTCCAGAGTGATCATCTCTTCAGCACCACCCACATCCCGAGTGCCAACGTCACCTCCTCCCTTTGGACTCTAGCTCTTCAAGTCAGTACTTTGGAGTACAGAGCTGACCCTATTTAGTAAATAGTTTGAGAATATTTAGAAAACCTACTTATTAAGTTTTTACAATTTTAAATAATCAGAGCCAGCTGTCCTGGTTCATAGTGAACACACAAGCTTGCCAGACATGCTGATTCTCCTCCTACTCTTGCTGAATTGTTAGAATTTTTTTTTTTTTTTTGTCTTACTAACACTCATTTCTCATGCTGATTAGACAAGGCTGTGAACAATGAGAATAGGTTGAAACTTCTACCAAGTAACAGCTGTGCAAAATCTGAGTTAATAAAATGTAGTGAAGCTTTTAAAAGAGCTAAAAAAGTTCAGAGCACAATCTCCCAATGGTTATCAATAGGCATAAAGTTTCAAATTTAATATGAAAGATTCCTTGTGTGGAAAGAACTTGGGGCTTGGGTTTTGGGTTTTTTTGAAA
Source organism: Serinus canaria (assembly GCF_022539315.1). Classification (NCBI taxonomy): domain Eukaryota; kingdom Metazoa; phylum Chordata; class Aves; order Passeriformes; family Fringillidae; genus Serinus; species Serinus canaria. The sequence continues at coordinate 58,314,816 of NC_066317.1, read as the reverse complement.
CAATGAGAGACTTACCTGCTAATTTGCTTAAATTTATTTTGAAGCATCAAAGGTAAACATCAAAACTCTTTTCCTCCAACTAGAGAACAATTTGTATTGAAGATCCTCAAGAAGCAGCATGTATTAGCAGAGTGCTCAGGCTGGGCCAAGCTCAGTTTACTCTTCTAGGATCTAGTGATGCATTTTGTACACCAGAATCTCTCAGCCTTTCAGTGGGGAGGCCTCATTGTCACCCCTCCCTTCTTTTCACTCCTCTATCCCCACCTTCCTCAAGTCTTATTTATTTCTTTTTGGGTAGTGCTGGGGTTTCCCCACTTCTAGGGTAGTCTGGGTCAGGAAATAATGCTCACTGCAACCTGTAAGAATTGGGACAGCATGCCTGAATGGTAGTCCAGAGAAGGATCAGCTTGTGTCCATAATTTATCTGTACACCTGAAAAGAAGATGGAAGTGTGATCTAATGGCCAATTAAAGGCAATTCAGCTCCTTAGAGAAAATTCTTAGCTGTTATTAGCTACAGCTTTTCTTTATTCCTAGGGCCTAACCTAAATATGAAAGTTATCATTAATTTAAATATCTACTCCTATAAAAATCCATTAATTCTAATTTGTGCTGATGAATTCTACAGCTTTTGTTATGCATTTCTGAACTTTTCTATTACCTTTAAATTAATTTTTAATTGCTCATTGAATAGGTGTCATGTACTAAAAAATAAGCCATCTGTCTTGCATCCTGTTTTTCTTGGCCATGTTTACTCTTAACTGATATTCCATTAGAAAACTTAATTTGTAATATTAGATTTTTCTTGTGATGTCCACTGTTATCCCTTTGGCCTTTTGTTTTCTTTGATTACTATTGCAAAGTGAACAGTGCTTTTACTGTTCTCTCAGAGTGATCCCACAGATGCCCATCTACATGTTTCATACTGATTAAATCAGCAGCAGCAATGTCTAAGCCACTTGGATGATTTCTCAGACACAGGTTTCATCTGTCAGCAGCTGCCCAGTCACAAACTCCTGAGTTTCTTCCACCTTCCTTGTGGTTGCATTGCTCGTGGCCCATTTAAAGTCCATAAAAGAAGATTAAGAGTGCAGCTGTACCTGTCTGCAGGAGAGCCATGGCTGCATCCCTTTCATCCCACTGAGAGGTGACCCCACCTTTCTGCCTCTTGAGACTCTTTCACTCAGTTGATGGAAATGCTGTTTCTAAAGATGTGCTGGCACACCTAGAGGCAAAGCACAGCCCATGTCAGGGGAAGGTGGGGATAGAGAGGGGAAAGAAGGGAGGGGAGGCAGTGAGGCCTCCCCACTGAAAGGCTGAGAGATTCTGGTGTACAAAATGCATCACCAGGTCCTGGAAGAGTAAATTTAGCCTGAGCATTATTCTAATACATGCTGCTTCTTGAGGTCCTTCAATCTAGTTGGATGAAAAGAGTTTTGATGTTTTCCTTTGATGCTTCAAAATAAATTTAAGCAAATTAGCATGTAAGTCTCTCCCTAGCAGTCTAAAAAAATGGAAAATGAAAAATATAAGGCTGGCCAAAAGGAGACAGCCTTGTTAGGCAGCTTTTCCAAACCTAAGATGATGCAAACTTTAGCTAAGTTTGTTAATGCGAGTGTCTGACCTGTCCAGTTCACAACTTGATATAGTATCCAAATGGTCCAATTTATTTTAGGTATAAGAATTAAAGCTGCTGAACTTTTTCCATGGGATAACATAAAAATTTCTCTATATATACACACATACATGGACAGTAGAGTTCAATTCAAAGAGATGAAATCATATGAAATTTGGATTTAAGGGATTAAATCTTGAATTCATCTTTGAAAATGCCAGCCTGTAGAGAAAATTGTATTTATCACTTTTGTAATCTTTGGCATGTTTTCTTTTCCGAAGTAACTATTGCTTTCTGATTTTCAAGTGTGAACTGTGAAAGTTTTTATATAATTAGGTGGAACAAGTCAGAAACACAAGGTGGAACAAATGTAGAGGTGAGCATTGCATTTAGCTTGACTGACTTTTTTAACTGAGAGGACTAAAAGAACATGAAACAAAAATCAATGTCTCTGCATGGTACCTCACTCAGCAGCAGACAAATTACCTCCTCCATTTGCAAGATCATGCTCTTAATGGATTGTGTTTCAAGGGTCTGCCAGAGTCATATTTGGCTTTATACCTTTTGGGAATAATCTTAAGACAACCAATAACTCCAGCAGTCTCATTCTTGGAACTCTGCTTTGGTGTTTGAGCCAGGCTGAAAGTGTTTTCTTAAAAAAAACCTCAGCAAATCTCCAACCAACCAACCAACCAACCAACCAACCAACCAACCAACCAACCAACCAACCAACCAACCAACCAACCAACCAACCAACCCCCTGCTCCCAAATTCAGAAGAAATGCCTCAGATTGGTGCTTTTGCAGTCTCTGGATTATACCAATTTTTTCCTAGACTGAGACAACAAGCCACTGGTTTACTGTCTAAAGATAGTAAAGATGTGCCAAAGATGAAGCTAGAAATGTGCCAAACTTAGTATTCCTCTATGTATAGCATGTCTTTCTTGGGTACACTTGTGGAGCTGAAACCACTGGAGAAGATTCCTGTTGACTTCACCACTCACTGTGTCAATGTCTCCTGAAAGCTTTGCTTGAGTATTTTTTTTTTTAAGTCTAAGTCCAAGTTTAAAAGAGTTTAATTGTAGTGAAGCTGTAGCAGGAACATATCAAAGACCAGCTCAATTATCCACAGTCCTGTGTTCATCTTGGGTCATGGCAAAAGCAAGGTTAATGCAGCTTAACCTGCAAGGAAGAGGGCTCCAGTGACTCAGGTTATGCATGATTGCTTACTGAGCTGGGATAACTTGATTAGGAGTCCAAGAGCCAAGCACTTGCCATGAAATTCACCTTTCCACAAATAAAATCACTTGTAGAGAGAATTAAGTATGGAGTCACACCTGAATGTTTTAACTGCACGAATGTTTACCTTAACAATCTTGCTTCAGTTTGGGCCTGTGTGCTTCAGGGTTTTAGATTTTATCTGAACTCTGTTTACTAGAGTTAGACTGCAAGGAAAAGTCCACAGGCATTTCCTAAGAATGCTTTACTTGGATTTGTTCTTCCTGCTGTGTGAGGTGATGTGAGCTCCAGTAGTTTATATGGTCATGTCTGTAAGGAAAAGCACATAAAAATAGTTAAATGAAAGAAAGAAAATTTCAAAGACTTGATTTTGGAACGGGCTCTTTTTTCACCTTTTTTTTTACTTTTTTAAATTTTACTCTGAAGATGAAAATTATCCCATATGGATTATTACTCACATCTTCCCCCACTAGAAAGCAGATCCTTGTGGAGTGAAAATTGGCTTCAAAACCTGAAGTATGAAATTCAACTTTTTATACATGTTTCAGATTTCAGGTTTTGCATATCCTTGTAGCAGAAATAGTCACTTGATTGAATCCCTCATCAAAAAGAAGAGCTGTAGCAACTCAAATTCACCCATTGCAAATGACAACTTTCTGCAAGAAGCCTCACCAGCTTCACCAATTCTTATAAGCAGTTATTACTACCCCAGCCAGTTTTAATAATTTTCCTCACACCATTGTCTGCATTTTTATTTCTGAAGCCCAGTATAAACATATGAAAGAATGAAGTGTGGAATCTGATTTGAGAATCGAAATAAAATATGCTCCAAAAAATGCTTCAGGGACCATTTTCTTCCCATAATTCCCAACCACTCAGCTGCAGAGTTCACACTTACTTGGCTCATCCAGACACAGGACTGAGCAAGTTTGTGCTGGGACATACACAACCCCAGGGAATTGAAACACGTGCACATGGGGAGGTTCAGATTTACCCAGAACAAAATCCACATAATTTATATTTTATTCCAAAGGTTTATTTTGCAATCACTGTACATGGACATAGTTGATCACACAGACTTGTGGTACCCATACAAACACCATCTCACAGTACCTCCCCCCAGTGTCAGACAGGAAATGTGGCACCACACAGCACTTGCTGACAAACACACAGGCTATAGATAATTAGACACATTCAACAACAAAAAAATAAACTATAAGTTGCTGATATTTTCCACGTGGTCCTCTCATTGCTGGAAAAATTATAGCAGCGTAACAATGGGAAAAAACTGTATGGAGCAACTTCAAGAACAACACACTCCTTAGGGTCAGAGATGAGAAAGTTAACGAAGTACTGGCACATCTGAAACTTCCCCAGCCCAAGGCAGAGGATGCTTCCCTGGCTAGTGAACAAAGCACCAGCTTGGCCTGGAATTTGAACATTGGATGGCAAGAAAAGTCAGGTGAGATGTGGAGCCCCCATCCCACACCGTGCCCAGGCTGTAGCAGCTCTTGGCAGCCACACAGAAAGTGTGTGCCCATCTCAGGCAGGACAAGAGAGGGCAAATGGGATTGCAGAAATGAAAACATGACCCCTTGCTGTTAATGCTGTACAAGGCCCCTGAGCTGTGATAGGAAATTCTATCAGACATTTCTACCTCTGCGTTCAGAGCTGGGCTCCAAATGCAACTGTAGGCAAATGTAAGATGATTTTATTTTGCTGCAGAAGTCCTAATTTCTGACACAACTGCTGTATCAGGTCAGCATGATATTTAATTGAAGTTATCCAATGGTAACATTTTCAACAGTTTCTATAATGTATGCTGATGAACAGCACTAAGTGCTAAATTCTGCTCATTCTAATGATATTGGTTTCCAATCTTCCACCTTGGCTCAAAGCAGATCTCATCATACCATGTCAGTAGCCCTCACTACAAAGTAAGGTAATTCCCAGTCTTGCCCTGTAGGCAAAAAAAGAAGAAATTTTTTATAAAATTTTCTGGAGGGCTGGCATTCACACTCAGTGTTTACATGGACATTCACTTAGCAAGCCTCATGTAACCCTTGGAATAGGGAACTAAAGGCACTGAAAGGTAATATTTTCATTTGCTGTATATATAATTTTACAAGTGGTTGTTACATTAATATTTTTCTTCCATTTTCTCCACAGTATTTGGTTAGCTTCCATTTATGACAGTCAGTTGCAATAATCCCACTTTGCTCTCTTCCTTAATAGAAGCACCAAACACATACATATTTTATTTTTCATTCTTAATTCTCTTTCTCACATATATTTAATTTTCTTACTGCTGTACTTCTATCTCAGTGGGAAAAAAACTCCATAAAGTCTGGCACAAAAGCACCCATCAATTTTTTGTCAATTATCTGGTAATGAAATTGCCCTATTAGGTCAGCTTACAGTCTCTGTGGTAAATATGCCATATACAAATAAATCACAGTATAAAACTATATGCATAAATTAGTAGTAACAGCTCAATATTAGGATCACTGGTTTTAATTTACAGAGTAATTTACAGAGTAGAACAAAACAAACCCCAGCTTATTTCCTGGAGAAACACAAACACAAACAAACCCCCTCCCCCACCCTCCCCAGATACCAGAAAATAATTATCCATTGTGTGTATATATATGAATCCAGATCACAGAATCATAGAATAGCCTGGGTTGGAAGGCACCTTAAAGATCATCTTGTTCCAATCCCCTACCATGGACAAGGACACCTCCCACTAGACCAGGCTGCTCAAAGCCCCATCCAATCTGGACTTGAACAATTCCAGGGATGGGGCAGCCACAGCTCACCTGGGCAACCTCTTCCAGTGCCTCATCTCCCTCACAGTAAAGAATTTCCTCCCAATATCCAATCTCTATCTACCTTCTTTCACCTTAAAGCCACTAGTATTAAGCCATTGAATATTAATATGTATCTATACTTGGAATATATATATATATATATATATATATTCATATATGCATACATATATGAATATATATGCAAATTTTCTCAGAAAAATGTTCCAAATACATGAATTTCTAGATTAGTAAATATAACTTGTGGAAGCAGTTGACTCTACATACATGCTGCACTTTCTACTTGTGTCTTACTCCTAACTGAGAGCAGCTCAAAGACTTACTGACTTCTCACATAAAACAGCTATTTAATTTAAAAATTCTTTTCACCCCTCAATATCCAGGTACCTAGAGGGATCAAGAAAAACTGTTATCAAAATTACAAACTGTAAAGGTGCTGTTCATTAGGAAAAATCCCATGAATTGTTCACGGAACCACTGAGAGCCTGCTGAGTCTTTCTCTCATGAAATCAAGCAGTTTTACAGAGCTTTAGACAGCTTAGAAACTTATTAATATGAGCTAGGCCTGGTGCTTCAGAATCTAATGCCCAAATAAAAATTAGTGCTTAAGTAAGAAATAGGTGCCTAAATTCCTATGCAGAGATCTGACTGTTAAGAACTAAGTCATCAGGTCTCAGGGAAATCTGGGCTCCTAAGACTTGTTTTAAAAGGAATTTGAAAAGAAAAACAATAAACAAACAAAACAATTGAAAAACCCCAACCCTTGGAACACTTCATGTTTGAATTTTTGTTTCAATACTATGCCCTGCACATACCAGCAGAGTACTCTCACTTCCCCATGAGGTTTAATTTTCCTTTCATATTAAACCTTTTAAGTTTAAAAATTAAAATTATGGAAATTTACATATTTAGAGGACTGCAGTGCCAGCAAACCCAGAAACTAGAGACAACCCTTGTTGAGCACGATTTTTACAACCTCTATTAGTAGTGAATAAGGATTTGCAAGTGAGACAAGGAAACTCATCAGGACCCAGAGCTGCCCATTTCTGGGAAGGTGGGAGATGTTCAAACAATGCAACTGAAAGTGAAAATAGCTAGAAAAGGAATGGGAGGTCAGGGAGGTGTCATGCCAGCTCTCATGGGGAGCTGGAATGACATCTTGAGAAACATGGAGAAACTCATTCTGGTGCCATTCCAGGTTTGCTTCTCAGCAGACCCCCACTGGGATCTCTTCCCTTGTCTCTGCCTCCTCCTCCTCCTCCTCTTGGAGAGAGCAGGCCACCCCCCTGTGAGCACTTAGGGGTGCTCAGCCAGCTGCTGCTCAAAGCCCTGCCTCCCCACTGCCACTTCACATCTCCAAGTTTATATTCCCCATCCCACTCACCACAGCACTTGCTGCACAGGTGCCAAGGAAACTCCATCTCATTTATTCTATCAGTTGCCTCTCCTCCCACCCCTCATTGTCTCAGCTGTTACCACAGCTGCTAATGAGTTCACCCATACTCACTTAGGAACATTTTCAAGAGAAAATGGCTTCAAGGAGAAGCAGTTCATGATCTTCATAAAATACACAAGTTGTGCACTGCTATAAATGAAAAGAGCACACTTCCCCCCATCCCCTGAAAGAGCATCCTGGGTTTACACAATCCCTTTTACAGTTTCCCCATTGTCCACTGAAGATGTGAAGTTTGATTCTTGTTCTTCACTTGGTTTTCTCTCCCCTGGGTAGTGGTTCATCTCTTGCATTTCTAGAGTTTCTTTATTCCTTTTGGCAAATGCTTGGCTGATCTCATGAAATGTCTTATTTTTTGTTTCAGGCAGGACAAAAAACAGGTAGGCTGCTCCTGCAAAGCAGACACCAGCAAACACCAGGAAGCAGTAAGTCTGTAAACCAGCCTGTGAATAGAAAACAGAGGAGATGGTCATTACAAAAGAGAAAAAAAAACAGAAGAAGGACAGGAACGTTTTGAAAGAAAAAATGGGGCATATGGAGCACTTTTTAACCAAGTAAAGTACTGGCACACATTGCTAGTTGGAATGCTGAGAAGTTCATCAAAATGCATGAAATTTTGGTTCCTCCAACACTGCCTGTGGCCTGTTGACAGCAAAGCAGGTTCCTGGCACAGGCACACAGAGCTGCAAGCTGGGCAGTGCTGGGAGACAGCAGACTGAGCTGGGGGAGAGCAGGGATCCTGCACTGTGCTCAGCTGAGCCTGGCACTGCCCCAGGATTTCTGGAAATCAGGCAGATGTTTCACTGGGTGGTTCTGCCCATCCCCTCCCAGGCCCAGGTACAGGAACCTGGGCACGCTTTAGCAGTGCTGTGCACCTCTACAAAACCCATGGGAAAACTGCCACAGCCAGGGGCATCTTCATCACAGCAGTTACAGGCTCTGAGATTTGCAAAATAAATGAGGAAAAACCCCAAATAGCACCCATTTGTTATCACTCTTATGGTTACGGGAGTTCACAGCAGGAAAAAAAAAGTCCATTTCTTTAAAATGCCTCTCTTTTCATGCTAGAAAGTGTAAGAGTTAGTTAAGGGAATGCAAAGTACAGACCATATTTGAATGTTATGGATTTTGCTTCACTGCAAAACCAAAGAGAGTAGATGTAAAGAAGTTCATTTATAAATTGATTATAAAAGCTCCAACCAGCCAGTAGGAGTTGTAGTTCACTGAAACATAACTATTTCTTGCCTGGTGATTATTAGATCATTTAGAAGCTACCAGTTACCTTTCAGCAGTACAGTTGTGAAAAAAACATTTGATAAATACCATATTGCCATCTGAGCTTTGTTGAACTTGGAACAGGTTTGATATTATGGCTCCACAGAAGCCACTTGCAGCATTTGAGGAAACCTCCCTTCCTCCTCTGTGGGTTTACCCTCTCAAACATCCAATTTACCCATATTTTTCTAATTGCTTTTACTCTCAAGGCTGAATTAGACCAGAAAGCATATCACCAACTCCAAAAATAAGGCGACATTTATGTGGTGCCTTGTGTGAGGTCATGAACAGCAAACCCAAGGAGAGCCAAACTCCTCAGGTGCTGCAAGGCTGAGGTTACCCCAGGGAAAACCACCCAGGACAGAAGAAGCAGACCTGTCTTCCTCAACACACATATTTATAGATGCCATTAAAGGTATGTAACTGAAACAAGACAGAGCCAGTAGCCTTCATTTTACACATTTTTGTAACAGGCTCTGATCATGCCTGGTTAGTCACAGCAGTCCTAGCCTGCAGGCTGCTTTAACTCCCTGCTCTGGGTGCTCAAGGTGTATGCAATTCTTGGCACTATTTTTATGTTTCACTTGCTCATTATGCATCATGCGTGGTGTGCAAGAGGAACATTAATTCTTGCTTGGAACAAGAAAGAAAAAATGGAATAAACCCTTTCCTGCAGCTGCTTTTTAATACCATGGCTGATTTCCAGCCTGCCTAGTCACAATGTTCCCTCTTTCTGTGGATAATTCATTTCCTAGTTCAGTGCTTCAAATCCTGCCTGTGACAAGAAAAGCTAGCAAGTGCATTCTCTGATATTGTCTGTGGAATCTAGAGATCCCCAATTCTTTTTCATTAAATCCTAGAAGCACGAAGTCCTGAGCAAGCTGACAATCAGAAGCCAAACAACATGGGTAACATGGTGGAGGGAAATATTCTGGCATGTAATAAAGAGAACTTAATAGCAAAGCTTATACAGAGGCAGAAGCAAAAGGATATGTTGACAGGAGAAAATAACTCTGCAGCACCTCATAAATCATCCTGTCATGCTAAGAATTTAAATTTTGCATCTGGATCTTCTGCATTTGTAATTGTTCTTCAGCTGAATGGCAGAATTTCAACCCAGAATCATGTTTCTCACTTTTTAAAATTTCACCAAATTAAATATTCTCCATGATGAAAGTGAACCATTAATACCTCATATAAATAAACATGCCAACCAAATTTGATAAGTTACCTGTGTCTCTTGGTGGTGCAGCCACAACTTTGTCCCCCTTTCTAATTCTTCTTGATTTCTTTTCTGTCCATGAGCTAAATAAATTAGTGCTTATTATCTTTGATTCATATCTAAGTAAACCTCTTCTAATTGAACTAAACCCTCATGAGTGCATGTCTTATTTGCAATTATTTTACCTAACGTATTTATATTTATTTGTAATAATCACACTCTTCTTCATTTCTGCAATCCCTTAAGAAGTAGCCCTCAAGGACCTCCACCTGAAGTTTCACAGGGAATACACTAAAAATTAAATTTTGTTGTAAATCCTTCAAGTGGGTTTTGTAGGGTTTATTGTATCCTGCAGGATTTGTCCAATAGGCCCATAATTCCCAGACAGGAGGAACACTGCAGAGTGACCACAAAAAGCCCTTTCATCACCAGCCATTCTTCAGGTATAATATTTTCTTAAAGCTGGTTATTATTTACACTCACAGCAAAGAAAATCCCTCACTCATAAACCTTTTATAAGTTGTCTGGAGTTCAGTTTATATCACCCAAACCTGCATTTGACACAGAACATCACATACTAATTAAATTACTCATTATAAACATGGAACCCCCTATATCCACTGCTCACTGAGAAAGGCTGTAAGACAGAAATTCAGGGTAAAGGGGGAGGAAAATGTTAAATCACAAATCCCAACTCAGTAAAAACCTTTAGTGGGACATAGGTGAGATACAGTTCAGCCTAGATGTTTAATTCATTTTTATCTTTCTGATGTATTTTGAATTGCCTGGTGCTGGAGGAAAGATCTGAGGGTGGAACAAGCAATTTCTTGCCCCACATGTATCTGATGGCCCTGTCAGGGAACCTAGAAGGTGAGATAGTGGTGAAGTGCAGTAAATGCTGAGCTATTGAGCAATGGCTACTACAGAAAAGGTACTGATAGATCTGCCAGGAAACAAGATCTTTGTTCCATGAGATTAGTGTGCTTTCTTTTATTTATATTGGATATTATTTATGTTATGTCCATGAAACCTGTACACCTCACTATTTGTAAGCACCAGAGTCTCCTCACTAACCTGGAGCTGCTCTGTTGTTTTACTCCTTCCAAGGTGCTAGAGCTGAGCCTGCTGCTGCTACTGTAGAAGTAAAACCACAGAATACTGCTTATCCTTGGGGTGGGAGTAAAGAGCTGAGGAAGAACTTCAGTTAAACTCTTTGGATTCTCTGCAGCTCTGGGTATTTGGACCTACAGAAATGGACAGCCTCAAGATTCTTCACTGACAAGTGCATTGTCAATGACACAAAAATAATGACAACATATATGATAAAATTGAAAATGTTAATCCTTTTTCTATGCTTTGTGACAGTATTTTACCTGCTACATGGAGCAGAAGCCTAAGTGATCAAAAAATGGAATACTCGTGTCCACCAGAAGGGTAGCTTGACTCTTCTGGTGCATACAAGTACTCAATTTAGCAAAACATATCACCTCTGAACAGCTGGAAGGGGCAGGTAAAAGAGGAAGGAGATGTCAGAAGAAGAAGTAAAAGTAAATAAATGCTGAATGGAAGTTCTAAGCAAATAGAGAAAGAATTCAAGGCAAGTGTGTGGTTTCTGTGGTTGTGCATTTTCTCACGTGAGGACAGGTTACTGCCTCACCCTCTGCTCCAAGCAGCAGCAGCAGCAGCAGCCCTGGGCATGCAGGAAGCTCCAAGGCAGCCTCATCCATGTCCCACTGGCACATCCACCCCTGCTGCTCTCTTCACACTGCCTGCACGTCTGCTCAGGTTCAGAACACCCTGCACCTTTTCAGAACAAAGCTGCTTCTCCTCCCCCACCCCAGGCAGCCTTGCCAGAGCTGGGAATGTTTCCTTAGCAATACCTGAAGCCAGGATTTTACCTGCAGGGTTGGAAACCCAAAGGTCAGAACAAAGCTCTACAGCAGCCTGGGCTTTCCAGCTGTTCTCCCTCAGCATTTCCTTAAGCATGACCTCCTGCAGGAACTCCCAGGGTTCAAAGGTGAGCAGAGCTTCAGGTGGGTTCCTCAATGGGAGCAGAGCTGTCTCCTGGTACATATCCATGCAGAGCCAAGGGCAGACACACAGGGAGGATCCCTGAAGGGCCAGGCTTTCTGGGGTTCCTGAGGGTCACCTGCCCTGCCAGGTGTATGGGGAGGGCAAGAGAACAGCAGACACATTTATTGATGCAATCTCCTGAGGGAAGCACCTACTAGGTCAGCAAACTGATCAAAGCAGGATTTACATTGGATTTTTCAATGCTGGTGAGGGCTATTGCTATACAGGATATTTAATAGTTATGCATAAACTTTGAAATGCATCACCTTCTATTTTAATACCAGCTTTCTAAGGAGGCCATTTGAAATACAGCATTTCTGCAAATTTTGGCCAGCTGAATTCTGAATTACTATTTTTTGTCTTTTCTGCAGAAAATGAAGCCTTTGTATTTGTGGGAAAAAAAAAAAAGAAAGAAAACCAAGAAATGATTTACCTAAGAAACACATGCAATTACCACAAAAAAGAATAAAAGTTGAAGTCTTCAGGCAATTCCCCGAATCAGATCCCAGGCATGGCAAGCAATCAAGCCTGACTTTGAGGATGAAATAGAGCTGTATAAGCAGCATGTATGATGAAGCAGGTGCAGCTTTGCCAAATTTTCTTAAGCAAAGAGGTGAACAAACCTATCCCAGCTTGTGATGGGCTGCTATACACATTACAGAGAATGTACAGGCATTTCCCCCATCTCCCTTTAAACACAATAGTATAGAACACTTAATTTTTAGCACTATGAACTGACTTTAAGTGTCCAAAATGAATGAGAAAACGAGTTCATTTTTTAAAGCTAAAAAGTAAACTGAAACAAATAAAAAACCCTAAGGTTGAAATTACCAGAATTCTGTTTTTAATTAAAAAACTTCACAATTTCCTACTTTTGAAGCAATCTAGCTGAGAACAGTCTTCCTGTTAATAACTTGCATGCTGTGAACACTGTATTCTGGAGGAATCTAACAGTAGTTGAGAGGATCATTATGTGCTACTTAACAATGGTTGCTTACTGACTTAACACACTCTGTGGCAAAAGCTAAATTCTAAGCAGGACTGTGATACTGGAAACAGGAAAACATATATTCTAGGGCAGGTACAGCAAAATAAATGAGCAAATGAAAAAAATCTGAATTAATTTAACAAACGTAACACATTAATATTTTTAAAACAAAACTTTTGGCTCTTCCCAGCAAATGCCAAATGTAACTCTAAATTCTCAACTTGCAAAGTCACAGACCCTGACACTAGCAAAGGTTCCTTGCATTTGGAAGTTGCCATGAAGATTAATGTCATGAGAGGTGGGTCAAACTGGCTTTTGAAGGGGTGAGGTCAAGTGATAATGGCTCAATGTCTTACAGAATTGATCAGCAGAAAAACTGTTATTCATGTAGACATTTGACTTCCCTTGACTTCAAACTGATATAAGGCAGTGAAACAAATGGAAAAGGGCTTGTGTCCTTTACCCTTTGTCCTTCTTCTGTTCCAGACTTAGTTTAAGGTTCTGCTGAAAGTGCAGGACAATGGAGAAGGACAGAGCACTGCAGTATAATGCTCATGAAACATAATTCCTAAGTAATAAATAGAGACATTTTTAGAGATGAACTGCAATTTCAATCATGACCTTCTCACACACACTACCTTTTCATAAAGATGTAACAGATCATTATATTGTATCCCTGAAGTGGGCTCCTTCCAATTAAGATAAGCACATCTAAGCCCCTGATAGCCCACATTTCATTTTCTCATCTTTGAGGGGAACTTTAACCATTTCTCCTAACACAGGGACGCTGTCATTACATGAAACATCCCATGTATTTGAAGAAGTTTAAAGCACCTTGGCTTAGGGAGACTATGCATAACTTTCTGTGCACACCTGTTATTGAAATCCTTGTGCTGAGTAATAGAAAAAGCCAAGGGATACTATTACACAGTAAGGAAATAACAAGGTCAACCAAAAGAAAATCTTGCTGAGTAAAGGAATCTTGAGAATGAAAATCTCTAGTGTAAAGCTAAGGAAGAAATAAAGTAGAAGAGAACCTCCAGAAGCCAGGGTAATGACTCAGAAGTAAAACTTCACAGGCACAAATAAATTATTTTCTGAAAGGAGGAAAATAAACAGACATACAGGTCTTGGCATGGTGCTAATAGGCAATCTGAACTAAGGCTTCAAGGCTTGTAGCACCTTTAATCCACAATATACTGAGCTCCTCCTGGATCACAGATACAAGCAGATTATTTTGGTCAAATCCCAGTTAAGAGTCAAATCAGTTTTCCATAAAGCAGTACCCTAATCATAATGGGATATTCTTCTGCATTCCTCAGTTACTGGAAACTTTTGTATTAGGAGCAAAGTCTGAAGATGAGCAGTTCTTGAAAATTAAATATATAAATACATAGCACTTTAAATATTTCTTAAATACATACTGAATATCCAATGTGACTTTGACATCAAAAAAAAGACTCTGCACAGTTTTCTAGAAAGAGAAATTATTATGACAGAAAGCTTGTGGAGAAATTTGCTATGGTTTCCTACAGTATATTGCTAATTTACCATGTAGTCTTGAAGTGCCTCATAACAATCTAATAGCACAACTTGAAATATGAAATAAAAATGCATCAGCATGTAATGAAAATAACATGTTGGGAAATTTTTTAGTAATTATTGGTGTTTAGTAATTCTTTGTATTACAAAAAGTAAACAGAGACTTTTTCTAGATAACATGTAATTTAAGGTCCTGGTACACCATTGGATTTCTGAAGTCTATCCCTGTAAACTTATTGCTGATGAGGAGTATTTCTTTAACACAAGAAGTTTATTCTATGGCACCAGAAGTTTCTGGACTTTTAGATTATAATTTTCTGCTGGTTTGTTATTCCCTGTGCCTGCTTCAGCTCATTGCACCCATTTCCACACATATATGCATTCTAATTTCTGATTTGCTGTGTCCCTGTTCACACAGCAGCACCTCAAACAGGTAGTGATGAGGCCTGGAAGAGAAGCCATACTCATTTTTTTTTTTTTTAAATTTGTCAAAAATTGAGGAGTACAGTAGCTTTTCAATCTCATCCATATATTTTAATGTATGACTCAAGCCACTCTTTGATTATATTTATCTACAGATGGTTGAAGGGCAAAAATCTAGTCATTCAAATTAGTTAATTGGTGACATTTGGAAAACTAACTACTGATTGATTTTTTTAGTAACCCTAAACTTAACAGATTTGTTTCCCAAATGTTTGGAATAATTTTGCAGAAGCACACCAAGGATCAAAAAAGTGGCTGCTGTTTCTCAAGCAATCAGGTTAGTATTTAAATACACAGGCAGGATTATGCATTCATCCTGTGAAGGTACCTTAAAGATTTTTTTTTTCCTGGTTAAGGTTTATAAAATGAGCTAAGAAGATATTGCCTTTATGTGAAGAAAGTGGTGACTCATAAACTGAATTTTGAGAATACGGTTGACTGAAATAGGAAAAAAGTTAAATCTTGGGAAAGAGAAGATGTTCTAGTTTGATCTTGTGAAAAAGCTTTAAAAATCAAAGTCTGAGTAACACTGCTTTCATCTTTAGGTACAAACTCTAAGCTTTTTCTCATTTTATTTCTCTTTTCTTTAAAAGAAGAAAAAAAATCCAAAAAACCCCCCTTCAAGCTGGAAATACATTTATCCTCATTAAACTAAACTGGATAATTTTCTAATCACACAACTGGATATTTTTATGACACATAATGATAAATTCCCTAAGGCTACAGCAAACTTCATATGGATGCATACTAAATCACTCAAAAAGCTTTAATATGCGTGTGGAAAATTATAAAATGCAGTTTGCCTTTTAATTTGGATTTACTGAGGGTCTTTTTAAGCAATTTTCACCAGGTGATCTATCAGGTAGCATTAGCAGAACAAGTAGGGATTGTCCTGAGTTGCATTAATTCAAATCTGACAGCTAAGCAGAACTCGGGGTTATCCCCAGTTTTGTACAGGAGGCAGAAACTGCAATTTTGAAGAAATAAAAAAAAACCCAACAAAACAAAAAAACCCAAACAAAACAAAACAAAACAAAAAAACAAAAAAAAAAAACCAAAAAAAAAGAAATCCAACAAACAAACAAACAAACAAAAAACCTAACCCCAAACCCAAAAACTTACCTAAATAAAAGTATTCTGATTAAATGTCCCTAGGTTTGGGATCTGCTCTCTGTCCCTGCCAGCTGCCACAGAGGCAGGTGGTAGAACCAGAAACCCCTGGCCAGCTGGGCTGGGAAGGGAGGATCTAATGCTACTAAAACATTCACTCCCCTTCTGGAAGAAAAACCTATTAAACCACACAGAAGCCTCCATTTTCTGGATGAGCTGGAGCTGCCCCATGGACTAGGTCAGGTTTCCAAAACCTCAAGGGAATGGTCAGCAGCAGTGATGCCACCACAGCATATCAGTTACCAGGGTGTGGAGTACCTGGATGAAGGGGAAGAGCAGTCCCACAGCGAAGTTGCAGAGCCAGTTGACTGTCCCAGCTATCATGAATGCAGCTGGCCTCTGTGACTGCTGGAAAAGCTCTCCAGTGAGGACAAAGGGAATCCCACCTGAAACAGGGTCCAACAAGACAGTGGGTTTAGTAAAGTCCCCCACCCATCAGCAGAGATGAACAAGCCTCGTGATGCAGCCCTCCACGACTAGCACTGCTCTGCAGCTCTCTGCAGGGCCTTCTGAAACAGACCTGTCTAAATCACAAAGGAGAGAAGTGGCACTTCTTTCTTTCATGCCATCACATCTCCTGTTTGACATTCTTTTCAGGGATGACAAGCAGGTAACAGAGCGGTGAATCCACAAAACAACGTCCAGAGCATCATGTGATAAACTATTTATTCAAAATAAGAATGATTGTTTCTACTGCAATGCTTGAAATTCTGAAAATTCAGAGATACTCCAAAATGCTTTTAGATCTTAACAGTTGGAAAGATGGCTCCAAAGACACTAACTCCTATTTTTTTATGATTATTGCCCACTTTATTTCAATAATAAAAAAGACAAAACTTTTGCTTCCCTATGAGTATACTTATCATAGATGCTTATTTAATACATTCCCTTACCAGATACTGCTGGCACTTCTGGTGAGGGCTATTTGTCCCATCAGACAGGGACTCTGACCTCCATAATAACAATTGCAGCTGAATACCATATTTGTGACATGTGTTTTCTTCCACTTAGACAGTGGACTATTTTGTACAGCCCTGGCATACAGCAGTAGCCCCCAGGGAGTAGCTTGTCTAGTAGCTGAAAGTCTCAATTTATGATCTTTGGCTTCCTTCATTCCCATCTGATATTTCCATAGAAGTATTTCTATTTTTAGAGAATAAAAACCTGGATTTTTTTTGTTAACCAGCCACATAATTCAGTTAATTTCACACATTAGACGTATATCTACTTGCAGAATTATTTCATTTCAGTTTGAAGAACTGCACAACTAGTAACATCAGTATTCTGCTCTTATCAGTTTCTGCCTCTAGGTTCTCAAGTGTGCTGGTATTACCATTCAGCTTTGTAGGCAAGACCCATACACACTGTGTAGGACTATGTAAGTCCTTCCTCAGTTTTAAGCATTTCAATAAGAAGTATAAACAACCAAACCCATAATTATAGATATATTTACTTTCAAAAACCTCTATAGCAATTCTGACTTCCAAAAGATTTATAAATTAATAAGAAAACACCACTACAGACTTATCCATCCACTGGGTTTTCTCCTTGCACATCTTTCCTTGGTCTATGTGCCAATCTTTTGCGCTCTCTTTACCCTTGGACATTTGGGAATACATCTCTAAGTGCATTATAGGGCTGCATCTTTATGAAGCCCCATGTGCTCAGTGGCCCTGAGCTTAAACACATGCACCAGAAGCTCCTGTGAGCAGTGTGAGATAGGGACTTGCAAACACAGAGCATGACATGCAGATGACACGTGTTGTCAGACACCCTTCCAGATGCAGAGCCATGAATATGTGCATAAACAGAGGCAATGTGATGCAGCAAAGAGCTGCTCTCCATCGTGAGCTCGTGTGACTTTTTGTGAGAACACATCTGAAGCGGTAGCAAAGCCTTCAACAGAACTTTCTCTGCCAAAGAGTGTCAGTATAAATTACACCAAAATGTGGAGAATAAATAAATACATTTATTTACTCCTACTTTATACATAGGAAACTGGGATACGGAGAGTTTAAGCCACCCAAACTGCAGCTTTGTATCTTTCTACAAGACATACGTAGTACCAGAATTCTGTGACTGAAAAAAAAAGCAACCTCTCCCAGCAGCAGTTTAAACATGTAGAATAAGTATCTAAACCCCCAGAACCTAACAAAAATCCAGCAACATGAGGTCTATTGATGGCTTCCAGTGGCCATTCTATCATATCCTTGGGATTTGGGTTCAAGTGGTAGCAATCAGATCTGTTCTGTCAGCATCTGGTTTGGGTTTTAAATACCATATGAGGCAGCAGTTTGCCAGGACACTTGCCCCTTGGAGAGAGGAGCTGAAGGACTAGAAACAAAAATTGTTTAAGATGACTTATTTATGATCATTTATTCTGTCATGCCTTTGCTGTAGGACAATCTACAGAGGTGTTGTTGTTCTTGTCAGTATAATGAAATATGCTGTTGGAAGCATCATTTGGAAAAGCAGCATTTGGAAAAATACATATTGCACAAGAGAGAAAAAAGCCAGAAGCAAAAAAAAATAAAGTACAAGAGGACAGAAACCTATCAGAAAGTATAAGTGTAATGGAAATAAAAATGCATGGGCACTATCTTGGAAACAGGTTTCTTGAAATTCTAATTTAATTTCTAAGAACATATCAACTATCACTAACATTCAAAAATTCTGTGGAGAAATGGGAAGGGTGACACAGACAGACCTCCCAGCTTCCTCATGGTCTAGAGAAGTATAGCCACAGCATCACAAAACAGAAATTCAGCTTCTGTAGAGGGATTGTAAGGAGGAACCAAGGAGCCTGAAAAGTGGTGTATGAGTTATGTGAAAGTCAGGTCAGGTCTGGGAACACAAGAAATGGAATGAAGCCAGGTCACTGCTGTCTACTGCTGTATGCCTGGAAGAGCACAGATTTGACCTTATGAAGATGAAGAGGAGGGCATGTGAATGCCTCCCAAGGGCCACACCGCTGTGAAAAACACACTCTGCAAATAAGTGAAGTGAAAAGGAAATTTGGGAGAGCTGAAGGAAAACTGTAAAGCCTTAAAGTCACAGTCAGCGATAGCACCTGAGATGAGCTGAACTTTTAGCCCCAGGATTCAATACTCAGTCATTTCAAGATGTCAGGGATGTGCTCAAGGAGTCCCTTTCTCCTGGATCTCACTGTTTTTTGAGATACAAATCTGAGTGCCTGGGGCTGAAGGAAGCTGTATGATGCTTTGACTATGTAAGCTGGATCTGAGCAGAGATCACAATACCGTGACATCTTACCAACCCCTTCTCAGAGTCAGTCTCTGCAACATACCCTACATGATCACTGGGCCAGATGGGTCTGTACCAGCCTGTGCTCAAACATGGAATCTTGGAAACCACTTGTCAAAAGCAATCAAACCAAACCACTGTATTTTTGGAAGAGCCTTTAAACACTGTCATGAGTTTTGCAACTTTAACACGTATTTGAACGTGGGTGAAGGAATTCACAAAAATGCTACCTGATCTTTCTCATGCAGGATGAACCTGGCATTGTCTTTTCCCCTGGAAAGCTTTCTGTATAATTTTCAGTGAAGCAGCTTTATTTTAGCTCTGATCATAAAACAAAAAAGTGTATATTAGGATTTCCCGTAGGAGTTTTTCAGCAAAGTAGCTTCCAAACATGAATTGAAATAGGTAATGCATTGACCACATAATTACAGTGATTAATTTCTTTTAGCATTGCAGTGAACATAATAAAAAAATTTTAACATACTGCAGTGCTAGTAAAGAAAGATTGCTATACCTGCTAGGATTCTACATCTGGAAACCACAAATGTCTTACTGCAGGACTTGTATATCAATAAGGTGTTTAATAAAACAAGATTAAACCCACATGGAACAATTAGACATGCATAAATACTTCTGTTTCTGGGTTCTTTATAAATTTATCTCTGTAATTAGCCTAGTTACACACAGAATCCATGTCATGTGCTGGTAAAAATCCAGACTCTCAACCAGTACTCTTTAATGCATGAAATTTGAATGCAGAAAAAATATTCTTGTATCCATGCTTTAGGTTTTCAAATATATATTTAAATTATATATATATTTTTAAAGTATATTTAAATTTACACAAATGTTTTCTCAGGAAAAATTAGGTGCTCATATTTACTGTTTTTTTCTGTGAGCAGTTATGAATAAATATTGCTTAGCAGAAGTTACATGAGTCAGTGCAAGAACCTGAATACACAAAACATGACAAAGGAAAGAAAATGCTGAACTCCTCATTCTGTTTTTATCCAATACCTAACTGGGAATTTATGCTATGGCTATATATATGATTTATGAAATGAGACCATTACAAGAATAAATGCCTAATAAAAGCCAGGGAGATTTATTGCAGTGGTAAATCACCTCTAAAGGTGACAGAAACTTTGTGCCCTAAGAACCACTAAAGAGAAGAACTCTCCCTGAGCTAGCAGCTCATCTTTCCATACCCACCCAAGCCCAAGCCTGGTGTGCTCAGGCAGTGGCCCCATGGCAGCCAGAGAATTTCCACCAGAAGGAGCACCCGTGGCCACCCAGCCTAGTGACCTCCTGCAGGTCTCAGCTCTCCAAATTCTGCTCTACAGGGGGGAGTCTGGGAATCCCAAAAGGCTGATTAGGGCAAGAGCCCCCAGACTTTCCAACTCCATGCTTTGAGACAAGGAGGCTTTGAAGTTTTGAGAAAAAAGACAACTGCCTTGCTACAATGTTCTGTTTTTGGGGGAAAAAGAAGTCTGTGGAGCTCCAGCCATGATCAAGCAAAATGGCTTTGTTCTGCAAGGCAAGGTATGTAGGGAAGACTGATATATCCCAATATATTGGGAGATAAAGGAAGATATTGGGAGATAAAGGACTGTCTCAACCAAAGGTTTCGCTATTTGCAAATCAAGTGACCTCTAGAGAGCAGCTCTGGGAGAGAAGCAGGGGAGGTTAGACAAAACTCCTGGAATATAACTGCTGGAAAAACAACCCAGTGTTCTTCAGTGGGTGAACAAAAGGCTGCTAGTTTCTATCCAGACTTAAGTTATTTAAAAACAACAAACAAACAAAAAAACCTCAACCTAACCAATGAACAAAACCCCCAAAAATACCCATGGGAAAAAAAACTTCAGGAATACTGCAAGGGAGGGATGCAATGCAGCTACTGAGTTTCTTTCATTTCTGTAGGTCTGCAGACAGAAAAAAAATCCTGCAAAATAGATATCTCAATCTTTATAAAGGTGTTCTGTCACCTGTTAGTTATTTTAACTTGCACTTTGTATTTGATTGAATAATACCCCACCAAATATGACATTCCAGTCAGATATGACAGCTGTACTCCCAGCTAATCCTGCCGAGAGAGCACTGGGAACAGAAGGTGTGACAGGGGTGTTCTGAGTCACAGCTTCATGCTACAGACTTTTCTAGATGTCTGCAGCTCTTCTCCACAGGATAATTAAGTAAAACAGGCACCTTGTTTGCAGAAAATGGTGTAGTATATTAACCACATTAATTTGTACCATTTGAATATTTTCTTAGATTAAAGGTCACTTGAGTAGAAGACATTTAAAGCAGTCAGTCTATGGCAAACAAAAAGTGCCAATGAGAAGACCAAACTAAAACACACAAATAATACCTTGCCAACTCTGATATTGTAATATAGAGTATTCATAATTATTAAGGACTAGTTTTTAATGCAGTATTGTGTGAAAGACATTTTGCATTGATTACTTAGCCTTTGGTTTAGCATCTATATAAAACCTGCTATTCCAACAGCATTTAGAAAGCCATTTTTGGAGATATTCTGAACTTTGTTGGTGCACGGCAACCCATTTCAATCAGGATAAATAAAACAAACAAACTAAGCAATGGTGCAGAATAAAAATATTGATTCACTCTGTTCTAACCTCAGTAGTTAAAATGTTATTTCTTGGTTCTCATCAGTTAATTTACACTAAAATGGTTGACATACAACAAGGCTATTACACAATATATAATAATTCACATAAAATTCTTTCTAGGTCCATTTAGGCAACTAGTTCTACAGCAGATATTCCACGCAAAAAACCACAATACCCTTATCTGAACCACCTGATAATTTCCCCTTCAGTGAAATTCTCTCCCTCTTGAATATTAATTAGTGTATTTTCCTATAATTTTTACTTCCATAAGTCAGTGCACTCCAGCAGAATTTTATGAGCAATCCTTTACTGACTGAATCATTTTTCTCTGATTTTTTTTTCAACAAAATACTTATCATATAACTAATGAATCCAAATATGTTAAGTACTTTAAAGATATTTTTCTTTAGATGAATTATAACGATTCCCTTTGAAATACAACTATTGGATGTAAACATGAGAAATATATTTAATCTTGAATTTATTTAATTTATTAATTTAATGTAATATTTAAATTTTTTGCCTCTTCTATTGTAAGACAAACCAGCAGTATGTAGGCCATTCTGAACAAAATGAATACATTGGTTTTTTGGGTTTTTTTGGTAACAATTTCAGTCTATTGGGATATTTGGTAAATTTTTGGGGTATTTTGTTATTATTGTTGTTTGAGTTTTTTTGGTCTTGGCTTTTGTTAGTAAAAACTGAACATCAACATTAAATTTCTCCTCTGGTTCTTGGCGACATTTCTTTTTGCTTCACAATTATAATGCTGCATAGCTACCAAAGAAAAAAATGCAATTTAAAAAAAATGCTCTCAACTTATAACTACATAAACAGCAAATAGTCTTTTCAAATTTCTGCCATATATTCAGATCCATCTTGTAACATCACAAATCTAATTATAGCCCAACTTTCTGTTCTATTTGAACGTGAAGAACATTTTTTTTACTGAGCTATGAGACTATATAATAGAATTAAATTTATAATTATTCTCAGTAAAACTGATGATTATTAAATTGTTAAAACCAATTATCTCAATTATGAGAACAATGATAAAAGAGTTTTTACTATAATAAAAGCAGAGAAGTGTCCCTTGTATATTCATCCACTATACAGATGGAAATATTGTGGAAATACCCAAACTAAAGACTCATGTTCAGTCTAAGGTAAGAGAAATATTCATACAGTCACATCACTGTATGAGGACTGACAAGAAGAAAAAACCCAACCCCTGTCTATTCTAGGCTTGTTAGTTCTATATTTCTTTCAGATAATCTTCTGAAAGAAATATAAAACCATCAGAAATGATTTCCTGTTAGGAAATCAAGTTGACAGACCATTAGCACAAAATGCTGCTGGTTGTGAACCTGCAAGCTAAAGAAATCTTGTAAAGTCAGTCTATTTTAACAAACAAATTATTCATGCTAGCAGTGCACAGTTATAGCTGCATTCATCCTGAAGGATGCCAACAGTAAAAATAGAGGGCCAAATTGTCAGAGAAGCCAGGACTGAAGAGTTCTCCTGAAGAGTTCTCCTGTTTAAGATGGGTAACAGACCATGTCTTCACTGCTTATGATTTCTGGACACTGCTGAAGTTTTTTGGACACATAGCCTCAAATGCCAGTAATTAAAGAAATTGGTTGTGCTGCTACAGGATGGTAGACAAGGTATGAGGAGCAGTAGTTGTAGAACTAATAAATGTAAGATAATAACAAAAAAAAAATTGCTTACTGTGACCAATAACCAAAACAAATATAACAACTAGCAGTACTTCCTTGCTAACAAACAGAAAAGAAAAGGAAGAGAGACTCAGAAGATGCTCTTTGACTAGAAGCACCATCTGAAGACAGTAACAGTCTTGCTGTGATGAACAGTATAAGCCTTCTTTCTGATGAAACCAGAAAGAGGTCACATAAGCCATAACTCAGTGTTTCCTAAAAAATGAAGTTTCTGGAGTAGGACGGATAACATCTGGAGATTAAAAGGAAACAACTGCTTTGACTGTTTGCTTGGTCAAACTGGCACTGGCTACCCTTGTTCATGTAGTTCTCCTGGCCTATTTTTTTCCTCTGAAAGTCTGTTACTGGTGCATCTTTTCATCTTTCTATGCAGTACATTGGCCACCAAGAAATTCTGTCTGGACTCCAGAGCAGTGTTCATTGCAGCATTGAGCTCATAAACTTTTGTATTTAGATCTTAGCCAA
The DNA here is from genome assembly GCF_022539315.1 of Serinus canaria. NCBI lineage: Eukaryota > Metazoa > Chordata > Aves > Passeriformes > Fringillidae > Serinus > Serinus canaria. Next base: position 58,290,826 of record NC_066317.1, on the reverse strand, counting down.
GGAGATTAGCCAGAAATAGATGAGATGAACAGAAAACTTTTCTTTGTAGTGCATTGCACCTTGGAATAAGGGAAATAAAATATTTTAATTGACTTACAGTCATTAATTCCACATCTACTGTTCTATATATTTATTAGTTTGCACTTTTGCAAGTATAACCATTTTATATTAATTAAAAAAAAAACAGTATTTCTTTTTCACTATGCTTCCCATATCAAATCCCTATTAATCTGAATAATGTACCTAGGTCACTTACACAGCTTTTGAATAAATGTTTTATTTCATGGTTACATGGACTTCTAAAACTCATGGCTGCATTTTTGCACCAGTACTTCAGGGTTGGAGTTGTGAGCCCTCAGCAACTAATTAGTGATCATTCAGGAAAAGCTGCTAGTTCAGGTAGGAGGAGTGCTGTCAAGTGTCAAAGCACTCACATTTTGAAAGCTTCAATTAAGATAATTTTTTAAATCTATTGTTAGCGGGATAAAGTTCATAAGTTTTCCTGCTGCTGAGAACTCCAGGTGTCACCTCCAGCAATTCCTTTATTCAACAGATACAATTACCTTTCAAATACTAGGGGTTCATTTTTCTTTAGAACTGCCACTAATTATGACGAATTTAAATCTCTTTTGCTGCAGGACTGTTAAAAGCTGCACATTTTCTCTATGCTGCTCTTTAAGAGAGAAGAATTCAAACAAAACGTAAAACAGGTATTAATCCCAAAATATATGTTGAATGACACTGCATTTAATGTATTCAAGGAACATGTTATCCTCCCCCCCAGTAAAAATTCAATGAATATTGAAGGCAATTCTAATCTTATTTCTTAACAGTCTAAAAAAATCAGTTTGTTCACTCAAAGACAATCAAAAGATAAATTCTCAACTACCTGAGTTGGTAGAAGTAGTTAATACTCCTGCTCCCAGGGGTAGGCAGGGGCTTTTCCATGGCTGGAGAAAGGTAAGTGAGGTAAGTGAGCCTCCTGTGGCTGTGGGGCACAGCCCACAGCTGTAAAAGGGCATTGGCAGGGCAGGCTGTGATGGCTGCAGCTGGGAGGGCAAAACACCAACCCCAAGGACCCCTGCTTTGGATAGATGGATGGCACCTGAGAGCAAGGGAATGGGGCCAGGGGTCTCAGAAAACCTTCAGCTGGGACTGGTATGTACTGTCTGCAGGTTATTACAAATTTCTGAGCAGAACCATAACTCACATTAGGAGTGTTTAGCTGATATTTATACGGCATATTTTAATTTTGTTGTTGTGCCCACAAAAGCTTTACAACTATCAACAAGCCAAGCCTTTTCCTAAATACCTGGGAAAACTAAAGGCTGTTTCTGCACAAATACCCTCCATAACCAGTGCAGGAACTACTTGGCATTATCAAAGAATGCCTATCTCTGGGAAGACTGGAAATGCTTCTAGTTTATAGAATTTTTAAAAAAATTGAAAATTAACCCAGCCTTTCAAATCTACAACTTTTTAACTAAATATAGAACAACATGGGTTTATTAGTTTCTTTTTTACTGCATACACTTTTCTGGTACAAAGAGTGGGGTTTTTTTGCACTCAAGCAAGCTCAAACTCTTTCTCAAAGTGGACTGGCATAATGCCTCTGTGGGAGGCCATGTGTGTTAGAAATTTTTACATCCCACTCTAAGTGGAGAAGCTAAAACATCACACAAAGCTTCCGTAAATGCCTATTTCAAGCAGTAATACTGATGCTGCCTTTCATGGCAGTACTTTTATGTCCACATGTGTGCTGTTACACATTTGGTTGTTTCACATCTAAAAGCTGATTTTTATCTTTTTCACTCGTGACATTTTAGGCTGAGCAAACCTCGTGACTTTCAAAGTGACCCTTTTAGGACAACCCCTTTGCTGTCAGTACAGCTGCACATTGGCATTCAGAGTAAGAGCATGGACTGATTTAAACTTTAAATACCAAAGTATCTTTGATACGCCTCAGGGCACAGCATGATTTCCTCTAAGTTTTCTTTTGTTTACCTTGTAATGTCAATTTAAAATGGTATTCAATTGTATTCATTGTATTCAGCTGTGCTAGGGAAGACTTCACTTACCTTTGTAAGCCATGACAAATATTATAAAACTCTCAAAAAAATACAAGCATGAATGAAACATTTTTCTGGAATGGCCTGGTTTGTTGATATTTCTCAGCTGTGTTTGAAAATGCAATTACTATAAAAAGTAACAATTGAAAGATGAAGATCTTGCTACCATAGAATTTCACTGATTTCTCTTTCCTGTAATCACAGTGTGACTGGAAACATATCACTGATCTGATTTTGTCATCCTTATGCCTACTAAATAGAAACCTATTTTAAAAGCAGGAATTTAAGTAAAATCACAGACTCATGTTTGATCACACTAAATTCAGCCTTATCTGTGTTACACTGAACTCAGCAGGACTTGTGTGGGGAAATGCTACTTGTCCACAGAAATACTTACAGGATTTAAGACCAGAAGAACTACTTCTGAGACATTACATAAGAGTGTAAAGCCAAAAGGCCTGAAGCCACTGTGTATGACTTAGCCAGAGACTCCTGCTTTCTTCTCTCTAGTGCACTGATTTAAAAATAGCAGCTAATGACAGAAATGAAGTCAGGGGCTGCCTTTTGTTGCAGTGACCCGCTAGAAAATCCCTCTGGCCACATGTGCATCTTTGCAGATACCAAGGGCTTTAGACAGGTAGAAACAAGGTATGACTTCAATACAGAGGATTGAGCATCTCACTTAGAGATAAAAAAAGAACACAAGATTAGAAGATAAAGGAATCCAGGATCATGTGCAATCAAATGCAATCCTCAGTGATTTCAGGCACTATTTAATTCTCAACCTTCTCTGTGAGACACTATGAAGTTATTCTTGATCTTTTCATATATAAATCTATTTTCTTCACCTTCATGGTTTCTTCACCTTTGCAGCCCTTCTTTGCTAACTGCTGCCTGAGCAGCTTTGTGCTCCAACATTCAGCTCTAAATCATCTCAAAAATGATGACACTATGCCTGACAACACAATGAGCATTTCTCAGATTACAATACAGTGAGACAATGCATGGCAATATGATGAATAGGTCTTCAAGAAAACATGTAAAAGAATGTGCATACAGAGTGTTCATATAAAACAATTTTTCAAATTACTTAGATAAAGTATAATCAGCTATGTGGAAGCCTTCCATTTGATACTTAGGAGATATTATATTTTTCCCTATCTAACTGGCATTTTTCAGACATCCTTAAATTTTCACCCTGTTCTGAGTTTCTAAGCCTCCTTTTGTCTCCAGGTCATGCAGGCATATATGTCTCATTCTTAGAAATGGGCAAAATGCAAAAGGTTTCCACAAAATCACTAATCTTAAACTTGAAGTGCCACCATAATAACACAGATATCCAGCACAAAGATGGCTTGAGTTATCATGATCAGGCAATTGATATAAAATCAACTCCTCCAATTTTTGGAACTTCCATGAGTGTCACTGTTTGTTGTAGTAAAATGGTAATTTTTCTTTTCTTTCCAAAGGACTCCAAGGAAGTCTTTGGAAGAAGGAGCATTACCATTACCATGTGCCTTCCTCTGCACACATGTGGCTGATCGCCCTCCCAGATACAGTGGTCAAAGGTGGGCAACACATTTGTGCTACACAAACACTTTTTACAGATCTCAGTGCCACAATTAGGGTCTGGGGCTATGTCTATGTATTTCCAGTGGTAAAATAAGTCCAGTGTTTCAGTGTATCATGTTTCCAGAGCCAGAAAAACTGGCTGAGATTTGAAAGCAGCAACACTTATTCAGTTTCTGAAAGAGGGCGATAAGAGAAGGTTGTTTCAAAGCTAGCATTTTATCAAAACAATACACCTCCTCCCACCTTCTCCCATCCTTCCATTTAGGACGAAGGCATCATACTCAGCCTCTATGGTTTCCTGTCCCTTCTCTGCAGCAGTGCCTTCTCCACTTATCAAAACTGGATGGAAAGGTGTTACACTTAAACAGAATACGCTTCTAAGGAAGAAATTCCAATAAATCACTTCATGCAAGGATAATGCATGGAAAAGCTTTATGCCAGGTTTCCAAGCTCTCCAGGCCTTGACTGTCTTTGTTACACTTATTTTCACTGGGAAGGTTGTCCAGGAGTTCATGGCAATGTTTCTGCAATCCCCAATTAATCAGTTGATCAGGTTTTTTCTCCCCATGTTCCACCATCTGACACATCTTGACAGGTGGCAGAAGAGCCATTCTTTGGTTCAGAGGATGAACATATAATTGTTTCACGTGAGTTGGAAAAACCAAAACCTGCAAGCCCCTCATCCGAAATTGCATAACAGACTCACTGACAAATTGGATCAACATCCCTGCAGAGAAATCAGGAAACTGAATGGAATACATTCTGTGTCAGTTTTTGGGTGTTCAGTTCTTTTTAACAATATTTGGCTTGTGGGTAAAAGGGAACAATCTGCAGCAGGTTTTCTAAAACTACAAAGAACAATTTTCCAATTTTCTCTGAAAAATCTAAAATCTCTTGCTGGCACAGCAACTGTTGTAAAGGTACAATGGGTGAATGGAGAGTTCCAGAAAATAGCTAAAAATAATCAGAACCTTTTCTTTTTTCTGTTTAAGTCAGATTTAAGACCATCTTTCCTTAAAGAGACTGATTCTGCAGGCACAGCTGAATATGAGTTTTCAATCCATGAAGAGGCATCCACATAGGTTTAACTGAGAAAGTGGGAATAAATCTTAGTTTTCCTTTTTTCTTAAATATTAGCTAAGGCAAAGTTATAAAAGGAGAACATTTCACATGTACCTAAACCTGCCTATCACTATCCAAATTTCCAAAAAACCTGCACATTATTTACCCATTCTGTAAAGGCTTTACAAATCAAGGCATTTGCTCATGATGCAAAACCTGAACAGCACAAATCTGCTCTCTGCAGATCCTGAAAATGTTCTTTTACTTTTTTTTCTTTGATTTGTTTTTTTCTCAGCTGATTTGTTTTCTCAGCTGCAATTCCTTCCTTTTTTTCTATTTACTTTTTGCTGGATGACAATTCTTGGTTTGTATCCTATTCTTTGAACCAATTCTTTGAAATGTATCCTGTATTTATTTCAGGTCCAGCAAATAACTTGAGTAAAATTAACCAAATAGGCACAAGGAAGCAACTGTCTGGGGCAGCATGGCTCCTTAATCTATAGAACAATAAATAATTTCCTTTCAGATCACACATTGACGGTATCAAGCATGAGGGCCTCTTCAATTTTTAGAAAGTGAAAGCTTTCTGATGTTTGTCTATTGACAAAAATGATGAAGTACCAAACCACATACATGCTTGAACATACCTGTTGCTAGAATTACTGTTTCAGTCCTCAAAAATATCTACAGGCTGAAAAGCTGAGTTCAGAAAAACAAAACCAATGAACACCCTCCATAGTTTATAGCAACAGCTGATCCTCACTGCAAAGTGGCAAATGGACTTGTGCAAGTGCTATCAGAACATGGTTTACACAACATCTAAGCTATCAAGAAGGTCTTAGATGTTCTAACAAGAGAGAAGATATCATACATTTAAAGGAAATTTTATGTTATAGAAAGTTAAAGCAGTATTTTTATAAATTCAATTCCTCATCTTATTTGTTATCTTTAGATGGGTAATTTTTCCAAGTACCAATAGCTCAATAAACATAAACTAAATTCATCCTAGCTTAATATTTGTACCTGTGGAATCATTACAAATTGTTTTTGTAGTGTAACTACAGGAGGAATTAAGATACTGAGGATTAGTTGACAATTGTCCCTGTTTAACCACTAAAATGAGTGGCAAGACTTCTACAAAAGGCTAGAAGTATAAAAAATATGCAGCTTTATAATAAAGAATATCTCTTAATTTTCATGGGAAAAACCCCTTTTACTACCAGAAAGGTGGGAAAGTTATTCTTGAAATTCAGTCTTTTCTCATTAAACCATCAGAGTGCTACAAAAGAATACCAAAGTGTGAAATTTTCCTGCTAAGGTGGTGTCATAAAATATCACTGAGAAAAGGTGGCAATAAGAAATAGCTGTTCATTCCAGAAAAATCTGTGTTGATAAGGCAAAAGTTTACAAGATCACAAGAATGTTGAAAAGGAGGAAGAGGATCAGTTGCTCTGTTTCTGCAAGACCTAGAGTGTATCACACAAAAACTAACAAAGGATGTATGCGTGAAAGGTGGCAGACGTAGTTTTCTTTGCCAAAGAATACTAAAATTCTGCTGTTTCAGAAACAAAGACTTAACAAATCCAGGGGAGACTATGAAAGTGTTAGAAGCTATGCCTCAGAAAAACCCTAAGCTGGAAAAAAATGTGCACTGCTTCTCTAAAAATGTCTCACATACTTGCCCTGTTTGTATTTTGCTCTGGACACTTCCCTACAATCACTGCTAGGGAGAAAAAGAGAAGTACAAGCTAGTCAGTTCTGATTTTTGTGTAGTAATTAACGACTCAGTATCCTTGGTGACCTGCTTGACTGCCCAGAATAAAAAAGCTTTTCCTTACAGTCTCTCTGCATCTTTCTTGTTTTAACACCTTCATTCTGCCTCTCAAGCACCTCGCCAACAGGAGACTGGCTCTGCCATTGCAACACTCTTCTCACAGGCAGTGGCACTGCTCCTGGGTCCCCAAAGCTGTCTCTTCTCAGGCTGGACAAGTCCAGCTCACCCAGTCCCTTCTCACAGGTCTCCTGACACTGACATGGTGACTCTCTAATGGACTTGTCACAGGCTGTTGATGTCATTCCCACACAAGGAAAGGGGGACAAAACTTGACACAATAATTGCACTCGATTATTGAGTTGTGCCTTGTGGTAGAAAAACAATGGATGCAAAGTGGACTTCTTGGAAATAATTTCTTTGTTCCAAAAAAAAAAAATACTCCCTTCTTATTCAATCATCTCAAAATATTGCTAATAATGGAAGTTGCCCAACTAAAAGGAAGTCAAGTACTTCAGATCTCATAAGCTCTTCTCAGGAGAACAGAGAAGTTTCATTGAAGATAAACTGGCCCCCATCAAAGTCAGCTAAAATATTGTTATTGATTTGCAGAGATATCAGAATATGATTCTTCATGGCTTCTTCTCAACAGCTGAAGAGTCAATTACCAAGATTTTAATTAAAATCAATTCAGTGTTAAGTGCTACCCAGATATTCCCACTATTGTCAGATATGACAAATGTTTGAACACACAGAGGAAAGGTGGAGAGGCCAACTAGGTAGCTGCTGGTACACTGCTAATGTTCTTTGGCTTTAACAGCACTGAGCACAGTGAAAAATACAACAGAAGCTTTAATTTTAATGAATTTCTGTAGAAAGCAAGCCAGAAATTTCTAACAATAGCTGTTTGTCCTGGATGTATCTGCAGACACTTTGTTCCAAAGAGATTGTGAAGTGCAGCAAAAATCATGAGTAACATCAGTAAAGAGAAAGAATCTAAACGAAGAACTCTAGAACCCATTTTGAAGAATGGTGAGGTGAAGAAGAAAAGCAGAGGGTTAATATTAACATGCTGGAAATATAGCATGGAGGAACATCTTAATTTGCAAGTTCTAAAAATTGGTGGAACATATCTGTATTAGGGAAAAAACTTCAGTTTGTTTCAACCAAGATTTTAAAAAACCCCAATGGTAGACACTGCAATTAGCTGCACTTAAACCCCTCAAGCCACATAAAACACCAGAACGGAAGTTTTAAAGAAGTTTCAAGTCAACATTTGACATTCCTAAGGTATTCTAAATTCAAGAAAAGTTGTATTCCACAGAGTTCTCTAACACACACCCCCCAGATCTCAGTCTAAGAAACATTTGTCAGCACTACAATGGACTTAGCTGAACCTGAGATTTGTCCTTTCAGAAGGAAAAAGGGATTGCTATTTTTTGTTCACTATTTTCACAGTACTTTGCATAGCAATTATTGACAAACTCTTTTCCTAGAAACAAGAGTAAAAGAAATATCTTGGTCTTCTCCCCATTTTTCTCTAAAGCAGCATCTTTTTTTCTCAGCTTTTCAAAAGAGGATCGATGGAATTACAGCAGTATTTCATTAGAGTCACATCAAACATCAGCAACTCTTCCCCAAATAAACCACAATCAATCAATTAGACCACTTCAGTAGTGAAGATGTATAAACTGCTGATTAATGTTTAATGTCAAACTCCTTACAAATAAAAGAGGCAATAAATGGTGCATAAAGAAACCTCCAGAAGCTCAAGGGAACAAAAGTCTTACTTTCTGGTTTACTGCCAAGGTGAAGCTCTGTACAACTGATCTGATACCATAATGCCAGTGCAAAAATACCTGTCCTCAAATGTACAAAGACACATGAAAAAATAGGTATAGACATACCTGGTCCAATGCAGAACGATGCAATGATTGCAAGGATACAAAATATACTGAGGTAAGGAAGCCAATGCACAGTGTTCTGGGTGGATAAAAGACATTCATTTTAGATATATTGAACATGTCACAAATATTTTTTAAAAACTTGCAGATAATAGATAGTGTTTTCCACAATTCTTGATCTATTTCAGAATTTAGCCTGGGGTTCCTTTAGAAAACCACAACATTTCTGTAGGACTTTTTAGATGATTTGTATTTAAAGGCCTTGGTCTCTGAAATTCCTGTAGAGAAACACTAGACAAACAATCTACCACAGAGTCAAAACTCTAAAAAATCACAACTTCTGGTGTGAAAGCTCAAGCCAGCCTGAAACACAACACTTCAGCACCTCCATCCACCTCATGTATTTCAGTCATGTTTGAAAAGAGCATTAAGGATGGCCCATGATGCTCCAAAGTTCACCAGTCAAAGGCTTGGCTGAAGACTGTGCACGACAGGCTGACACTTGGTAGGACAGTCAGGGACCAGACCCTTGGCAAAGCATGGGAAAGCAAGAGTCCAGGGCTTTTCAGCTATAATCTGATTTTGCAGACAAGGAAGGCCTTATATACTATCTTTCCTCTATTTCTAAGTAGTTTTTTCTCTACTGAGACCTCTAAATATCAGGAACTTGAAATAGGAAGAGCAATTCCTGTGGAGCTTGCAGGACACTGTTTCTTAACCATGTATGTGAATGTTTGATTCTAATACCAATAGATGAGAAAAACCCATGGATTCCCATTTCTTTCTCTCTCCAACAGGTGGAGTTTTGCTGCAGCAAAGTGTGAATGATATTTTTATAAGAATTTTGCTATTTTTGAAAAGTTTGTTAAGATACATGTAAGTGTACTATCACCACCTTGAGCGGCACTGTGAAAATATCCTTGCTAAAGGAAGTAGTTATTTTTTCAGAGTTAAGGAAAGGTGCCCATTTTCTGATGTTTTTTCTCTTCTAGTCTGGGTTATTTCCTTAGTTATGTGGAAACCATGGTCTCCTGGACATTACATTAACAAAAAGGTTGCAGATCTATCAAAATTACACAACCTAGGGTTCTTGTCTGGAAGCAAATCCAAGGTCTCTGAGAAAGAAAAGGTGCAAATACAGAGTAGATATAAATTTCTCTGAGATTAGGCCTATTTGTACCGTGATCCTTTGTTCAAAGCAAATCTCAAATACTTTACAGATTGAAAAGATTTTCCTTTTGAAAGGAGATAAAACTGAAGGGATTTTAAATAGCTGAAGGTGCTCACACCCCCAAGTTTGCTTTAAAAGATCTGGAAGGGAGTTTTTCACTTAGCATACAAAATATTCAATAACATCTCTCTTCAGGAGGCGAGCTGTCTTACAGCTGTCCTGGCAGGTGTGTGAAGTAAAGCTTTATTGTGATGTACATACAGGTAGATCAAATAAAATAAATAAAACTGCTGTGGTTTGACACAGACCTGCCAGTCAACCTGACCTACTGACTCCCTTCAAACAAGAAACAAGATTTGGAAGTCAGATTAATGGCACCACACAGGAATCAGAACCAGCAGGAAAACACTTTGATGGAACACCACCCAAATCCATGCCATTGCAAATGTCAGTTTCACTTCTCTAAAGTCCTCAGGAACATAAACAAACCACTTTATTACATAGATGGAACCAAACAAGGAAAATTCCACAGGGCCAGAGTTTTAACTGGTTTAATAAATAAAATATGATAAATTGAAACATCTGGGGAATTGAGTGCTTAGAACATCTGATAATTTAGAGCCATGTCATCATAGAAAGATATTGATTGAAAGAGCCCTTTAAAGCTCATCTAGTTCCAATCCCCCTGCAAAGAGCAGAGACATATTCAACAAAATCAGTTTGTTCAGGGCCTGTCCAACCTAGCCAGCCATGAGTGTTTCCAGAGATGGGGCATCACCATTTCTCTGGACAATCTGTTCCAACACTTTCCCACCTTCATTGCAAAACACTTTTTCCTTATATCTAATCTAAATTGACCCTGGTACAGTTAAAAATTATTTCTCCTTGTCCTATCACAAAAAGCCCTGCTAAAAAGTCTATTCCCATCTTTTTTCTAAGGCCAAATGTTCTCCAAAGGATAAGTCTTTATATTGCCTATTTATATCACAAACACCAGAAAAGTAACTTGCACGAAACATCAAGTATGGAAATTTTTCACTAAAAAAATTCTAAACCTAAAATATGAGTGACATATAAAGCATGAAAGAAATTTCAGAGAGAGTGAATTACAAACAAAGATACTCCCACAGAATATGGGTAACTGTTTATTCAGCTGTGGGTAAAATTGTCTTCATAACAGTTCATCATATGCATAAATCTTTGAATTAGGGAGTCTGAATGTGAGAATGTGAGAAAGACCCTATAGCTTTTTTAACGCAAAAGCTTTGGAGCAAACAGATTCATAAATTAGTATGAGACCTTTCCTTCCTCATGCCAAGCTGATTAAAAGGATTGGCTCCTGCAGGAATGTTGAGACAAACCAGTATCAAGCATGTTTAGAACAGGCAAAGGAGAGAGTGACAATCCCTAGTGGCCTGGTGTTACCTGTAGAGTCAGGGAGACAGTGAGCACTGCGAAGAAGACGATCATCAGCCCAAAGCCTCCAATGAGCAGAGGCCTGCGCCCAAGCCGCTCAATAACTAAACCCTGGAAAACAAAAGGAGGCATTTGACCTTCTTGAGAAAACACTGAAGAACTTGGATCATGAAATATGTTCTCCTATTAAGTATGAAGATGAAAACTCAACCATGAATTGATTTTACACTGTTCATAAGCTATGACGTTCATAATTGTGCTCACAGTTGTATTTACAACATTTCACATGTTTGAAAGAACAAGTCAGTATGGTGTCCTTATCTAAGACCACTGAAAAAATTGTTCATGGTTTGAATGGCTTAGAAATATGCACTAAATTTCTATGACAATGTTCTTACAATACATAATTTTTAGATGTCTGTATGTTGAAGTGAATTATGGTCTCTTGCTTTTGCATTTTGATTGTTTCCTAATTTCAACATCTCTCTGAATTTAAGCTTAAGACGTTTAAAATTTGAGATTTAAATCATTTTAGCATAAATTACATCTTAATTAAACAAAAATTTATTTTAAATTTCTTTCTTTCTCAAATGTAGAATAAGAATTTAGTTTTCATTTTGGATAATTAGTGTAATTAGAATATCCAAGCAAAAGAAATCCATGCAGCAGAAATTTTGCTCAGACAAGTGATTTTAACACTGATACTTGTGCAGTTACACTCATTTTGAATTTATATTTAACATCTGAATATATACCACAAAATCTGAATACTTATCTGCTAGAGAAAAACACAATGAAAAATTTCTTAAAAAGCTTTAACTTGAAACTCTGCTAGTCTGACTCATTAAAATAGGCTAATATGTATTTTGTCATAACAGCTGATGTACTTTTCATGTTGGTAACTACTAAAATTACTGATTACACTTGGCTTTCTTATAAGAAAAACAAGAGGATTTTATGAAGATTAAAATGTACCACTTCAAATAAGTTAAAGTGAGAATCACAAAACTGTTTGCCATATCATTATTGACTGGTGACTGAATGCCACCTTCTGCACATCCTTTGAGGGAAAAGCAAAATGGGCAACTAAAATGAAATCTGGAGTAATACCCTTAATCCTGGGAAACAACACACATCACTGCACTGCCAGCATCTAAAAGAAATGTGTTAAAGTACAGAGACATCCACAGATGAATTGCCTTGAGAGGGAAATGCTTCTCCCTCAGTCTGGAGTTCACCAGTGGATTTTAGGGCAGGCTTGTCTGTCCTAAACACACGTTGATGTTGCACCCTGAGCTGAACTTCCTCAGCAGAGATATGCTCTGTGGTGCTGCAGATCACTGAAAATGACTCTGTGACAACATTTTCCATTCTTCATTTCTTTAAATGGTGAAATATATTGATTTGGACAATTTGTACCGCTTCCATAATAGAATTATGGAATTTTAAAAAGACCTGCACTGATATTAATAAGATCTTATGAGGTCCAAATGTTTCAAAACTGCAACTGCTTCACTGTCAAAACCTCTACAAGATGTCAGTTATATCTCATTATGATTGATAAATCCATCTTGCAAACACACATGACCACACAGACACTGAACCAAGAGACAGCTTTAATGGCTTTAAGGGCTAAAAAATTATTTGATAGGTCTGTAAGACCCATCTTCTGCAATTTCTGCAAGAGACTTCTGCAATAGATGTTTCACATGTAATTTGGAGTGGAATATCTGTTCAGCAATAAAGGTTGCACAAGTAATTTGACATGCTGTGCAATTTCTCTTATTTTTTCAATGGTGGATTGATGGTCATGATCAAGCCATCTTGGTGTTACACAGCTGGGTAGTTTTGTATTAAAACAGGGTCAGGGAAGATGCTTCTCTTCGAGGAAAAAGTTAATGGATGTCTCTCATACAAAGCATGGGAAAAATATGATATATAGCTTTCACTTGTAAAACTCAAAGCAAAACAAATTCCAGTAAGGAAGGACAGTTTGGACTTGGTCTTCCATAACAGCAAATTTTCCTGGTGAAAGCAATGCTGGTTTTGAGGTTGTTAACAGACAACAACTTAATTTTTTAGTTATGATTATACAAATCCAAAACTTGTTCACTTGCAAAAGCCACTAAGATGTTTATGACTCATAAGAAGTGGAAGATGATTCACCAGTTTCCAAGTATTTATAGTTCTGAATGCTCCACTGCTGTGTACTGGCAACTGTTACCTATTGAAGACCTATAGGAAATCAAAATATGCTGTAGAGTAGAGTAAATGAAGTGACAAGAAATCCAGTGCATGCTCAAGAACAGAAAACAGAAGAACATTAGAACTGTTTTCTGTGATAACACCTGAGTTATGTGCCAGGCTGTGTAGGCTGATATTTGTTTCTGTGTGTTCTTAAACATGCATTTGTGGAAACCTATACCCAGCCATGATGGTTAGCACAGCTGAAATGACTGAAAATGTGTAAAAATATTGCATCCAAAATTCTCACAACACAAATGTTTTGTGATAAAGAGACAACTGATATACAAACTACATTAACAGCTCACACAACTTACTTCTGTCTGTCAGGAAACACTTGTGAATAAAGTTGAAGAAGCAAATGTCAACCTTTTCACTTGAGTCAGCTTCAGATACCAGGGCTGACATAATGCAAGCAGAGTGCATTAAAATAGATCAGACAAGCTTCCTTGGATAAAATGAATGTGCAAGCAAGTCCTGCAGTCCAAATATCAGGTCGTTGCATACTATTCCCTACTTATATCCTGGCCCTAAATTATACTAAGCAAACCCTGTCAGGTTCTCTTGATGTCTCAGCTCTGTGAAGAAGTTTGCTCTATAAGTTAATGTCAAGAATAGCCACACTTTCTTTCTCATGTGTTTTGGATAAAGGTCTGAGTAAGACTCTGTGACTAGACTCAGACTTAACATGGCAAGTTAGCACTGTGTTATTTCCATTTTAAATATCAGGATTAAAATGGATAACCTCATTTATATCACTCCATGACACAATGTGTAGTATCTTGTACCCAGGAAAAGGAGAAGAACAGCAGACTGAGAATTATAATTGGGGGGGTTTTGATTCATACTTTGATGTATATCCATTAGTCTACTGTATGAATTATTATTTTTAAAACAAAAAAAAAAAGGGCCTATTGTATTTAAGAACCTAAACAGGAATTTAGAGGCCTAGCATTAACTTTGACCACATAAGCACAAGCCTTAAAGAAATGTCTGTCTGCAAGGTTCTCACATCAATTTGCCTGTGTCTGTATTAAAGCCACAACAGGATCTTATACAACTTCTGCAGGTGCCTGTCTAAAGATTGCTCTCAGTAAAGCATGGAATTGATTGCTGCATTTCTGAGCTCAGTCTGAAGTATTTTGCAGTAAGGCATCCTTAATCAGTCTCACTTGGCAGTGAAATTTTCTATTCACTAAAGATGCACTCCATACTCAATACCTGCCAAGACCAGCCAGGACACAGCCCATGCAGGACTGATCTTAGCCAGCCACATTTGCCTCAGCAGTGCTTGGCAGCAGCCCCTTGGGCAGCACAAAACCATTCATTTCCTTATTCCTATTCTGTCCCTTCAGTAAACTGTAGATATTTCTGAAGCAAAGCTCCTTCTTGTGATGATTCAGTTGTTGAAAGTGTTAAGCTATCAGGTTTATGCTATAAAAGCCAGACTAGATCTCAGCCTTGATCTGTGACAACTTATTGTGGCTGATGCTTTATTTTCTAATTATGGTATTTGAATGCCCTGCTGCAGATCATCCTGAATAGATTGAGAAAAGAATGACTCAAATCCAATGCTTTTAATCCTCAGCAGCAGGGGATACATCTTTAAAACTTTCAATTTCTGAATATATTCTATTAAAGAATTTGAATTCAAATTCTAGTAATCCTTGAGAAACAGCTTGTCAGGGGGAGGGGAGAAATAGGGGGAAATGCCCTGTTTGCCCCATTCTTGCCCTCTCTACGTACATCCTGCTGGAAATTATGGCTATGTGAAGGCTGATTCTGAGTTGGTGTGAACAATGTCACAGGGGACTGCATTAAAAGTCTTACTAAAAATCAGATTCTAACAGAGCTTCCCTCAAGATTCTGGTATTTGTCACCTCATTTCTTTCACTTGCTAAGACTGGCTGTTACTGGAACACATTTCTTTCTCCTCTAACCACAGTGGACCCAGAGATTCAGTGGAGATATCTTGCATCATCCTGTGGAAACCATGAAGGAAATGTGTTGGAGATGAGAACACCTATGGGAGTGTCTGGAATACAGACACTTTATTTAAGATGTGCCATGCCCTGAGCAGGGAATATTTCCTTCTACATTGAGATCTATTAGCAGTAAAAGAAACAAAGAATGAGTCTAAGAGCGCTTTCTCATGACATCCTAAATCACATTAAAATCATCTTGCTAAAGAAGGCTGGCTCCCCTGGCTTCTGTGTGATACTGCAAAGGATTTCCTACATTCTTTTGTGGTCTAGTACTGCAATGTATTTTAACTCGTTCCAGACTTCACACAGCTTGTGTCTGTCACAGGCTTTTAGTAACACCTTCATGCATCATCCATGGGAAATACTTAGGGCACAGTCTTCTCAATATAGTCACATCTAGACTCTTTCTGGGAACACTATAAGAAAAGCAAATTTGGTGCCACAGATGGCAAATTTGGATGTGGGATGCTTCATTTGAATAACATTCCCTTTTATTCTAGGCTGGCTTCATGGAGGAGGGAAGGAATCTTTTCAGACATTTCCTTCTCTCTCCCCTTCCATTCACCCTGCTGCTGTGCTAAAGAAAGGCACTGGAAAATTGTTCTCTTTGCTCACTAAGAGTAAGACCACAACTAAAGTTAACCTGAATTACTAAAACTTAGTAAACAGCAACAGTAATCAATCTTACTGAAGAATAACAAAGTTTGTGGTATGCCCTTACTTTAGAAGTTATAGAACAGACTTCAAATAAACACAGGGAATTATTTAGGTATATTCCATCCTCCTTCAAAGAATTACATCAGGTTAGGTAACTTACTTCTGTAACATGTTTAGGAGTAGTAAATCAGTATTTCATTCCAGAGGACAGAAAACTTCAGAAACAAACTGAAATTGATGGGCACCCCACTAAAAAGTAATTTTCTAGCCAGTCTAAAATCAAATCTGCCCTCTAAATCAAACCTGTTTTAAGTACAATGGGTGGAATTCTCTATCATTAACCAAAAAATATACAGAAAATTTATATTGTCTCCCTAGAGAGAAACCAGGGCATCAGGTATGCAATGCTATACATATTTAATGAAGTAAATTAGGAAGAGTTGGTGTAAGTGGAAGTTGCAGCCAAATTATGTGAATGAAAGGAAAATTATGCTGAATGTTTCATCTTTCAATGTCTTGTTTATATGGCTTTTGCTGGAAAGGAGGAGGGATGGAGCTGTAGGCAAGTCACGTTACAAGTGGGCATATCAAGGGATCTGAGGCAATACAGAGCTATGAAAAGAATGGAGTATTAATTGTCTTTTATCATGGACCACATCAACATTATTATTGCTGTGCTGCTGCTGCTGCCAAAAGATGAATTAAAGGGAGACTTTAAAAAAATTTCACAGTTTTAGTATTTTATCTCCTCAATATTACTTTGCTTCTCCCTGAAATACATCTCTATTTCCCTGTTTTCCTTTGGCATTCATGGAGGTCATCAACACCAAGTATTCTTACTGAGGCTCAATCTCATGACCACCTAATTTATGTATAAAGATCACAGATGGTGCATGATTTCTAGTGGACATTTCCAATTGCTATTTCATTTAAGAGGACAGAAAGTATACCTCTATAACTGATTACCTTTACTGATTTATTGTGAGTAAAATCTGGTTTCTGCTAGCAGATTAAAAAATACCAGGAAAATTGAGTTCTCTTCTCTTCCTCTGTTTCTTCCCTGAATAGTATAAAAGGCATGCACCTGGCTTAACATTTAAGACTATGAAAGAGATTTTTTAAAAAAATATCAAAATGAGACATTGGGGGAGGTTGGGAGTGGGAGGAATCCCCTGTCCTTAGCACTAGGCATGAAAACTCAATGGGAACTTACTCAAATAAAGAAGCTGCAAAATCTTCAATGGAAAAACTAAATTAGTGTCGTTGTTCCTTTAAACAACAGAAATGAAACATTTATGAAGATTAAGGAAATAAAATTAAGGCTAAAAAAGCAGTGTGTCCTGAACTGAGAAATGGGAAGGGAACAGGTATATTGGTACATCAGCATTTCTAGAAGCACAGCAGGTAGCATTAACAGAAAAATTATTAAGAAAACCTCCTCTTGAGTATAGAAAGTTAAAACACATACCAGGAGCCAAAGCACACCCATCCACCTCATTATGTACGAAGAGTGTGCTCTGAAGAAGCCCTACAAACTGACAGCACAGAAGGAATTGAAAAATAACAGACCCTATTTATAGAATGGCTTTAATATCATGGAATCATCTCCATGTAATTATCATCTGTTTTCACATAAAAGAGGTGTATTCTTCATCTAAATCACTGGTAGAATTATCATTATTATTTTTCCATATATCTTAAACAAAGAACCATGTGTGCAGTATCACAAAGAAACTGTAAGAGGCTGGCACTTTCATACTTCTCTATTTCTACCTATTAAAATGAATCATAAAATAAAAGTCTCTTTAATTAAAAAAAAAGGCAAAAAACAGATTTGTGGAAATTCACAAATATCAGAAGGTTATTTGTGATCCTGTAGAGTCCTTATGTCCTAGACTATAAGAAAACATACCTGATAGCTGGATTTAGTTTAACATTTTGTAGGTCACAGGCAGTTACTCTGCCACTGAAAAGGACTCTTTTCCCAAAATCACTCTTCTGACATTAAAAAATGCTTGCTGCTGTGTTCAGTATTGTTCAAGTAGAGTTGGTTTAGAACGTATGAAGAAAAAATTCTAACAAAGAAAGGACTACTGACTTGTTTGCAGTTTTCCATTCCAAAGACTTCTCCCATTGCTTGTTATCTATTGCAGTGCAAACATAAATGTACTTTCTTTAGCAATTAATTGTGTAATCACCTACTAAAACTTGAAGCTTTAGTGTATTTTTTAGTGTATTTTTTCCCTAGTCCTTTCCTGTGCATGGCTGAGTTTTTCTGTTAACATCTCCCTCTACATTCAGAGCAGAGCAAAGGACCTGCTCTGGAGGTCATGTATTAGGAAAGGATGCCTGTTTGTGCTGAGTTAAGCAGCAGAATTGAACACCACATGGGACTCCCCTGTTCTAGCAGGCTGCCCTTCCCACCTCCCTGGGTGGCTGGCCCTGCCAGCCACACTGAACATCTGTAGCTGTGCTGTGCCTGAGCCTTCTCCAAACAGCACCACAGATGCCCAGCAGGCGCAGGAGAAGTCTGAGATGTGAATAAACCTCTGCCAGGTAAGGTTGTTCTACCAGGTGAGCTAATTTATGAGTAACCACTTAATGTACTTTGGCCCTTGCTGTTTCTGCCTTCTTCCTCCTCATACATACAGAGCACTGCAAGACATACCAACTTTTTCTGTTCCTTTTGTGGATCTAAAATTAAAGAGCAACTTAAAAAAACATTCCAAGAAAACAATTTGATTTAGGATTAAAATAAGAAATAATATTTTGAATTGCATTAACAACCATTACACTTAATCAACATACTATTCTTTTTATATTTTAGGCTGCATAAGAAAATAAAATCTAATAATATTAAAATATCAAGCATGCTAATGGATTTTCATATCCATACTTACTGAAGAAACAGCAGCCAGGGTCTCAACAGCACCAGTACTCAGTGTGACATAAGGGATTGTTTCACCATCGATCCCAGATTCACTAAAGATGTTGTTTGTGTAGTACCAGATCTGCATCAGAGAGAATAAAATGAGTTATCAATCCTTATAGGTTGAGCTACAACATATTGGCATTCTGTCCAACCACCTAATCTGCTTGAGGTGGGACTTGTTAAAACTCTGAGCATTCCCAAGTCACCGCGGGCCGAACAGGACAACAGATGTAGGGAAAGAGCAAATTCCAGGTGGATTAGGCACAATGCTGCTGTAGTTCCACCTGCAGACCCAGGCAGAATTACAATCAGCTTCAACTCAATTTAGCTTAATTCACTTTAGGAGTAAATCAAAGAAACTCACTTTATGCTTGAACAACAGGATACAAATAGGTTTCGTGTGGCTTACAAAGAGATTTGTGTAGCTGTATGGAATACTTCAATAGGATGTAACAACAGAGGAGAGAACAGGAGAGAGATGTTGTGAGGCACTGAAGAAGCTGCTCATTTTTTGGACAGAAGGAGTGAGGTGTTATTTCTGCTTTAACCTTACTGGAGTGTGGATATCTGCAGTCAAGCCATCCCCCCAATCTCTCTTTATTATCCACAGAAAGAAAAGATACTTTTAAGATTAGAGTTGCTTGGGGGAAAGTAATATGCTGTTTTACTCATAGGCTTGAAGTAGCTGTCACTAAAGGACAGAAATACAGGTTGTATGACTTAGAGGAAATCAATCATGTTTAGTCATTAAAACCATATCCAGCAGTGACAATATCCAGGCAGAGAATATATAGTGGCAATATTCTAAAATAGCAAGTCCGGTAAGCATCAGGGTCTCATTCACATCAACTTCCCACTTTGGGAAAGATTCCCTTAGTATGTCATGCAGTGTATTATTCCTTGATATGAAAAAGTATAACATTCACCAGTGAAATGTCACTGTAATTTTGTGACTTCTTTAGAATGGAAATAAAATGGTGGAGGAAAAATGAGTTTATTATGGTTTATATTTATCAGGTAAATGTTAACAGAGTAAAAGAGACTAATAGGAAATTTTTTATTTATGTCAGTTTAGGTCAGGCTGTCTGGTGTTTTGTTATAATTGAAAACATTAACATGACTAGAGCTTCACCATGATTTCTGTTCCGAGTGGAAATAAACAAATGTACTGTTTTAAGCAAAACAAATTTTCATCTAAAGTAAAATCCTTAGAAAGAAGCAAGTGTTCTGAGGTACCAGCAGGATGATTACAGAAATCTGCCAGTCGGCAATTTCCCTGGAGAACGACCTGAGATTCTTGCCTGAAGGAATCCCAGCTTTCCCATATGCCCTGTCCAGATGGTAGTTGTGGAAAAGACCAGACTGACAGGGCACTACAGACAAAGCAAATGAGTTAGAAGGGGCCTTCCCTGCCAGTAAAACCTGGCTGGTGCTGGCTCAGATCCAGCAGGTTGGTTCAGATGCACTCAGGCAAACCAAGACCCAGGTTCACCAGTATCTGTCACACCTGGACCTGTCCTCTCATCTTGGAGCTTCAGATGACTTGAGCAGCATCAGCCAGAAAAGCCAAGTGCTCCAGCTATTTCTCTTGACCTCTCTCTTAATTGTCTTGGTTTTACTATTAACTGTTACTAACAACTGTTTAAATAATCCATTTCAGAACACAATTTTTGTGTGAATAATTTTTTTTTTCATGTTTCGTGACATTGCATGAAAGGAGAAACAGAGTAGTAATAAAAAAGGAAGGCCTGAAATAGCCAACTCAACACACAGGTTTCCTGACAAAGACAGTTTTTCTGAGGCATATTTTCAGAAAGTGGCCATCCAGTGACACTTTTAAGTAACTCTGGCATCCATTTTGGACTGGAGATGCCTGATTATCTACCCACACCCTCACTGAAGCCATGAGAGTGTGGTTTTGTTCTGCCACAGAACACTGGACAATTTCCATCAACTATTAAGTATCCGCGAAGTCACGAAACACTTCCATTTGTCCTGAAAATTTAGCTGTGATCTTTTCTTATAGGCAATGTGCTCCATTATTTGAACAGTCTGTTTACTACTATAAGTGTCATTTTTTTTCTCCCTTATGTGTTGATAAATCTTAAAAAGACTGGATGACAAGATAATTCTGGGGATTTTTTTCTCAAAAATGTATCCACAATGAGGAATAAAATAACCTGCCATTAGCACTGAAATCTTACCATTAGAAGAAAACACTATCTATACAAACATTATCATAGTTTACCCCACAGGATGAAAAAACTCTTTTAATTCCCTCCTAGTATTTTGCAAAAAGCTTTTAGATACCAGAGTTCCAATTGCATTAATCTTTTAAATAGTCTTAGAAAAATTATTTTTATTTGGAGTATTAAAGCTATAGAGATACCTGAGATAAGCCTGAGCTAATGTTCACACATAGATTTTTTAGCCCTGGGGGGAAAATGCAGCTGGAGTGTGATGCAGAGCACAGTGAGAGTTCCTTGCAGCAGTGAGAATATTGCTTTTCATATATATAAGTAAGTATTGCCTTTGAACTATGACAAAAACCCCTTTCCCTTTGAGGTGCTTCATGAGAATATTTGTCTTGCGCAGCATAGAGCTTCTAAGCCAGATGCCACAACCTGCAGCAAGGATAGCTCTGGCTGGATATAAAGAATACACTTTTCACAGTGTAAGTGAGGTAAACACCTGGCAGAGGTTGCCCAAGAGGGTTTTGGACTCTTGGCCCTTGAATATGTTTAAAACACAACTGCACAAGGCCCTCAGTAGCCTGAGAAAATACTGAAGTCATTCCTGCTCTAAGCAAGGGCTTGGACCAGGTGGAGGGATCTTCCAACCTAAACTGTCCTGTGACCTTCTCATGTAGGCTCAGATAGGTGGTGAAGGAGACTTCTGATATCCATTAGCCTCAGACATATTAATGGCCAATAGGATTCACTGTTTCTTCTTTTCTCTCTTTTGCTTCACTTTCCAAGACAGGAATATGGAAGCAACAAAAAAATTAAATACGCAGTGCAACCTTTTAAAATCCCTTATAGGAAGCAATGATGACTCCTGTAAGTACTGAACTGAATAAATCCAAGCTGAAATGTCTATTGAAAAAAACTCTGAATAAGCATGGGGCATATTCAGAAACAGAGAATCTGAGTGTCAGAAGTGAAAGCTGCATCCTCTTCCTTTGCTGATCTTTTCTACCTTTCCATGTATTCCTTCCAAGTTAACACAACATGGCTTTCCTCAAACATATTTTGTTTTAAAAGCCCCCAGGCAATTCAGATCTCTGTGGGTCTTCCCACACACTGCTCTCAGAGAGTCATTGCTAAAGGGAATTCACAGAGGTTGGTAAATAGTGTAATCCAAACCTCGTTGTAAGGGAAAGGAGCCCGCCAGGAGGTGCCATGGCCCGAGGAAGGACACTTACAGCATTCAGCCCACAGAGCTGGTAGCAGCCCATGGTGACCACCACGGTCAGGATCTGCCATCGCACCGCGCGCGTTCTCAGCAGCTGAACCACCGACACCAGCTTGGTGTTCCTCTGGGCCCGAGACTCTGCCAAAACTTCCTCTATCTCCCGAGACACATCCTCTTTCCCAAGGAATCTCTGAAATGCTGCAAAGAGAGGATATGTACTTTAGGCCAGACCCTTGGCACTGTGTGCATTTATAACCGTCTTGCTTCTTTAAAATAGAAATGTTTGGCACAAACAGGAGGCATGCATGGGCTACAACTTAATCATTCTTCTGACAACAATATCATTCTGCTCTGGATGTCATCTGGTTCATCCCTGCTATTGGGCTCAAAAACTGAAACAAAACCATAAATTGTCTCCCTATGAGATCTCTCTTATGTTATTTCATATTTGATACAGCCTAAGGTCCAGAGAAGAGTGAAAACCCTGTGTGACTTGAAAATATTTATTACCAGAGCTCCTCTGAACATTATTTGACTTGGCTACTTTTTCAGCCTAACAGTATAGCTGGCTCCATTGCTGGAGATAGATTGGATAGAGAAGTAGTAAGATGTAAAAATGCATATAATTCTGGTAAACCAAGAAAAGGCAGACATTGGAAAGGAATAGCTACTATTCTTCATATTACCTCTTGTTTTTACTAGCATATAGACAAGAAATTACTTTGTCAAGGTAATTAATACTAGAAATAATTACCCAGAGCAGTTCAAGACTTTATATTTGTCAGTGGGAGTCATGGGAACAAATTTACATGGCCAATGTAAGCAACCAACCAGCCTCAACTCCTCAGAAGCACACCATTTAATATTGCACACTGATAGCTTCTTGAAATATCCTTCCACTGTGAATAATACAGGTTTTACACCTCACACCTCCTCCAAGACAGAGATACCTCCAACTGGATGTGATGTGTCTCCACCAACCTTGTTTGACAGATGCTGTCTATGCAGTCATAGATACTTTTGTCTCAATCTAATGAACATACCCCAGGGGTTGGCATTTTAAGAGATGTTTAAAATGCTTATTATCTCAGAGTCACTGCAGAGAAACAATGACATTAGAAACACCCGTGCAACAAGGCTTTGCTACCCAGTAGGATGCTAATATTCAAAACAATCCTTTACACAACAGGTCACTTGAAATTGTCATTTTTATTTAATGAATAAGTTCAATTAGTTCACATAAGAGCAAAACCAATTTTTCTTATCCACAGCTTCGCATAGCACTGCCTATAAACAAGTGACCACATATATTGGTATGTTTACACACCTTTGGATCATAAAAAGCACTTAGATGGGCAAGAAAACTAGAGATACTGACTAGTTATGGTTCATACATCAGAATTCATTTAGATTTTGAAGTTACAAAATTTTATCTTTACCCAGGTGAAAAGGGCAATCTGTAATATTTTATTGTTGTGAGGGATAGGTCAGACAAATGAACAGGTGGCCTCCCAGAGCATCCCTCTCTGATACTTTGGTGAATGCACAATGCCTTCTCCTGGTCTAGCAGTGGAGGGAACTAACTTGAGCTCTGGGCCAAGGTTTTCTGAGTCACTTGGCAATTCTAACACATTTTAATGGGCCCCACCTGATTCTGCTTAACAAGGAGGATAATTTTTTAAGGGGTGAACCACCTCTGGGAGTTGAGTCAATTCATAACATTCATATATTCTGATAACCAGTTTCTCTCTCATGAGAGGAGAGGTCAGAATTTTTAAATCTCTCAGTAAAAGCACTTTCATTTATCTTTTCACACAGGCTGTACAATCAGAAATGAATTAACAAATTGAGACCTCAGGACTAAAATTAAGCTGCTCAGTTTTGTCCCTCATTATTGCCCATTTTTTAATAAATAAAACTTATTTAACAAGTGTGATGTATTTAAAGACAGTGATAAGAAATGTAAAATTAATACAATGTGTGCCTTCAGTATGTTTAAGTCAATGTCTCATGCTGAAATTACACTTCCCTCTGTACTTTTACAATGTTGACTGAGAAGAATCCAGGTAAAGATGAGAACAGCCAGACATATATCACCAGAGTCTTCCATGAAAGTATTCTGTCAGATTTTTTAGCATCTGGTCTGTGCATCAGTGCACAGTTTTCTTTATATTTCCTGTTCTTAAAATCCTCAGCATTACTTTAGGTCACACAAGCCAAAAATATAGGTGCAATCAAGTAAAAAGATAGCAATCTGTCTTTTTTGCACAAGGGAGTTTGCTGTATTTCTAGAGGGAAGAGGAACTAAAACACTGCAATTACCAAAATTGTCAAGTACAAGGCAGGGAAAACATAGACACCCAATTCCTATTCTTTCTTTCATGGCATTAAGTAAAAAGATGTAAATGCCACTAGGCAACGGTGGTGGATACTTTAAATTACCAGCAAGTCAAGAAATACTGAGAAATTACTGTGCTATCCATGCACAGTTTTGAATAGACATCACCCAAACTTCTTGGAAAGGCATTCTCCTGCTACTCAATGTCTTTAATTTTCCTCCATTACCAGCTTTTCAGTACCATAAGAATCACAATTTTATATATAAATAATGTGGAAATAAATTCTGCATTAGCAGGGAGATAAGGAAACTCAAAAGTCTTTCAATGTGTGATGTTGAATTTATTAGTTTTACATTCTGAACCCTGGCATTACTGGCACTGAGAAGCACAGAAGTCGTTCCTCTCCTCGCTGCAATGACTCATTTCCCTCCGTGACTGGCTGCTTCTCTCTGTAGGGAAGCTTTATTTTCATGTGACACTTAAAACATCTAAGGAGTTGCAGTCCTAGAAACTTTTAAAACTTTCCAGATTCCTATTTAATTCCCTTGGATCAGAGGGCTTTAGAAGCTCAGCCTCCAAAAACTGGAATACTGCCTTCATAAAATACGAAAAGAACCAGATGGTTCCACTCAAGGGGAGAGAAGTCAGGAAACCCTTCCATTTACTCCACCAGTTTTTATTCATCTCACCTAAGTCAAGGTGAAGCACCTGAAAGAGGTTCAAAGATCTGAAAAAAAGTCAGTTTGTACTATCTCTAAAACCAATCAGGACTTTAACTGAAGATGGGCACTCAACATCTCAGCAACATAGGGAATTACTAATTCTTTTTCCTCTCTAGTACTTCCAGGACTGTGCAAAGAAAGCAGTTGTTATCAACAGAATTAGCATGTGAACTTTGAGAAGAAATTTTAAAAGATCAAAATGCTACTGAGTGGTTTGCAGTATAAGGCCAGCAGCAGGCAAAGTGGGGCAGAAAAAGAGAGAAGTGGTCAAAGTTTGTTTGGGCTGCTCCTTTGAAAAGAAATGGACAAAAACTAAAATAAGCTGCCAGAGTATTATTGTCATCTGTTTCCCATGGACATATTCACTTCCCTGATGATTAATTATATTAAATCCAGTGTCACACTGTCTCACACACCTTTGTCTAAGTTATGCTTAAACAGCATCTTATTTGGCCACTGTTGAAGACAGTAGAAATTTCCCTGTAATAACTCCATGTTACCACAGAAATAATTCACCAAATGAATTAACAGTTATTTCATATAAACTAATTTTATTAGAGTACTAAATATCCAGAAGAATAACTCAAATTTATCTTCCTAGAAGAGATATAAGTATAATAATGCTATTGAAAGATAGAAAAATATAGATTATCTACTAGCATGCAGCATAGCAAAATTTAAGAAAAAAATCTCAGGAAACATAACCGCAAGCAAATGACTTCAGGCTTTTCCCACATGTCACCACCCTCTTCTTCTAAGTAAAGAACACACAGATCTTTTTGGAGTTATTATCCAGTTAAGGATTACATTTTTACCTGTTTCTATGTATGGTTTTACACACATCAATAGGCCTGTTCAGGTTCACCTGAAACTAGCCAATATGTGCAGGTAAAACAAAACATACACATGCCACCCTAAAATAACATAAGAATTGGCAGTGTTGTATTAAAGTTCCAATGACCTAATATCCTTTCTAAAAGACAGGAGGCTTAAGAAAAGCATAAAAACCAATCAGACACACCACAATCACTCCAGCTTTTGGCAGGTAAACGTCTCAGATGAAGCCACCACCATAAGCCAGGAAGTTAGTAGTCATGGCTGTCTCTTCCTTTCCAGTAAGAATAGTTTATAATCCTTACAGACATACAAAACCCACAGAGAAACAAAAATAAATCATATATGTGCATGTTGTCAGTCACAACAACTTATTTTAATCACCGGATTTGAAGCAACTTGTTCCTACTGTTAAAGTTTGGGTTTAACACCTCTCCAGTCCATGTAGGCACCCTGAAGGGCTTGGTAAAAAATTGTCTGCCTGTTTTTTTAAATCAGGAGTGGCCTTGATCTTTTGTCACATGAAAAGATATCAACCCTAATCCATCTTTCTAAAAATTTCAATCGATGCTTCTCATTATACCTATTGTAATGCTTCTTTCATAACCATGGGACTTTTAATGTTGACTGAACATACTGGATGAACAGATTTTGTATGTCACCAACAGATGTTGCTGTGACATTTTATCCAAGTTGTCTGACCCTTAAGACATAACAATGTTCTTTTCTCTGGCAAGCTGGGATACCAGCTGAGTTCCATTATTGATTTACACGACCTGCTACCGTGGCTGCACAGAAAACACAAGATTCCTCCCTGTAACAGTGCACTTCAAAAAAGACACCTCAACTCTCCAACTGCAAGTGTTAATAACCCATGCTTTTAGTTGTAACAAACGTTCCATTTTATCACTACTACTCATTTATTTTATATCATTGTGATGCTCACAGATCAGGGGTGCACTTGGCATGCAACTAATAGACAGCCAGTGTGGAATCCCTGTCTTAACTGTCCTAGAACTTGGATGGTAAACTGGTGTAATTATAGCATCAAGTTTTTCTTTTTCTTCCTGTTTCTATCCCTGTCACTTTTCATTACCACAATCTCCTTCCAAAGTCCTTCTCTTCAACCACTTGAATACTAATTTCTTCTCTGCTGTCTGGCCTTGATTAAGAAGGATTACACCAGTTAAATGCTAGGCAATTTCTTACCTTCTATTCTTTAAATGAGAAGAATATTAGTTATGGGACCTGGGGTGGTCCTGCCCTTGCTTCATTACCAGACTTAGTTTCCTGGGCAAAGCAGGTTTACAGCAGATTTTGCTGTTGTTCCAGTGCATTGTTCTGTCCCCAAAACACATGGATCAGTTCTCCCACATCCAGCAGTGTGACAGCAATATGAGAGATGGTTCAGATCCTTCGGGTCTCAGGGAGGAGGATATAGGTGGGTGACATGCAGGAAGAGTAGCCAAGCTCATCTGCCAGTGCTGCTTTTGGCAGCAGACAGCAGCAAGTCAGACGCGGTGTCCGTGTGTCGGCTCAGCCGCGCACAGCGCGCACGGCTGGAAAGGGTAAAACCCTGCTGGTGGGGCTTGGGAGACCTCACTCATCTGAGGCATCGCTGCCTCTGTGCCCCAAAGAATAGCTTCTCTCATGCTGGTTTAGACTTGCACATGATGCCTCTCTAACCCTCTACCCTCATCCTTTCATTTTTCACTGTTTACACAACACATTTTGTCCTTCCCCTTCTCTCAGTCTCCTATTTGCCCCTCAAAGACATCTGCCAGAAAAGAGGTAGACACCACTTGTATTTTGGTAGTTAAGGACTGGTTGTCTCCTGAGACAGAGAAGAAAAGGAGGGGATGAAAGCAGGGGCAAAACTTTGTGGAAACTCAATGACCTAAATTATCTCACTGGATACTATTGCTCTATAACAATTAGGAAGATTAATGTTGTCAGCTCCATTTTAGGAGCTTTGACATACATGCATGCTTCAGAGTATTTCATAAAGACTAACATAGTCATCTGCTTTAAATACAGCAGACCTTTTGCAAATAATAGCTCTATATTTCTCTAACAAGGTATAATCCACAGTGAAATATATATTTGCATGAATAGCCTTGATCCATTAAGGGAAAGAAAAGGGATTTAGTCAGTAGAAAGAGTTGCAATTTTCCAATATTAATATGCAGATTTAAGCTAAGAGGCAAAAAATTTAAAAGCATTACTGTAGTCATCATTAAAATGAAGAATTCTGCTTTGTCATTATATGACTTACAAGCAGAAGGGCATTTTAATAAATCACAACCCCTCCAGTCTCCTTAATACTTAGACTTTTCCTCCCCCATTTCTGCTGATAATGTGAATATCCAGATGATTTGTCTCGATTGTTGATTCACTCTCCTATTTTTTGAATTCCACTGTAGACTACACTCAAAATGTACTACAACATATCTCAGAATTGAGTCTTTTCTTATAGAATTAATAACACCCAAAAGTGCATATTCATATGCAGTTACTTTGAAGAGCTTTTTATATCAGTTGTCTCTTTTTTAGTGAGAATCTAAATTTATAGTCCTTAGGGTGTTTCATGAAAGGCATCTTCTTGTAATCAGCAAACCAGTGGCTAAAGCTCATTTCCCCAGCCAACTGCTTTCCTAATGCCTTCTACTCCAAAACCTACCTCCAGTGCCTCTGGATTAGATTTCAAATTATTTTGAGAACACGTATGCTGAAAACATCCCAGAGTGCAGTTGGCACACTATCAGCAATAGTAAATAGTGTGAATTTCAAAGCAGGTGGTGTTATTTTACTGCCATGTTTTATAATTTTTAAACTCTACCTATGAGAGGTCCAGTTTCACTGTCAGTGCTGAGGTCTCCGGGTACTGTAGCAGGATTTTCAATAGGTCCTCATGGCAAGTGTGACATTATGACATTATACAATTGCAGATGCAGAGCCTTTGCCAGCCATAGCTCTGGAAATATATCTACAGTTTTATCAGGCAGAAAGGACCCAGTTTAAACTTGGCACCCAAAAGCATTTTTCCCCTGCTCAGCCATGGTGCTGCAGAAGTTTCCACCCAACAGCCAAGCTGATCTGGGTCCTGCACCCCTGCTGGATGCTCTGAGCACAGCTGGCAGGGCAGCCCTTGGAAAAGCTGCTCTCTGCCTCCTCAAAACTCTGCTGACTCCTTAAGAACATTTCCAAAACCTTGTTCCTTTGTGCTCCTTTTTTTTAAGCATTGAACTGTATCTCTGAGTGTCTGAGGCTCCAGCCTTTATAGAATTCTTCCTTCAACACCAAATTGAGACAACAGGGGAGTTTCTTCATCGGTATGCTATTGCTTTTTCAGAGGGCTCTTCAGAATAAAAAAGGCCAATTTTTAGTTTCAAAATAGAAGAAACTGGATGGAGTTGCATTAATTTCATGCTAAGAGGTTATTAAATTTATATTTCAGGTGTTGATACACACTTTACAAGTTTTTACAAGCAACTAGCTCATGACTAAAAATGTTAAGGGTCATATTCAAACAAAGCTTTTAAGAATTTGTAAAGCACTTGTTTGGTATTTTGGTATCATAATCAGTCTCTTTATAGACTCCTGTTTTTCATATGTTGTTATAATAAGCTAAACCAAATTTTTTAACATTCTCTCACCTGTAATGCGACCATAGTAAATTTACTGGGGTGGAGAATGCAGCAACTGTGATCACGCAAGCAAATAGTTTTGTACCTGGAACCTGAAGCAAGGACAAAATATTCTGTGTCTGCGAAGCTGAAGCAATATTGAAGCACTGGAATTTTTCAGTTAAACAGATGTATGGGGTTTTTATTAGATCAACAAAGGTTATTGAGTTACAGAGCACAGGGTAAAACACAGTGACTACCAGGGGAAAAAAGGCAGAAACAGAATCTGTGTTTTTATTAGACAAAGTGCAAAGACTGTAGATAAGGGAGAGTCATGATCACTGAAACCACCTTTTACTATCAAATGAACCCTGCACACAGTGGCTGGCACACAACAGCACGATGACTTGGTTAGCTCTGTATCACCATGTGTAATGTTAAAAAAGTTAACTTGCTGGAGAATTTAATTTATAAAAACTTCAAAGCTACAGCTATATTTATGCATACAGAGACAAACAAATAAGGTGAGAAAAATTATTGCCAAGAGATCCTCTCCTGTGAGAATATTCTGCTTTTAGTGTGGTGTCAGAATCAGGTGTCTCCAGCCTGAATCCCTACAATAAGCACCCTTTGTTGCAAAAAAGGAACATTTCATACCTTTTTCTGCCTTCCTCCTATTATGCTTTTCGAGTAGGAGGTACCGAGGGCTTTCAGGAAGAAAAGGCAGAATCACAACTTGGATCAATGATGGAACAATGATTGCTCCAAATAAGAAAGGCCACCGAGATTCCTGCAAATGGATGCAAACATGAGTCAGTAATACTCTCCCAAAGTGACACTTAGAAGAAAAACAGCTTTGATAGGAAAGACTGTAATTTTTCATCATTCAAAGTATTGTGTCCACCACCAGAGTGATGTGTTCCTCCTAAGCTAGTAAGTGGTTTGACCACTTCCCTCTCAGATCACCCTAGTCCAAACTTTTTACTTGCCCTTTTAGGTGAGAGAGGTGTTTTTAGAAAATTCTCCTGGGATAGGAAAACAACTTAAGAAAATGTTTTTTCAAACAATTTAAAGCTTAATTGGTCACTATAAGAGCCTGCATTGTCATGAAGGCTTCAAGATCCTATTTCTTCATTCTTTTTTTCTCTTTTTTTTCCACTTGAGTGGAAAACTTTCTGTAATGTAGGTGAACCAAAAGTGGTTAATACTGTTTATGGACAAACAAGCATGGATCTTATTTTAAAAACTACAAAACTAAGGTTCAGTCTTTAAAACCAGTCAATAATCACATACTCAAAGTGGGTACTGGTTTGTAAAGAATAACTTAGGAAAACAGGCAGTATAACTTGTCACCTTCATTCCATATCTGCCTGGAATAATTTCCTGTAATATAAACCTCTTTGTTATGTACCATATAAAAAAAAAAATTAGGCTGTTTTAATTTTTGACAATACTGCCAGATAAAAATCTTACACTTGATCATATTTTCTGAATCATCATATTTTCTGAAGGTTTTTTCCACCATGTCGAGGACGCTTCTTAAAGGAAAAAAAGTATTTTTTGTATACTGTTATTATCAGCATTCTGCCCACATACAGAGACTTCCATAGAATAAACTTACACTCCTTTTAAAGTTTCTTGTAGTGTATAGGAGACTTTATAAATTGGTCACATTTATCTCAAATAACTCTTCTTGAAAGCATTATTTTGAAAAAGTTAGGAACAAGATTCTGAACTTACCCTTCACAATAAATAGCAAACCCTGCTACTATAATGAAAAGCTCTTTATTTTTGCCATGTAACACACCGAGTTTCCTTTATTTCCTCTATTTAAGATTTCTGTTTTACTTTTTATCATGCTAGCTTCTAAAACCTTAAGATAAACTCATAAATACTCATAAATATGTTCCCACTGGCCATTTTGGCATGAATTGATCAGAAAGTCACTGAAGCCAGTGGAAACTTCATCCATTTCAAAAGATTCAACATTATGGAGTGTGTGCTCTATTTGCTTTTCTCCTCATTTACATTATACAGTCTTAACTCCTTCCTCCCTCTACAGAAAAGAAGTAGTAGGACTAATATAAGTTTAAAGGATTCATTAAAATTGCTGGAAATCAGGTTCAACTAGACCCTCTAAAGAGAACTAAGAGAAGCAGGCAAAAGGAGGAATTCATAACCTCTTTAAGAAGGAATAGGACATATACTGGGACAGTGCTCTGAAGCAGTAATAAGCTAAAGGAAAAAGACATTGTAGATGACTGAGAAGAACTTAAAACACTTTATCTCAGTTGTCAGCAGTAAGGAGAAACACACAGGCACTGCTGGGAGAAATTACAACAACTACATCCCATTTTATTTCAGGGAAAACCTAAAAGAGCATGAAATGTTTTAATTACAGGGGACCTGATTTCATCACCTGCTCAGAATTGGTACAAATAACATGTCAAGATGGCAAAATTTTCATTTTAAACTGTCACATTATGGATATTTGCTTAGGCTGGAGCATGAAAAACCTGGCTTTGATGTATTTACAAAAGACATTTAAACAGTAGAGCAAGTTTGACAACCACAGACTCATTCAAAGGTTGATGGAATAAAGTGCAAAGCTGCAGAGACAGAAGATTGGGTGGAAGGGAGGGAGATAAAGTATGGCCTGGATTTACCAGCTGCAAATGCAACAAGATTATGGTGCACTGAAATACAGTAAAGAAAATGTTGGCATGTCAGAAATTCATCAGCTAAAATGCAGAAAATGGAACTTATTGTAGCGATCACAAGGTGGAAAAGAAGGTGGCATGGGAAAATGTCAACAGGCACTGCTGACAGCTGAAATATCCCCATAAAACTCAATAACCTATTTGAACACCAGTTACATTTAGTATTCTCAGCAATTTGGAAGATTTTGATGAAATGTGAACACACTCTTAGCACAGACCAAGCAAACAATATACACATAAATACATTCTAAAGGGAGAACAGAACTGCTAACAAGGTCATGCAACAGAGGTGGGAAGAAATGCTGTAGTGCCCTGGACATGGGCACCCAGTTTTTGAAGGATTTAGTGTGGCCAATTAAATATCCCAGTATGAGATGGATAACAGGAGTAAGGAAATATGCAGCTGTGACAGGCTTCACTCTCTTTGTTTCTCTCTAAATAATTTCACAGAAACAGAGAAACAGAATGGTTTGGAAGGCATCTCTAAGATCATCTAGTTCCAGTATCCTGCCAGGGGCAGGGACACCTTCTATTAGCCCAGATTCCTCAGAGATCCATCCAGCCTGGCTCGAACACTTCCAGGGCTGGAGCATCCACAGTTTCTCTGGGCAGTCTGGTCCAGTGTCTCACCACTCTCATAGTGAAGGATTTCTTCCGAACATCTGTGCTAAACCTCTCCTCTTTTCATTTAATAAATAGATTTAAACTATTTATTTATTTATTTATTTTAAAAGCATCATCTGTACATAGATCCCACTTCCATTCCCAGCTCAGCCACTGCTCCCCACTCAGGGTCCTCATGTGCTCTCTGCCCAGAGTTTGGGTTTCTGGGCTGTGGAAATGCCCCAGGTCCCAGTGAGCATCCTGACCCCAGCTGCTCCCAGGCAAGCTTCCCCCATCCAGTCTCCTGTCCATTCTAGAGCCAAGGGAAATGCCCACACTCCAAATTCCTTCTCCTAGGCTCAGGCTGGACATGGGGTAGTACAGGGCACTCCCCAGCCCTGCTCTGCCTCCCTGTGCAGCCACCATGCTGCCTCACAGGACTGTCAGGGGCTTGGCTACCTCTACTGCTTGAAATGAACAGGAGATGGTTTCCAAATAAATACTTTTTTCCCTTTTTTAGCACTCAGTGCACAGGATAATCTGTGATCTCTCAGTGAGCAAGTCTATTTACCAGTCACTATTAAATAGTCACCATTTAAGTATTCAATCTGGAATTAATGCCTTGGGGATGGGGTTGTGAGAAGTTTACTACAGTGCTGAACAACTTATAAACAGAAATGACCTTTTTGTATAACATTCTTGTGTAAAATGACATATTTTACCCATTTTGTGTGTGGGGAACAAAGAGACAAAAACCTCTGGCATCCTATGCAAGATACTGAAAACACCCAGGAAATAGTGATTTTGTAGTCTCTTCTATTCCATTTTCTGTAAAAAGCAGCAACACTTTTAAAATTTTAGTTTTGCAAAATATAATCACACACAGAGACAGAAATAATTACATCTAGTCTAATTTTTAGATGCCCTGGAGCATCTTGCCTCAGCCTCCTGCTGCAGCTACAGAAGGATGAAGGTCCCTGTGATATTCTGTGTCACATCTGCCAGTCTCACAAGGACACCTAAGGTACCACAGGGCATCAAGATAATACTATCTTCTTATATTCAAGCAATTGAATTTTGTCCTTTCTTGTACAGACTTGGCACAAAAAATGTATATCAGAAATTTTCCATTTGCCCCGCCAAAAAAAAAGGGATTTAAATTGTATCCCTACTCAGAACAGACTGGGAAAATTTACTTAGGCATGCAAAGCCCAAAACACTACACAAGTTCAGCATTTCTCTGTTAATCTGCTACCACACCACATAAAACACTCCTAAAAGTAAAGGACAGCCACGCTGGCCTGGGGCCAAGGACTGGAAAAGCACTGAGGTGGAACTGATTTCTTAGCTTTAGAACTATCTTTTCTTCCTTTAGTCAAGGGTATGGCACAGTGGTGATGATCATGTGGCAGCTGAGAAAAGAGAACTTCTGCATCTCAGGTTTCAGAGCAGCCACACGAGTTAGGTGCAAAACCACTGCCTTCCTCTTACCTTCTTGGTACCACTCCAAACACTGCTCTACAATCTCCTCTGCCTGCAGGGGATGCTAATCTCACAGTTCTATCCCTGCTGGACACAATCTTCTCTTGGCATGACCATTTCAGTAACCCAATTTGTCAAAATGTATTTCAATAACAGAGTTTAAAATTGCTTCCCTTCCTGTTTAAAACAGAGGCAACTCAGATAATAAATGTATTTCACCTCTGTTCTGCACCCAGATGTGTATTTTTACTGGTCCCTACTACAGCTATCACTCTGACAAGAAGACTACTCAAGTATCAGTATCTTCCCAGGTAATAATCAGCACAGAAAGTCACAGACTTAAGGCTGTACAAGTCTGATGTAAAATTCACAGAAATCAGCAGGAGATTTTTGTTACTAAGTAAGTGGCCTTTGGATGAGAACTTAAAACAGCCTTGAAAGTGTCTGGTGTCTGAGTCCCATGATTCTCTCTTCACTAAATGGCATGTTAGATCATGGAAGTATTGAGAGGGAGAATTAAAGCACCTGTTACAAGTTCCCCAGATGGTTTTTTTCCAGCTTTTTATTGGAATAACAGCTAACTTTTTACTGCACACATATATGGCATAATTTGTCTTCATTTATTCATCTCCAAGAGAAGTAAAAATTTCAGAGAAAAGCAATGGGAAATGGGAAGCTTTCACATGAGATTATTATCAGCAGCCAGCATATATATTTGAGCTTATTTAGGAAGAAATATTAGAGGTATGCTGGAGCTAGGCAAAATTTCTGACAGAACTTCCTTTCAGTGATGCATTTAGACTCGAGTTAACATCCATAAATAACAAAATATAAAAATAGTAAATTAAAATAATTGAGGAGGATAAGACCTAGCTTTTTAAACATGAGACCATACTATCATTCTGATGCCCTTGGGTACCTTAGATGTCCCTGTGGGACTGGCAGATGCAGCACATAGAACTCCAGACACCTGCATCCTTTTGGGACTACAGTGGGAGATGAAGGAAAGTGCCCCAGGGCATCTAGAAGTTGCATTAGATGCAAATGTTTTTTTATTTGATTATATTTTGCCAAACTGAAGTTGTGAAAGTTAGACTAAGGTATATTAAGGTTAAGAGAAAAACAAACATAAAAACACCCAAAGAACATTTGCTGTTTTAAAAACAATGGAAATTATTGAATATTTCATCTTAACATTTTTTTAATGACAAAAAATCAGTTTTGGATTTAAAAAATAAAATCAAAACCTAATTAATTTTAACTTGACATTTACTTCAAGCTTAAAAAAATCCCTCAAAATACTAATCAAGAATATATCTCCAATTTTTTTTCCTTTTGCCAGCAGTTTCAAAAGCAAAGACACTCAAGAGTAGAAAACACACTCCTACTCAATATGATGACTGCATGCTATCCTACAGTGCTTGACCAACTTACCACGACATTAATACCTAATTTGTAAAGGATAAATTTACATATTAGCACATGAATGTGCAATAATGGGTAGGTTACAATGTATAATAGAAAGTAAAACTGAAATGTTAATCTTGAAGGTTAAGAACCTTCAAAAACATTTAAGTGGTGATTATCTCCCCAGTGTGAGAAACACACTTGGAAGGAAGTCATAGGTGAAATTGATTTAGGTTTATTGCTTAATAACAGATTTGTAAGTATTATCAAATCCTTAAGCACTAAGGAAACAGGAAAATCTGAAGTGTTCACTTGCTTCTAAACATTTGAAGCAGAGTCCAATTTACACAGGATAAGATGAATTTTATAGACAGACACTGTTTGTTATTAGGTCAGCTACAGTAAGTGAAAAAACTCAACTTTTTAAAGTCTGATAAAGCAGCAGAAAGTCCTATTTTAAATACTAGTAGAAACAAATGCTCTAAGTTTAGTTACATGTGTTACCTATGTTTCAGTGCATAAGGAGAAAATGATAAGCAATTGCTATCAGCCTCCATGGTGTTTTGAATTCTTTCTTTCCTTCACATCTGTTGAAGAATATCTTTCCAGGAAAGCTTGTCCACTGCTTTTCCAACTGACCTAATTAAGCAGAGAACAGCTACATAGAAGTCTTCACAAGAGTCAGGTGAGCACTGTTTCAGTCTATGAGTAGCAGTCTTCACTGATGATAAACTTTCATCCCAACATCAGATGCTCTGCCATTAAAGCTTTTGTTCATTGCTAAGTCTAAATTATATATCTATCTCCATAGTGCTCTCATTTCCAAACCACACTTCCACTTTCAGACAACTCCTCTCCTGTAAGAAGTTCTCCTTTCCAGTTGCAAAACTGCAACATTTCAATATTACAAATGGCCCATCAGCCATATGTTGTTACAACTTTGGGAATTGAAGCCTCACAGCACAACTTTAATGGACTGAAACTCATTTGCAAACATGAAGACACACAGCTGTTTTCCCATGCATTACTTAATGAGTTCTGTACAGAAAAGGGATGAATAAATACTGTTGTGTCTGTCTCGGGGAACCAGTAAAAAGTTGATTTATAATCTTCAGTAAATACATAATCTCAGATGATCCACAATAGATATAAACAAAGCACCTCACTTAATGTCTCCATTAGAAATTTATCAACACTACCACATTCCCCCAGCAGGGCTGATATGACAGAGTAGACCGCTTCCCATGGGTCCTACTGAACTGTGAATATGCAACAACCCAGAGGGCCCTGGCAGCATTTCTGCACTTTTATCAGACCCACCAAGGCTGTGCCTGGTGCCTGCACAGCATCTTCCCTTGCCTGGCTCCACCAACCCTTGGGTGAAGTGACCTTCATGTCCCTGATCAGCAACTCACAGCTTGTATAAAAGTGCTTGTGCCTTGAGAGAAGACTTGGAAATTGCTTCAGCAGGAACAAACTTTGTGCCTTATGTGTTACTGTGAAGAGAGGATGGAAACATCCCATGGCTAGAAAAAGAAAAGAACTGAGAATATTTGAAAAAGGATTTCCATCTTCAAAATCACTGCTTCAAGCAATTCTTAATTGGTGTGTCTGGCAGCAGTTTTCAGGAAGTGCAGGCAGACATCAAACACCTGCTAAAATTAGTGACTGTCTGAACAAGCACTGAAATAATTTTGGCTTCTCTCTTTCTCTCTTTCTCTCTTTCTCTCTTTCTCTCCGTCCTTCCGTCCTTCCTTCCTTCCTTCCTTCCTGTCCTTCCTTCCTTCCTTCCTTCCTTCCTTCCTTCCTTCCTTCCTCCTTCCTTCCTTCCTTCCTTCCTTCCTTCCTTCCTTCCTTCCTTCCTTCCTTCCTTCCTTCCTTCCTTCCTTCCTTCCTTCCTTCCTTCCTTCCTTCCTTCCTTCCTTCCTTCCTTCCTTCCTTCCTTCCTTCCTTCCTTCCTTCCTTCCCCCAGAATTTCCTTTCTTTGTAAGAGTGTTTCTCTGAGTTATTAGCAATATAATCTCCTTAAAGGATTTGAGCAGCCACTTATAAGCCCCAATGTGTCTCCCGTATCCTTAGCAGAAATTTTAAAACACTCTTCAGGGAAGGCTTTAGCTTTTCTTTCAGAGTTTTATATTTTACTACATGAATATAAGGCTGTTTTGCTTCTGTGTTTTGAAGAAATACTGTACAAGCTCAGGAGTCCAGTGAGTTGGCAGGGACCAGGGTAACTTGGAGTCACCTTTTGCAAGCCTGGCTCAATAGCAAAATGGTTTCCAGGAGTACTATGAGACCACCTCCTCAAACTCTTGCTCTAAACTAAGACAAATCTTGACCAAAACCCTCCACAACTGAGAACCAGACCTGAAGAGAAAAATTCCCATGTTATTTTTCCCAAGTCTTACACTCACCTTTGCTCTTTAGAACTCATTAAGAACTAGCAATTCATATACTAAAATAGACTCCAGAAAGCAGCATGTTTCCACAGATACAAACAGCTCCACCATCATCCAGGTTGTTAAAGAAGATACTGAGCAGGACTGGAACTCTGGCCCACACCACTAATTACTGGCTTCCAATCTAGGTTTTGCTTCAGTTCACTATATTTTCAGAATATAACTAGGCAGAGTGAAGATGTTATGGGATTTTTTTATTCTATGTAGCCAGATGTTTGAAATTATTACAAAGAGGACAAGTTAGGATTTCAAATGATGCTGGAAAATGCTAAACTGGTGGAGGCATTTGTCCTACTCTAATGGAAAGTGCAAAAACCTTTTTATATTCTGTAGACAGCATAAGACATGAGCTGCTTTAATTTCCAACACTCTGCATGAAGCTGCAAGAGTTCACCTGTATTTTATTGCCACAAGAGCTCTCTGCTCTAT
This sequence comes from Serinus canaria, assembly GCF_022539315.1. Classification (NCBI taxonomy): domain Eukaryota; kingdom Metazoa; phylum Chordata; class Aves; order Passeriformes; family Fringillidae; genus Serinus; species Serinus canaria. The sequence continues at coordinate 58,252,011 of NC_066317.1, read as the reverse complement.
GGTCTGAAATTCCTACTTATATTTTAATGAATAATGTCTTTAACTATAGTCACTATCGTGGCTCAAGGAGAAGATAAACATACAGATCAAAAGAGCTCATAGAAAAATACTCAGAAACTGGTTGATTCATACTTCGTGTTGTCATGCTAATGTGCCAGATTCATTTCAAGAGCATCTCCAGCAGACCTTTTTGCCATTGGTGTCCACCTGCAGGCTTCAGGTCCCTAGAGTGATTTGGGATTGCTTTCTCTATTCATCTATAATTCACTGACAGTTTTTAAGGAATCCTTGAATTTGAGTCAAGAGACTTAGGAAGAAGGATCAGTTAAAAAAAAAAAAAAAGAAAAACAAAGCAAAACCATGCTGAAAATGAACCTTTGACAAGTAAAAATCAAAGCTTATTTTCAGAAGAGCCTTCAACTGCACAGGCTGTATTCCAACCTATTCCATCACTGTCTGGTTTTGTGCAAGTGAAGGAGTACTTTTAAAAGACCTTGGTAGAGCAAAATTAAACATTCCTATATAAACTTTTCTAAATATACAGTTATCTGTTGTATCAAATACATCATTTTAGGACTCTGGTAAAGAAAATTAGAATGTAACACAGCATCTACAGAATTTTTTAGTTTTATCACAACTATTCCTCAGTGAGGTTTACTTGTGTAACAAACTGACTTGAAGGGGAATCACCACAGAGATATTTCCTTACGAGACATAAAGTACAGTGTCTATGGAGTTCATTGGTCCTTTTCCAGATTTGGCTCAATTTGCTGCAGAAATTGATATTGATATTTATATCAGTAGTAGAATTTCTTTGCTAAAATAATGAATTAAAGGAAGGACAGTTTGGCCAGTGTCATTGTGTATCACAAACTTATTTTCAGCTAAATACCTTTTGAAAAACAAGTATTCTCTAGCCAAATATGCATTAAAGCTGCTAAAAATCCTGAAAAAAGTTTAATTAGACTAATTCATATGTCTCCTATGACAAAGACAACATCCAATCAATAAAGTTTGTAACTCTAACCGTGTACACAAGATTTTTGCAATAAATTCCAAGTGCTTTTAAAGAAAGATTGAGAAGAGTCTAGAAAAGACAGCATGTCATTTCAGAATAAATTCTAAACCTTCTCTGGTACACTCTGTTTCTGATGTACTCATGCTTTGAGTGTTTCCCCAGCATGGGGTTACCCATAAGAGCTGTTTAACCCCGATTTTTCTCCTCAAGAAGCCACTTTCCAAATCCGATCATTGTTGCTCACTCCTGTACCTTGTACTGCTTGATTACACTCTTTTAAAAACAGAATGACCAAACCTATTCCACTTGCAACACTCAAGAAATGGACACATCAGGATCTTTACCTTGTTTTTTGGTTTTTGGGGTTTTTTTTTGCTTTGAAACACTAACACAGCAATAGGATTCATTCAGGAAGTGCTCCCCTGGTGAGTTTTAGGATGCGAGCAAAGCAAAGCTTTTAGGGTAACATGCTATCCGCTAGGAAACAATGCAACCATGTAGTTAGGCAAGCTCCTGTTTCACGACCTAGAAAGTTTTTAAAGCAGGGCTGCTGAAGTAAACAGACAAACAAAAAAAAAACAATTTGTCCATTGGTGTACCAATGGGAAGCAGCTGTTCAGACAGAGAAGCAGCCAGAGCTGGCCAGCCACTGGAGCCAACTCCAGGGAAAACAACTGCAGCTTGGCAAAGCCTGACACACCCCACACAGGAAAAGGGGCTCAAAGCTGAGCTCTGAGGAAAGCATGGCAAAGGCAACTGTTTCAGCTTTACCTGTCCTGAATCAATGTACACACTGTGAAACATTTTTTTCTCTCTGATATTGATACAAAGATGAAAGAGATACTGATGCTCAATGTATATTGAAAATAAGAACACTGCGACTACTGCAAATGTATTCAGAAACAAAATCCTCTATAATTTAAGGAAAAGCTAAAGCCCACCTTCATTAAACAACATGAAGCCGTAGAACAGACAGTCTGACAGTTTACAATGTTTAGAAGATGTTACCATGCTAAGGAAAACCTGTGGAGCAGGACATTCCCTGCAGGAGGAACTAGATGAGTCAGCTAGAGTAATACCTAAAGTTACATGGAATATGTCAGAATCAGGCCAGACAATATTTCCCCAAGACAGTAAGTGTAAATTTGAACTTTCAAAACTGAAGTTGACAGTGTGCTGGCCTTTGCTTTACAAGAGCAATCTGTCAGGAAAAATAGGCCGAGTGATTCAATTGCAGAATCACAGAATCAGAGAGAACAGAAATACCTGAAGGGCAGTGTTTGAAGACGTGACAGGTCTAAGATAGTTTGTCCTTATCTTATTATCTGTTTTTTTCCTTCAGTCAGATATGGAAAGTTGCACAGGCTGTACAACCAAAAATGGCCTGAATTAAATAATTGTGTAGCCAGCAGCAATAATTCAGTGCCCATATTACAGCAGATAACATCATTGCACACCCCTGAGCCTGCACCAAGTTGTCACCTTGTTCCAGATTGCAAGGCAGGATGTATTCTATTACCATCTGTATAGCAGTTGTCTTGTGTCAAGAGGGCAATTTCTCCTAACCTCTCTCCCTGAGTGATCATAATCACTCCTCCCTGGGCAGGGGACACCTGCTGATAACAGGCTATTGAATGTCACTGCATGGCTGATAAGAACTATGACATCCAATTGGGAGATGCTCTGCCCAGAGGGAGGAGCCAAGCATTCCTACCCAGATATAATCCAGAGATTCTGAAACACCAGCATGGCTTCCCACTGGATTCCCCAGAGGAACAGCAGCTGCTTCTACTTCCATGGATCTGCAGAGGAAGAACACACCCTTTGTCCACAGGACCCCCCTGCTCCAACAGAACCAAACCCGACGCTTCAGGAAGACGCAGCCACTTTTCCAACTGGACTGCTACCAACACCCTGACCAACAGGGTGTCAGGTTGAGTTCTGACTCTGTCAGGGTTGTTCTAGTGTATTGCATTGTTTTATTTTATCCTTTAATATTTTTCCCCTTCCCTATTAAAGAACTGTTATTTCCTGCTCTCATATTTTTCACCTGAGAGCCCCTTAATTTAAAATTCATAGCAATTCAGAGGGGTGGGGAGGGTTTGCATTCTCCATTTCAGGGGAGGCTCCTGCCTTCTTTAGCAGGCACCTGTCTTTCCAAACCAAGACACACCTGCAGATGCCATGGCTTCCTGAAGAGTTAAGGACTCTGGCTTACAGAACACAAGATGCCAGCCCATGAAAACAAGCACACAGCTCTCAGCAGTTAGGGTGGTGTGGAGAAGCAGGTCACCAGCACATGAAATCCTTGTGCTCCGTACTCTGATCACCAGCCCCCTTTACCATGGTGCAATTTCCCAAATTCAGACCTATAGGAATCAGAATAATGAATAAAAAGCATAGCTGTGATATGTTGGATAGCAGGCAATTAGGAATGTGGAAAGCAAGATTATCAAGTCACTGCAGCAGAGGATAGTTATCACAACTGGAACTTTTCTCAATCCCTCTTGGTAAGCACTGCATACTGAAGTGCCACATTCTAAAATTAGTACATTTGGAGACAAATACAATAAAATTCTACATATCCAGAATAAAAAAAATTGCCTGTATTTAGGTGTTGCAATCTTTATTAGATTGCAAATTTTTTGTTCCATCTGCTATTTTACACTATAATTTAAGAATTGGACATAAGCATGTTTGTCTAGTTCATGTCAATATGGCAGGACACAGAAAAGAACGAAATGCATTTCTGCAATACTTCAGACAAAATATTCCCAGGAAAACCAGAAAATATTTAATAGAATTCTGTTTTTAAAGTACTATTTCATCTGGGTTAGCTGTATAATTTTGTTCTCCTAGGTTCGAATTTAAATCAGGAACTATTCGAGACAACAGCTTACAGGGTAAGAAAGAGATTAAAGAGCTTGTGTTACTAGAGGAGGTGAAGTTTAATCTGAAACACAAAGATCATAAATGATAGGGGGATGAGAGAGGAAGCACACTGTAGAAGGTGGTGAAAAAAAGAAACAGAAAGGTAGTAAGGAATAAATAACTGTTGATCAAAATAATAATGAGAATAGGTTGAGAGAACTGGCATGGAAAGGTATTAGAAGGAAATGAGAGAGAAGATTGTCAATCCTCTGCACTTCCAGTAGATAGCTTGGGGAAACTGAAGGAATAGGAAACAACCAACCAGCCTTAAGCCAGTAACCCAGCCAGAGCTGATCACTGCCCCTCAGCACTGCACCTGGGGCTGCCCACATGCCTCCTGCTGCACCTTGACCAATCCTGACAAAAGAAAGATTGCTAAAAAATTATGTTAGGGCTCCTTAGCATACTTGATACAAAAAGCAGTAAGGACTTTTGAATTGCCTCAAGTAATACTCATTGCTTTAGAGTTATTTTTATCACAATTTCACATTTAAAGAAACGCTTTTGCATTTGATAACAGAGGAAATCATCACTTAGGTTGTTAATAAGTGCTTGTTAACACTATGCCCCACAGCCAACATAAACACTTTCCTTTTCTGCAGAAAAACTTCTACAGAACCACTTAAGGCAACAACCTCATATTATTCACATAAATGCATCAAGCTCCAATTTAAAATTTTAATTTTCTGCTCAAGTTACTTCAGCCGGGAGTCTGTTCCAAACATCATTCTGATGAATTTCAGCATGCAATTATTCACACAATATTGATTAAGAAATCATTCTTGTAGCCAAATTGTCTTCGAGATTAAACCACTCTATTCCTTGTTTCTTGTCTTAACAAGGTGCAGTCAGTTCCTGTCCCTTCCCTCTGTTTAGCTGACCACACAAGCAACATTGCTGTGTGGTCAACTAAACATTTCCTCCTAACATCAACTAAATATTACCTCCTCTTACAAGAAGGACCTCAGTCATGCTGATGTCCATCCCTTTTTCAGTCTCTTCCAGTAAGGCATCCATCTCTGGTTTTGTCCCTCCTTTCTTCAAAACCATCAATGCTTAGATACAATGGTTAACAACCTCTTAGATATTTGCTCAATTTACAAGTAATAGACACATGACAGATCTCAGCAGAAACCTTATGAAACCATGACAGAAGACAAGTGCTTGTAAGTAGTATTATTTACAACAAATTCTGATAAGAAGCAAACAACTACAGAGCAGCAAAATAAAACTACCTCTCATTGAAGGAGTTTTAATGGGAACCCCACAAATCTAGGGGAAAAAAATTCTGGCTTGATTGAAACCAAGAGAAATTAAAAGAAAAAAAACCCACCCACATACCTAACTAGGATATTCAAGCTGCCTCTAATAAATTGGCTGGAAATATTGTGATCCACATCAGCCAAAACTTTGCTTCTTTTACATGCTGACGTTACCCATCTTGAGAAAACTAATTCTGTAGTTAAAGCATATTTCTTCTTACATAATGTCTGTCTTTAATGGTGCAATATTAGTTAACTTCACATTAAAGCAGGTTGTAGAAGCAGAAACACTACCTCTGTAATCTGGTAGCAGCAACAACAGTGATGAAAGGAAGCCAAGAAGAGAAATAAAACCAGCAATAATGAGCTGAAATCAAGGAATAAGAATTTGCATGTCCCCTCAACTTTAAAAGTGTATGCACGTTTCCAAAACCCAAATTAAAAAAAACTCCTGCTACATAAGGGCTGCCATACTCTAAGCAGTCAAATTGGCCTCTTGGCATTTCATACACTTGTTTGTAATAGACTTGCTTCCAAGGTAGGAGAAGGGACATCTGTTGAAGTCACACAATAAAAGCCATTTTAAGTTTTTTGTTTTAGATGGGCAGGAGAGAAATCTGCCCTTCAATAAAGGGTAAATTGAATCTAATCACTTGCCTTCAGGAGAGCTGAACAGAATAAAGGGACAGAATAAGAAAGCTGGTCAGGCAAAAATAAAAGTGTTGGGAAGGATGGTGTCATGTATTTACAAAGAAGTTCCCTTTGGATGGACAGAGAAGGAAAAGCTCCTCTCGCTTTCCAACTCCTTACTACTTTTCCTAGCTGACAGAAGGGATTCTGTGTTCAAGTTTCACTGTGAGAGGATTGCTGCAGACCTTTCCTCCACACTGCCTTGAAGAATCACCTCTGAATGGAAAGCACCTGGTCAGATCAGACAACCAGCACGGTTCCTTCCAGCCTTACCCGTGGTGTGATTCTGTATTTACAATTGCCAGCCTGAACAAAACTCGAGTTCATTTATTCAGAGTAATGATGACATCCAGTGGCCACCAAGTTAATCTCAGTCTGTGACAGCAAGACAACCTCTTACCTGAATATGTGATCTTTCCATGAAGGTGTGTGTTAACTCTGCTCTTCTATCACTTAGTCTAAAAGCAGGGATTGCACTAAAAGAGCACTATAATCACTAAGCAAGCATCTTCCTATTCAGGTTCTCATAACAAGTCTAACCAAGCCTTTTCTGCTCTGTCTCACACTGGAAAATTAGAGGTCAAAAATATAAAACTTTTAAGCATTTCCATGGTCTCCAAAGGAACTGGAAACTAAAAAATTAGAGGTACATCAAGAAAGGGGGAGAAGGAGATCTGCATAAGGACACACACAAGCCACTGAAGCTGTTGAACCTGCTGGCCACATCTACCAAACTTAGTCATGCTTTTAGTGCGTGCTTGTAGAAGACATGGAGGAAACTACTTTTCAAAGTACTTCAAAATGAAAAATAATTCTGTTTTCCACTTTTGTGAAGAATCCAGTCAAAATATGAAATTATGACACTGAGAGCATGCTTGTGTTCTTTCATAGAAAAGGTTCATTAAATACTTACTTGTCCAAATATTTCTGGCAGCCCCAAAACTTGACCAATGAAAACACCAATGCAAATGAAAATCGCTGTGACCTGACCCAATGAACCACGGATTTCCTTAGGAGATATTTCACTCAAATACATGGGGAGGGCACTTAATGAAATGCCTACAAAAGAAGAAAAAAACCCCATATATTAAGTCAAAATATATTTATTATGCCAGGTATGTAACAAATTGCTATTGAAAGGAGTGATAAGCTGCTCACAAGGGTGGCACAAAAACATGCAAGGAACAGAATTATATCTATCCATACATAACATGAATTATTTTCCCTGCATGTCTAATTACTCTCACACAATTTAATAACAATGAGATTGATTATCTGCTACAGATCTACAGCAATGTGCTTTTTGATGTGGACCACCAAAGGTTACTCAGAGATGAGAATCTCCAGGAGAACAGATTTTATGCTTTAAATTTACTCATCCCAAAGCAAGCAAAATCATGTTAACACTGGTGTGGGTAAGGGAAAAAAAGCCCAGTGCATCAGTCAGACACAGCAGATATAGTCAGATGGAGTATTTTTACTGTAAACAGTATTAGCAGATGTTCCTCTCAATACAGGCTTATTGCTGCAATGAACTCTTCACAATAGGCATAAAATAGGAGTTGGAATGTTATTTAAAGCCAGGAACAGAACAAACAAATGCATGACCCTGGTCAGTACAGTGGCAATGTTTGCACAGCCCCAGTAGTTTGGTTGCTTGATGGTAATCTGGGATAAATATTAGCAGAAACCCTTCCTTCTAACTGCAAGATTATTCTGGTGCTGCAGTGCCTCCATGGTGTACTTTCAAACTGGGAAGACCATATTTCTAGAAACAGTTGATGAAGTACCAAAACTTCCCTAGTCCTGCAGGTATTAACATGGGATCCAACCACTGCTAAACACAGCAAAAAGCAGTGTTAATAGCAGAAAACGCTCTCCTAGTCAAGGGATTTTCATGGCATGGAAACAAATACACTCTACCATGGCTGGAAGAGGAAAGGTGGGGAAACAACAGCTTTGTTAGCAGTGGTGAGCACCCATTCCAGTGTCTCCTCCAAACATCAGATCCTCCAACCCTTAGTGTGCCATTTTGTCCCAGTGAAATCAGTGTGGCTACAGCTAGTCCCTGGAATACCTATTTGATGTAAAGCAAATTCTGGCAGGGGATGAGCACAAGCCTTTCAGATATGTAGAGAGTGACCAAAGCTTACCTGCAGTGTGTGCACAGCACAGGCATTTCAGACAGGTAGAATGTGACCAAAGCTTACCTGCAGTGTGTGCACAGCACATGCATTTCAGACAGGTAGAGTGACCAAAGCTTACCTGCAGTGTGTGCACAGCACAGGCATTTCAGACAGGTAGAATGTGACCAAAACTTACCTGCATCCACTCCCATGATGATGCGGCCCAGGATGAGCATTTCAAACGACCCAGCCAGCAAGGACAGGGACATCAACAGTGCAGCTGCCACTGCAAACACATTATTGAGCACCAATGTGCATTTCCTAAAAGGCAAAAGATGGTTTAGGTAGAAACCAGCATCCTGGCTGCTAAATCTAGTTGTATTAGAAGCACACTAAGCTATTATTCTTAAACATCTATAAATAAAAAGTGCCTAACAAACGCTGCCTCTTAGATGTGTAGAGTTCTGAAAACAGCACTATACCCATGTGGATACAGTTTCAAATCTACACCACAGTTTAAAAGAAAACATAACAGAGATAACTAAAGAGCTGCAGTTCAAAAGCACAGCAAGGAGCCAACTTATGCATCCTAAAACCAAAGTGCCAGGTCTGAGGCTCTCTACACAAATATAAATAAGCATACTCTGGATATATGTCTGAATGGAGAACCCAAAGAATATACTTCAAATGTCAATAAGCTGACATAACTACAGGCACTTTAGTGCTGCATACAGTTTTTGACACTTCAAGAACTTCAACTGTGCCATCACCCGCATCGCTATAATTCATCCTTAAATTCTCAATATTAAAAGCATACATTGATGAAAATGACTTCCTACTTGTAGAATTAGGAAATACATTTGGACTCATTCAAGTAATAAAAATCATTGTTTTTCTAAAAATTGTTCTAATTAATCAAGATACAGGTTTACATATTTCTTCCCCACTTTAAAATTATTTCATTCTGTAACAGTTAAATAAAATAAAACTGTTTTTTTAACAGTTAAAAAAATAATATTTATAATTACAAATAAAATAATAATAAAATAATTTTATTTTATTTTCAAATAAAATAAATACTCTTTATGGAAAATTACTAATTTGTTAAGAAGTATAAACCAAATCACAAAAATGTATTTTAAAATTTTAAATACATCTAAACTTTTCATTTGCTACCACCTTAATTCCTTTTAGTTTTCATCTCTCAGAACTTTCTGCTCAAGTTTGAGGGATTAATTAAAGAGAAGAGGAGTGACCAAGAAGGCTATCTATCCCTTTCCTTTCTAGAGCAGGTGACAAATCGTCCCACCAGTTCTAATTTTTTTCAATATGTAAGTATTAACAGGAAATTTCACACCCACTGAAAAAGTCACCCAACTTCTCACAACAGATGCATATGATTTTGAAAGCAACTATTTTCAACACTTGTATTTTAAATCACGTTTCCTGCTTTCTAGTGAGTTTTGAACACTGAATGAATAACATGGCTTGAAGACAGAAGAGTGAGATACAATTAATTTAAAGTCTATACAGCATAACCATCAGACTGATGACTGTAACTGTTTAGAACAGATGGATATACACTCTGAGATGGCTGAAGTCATACAAATAATGACAAAAATGGAAAGAAAATGTTCATTCAGGTCAAACAAGTCTTATACATTCATCTGAAGATACAGCTTTTTTCTCCTTTAATTTGAATAAAAGCTATAAAATACATATTTTTGAGAAAAAGTTGACCAGCAAACCCTTATATTATGCAGCTGAGGAGAGAAAAGCACAGCCTAACTAAGCATGATAAAATCAAAGCGTTTGGCAGAATGGAAAGGAAATGAAAGAAGAGAACACTGTATTTAGGGTGTTCCTATGGAAAGCAGTGTCTGTGGACAGGTTCTGGAAGTGTTGGGGCTGCAGGGGTGGCTTCTGTGGGGAGATGGAGCAAGGGTGTAACAAGGTCACTGGAGGAGAGGGTGATCCAGGCGTGAGCAGGGACATCCCCAGAGGGACTGGGGTCCAGGGGACCCACTCTGGAGCACAGGGGAGTGAGGAGCAAGGAGTGGCACAGAGGAGTTGCTGCACCCTGACCCCTTGCACTGCCCTTTCTCTCACCAAAGGCACCGAGTGTGACCACTGGCTGTGGCACCAAGAGCAAGGAGAGGAGCCTGGTGTGATGCTCAGGCTCTCCCTCCTTCTAGGGAGAGCCTAGAAGTGACCTAAATCATCCCTTGTGCCAGATGGTCTGCGTGCTCAGGATAAACAGCAGCAGACTCTCCGTTAGAAGAGGAGAATTTAAGTTACAGAGTCAAAGCCACATCTGAACTTGGGAATTATGTTCGTGTGGATGAAGGTTCCCTTTCAAAAAATTATTTTACATGTCTCTTGAAGTAAATAGGGCCTAGGAATCCAGTAATTTGGAATGTATGTTTTTAACCTTACAGCAATATGATTCAAAAGTGTTCTTTTAAACTCATACATTATTTCTGACTAGTGCTTTTAATCCCCCTTAGCTCATTATTCTGTGTCAGTGTAAATGGAGCTTAGCTTCATCATAGATACAACCCTCCAACCCACACTTGAGCAATTTAACAGCAAAGTATTTTATTGTTCTGCCAACATTTCACTGTGTGCTCCTCAATTACCATAATGACGTGTCAGTCTGGGTTCCTAGACCAGACAAACACTCTGCAGTGTGAGCAGCAAACTCAAGAACCACTCTTTGCTGAGCAGCCTTTGTTCACACAGCCCCTTCCCATCTCTGCTCCAGCACTCACCCAGTGTGTCTGTAACAGAGCTGTTTTCAGGGCTCAGTGGAGATAAACATAATAAACAGGGGCAGAGTCTGCAAGTGTAAAGGTCTGCCCTGAAAACTCCACCAGCTCCAGTGGAAGTGTGTCTGTGACAGAAATCTGCCACCATTTAAACAATTTTAACAGTTTTAACAATTTTAGCAAACCTCCACACAAAGCTGTTCTACTCTTCACTGAATATTCTAGCCTTTTGTGAACCCGTTTTTACTTCACTTTATTTTAATAAAGACTCAACAATTTTCTGAGAATTAATCAGTCTGAGTCAGGCACAGTTTCATATTTCTAACAAGTGTGTAAAAGCCAAATGCATGATTTGGCAGAACAAATTGAAAAGCTAAAAAAATAAATAATGTAACTATGGAAAATATTTAAAAATTGAAAATCAAGTACTGAAGTGACAAAATAAATTCATGAACAATGAGTAACAGCTAAGAATATTGACTTGCTGTAAGCATGAAATGGAGGAACCTGAAAATACACTATTTGAGATTAAAAATGACATATGAAAAATAGACCTAGGAAAGTACAATCTAATGGAAATAGTAAAGCTGTAAAGCAGGAAAGTAAGAACACTGGCGGTTTACACTTATATTTAAGCCTCGATGATGATGTTCTCCTGTGATTTAACTGACTAAAGGATATAAAATAATACTGAATTTACAGTTAAGAAAAATCCAAATGAGCAGTTATGATGAATGCTACAATGGTGTGGTTTTTTCCATGCCCTTCTAAATATAGATAAATTATAAATGACCTTTCAAATTCCTTTTGAAAAACTGTATGACACAAAAATTTGACAGAAATACCTAGTTAGTACCTGCAGCAAAAACACAAACATACACCAACACACACCAACACAAACATTCCTAAAATACTCATATTCTCAAGAATATGACTTGGTCAAGACTTGGTCAAATACTGCATTGTACAGAAGGGATAGCATTCCCCCTTCTTGGGGAAGACCATGCAGGAACTTCATCTGAGTCCAGCTCTCCAAACTGTATTTTGAGTTGACACAAGGATTGAAAAAAGAGTAAATTTTTATTACCATGTGACAGCAAATGCTGTTAAGAGGCAAATGAGATATGTTGATAGCTTTGTTTGTTTGTAAGATACTCAGTAAACTCATGAAACAAGATTCTGCCAGTCCTTTGTGAAATCATTTCTATTTTATGTATTTTCCTTTGGCATACTTGACAAGTCACACTCCTTGAGATCTCAGCCCACTGCCCGTTCACAGCAAATGGCTTCTGTGACTCAAAGGATGCACAGTAAGAATTTAAAGTTTTGTTTCCTTTTGTAATAAAAGTAAAACCTTCTAGAGAGACTACGTGAGAAACCACTTTACAAAATGCAAGTTTTCCAAAACACTTACCTTCCAAAGAACTTCACAATTGGGGTAACAATAATGGCACCCACAAGGCCACCGATGGCAAAAATGGAAACGGTTATGGACCAGAGGAGTGTTAGCGTGCCTTCATCCACTGAGAAGCCATATCTCCTCTCCCAAGTTTCATTGTAAAACTTCTTGATATACTGAAAGAAAATACATAATAAAAATATGTGGAAAAAAACCCCCCACACTTGAGGAATACAACTGAGAGAAGCAGAATTAAAACCCCAGAAAAGCCGCAGTAGCTTTCTTGCAGGAATTACTTATCCTCTTCTGTCTCTCTCCTCTGAAAGCTGGGGCCTCATTTATAATAAAACTGCAATAAAATTAACTGAATCAGTCCAAGCATATATGGATTTAACTACCAGGCAGTACCAAACCAGATGGGGAATAAACTCCACAGGTAGCCAAGAATGTTCAGGACCAGATCACCCTTTAGCCTTTAACATGCCAAAGTTTACACTCTTCCTCTGCTTTCATCACATGAGCACAACCACAGGTTTTTGAAGGATGCCTTCTAACAACTTCCCTTCCCTGAGGTTTAATTAGACTAAATTCTTCATCTTTTTAAAAGGTAAAGATGTTATAGCTCCAGGACAATGTTTTAACACAGTCTCTGTTCGCCTGCAGAGACATCTCCTATTTACTTTCTCTTTAGTCAAACTCCCTTGTTGTTGTGCTGCTCCTGTTTCAAAACCAAGGAAATGCCACTGTGGTGCTGATGCTCTGGCAGGGATACAGTACCAGGAAGCTGCAGTCACTACAGCAGAAGGGTACAACACACTTGGGAAAAGCTCTCAGGCTCTACAGTAGCAAAACTTTGATCTTGTATCTTTAATTTCTACTTCCCAGTTTCTTCTCAGTATAATTAGCCACTACATTTTCCCTGTTCAAACTAGGAATTTCAAACTTTGCCTGAGGCCTGGCCTTGGACACATGAAATATTCTGTTTGAGGGCTTTTAGTAAACTAAAATCATCACCTCTCCATCTACAAAATACCTAGGAAAGGTGAAGGCAGAATATACCATTTCTTGTCTTCCATCTATCAAATTTCTAGCAAACTTCTTGTGCCCTGAACTAAAAGGAGAGCAGGACTATTTTTCCCATCCTATCTTGAATTTTTCTAAACAGACAGGGAAAAAAACATTTAAAACTAATTTTAAAAATGAAAATGAAAAAGACAAGTAATTTTGGTGTTGGAATCATTTAGAAGTCTCAGAAAAAGATTCCAAATGAATCTGCCATTAAATTGAGTAGTAACATAGTTTTTTAACACCAATACTCAGATTATATTTAGATTCAGACATCTTCTTTTCTATTTAAAATTAATTTCTGATAGTAATAATTACTGAGAGAAAACACTTTTAGAACATTTAGAACATTAGCATTTCTTGCTAATGATAATGGCTAAAAATAGTATGTAAATTTCACTCCCCTTGTGTTATGACTAATTTTCTCAGCATAGCTTAGTTATTTACAAGGAGACATCAAATAACTGCAAATATTCAAGAAAAGAAAGTACAAACTAAAACACTCACTAGTAACAGATAGATGGATGTTCTGACATATACTAGCATCTCTTTCTGCACTGCCAATAAATAGGAAGCTAATAAAACACAGAGGTTTTCAGAGGATGCATATGAAACAAAACAAACTTGGTAGAACAAACCCACTGGATTTGAATCCATTAAATTCTGTGTAAAAGCTCCTTTGGTATTTTGATCAGGTGTCTCCATAACACTAAAAGTATAAACCTGTATAAAAAAATTTTAGCCTCTAAACAAAGCCTAAAAAAATGGTGGCTGACTGATATCAGTATCTTATTTTCTCACTTCATTATGATAGTAGTGCTGGCATGAGAAAGAAAAGAGGAATATAAGGAATATATAAAGTTTTATATATATTAATTTAATGGATGTATTTTGAAAACAAGAGAAATATTTTCTTTGTCTTACCCCTAGTTACAGAGATCATTCACACACAGTGACAGCTACAGAACCAGCAGCCACAGCAGGCTGTGTGTTTGTGCCATAGGAACTCAGAGCTGCCGCCTCCTGCAGGAAGAGGGCAAGGGCTGCAGAGCAGAAAGTAGCAGGGACTTTGCTTCCCTCAGAGAGCACAAAGCACATCATTGTTTCACAGGCATTGCCCACAGTCAGTCCATGAAATGAACTGCAGAAATCTAGCTCAGAAAAAGACAGCTTCATCTTGTGTTCAATTAAAGCTTTTGTCTTCCTGTTGCCAAATGCTCCCATATGTTTTTAATAAATTCTGGTAACTCTTTGAACAAGCCCATGGAAACATATAATTCCTGTTTTCTCAGGGAATCATACCTGTGATGGGCCATGCTCTTTCCCACAGAACTGCAGGGAACTGAGTGGGAAGCAATCTCAGATCTGAACAGAGTATGTGCAGCTTATTTCCCCTTTACAACAATCAGGAAGTTAGACTAACTCTGCCTCAGGAGATGACCTGAAATAAAGCCCACCAGTGAGAACTGTAGGAGAATTCCCCTGTGGTTTGATGAGCTGATGCAATTTGTGACACTGAAAGAAAATGGACACAAGAATTTTACAAATAGTTCCTTCAACACTTCAGTCTTAACTCCCTTTGCTCCATCAGCTCCTGCTGACATCCTGCTGACATGCTCAGTCTGAGGATCCTGGAAACATTCTGTATTTTAGTCAACTGTCATAATCAAGCCTTTTTTCACCACTTCTCAAAGGATTATACAGCTGTCCTCTAAGGCTGGAGGACTTCAGCATCAAGAGGAATTGTACTGAAGTAAACAGGGGCAGAAGATACCCAGCACCCTATGGAGAGAAGGACAATCTGACAATGTCAGCTGTGAGCTGCACGTCACCACAAGAAATTATTCTTCCTATAAAGTTTATAAAAGAAACACAGCTCACAACTCGTAGGAATTACTGCACTCCCAGTATAACCCCTTACAAGGCTGCTTTTGCCTACAGCTACAAGGTGCTCAGCTTTGGTGTTTCTCAGTCATCTCACATCAATGTTCCCAAAGGGTCACCTTGCTTCAGACTGATTGGGTCACATACAGGAGAAAACAGATGGGGCAAAGGTTCCTTTTGTTGTGCTGCAAGAAGCACAGCTTTGATGTGGCTCACTGTTGCCCACCATGGCTATGACCTCAGCCTTTGCTCTTCCCTTCAACCTGGTCACTGCAGCTTCAGGGACAGGGACAGGAAAGTGATCTGTCATAGGCAAATGGATGACACACATTAATCCTGGAGCTGGAGAGAGGGCCAGAGGACAGAGTGGAATTTTCTTCTTGAACTACACAGCCTCCTTGTCAGTAGGACTGCTCCTTAGCCCTAGCTAGTGTATGGCTAACATGAATAAGAGAGTTATGAAGTTCTCAATCAAACACTGAACACCAAGGGAGACTTCATGCATACCTGTATGACCAAAGCCACCAGCATAGTGCCCAGTTTCAGCACAAAAGCCACACTAAAGATTTCAAACAAAACCAGACAATCCTGGAAGTGCTATTGAGCACAAAACCTGGAATTTAGCATTTTTCACATCTTCAACCTCCCCACCCACACCACTGTAATCTATCACACGATTCAAAGAGAACTTTCTGAGTGCTGCCAAGGAGCACATCCCATCATCCTTTCTTTCCCTTACTCCTGCAGGAAGTGACAGAAAGCTCTGACTACCAGGACAGTCCATTTTTTAAATGGTACTTAAAAGTTTAGAAATTGGCTCATTCTCTTTGCTCTGTTGACAGCCCCAAGGCAGTGCAGGAAGAATTTTTCCATCAGAACAATCAATACCATTGCTCACAGAATTTCAGCTTCTTGCTGATTTTTTCTAAGTGTTTTTATCCTCTGATGACTGCAAGGTGAAGTGATGACTGGACATGTCATGCTAACATCCAGTTTATCCAGCCTTGAATAAACAGTATATAAAAGGAACTTGAAGAAAACTCCCAGAAGTTATAAAGCAAGCAATTAAAGATTTCTATAGGCTGAATCTCTTCCTTCTCCTTTGGGTCAACAGTTTACCAAATAAAATCCATGTATAGAACATAAATTTTAAAAAATGTGTCTTTTGTGATTTGCATAAATATTGCATTCAGCTTTAACATGAAAAACCTGCTTTGGTAGAAATCTAGCAACATATTTTAATAGGAGATTTTCATAAAAAAAGGAGTTTAGCTTTGGAAATGAACCATTTTGAACTATTTTGGAAAGGAACTAAATATTTGGAACAGTTTATTCCCAATATTTACTATCTACTTTTCAAAATAGTGTTGAATTCTGAATTCTGCTTCCTGCTCTGCTTCCTGCTGTGCTTGACTGAATTGAGGGTCTCTAGACAGCCAGTGTAAAAATAAAATGTTCAGATTTCCATTTGTAATGCCTGATATTTTAATGAAATCCCCACAAATTTTGTATGCTGCTTTCACAGTGCTCTATTCATCAAATCTATCCCACATGTTGGAGCCAATAGATGAAGAAGTTTAGAATTCAGAACCAAACAAGACATCACAACAAAACACAGAAGAGCAGGCCCATTATTTAAGAGGAAGCCAGAGGCATTACTTACAATACCAGTACTGTGGGAATGAAATGTTGTGCAACCCTCTAGAATTGAGTGACGTGAACAGAAGTTGCTGAACGTGTGCATGCAGCCACTGAATACTCACCAGTCAGATATGAAAAATACTTTATCACATAAATGTGTGCAAGAAGAGTCATGATTAGCCTGGGCCTGGGAGAGTGAAAAGCAAACCAGGTGCACCCATTCACCTCAGCAGCAGCATTTAGCTCTCTGACACTTCCTGAATTTATGTGAGAACCTCATGGGAAGCAGAAAGAAAGTTTTGGGCAAAGGAAAGTTACTATATGAGATTTAATCCCCTTCTACTATGCAATCAGGAGGACTATAAAGGCAGGATGCTGAGGAGAGAATAGTTGGACAAGGCTGCCCTCTACTGATGTTAAATTCCACTTTAGTCAGTCACTTACCCCTGCTGGAGCGTTCACCACCGACAGATTGTAACCGTAAAGAAAAGACGACCCAAAAGCACCAGTTAAGGAGGCTACAATAAGACTCCCAGACCAATTCTGCAAAACAAAGAAAAGATGCAGCCGTTGCTAATACACTCAAAATTAATGTACCTCAGGTTTTAAGCACTCCTTAGCTATCTTGCATAGCTCCTGCAGGCAGCTGTCCTTGCTGCAGCATAACAGCCTGAAACACTTCCCCTTGCTCAATCTGAGAAGCATTACATTTGAAGTGACAGCATGTCACTTAACATCTATAAAGGCAGAAGTGAACATTTGAACTTCTTTCAACCTCACAGAGTTCTGCTGCAACTGTTTTAGCAGCTCCCACACCAAAAAGTGAAATGCTGGGGAAGCATAATCTCAGCAAAGGGAACTGTTGACAGAATATCACTAACACAGTGAAGTAGGGTATAGCATACATGTGATACAACAGGTGTGTGGGTAGGTCTGACTTGGATGAAAACTCACGAGCTGGTTTGCACATCCCTCCCTACCAGACAGGATTCATGAAATTGTGACCAAAACCATTGAAATGATGCCTACAAACTAGGTTTTGTAATCTCAATGCAAGTTTCCAACAGGAACTTGTTGCCACACACACTCTCCCGTGCCCTTTTTCCCAGTGGCACACCTGTACTTCTCCCTCCACAGGGCTCCTCCCCTCATCCTCTTCATACTCTTTTTAGCCCAAATCTGCAATTTCCGCTTCCACATCAGCTGTTGAATAAAAGGTAGAAGTGCTTTGATTTGAGAGATTTTGCATTGGCATTCCTTTCCAATTTCCCCAGTATTACTTTCTGCCATCCACTTCTCCTGCTGGATCACAGAATATGGCAGAAGAGACCATTCCCAGCCATTCCCAGGAGACATTGCAGTGAGTGTATGGGTGGCTGGTCAATTGCAAATGTCATTGTGTAGATAATGAAAAAAATTCTGAATGCATTAAAATTGATGTATTTTTTACGTGTTTTCAATTTACAAAACCAGCTATGATAAGAATATATAATTTCAGGCACTATGATTAGAATATAGAATTTTAGTTCACTGCTGTTTATGCCCAGCCTCCTCACTCACTGAAGCCTCAATCCTTTCAAAAGGAGGAAGACCTGCTTAAGCAGGCCTAAGAAACTCAGCTTCAGTTCTATCACTGACCACACCACGACAGGTAAGGAGTGAACACGTTCTGTCAGCTGCACAAATCTGTGTGTTCACTTTGGGAAAGGCAGCTCCTGAGCATGAAGGAAGTTGGTGTAGCTGGCTCACGGCAGAGCTGCAGTGACAGTGACTGGAATGAGCTTCCTGCCCTTGTGGGCACAGCAGGGCAGGAAGACACACCTATGTGTGTGACTATGGGCATGTGCCTGAGCTTCTGTGCCACACTGTGGTCATGGGCTCTGTCACCTGTGGAGAAGGGATGAGATACCCAGGTGCCAGGGTGGGAGCACAGTGCACAGCCCTGCACAGTGTACAGCCCAGTGTGGGGTCTGCCATGCTCGTGGCTGCCAACTCTGAGTGTTCAAAATGCACCCTGCAGGACGGCTGAGTGTTTTTAACTTCTTCCACATGGTGTGGGAACCTTTTAAGAGATTACACAGTTCATTAACCAGCCTGCTTTTGGTCAGGTCAGGAGGAAGTGTGCAGGGGGCCAAAAGCCTTGTGTACAAAATATAACCCGTTGAGATCATTACATAAGCCAAACACAATTTATTGTTATTAGCCAGCTTCTTAAAATGAGCCTGCCACACACACACACACACACACAGAATTTGTACCATTACTTTGTTAACAAAATGTAAAAACTTGACATAGGGTTTGATTTAACTTCTGATGATAACACCTCATAGTGGGTGTTTGTTATTTCTCTGCTATGCACAAACATTCCTGCACTTAGAAGAAATTGCTACTACTCTGAATGAATGATGCTGGGGAAAATATTTCTGGTGGTCTACCAGGCTGCTCCCAAAGGGTTCACAAACAGTAAGTGTGAGTTCCCAAGTGTTATGCAGTAATCTTGATGCAATATTTCTAAAGGGCTCTACTCTACTTCGACAACATTAGACACATCAGAAAAACCCTGCAATCAAATTATTTGGAACATATAGCCAAATGGTTTCTAAAAACATCAACGAATGCACAAAAATTTCAGTACAGGCAAATTATATGCATGTGAGGCTAAGGGGAAGATACTGCAGGGCAAATTACAGAAGTGCTTAGAAAATCTCACATGTGATAGCTGGGTTTAGAAACTTATTCAATACCATGGAGTTTTTAAGTATATAGGCAGCTGCAGAAATTTCAGGCTCACTGAATTGAGAGGTTTTGGAACTCGGAACATGAACTTCAACTTCTCCATGGCCTGTCCCCTCATTCACTATTTTAAATATTTGCTCAGGTTTCAGCAACACCAAATAAAGACAAAAGCACAATGAAGCAAGAATGAAAAAAAAAACCCCAAAAACCCTCTAACTGTTGCTCAAAAAAAAATTTACCCTGTGGCAACATTAGTAAAAGACAAACACAACCCCCAGTGTCTTTTAAAATGGCCAGGAAATAAGGGGGCAACCACGCCTCCTTCACAGGTGTTCCTGGCTTTGCGGCCATGCCTGTGCTCATGCGTCGCTGCTGTCAGCCCAGGGGCAGGAGCGTGTCACCATCAGTGCAGCCATGAGTGCTCAGTCAGGAAAGCTGCATGTCAGTTCACAGCAAACACCTGCAGATATCCGAGGACTGCTTACTTGTGAAAGCCCACATTTTTTGGTCTAATCACAGATCCCAGGGCACTGCGGTCTACAGATGCTTTTCTCAACTCCAGTCCTTGTTCAGTATGCAGTGAAATATTTGTGCTGGCTACCATGAGTCTCAATTTGTCTTTTTTTGTTTTTTTCATTTGCTGCATGACAGTTTGCACTTCAAAACACAGTTCAGAGTATTGTACTTTGGTTAGTTTTAGCCCCCTCCTCAGACTAAAACTAAGCACAATTGTTAGTGGTAAACATTGCATGCATGGATAAGGAAGTTTAATATTTTTAAATAGATATTGCTAATTGACACAGGAAAGCTGGACTCTGGAGCACCATACTGGGGAGCCCCAGGTCCGGCGCGGGCCCGGCGCTCCCGGCAGATGCCCGCGGTCCCGGCGCCCTCCGAGCTCTGCTCTCGGGGCTGCGGGCGATGAATGGAAACCTCCATCCCTCTCTCCCCGGCTCAGCCCTTGCCCTGAGAGCTTGCCAATAGGATGGTCCTGGGGAGCAGCGCGGAAGCAGCAGCAGCGCCCTCGCCTTGCTCAGCCCTCGCCGGCCGCCGCTTCACCCGCGGCTGCGGCTGCGGCTGCGCCCCCGGCCCGGCGCGCACCGGCCCTGCGCTGACCCCAGCGCATCCTCCGGGTCCCGGCTCGGCGGCTCCCGGGTTTTCAGCTCTGCCCACCACCCCTCCCCTGCACCGGCACCAACAACTTCCCGAGCGGGGAAGGGCTGCGCAACCTGAGCTCTGCCCGACTCTCGGGAAGCCCCGGGCTGTTACTCTGGCTCCCGCAGCCTCCCTACCACGCCAGAGAGGATGGGAATCACCCCCTCTCCCGTTAATCCTCCCCGAGGCGTGGGCATCGCAGACCGAACTTCCCCGCCCGCACCGGCGGGCTCGCTCCTGCTCCGCGGTGAGGGCTGCGGGCATTCCCGCAGCACCGAAAGCTGCCCCGCATTACTTACGCCCCGGCTGGCACGGCCGCCGCCCCCCGCTCCCCGCTTCACCAGCGTGTCCGCCTCGGGCTCCGCCGCCCCGTCCACGGCTCCGTCCATGGCTCCGCCGCACGGGCGCAACGGCCGCGCATCTCCGGGGGCAGCGGGGGCGCGGCCGCGGGGGGCGGCGGCGGCGGGGGGGCCGCGCCGGGCGCTCAGGGGCGTCCGGGGCAGCGGCGGCCCTGTCCCTGCCCCTGTCCCTGCCCCTGTCCCTGCCCCGGCCCCTGCCCCTGTCCCTGCCCCTGTCCCTGCCCCGGCCCCTGCCCCTGCCCCTGTCCCTGTCCCTGTCCCTGTCCCGATCCCTGTCCCAGCCGCGCAGTGCCGGCCGCTGGAGGACGCGGCTCTCGGGAGGGACAGAGCCGGTGCCCGGGGCTGCGGGCAGGACCCGAGCGATGGGGAGGGAACACGAGCTCACTGCTGTGCGTGCTCGCACATAACTTAGGAGAATGTGCCCGCCCGCCGCCGTGCCTGGGGCTGCCCGGCAGGCCCCGTCCCTCCGCGGGGATCTACCCAGCAGAGCAGGTAGGGCAGGGGAAGGTCACGACTCGTGTCC
This sequence comes from Serinus canaria, assembly GCF_022539315.1. NCBI lineage: Eukaryota > Metazoa > Chordata > Aves > Passeriformes > Fringillidae > Serinus > Serinus canaria. The sequence goes on along the minus strand of NC_066317.1, from coordinate 58,230,454 downwards.
ATCGCCACCCCGCCGCCGAGCTGCAGTGGGACTGGGGGACCACGGCTTGCAGGCAAGGACCGCGCCCTTGCCGCGGTCCCGACTGGAGATCCAGGCAGCCTTTCTGTGAGCAAGACTCGAGTAAGGTGGGGAAGACTTCCCGTGTTGCCGAGGCTGGTAAATGAAGGTACCACAAGACTTGTAGCCAATTAAGATGTTAAGGATGTTTCCACAGCCTTAGGAGGTTTAGATCTGACACGCCACACTACTGCTGTGTTAAGGATGGGGATTAGACATGCCACCTGGGGAATATAAAAGCTTTCAGCTATTATATTTGAAGGTACCTACTTGCAAACACGGAATCTTGAACTGCTAAGAGTTAAATGATACCTTCTAGTTGGCAATGATGAGTATTAAGTGCATCTGGGAATTGTCCCCAAATGACTGTAGCTGATATTGGTGTAAATCTGAGCTCTTTTCACTTCTGATATGTTACATACCTCAGAACTAAAGATCTTAGAGCTCTCAGAGACATAGTAAGTAATGCCACTGAGCAGTGCAGGCTGGGAAACAGTTTATGATCCAGCAACTTCGAGGTGTCATTGGCTCAGATCAGGATGACTGGTGTTTGAATAGAAAACCAGAGAATACTCATGAATGTGTGCAGTTATTGTACATGCTGATAGAAGATCTGGACAACATTTATCATCTCTTTGAATTCTCATAAGAGTCAAAAACAAAAAGAGTCAAGTTAGGAGAATCAAGCCCCTGGAATATATAGAGTGTATTTGAGATGAATCAGACACCTGTGGTTTTGGTTTTTTGTTTGATTTTTTCATGTTAAGTAGGTGCAAGTAGTTCAGTTCATACTCAAATACAAATACCATGGCTACATGTGATTAGTATGTACATAATCTCTCACTTTAACACACTCACAATTTTTGACCCTTTCCAATCACTGTTGGTTAGCTACAGAAACTAAACATATGCTACTCAAAAAAAGAGTAAGTATTCATCAAGGTTCCAAATAATTATTTTATAATTATTTTCTGCCTCCAGTCTCCAAATAGCAAACAAATGCCTTCAAAGAAGATTTGATGAATTCACTCACCACTTTTTTCTTTACTGCATTATTTTCTTTCTTCAAGCTGTTGCTTTGCTGTTTGTTCTCCATTCTGTTACCTTGAAATAATAGCTGAGGAAGAAAAGAAGGAAAGTTGTGGTACTGTTCAGGAGGGAAAAAAGATACAGGATCTTTAGTAGATATGCTGTCACCATTAGAGTAGGAACATCAGACCCACTGCAACTACAAAAGAAGTTTAGTCAGTCAGGTGGAACTATGTTACTATGGCTGGGTTCCAGCCAGGGCACTTGGATTAATTGTTGGTGTGATTCTAATGCTTATTAGACCTATACTAGCTAGGTCATTGCACATTTGCAAAGGAGGAGTCCATTTATTTTCTGTTCCTTCAAGCAAATTCTTGCCCATACGTCACCATATGTACTTAAATAATGTTAAAGGACATTTTAATCCTAATTGACTAAACTGGTTTCAGAGACAATCTGATATTTACATGGTGCTTCATTGTATGATCTTGGGCAGTCTGCCAGTTTGTTCAGTTAATTTGGAACATGGATTACTGTGTTATTCTGCTTCAACATCTTGAGATGATAGTGCATTTCAAGACTTTTGCTTACGCGGCCATTATGGTAATGATAGATCCAGTACTGAATGCAAGTTGTCTTCCAGACAGGAGTCTATAAGACAGTGAGCCATGAGACATGGGGAGTAACAGGCAGTTTGGTGAAGCAGCACACTGGGTCCTTGAGGCCATCACACTTACAAGAGGGCTTCAGGATGGAATCACTTCTATGAGACACTGACATTACTGAGGCCATTATATCAGATGGTTCCAAGCAACCAGTCTGAGCTTTTAAGTAAGAGAAACCAGAGGGGTATCAACATCCTAGAAGCACTAAAGCCAGAAAAGTTACCTTCTTCCCTCCCTACAGTGCAGTCAATACTAACAACCTGCAAAGAACCTCCTTTTCCTCTGCTACAAGGGGCCTTGGCCAATTCCTGCTAAATTGCTCTTCAAAAAGGGCTTTCCTGGAAATGTATTTCACTTTATAAGAGAGAGCCTTAGTCTCATCAAACAGTTCTCCTGTCCCATGCCACATTTAACAAGTACATGAAAAATAATGTCATGACCTGTTCACTGAAGCTCCCACATCCCCTACAGATTTCATGTATGGATAATTTAGATAATTAAGTTAATTAAGGTTCTGACAGAGCACAAACAAAGCATCATCAAACTGGAATTTAAGAGCTGACAAGATAAAGAGTATATGGGTCATAGCACTGAAACAGAAACAACAAAGTCAGAAACAATCTGCTAAACATCTAAGGAGACATAACCTCACAGCTAAGCCACTAGCAGGATAACTTGTGTCTGCCTTCCCTCACTGAACTAATTTTTATGTGGCTGAGTTTTTTTCAGAACATCTTTAAAACATTTTAAGATATGTTTGTTGTGTCTGGAAAGTTTAATTGCTAGCAGTGCACCATCAGTGTAAGTGTTAAGACTGAGTTATCCTTCCTATATTTCAGGTAACCCTCTTTTACTTTTTTAAGATATCAACTTGACTGTAGCAAAAGGAACGTCACCATATCCAGAACAGACATTCTAGTTAATGCAAAAAATAAGAAATCTGGACTGGGGATGGAGTAGAAATCACTGAAATCCTGTATGGCTTTGTCAATGTTATTTTTGTATCTTACTGACTCCTGTGCAGTAAGATACAAAAGTAAGTATCTTACTGCAAGAAACTCACAAAAGTAAGTTTCTACCTTATCTTCAGATTGCAGTTTGACAATATCTAAGGAAGTGATGATCCATTTAGGGGAATGAAAAACTCATATTTTTTCTGATGCTGCTGTTTATCACTCACTGAAAAATTTTAGTAGATAATGTAGAAAATTATTCCTTTCCTCTGAAGTTCATATTGCTAGTACCAGGCAAAGTTGCTAAAGTTGTTGATCCAAAGATATTCATTCACGATTTTTCCTTATCACAGCAGATTAGATTTTTCTGTTCCATAGCTTGTACAGTTAGTCAGGAGGTGACTCACAAATCAGGTAAGGCTCATTTATGTCAGGCCCAGGGCATCTTCCATTTCAGCTACAGTTTGCTTATCTATTTATCCGACAGTTTATTTGGTGATGTATGGGTTGAGTTCACTGGGAGGACATGGAATCCAGCTGAGCCCTATGAACTGTTAGCTTTGGCAAGGAAGGCTCAGCAGCTCACAAAAAAGGAACATTATGACTGGCGCAGCAAACTGACTTGGGAGTGGTATGAATAAACCAACTGTAATCCAGGTTTAATTCTGAACTTCTATTGAACATTCAACTTTCACTTACTGACTGCAAGTCAGGAAAAATAAAAGCTTTTGGAAAGCTGTTCAGAAAAAGCAAATATGCAAAGGGAGCAATTCAGGTGAACTAAGATTCTAAACAGCCATATTTGCTAAGTTAGATGATGAAATCACCAAGGAGATGACTACCTGAGAAAAGCTGAGTTAAAGGATGCAGATGAGAAAAGCCAATGAGACCAAGGCAGACTAAGAAGTGTATGAAACGTGGACTGGATCAATTATTGTTGTCCAGTCTGAGCACAAGGCCATCTCCATCAGATGGGCTTGGACTAACACCAAGGCCCTGGTCACCCCACCCACTGCAAAACACAAACAAGCTTCAGGCACTTTATCTGTGATATAAAAGACTCTCCTGTCACAAATTTCCCATGATGGGCATGCACAGCTTCCCTGCCTGTCTCCCAAGTACAAAACTATACCATCTCCTTATTGCACTGCTATGGACAGGAGAAATGTGGAAGAGCAGCCTCCAGCTGACAAAACTCTCCTGTAGTTATAAACTGGTGTGACCTCTCAGAAATGGGAAGGGCTTTATACCCCTCAGGACACATGTCTCTCAACTGTAGCACAGAATAGTTTTCTTTCTTTTAAAAGCAGGAAAAAGAAGCACCAAGAGACACAGCACCACAGAAAGGTGTGAATGGCAAAGCATTGGAAAATACTGGTGTAAAAATAACCCAAATAGGCTCAGCAAGTCTTATTGTCCATGATAGACTGACACTTAATAATTTTTGTCTTTAGGAGGCAAAATTGCCCAACTTAATTACTTTGATTTGCTATGTTTGTACTGGAAATAAGTCCATGCTTCAAAATCAATCCTTCCTTCCTTCCTTCCTTCCTCCTTCCTTCCTTCCTTCCTTCCTTCCTTCCTTCCTTCCTTCCTTCCTTCCTTCCTTCCTTCCTTCCTTCCTTCCTTCCTCCGCCTTCCTTCCTTCCTTCCGTCCTTCCTTCCTGTCCTGCCTTCCTTCCTGCCGTCCTTCCTTCCTTCCGTCCTTCCTTCCTTCCTTCCGTCCTTCCTTCCTTCCTTCCTGCCTTCCTTCCTCCTTCCTTCCTTCCTTCCTTCCTTCCTTCCTTCCGTCCTTCCTTCCTTCCTTCCTTCCTTCCTTCCTTCCTCCTTCCTTCCTTCCTTCCTTCCTTCCTTCCTTCCTTCCTTCCTTCCCTCCTTCCTTCCCTCCTTCCTTCCCTCCTTCCTTCCCTCCTTCCTCTTTTTCAGCAATAAAACTGGCAAAAGAGCATGGAGGAGAAAAGTTTTGCATCTCACTCTTATTCCATAGCTTGTGTGCTGCTATCTTTGTTCTGCTCAGCTAGAGCATAAGTTTTCTGTTGCTGACTCCTTGTGCCTTTCAAAAATGGAGCTGTTCTTGCAGTGTAAGACATGCAAGCTGAGGATCTTGCAGTGTCCTCAGAGGCAGGTGCCTCTGCCCTTAGTTTGTGGTGTGTACTACAATGAATCTGCTCCTCTCCCTGGCACTGTAAAGGACACATACAAACTCTCATAGAAGAAATACACTATCAATTAATTGAAAGATTGATTAATTAGAGCATCCAATGTGAAGAACACATTCTGAGTGTCTGTGTCCCCAGAGCAGTAACAGTTTATGTATTAGATCCTGGTAATGACATTACTATCTGGTTAAAATAGGTACAATGGAACACCATTAAAAACTGAAGGGATTCTTTTCTTCTCAAATGGTTTTGTTAATCTAGATCTAGTCTGACCCTAGTGAGACTGTACAAGTCAATGTTACCTATACTGTTTATGAAAAATATCTAGGAGTCCCAATATTAAAATACCGTTGATGGAATCAGATGGGGTATGACTTTAATTAGACACAGAGAATTCCTATGGTACTGAACTACTTAGGAAAAGTCATTCCCAAATACTGAAGACACCCATCCCAGAAATACATGTCTCATAAGTAATTAGTTAACTCAGTGGGAAAAAACCACATATGTCTTTTTTTTCCTGTACCTGTAGTATCCATTCTAATGTGCCTTTGCAAAATGATTAATTATTATATTTGCAATTCAATACTTCATACAAGTCATAGTCTGATCTCTTATACTGAGAAGTGGAGAGATTGAGTTTCTACTTCAAAGCGAAGTGTTCTGTTGTGGGTTGTTGGGTTTTGGGTGGATTTTCTTCTAAAAATTTTGGTGAAAATTAAAGCTATTTTCCATAGAAATGTGTTACATTAGGAGAGGAAGACAGACTTCAGAGCTAATGACTAGTTACACAGAAGCTGAGTACTTGGCTAGCACAGGAAATTATTTGTTTATCAATTTCAAAACATTGGTTTATACTAAGATAAATCTATTCTTCCCTCCCCAAGTCAACCCCTTGAGAACATTGTCAAATTCACTGCAAAGTGTCAAGTCCAACTCTTAGATGCTACTCACCACTTATCTGAAGTATTCTTCTCTTCCAGTGAAGTTCAGTGCAGTTCAGAAGCAGCCGTCCTCAGAATTGCTGCTGATGGCTTCTTTAAAATAGGGACAGCTAAGTCCTCGAGTTAAATGCAAAGCCAGATTTAACTCTTTTATACCATTTCAGAAGTAATAAATAATTAACAGTAAAAACAAAGAATAGAGTGACGCTTCAGCTGGAATTCATGCAATGTCTCTTTTTTGCCCAATAGAAAACAAACTGCCTTGTATGGCTGTGACACCCTACAAGAGGTCTTTGTTTCAGATACCACAAACCATGAAAAAACTTTGCTTCCAGAATTTGAACCATTAGATATTTGAAATGCAAGTGCCTAAGGCCAGGACCTGCATTCTTATACTTTTACCTGATTACAAGTGACTACACTGAGGAACACCCACAGCATTCCACGTGCTATAAATAGCTTTTAACAGTGGCCAGGTAGCTCAGGATGTGAGATGGTGTGTGGCACTTGTGAGGATTCGCCCCTTTGCAAGATGATAAAAGGTTGGGGCAGTACAGTAGAGAACATACTGTACACTAATTAACCTCTTAGTAGTTAATGAAAAAGATTTACTTTGTCTCCTGTTCTGGCTTTGTGCCAAAAAGAGGTGCTCCATATCAGCATTAGTTTTAAAATTGAACAAAATATGGATCAGGACAAGGGTGTAGCCGTTCTGACTTTGTTATAAATTCCTTACATCCCAAAGCTGAGAGATAAGAACACTCCATTGTAAAAAGGTGCTATCTGCTTTGGCTTTTTCCTGATCCTACACGTATTGCTCTCTTGAAAAATACAAGGTATGCTTAATCAGTCTCATCAGCATTTTTCTAATGACCTTGATAGGTAGTTTAGTTGGATTATTCCTAAATTTGCAGATGTTAAGAAATCCAAGACATGTTAGGTAGAGAAGCAGCTGTACAGAGGTGAGTTGGCTGGAACTGTAAACCCTGGCTGGGATTTGAAGTAACCTTGTTTTTTGAGAAAGTGGGATTATTGAGCATGTGGTACTTGGTTTGTATTTCAAGCTGTGATTGTTCTGGCAGCTCCTACGCATCACCTATGACCCTGTTACATAAACCTTGCTGAGGTTCTCAAAAGATATTAGCATCAGTTTTTCTTCAGCTTTACATAGGCATCCTTCTCCAGCTGCAAGATGCTAATCAAAGAAAACACCACCTCTGAGCAACAGGAAAGAACTTCTCATTAAGATCTCCTAGCATATTTTATGTAAAAGTGTCTTTAGACTTGTAATCCAATATTTTACAATTAACAGGAAGTACAATCTTGCACTTTTGCTCTATGTAACATGGTGGCTAAAAAATAGGAGATGCATTCTCTGGAGTAAGAATTTGGGAGCAGACAGGTGAATTTCAAACAAATCTTACATCTCAGCTACAAGTGACAGATGATGCCTTCCAGACTTGAATACCTTTAATTTTCATTTCAAATAACCTACATTTTAACTGAAACTTTTGAACTTTAAAATTAATCCAAGGTGATTAGGTTCTGAAAAATAAAACCAAGATGCTTTACTTCCTAATAGCATCTGACACTACTGGAAAGTTCTTGTTGCTCAGCATATCCCATGATTAGCATAAGGACAGGAAAATAAAATAAACAAGAAGGGCTATAAAGCTGGTCCTGCTACATTATAAAACAAGTTTCATATAGTTATGTATGCTTTGGACACACATGCATGTTCAAAGATCATTAATTCAGTGATCATTGAAGACCATTCTATGATAAAACTAATCCTTTCAAACTAAGCTACCTCTTTGATCCAAATTTTCCCAAACTATAGATTCAGGTTTATTAGTTTGCCCTGTTTCATCTTGATCAAGAATACAAAGAAACCATCTTGAGGGCAACTTACATGGACATGACCAAGAAATAGCACCACCAAAACATGAACTTCTATGTTAGAAATCACACAAGAGAGAAATCATAAATAGACCAGAAAATTAGAATATTACAAGAAAGCCAATGTTAAAAGTTTTCAAAGTGACTATTCAAACAGAAGGCTGTGAAATTTTGCTATATATTGTTAGGAAGTTGGAAACACAAATGCTAGAGAAAATGTGATAACCTGAGGGTGTACAGTGTCTGCAACTTTGTGTGTGAATGCTCATTCACACATAAAGATGGAAAGGTCCCTTTGGAAATACAGGCTCAGACTAATGTTAAGATTTTGGTTTACAAAAATGTTCTGATCTAGCAAAGGAGTAGCATAGACTTTAGTTTTAAGCTAATTCTGTGGGAAAATTAACCATATGCATTAATACTTAGCTAGTGAAAAAGAGCCTATCTAGCTTCTCACTTGGTCAAACCACCAAACCTGGAATTTGGTGTCTTTTTATGGCTGCATGCCATGGATGAAATGCACTGCTTCCTGCACTGCTAGAACCACAGTTTTGAGAGAAAAGCCAGGACACTGACCACTTTTATTTAGCAGTTCTTTCATCTTAAAAATTTCTAAGTTCCAAATCCTTGTGCTTCTGTACAAGGAGATCAAACAGATCAGGAGGGGAACAGAAAAAGAATATTGAGTGCTTTAAAATAGTTTTTTGTTGATTTTATATGACAGTTCATAGGATAAGCTACAGCAAAGTATTTTCCAGCTATTTTGCAAGAAAAAGTGGTTAATAATTACTCTTTGCTGTGTTGTCCATTAGTGTTGTTTTAACCATTTTTTCTGGTGTACACATGCAAGTCTGGTATGTCATCATTTAGGAAAAATCTTATGAGCCATGAGTTTAATGTTTTTTATTATGTTAGGGTTATTTCCAACATTACCCTCCATGTAGAGTAAAGCTAGTTAAATCTTTGCAAAGTTATTACCAGTGAAATCATCCTAACATCTATGTACCATTTAGTAAATGTTGAATTAAATATTGACAAGTGAAGGCTTTTATGTTGTGAGGTCATGCCCTGAGGTAAGAGCAGAGCTGCTGCCTTGTACAGGTTCACTCCAGGTGGAAAGGAAACACTTTTAAAGCCATCTGTGTCATTAAGAAGGATGATGCCACAAAATGAAGCCCTCCTAGGATGGGAAATTTGGACTCAATCCTGAAGGCAGAGTACCCAGCATCTAAGTTCCTTTTGTTGAGCATCGATGAATATTTCAAAATTTCTGAGACCAAGACATTTGAGCAGTGTTAAAACACTCAGGAATTGTTTATTACTTCTCAAAATCTTTGGAGGACTGGTGGTCTTTTTGAAAGGTCACTTCAATTGCTAACCCTACAGGCCAAGCTCTCTGTCCTGACTCAAGGATCATCCTCATTGATATAATGACTTCTTCTAGCCTTAGACATCACTCTTGATCTCTGTGGAGAGGAAAGAATCAAAATGCATCAAGTCATGTGCTTGCTCAAACCTTGAGTTGCAGGGCCCCAGTCCCCTGAGAGCAGCAAGCACTGCCTGAGCCTGGAGTACACACATTCCTCTCAAGGCTGAATGTGCCTAAAAAGGATGCAGAACAAGACTAGGGTAGAAATATATACTCATGTTACTTTCAGAAGAAAGTCAGTCCTGGAAATCAAGCTAGGAAAATAAACTTTGCCAAACTTTGCCCTATCCAACCTGTCCAGCTATTTTAAATAACCCCAATCCCAGCTTTGCTTCAAGCTAAGTCAAACCCTTTTAGTTTGCCTAGCTGTTTTAGGTTTGAGGTTTCATTTTTCTTCATCTAGGGACTAAAAATAATCAGGGATATTTGTGTTACAAATTATTCTCCCACTCTCAGATTCATGGCAAGCAGTGGTTCACCATTTATTCTCTTGAAGGGTAAGAGATATTATCAAAGTATTCTCTTCTAAAAGTAGGGGTAGGTAAGGTAATACAAAAATAAGCTTCAATGTATTACTACCTCAATTTGTGTAATTAAGTCTTGATATGTAAATATGGTAAAATCCTGCATGTTTTGGACATATGTGTTTTTCTCCCACTTTGAGGAACTGGGGAATAAAAGAAAAAGCTAATAAAGTAGGTCCTCCCTCCTCTCTCAAGCTTTAGCTGTGATTTCCAGAGGCATTTCAATGTCTTTTGTTGTAGTTTAAAAATGGTACAAAAAATGCTTGGTCACACTCGGTGAGTTTCAATTACACGAAGGTAAAGATACAAAACTCCCTTACATTGCCAAGGCTTATGAAACACTGGAAATGCTGGTGGGTGAAGTGCCTGCTTTGCATTTCAAAAGATATTGGGATCAAAGTCTGTCAGTTATTACCATTTTCAGCAGCTGATGGCAGCCAGCTGTGTGGGGAGCTCCCCTGCACCTCCCTCAGGAGAGCACCTCAGGGACCTTCTCAGCCCTGTCCTGGGTCCAGATGAAACTGAATTTTTACCCTGGCTCTGGGCCTGACTAGCTCAGACCTGCCCTATCACTGTGACAGGGCTGTATCTGCCCCTGGCTTGGTGACTTCAGCTCACACCTGAACCCCAGACCTGCCTCATCACCAGGGCAGGTCGGGCTTCTGGCTGAGCCTCCTCCTTGCTACCTGGTGACGGCAAGTCAAACAAAGAAATTGTCGAAGAAATAGTATCAAACATGCATGAGAGACACAATTACATCATAAATTCAGAAGCTGTGGAGTTGCAGGCAAAAAAAGCTCCAAACCAAAGGCCTTGGAGGTGCAGGTGAGTTGCCATAACCCACCCCCACCAGGGTGAAACCATCAGCCTTGGGAGGAGCAGGGGATGGATGAGCACAATGCTAGGGAGAGGAGCAGGATCTGAGCAGTGTGGGGTAACTCTGCTGAGTCACTGTTGTTCTCTCTTTCTCTGCAATAAGTAGATCTGGACTAATAGCTAGACTCTTAAAATCTCTATTATAGAAACAGGCTCACAGTTAACAGTAAATTCTTAATAGATCTAAGGTGTGTTTCCTCTTTGACAATAAGCAATGCTTTGAGCAGTGGTTCTGTTCCATGTTTTTCTGCTCTGAAAGCCAGTCATTTCAAATGTGATGTCCAGACAGGGAGGTAGAAGATACTGCAAACATTTAGTACAGTATCTTTATTTGTCAAAAGCAGGACTCTCTCAGCTAGTGAGCACTAGTGACAGCAAAAGGAATTCTCCATAAAAAGTCATCTTTGCTTCAATTGCAGTTGAATTGTAAAACAATTTTTCTGCAGTATACTTCATTCTCAATCTTTGCTTAGGATGGTAAGTAATACTTTTTAACCACCTAATTATTTAGGTGGTCTAATCCTTCATGGAAATAATTATGTAAGCAGAACAGCATATCCTAGGAAGATGTTAGAAATTAAATTAATGTCACTGTAGAGTGAATAAGATATTCTTTATCTCATTTTATGAAATAAAAGGACACTGACACAAAGCCATCATTTGGGGTCCAGACTTTCCTATGGAAAGAAAGACTAGGGCTGGAGCAGGGATCATCCCCCTGTACTCAGCACTGGTGAGGTCTCACATGGAATCCTGTGTTCAGTTCCAGGTCCCTCAGTTCAGGGAGGACCTTGAGGTGCTGCAGCAAGTTCAGAGAAGGGCAAAGGAGCTGGTGAAGGGGCAGGAGCTCCTCTTATGAGGAGCAGCTGAGGGAACAGCTCAGGGTTGTTTAGCCTGGAGAAAAGGAGGCTCAGGAGGGACCTTGTCACTCTTAGATCTTTTCCAAAGTAAATGATTCTATGATCCTGTGATAGCCTCCTCTGGAAATGCACATGTATCCAGACAGATGCACAGCTTCTAAGGCAACATGGAATCCCCAAGTTATGAACTTGTATGACATCCTATATGACCCAATTATCCTCTGTTTGTGTTGCTACTGACAGCTACTGTATTCCAGCTTTTCTTCTTCCCTTGTACTCCAGCATTTCCCATTGCAGCAACCTTTTGGTCTCTTCAGTCTTAAGTACTGGTTTAAGGTTCAGTCAGAGTTGACCTCTGCCCACTCTTGCTGTTAAAGGTTCAAAAATGGAGCAAACTACTGTAATTTCATGGTGTAGTGTGTGAAAGCAAGAACACTGACATAAGGCAAGTCACTAGCAGTGAGATTGTTCCTAGTTTTATTGCCAATTATATGAACAGGGTGTGATAGTGACTGAATTATGTCCAAGTGCATGACTCATGCCATGTATGGCAAAAAAATCCTCTAACAACTCTATGTTACTGCATTCCACTTTGCTGTTGGTTCAAGGGGCATTACTTTCATATTAAGTCTTATGTTGTCAATTAATAAAACATTAATCTGAGAACAGAAACAGGAATCTATAGGTAGAACACACAAAGCCATTGAAAAAAATATTCAAAGTAGTCATCTTATTCCATTATTGGAATTACTGATAGCTGCTCAGCAGAGTTCTGTTTATAGGTCCCCTTATCTCCCATTTATGGCTGTCATGAAAATCAGGTTTTTAAATACTTCCTGTGGCTTTGTTGCTTGAAAGGTCATTCACTGTTCCAGACTAGTATAGGATGCAAGTGAATGCTATCTAAGCACACAAACAAGTTATGCAAGAGCTAAAGCACCATGCTAAACTGGGCCTTGGTAATTCTGCTGAATTGATCTGCTTCTGTATCAAAAAAATTCCATTAAATGAAAGAACAGCACACAATAATATGACTATCTGAGAATTGGATTGCTCAACCTATCACTGAGTTATTTTGAAAAGAAGGGCAATTGTAAGGAGAAAGTTCACATAAAAGTGTACTAGGGACACAAATCTTAGGCTGATTACAAAGAGCTGTAGAAAGTCACTTTGTGCATCAAGTGGCAGGTAAAATTAATTGCTTTATATGCATATTAATGTAGAAAAACACTTAATAAATACACAGAAATTGACTCACATGTAGCTATTTTTTTTGAAAGATCCTGAAACCATTGTGAATAATCTTAGAAAGCTGACAGTTGAGTTCTCTGAGACAGAAAAAAACAGGAAAAAACAATAAAATTAATCTTATAAGAAACAAAGAAAGTTTGTGTCCAGATTCTGGTAACAGGTTTAACAACTTCTTAAAGTATGTGTTTAGATCCACTTTCCATTCCTCTGTGTCATTTGCCCAATTTACTTATATTGCTTGTTCCAGCTTCCCGTGACAATGAGTTTGAAAGGGCTCATACATCAGGTTGTCAATTTTAACTTCTTTTCTGATTACTTATCTGGAATTTCCCTAATTCTTGTGTTGTGAGACTTATCAGCCATACCCTTCCTGAGTGAAGTTGTGCAGGTTTACCTGCACATCCCTGCATTATCAACTTGATTCCCTGGGCACACTCCTATTGTGCTACATTAGGCAATTATATCTCACAGGCTGTATCTGTATTAGTCACTAAAAGAGTTCTCAACTTCCTAAGCTTTACAAGACATCTAATTCACATGCTGCAAGGCCACTCTGCCTTACAAGCCAGAGCAGGTCTTGTTTTACTGACATTCAAACAAAAACACCACTCTCACCATAATCTCCCCAGTGTGCCCAAGGAATCTCCCTTCATCTACTGCTGTAACAGACAGCCTCAGCCTTAGATTTCTCCTCTGCCAGGAGTGTTGTGTTTATTTTCAAAAGGAGTTGCTATGGACAGGAAATGTCTGTGGAAATTTTTTGGCAAAATTCTTCACTTGTTTTTCTGAGCTGCTGCAGTAGTGCCAGGAACTGGTGCTAGAGATCACTCAGAGCACAGGCAAACCTGAGCTGGAGCCAGGTGCTCCAGGACAGGGAAAAGCAGGGCATCAGAAGTAGCAAAGCAGAATTACCAACAGAATGGAGCAATACAGCCCACAGAGGCAGAATCCTCTGTGTAAATAGTCTCTCAGGGCAAGAGGCTGAGAATAAGAAGAGCAGAGGCAGTCAATCGCACCTTGACTTCTGTCAGACTACTCTGAGTTATTAGTTTGTCTTTGGGACAACATTTAATTAATTTATTTTTTCTCCATATTTTTCATCCTCTCAAGGTTCCTGAAAAAAAAAAATCCTTGCTCAGTTGTTTATTTCCTTTTCAGAAAGGGTTTAATTAAAGTTCTCACCCCTTCACTCCCATCTTATTAGATGAATCCTTATGCTCTTTCTACTTCAGTTGTCATCCAACAGGTTTGTAATGTCTTTGGGGGAGAGGGGCACAAGTTTCTGACCATCTATTCCTAAAGTCCTGGAAAAAAAAATATTGTAGTTCAGCAAAAATATAGAGATTCTTGTACTTGCATGCTTTTGTGGCTGAGGAATACAACCCATCAGGGTGTTACATACCACCAGTGTGGCATGCCTGCTCCTCTTTCCCCCTGTCCAACCCCTCTTCAAGGGGAGAGTGTGCACATCAGGCTTTCAGAGTGGTTTTTGTTCACTGACATTGCACAGCAAAGGTTTGTGCACGTCATGAGTGTTGAGTGTGCTCTGGAGCCCTGCAAACTGCTGCAATACCATGACTCACAGATCTCACTATGGAGGGGCACAAGGCAAATAGGCAAACTCATTAACCTTTTTCCTTTCATTTATTTTGCAAAATAAAGTGGATTCTCAATTAGTGAGACTAGGTCTGGTCAGAAACAAGAGGACAGCCAGGCAGGTATCTGCAGCAGCAGAAACAGACGTGTCTTACAGGAACTGTTGGGAGCTTTTGGCAATAGGCAGAGTAAAATCCTTCTCTGCACATTTACTCTCCTTCTTCCCCTCACTCTCCTGACAGCTGAACTGTGAACATAAAACTGTCTGGAATGCCACTGTGGGGTCTGCTCCATAGATGGTTAATTCTAAAACAGTTTGTTGATGTTCCATAATACGTCATGTATCAATTAGTGAGATGCAGACAACATAATTAATCCTGTCCCTGGAAGAATCTTCTGAGTGGCATTTATGCTTCAGATTGAACAGTTTAATAGGCATAATATGGTGTTCTGCAGAAGTAGTGAGAGCAAATATCCACCCTGTAGTTTAATAACTCATTATCAACAAATGGTATGACATTTAAATAGAACCATTACTGTTTTATCAGCTGCATGAGAGCAAGATAATAATTTGCAAGCAAACACGATAATAACGTCACAGCATTCAGTTTTTCCAACTTTGTACTCAAGATTTTAACAGGCATTGAGAGAAGGATCACCATGGAAGAGGGAAACACCATTTGAATAAACTGAAACTCATGATGGTGTTTCCCTAGTTATTACAGTCTCTGTTTAATATTTCCCCTTCTTCAAAAAACCAATTCACATGCAGTTAACTAACAGCTGGAAGCCTGCCTGATTGTTTCATTGGACTGCAAAAACATAACCAAGGGAAGCAGGAGCACTAAAAAACTGACTTGTATAATTGCTGTTGCAAAAGCACTTGCAACTTCTACCCAGCCTGTGAGAAACAGCTGGTGTGCTGATGTGCTACATTTAATGTGGTCTGTCTTACTCCTGTATGAATTACTGTCTCAAAGGAAGGAAAATGATGACATCCCATAGTAAATTTTCTCTCTGCAGGACCTGCCACCAAAGCTGCATTGGGTGGACACATAAGCTTATACACTACAAACACACATGCTCTTTTCATGGAACACCCTGAATATATCTAAGTGCTTGAAATGGTTAAATGCTGGTGTCAGCTGTGGTTTGATATGCTCCCAACAGTCCTCAAGGCAGCGAGGTATGATAAATGCTATGTTCTTCAGATATAAGAGGTTTTGCATTTATCTTGAAACAGAAATTTGGAAAATTGTTATGGTCTTCTCCATTCATTCTCCTGTTCTTCTGTTACTATAATTTCCTGTCTACCCCTCAAATGATTTAGTTAAAGCATTAAATTCATTCATGAAACTCCTGAAGCTCTCCCCGTCTTATCTCCCTATTTTATTTTCTCCTATCTCTGCAAGATCATAGTATGGTGTTATCTGAGGCTCAGTACTGCCATATGCCCCCTCCATCCTTGATCATTTTGATTAATATTTTTTTTCCCTCTGGGTGCAAAGCACTGCCCCAATATCCTGCTGTCTGCAATTATCACAGCTTCAATTTTGTTCAAAACCTTAGCTTTAACTCTTCAACTCCTTTCTCTGTGTGTAAGTAATTTAATTCCTGCTGGAATTAATACATATTTTGCTGTTCCTGATGCCTTTATTGGGACATAACCGTGTGCTGTTTCTTTACCCAAAATCCACAACAGATAGAACAGCCCAAGACTGTGTATCATACCAGGCCCTGTGGCATTCAGACCTCATTGGTGACCTCTGTCCTGACCTACATCAGCTGATTAAGGTCTGGTATCCTTTGTGGGCAGGATATATCAAGGACAAGATAATCTCCCAAATCAGAGGTTAGATTGCACCACCTTGCCATGCACATCTTTGTTCTGATTCATGCCTGTACACATAGTTACACGGAAGCCACAGCCCTCTCTGGCCTAATCAAAACTTGTTTGTGTCTTGTTTGTCAGCCTCTGACTGACCACAGATTTTAGAGACAGCAGATTACATGTGATGTTACTTCTCGGATCTTACTCCTTGGATCTGCAATTCTGTTGTGGTCAGCTATAGGTGAAAGCAAACATGGAGAAGATTCCAACTGAATTTGGACACCAACCATCCAAAGCTGTCTTAATTCACTGTTGCCTCCAAGATGAAGTGATCTGAACTACTGATACAGATTCTTCTACCCGAATTCCCAAGGAAATTCTTGGACTTCAAAGTGAGGGATCTTATAGATATGAAAGCAATGAAAGAGATAATGTGACCACTGCAAGCAGCTGTGGAGACTGAGAAGATCTCACAGTTTTAGATCACATGTGGCTTAACTTTCTCTTCAAAAATCCAAGGAGGGAGGAACCTGGCTTTGACTTTCTTTCAAGCTGCCCTCTTCTCTACATGTTCTTTCATGTTTGCAAGTAGTGCCTTGAAATACTGAAAGCTTGGCAGACAGAACATTATGTTAACTGCAGTTTCTCCTCTTCAAGGTTCCTGATAGGTATTTTAGCATGAAATTAAATTATTCTGTAGCAATGGTTTCTGTAGCAACGTAGACTCCAAGCCCTTTGTCCAAGCCTAAGAGTTGATACCATTCCCTTCAAATTTTCCAGTCTCTATGATCTTGTTCTATCTGCTTCACTTGCTCAAGAGCTCAATTTGGGGTTTTTAAAAATCCTTTAAAAACAGTTTGCAATCAAAAAAAAATTTACTGAAATAGCTTCCTATTGCAGAATCTGAAGGGTTTTTTCCAGCTGGAAATCCTGGTAGCTTCCAATATTACCTATTTGTTCTTCCTTTTAAACTTAAATTAAAATGTATCACAGTTGTTTGACCACAAAAGACTCTTGCCAACTTGTAAACTAAGAAGCAGTAATAAAGTAATGGAACAGTAATAAACATCTTCCCCAAACTTTGTGGCACACCTCAAAATCATTTTGCAATTAGAGAAACCTGATTTGACAGCTCTTGGTAAACAAATCTCTACTACTTTTCCTTCTACCCATTGTCTGTGATGTTTGTTCATAAAATTCCTTCCTAGTAAAATTCTATTAAGAGCCAAAAGCTTCATTGCTCTCTCCACTGTAACACACAGTTTAGGAATGAGGAACAGCTTCTGCCTTCTAAAACAAAGCCATGAGAAAGCCACATCCCTTGGTAGGATTCCTCTGTTTCAGTGCAGTGGGGAAAAGAAGGAAAACCCCTTGTTCCATTACTTGTCCATTTTCTTCCTTCTCATTCATGGACTAGTTTTGTTTGACTGGAAATCCAGAAATAGAGATTGACTGTCTTTAAGCAGTTGGGGTTATAGACTAGTGGCAGAAATATGTGGTTAATTTCTATTTCTTATCAGCCCCCTTTTTTACTGAGAAGAAGGACTGAAGATGATTCTTCAGTGATTTGCTGTACCTGTATATATGCAAAAATTACAGAACCTGTAATTTATCTTTTTGTTTCTATAACATAAGATTCACTGGGAAACACACATCCCTGAAGCACAGAGAGATAACCAGGTGTTTGGGATGTGGCAATGGATAGGGAGGGCTACTCATTGTTTCAGCATAGTGCTATTTAGAAAGGTTTGTTTTGCAAAACAAAAGACAACAAAACAAGCCCACTCCACCACCACCACCACAAATACCCCAGGTTATGAGAACTGAGAAGCAGATTTTTTCCCAGTTTTTGTTTTCTCCATACAGCCATTAGCTTCCTCCTCTTCTGCCCCTGCCCTCTCAGCACTGTGACTGAGCAGCAAAGAGCAAATCTCACCGACAGGCAGAGAAACAAAACCCTTCCTCACATGAGGAGCAGAGGAAGGGAAGAATGAGAACGATGTTAGTGAGACTACAACAGGGGCTTATAGAGAGAGGATCAATCCTCTCTGGACTAGAAGCCTCAGGTGGCTTCAGGAGCAGACAGGGCAGCATGCAGAGCCTGGCATCAGCCTGGCTCTCCAGTTCCCTGACAGTGGGATTGGGTGAGTCTGACCAACCATCACAGGTATTTGAGACTAAGGGATTTGGATTTTATACACATTTTGTATTCATTTTGATTCATCCCATTATGATTAGCATTAAATACCTTCACTAGGAGAGTCTACCAGCAGGAGAGGGAGGTACCCACTGTCAAACCAGGTTCTTGACCTGCCTCATTTACAGTTTTTCAGCCTTAGAGTTTTGAACTCTGTGACTTAATGGAAGTGGAATTTCCAAGTAAAGAATTTTGGTGATTTGGCCATAATGTTGCACTCAAAAAGACTGGGGACAGCTCATTAGACCATAGAGCATTAGAACCATTAGAACAGAAACATAGAAACAAATTCAAAGCAAGCAGGTAAGAAAGTCTGTTGTATTGCCAGTTTTTGTCTCCTACCTCTGAGAACAGATGATCCAAAAAGTGCTTGCAGGAAGAAAGAAATTTGCAGCTGTAAATTTTACAGCTGTTGGGTATTGTTCTTCTCAAAAATCATGAAGTGAAAATTTACTCCAAATCAGTTACTACTGAAGGGTATTAAAAAGAGATGGGTCTGTTCTTTTGATGTTCTTGACAGACTTGAGGCAGTCTGTGATCTTTGCTTGCCTTTCACACTGAATGGCAAAGCAAAAGGTGCTTTCTGTAAATTACTTTCTTCGACCTTTGGACTCAATAAGATAATGGATAAAAAAAAAAGATACAAGATCACAACCTCAGCTTAATTGTACAGTCCTTTTCAGTGTTTTCAGGAGATCAGTGTAAATCTTTGCCCCCTGAATTGCCTTACCATAAATAACATATGTAAAACACAATTAGGATCTTTGGCTGAGTAAGAAATGTCTTAATTTGTTTTGTAGAGGATATGGTGCAAGGAAAATTTCCTTCACAGTTCTCAAAATGAATTTAGACTCAGAGTAGATCCCATAAGATTGAGTGAAAAAATTCCCATTAACATAAATATTGGATCCCTCTTAAACACTAACAGAAAAGGATACAAGAGTTCCCATCTATCTGTTGTGAGTTTCCACATAAATTACTGCACACTCTAAGAAACCACCGTACCTTTTCTTTGGATCTTATTGTTGCAAGATTTTTCCCTTGTATATTGCTTAGAATACTTATGTCAGACTTCAAGTTTACAACCCACAATTTGTGCCATGGAGCTGAAACTCTCCATGAATTTTTGTTTCCTTTTTATAATGAGCTTTTTACTATTTTGTTATAATAAGCTGTACTGCTTGAACACAGAAATTACTTTCAATAAAGCCACTTGCCAAGTTAGCATGTGATTAATCTATACTTACATCAATTAAAGAAAGCACTAAAGAATTTTTTTGCCTCCAAGGAATGCCATAGTTACAGAACAGAACAGTTCCTCCAGAAGATAAAAGCTGGGACATTACATGCACAGACTCCTCTCAGTCAGAAGATTCCCCGTAAAAACAAACCTTTTGTGAATCAGTAAGGAGATGGGGAGCTGCTGGACATCCTCTGCTCTGCTGGCATTCAAGAGAAAGGATGACAAGGAGAAGAAGCTCTTCCTTCCCTCCCAGTGAGCAGAAAGGGCTCTGGACAGGCAGCCCCTCTGCCCACAAGTGGAATTTCCCTCAGTGCATGGCTGATGGGGGCGGGAGAGGCGTGACTGCCCTCCCTGTGGGGTAGAGCCTGCTCAGGGCTCCCTCTGTCCCTCTTGTGCACAGGAGCCAAATGCATCACAAGACACACCTCTCTGCTCCCCAAGAAAGCTCTTCACATGTCCTGCATATTCCCTGCCTGCCTTGGTTGATAAGTACTTAGCCTTAAGCCCCTCAGGAGGGAAGAAACTGAATAGCATGTAAGGAACAAAGTCAGCTGGTGGGGGAAGAAATACATAGCAGATAAAATAATCTGTTCCCTTAATATGAAGTCATTAATTGTACTAGAATGAATTTGAAAGAAAAAAAATCAGTGAGGTAATTCCTCAGAGAAAACAAGCAAGTTTTTCCTTCATTTCATTGGTTTTCATGCAGTCTGTTTCACTGCAACAAAAGCCTTAGAAAGGCAATAACACCTGTCTTGGGAAGCCTTTGAGCTAAGAATAAAAATGAACAGGCATTTTAATTACAATAATACAGAAATACTATTTCTTGAACTACCCAGTTCTGAACTTGCTGTTTTTCATTCAATCTTACATATAGAACATTTTGAAGAGCACACAAGCTGAATATTTAAAGAATTGACACATCTAAGAAATTCTGCATTTTTCAGCTTTAGTCACATGGATGCTAATAAATTTAGTAAATTTGAAGCTGACTTCAGAATCTAGTTTTTTTCCTCAGAAGTCTTTTCGAACCAGTATCTTTCTCTGCCTTAACTTTATTGGAACTCAGCCTTGGGTTCACAATTATCAGACTCAGCACTGTCCAGTCAAAGGGACCACGCAGTGCTTGAATAGGCACTGACAGAGGACACACATTGTTGTATTTACATTAGTGCCTCACTTAAGGGTCTGAGTGTGCTTTGTCTAGCATCTGCCAGACCTCCTGGCTTGGGTCCAGGAGACTGTAATAGCAATGCCAGTAACAATTATGGGTGATACACCCTTTATTCCCAAAGAACCATTATCCTTGGTATTAAATATTTACACAGTAGTGACTACAAACCCCAGGTTTGGCATTTTGTTTCACTATCCAGCAGATAAAGAGCTTCTTTGTAGGGAGTTCACCGCACTTGGGGTGAAGAAAGTAATATGAGAAAAGCAAACAAAAGGAGGAAGGGTAAGTCCCAGTAAGTCAGTCATGTTATACACTTTCATCTTATTCTTCTGGAGCTTTATGACCAGCATAGTACAGGATCATTCTAAAATGATCAGTGAGGTATTTCAGAAAGTACTGAAGAGTTGGTAGTTTTCAAGACTGTGGTTGGGCCGTGAGGAGTTTGCAGAGGAGTTTTCGTCTCAGGACTATGCAAACGTTATCAAGACAAACATATACCATGGACAATGAGTCACAGAGTGTGCTGCTGAGTTTGTCTCCTGTAACCACAGCACATGTATAGTTTCAGAGATTTACAGCTCAGAAACCTGCTGGGAGGACAATAACAGCAGCTATTCTTTGTGGGAACAGACTAACACCCACTGCCTGTTTGTTTTTCCCCTAAAAACTTCGAGTGTTAACGTTTGTGGCAATGCCACCATAATCCCCTGGAACAGCATCAGGAAGTGGGGAACTTTGCTTCAGTCTCATGCTCAGCGTAAGGAGAGACATTCCCATTCCTCCAGCTCCCAGAGATCAGGCTTGGACCAGTGGAGGCCTGGAAAGGCACTGCCATGACCTGTCCTGGAAAAAATGGTACCGAGTGTGCAACAATGAGGAGGAGGTTCACTAGGGAAAAAAGTACAGCCAAAGGAAAGCTTGAGGCTGTGGCATAACTGTTCATGGCACCCCAGTACAGAGCCTGGGAGTCACTCTCACCACACAGAGTTAAAGAAATACTGCTTTTGGTGTGACTTTTGCAGGGTGATGCAGTCCTAATCCCTTCAGCCACTCAAGAGCAGCCGACAGACTGTGTCTTGGGCTGAGCAAGCCTTTGAAAGCCACTGGAGTGGAAAGGGCACTGAAGCTGCTCCTCCAGCTCATGTCCATGGCTGTCTTTTTTTGTCAGGTCTGCTCCTAGCTGCTGCATTGAGGCATGCAGTAAATGCACCTGGTTAGAGAGCTTTTCAGTGCGCTCAGAGCAGATTCCTTCTTGATACAATTTCTATCACCTCAGCCCAAATTGAGCACCATGGCTACTGCAGAAACAGCAAACAACTACAGAGTTGTGCACTGTGTTTATGGCTATCCAGTTCACACAACTGAGTTTAAAATAAAATTTGGCTTGACTTTATAAAGCCAGTTTTGAATCTTCCAATTCCATCCAAGTCCTGTGTTAAATTTAACCAAATATGCCAAATAAGCCCCCATGTAATCTTGTTAATCTGCAGCCACTAAGTGATCATCATTCCATGCTGGTGCAGGATTTACAGGAGATTAGAGTGGAGAGTCTCCAAGCTGGCTCAGAGACAAAAGGCAGTGTTAGGCACAGCAGCCCCATGTCCCCAGAGCTGCACGTGGGGCAAGGCACAGGACAGAGCCAGACCTGAGACCTCACCACCAAGCCACACTTGGAGGGTTTGTACCAGCTCCCTGTGTGGGGGCAGTGTCTCACCACTGTGCTCCTACAGTCACTGCAGAAGTAGCTGCAGATTGGAAAAAATAGGCTGTGGACAGACTGCACTGAAATAAACCTTAATGAGTTTTCCTATTGAAGACATTAGGGTGAAAATGTTGAGCTAGTAGGGTAAGGATCAAGGGCTGCAAAACCCACATTGGTCAAGTTAAACTGAGCTTAGATATATCCTGGAAGGACACGAGCCACAGCTAAAAATTATCAGATATTTAACCCAATGATTAATCTCTGATCTTGAGAGACAGTGTGCTCATGTAGTTGATGACTCCTGTAGCAGAATGACTTCTCTGTGGAAAAGCACAAGAACCTAATCCAGAGGAAAAATCTTTGATGAAATGAAGAAATTTGATGGACTTCAATATTCACTCAAACATATTTGCAGTCTGGCCACATGTTCTTACTTTCCACAGGGGATCTTTTCCTGTATATATCTGAACCTTAGGGTGGATCAGAACAAGCCATACTTAATCCTGGAGCACAGATCAAGGAGAAGAAGATAACTAGAAACCCTGGAAGATAAGTAAAACCCCAAACTTATTTTCAGTGTATAATATTTATACTTTGAACAACTGAAGACCTAGCCCTTAAAATTAAATTGGTTTCTATGTCAAGAATCATATGAACTATGCACAAATAATCACTTGAAAACATAAAAAGGACAAGCTACGTCCATTATTTTACAATGCTATATCAGTTCAACGGATATTTCTGCTCCTATTACTATTTATATTGTTTGTTGTTTTTTTCTTCTTCTTAGGAAGCATATCTACCCCTAAAGCAGAGTTTAGTCCTGCATGAGAAATTCCTTTCCAACAGTCCTCTCTGATCCCACTAAATAGATGCTAATGTGAGAGGTAGCAGTACTAGACTAGGCTATGCTATTAAATATGCTCCATTGTGCGCCATGTGATGAACTAAGACTTTGTAAAATACAAATATGCCTCTGGGATTTCATGGCAAATGTTAAGTTTTATTCAAGAATAAATTGTGGTTAATTATCTGTCCCAAAGGATGGCAGTTCTGGGGTTCTTATGGCTAATTCAAACAACTGTAATATCAGTTATTCAGCAGTGATAGTAACTAGAAAGATATCCAATGGAAAAAATCCCTTCTGGAAGTTTTCCAAGTTCTGTAGGCAGGTCAAGGAGCATAAACTTTTCACAGTTTGAAGGTATTTCATAAATAAAATTAAAAATAAAATAAGAAAATAAATTTATCATCACTTAACATTCTTTTTCTGACCTAGAAGCTATATCGTGAGTTACTTGAACACAATAATGGATTAATGGATGTGAAGATGGAAATACAAATGGAAGAAAGACCTGGAATCTGATGTGTGCCAAGATAATTGTAGTAGATATGTTATAAAAATATGCAAATCAAATAAATTAACCCAATAAAGTTAAAGACAAAAATATATATGTGGAGAAATCCAAGTGATTATAAGAAGACAGTGTCAGTCAGCTCATAAGGAGTCTAGTCATACAAGCTTTAAACAGATCACAATCTATGCAACATTATATATATTTATATATATATATATATATATATATATATATATATATATATATATATATATATTTACATATACTATATTTATATACAGGTGAAGAGGGCACAAAATTAAGATGGCACAAACCACCCACCTTCCCCTGGCACACGCACACTCTTCTTTTAACTAGTTCAGAACTCCCCAATTCAACAACCCAGCTTGTAAAATACATAAATAAATGGGGAAAAGCAAGGGGTTTTTTAGATAGATTATTCTACTTACTAAGGTCTTAATTCAGGCTGAAATTTATTCTCTTACTCATTCTTTCAAGAACAAGTCTTCAGTTTTTCCTTTTCATCATTGCCAAACCTCTTTTATACTGTTTGTTCTAAGAGTGTTAGTCCATCCTTAATTCAGAAAAACTGACTAATTAAGCAAAGCTGTTCAGCTGCATTCCTCTGCTCAATTGTTCCTGGAATGGGAAGAACTCAACCCCACTCTGAGAGAAACGCTCACACTTTTGTGGCTGTTGGGAAAAATGGAACAATTTCCTTGAGCATTTTCCTATTAATATTGCTCTTGAAAAAAAATTAAAATATCATATTTATTGTATTCACTTTAAAAAAATAACAGCATAAGATTCTGCCTTTTATTCAGTTTTTTCAGAAGTTCTCTGATTCCAAACAAAGTAAAATTAGGCAAAAAAGTCCTATAAGAAATGGTCTGTGATCCTTTAGAAACATGATCAGTTAACCCTGGTTTCTTTCATAATACCTCTTATATTTCAGCATTTGTCTAGAGTAGGGATTTAGCTACTCTGGGATATAAATACAGAGATCTTTAAACTCACACAATCTAGAGAAATTCCCAAATTAGATTTTCATAGAAAAATTATATCTCTGAGATCTTTTCAATAATATGTTAGTTTAATTCTTTAGTATTGGAAGAGATTTCTATATGAGCAAGTGTCGGTTCTAAAAGGTGATTACAGGACTAATGGCAGCCTCAGCAGTAAGTCAAAGGGACATGATAATGGATAATTTGGCATTTGCAGTGCTGCCTCTGCAATACCCTCTCAGGCTCTGGGTCCTTTGGGATGAAAGAGGGATGTGCAAATGGATGGAAACTCAGGAGCTGCTCGGGGTATTGGAACATCCAACGTAGAGGCAGAGTCTGAAGGAGTTCAGTCTGGAGAAGCAGAAGCTTAGGAGTGAATTTACTGTTTTCCACTTCATGAGATAGGGGGAGGTGAGAAAGGACATGGACCAAGCTATTGTTTGAAGCAGAAAGGGAAATTCTGGTTGTATATTCAAAAAGATAATGTTCACAATGGATCGTTCAAAGAGGCACCCAGAGAGGCTTCTGAGAAAACTGTTTTAGCATTGAAGTTACTTCCAAACTGCTACTCCAGAAATCTGGCCTAGGTGAAGCCCAGAGGTCTCTTCCAATCTAAATTATTTCATGATTGTATGACAAAATAATTTTAATAGACATAGCCTTTGACAACATAAATTATACAAATTCCCTTAAGGAACTAAATTATACCACCAAAAGTGCTCTCTAATTGGTGCACTTCACTTTGTTTTTAGATCTTTTCCTGTATATTAAGACCAAAGAAGCAGTCAGACTAATAAAACCAAAGAAAACATTGTCATACTGACAACTGCCTCCTGTAGTTCCAGTCCAAATTCCTAGTCCATGGTCAGCATGAGGATAGCACATGTGCAAATCTTAACTATTCCTGGTTAAGTGTAGAAATCAAATCCAGTATTGAGGAAAACACATTAACAGCCACAGAATATTTCAGGCTATTTGTCATTCCCCACTGGACTTTGAGCTGTTGGATTTCTGGCTAACACGTATGTAAAGTTCATTGTTATAGGAACTTCATGGATTTGCAAGAAATGGTTAATTTGTTGTCAATTCCAAGATTTCATTCTTCAATCATATTCTGCCTATAGTACTCTGTGTGGTTTTTTTCTGTCATACATGATATGCCTAAAACAAATAGTCTTCCAGTGATATTTTCTTTAATCTTGAACTTTGCCAAGGCAAAGTGAAAATTTTAGAACATTTTTTTAGCCACCATAGCCATCATCAAGTCTGTAGTTTGAGGAGTTAGTTCCAGGCAACACACAAAATTATTCTAGAAGTAATTGATTCAATCATATATGTAAATTACAAAGCTCTTTAAAATGTAGGAGATGAAGGATCAGGATGCATATTCCAAGTTGATACTTAAATTACTTTCCATATCATTTAGTAATCTAAAATGCAGGACTATCTGTTCATCTATTCATTAGACAGACCACAAAAATATAATTCTCTGTCAACAAACTTCAGTTTAATTAGGTTTGGGCAAGAGGGGACTGAAGATTACAGTTACCTCTTCCTATACATTTGACTGTGTTTGACTTGTCTTTGATAAATTTTAAGCACAACCTGGATTCCATGACCTTGAGTTATGTTTTGTTTCTGCTCCATTTTGTAGCTTCACTGCACTGCAGATAAAGCCAGTTATTAGTACAGTCTGGAAATGAAGCCTGTGATAAATTTTAGAAATAGTCTGAGTGTTGGAGTTAGATAACAATTATTAACACTTTTCATATTAA
Organism: Serinus canaria; assembly: GCF_022539315.1. Lineage (NCBI taxonomy): Eukaryota > Metazoa > Chordata > Aves > Passeriformes > Fringillidae > Serinus > Serinus canaria. Next base: position 58,203,928 of record NC_066317.1, on the reverse strand, counting down.
AAGATATTTTGACTATCTAGATGACAAGCTGGAGCAGCTCACAAAAAGAAAGTAAAGATCTTTTCTACCCTACTACTAGCCTATTTATAGTTTACTCTCTTGTGATTATTTAGCTTACTGAATTGGAGAGTTATTTATCATTATCTTTTATTTCCTGCTATTTGTGTTTTTAGTCTTCTCTGTCTAGTCCAGCTCCATTTAATACTGCTTTCACGTGTTCACCTCCATCCTTCTGTGGATCTGGGCACCAATATAGCACACATGCTTAGGAAGAGCCCTATCCACTGAGCTCCTGACCTTTATAATATAGTATTAGCCAGCTGTTCTTGCCCCCAGTGATCTTAAGGGTCTCTTCCAACCTGCCTGATTCTGTGATAAGCAAGAAGCTGGGATCATGGCCCTCTTGGCTGCCCAATGTCCTCTGCTCATGAGGACTCATGGCTCTTTAATCTTTCCCACTTGGTTCTTAATTACCCATCTCCCCCTTCCTTCTCTCTTTACCCACAGGCAGATTTCTTGCCTTCAAAAGTTCAATCCCTTCTATTGCCATTCCCAAACTGCTCTGGAATTTGCAAATGCTCATTTCTACTCTGCAGTGCACAGCAGCTGAGGTCCCTGGTGTCTCAGCTACCATCCAGCACTGTGTTGTTCAGCCAGCAGCTTGCCAGCAGCAATATTTTGATTTTGTGTATAATGATGTAGAATTGAGGAGAGACTTCTCCCTCTGATAGAAATGAACCTATAGGGCACCCTCAAGTACCTTTTAAATTCAGGAAGTCTTCAGGCTGAGAGATTATAAATATATTAAATGCTTGATTTACATATAATTTAAGTACATGGATAATTTTACCCTTACCAACAAACCTTATTTAGAGATGAGGAAACTGAGGCATAGCAATTGTAAAGTCCACAATTCTTATATTCCCTACCATGACATACTGCACAAAGACTAACTGGACAGAGGTTTAAAGGGTGTGGGCACTTAGTGGCCTTTCCTGCCTTACTAGTGTCAAAGTGTCTCTTTTGGGCACATAGAAAAGAAATTTAAGTTCAAACTCAAAATCAGAGTTTCGCTCTCTCTCTCAAAAAAAAAAAAAAAAAGTAAGATACAGTATGTGAAGAAAAAATCAAAGTGAATGCCAAAGGTGGAAATATGACCCTTGGATTAAGAAATAGGCTTTTGTTAAAATTTGAAGTATAAGCCAGAATAAATGCCTACTGTTCATGAAAGACCATCCCAACACCTCTCTCTTGAGAAGAGTGTCACATGGAACTATAACAGCATGCCATGAACTCTTACAATGTGAAAAAATAAACAACAGATTCTGAGTCCACATTTGGGCTCCTTTCAAATCCTGCTCCTCTGGTTTGTGTATGTTGGATTTCTTCTGGTTTGTCAGAAAATATCTTGGGAGGGTCACTGGAAGGCTCAGAGTATTGGTGTCTCCACAAACCAGGGCTTCTAGAGAAATCCTTGGCATCCTTCCTCAGTCTCTTGTGGACACACATTAATTTTCTTTGGTGCTGTCAGTGCCCATACACTATTCTTTTTGTTTGTTTTCCTCTCAGAAAGGGGTGTCTCTATTTCATGAAGATCTCTTTTCTCTCCAGGGAGAGATGTCCCAGGGTATTGTCCCTTCTCACACAACACACAGAGTACTTGATTTTTCCCTTAAGGATAGAGACAGACTAGGAAAACTGTTGAAGATGATGCCAGGAAACAATGTCTAGACTTCACACAACTCTGTTTTCAGTCTGTGCAGACTGCTTCTATCTATGAGTAACTCACAGTCATCCTTCAACTTCCTTCAGTGTCTTGCTTACGTATGGAGCTTCTTCATTCTTGAAATTCACTTCTCATCCATACAGGCCAAGTGACCTATTTTTTGTGTTTAACAGCCACGATTGAGAAGTGATAACTTCCCTTGATTATCTGCAGATGTGACTCATTGGATATTAGGGCACTTTGTAAATGCATCCGTCATGGTATTGACTTCCTTCTAGAACTCAGACTGGTTAGTCAGACTCATCATTTGTAAAGACATAAGAAAACATGTTTGCTAGAAACTGAACAGTTCTTATGCTGTTCTTAATCTTAGACATGTCTAAGAAAAAACAGGCACAAGTTAACATGATTATCAGGCTGGAAACACCTGCAGTTCCCTAAAACCCAGGTGCTGTGTCTGTGGGCTGGCTGGGCTGCTCGCCTGGTGAGCTCAGAGCTGGCAGTGTTAGTGGTGCATTCACTCACTTTAATGTCCAAAATGCACAGGAGGACAAGGGCCCAAGGAAACCACTCTCTCCCTTTTCCCTTCACTGGAAGACAGAAGTATGGATTTGGAAGAAATTGCCCATACAGAAGAGGCATTGATGTACAAGAATAAGGACTGTCCATGCTCTGCCTCACCTCACCTCTACCTTATAATTGCATGGTAAAATACTCAATTACTCAGACTCAGAAGTTAATGTTGAATGTACCACTTACACTCCTGGGTGATTTTTTTCTATATGTACTATGCTTTAGTCTTTAACTGCAAAATCATCTACTGCTTCAATTCTACAGTACAGATATTCAGTCTCCCACCAGTCTTGACCTTGTATTAGTGGTCTAAATATGTCCTTATTTGTTGGGCCTTTTGGCTTTATGAGTCCCTGATCTTTTAGCCTGTTACATTTCCGTGAAAAACAATTTTGGAAATAAAAATACCTGTAGATATGTATCATTTACCCATATTGCCCAGGAACTTTCAAACACATCCAAAATTCAGTTCTTGAACACTGGGAGAGGTTTTTTTACAAAATTTTTGGAGAATCACAGAACAGCCCAGGTTGGAAGGGACATCAGAAAATTGTGTGACATGGCATTTCATGAGAAAGGGAGCCCAGGTGGGACTGTTCATTTGTACCTTGAAAACTTCCAATGGTGGGAACTCTACCACATGGGGAGGTTGCTCCCATAATTGACTGTGCTCACTGTGAAAGATTTCTTTCTCATTTGGAAACCTCCCCTGGAATAATAACTGGTATCTCTTGCCCCTTCTCTTTGTAGCTGCTTGAGAAGGGAGAGCCTCTGCCCTCTTCATAGCCATGCTTTCAGCCATGCTGAAATTCTGTGGTGAAACTCTTCCCTGAATCTTCTCTTTTCCAGAGAGAAAAGACCTAACTCCTTCAGTCTTTCCTCACAGGGCAGATTTTCCAGCACTTTGATCATCAAATGTATCAGGTTTATATATTTCAGAATTATAGTCACCATGCAAGTGAAACACAACCCATTTTGAGTCAAGGCTTGCTTGCTGTTGCAGAACAAGTATAACATACACCTGTTTTGTGCAAAGCTGGACTTCTATATTGTACATTGTCCTTCTGGTAACATTTTTCCAAACACAGCTTTTAGTAGATGAAATATTCTAAATTACAGGTTAAGATACTGTGCAACTGATTGTTGCTTGTTGTGAGATCAACAGATATTGCCAGAACATGAAACATAATTAATATTATAAATTGCTCAATAGAACAGTCATGCAATAGACCTCAAGGAGAGAAAAGTAGGAAATGACAACATTTATACATTGAAATACATACAAAAAGAGTTACTGCTTAGTTTTTATATAAATATTTCAGCCCCATTTTATAGATAATAAAACCATAAACATTGCTTGCAGTCACGAGACTTTCTTTTATATGAAATTCTTCCCTTTGACATCAACAGCCATATACTCAAATGACACAGGAGTTTCTACTTCATAAAAAGTGATTCCTCATTTGTACTTTTCCATGAGATCACAAATGCAGATTGCAACCAAACTTCATCTCCTATTTCCAGGTTAAAACTGAGCACAGTCCTTCAACTTTGGTGGAAGACACCAGGACTTTGTCTGGGAGTGTTTTGGGACTGGAACTTCATGGAGGCCAGAGTTATCATCAAGGTCGTACTAAAGAATGAATAATAGACTTTCCCTCTAGATTTTGCAAACTACTGATTAATAAAGTATCTAATTCATACTGACTGAGTTTTTATGAATTAAGGTCTGAAAAGATCACTTGTGGAATAGCCTGCAAGTTCTGAAAGTTGGGTACAGCATTTTAGCATGTCAGATTCTCTAGACTTATAATTTTCAATGGCTTAATACATTCTGATATTTTGTATATGACCAAAAAAATCATATTTTAATATATAACTGTAACCATGTGTTGCAAGGCCAATCAATATTAAAATAAATAATTCACTTATATATTACATTATATTTGTATATTTTTATATATGCATTGTATTGTATTGTATTGTAGATATATGCATGTATTGTATATATGTATATATGAATTTTATACATTTTTATATCTCAACTCCCAGGCTGTGAGCACTTGTTTTACCAAATAATAATCCTGTATCCAGTTTCCACCTGAGACACAAGAGTCCTTGAGCCAATTACCCATCCCAAGGTCTAGTAATAACTCCTCAAACCAACACAGTCCTCTTTAAAGTTGAATCTTCTCATTTACTGGTGGTCTTGGGTTCAGATATGACTGATGTAAACAAGAGATGAACAGACCATCTTTGGATGGAGTTTTTAATATTCTGTGTTTTTTTATTCTGGGGTAGGAACAAGAAAGTAAAGATCATTTAGAAATGGTCCCCTTTCCAAAATACAATGATCTCTGTGTTCACCCTTCACATCTGACTCCGTTTTAGAAGCCCAGAAAAGCCAAGCCCCACTGCTTTATCAGGTTGCTGTAAGCACAGATTAATTCTCTGCTGAACTTTTGTCTGGCTGAGAACCAAGCCCTCTTTATTATTTTTACTCTCTCTCAGCAAATTCTTCCTCTGCAAGATATACTCCTTTCTCTGTTAACATCTACTTTCTTTGTCCATATCTTGTTCTATTCCACTAAGGCCTCTTCCAAGGGGAAATTTTTTTTCTGATTTATGCCAACTCATGGCAATTCAGGTACTTTGTTTGTGATGATGCAATTGTTAATAATTTGTTTTCCTGTGGCAGGAGTACTGTTTCACTGTGGCTGAGGCAGTGTCACTGAATGGGGCTTTTATGGGCTTGGGTCTGAAGGAGAACTTGGGGAGCAGGGGAAAGTACCAATGTAAACAGATGTTATTGCAAACCAGGTGGCAACACTAGACTGCTCTAGGGACCAAGACAGCAGTAATCTGTGAGATGCTTTGCCTGGCTCTATACTCAAGCTCAGGATAGGAATATCCTTCCTAAGAGCTGCTCTTCTTTTTCCCCAAATCCAGCTTCTAGGCAAGGGAATGCAAAAAACTTTCCTAGCACATTCAGCTCCCAGCTAATGGAACAGGCCACAGCACAAGGACCAGCACTGGAGAATGGAGTTGCCATTTCTAACACTTTTACTGCATGCACACCCATGGACTTTTGTGAAGAGCTGTCATCAACTCAGATCACAATGTTTCAAAAGCAGGTTCAAAAATGTGATCATTTAAGACTGTGTGAAGAAAATAATGTGGTGTGAATTCTCACAGCCCACCTTAGAACAATACATATGTAAAATTAAGTGCTTCTTAGTTATAGAGTAACTCCTTACAGAGTTTCTAGGGCAGAAACTACACTTTCAATAGGAGGGAAACCACTCACATTGCTACTTGTTCAGCTTTTAATAGGTTTCAATGTCCAAGGGTATTCCTGAAGACTTGTTGCAATAAACTACCAAATAAATTATATAAGGAAAAAAAGGAACACAGCCCTTTACTCTGCCTGCATTAAAAATACACTTTCAGAGATGCTGCAGTCAGCAAAGGGCTCCTAGGTGCACGCCTGACACTGAACAAATAGGATCAAGTGTAAAAGTTCATCTGCATTATTAACAAAATTCTTCATCCTCTGTTTCAACTGCTGAGTGTATTAGAATGATAATGTCAAGAATGTTTTACTGCAATGTTTTTTAAAGAAAGCCCAGGTGAAGAGATTAGAGCTTTGTACAAACTTTGGCCACACAATTTCTCCCTGAAATGAAATTCACTCCATTAACATATCTTCTTATCTCCTGTCCTTCTTACACTAACAAGAAACCACTTCAGTAGTTTCTGATATGCTAAAGAGCACTCCAGTGACTGTGTTGTGGTCTGTCCTCTGCAAGCAAGGCAAAGCGAGTTACCTTCCTAATTTTCTCCTGGTTCTCAATGAAAGTTTAGTCCAAATGAACATATTTTCAGAAATTTTCAATTTAAAGAATATCTAATGAGTGTTCCTGCCAAATATTACCAAACAAAAGAAGTAATCCAGAAAATTAAAATAAGCCATATTTTGGGGGTTAATAGAGGGGTAACAGATACCTGTGGTGAACAGGTAGAGTGAGTCTCTGAACATCAGAAAATGAGGAAGAACTTCTTTACTGTGAGGGCAGCTGGGCATGGAACAGGCTGCCCAGAGTGACTGTGGAGTCTCCTTCCCTGGAGGTATTAAAAAGCTGTTTGGACAAAATTCTGAGCAAAATTCCCCCTTCTAGAGCAGGGAGGTTGGACTAGTGGTCCCTTCCAACCTTACTTATTCTGTGACTCAGGTCTACATCCCTGTCTGCTACTTTCCTTGGGGCATTTCCAGCCCATTACATGTCTTGAATTTCCTTCCTCTTACAGAGTAAATGACACAAATAGTGAATACAAATATTAAGGAAACAGAAAGTACCCACTCCTTTTTCCAAGGAGTAATACAGACTACATATTAGTTTCAGGAAACAACTGCCTGGGGAAGACCTTTTTTTTACCTAATACAACTGTGAACATTTGTGGCTTTATAGCATGACGTCAAAATCCTCTGAGTGGCTTTGATCTATGAATTCTAATCCTACCAGCAAACAGATCTCATTTCATTCTCTTCTCTTGTTAAAGAGAAATCTGCTGATGCCAAAATGGCTGTGACAGCCAAGGGGCAAAGCCAGAGGGTTCCTGTCTAAATTATTACCCTTTTTGACCATTAAAATATTTCAAAAATGTCAGAAAACACTGGAAGCAAATAAACTTAGTGGCATTGTCTTTATCTGGTCTGAGACAGTCTTTTCTTACCAGGTATTTGGTATATATTATAGTTAAATTCCACTTCAAGGTGTCTTATAAGGATAAATATTTTGAATGAAAGTGAAGAACACAGAATTGCAATAAAGAGACCAGGCAAAAATATAAAATTAGATATTTTTTATTTATGAACAGGAAATACTAGTCTTCTGAATTGCTCAAATGCTGCTGTTCAACAAGGAGAAATTTCCATGAGTTCACATTTAGTTGATATTTGCGTGCTTCACTAGGTCTAATTTGTATAAAAGAAAATTGCTCCTGAAATAGAAACAGTAAGGTTAAAAGAGGACAAGTTTCAACATAATTACATGTTGGTGTAGGGCTGTCCATATACTCTGCAAGATGAGGAGTATTCTCTCTCTCAGTGCACCGAGTGGCTGTTCTGACAGACACAGCACCAAAGAGGCTGAGCAGTAACAGGAGTAGGAAATTTCCACAGAATTGGCAGGTCAGATTTAATCACCAGACCTCAAAAAGTGAGTGTTGCTGGACAGAAAGCATGGATGGTGAAGCTGGGAATAAAATAATTCCACATACAGTCTTCTAGTGAAACCCCTGTTGATTTATTAGTAAGGATTAAATCAAATACTCTCTGATGGGTTTTCCTGACTGTTCTCCAAGTGCCCCAAGACTCAGCTCTGCAAGGAAATACCTGTGTCACAGCATTTGGCAGCTCAAAGGCTGAGTTTGGTTTTATGTCTCTTGTTAATTAATTGGAACAATTTTCTAGAAAATGAGGGCTTTTGATACGTTTTACATTCCAACTTACCCCTTAGAACAGGCTTTTTCTGGAGCATCACATAGAATACCTTGATTTGGAAGTGACACACAAATATCACTGAATCCAGATCCTGGCCCTGCACAGGACAGCCCTGAAGCTTGATGCAAAATTCTTTTTTACAAGAGAGAATATGGACAAAAGGGTTGCATGTGCTGCGTGGCACTGACGTCTCCCTGGGTACTCCTGCCACACAAAGCATACAAATGATTTCCTTTCAGCCTGCTTCTCCACCTTAGGGCAGCACTGAGCCATCGTGGCCTTTTTCCTTTTGGCACCTGAGGCAGCTCAGCTGTCCATGTTTGGCACTGCAATGCTCTGGGCAGATCTGCATCAAGGCACCAGAAGTACAGCATTTTGTTTGTTACACACAGGCTCCAAAACAGCTGGAGGTGGAGCCCTTTCTTTACCTTGGATGTAAATTTCTAGCAACAAAGAACTTACCTGGCTGTAAACGTGGCCCCATCTGTCTCTTACAACTGAGTCACACGAAATGAGTTCTCTTTTAAGGAGATTTGTATCTTACATATAATTATGAAGTGCAGCTCTGGAGAGAGACAGAAAGTGAAGAAATCTCTTGCATTTGTACAACATGGAAAACAGCAGGGCCTTGGGTTTGTGAGTCCATGATTTGTGATGAATAATGAAATACCTATGAACAAAAATCAGACCACATGTGAATCCTGGGCCTATTGAAACCAATGGACATTTTGGTACTGGCATCAGTTACATAATGTCTTCTGCATCTTTTCTCACATTTCAAACAAAATGCAATCTTTCAGCTGAGTTTAAGTGGTAGGAAAGCAACTCAATAAATTGGCTATTTGGAGCTTTCTTTATCTGGTTCTTTGTTAAAGCCAGCTAAGTGGAACCTATTAAATTCAGTATGGTGTAAACAATGATGAAAACATTACCAGTGAGTTTTTCTAATTAGGATTAGGAACAAAAGTTCAAAACCCTTGGTGTTTGTCCTCTTGTCTCAAAAGGCTTAGCATTTGTGATGATTTGTGCTGATTTTTGTTTAAAATGGAAAACAGAGAATGGAGTAGGCATCCTTTAGTCATGCCTAGGATATGGCCTCAGCAGTATCCAGCAGCAGCTCAGTTGTTGAAACAAAAACTCTGCAGTGGGTGTGATTCATGTGCACAGTGGCCTGTTCCAAACCTTTGCCTCTTGTCATGTAACTTTCTAGGGACAATCTTGGGAGGATCTCTGCAACAAGGAAAATTGCTATAACATATTAATTTACTAAGAGATGTACAAGAGTCCTAATTCTTGCTTACTGATACAAAGTCCAATTTTGTATAACTGTAACTGTTACTCACATTTTCAGTTTAAGAGTTCACTACTGTTATGAGGAAGGCCACAATACTGAATCAAGTGGCTGATGGGTTAAGGCTAACATGTGACCTACACCCAGAGTACTTTTGTTGCAAAATCAATGACCCTTTTTAACCTATAACCTGCCTTGGCATTGCCAACACATATTTTACCTCAATACTTGTCATAACCTTGCTCTTCCATGGTTGCACAAACATGCTGCAGCTTCCCCTCACGTCAGATTTCTGTTGCTGCTTGTTCACAGGTAAGACCTCAAAGTTGTGCTCTGCTGTTATGTTTTTGAAGCAGCTGAAAAACAAATTGCACACTTGGACAAGGAACCTGTTTTCCTCTAGAGATGCATTTTATGGTGTTATTTCTTGTTATATCTAGATAATAGTTTTTGTTAAGCTGTGTTCATAGCAGTGATAGCAGACTCCAAATAGCTTTTTAAAGCTGTGCTAAAGTATAAGGTATCTATCTGGACTTGTAAGGAAGACAGGCTGATCCCTTGTGCAGTGAGTGGAGCATCAGGGACCAGTGAGCTGTCCTGTCCAGCTGGGTCACTGGGCTGCAGAAGGATGATCATGCTCTGATTCCATTGGGAAAAGATTCTAATATTCAAGTCCTTTCTCAAGGTCAATATTTAAGGTGAACTGTGAGAAACATTTGAGAATTTAAGACATGGCAAACTGGACTGAAATCTGCAGCAGAACCATAGAGCATGGTGAGGCCAGGGAAAGCTGTTGTATGCAGCAGCAAGGCTTTTAGAAGGAAAAGTCCTTCCCTTTTTAAGAAATACATGTTCTCAGGCAGTACCCCAATTACTTACTTAAAGATTAAATTTGATTGAAGTTGCTGCTTGTTCATGGTTTTGATTTGGTCACAGATGTTTTATGTTGAGTGCTGTCATTAATCAAACTGGAACTAAGTAAAAAATGGGGAATTTTGGACTCATTGGAAAAGTAGTAATCTTTAAAAATTATCAGAAAGGAAAGAACAAACAGTAGGGTGGGCTGTACAGCTAAGAATCCCAAAAGGCAGTTCACAGTCAGTGAATAGCTCTTTAAAGAAACTGGTAGATTCAGGAAGACCAATCTAGACCATGAAAGTCTTAGTCCATGTTTCCAAAATTGTTTACCCAAACAAAGGAATTGAAAATCTTTTAATGAACATAACTTAAAAAAAAGAAATAATAGTCCACAAATGGGTAAATAATCTCTCTGGGATCTCTAACATGTAATCTTGGAGTACACAAATTCCCAAGGTCAGTGCTGCTGAAATTATTAGACTTCCTCATAGACACTCAAAGGGTTCTTCTGGGGATGATGAAAAGCGCAAGTTTGCTTTTCAAAGAGCCAATGATGAAATTATAATAAAAATTCATGCATGAGCATCAGAAGGAAATATCTGTGTTACTGTAATTATGTCTAGACATGATCTATCCACAGTCCTGGGCAAGTGGTTGTGGGAGACCATGCTTGAGTCTGGGGTGAAGACAAGATGATCTCCAGAGGTCCCTTCCAACATCAGCCACTCTATGATTCTCTAAAATTATTATACACATTAAAAGAGAATTATAAATTTTATTTTTTTTTAAAGTTTTGGCTGCGATGAAGTTACTGTGAAAAAAGCAGTAATCAAAACAAGTAAAATATTGTCTTTCTGTTTTCGCTTGATCAATGACTGGGTTGTTTCAGTATTTATGTCAGCATAACCCTACTGAAATCAAGATTTTCTGACACCCTGGGGAATTCTACATCCAGCCATTTCCTTGTCTGGCAGTCTGTTACAAAATCAAGGAATCTCCTGTGATGTAAAAGTAGGTTCATCCTTCATTCAGTGTAGATGTTTTCAAGAGGAAAAGACAGAATTATTCTATATTATCAATATTTTTTCATTATGGATGTTCAAAGAAAATCCATTTTTAGTAAACAAAGAACTTGCATATGTGTCTGCCGGGAAGGCTTGTGACTTCTACATGGGTTTGTGAGTTCTGGGTGAAAAAACAAGCCAGATCTTCTAACTATCTGGGACTCTAGGTCCCATTTCTGTACTGGTATATATTCTAAGCTGGAATCTCCTTCTCCCTGTATCAGTCAAAAGGCTGCATGACACAGTTGTAAGATATGGGAATTCTGCTAAACTGTGTAAGATATGGGAATTCTGCTAACCTGCAGAATTCTGCACGGTTACCTGCAGTGACCTTCAGGTCTTAGGTAAAACCAGCCCTTAGGTGAAACAGCACTGCAGCAGCTGTCAGTATGAGACATGTTGTTGACCTGTCCCTGTTAGCCCACTTTGAGAAGACAATGGGCCAGTCCAGAAGGCAGCAGTCTGCAAGGAGCATTCACAATAGGCATTATGGACAAAACTGTGTCAGGTTTGGCTCCTCCACCCCACACAATCCTCCAATGTTATCCCAGCAGACTTTGTACCCTCGGGCAATTTCTCAAGGCATGCAACACACCCAGGTCATGTCATGTTATCAAACTATGCCCCTGATGGGTTGCAACACAGCACTTGTATAATTTCAGACTTGTTGAACTCATCAGAAAGTGCAATGCTCAGGAGAGGTACAAATCCAAGCTCCGTGTGGTGTGGACATGAGCAAACTGTTCACGTTAACCCTGCTTTATCTTGCAGTGTGTAGCTGGCTCTGTTGATTTTGCAGTCTGAATGCAGCCATGGGGTCTTTGGCCTCCAGGCTTCTTGGTCCTAGTGGGAACAAGAAATAGTTCAACTGGGGCAGAGGGAGGGCTCAATCTTGTTAAACCATTATAGAATTATAGAATATCCTGAATTGGAAGGGTCCCAAAAGGATCATCAAGTCCAGCTCTGGTGCTGCACAGAATCACCCCAAAAATCACACCAAAATGTGTCTGAGAGCACTGTCCTTGAGCTCTGCCAGGCTTGCGGCTGTGACCACTTCCCTGGGGAGCTGTTCCAGGGCCCAGCCACCCTCTGGGTGAAGAACCTTTTCCTGATATTCAACCTAAACCCCCCTGACACAATTTCAAGCCGATCCTTTGGATCCTGTCACTGGTCACTACAGAGGAGAGATCAGTGTCTGCCCTCCCCCTTCCCCTCACAAGGAAGTTGTGTCTGCAATGAAGTTTCCCCTCAGTCCCCTCTACTCCAGGCTGAACAAACTAAGTGACCTCAGCTGCTTCCAAGCACTAGACAATGGTGTAGTTTTATCGCCTGAAAACTTAATGTGTAACAAGCAAGACATTCCTGGGTGAAACTTAAATGCCTTTGATATGTATCAGGCCAAATTTGATGATCTAATAGTTCCTTGTGACCCTAACTTGGGTGAGATATGCTGCGTGGGGAGGTGTCTCCCCAGGGGGCACTGGGTAGCCAATTACAGCCCACAGAAAAGTGGCCTGAATTGTTTCCTTTAGTAATTTTTTTTGAATAATACATTACCATCTTCTCAGGTAATAAGTGACAGAGAAGGCCTTTTCTTGCCTAAGAAAAGAAATGACACAATTTATGAGAAAAAAAAAAGTACTAAGAGAGCCCTGTGTTAAATAAGGTAACAGGAACATATGATCATGTCAAATATTCCTGTAAAATCTACTGGCACGCAGCAATGATTGTAATGTAGGTGTTACCTTAGGTGTATTATACTGGTATGTGTTGCAAAAGAAACAGGGAGACTGTGATCACAGCAAGCTGGAGATTGTTCCACTTACAGCATGCAAATGAAAAACTCTCTTCTAATATCAAATAAACCTGACTCATTTGTCAGGATGTCATCAGTTGCACTTGATGAACGGCCACTTACAGCACACAGGACAGAGTTTTGGCACGGTATCATCCTGGCAGAGCACCAATCCTGCCGTGCTGGCGAGGCAGGCACGTGTGACTCAGCAGAGACATCCATCGGTGTTGGGTGACTGGAGGCTCCTCTTCTCCCAAAACCGTTTGAAGTGAGACCTTTTGTGCTGTGAATGGGAGGTGGGCACACTGTCTGCACATCTCTAAAGGGCAATCTTCCCAAAATACTCATGATGTTCTTGCTGGTGGTCATTTGAGCTCTCTTTCTCCTTTGAAAGGGCAAGTACTAATAATAAAGAAGACAAATAATTGAGCAAAAGGAGGAGTTAAATGGACAAATAAATAGTGCAAACCTTCAATAACACACACTGCTCCGCACTAGCATACTGCTAGTCATGAAAATGCATCATGGAAGTATTTGATGCATCACATATTGGCCAATAATGGACAAACTCACTAAAAATACAGGAGGAAGATTTTAAGGTATAGAATTCCAGTGTTAAAAGAATTCAGTTCCAATCTACATACCAGTAAGTGCAGTGTGGTTATTAGAGGGCTTGCCTAGATGGTAAAGAACAAGGATTTTATGGCTGAAGAATTTTCCGCTAATTGACTTGGACCTAAAAGAGCAGCCAAAATATAAATTAGTTGATCTCTTTAACAGCCTGTCTCTTTAAGATTGCAGGTCCCATGGAGAAATCAAATCATTGTGAATGGAATCAGGACCATTATGATTTATATATTAATCCCTCTTCAAAGTATAGTATTTTTATGGTGTCATCATTAATTAATAATGTAAAGCTTAATGATTTAAAGTGAACTTTACAACACAATGCCAGAACAGACAGATGTATTAATATTAAAAATAGTATCTGTTACATTTATCATTATTCAAACTGCTTTCCTCTTCCTTAAAAGTATCTAGAAAGTTTAAAATTCTTGGCAGAACTCAAATCAATTTTAAGTGATTGGCGCTCTTCCTTCCTAAAAGCCAGTGTTGCACCATTGCTGCTTCAATTGCAAAGAAGGTGTTCCAGAGGTTGATACTTATAATAGCTTCATGCCAAGGTGATAGAGAAGCTTGAAAGCAACAATACTGGGGAAAACAACTCACCTTTCTGTAAATAATCACTCAAAGCCAGTCTTACATTTCTATGTATCACCAGGTACAAGGAGGAGACATCAAAAAAAGGGATAAAAGCCCGTAACTGGGATATCCAGCTCACAGTGCTGGGTGCATGCTGCATTCCAGTAAACTCTTTGTGGATCTGGGAAAAACCACCAGCAAGAGCACAGGATGGATTTTATCTCAAGCTTTCCTTTCATAAGCCAGGCAACTTCAGAGTAGAAGTGGGGTGGTCTCTGCTGACCACCCGTTACCTTATGGAAGAGTGCATTGTTCAGGTCATTGAGAACGTATTCCAAGGGAACAGGAAGAGATGGAATTACCTAAAACATTTAAATTAAGTAGCTTCTGTCTCAGAACAGCATTACCAAAGGTCTAGCAGGACTTGGTGAAGACACCCTAAGACCCTCTGGGAACCAGTACCATCACATTGGAGCTGGTGAGTGGGGATGGGTGAGATCTTCTCTCCATGCTCCACTGCCCAGAGGTCCACTGCTCTCCCAGTGGAGCACACAGGATGGGAGAGCAAACACATGGACACCCAGCCATACACCTGATCCAAACAAGGAATAAAACATGGGCCTAGCAGCAATGCTTTAGAAACAGACTTGATTTTCTTTTGGTCTGGAGGGCTGATCTTAGGGAGGTCCTCTTCAAAGATACAAAAAAAAAAATCTTCAAAAGCCATGACAGGGTTAGAATCTGGCAAATAGCAGCAGTTTTTTATACTTGTAAGCATTGGAAGCCTTGTTAAATTAAATTCAGCAACTTCTCAGAGTGGACAGAGCTATCTGACTGGCTGAGCTAGATGTTTTCTCCTACATGCTATTAAAAACTCTTTCAGTCACTTGTCCATATGGGTGTGCCACAACATCTGCTCTCTGCAGGTGAGCCACAGTTGAGGTGAGGTTAACTTCTTTAACTTATTAACAGCTGAAATAGTAGAAGCTGATAGCAGTTGATGATAGGTGTCCCCCAAGCTCCCAATAATTTTTCTGGACAAACAAAAGCACCAGGTAAGATACACAGAACAGATCATACAAAACCTGTACCCAATCCCAGTTACTGCTGCAGGAACCTAATTCAATAATGCAACTGCCCATGCTTCTTCTGTAAAATGCATATTTCTGACTCATGGAAAGAGCTTTGACTCTAGGTTATAACACAAATTTGAACTATAAACTTTAAATAAAGAAATGCTCATCTTCTAGAAAAGGTAGAATGAAAAAGATCTCTGAAAAAATCCAGCCATGTCTACTCAGTCTCCTCTGTATGCATGGGAAAACTGTCTGCCTCTGTTCCCAGAAAACCTCCCTGCAGACCCTGCTACTCTCCCTGTGGGGCTCCCAGGCCATGTGCCCATCTCCAGCTGTCCCAGTGCCTCCAGTGACTCTGCCCAGCTCTGGTGAGGGCAGGCAGAGTTTCCCATCCCACCAGTGTTCTCTGGGGACCAGGGTGCCAGGGGCTGAGTTGGGACAGTTGGCAACTTTGTCCTTGCTGTCTGTCCAGCTGCTGCAACACCAAGCCCTGTTCATGCCAGGCACACAACCCAAGCAGCCCCATGGCCCAGCACAGTGCCATGTCCAGCTGTGCTCTGCTCCCTTGGGCCTAACAAGACAACCCAACTCAGCTGAATTACTTTGTACCCAGTGTGGGCCTTGGCTTAATTTCTTTTTTGATATTCCATAACCAGTTCCAGAGTGATAAGGTCACCCCTGAGCCTCCTCTTTTCCAGTCTGAACACCCCCAGCTCCCTCAGCTTCTCCTCATCAGACTTGTGCTCCAGACCCTTCACCAGCTTTGTTGCCCTTCTCTGGACTCACTCGAGCACCTCAATGCCCTTCCTGAACTGCAGGGTCCAGAACAGGTCACAGAACTCGAGGTGTGGCCTCACCAGTGCTGAATACAGGGAGAAAGTCACTGTCCTGCTCTTGCTGGCCACAACATTCTGATCCAAGCCAGGTGCTATTGGCCTTTTTGGCCACCTGGCCAGACTCTGGCTCATGTTCAGCTGCTGTCAAACAGCACCCCCAGGTCCTTTTCCATGGGCAGCTTTCCAGCCACTCTGCCCCAGCCTGTAGCACTGCCTGGGGTTGATGTGAGCCAAGGGCAGAACCCAGCATTTGGTCTTGTTGAATTTCTTACCATTGGTCTTCTGGATCCAGCCTATCCAGATTCCTCTGCAGACGATGACTGGAGAGATGGTGACTGAAATCATCAAGGGTGGTGGGCCTCTTTCCACTGCCCTGCCAGAAATGCTCATGTGAGAGGATGAAATTGCATTATTATTATTATCAAGGAAGACTGCTGTGTATGTACCCTCAGGCACAGCTGCATCACCAAGAAGCCTGGAGCAGCTACACTGCTGGGAGACCTAAGTCATGTCAGGCACTGTCTTTTGGGTATCCCTGTGCCCCTCAAGCAATCTGCTGAAGGCACATCCCCCATAGCCCTTGAGACCCTGCCCACAATGCCAGTGCAGGACTGGCTCTGCAGCTTGCTCAAACCTGTCAGCTGCACTGGGCTGCTGCAAAACCCAGCAGCACTTCCCTGCCAAGGAGTGCAATGTACCCACCTTGAAAGACCTTTCCTTCATATGAGCTCTTTGTTGGCTCAGCTGGGCACTGACCCTTGCACAGTCCAGCTGTGATGTTTTCTGTGCATTCATGGTTATCAGAATACAGTCAGCAAAGCTCCAGCTCCAGATCTTCGTACAATTGATTTTGCTGCCTTGTTATATACTGCGGTCAATCACTTTGTTGACCTAGACGTTAATAAATCAAGTTATGCTGACCACAAAAAAGGGGAGGTGATTTAACTTGTTGTGTTGGTAAGTCATAGATGGTCTGGTCACCTGACAAAGGCTCATTTGTTCATATTTTGTTACAGTATCAAAACCATTATACAAACCTCTACTGTTTTTAGCTGTGAGGTTTTCCTAAATGATCAAGCACCAAAATGATTCTCTTAGCACTGTTCAGCTCCTGCAGTGACCACTTTTACAAGTGCCAAACTTCCAGTTGTGAGAGTCTGTCGGAAATATCCTCCAATCTGCCTCACAACTGTCATTGAGAGACCGCTCAGAAGACCCCCTTTGTCCCATTCCTGGCCATACAGTGGAAAATGACCCACCAAACCAGGGGCTCCAAGACCTGATTGCTAAGCTACTGTTTCCACAGGTGCGTTTTTCTGCATGCTACACTGAACCCAATGAGAAGAAGGGGACACAGTGCCCTTTTTGCAACAATAGCCTTGGAAGCTGTCCCACTCTTGGCCTGGCTGAACTTCTCCTGAGCTTTTGAGCGGTCTCCCACAGAAGACCCCTCTCGTTCATCTACAACCACTGTGACAGACAAGCTGAGATGACAGAAGCCTCTCCACCAGAGGAAAACCTGAGAAATCCCCACGTGAGAAAGGCCTCCCTCACGCTCCTCAAGGACTGGGACTGAAGCCCCCAGCCTGGGGGAGGTGCACGGGGGAGGCGAGCTGACCAAAGCAAGATGGATGATTGCAGGTGTGGGCATTGGACCACGAAAACAATGGCCCTCACCCACTGGGAGATGGACTGTGTGTACCTCTTTTCCAAATACCATTCTTTTTACCAGAAGATACAATAGAGTCAGTTTCGAAATAATCCCCTTCCCCCACGATGAGAAGAGTATAATTAGGGTCCAGAATGGAATGCGTCTCCGAGATCTCCCTGGACGTGACCTGGTGAACCTCGTTGGCTGGACACCGGAGGACCCCCACCATTCTCACATTTGGTAGTTATATACCCCTCCTTTTCCTCCCTTTTATTCCTTATCTTTCCCTATTTTCCCCAATTCCTCCCCAACACATTTTTGCTGTGGTTATTTCAATAAAGTGCATTTGTGTTGATTAATACTGCAACCCCTTGTACCGTGTCGGTTTTTTGCACCCTGAGATCAATCTAAGAACCACCACGAAGCCTGTCTGCAAGGATGGCTCATGACACCAGTGCACACATCTTTTTCCACCAAGGTCCTCTGTCCTGCCTTGCAGATTGAGGACTCATCACCTTGTCTTTGATTCAAGTTAGACCAGACATCACTTTCTCTGCTCTTGTAAGGAAATACTGTCACAAAATTGCCCTTAAACATAGGCATATAAATATAGTAAATATTTATTAATGTATATTTCACACTGCTTACCTTTTCATCTATTTATTTCAATGGGGTCTAACAGAAGGTGTCCCTGTCCACAGTGAGTGGGGATTGGTGATTTTTGATGTCCCTTCCAACGCAAACCATTCTAGGATTTTATGATTCTTTTTGCCTGCTTAAGCTCTATCCCTCTCAGTGGCCGTTTTCCATATAGTGAGTAATAAAGAACGGTGTTTCATCATGATGGTGCTACGCTGATCTGGGACGATGTAAAACCCTTGCCAAACAGCCCTGTTCCCCTTGAGACACGCTTTCTGCTGCGGCGCCTCCCTCCCTAGCAGCTCTGGCTCAGGGGGCAGCAGCAGGAGCGCAGAGCTGGGTGCCGCGTGGGGATTCACCGACACACGGGCCGGGCTGCCCGGGGCCGCGGGCTGCCGGGGATACACCGACACACAGCAGGGCTGGCCGGGGGCTGCCGGGGATACACCAACACACAGCAGGGCTGCCCGGGGGCTGCCGGGGATACACCAACACACAGCAGGGCTGGCCGGGGCCGGGGGCTGCCGGGGATACACCGACACACAGCAGGGCTGGCCGGGGGCTGCCGGGGATACACCGACACACGGGCAGGGCTGGCCGGGGCCGCGGGCTGCCGGGGATACACCGACACACGGGCAGGGCTGCCCGGGGGCTGCCGGGGATACACCGACACACAGCAGGGCTGGCCGGGGCCGGGGGCTGCCGGGCATACACCGACACACAGCAGGGCTGGCCGGGGGCTGCCGGGGATACACCGACACACAGCAGGGCTGGCCGCGGGCTGCCGGGGATACACCGACACACAGCAGGGCTGCCCGGGGGCTGCCGGGGATACACCGACACACAGCAGGGCTGGCCGGGGCCGGGGGCTGCCGGGGATACACCGACACACAGCAGGGCTGGCCGGGGCCGTGAGCTGCCCTCCTTCCCGGGCGGGCTGCACGCTGCCGTCCCACGCAGGGACAACTACATCATTCCCGAAGCAGAACTAGCTTGGAAGAGTCGGTCAGGGAAGGACAGAAGTGGGAAGCGGAGTGGAGATGCCGTCGGCAGTGCTGTTCTGCCACCTGGCGCTGGAGCACGGTCCCGGCCGGTCCCGCCCGCTCGGCTCCGTCCCGCCGGTCACCAGCCCAGGGGAGAGCCCGCCCCGAGCGCTGCCAGCACAGCCGGCGATGCGGGACATGCCTCCACCACGGAACTATAACATCGTTCTTTAGCCCTGGATGATTTTTACTACTAATAAATGTCATTCCCCTTTGCACAGGGCGGTCCTGGTGACTAAATTGTGTCCTAGAATGTGATAACTACTGGTTGCAAAGATGTAACTGGTACTTACCCATCATTTATTGGCACGTGGTGAAACTTGGGGCTGTCCTGTGCAGGGCTGGGAGTTGGACTTTGATGATCCTTGTGGATGCCTTTGAACTCAGAAATTCCAATTATATTTATTCCCTGATTCTGTTTTCATTTTTATTGTCCAAGTCTAAAAAGTACCAAATATGTACATTTATCATTTGATTAGGTGTGTTCTTAACTCCTTCCTTACCTAACATTTCCCTTTTACATTTTAATTTAGTGCAGGTGTTTCTGTAGTTGTAAACTGAGGCATAGCTTAGTCTGCAACATATATTAAAGATTTGGGTTTTTGCTTGGAAATGGATTGCCCATGAAGATTATCAAAAATACTCAGCAGAAGGGACTTTTTTCCACCTCCAAATAAATGCTGTTTCTCCCACTGTGTCTAAATACCTTATGCTTTAACTTGGCTGCAGCTTCTTCCCCACAGTTTCCTATTCCTGAAAGCACTGCCCCTGCCTTGTGGAGCTGTACCTGGGTGCAATGGGCACTTCTAGAGTGTCTGCACTAAGAATGATGCTGAGAACCTTGAGGAGATCAGCAGCAAGCCAGTGCTGCTTCCCTGCAGGGCAGTGGGCATTTGAAGAGCCTTCAAAGGCAGCACATGGGGCAAGACCCTGTGTTCTGTACAAGTCATGCACAGGCTGCAGGCTGCATACAGGCAAAGAGTACAGGAAAGAAATGTTAAATTTGCCAACCCAGAAATCTGGTCTGCCTCCAGAGCATGAGAATCCTGGCAGAAACATTTATCAATACTTATTTGGTTGCAATATTCACACCTGGCTACCCTGAGAAGATTCCTCCTTCCCATTTTAATGCCTGCAAGCTTTATAGAGTAAAGTAAAATCAACAGGCAAAGTCTAAGGCCTGACTGACATGTTAAACAACTCTCAGGTAGTCAGATCATCTGGCAGTGCAGCCTGAATGATGTTGATAAGCCATGTTTTCAGGGGTTGCTAAGTACAGGTGACTCCCTTGCTCACGTGGGACAGATTTGCTGGCAGTCACACAGATCAGGCAATTGGGAATGTCAAGCAATTCTGGGTATCATAGAAGAAGCCTCTTTTGGTGTCAGGGGTAAATTGGACTTCAAACTCCTATGTTTCTCTGCAGGAAATCAGAACTGACTGAGCTAACTCAGAGGTGGGCACAGGCTGACTGCTCACAGAACAAGCTGGCTGGTCTGGGCCAGCAGCCCCACTGCTCCCAGCTCCATAGGCAGCACACTCAGCTGCCAGCTAACCTACTGAGTGGGAATAGGGAACAGCTAAGCCTGGCTGCTGGATTGAGTTTCTCTCAGTTTGGGTTAGAGAGCTAATGAACCATGATCTGTAGAATTTTATAAAGATACATCTATCTGTGAAGCTCTTCTCATCAGGATGTAACTGTTATTACAGCTCCAGGACTGGACATTTCAGAATATTCAGAATGATTTTAAAATGAGGCTTATTCCTCAGACATGATGTGCTTTCTGCAGGTCTCAAGCAACAACGCAACAAAACATAAAGTTTCTTCTGCTGTCTCTATTTTAACAGACAAACAGAGCAGTGGTATAGATATTTAGAACATACACAGTACAGCTTTTTTGCTTGAATTTTTCAAGGAAAAATGGAGGTCTTTTCTTAAATGAGGGAAATAAACTGGCACAAGGTGATAGAAAAAGCTCAGGTACTCAACATTTTTCTGACTTTGTTTTCCACAGACAGGCCTGCTCCCACACCTCTGCATGTGCCAGTATGCTCTGCAGAGGCACAGCCATGAGGAGGAAACAATGTTGGGGGGGGGTCTACCTAAAAACTGGATGTATTCAAGTCCATAGGGTGGTGATGGGACTTCTACAGCACAGAACTGTAGAAGTGGGTGGCCCACATGATTATGAGATAGCTAAAATATCATACATGAAACAAACCATGTTTATCATGAGAGGGCTCTGATCACTGGAAAAATACCTCAGCTCTGAATAAAAAGAAGACCCAAGGAACAGGGCCTGGCTTGCTTCCACTGCAGCCTCCACAGCAATGAAGGTACACTCCCCTTGGAATTTAATCCTAAATACTTGCAGGACAAAGGAATAACCAACATGGACTTGTCACAGGCAAATAAGACTTGACCACTTGATAATTCTCCATCTCACTGCTGCTAGCAAGGCTGATAAGGTGAGGGAGATGATGCAGCACATCTGGGCCTCAGACAACACCTCCCACAACAGCTTTCCCTAGAAGCTGGTGTGTGGGCTGGAAGAAGTCAACAGTTTAACATCCAGATAGGGGCCAGCAGGTAACAGAGAAAATATTCCAGGGGTACAATACCAAGGGCATAGTGTTCAACCTTCTCCTGCTAGTAACAGATAATATAAATGTGTGGTCATGCAATACAGCTTGGAGTCTCAGACTGGACATTGGGAGAAACTGAAGTGGAACAGATTACTCAAAGAGGCTGCATGATCTCCATCCTTTTCAGTTTCTTAAGACTTGATTAGAAAACAGAACAAAGCTGACTTGGTCTAGTATTGCCCATTGCCTTACATCATACTTGAGATGAGGCCTTTAGGGTCCTTCACACGTCTATCAATTGGTGTAACAAACTTCATTCCTGTCAGTAAAAATATTGGTATTTCAAACAAACAATCTGCCTTTAGTATGCAAAACACACATATTTATTCATTGCTGTCTGATCATTGTTATGAGTCCCTTCCAAACTGAGACATTCTATGATTCTTTCCCTGCTTAGCTTCATTCCCAAGCCTCTCTGGGAAGCTTTGCACCTCCAGAACAAACATCTGCTGTATGTATGTGAACTTGTGACTTGTTCTCAGCCCAGCCAGTTAACTGCATAATTCTGCTCCCAGGCCCCCTGGAGGCACCTTCTTCTCTGTACTTTCACCACAGAGATAGACATGGCTAAATTTACTGTAGGAAACAGTTTTTATCAGCAAATCCTTTCTTGTGCCACAACCACGAAACAGTATCTGCAGTGACATACTGGGTTCTCTGCTTAGAAATGTACCTCCAAAAAAAAAAAAAAAAAAAAAATCAGTTCCAGGTTGAAGGATTCTACATATTTGGTATTTTGCTTCAGAAAAATATTCATGTAATTAAGATTTTAAGGCTACTATTCTCAGTCTGAGGAATTCTAATTATTAAGAGCAAAAGCATTTGGCAGAGGAACAGAGGTGTCAGAACATCTATCCATAATTCTATTGTGTGCAACAAAACAAGCAACCTCCATCTCCAAATAGATCAGTGATGCCCTTTATCTTTCCCCTCTACCAATTGCCAATTAAAGACTTGCATTTAGGATTTGCTGATACTCCACACAACAGCTGCTGGTAAATTTCTGGCTGACTGTACAGAGCAGCTTCTTGGAAGGCCAATGTGCTGTACAAGCGTGGCAGAAATGGAACAGGCAGCCAGGATTAAATCACAGTTAAAGGGGGAGGGGAGAGGAATGCCTGCATTACAGCCTTGTGAGGAATTACTGGTCACATTAGTTCTCCAAATCTACCCCCAGCCTAATTAAGCTGTATTTTCACTGTAAAGCAGGCAAAGTGCCAATCATGGTGAAGTGAATCCAGCTTTCCAGTAACTGCCAGGAGGAGCTCAAAAGCGAGTTCAAGTTTAAAACAGAAGCCTTCGGGAATAAGGGGGCTTGAGGAGCTATGCTTGAACAGGACTTGAACTAACATTAGAATACAACTATTTAAGATGCTTTGAGGTTTTTGTAAGGTGTGGGGTTGGTTGTTGGTTTTTTTTTTTTTCTTAATTTGCATCCTCTGAGCCTGATTTCATATTTATGTCAAGTATGACCATTTCCTTTTGAAGTCCCTACAACCTCTACAGAGCATCCTGTCTTTTTTTCCTGCTTCTCTGTTTGAGGGCAGGCCAAGGGGTTTGAGTTTAGCCCAAGACAGTTGCAGTCTGGGGCAAACAGAATTAATGCAGGGGCCAGATTCAGAGCAGTACAGCCAGACTCCTTAAATCAGTTTGTGGTCTCTGTACACTGGATCAACAATGAACCTGTGCTAAGACATTTGGTCCAACAGCAAAATATATTTTCAGCTTTCTAGTCAGGATTTGCTAGCCAGCTACAAAGACCATATTAGCTCTTAAGGAATTAGAAGCTCAGGCCATATGCCAATAAACAAATCCAGTGGAAGCTGAAGCACGAGCAGTGACCTCACTGCTGTCCAAACACACAGCTCAAGGCAGGGGCTCTGGCTAACAGGCATTCCACAGGAGCAGTACTGTGAGGTCTTCGAGGAATCAAAAAATAGCCCATCCTACACATCACCTTTCAGGCACAGTGCACAAGCTCTGGCAACTGCTTAACTCCTCCTCCCTTCCCCCTTACAATTACTTAAATGACAGGGATTCAACTACCACAGGAACCCACTGAGCAGTTCAACAGCAACTCTTCCAGATCAGACTCATGAACAATGGAGGAATTGCTTGCTGTGCCAGTCCCTATGCAACAGAAGAACAAGTTTTAGGAGGTGAACACCAAGAAAACCTTGTTCATTTGGACCTTAAACCAAACATCAAACACATCCTTTTCCAAAACTTCTCTCGTCCTTGCATTGTTAGTAAGAATAACATGCAAAACTGCTAATAGAGAGACACAGCAAACACAAAGAAACTATGGTGCAAAATATCCCACTTCTTACAAGAAAGAAAAAAAATCTATGTCAACTGTTCCACTATAGATGTTGGCTTGCAGGCTAGGAGACATTCTGATCATCACTCCTAAAAAGAAATCAACATTTTTTTTCCTTTTGAAAAGATGTTTCACCAACATTTCATTTTTGTAAGGCAATTTTTTTCAGCAATTGAGCAATAGGCCACAGTATGAGAAGCAGCAAAAGCATTTTATTTGCTGTTTAATTAGTGTCATTAGAAATATGATTGGTAAAAAAAACACACGAGTCCACACAGAAAGGAAAGCTTAATAAAATCCAAAGACAACTGGAAAGGTGGTGGTGGTGGTAGAGACTTAGCAGTGAAAATTTTTTAAGTCTTCCAAGGTTCTAGACAGCAACAACTCTTTTTGGCCATCAGAGATGGTAACAAATCTTCCTACTACTTTGCATCAGAGTGTCCTCCTCCACCCTTGTTGGACTGCTAGCTTCAAATCACTTAAACCTATTGTGGAGTGTGAGAAGGGAACTAAACACAACATCAGGATCTCTTCGCATGAGGTAATGCTTTCATGCAACTGTTCTGCACATGCAAAGGCATAAAACTTACTGAGCAAACACCATCTTCTCAAAAATCACTTTAAGTCATAACAACACTTCACTTTGTTTAATTCCTGTATTTTCCAAAAGGTGGTAGAAGTACTGCATTTTTTAAAACAATAACATGCTTCTCCTTCAAACAGAAAATATCTTTAATCTTTAAAACAGAATGATTTCTTTTCTCTGACACTGAAATGACGAGACTTAATTCATGGAAGTAACAATTGTGTTTCTGAAGCAACAAGTTGCCACAATGATTATTTGTAAACATTATACCCACAACAGTAAGTACATTAAAATCCCACACTTCCACCTTAAAATAAACCACAAAGATTTGACATGAAATACATAAAAAGTTTATTATGTATGTACCCCATCTTCTTATCTGGAGGAGAAAATCTGAGGCAACAGTTTGGTGCAGTATAGAGAAGCAAAGCAATATACAGTAGCTGCACACAGCTTGATTGGTTTCAGACCACAACTAAATACTCTTACTATGACTGTTAGTACAGAAATGTTCTGTAATTAGAAAAAATGAGAAGTATTACTCTCATGCTGTACAGTCTTATGTTTCTTGGTTAGAAAAGAACAACTGATTGAGTTTGAATCTTTCGCGCCTGAACCTTGCACACCAACTTGTTTGGCTGTTGCCTCTGGAATGTTCAGCACAAAGGTTAAGCTCCAGACATAATTTAAGTGCTTTTCATGTGCAAACTGTTATTCGCTAAAGCTTTCAAAGTACATTTAATTACAGATATGAACACCCTGTAAAGATATGAGGATATGACAGCAGACCCAGAGGCCAATACAGATTTTTTAAAAGAAATGCTATGTTCCACTGCAGTAGTTCTAGTCCCTGATTAGGTCCTTCCAAAGAGGGGGCTTATTTCAATTGTAGGAGATAGACCACTCTTTAACAGAAGCATCATGGGATGTTGTTACCAGAGTATGTTCATCCAGCCACGCCAAGCCGCTTACATGATGTAGTCTGTGAGCATCTGTATCACAGTGCAAAGTAACAGGAAAGAGTTAGGAAGGCTGGGTTGACAAGGTAACTTCAGCATATTCCAAATATGACTTTTAGCTGGATTAAATATTAGTGCTGGATTTTAAAAGTGACTGCGAAAATAACAGAAGAACTTTAGCAATTGCGGCTGGATAGAGACTAACAAAGGTTACTTTGAGAACATTCAAAGCCTGCTTACCATTAATCTACAAAACAGTGTTGCATCTCACAAACTACTAACAACTTTCAAAAGTAGTATGTTGAAGAAAACATACCTGGTATCTTGACTCTGGTCTCTGGATCACTCACAGTCCAAACATACACCATCATGTCCATGCCTCCAGAAGCAAAGTGTTCATTGTCTGGTGACCATGCAATGCAAACAACTTTTGCATGGTGTCCATAAAAGACATTATGCTCCTATTTGAAAATTAGGGAGACAAGGGTTATTCCAATAGTTACAGCTGCTTCAGGAAATCACTAGCTTTCAATGTGCAGCATCAGAACAAGCTACTGCTAGACTCCAGACAATGTACATCTCAGATGCAGATGGATGCACTAAGTAAACTAAGTGGTGGCTTCATTTTATGTGATTTATTTAAATACTTAGTAGGCCAATAAAATACAAACCCCCTTTGTTAAAAAAAACTACTAAGACATTTTTTCTGTGAAAGCTTGATATGTTAAGGGCATATGCAATTTAGAGGCTTCTAAAATAATCCCACAGATGTTTCACAAGGCAAAATTATTTCAATCTTTACTTGGAAAATGAAATGTTTTTTGTGGAAAGCCATCCTGTGTTTTTACTTCAGTGTTATTTTAGTCAAAGTTTAAGGAGTTTGCAGGCTGATATGCACTGCTTGGGCTGAAAAGTGGAAATTAACCATTTTTCGGTTTTGAGTTAAAAGACAGTAGATTGGCAGGTAAAGCAAGATTCCCTGTCCTAGCATGAGCCTTTCATAGCTTAATCCTTACCAGAGAACCGTGTGCCAGAGCTAGCAGAATTTCATTGACAAGTCTGCTTTATTTGTGTAATTGAATTTTATTGTATTGCAAGATTCTTCTCAAACTGAGCCTATATTCTTGTCCATTTTACAAAAATACACACAAATTCTCTAACAGACATGGCATGTATTTATTTATTTCCTTTAAAAATCCCAAACGAACCAACTAGTGGTTTGGCAGATCCAAAGGAACTTTTTGTATTTAACTATGGCTAGCCTGTGGAAACCCAGCTCCTTCCCTATTTTAATTATGTATTTGTTATTAGTTGGATTTCAGTGCTTTCCCAGCAGCCAACCTATGCTGCACATTTCCTCAACTATTCTTACCATCTGGAGGGTTCACATAGGCTGCTGTAAATACCAGTACTAGCCCAAAATTGCAGGTAAACAGACAGTCACAGAAACATCAAATTTGCATCAATGATTTACAATTAAGCAGCTACAACAGACTTAAATCATGGGGTGTCAATCTGTTTTTAAACAAAGACAACTCTGTTACAACAGTTCTTACCGCGTAGCCATCAGCAACACTAAAGACAGTGACAACTTTGTTTGCATCACAGACTGCAAGAAAGGCACCATCGTGAGAATATGCCAGGTCAGTAACAGGACCTTTAGCTTCCAAAGTTTTATCATCACTTTTCAAAGAGGTTCCTTGGATTGAATACAAACGGACATTCCCATCCTGCAAATTAATAGCAAAGAAGGAGAAAAGGTAGAATCATTTTACAATAGAAAGACGAGTTCCTGAAACTTTGTGTTAATTCTGTCTGGCAGTGCTTATGTTAAGACAAGGTTAGATAACCTGTCATTTATGCTGGTTACAATCCATCAAGTGTGGAAAAACCCCCATTTTCTATACTTTGCCAACTTCAAGAACACACCGATAAAAACAATTTGGCAATTTCAAAACAGCAAATACAGGGAAAAAAGATTCAATTCAAAAAGAAGTGAAATAGACTTTAGGTCACAATTGTGGCAGAAAGCCCAGGAACACCAAATGCACACACTTCAACAATCCTGATGTTGTTACAAATTGTCTCCTACCATTTCTCAACACAACACACCTACTATTATTAAATACATCTGTTCCAGTGTTCAAAGTATTTCAGTTTTAGGAAGTGCAACCTTACCGCTCCTCCCACTGCTGCTGTACTTCCTGTGGGGTGAATGGCTACAGCTTCTGGCTCATAGCCAAGGTCATCAATTGCAAAACATTTTTTCTTATCTTTCATCAATACAATCTGTAAGCAGAAAACCAGAAACTAAGACTCTTTTTCAAAGTACCTAATATAAAACTATTACTTCAGTCATAAATACAAATTCCCTCTAGTTACTCAGATGTTTATTGTATTCTCATCTTAAGGGAACAGTTTCATTCTTAAATAAAAAAAATTGAAGAAATGCCTACATGTGGTGACTAACTAATCTGTTGTACTGCAGTACCCGTGTGTTCGAAATTTCGTAGTGTAGGGCATTCTCCACTGCCTTCAGCTCTGCTTCACTTGGTTTGAACATGAAATAAACATGGACAAACCAGTATTTTTAGCAATGCTTATTCCCTTCCTCGTTCTTGGTTAAAAGGAGGGAGGAAGGACCAAATTAGTAGCAAGTTAATGCTGCAGTCTAAAACCTTAAATGCTATTTCCTATCCAGTTCTATGCTATGGTTATAACTCACACGAAAACAGGTTTGGACAACACTATCAAATGTTATAAACACAAAACCAGCACCCATGCAGAAAGCATAAATCATTAGAAGTTAATGTTTTGATACAAGAGAATGTCAGTGCAATGTCTCAGTCTTCTGTGATCTGCATACTAGTGGCACGTGAGCTAGAGCTGCTTATGCTGTACAACAACACTAGCTAATTGGATTAATTGCAAAAAAAAAAGAAAAAAAGCAGGATAAATACATCCTTTTGCCAAAACTGTGTCACTGAACAGATCTGGTATGAGCATGATTCTGAGGTTTAACCTTCCAGCACAAAGCTGTATTGATAATAAATACAGAAGCATCCACACAAGGGACTTTCTGAAATTTAAATTTGAAATTTTTGAAATTGGTACAGGATGCAAAAAGACAAGAGTTATCAAGTATCCTGCTAAATTATGTTCCCTATAGGTCTTACTAGGAAATTCCGCAGACGTGCAAGGTAATAACCACACCAAATAGTTAAGTGTTACCACAGATGGCATTATTAACACAGCAATAGTTGATAATCCACACGGTAATACTTACTTGTCCAATGCATAAAACTACAGTATAACCACCAGGACCCACAGCTAAACATTTTGGCTGAACATCCATTTTCACAGCATCCTGGCCACTGGACGAGGATGTGCCAAGGTGAAGAAGCAGAAAGGACAAAGCAGGAAGAAATTATTCCATGTCTACCATTATTTTAAATTGCCCATTCAAATAATCACCCACTAATCGTCAAGAACATGCAAAACTTAATCTTCTCATCTACTAAATGGCAAAGCTTCCTATTTTTCTGTGTTTAAAGCTTTATTATCTTGATCAGGTAGTACACCTTTAATTTTCAAGTCAATGTTACTATACTACAGTTTAATTTTTAAACTAATTAAATTATTTTAACAGAATTCTCTAAATTCTGGTTTCCGTGAAGAAACAGTGTCCCACTTCTCCTAACCACATTTATCTCCACTACCCCTGAGTATTTATGAATGACAAAGCAAATACCTCTCCAAAGCCCCTAACTAAGTCACCCAATACAAGACAGTCTCCAATTAACCCATGAAAGGGATAAAACAAACTGAAAAGCCTGGGATGCATTTCTCATTGTCAGAAAAAAGCACAAGGTTGGTATAGCAATCATTTCCACAGTTTCCATGGTAACATAGAACATAAATAAACTCCAGCATTTATATTTACCATATAAGATCAACAGCACTCTTGCTGTAAAACAGTGGTAGTGCAATAAAAGGCCACATTTTAACTAACCTGTAATCTCTCTTGCTAAGGTTGGTGTAGCGCACAGTGTCATCCATACTGCAGGTGACCAGCTGGTCCATTTCATCCACTGCCATTCTAGAAACCTGGTTTGTGTGGCCTTTCCCAGAAAAGCCATCATTCTCTCCAGTTTCAGAATCCCAATAATGTGCATAATTGAATTAAGGAACATTTGAAGATAGTGGTGCATTCAGATTCCACACCATAAAACGTTACACAATTGAGAGAACAGCTAACAAGGTTAGAAGAGACTTCTTGAGATTTAGTTCAGCCTGCTGTTCCAATTGGTGTCAGCTACAAAAGGCTGCAGGGCTCTGTAAGGTTGTGAGTACCTCTAGGGATGGAGACTCTATAAGCTCCATGGGCAACCTTATAATATTTATTAAGTGAAACTCTGATGTTCTGTAGTGAGGTAAATGATCTACCACAAACAGCAGCAAATACTGCAGTAATTAGCATTAGGTTTGAGACAAAAAAATACTTTTTAAAGAATTTTAGATAGAAGCCCTTTCCCTCATTTTACATGGTAACATCATGTGAACTACTCACACTATCAGTGGTCTGGAAAGAAATAGGACCTATATTTGTACAAGTTTATGCCAAAATGACACCATTTTAAAGGCAGGAAAAATGACTGTAGCTGTAACTATAAGCTTCAGAATGCTCAAAATATATCTTTCTGCATATTTTGTCATAAGTGGAAAATATGTATTGCTGTTTCTTGATATTACAATAGGATAACTTACACATTTACTTGCTTCTCCAACTGAAAATTAAGAGTTGGCTTATATTTAGCAGGAAAATGTGAAGGCAGCTATTAAAACAGGTATTAGGGGAAAGCAAAATAAACTTTAGACAAAATATTCACTTGTGTCCAATAAATTTTGTCTTTGGCAAAGTTTTTTTTTTTTTCACCTCTCCTAATGAGCTCTCATATCAGACTGTAAGACTAGAACAAGTACCACTATCATTTAAAGGATATTAATATGACCATCATTACTTCCAGAGTAAATATAGGACTTTCCACCATTTTTGTGCACCGTAAGACACTGAATTGATTTACTATGACCCTGTGAATGGGACATAAATAATTAGTGATGAGCAATTTTTAACACATACATATTTGAGAAGAATGATAGGTTATTCAGAAAATAACATGCTATTCACAAGCATTAACAGTCACCCAGTATAAAACCCACTATTTTACAGCCATTTAACTATCATAGCACTGCTATTGCTATGTCCTTGATGAGACACAATAAGCACCATGGATGTCCTTATTAGCCTGATGAACCAAAATACTTTCATAGCCTTTTCATCACTGCTTTTCAGGCACTTTATGATTCAGGGAAGAGGACTAAATATGGTCATGTACCCACACCAACTTCCAGAATTATAGCAGTGATGGTAAAAATCTGGGACATTGTTTCTAGTTCATGTAAAAATGTAAGTTCCCATGAGAGAGTGTCTAGTGTTAGTGAACTCTTTAAATCCTAAAATAAAGTTCAATTGCACGGTAACCCTAATCACCTTGTCCACAATACACTAGTTCTGGAAGAATGAGACATCTGTGATAGAAAACTATCTATGCTGTATTTCTTTTCTCATCTCAAGCATGCTTAAAGCTGCAACAAAAGATAAGTCAATAACATTAATTAAAATGAAATAATCAGTCTAGGTATTTGCACAAAGCACAGTCTCACCCATGTAAGGAATAACTTCTTGATTCAAGAAACAGTCACATACAGCTCATTTGGCAATGCTAATTTTAAAAAGCTATTTTTCAATAGCTGCTTTACAATAGCTTACAATTCCATCTTTACAACTTCAATCACTGAGTCATTTATTGCAGAAACTCATGCAGTAACAGAACTTTAACCTACCTTTATGACACGTAAAGGCTTATTTGGATTGTTCTTGTCCAAATAATTGATATAGCCAGACAGGGAGATAGTCAGTAAATGGTCTTTCTGCCACAAGCAACCCAGCTGCTGATCCAACACGTTTGATCCCATGTTAAAAGTATTTACAATGGAATTAGCACCAACATCCCAGATTTTAGCAGTTTTATCTCCGGAAGCAGAAAGCAACTGACTACTGTCAGGGCTCCAACTAATCTGTAAAAACAAATGTCACCACAAGTAAGTAAATGCATTTCTTAATCCAAGACTTTGCAGTTCATTAACTGGGTAATGAAACACTACAGATCATCTGCACAAATCAAGTGATACTTACAGCATAAATACCTCCATCATGTGCTTTGCCTCCACCAAGAGCACACACTTTCTCTCCAGTCTTCCCATCATAGACAAAAATCTTAAAGGAGCACAAAGACATACAACTTAAAGGGAAAAGCAGTAATAGAAAAAACCCCAAGATACTATCTGATATTTTGATACACTAGAGTCCTTCTTAAAGAGAGGCACAAGCTATGCTGCACTAAATAATTAAGAATAAATAATTTAGATGAAAATTGTAAATAATTACAACAAGTCTGCTGTACTTTGGATGCAGACATTTGAAATTCTGGAAAATGTTACAGTTTTGACTACTACTGTGATGACAGCTGCTTAGCACTGCTGTCATGGGAGTCAACCCTCTGAGAAGGACAAGCTACCTATGGTAAAAGAGTTATTGTCACCCTGCCCTTATCAGTAGGGAGTACACATGGAGCTGGGTTGCTATCCATGAATTCACGATTTCAGCCAGATCTCTCAGGATCAGAACATATATATTCCAAAAGTCCAACATGTTCCTGCCAAAATAACTTGTAAGAGGACGGTAGGGAGATGGAATGGGGAAAAACCCAAGTAAGAATAGTCTGGTTATTACCACTTATCACTTATTACAGATTTACAGAAGGATAGTTAAAAGTTTAAACTTGTGGCATAAAAAAGAAGCAACATGGATTTTACAATACTAATCCTACTCCCAAAATACACAAGAAAATCTTCTCATGTTAAGGTCAGTATTAAAAGAGTCCCTTGTGTTTTACCTGCCCATCTGCACTAGCTGTAGCAAATCTGTTCCCATCAGGAGAAAACCTCACGCAGTTCACAAACCGTGTATGGTCCTGTAGGAAAAACGAAAGAATCAGCAAACAAAAAAGAAGAGATCATTTTACACAGAAGACAATCTAGTAACAATGAAGTTCTCTTACAGTTGAACCATAAATCAGCTGTAGAGAATTGCTATGAGGCAAGTTTAGCCTTTATCTGAAGAGAATCATGGGGCCAAGAACATCCAGGAAAGATACTGTGACATCATTACTGATGTAGTTAAAACAACTCAGCGCATACCAGAAGAATGATTACCCAGTTTCAGGGATCAGTAGTAAAAAAGTCAGATGCAGCCTACAAACATGAGATTTTTTTCCCAGTGGTGACTGACTTCTTCTGCAACATTCCTCAGATTTCAAGTCTCGCTTCATTGCACAGTGATTTTATACACACAAGAGAATTTTATCTTTCTTATTGAAAAAAAAAAAAAAGCAAGCAGAGGCATGAGGAATAAGTTACTATTTTACTAAAATTCCATTCCTGGGAGACTGCATTAGTGGTAGTTCTGTGAAGTAATGAGGCAAGACTGATGTATGCTCCCCAAATAGACTATTTACAAGTAGGAGACTATTCAAACCATGCAAACTAAAAAACACATGTTAAATAGGGAAGCACCACAATGAGGCCAAAGCTCCCATACAGAGTGATTTGGAAGACTATTTTTAGTAATATGGAAGGCAGGTTCTAACCTACTTTCACCAACTATACCTTTTTTCGCCCCGATGATACTGCAGGCTCTAATTTAAACCATATAACTCCCCATACCAGAATCCCATATATCAACCAAAATATCACTTTAAAAGGAAGACTGCATTACATACCAGCCTAAGCAGCACTGGTGAGCAATTTGGACTTCAGAGTTCTAAAAGAACCAGCTTAGCAAAATGCAAGTATCAGCTAAAGTTCAGAAATATATTAGGCAACTACATCATTTCATTGGATCGTAGAGCTCAAAACAATTCCTTTTCTAGAATTGGAATGGAATCCTTACTAAAGTCAGCATATGAAGACTACTCAAGGCTCATGTGTAAGAAAATAAAAGGCCTACTACACTGTTGTTAAAACTAAAATACAAACTAAACATTTTGAATATATTACTGCAATAGCATCCAGTATCTTTACAGTAGTTTTTTTGAGGCAAGATATCTCCTGCCATCAAAACAGCTGCAGAAGCTTGTGGCTTTTTATTTTCTTTGGCCTTAAGCAACAATGAATACCTTCACTGTGGTAGTTCTAGCCTCTGTTTCAGGTAAGGGATTGTTACAAGTAGAATAAGAAACAAAGTTAAAAGGAACATGGAACCAGAAAACTGACCATACAAGTTACATATCCATTCATGATGGATAACAGAAATCAAGTTATGGTTTCAAACATCTAAGTGGCCCTGGGATTTCAGGTTTGAGCACCCTTTATTAGACTGGAAAATTAAAATCACCACATTTCTTGAATCATGTGCCTTGGAAACCTTCAAGAAATTCTATATACATCTGCACTGGGAAAGAGAGCTCTGAAAGCATCAACAGAGCCAACAAAACAGCCTACTTCATCCCTTCCATAGCTTAGTGACAATGAAAAAGAATATTGGAAAAACTGTTTCAGGTTCTCTTTTCAACCAACCATTTATTTTGGTTTTCTTGGCCTGAGACAAACATTTAGTTATACATGGTTTTGGGAAAGCCACTTGACACCAGCGGTGCTTCAAAGGGGGGAACTGAGAACTTCTGTTATAACAGCTAGTTGTGATAAGAACTGCAAGCTTGGTGGAAACTGCACAGTTTACAACAGAGCCACATCTAAACTTCAACTCACGCTTAGTGTAAACTTGAACTTGAATGGAGGTCCCTCAAAGAAGGCAGCGCAGTTGTCATCACTGCCAGTTGCCAGCCGATATGGTCTCGTTTGTTTCATGTCCACGCTGTTGATCACCTTATTGTGCCCAGTAATCTCACCAACAGAAGAGCCACTATCCCACAGGAACACTGCTCCAAATCTAGCAAGAAAAGCACACAATATAACTACAATTCATAAAAGTTACACGTAGATTAACTCTTTGAACATCTGCAAACTGCAGATTTGAGTGCACTCAAAGAAAAGAAATTAGGTCACCTCATTAATCTCATGCAAGCGCATCATAGTTCCCTGAAGGCTATTTGAGATCTTGCTGGTTAGATTCTAATCTTCAACTGGAGACATTTGCTGAAGGGGACAATCAGGTTTTGCATATAAAGCTTCTAAAATTCAGAGATTCAATGTATATTCCTCACTAAGACTGTTGGTTTTTAAAAGAAAGCAGTAAATTACTCCATCTGCCTAGCCACAACACAGACTGCAGAAAGCTGGGGTAACAATGACATTGGATCACAGTTATCTGACTATATAGCCTAGATTGGGTACCATCACTTTAAAAACTCTTCTTCCTTAAACCTTTAAGTAATAATATTTGTAAAAGCTTTTTTGACAGTTCTTGCTCTAAATCACTTAAAAAAAAAGTATAATCAATACCGAGGCACTAAACTGCCAGAGCATTGCTATTTGAAAGGCCTTCTTTAGAATCCCTTCAACAATATTCTAGACTGAAAGTGCATTCACCTGACAGGAAGCTGGCCATGTTTTTAAGAAGGAGAGCAAACTCACATTGTATCTACCCATGGGAGATGAGGCAGAGGGAGCAACGGAGGACAAAGAGTCTCTTTCAAGGACACAGTACATGACAGGGATTACAGAATGGTGCAGGGGACTAGAGAACAGCACCATATGATATTTTTCAGCCCTTTAGACATAAGATTACCTGGTCTGGACTCTACTTTAAAAGTTTTTAACAGTTTTTGAACATTACATGGAGGACACAAACCTAAATCGGCATCTCATTTAGTCAGGTAAAGGACAACTGCTTGCCGTCCTTTCACTAAACTACCACAATAAAACCTAAAAATACAGACATGTTACCAAAGGAGAAAATTCAGATATACCTTTTTTTAACTCTTATTCTATCAATTGAATAACACCATGAGTCCAATAAGTGAAGGAAGAGGGAAAAACAAATAAATCCCTTCCCATTCCTACTCTATCAGAATTTGGCAAAAAAAATCCACCAAACAGCTATCCTTGAAAGTAATACCCACCTACCTCTAAGAAACAAGTCCCATACAATTTTTAAACTAATCAATTGTAACAGAATTGTATTTTCCAACTAATTTAAAGCTGTCGAACACTACGTAGAAAATATTGCTGCAGAACAGCACAACTTGAAGTCAAGACAGAGAAAACGCAACTACTTCATTCCATTGAAGAATTAGAAGCTTTCTCCAAGGATGTAAGGATGCAAAGGTTTACAGTAAATGCATGTATGTAGGTATAAACACAAACGTGGAAGAATTACTCACTTTTCCCTTCCTTCTCCAACCACAGCAATTCTCTTGCTGTCTTCAGTCCATGCAAGGTCCTTTATTTTTCCTGCAAATGGCTGATACTCATACTTCAGTAGGTGTTCCTTCTGTGTAGTATCCCAGATTCTTAGCTTTCCAGAGACATCTGCCATAATAAACAGAATATAACTATTGTTCCAGCATGACTCAGTCACATGACTCATCAATCTGCCAGAGTACAGATTTTCAGCTACACTGAAGACTTGTACTAGGGACCTACTACCTTACCCTATTACTACTACAAATCTCTTTATTTAGGAATCCTGAAGACTATATCCATTTCAATAAATTAGGTTTTTAACCAGATACTAAGATTCAAGCCATGCAGCACCAAATACAACAGACTGAGAAAGCATTTGCAGACACATGAAAAAACTGCACAATAAGAGAGTAGGAACTTTAATGTTATCAGCTGGTATGTGATAAGTATCTGCTACACAAAGAACAAGCAAGCCTGGCCCCCCTGCCCAGCAGCTACCAGACAACTCACTGACCCTCCACTGGGAAGTAAGCCACCCTACACCTACAAGAAGGGAGCAGTACAGTGGACAGTAGCTGATGCACTACAATTTGTATCTTCAAAGGAGACCTGTTTTGCACACAAACACCAGGCGTATGTAATGTACAAAGATTTCTGCCCAGAGAACTCAATTCATGCACATCAGTGTACTTTTTCTATACAGAAGCATGTACACACTTAATGGCGTGGATGCCTGCACTATCTGGAATACTAGACAGGAATGCAACAGAATATTCAAGAACAGTAATGTTAAAAGCAGCAGACATGGCACAAGCAGTTAACAATTCAAGACTTGAGATAATGAAAGCTCCCTGGGTCACTGTTTCCACTGAGTATTGTAAAACCCAAGAGCTATTCAGAACAATTACTGTGGTGCAGGATTGTCAGGATTGTAACCGGAGGAATTGTTCTATACACAGACAAATTTACACATCTCTAATGAAACCCACATAGCAAAGTCTGTGTGTATTGTACCCTTCAAAAAAGCCACTGTTTTAGAATAAACCACGTGCTAAAAAACGCATCTTTCACCTCAGCAGAATGCTTAAATTCTGTTCACCATTTAGTGGTGCATCTTTACAATTCAATTTGAACATACAGCCACCCTGCATCTTTTGGACCTGGTCACAGACTGATCTTCACTTCTGCTAAAAGGACAGAGTCAGAACTTTATAGAGAGAATTTGTTATTGAAGCAAAATTTTAACGTGGACTTCACAATCTAATTGTTTTCTCCATCTATTAACAGATAAGACACAGAAGTTCAACTTTGCAGTACATCCCATTATTACATCTGCTATGACTGCAATAAGAGAAATTACCATAAAAGCCAAAACCATAATGCCAAAAGGTCTGTCTCATGAAGCATTAATGCAGGCTGCATGGCTAATGCAGATTTATAGACAGAGAAATTAATCTTACATGTTATACTTAGAAACAGCTTAAACAGCCTGGTCATCTATCTTCAGACCCCATGCTCAGCAGTATCACAAAACTATTTATAAATGACACACAGAACAGACTTTTTAAAGGAAATACTGCAACCTAAACGCTTTCACCTGGGTATGACAAAAATCAACCAAATACTTCCCTAGCACAGTGTCTATTACTGTTCTTGTACAAAGGACTGGAAATCTAAAAGACTACAAGAAAAAATTAGATATTCTGAGTATTGAGTGCTGCACAAACCTAGAGCACCAATTTTGTAGAATACAGAATGCAAACTGGATTTTAAGAGGGTATTCAATTTGACACATGGTCCACACACAAGACTGAGCCAAGAAAATGCTGGCTGTGGTCCCTTTCAGACAAGAATGTGAGAAAAAGGGAAAAAAAAAAAAAGCTCTGCTATCAGTGTTCTTAAAGGTTCCCCAGTACTCCAAAAATACTTATTCTAATACAGCTTTCTGATATTTTCTTTCTGATACAAAGAAGGACAGGACATTTTACACTTAAAAAATACAGTTCCCTTGAAATTGCTGAAAGTGAAACTCCCATTCTAAGACCTTTGCAGGAATCTGTGCTTTGTTTTTAAGGGGCTCATATTCAGAATGTTTTATTTTCAGATATATTACTTTAAAAATAGATCTATTTGGGCACATTACTTGCTTCTGATGCACTTCTATTTGACTATGGCACCTATATTTTAGCTGCAAGTCTCTGAAAGAAATACAAGTTCCAGTATTGTATTTATCAATACTCTTCACTGTACACCACTCCTCCTGAAAAAAATCAATTATTTGATGGAAGCTTCTCTTAAAAAAGGTTTGTAGTCAAAAACTCCTATAATACAAAAAAATTCACGTTACACATCCTCAGACTATTGATTCATACGCATTACACGAAAACTGAGACTCTGCCTCTTTCCCTGCTAACTTGCCAAGGAAAGCTTTTTTAGATCATGCTAAAAAGTAGAAGTCATAAATGTTGCCAAGTTTGGTCAGGAAGAAGGAAAAAAATGAGTACACACTGTTTTAGTTTCCCTCTCCTGCCTAGAAAGTATCAAAGTTTATTAATATCCCAAACAATAATCCTGTATTTCAGAAATAACTTTTCACTCTGTTGCATTTACACAAGTCTTCATCACACTAAGTATTTAGGGCTCATTTCCAGGTTCTTTATTGAAATACTACATTTTAAAAAGACCAAGAATGCCACTAAGCTCACTGTCTGAGAAAGAGGTTAGAGGAACAAGGACAGAAATCATTCCTCCTCCAAAGACGTGCATGTGAGTCCCCCGAAGCACATCCCCTTGTCTGCATATTCCACACACACACAAAGTGTTACTGTGGTTTTGCCAGTAACTTCAACAGCTCTGTCCACACACATCTCATGCACATGGATACTTTACCTCCAGATGCTATGTAGAATCCACTAGGAGCATACTTGGCAACTACAACCTGGTGGGCATGCTCAGTGTAGATGTCAGCAATTGCAGGATTCTATTTTAAAGGGGAAAAAAAAGTTACAAAGTTGTACTTCCTCATTTTCAAAGGAATAAAATCAGAAATTCAACAATAAAATTCAAAATTTCTCTCTGCATTCCTTTCTCTCAAATCCTGACTTGCAGCTTAAATTGAGCAACTGTCTAAAAGTGAGAAGTGCAGTACACATTGCAGAACACTGCTGGTACCATGAGGCAACACACTACTTTCTAACAACTGACAAAAAAGGATTTCCTCTTAAGGAAGCCTGAAGTGCTGGGACCCTTTCTTCTCCCATACCTGCTGAACAGTAGAAAAACACTCTCCAAAATAACAGGCCAAGCATCAGGCTCTCTTTTTTTAGAGCTAGCCCAGGGATAAAGCAGTTACTCAAGTAGAATACTAAATATGAGCTGTGCTTTGCAACACATCTAAAATTCTATTGTAGTCAAGCGTGAAACTTAAGCCTGAAGTCAACCATAACACATGGCTGTTAATCAATGTAACCATGTATCCAAAATCACTCAATAACCAATGAGATGTGCTAGGCTTGCTCTTTCTTGATAATTGCAATCTGCTTAAAAGCCAAAAGACTTGGTATCAAGACTTGTACAGGAATTCTGAAAGAAATTCACCGCCACTCCCTTATTTTATTTCTTTAGTCTAAATTATGTTTTCAGACATAATATTCAGATATTCAGACATAATATTTCAGATATTTCAGGTTGGACAATAAAGGAACTCTGTGTCTCAGCAAATCAGTAGTGTTATACAATAGAGGCACCACAAACCAAAAAAAGAATGGCATCAAGGCAAAAAACTGCTTTCAAATTAGTTGTATAAAAAAAGTCATTCTGCACCCCTCTCAATTACAGCGTATATATGCTACAATAGTAATACACTACCCTTTAGAACAGGCTTGCTCCAGCTGCAGAAACTTGACTCATATGATCAAAACAAAAATCCATTTTAACTGCTATAATTAATACAGATTTATTCAACTGAACCAGAAAACCACCTGATGTTATGGTATGACTCAGCCATCCAATCAGGAAAAACTAAAACACCCGCTCTGTGTTAGAAAGCAGTCTCCAGCTCACAAGAGTTCTTGCTGTTGCAGTACTGTTACATCTCAGGAGACAGAATACAGCTTGCTCATGCAAAAAGGAACTCTTTTTCATTCCTGCTTTTATGCATTGCTTGAGTGCATTGTAGCTCTCCTTAAGTCACAACCATCTGCACTTAGACCGTGCACATCCCCTTCATTTTGTGTCCAACTGGATTTCATCTAAGCAAGACAAGATAATGTTTTCCCTATTCTATATCTGTATCACCTATGCTCAGGGAGCTGAAATCCCACTGCACGTTGGTATTAATGGCATGGTGCTATTTTACAGCAAAAATCTCCAAGAGCCCAGGAAACCAAGCTGAGAGACTAACTTAAAGGGTGACATGAAAGATAAAAAAAGATAAGATATGGTAGATAGATTCCAGAAACCAAGCAGTAAGTTAGGGCTGTCAAATTGTACATTATTCATTCAATAGTATTACTTCTGCTTGTAAAGTTGGTTTTCTAACTTGCATGTTTTTTGTATCAGGCCCAACCCTCAAAAAGCCACTTCTAAAAAGATACTCAAGGAGAAAATTATAGAGGAGCTGAGACAAATGTAGTACCTAGATTAAACCAGCAGCAAGCTTATGTGGCTTGTGTCAAACACTGAAACCAGAGCCACATATGAGCAGTTTCAGTTCCAAGCTTTAAAGTAGTGTTAGACTCATGAAGATTAAATATTAATGAAGTATGAAACCTTAAAAAATATCACTACTCTCTCACAGAGCTTTTCCAGCACTGCTCCAGAACTACTTATTGGTAAAGGAAGTCTCTAGATCATGCTCAGAGATCAAGCATTAACCCTGAATGCTATATTCATCTGATTAGCTAATGCTGGATAGCTTTAGACTTAAGGAGAAAGGTGATCACTGCATTTTGATGACTCTTTTTTTCTTTTTTAATTAGAGCACAACCATTTCATTGGAGAACTGCTCATGGAGGTACTACACACAGACCACCCCCCCAGCATTTCACTTCGTTGTTGCAAACTATTAGAGGCTTCTATATGGTGTAAAGGAGGCACAGCTCTTAAAGAGTGGACACACTTGCAAGTCAGGTTACAAACTGCAACATTCTCCAGCACAAAAGAAATAGAACGGGGGGGGGGGGGTGGTCAGTTTTTTTGTTACTGCTACAATATATTCTGTAGTCACCCGTCAATTATTAACAGTAGCAAACTTCCCTCGTCAGTTCGGTAAATCTGCATATCAGCATGAACTGCACCATAAAAGCCAAGGATTCGTGACTTCCATTCTCACCTTCCCTTGAGAGTTTAAACAGTTGGAATTTGAATTCCCACAATCCCACCTTGCCTGTTCTCAGGTCACCGTGTCCCCTACACCCCCCAGCTCACGCTGGGGCTCACATTTGGACTAGGCTAATCCTCAGTGAGCTGTTCAGGTAAAGCAAATTGCTTTCTTCCGATTTAACCTCCAAAACAGGGTCAGAAGAGCATTAATGACAGTACAAGGGAGAAGGTCAGCATTCACAACTTGGTCAGAAACTGTAATGTAAGCAGTGGCTCTTCCCTCTTCTCTCATCACACTGTGTGCCATTACAGGGTTTAACTGGGGCTTCTGGTTTCAGAAACTCGAACTTTTCTTCTTGATACTGAGAGCAAAACACTATTACAAAGACATTATACCGACACACTGAAACCAGAGTACGAGCTTACTTTTGGTTTTAAGTGGATGAATTTAAAACTGATGGCAATCAAGAAATCTGCAAGGAATTAAGTTATTAGTAGCACTTATCTATTATGGCATGACAACGAAGAAATGTCTGAATTTAGAGGGGATGATGAGATAAAACAGGGAAGCAGCTCAGTTTACAAAGGTGATTTACAGGAGCAGCCATAAACAAATCCATTGTTGTGGAGACCTAAAAATTCCAGAGGTATGTCCTGCCCCTCCCCCTGCAGCAGGCCAAACCTGCAAAAGGAAAGTAAGCCTAGGGGAGAATTTGATTTCTAAAGAACAAGTGACTGCTTTGAAAAAAATTTATTTTTTAAAAACCAGTAGCAAGACAGTGGCCTAAACATGCAGCATTTCCTCCATGCTTTTCAAAGGGATGCCATCTTTGAAAAGAAATCATTCAAACGACTCTCTTAACATTTCTCTAGTTAGCACCAGAGGGAAAAAAAAAAAAAAACAACAAACCCAAACCTCCACACTACTGAAAACATTAACTGGGGCATTCTAATATTTAATCGATGAGCAAAATTCCCTGTGAGCAGTGCTGAGAACTTGCACCCAGCTTGTCATGGAGTCCAGCAATTCATAATTGTTTTGATTCCTAGAGTTGGGGCTGGGTGGGGGGAAAGAAGCTGAAGAAAAACATGTTTAAAGATACAGGTTTGCAAGTATTTACATGCTTCTCTGACAGGATAAGGGCCCCAAACGGT
Organism: Serinus canaria; assembly: GCF_022539315.1. Taxonomy (NCBI): domain Eukaryota; kingdom Metazoa; phylum Chordata; class Aves; order Passeriformes; family Fringillidae; genus Serinus; species Serinus canaria. Next base: position 58,161,197 of record NC_066317.1, on the reverse strand, counting down.
AAAGAGGGAAGAGTTCATTTATTAGGCAAACACAGCACTCAACTTCATAATAGTGATACCTAAGAAGATAAACAGGGCCAACCAGAATATACCAGTCTCTCATCCCTTAAATCCTGTGCGAAGAGGGAAAGAATTTCACATTTAGCAGAGATTTTCTACATGTTTTTACAGTCGCTGCCTGTGGTTTTATGCCTGAGTCATGCACTCTACTTATTCCCCTACTGCTGATCACGGATCTGTGACCTCGATTGAAATCGCCAAGACTGAATGAAGCACAGGCTGTTAAAGGAGGGGCAGGGAGACAAAATGAAACTTAGCGAAAGCGTCACACTAGAAAACAAAATAAATCAAGATACATTACATCAATGTTTCTGATGACGACACATTTTCCATTGGTATAAAGAAAATTGTTGCCCTTAGGATCACCTCCAATAATTTTGGAAACGCCTCGTTCAACCTGTGGAAGGCTGGCGAACACTTTTTCTACGGAAAAATAAAAGCAGAAAGGGGATAAAAAAAAAAAAAAAAAAATTTAAAAATCAAAATAAAAGGAAAGAGCTTAATCCCTTCCCGCTACCGGCACACGCCCAGCCCTGCCGGCAGCCGCCGTCACTTGTTGCTGTCAGCGGGCTGCGAGGCACCGCCGGTTCCGCGCCATCCCGCGGGGCCGCACCAGGCTCCGCAGCCCGCGGGGCTCCCCGTCCCGGCCCCGTGCCCGCCCGGCACCTCGCCGCCCCGGCGCCCCCGCCAGCTTACTGATCTCGTACGGCATCTTCGCCCACTTGTCGCGGCGAAGGGCAGGGAAGGGCGGCGGGCGCGGCCGGGCCGGGCTCTGTGGCTCCGCTGCCGCCGCTCAGCCCCGCTCGGCCCCGCGGCGCGAACCAGGAAGCGCCCGCGCCGCGCGCCGCTCTCCGCTGCCTTTGACCATATATAGTCAACTCTGCTCGCGCCGCGCCGCTCCCCGCCAGCCCGCGCCGCGCGCCCTCCCCCGGAAATGCCGTGGGCTCGGCCGGGCCCGGCGGGGCCGCGCTGGGGCGGCCTCGGAGGCGGCCCCGCCCCGCGGGAAGCTGCGCGCAGGGCGGGCCGGGCCGGGCCGGGGCCGGGGCCGGAGCCGGGCGCCACTCGGCGGCTCTGACCGGCTCGGCCGCGCCGCGCGTGCGCAGGGCCCACTCGCGGCCGCGGCACTCCCGGGCAGTGCGAGCGCGTGCGCGGCGGCGGGGCCGCTGAGGGCGGGGCTGGTCGCGCCGGCACCGCCCTGTCCCGGGAACGCCCGGCGGGCAGGGGCATATCCACGGGCATCACGGGAACACCGGCGGGCACGGCGGGCAGGGGGCATATCCACGGGCATCACGGGAACGCCCGGCGGGCAGGGGCATATCCACGGGCATCACGGGAACACCGGCGGGCAGGGGAATATCCACGGGCATCACGGGAACACCGGCGGGCAGGGGGAATATCCGCGGGGATCACGGGAACACCGGCGGGCAGGGGGAATATCCGCGGGGATCACGGGAACACCGGCGGGCAGGGGAATATCCACGGGCATCACGGGAACACCGGCGGGCAGGGGGAATATCCGCGGGGATCACGGGAACACCGGCGGGCAGGGGGAATATCCGCGGGGATCACGGGAACACCGGCGGGCAGGGGGAATATCCGCGGGGATCACGGGAACACCGGCGGGCAGGGGGAATATCCGCGGGGATCACGGGAACACCGGCGGGCAGGGGAATATTCGCGGGGAGCCAGGGGCAGGCTCGGGGGCTCCGCGGTCTCCGGAGGAACAGTCCGGGTCGAGCCCCTCTGCCTCCGCTGTCGGCCCTTTCCCGGCGCCGCTCTTCGCCGTGCGGCAGCCCCCGCTGGCTCCCGCCTTGTCCCTGAAGGCGGCTCTGCGCGGGCACTGGCGCGGCGGTCGCTGTTGGGATACCGGGAATGTGCCTTGAGCTAGCGCGACGGCACAGCTTTGGTGGGGAACCATCGTCCTTCTCAGCGGGGACTGAGTCGCCGTACTCACCTGCGGGAGAGGCTATGCTCTTCCCGAGTTCCTCCTCTTACAGAGCTCTTGGGAAGGCAGTTCCTGTCCGCAGTCAGTATTTCCTTTAGGATCAGTCTTATCTTCATCCCTTATATATTTACGATTATAATAGCCTATAGCTTTATGCCATTCAACTCCAGATGGTGCTGAGGTGCTTCACAAACTGCGAATTTATCACCCGAGTTGTCCCCTGAGATCAAGTTGGATGACTGTTTAAATTAAGCTGAACCACATACAGCCATTCATCTTTCCTATATAACTTTGGATAAATGGAATTCTTCTATCCCTCCAGTATTAATAGAGTTTTTTCCTACAGAACAGGAAAAAAAGTATCAGGATAGCTGGGTATGACAGGACTGCTTTGCCCAGCATGTGAATACAGAATATAAAAAAGCAAAGCTTTAGGTGTGCTCTTGGCCCACTGACCTGTAAAACAGGCATGGGGGAGCCCTGTGAGGTTCTCCTTTGGGGGCTGGGAGAACAGGTTGGGGAAGAGAAAAGCTTTGGGTTCTCAAATGCAGGAAGAATCAGTATTGCAGTGCAGGGGTGTAAAGCCTTTCATGCAGAGAGGGGTAAGCATTTCAGGGTGAAAGGATTCTGAAATTTCTTAAGAACCTGTCCTGAGTCTGCTTATGCAGCCATTCTGCTCAAGGAACCCTGAAGGCTGCACTTAACTACACTGGGATTGTTGCAAGAGATATCTGTATTTTTCCCTTCTGTGCTAAATGTATTTGGATTTTCCCTTATTCGGTGTTCAAAGACCTGTATTTTCCTTGAATAATTACCATATGCCAAATAAAAATCAAGTCATCCATATGAAACCAGCTTTTGTTTTTCTTCACCTCCTTGGATCTTTTAGAAATACAGGAATCTTTATGTATTTATTATGTCAATATTTCATGCTAGACAAAGCAGTCTACATTGGCCATAAGTTTTTTGGGGTTTCTTTGTACCCCAAAGCTGTATTATCTCTTCTTACATGCCCAGAATCATGTTTACATTTTTGCAACTACATTAGTTCATTGAAGATACTTTTCCTCCTTGTAAGGGCTGCCTTTGTAGTTTCTAAAAGCACAGACCTCTGCTCACATCCTAAGATTTTTAATAAAGACTTGATATTTACTTGAAATTATGTAGCTGATGCATTATAAATATCATATTCACTAGGTTCTCATAAATAGCCAAATAATGGCTGTAGCTTGGAAGTAGCAAGTGTGCTTGTAGAAAGTCCTGTAAAAAATCCAAAGTCAGTTTCAGAAGCTTTTTTCCCCTTCTTTATAGGTGGCTCAAACATTTAAGAGATGAGAAATCCAAATCTGAATCTTCTCCATAAAACTGGTGCTACCCTTGAAGTGTCCGTTTTTCAGACCATAGAAGAGAATTAAATCAATGAATTGTTACTTTTCCCTTTGTAAATATTTGATTTAGTTTTTAATTACTTGCTTAGCAAGTCTTAGCAGTGTTTTTTTTTTCTTGTTTCCACGGTTGTCCTTGTACTTTAGGTCTTGGGGTTTATTTGAACAGAGATCTTCAGAAAGCTCAAGTAGCAAGTGCTCGCCCTCTTGGAGAACCAGCCAGCTCATAGTTGGCTGCAGATTTATTAGTTATAGTTGAAGAAGTTACTGCCCCCAGATGTCCTACAGCTCTTGTCTTGAATGACTGAGTTGGGATATCTCTGCAATGCCACTTGGCTTTGATGTACCTGAAGAGATGAAAAAATCTGCTATCCTTGGCCTGGCACTGGGCATGCATGAAGACATTGATCAGTTATTTGGAAAACCTGATTTCTCTGCATCTTTTTCAAGAGTGCTTCATCTTCATAGCTGTAATTACATAGTGATGTCCTGGACATCACACAGAGGTTGCTTCAGAGAATGCTGAAATGTGATTGTTTATTCTTGTTATTTACCTAGGGGATGGCAGATACATACATGGCTTGTGAAACACGTAGGGATGGATTTCTATTCCGAAGGCTCCGTTCTCCAGGCCTGTAGGTATTGACCATTAGGCAGTGATATCAAAGATGTTCACATATTGAGAGTTGAATACTAATGTTATTCCTAAGGCTCTGGGCCAGAAAGATGCAAATTTCTGTGAGGGAGGTGTGGGTACTTACAGCTGCATTTCAGAGCAGCAGCTAAGAAAGTGATGAAAAATCAAAGTTTATGCTGTTGCACTGCTCCACACATGCAATTTCTAAAATTCTTAGCAACTTTTCATGGATTTTTAGTTTTTACCCTTTGCTGACTAAGACGTGACTTGAATACTGAAGAAAACACGCCCCTTAAATTTGCAACTCAGCAGTTAGCCTGAGGCACGTGTTAACAGCTCCTTAGAAAGTATTTCACAGTCTTTTGGTATTTCCACATCACTTAGCATAGCATTGCATTTATATTCAAGTTTTGTCTGATGCTGAGTAGCCATCATCTTTTCTAAAAGGAATTTAAGTAAAATACGTCTTTATGCTGAGGTGGTTTTTTTTTTTTTTTTTCTCCAAGGCTGCAGCTTTTATTTTTCATTCTCCCTGTTTTGAAGTCTACATGGTGAAATCTGCCCCAGATAGTCAAACAGAAATAGTACAAGGAGTTTGAAATTAGAATTAATCTTACACACCCATAGATGCTGCTATTATGGCATTTTGTAATGCACCAATTGTGAATATGTAGGTTATTTAGGAATTAAATGCATTTAATAAAATATTTATTACTACTTATTACAAATACCAAGAATATAAATACTGTTTTAAAACCTAACACTGAATTTTAATTTTAACCAGATTTGTGTGGAGTCAGTGTTGGAATGCTGATCATCAATTCAATGATAAAAGACAAACTGTGATGAATATTTTCTGACCCTGGTATACTGAAATACACTGAAGGCTAAAAAATACAATAGCTTGAATTCCTAGCTTCATAAAAATACTATGACAACATGATAATTCAATATACAGAAATGCAAACATACTAAGATTTGGTACGAAATTCTGTTTCCACTGACATTTGTAGGATCAGAATTTGTTCCAGATGGTGAAGATCAAATTCTCTCCAGTTTAAAATAATGTCATTCTGGGCTGCTGCAATCCTACACTCGTTTCCGCAGGCTACCCCTTATTCCATGGTCCCTTGCCCAGATACTGGCATTCCTGTGTTCCCATTCCTAGATCTGAGACTTGAACCAGGCCAAACCAAATGGAACAGTTGCCAGGTTAGTTTTTAATTAAATGAGTATTGCTCTGTTTCACAGGACTGTTAAATGAGTGCAAGAATATTGCAAAATCAGCAATACAGTTTTAGATTAGCTTCAGCTGTTGCAGAGCTAAACCTTGATTATTTCTCATTTTTACAGGTTCTTAGCTTTGTCAGAGAGACAAGGGGAAATCTGAGGAAAAGCTTGGATGTAAGACAACTGGAGTAGTAACCACACGTGCCCTTCACATGCCCCAGCAATAAGGAATGGTTGCAGAAGCCCTCTCTCTGACCTCTGTGTTTTGGAAAGAACTTTGGGAGCCCTAAAAAGCCAATACCAAAAAAGGCTGTTGACACTTTAGGCTGATGAGCATCTCTGGACCTTTAATTTCTGTGCTATTCTCCAAGATGTATGATGTTATTCTCAGATGGGCTGAAACACTGCATCTAACAGATGTCAAAATATTCTTAGTCCCTCTTCTCCAGAAGCTACATCCCTTTTTATGTTTGAATCAATTCATCTTTAGCTGGAGCTAGTAATACAAGAATTTGATGGTATTAACGAAATCCTGCTTTGGCAAAGGTAGTTCTTGTCAGTACCATTGAAAAAAATGTGTTTTTCGAGTAGCCTCATGCAAAGAAGAAAGTAAAATTATATGTAAATTTTGGGGGTGGGGGAGTGACCCATAAACAAAAAGCCCTGTTGTATCAGCCCTGTCTGCACTTTGACCAGTAATACAGCATTCTGTTAGGACAGCTTGCCAGGAAACGTATAAGAAATAATCTGAGGCGATGACAAAATAATTAACGAGTGGGGGGAAGGAAGCAGTTTTGATCCAGTTAAGTTGCAAATACAGCACAGGCTCATAAAAGTGAATTTCACAGGGATAGGCAGTAACAAGTGGTCCAGAGGGAGGTAATTAGATCCTTCTCACCCTCTTAAGGGGACAGACATTGAAATCAAGAGGCAATTGATTTAGAAGAGATAGAAGGAATGTTGCATAATTAACCCATGGAATTCTTTGCCTCAGGCTAACTTCCAGTCGAATTCCTTCGCTGAATTCAGTCACTTACAAAGATAACACTTTAGATGTTATATACATCAGAATACTCTCTGTAATGCCTTAAGTAAGAAGAGAAGCAATTGTTTTCCTGGTTAAAGACATAAGGTATACACCACCTGGAAGGACCTGCAGACTTCCCCATGTGAAACATTACCTGAACATGGTGTCTTTGAGCACAGAGCTTTGACTGCTGTCTGCAGTGTTATATGGGTTATGGATTACTCTGTTTTACTCTATTGAAAATGATCCTGCCTGAAACAGGTGCAATGGAGCCTTGGGAAACCATATACACTTATACCTGCCTATTTCACAGCAGCCTACACCAAATGAAATGGGGCGATTTGCAACTACCAAAAGCATTGAGCAGTTGAAGCTTAGGGGGCATTTAAAAGGATATTTACCCTATTTGGGATTACAGAACAACAGTTGTCAGGTAAGGAATGCCTACGTTTGTCACAAGGACTGCTGTGCTGTAGATCTCTGCTGTCAGCAGTGTTCCCACCTCTGCTGCCGCCCACAGGAGAAGCCCTACCTGTGTTGCTCCCAACAACAAAAGGAATACAAAGCTTCTAAGCCAGGAAAGCTTTTGTTCTTCCCAGAGGCAGATTATACACTGTCTTTTAGGGAGACACAGCTACAAACAAAACATATTCCTTTCTAAATGCTTATTGCTGATTTGATCTTTCAAGAAAGGCTCTACTATTTGGTTACAACGCTGTTATCGACACGAAGAGAAATGTGAGGGTATACTGGAGACAGATAAAAATGAAGTTTCTCATCATACAGAGATTTTAAATTAACAGCATTATGACCAAATAAACTTCTAAAAAATTCAATGACTTCCAGCTGTCCCTTATGTACCTGGGATACCCCTGAGGGTTAGACATTATCCTTCATTTAATGAAGCTCTTGATGCCTTACATGGGAGATGCTGATTTTTGACCTCAGTATTTTATTTTGGGTCCCGGTGCTCTTTCCTGCATGCTGTTTTTGCAGCTGATAAGCAGCCACTCCATTTATGGCTGTCACGTTTTGCTGGTGACCCAGCTTCTGCTCCCTGTAGCATACCACTAATGCCACTGGTAAGAGGCAGGACAATTTTGTCTGCCATGTGACCTGCCCACGGGAGGACACAGCTCTCTGGGATGCAGTGGCTTTCCCATGCCATTCCTGTACTTGCTTGCATTCGCTGTGCTCTGGTTTCTAACAGCTTGAATCCAAACTAAACTTGTCAAAGCTGAGTGTGTCAAGGAATGCCATTTAGCCCTCAAAACAAGGTTGCCTCATTTTCAGCTGTTGTGAACACATGCACATTTCCTCAACCCCGTTAAGGGAGGGTATGGTGTGCATGTGGCTCCACCATAAAAATCAGACCTACAATAGAAACAGCTTAAAGTAATTTCCTCGAGGCATCCACATGTGAAAGTGTTGATCTTCTGCCTTCTAAGGGCAGCTTATATACAGTTAAGGTTCCTATAACATAGTTAAGAGCATGGGGAATATTTCTTATGTCTTGGGGCATGAGAAGTTTCTTCCTCCTAACATTAATATTAATCCTGTGCTGGAGAATATATTACTTTCCAAGAATTGAAATCATAACACAGTTTCTCCATTCTACATTAACAAGCTCTTTAGAAGTTAGATTTTGTTCTCATTAGTAGAGCAGAACCATACTCTTAATTAAGCAAATGAGGCAGACAAAGACTAACATATGCAAATTAAAAAAAAGCCTGGTAGGCAAGAGGAACAAAAAAAGAGGCAAAAGACTTCAAAAAAGCAGTAGTGTCAGAGAATAATTCATCAAACTACAGGGAACTTCTGAATTGGTGAAGAAGGATTTGCATCAGATGTGATTATGTATCCAAAAAAAAGTTGTAATCCCAAAGCTTTACTCTGGAGGAGGGACTGTGTAAACCACCACAATGTTCATTTACATGGGAGATTGCTCAGTCTAGCAAAGGGAGCTCTCAGTTGTGCAACATTTATGAGGACAGACTTGAATTGAGCTGTAGATAGGTTAGTATCATTTTCCACCTGGTGAAAATCTGATTCCAGACTATTTAAGTAGCCTTCAGAGACCTTTGTTTTCCATGCTGCTCTGAGCTTGATTTTAAGTAGAGTCTGCCAAAATGACCCCACTGAAAGGAGAATCAGAGCTTCTTAACAGAGAAACTCCTTAAGTGAGATTAGATGAACTCCGTTTGTAACCAATTTATTAAATTACTACTGTCGGGCTATTCAATGTGTTAAGTGTCAAGAAATTCTTCCCGTTGAATAGGATATAGTTCTAATTCCAGTGGTTCAAAAGCCCATTTTCCACAACTTTAGGTCCATGAAATTCAAAGATCTACCAATTTAATAGTTGCTAGGCAGGACAAAAAGAACAGTTCCCCCCCCCCCATTCAGAATGCTTTAATGCCCATGTAAAAAATGCAATCCAAAGTGGGAGAACAAAAATCAAATCCTGCCAGGAAATTTCATCTGGGCTTCTTAGCTCTATTTTGTCTGTGTGCAGACATTATGATGGAATTGTTTTTCCAATGGTGAAGTTATTTATGCTTTGGAAGTGGATTGCTAAATATAGTTGATGATGATCCAAATTTATCCTACAATTTCTGCATCATATATAATGACAAGCTTTTACAGAGCCTAAAGAAACAAAAGCTAAAATCATCAGCACTGAACTGTCAGAAAATGATGGTGATCTATCTACTATAGAAAATGAAGGCTTATATCCTTAAAGGAATTTAATGTCTAAATCCTGTTTAAATTGCTTTTTTTCCACTGAAACAACAGAGAATCAGGCCTTTAAATAGAACTTAAAACCTAAATCTCTGTGGTGTTGCACCAATGTCATCATCTGCAATATCTGTGTATGTAATGGAAACACCATAAGGAGATACTAGACTGCTTTATCAAGTCATCTGTTGACTGTTGTACAATCACGGGACATCCTTGGGCTACATAATAATTTTAAATGGAGGAAAATAACTTTTTAAACAGTTTACCGTGAGGTAACATATCTGTGAATGAATGTATTATCTGTGAAATACTGTAGGAATATATTTTTGGATTACTCATGTTAGCACATAAAAAAGAATTTTTAATTTTTAGAAAAAGAACTTCCTGATTTTGCTGATGATTTTGGCATGACTATTAATGATAACAAGTTGTCAGGCCTTTCCTTAGACAAGAGCTCTAATTGGTGGGGACATTAGATTGTCCTGGAGGCCTCTTTGATAAATGACAATTGACAGTCCTTATTAAAAAGGCAAAATTCTAAAAATAATTGAATTTGTGACACAGAGCTCTTCCTGTTCTCAGTCAATTCTTCACTTCTGTCATAAAAGAACCATGCAGAACCACTTGTTGCTGAGATAAATGCACTATAATAATGGTAACAATTATTTAAATCCAGAATTAATAAAAAATTGGTCTGCTGATTTCAAGAGTTAGGTCAATGGAATTAAATATATCAATAAAGGGCATACATCTGCCAATAATGCCTTCTCACATGTTTATGCTTCAGTATCCCTTAAAAACCACACTAGATTGAACTGTAGTTCCTTTGTAGGAGGTTGGTTTCTTTTTTCCCTACAGGTTTAATTAATTCTTCTTCAGAGAAAAAAAGTTTTGGGTCTTACCCTTTGTTTCTTTCCTGATCCCTAAAAAATCGAGGTGGTGAGTGACCCTGTGCTGCTTCTTGGCTCATATGAATATCATTTACTCTGCTCCTGACAACTTCCTCTAGAGAAAAAGCAGACAGAAATTCACACATTCACTTCATTTAAAATCCTGCTGATGAGAGGCAGTTAAGTGAGACATACTTATTAAAAAAGAAATAGCTTTGACTACCAAGTAAAATAGGGGAGTCAGAACATGAAATCTGTTTTTATATAAACAGACTATAAAAAAATCTATCACTTGTACAGCTCTGTGAGATCCACAGATGAAAGGCTTTTCCTAAATGCAGAGAATTATAATATAAAGTAAGCTGTCAAGAAATATTGTCATGCTGTAGGGATCACAAGCATGAAAGAAGGCAGTGTCAGGTGTCATTCAGAAGCCTTTATGAACCTGGAGTGACTCTTGCCAGGCTGGCAGAGCTTACCTGGGCTGGCAGAGAGTGTCAGCAGTGGGCTGCAATGGCCCCAAATACACAACTGCATCAAGGATTTCCATGGTACTGACTGAGGGCCTGATCTGTATCCTTCTCTGACCTACAATAGCTATTTGATAATAAAAAGGTTTGCATGTTGGATAAAAACATGATTAAGTGACCTTTGGAGATGGTCTGGTCCCATCCTGCCTGCTCAGTCCAGGGTCAGAGAGTACAACTCCAGTTAAGCCACAACAGACCCCAAACTCTACCAGAACACTATTTACTCTTCAGCAAACCATGCATTAATTGCATGCAGAGACAAAAACATGCAGAGGTACATACCTTATTTATTCAGGCCATTTCATTCAAAAAGGTATTATAAATAACACCATATGTTATCAAAAGGCTGATCACCCCATCTGAGTTATAAATAAATGTTTATGAATACCTATGTAATATAGCATCCAGGTTTGAACTGTCAAAGCCTAGTTTCAGTGAACTTGCTCAAACGAAGAATGCCCAGAGGGCACTTAGAGACTTGTGATAGAGGATCACACCACAAACATTCCAGGAATTTAGAGTAAATTCACTCTTGTTGCTTTAGTAGCAAGACTAAATTAATCAGAGGATGGATTTTCACCTTGCTTTGAATCACTCTTGGTTTTGTCTGGAAACCTGTGTTCTTGTATCCTTATGTGCTACCCAGCTTTTACACACATAAAGGAAAGCAGCTAAAAGTGCATTATTCCCCCTCCTCTTCAATCCAAATTACTCTGGTAGCACATCCAAATTTAATGTAACACTCTTAATCTAGGGCAACCAGTTGTCTTTTAAAAAACTTTTAAAATCACTCACTTTATGAGCACCAAGATATCTCAGTAAATTATGTGCTAAAAGCTTTGGGTTTGTGGTGGTTTTTTTTTTTTTTATTTATCTGTTTTTCTGTTGCTATTTCAGGAATGTTGAGGTTTTATGGTCTAAAAACATTTCTGGCAGATGAAATTGTTAAATCATTCAAATGCTGGTTCTCTTAATATAAGAAAAGCCATGAGCTCCAGTGCATAAAAGCCATTATTTAGCACATCAAGCTTTGCAGGACTGAGCACCAGGAAGACAGTGACAACCCTGCCAAAGCCAAATGTGCTGCTGTACTGTGTCTTGAAAGAACCAGATACTGTCACAGGAGAGTAGAAGTGTGCTTAACAGAGGGGGTTTTTGCTAGTCATAGCTTTCACATGTTCTGTGACCCTCCAGAGTCACAATGATGAATATCTTTGAGTCTCTTGTTAAAATTTGCAAATAGCAGAGCTGTAGAATATATGTAATATTGAGCAAACAGTTTTATGAGACACCATGTATCCCCTTCTGGATGTTCAGCTCATGAATTTTTCATTAATATTTTCACAGGACTTCACTAGCCTGTAGATTTCTTGCCCCCTTTCTCATACCTGTTATTTACCTGAAGAATATGGTCAAAAACAAGCACATCAGGTGAGGAGTAGCACGGGCCCTCTAAGATTAGTGGTTGTATTGTTCCAGTGGGTGAGTGAACTCTGCCTAGGAAGGCTTTCTGGTGATAATGGATGTCTGGATCTCTTCCAGACAGGGGCTGTGCTAAAACTGATGCAGCATCATTTGTGCTGTTTATTGACAGATCACTCAGTGCTAACACCTTAATGTCCAGAGGCAGGTTTAGAGTCAAGAGAAGATGGATGCTCTGCTGCATCAAGGAGATCAGCAGAATTTGAAAGCTCTAGGGAGAGGCTGCAGATGTTACACCTCATCTCTGACTGTGCTCTGTGTCTTGGAGATGTAGTCTAGAACTGTACCCAGCACCAACACAGGCTTACAATCTGCCTTTTTCATCTGAGTGACTCATTCTGAAAGCAGAAAATCAAATGCCATTTGGACACCATTTTTTAGACTGCCTTATCTTAGGTGTCTAATCCAGTGAGTTTATTCTATTGATTTTGGGAAGAATTGACTGTGAGAGTCCTTTTTTCTTCCCCATTGCTTCATAGAGCATGAAAATATAGGACTGGAAGTGATCCTGTATCAGTTTTTGTCCTCTACTGTTACAGACATGGTACAATGAGTGCCCCAATTTAATAACAGCTACCTTGTGGCTTTTCTTTTCACAGGAGCTCTGGGAGGGGGGTAACAAGAGGCCTGACAGTCCCTTCTCAGCCCCTTGGGGACCCTCCCCACACTGCCCAGGATGCCATTTCAGCCCCTGTTTAGGAATGCCCATCCAGCCCCAGTGATGCTGGGTTCAGTGGTCTCTTCCAGGCACAGGATCCCCTGAGTGAGCCCCCCCACCGTAGGCTGAAGGCTTGGCCTGATCTTGGGCTGTTCTCATCCCCAGGGAGGTGACAGATGCCCAGGGCTGAGGCTGGCTTGGTGTCCCCAGCTGCTCCAGGGAGCTCTGATGAACCCCCTGGGGATCTCTCACCTGGCCTCACTGTGCCCTGACATCATTTTTGTATCCTCTATTGCACCTGGAAGACTGTTTCACAAGCTCAGTTTACTTCTTATTCAGAGCTTTCCCCCACCCCCCCTAATTTTCTACCCTAAAGCTGTTTATTATGGGCCTAAAATTTAGTAGTGACAAATTGTTCTCTCACTTTAGCAGAATTTTCTTTTCATAACAATGTAATGATGTATTTCTAATCAATGATCATATAAAATTCTCAGTTCTGCTTGGATGGAGTAAATAAGTCAAGCCACCCATATGTGATGGGGTCTCCAAATTCAGGGTCATCCTGGCCATTTTTCAGTTTATGTCTCAAGTGTGAGTGATTGGAATGAGATGCATTACCCCAGAGAGGAAATGCTACACACAAGAACATTGATATTTTCTGCTTGTAATACTGCAGCTAAAACATCCAAGAATCATTTTTGCCTTTTTCAAAGTTTCACTGTCAGTCTGAGGTATCTTTGTATTAGCACATGGGGATCCTCTTGCCCCTTAACTGTGAGATTCCAGCTTCAACACCAGTCAGTGCTGTAGGAGCCCAAGGACCCAATTGTCTGTTGTGTCCCTGTTGTCTCCTCTGCTCCCTCATGCTGGCAAGAAATGGGACAAGGAAGAAAGCAAGGAGCACAGACAGCAAATTCCCAAAGAGTTCAGGAAAGTGACACAACACCCTAGGGAAGACTGAGCTATAATTTTGAACTGTGCTTTGTAAAAAATATCAAGATGGCTTAAACAGAATGTTTCTGATCTCAGGGAAGTCTGTGACTGTCTGGAGACCACCTGTGGGCCACTGCTGCAGGCTGTGGAGACACACTGATTTCTGTACAAGTGACATTTCACATTAGTCAGTGCATGAATAAGCACTGACTAATAAGCACATCTTTCTGAGCTTGCAAGCCTCCTTCTATTTGTTTCTTTTTTTTTTTTCCAGAAATGTAGTTTCATAACTGGCATCTTAGTAATTTCAAGAAACATCCTAAGTGATCCTAGCAAAGCTCTGTGTACAGGATTGCTGCTGCTCTTTCACAGCAGTGCAGAAGCAGGAACTTGTAATCATGACACAGCACACAACTTTGATCTTAGCACAGAATGTTTTATGTGCATACATAAGAAATACTTTAGATAAACTCATATTAAATTATCCTTTTTTTTATATGTACCAAAGGGCCTTTGAAATTTGGATTTGCAATTGTTTGCCAGAAGTTCTACAGCAACACTCCTGTGCCTATTAGTAACATCAGTACAGAGTTCAGTATTTGAATATTACAAGCAACAAAGCAAGGCTCACTTTAGACAAGCTTGTCCATCCATCATGCTCTTTTAATCTGCTTTTACCTGAGGCATTCCAGCTCACAACACAAGTACAGACCCCTTTTTAATGCTGAAGTGGAAATTCTGACATTAGAAGTTTCCTTAAATGGCAAGATTGAGGTCCTAGTCTCTTTAGGGAAAAGAAGACATACTTTCTACACTAAAGTCTTGGCAGAAAAAACTTATTACACTAATGATGGAACTAATAACTCATGAGCTCTAAAGCCTGGTGTACTCTTCCTATACTCTTCTCACTACATTTCACAGCATTTTCCTGTCCCCTGTAACACTCTTTGCACCTGTAATGCCTCCAGTACCCTCACCTAAGAGCTAACCATCACTTCCACACCAAGTCTCCTTTACACTGCCTAAGAAAGCAGCATTCAGTATGGAGCTGTGTTGGTGCTGTTTGGTTTTGGCAGGCCAACAGAAGGCTGTTGAGCTTATCCTGGGGCCTTTCCTTGAGGGACACTCCTTTTGGTTGCTTTTCAACTTGTGCATGGACACTGTGTAGTTGGGACAGTTACCAGTGCTGTGATTTGCCAGGGGAGAAAGAGCCTTGAGAGAAGAGGAGAGAGTCTTGAAAAGAAAGGGAGAAGAAACAGATTTCCTGTGGGTCCTCAGTGTTCATGTGAGTGCTCTGAGTATCTGCCATCTGTGTGGCTGGGCATGAATCTAAGTAAATATATCATCTATGTGTGCTCTGCACAGAGTGGGGACAAATCTCAGCCTCACTGCTGCTTGGGCAGGAGACACAGATGGTGCAGCCTCCCCTGCTGGGCTGCTGGATCCAGCATGGAACACTCCCCTCTAGCAGTGATCCTTACCCTACACATGGTAGTGCTTCCAAGTGAGGGAGCTGGTCTGAACCTGGTGGAATATCCTGAAAACTGGGTATGTTGGAGCACTGCCTCAGCACTTTGAAAGGCTTCTAAGCATAACAACCTTTATTTAATAGATGTTTAGTTTCCTAAGTGAAGGAAAACAGCAGGTTTTTTATTTTCAAAGAAAGATGAGTCATTGTTAAAGGAGCATTTATAAAAGGTATATTCTGACTGTGAAGACATAATTTTTTAGGCAGCATTATTAAAAGGACCAAAACAAAACACCTCTACATGCTGTGTAACAGCATTATTTGGTCTTTGATTTAGACAGACACCATCTGATCAGCCTCCCACATATCAGAAAGCCTGACTTCTCTGGGGGAGTGGGCAGAGGCGATGCTGACAGGCAAGCAAGCAGCAGGGAGAAGAGGGAGAAGCAGCTCTTGCTTCTGACATTCTAACATTTCATCTTACTTCCAGGGCATTTCTACCAGAGATAGAGAGTTCTTCTAATTTCTAAGAACTGTTTCCCTCACAGATCTGTGAGATTAATAGCAAGTGTCAGTTGATGCAGAAATGAGTCCAGGATCGTCTGAAACTGTGCCATAGTTTAAAAATAAAAGGAGAAAGGAGGGTTTTTTCTCTCTTTTTTTCTTTTTTTTTTCTTCCCTTCAGAAAGCAGCCATGAAATATTAACTTCAGCCCAGCAGAGCTGTCTGCCTGTGAGCAAGGGGACAGAGAAATGCAGGTGATTTAAGAACATGAAGTGTGTCTGAACCAGGCAAGTGCCAAGAACACAGAACTGAGTGAGCAGTTTGGGAAGCAGCAATTCTGCCACGAGGTCAGAGTAAATTTGAGGGAACAGGTTTGGGACAGGTTGTCCCTCAGTGTTCTGGGCTGGGGCTTTTCTGCAGGAGCCATGGCTTCTGTAGGCACTCCTGAGTAGGCATGTAGCTATCTTGTACTCCTGGCAGCAAAGCATGGCAGGCTGGAAACACAAGATTTCTTCCTGGTGTTCAGGTCAGGTCGGGCATGTTCCCTGCAGCACTGCAGGGGCTGAGTGTTCCACTCTCAGGAACCACACTTGAAGTGCAGGAAATGCAGGAAATGCAGGAGATGCAGCCTGTTGGCTTGCATGGAAGGTGAATTATTTGGCCTCTCTGAAGGAAGCAGAAGAAAGTTCACAATGGTTCTTGTTTAGGAAATGTGGGTGTTTGTTCACCTGTGTTACCATGACATTTTGTTCCAGCAAACCAGAATCTCTATAGCAAATCAGACAGAGTATATGAAAACAAATCCTGTTGGTTATAAGCTGATTCATTCCAGTGAAGAAAGAAGTCCCCATGATGATTGCTCTTGTACCTTTCTGGGAATAGGCAGTGAGGCTGGAGAAGAGAAGTTTACTAGATCCCTTCACTTAGTTACAAAAATGAGTGAAGAAGACTGCCAGGACTTCAGATCTGGCAAAGTTAATGCAGTTCATCCTTATATGGGTCAACATCATGGTTTGCATCATTGAACCAAAAGGAAAAAAAATCCTTTTTAGGAAATATTTAATGCTACACAAAAAGTTACACTATGGCATAAAGATTATTTTGAGAATAAAAATAAACATCATGAAACTAAAGATATAGTTTGAGATGCTGCCAAAATACTGTTCTGCTGTGATGCTTGTAGATCAAGGAGCATTAATAAACTAGTAAAAGAAGGAGTCCTTCTGAAACATAAGCAAGAGCATAATGAGATTGTCACAATTTTAGGCAAAACCATCCCCTGTTACAGCTGAAGAATGACTCTCTATATCTCTACACAATTTATTTGAAAATGGAGATGTATGGCAGATTAAGCAGATGACAGACAACTTGGAATTTTTCTTACAAGTGGTGCAGTGGTCCCTGAGAGCAATAGCTTCTGGTGACATGTGATTTATGAAAAACCTAATCCTTGAAAACAGCTAAAACTGCAGCTAAAACCTGCAGATGGCAGCCCTGAACCTCTGAAACCACTCCTGGAGATTTAACTGAGCACTCTAATGATTTTGACTATCTATCTGTGTCATCACTGTGAGGAGAAACCCTGATCAGCAGCTTTGGATACCACACAGCGACAGTGAGAGGCTCAGGCAGATGGAGACAGAGACAAAGGTGAAAAAGGAGTTGTGTTCTTCCTGATTCACAGAGAGGGATAAAGGCACAAGGGAACTAATGACTTGTGGCACTCTGTTCTTGGGCTAGCAGAAGTGTGTTCCAGGCTATCCAAAACTAAGGCAAACACACGAGCATGGAGCTGGATCTCAGAGCACCTTGTGAATTAGAAAGTTGCTCTCAGCATCTCCCTCCCCTTCCCTCCCTCCCCTACAGCCCCTCCCCTCCCCTCCCCTCACCGCCCCTCCCACTCCCCATCCCCTCCACTCCCCTCCCCTCCCCGCACCCTCCCCTCCACCTGACCCCTCCCCTCCCCTCCCTCCCCTCCCCTCCCCTCCCCTCCCCTCCCCTCCCCTCCCCTCCCCTCCCCTCCCTCCCCTCCCCTCCCCTTCTTCCTTGAAGCCATCTCTTGCTCCCTCTGCCCTTAGGAAAGGTGCTCCAGGTTCAGATGTCCTTGGGGATCCTCCTTTGGGATGCCTCATCTATCTTTCTGGTAGTAGGAGACCCAAAATTGGACACAGTAGCATATCTTTCAGAATCTTTGGATTCAGAAAATGCACCACTCAGTTAAAAAAAATTTGCTTCTTCTGAAGTATTCCTGGTGGGTGAGAACTGCAATATGAAACTGTGAATTTCAATATTTGCAGGGCACAAAAATCTAGTTAATCAAATCTTGGAGATTCTTGCTTTTAAGAATCATTAAATACCTCAAGAGATTTCTATGATTTGTAGGACCAGAGTTTCTAAATATATAAATTCTCTGTATTGGAGTAAATGACAGCCTCTGGTTCTTGGGGATTGAATGCAAATATTTCCTGGAGATAGTAGTTCTCTATTCATCTACACATCACTTTTTTCTACCTTCTTAGAAAAATATTATTGAGAAGGTACCAGGTAAATTTGATACTCATTGATTTAATTTTTTTCCCTCTCTTTAACATTCTGGATATGCCAGATATCTGCCAGCTTTGGAGGACTGTTTTTTAATATTCATATTCATATTCACCAGTGAATATGAATATGAATATTCATATGTATTTTGATGATGTAACCTTAATACACTATTTCCAACCCCCCCGGCTACATCTGAGTCAGTATGAGAGAAGACAGGGGAACTTCCTTTGCACCTTGTTGGAGGATAATAAAGGTGTAACCCTGCATGTGGCCAAAATGCTGCTTTGACTGAGAGAAGCCTTTCATCAGTCTCAGAGAAAAATGCAAGGCGTGCTGAGTGTGAGTGGGATGCTGCCCTGTGCTTCTCCAACAGCAGCACAAGTGGAACTGGTGCAATGGGAGCCCTTCCAGCCTTCCTGCCCGTGGTGTGAACAGGCAGAGATATCTGCCCACATGCACCTTGTATATCTGTCTATCATCCATCCATCCATCCATCTATCCATCTATCTATCTATCTATCTATCTATCTATCTATCTATCTATCTATCTATCTATCTATCTATCTATCTATCTATCTATCTATCTATCTCAGCATACTATCAGCATATTGCAAGGGCAGAATTGCAGCATGTTATCCCTTCTGGCTCAAGGAACTGAGCCTCTCTCCATGACTGACCCTCTCTCTTTAGGCATCAGTGTGCATCTGAAACAACGGTACTAAAAACAGGCTGAAGAAAAGAGCAAAACTATTTCCAGCAACAAGAACAAAAGGTTTCTATTCCCAAGCATTTCGAGTGAGAGGCCCCTGCCAGCCGCGGGAGCTGGCCCTGGTGCCCAGGAGGTGCAGTGCCAATGACACCTAGTGTCAGGAGCCCGCATAGAGCCTCCAGAGCAGGAGCTGCTCCACTCGGCTTTCTGCACGAAGCCTGTTTATTGTATTTAGTCTTGTTTTCTAGATAGCATCACGCCTCCTACTTGTCACAATCTTTTTGAAGCTCATTTTCTATGGGATATTGGATTTGTGGTTGCAGCCTCCACAGTTCCTGGCAAGGCTCTTAACTTGTGCTTCAGCTCTATTCATTACCCACCTGCCCAGGAGTGCCTGGGGCAGAGGAGGGACACACAGCACATCCCCAGCTGAAGTTGCAAGGAAAACTCAGCCTTGATCAGTAACCATCTTGTTGATGACATATTCTCTCTTTTACTTGGTCATAGAAATTATGACCAGCTGACAATCTTGCTGGTCTCTGCCACCTGTTTTATTGCTGTTCTTATCTATTGAATCTGTCACAAGTTAGGGAGACAAGACTCATGTTTCCCAGAATTTAGAGCATCAGGGTTGACCACATGCAGGATGAGGAGGGAGAGCTTTGTCTCTAGAATTGGAGAAAGGGATTTTCCAGGGGCAGAACTACTACACAAAAAAAAAAAAAAAAAAAAAAAAAAAAAAAAAAAAAAAAAAAAGAGAATGCTGGGAACACATAACCTCTGTAACCTGATATATCTACCGTAAAGCAGTAAAGTCTTTTTACTGTATGCTCAGCAGAAACCTGATACTTCCTGTGGGATTCTATGCTTATCTTGCTTGCCAAGGGAAGAAATGTCTCCAGAACAAGAGTTTCCGCTTGAAGTATCATAACTTTTCTTCCTTTGCTCCTGGAGATGGACAGTGTCCAGTCAGACTGACTCAATCTGGTAACAAAAGTACATGGATTTCTTGGGAGTTTTGCTTTATAGGGATTATGCCTAAAAATAGTAAAAATGAAAACTTTAAAGAAGTGAAAAGAGCAGTTGGACAACATATTATACTTCTACCTGACACAAATTTAAATGAAATATAAGCTTGGATATCAGCTTGAGTCATGTTATCTGTGAGCCTTTGGCAGAGACCCTAATTTCCAGTGCTCATCCCTAGCAGAGACCTTGAAGGCTTTTTGAGAAGATCAGGATTTCAGAACTCTCCATCATCTGTGCTTTGGACCATGTTAAGTCAGTGAAGACATGGAAGGAGTTTGTCAGTCATTTATAAATATTCCTAGACAATGGAAATTATCCAGCTGTGGGGATCTCTCTCAAAAACACATTAAAGTCTGACTCAGCCTCTTGATGAAGATATATTTTAGTCTCATTAATAGAGTACCACTGTGATACGCTGATAATGAGATCAGGTAAAAAATGGGGACTGTAAATAGAAGCATAAATGGCAATGGCAAAGACATACAGTTCTCCAGGGGGCATAGATTTTTCTTCATGCATCATCAGAGTGACCACTTCCACCTAATAAAATTTCTTGCTCAAAATCACAATTTTTTCCAAATGTTATGTCAATGTGCCACAAGAAAATGGGAAAAATATCAGCCAGCTATGTTCTCAAGTCTTCTCTTGTAAGCAAATGTGACACAATGAACAGTGAGCTCAGTGAACTAGGAAGGACACATAAATTCAGTTTAAAATGTTCTTGAAGTCTGAAGGTCTCTGTGGCTCAAAATTCAGAGGATGGTATCATTAATCAGTGCCTGTCTGCAGGGACAGTCCTTGTTCAGAATGACAAGATTCAGCAATCACTGCAGTCAGTGTTAAAATGCAGAGCCAATTACATATAAAATATTTATAGTCTTTGTCTGTATCCCTTTTTACTGAGACATGGAGACATTCCAGTAGATTTGATTTTTTTAAACTGATGCTCACTCACTTGCCAATCTCATCCCTGCTTGTGCTGTCTCCTGGGATCCTAGGCTGAGTTTTAGGATTTTTGCCCTTCTTACCAAGAAAAACTGGTGAGTTTGTGTCACATACATCTGTGACACTGTTCCCAGAGGTATTCCTGGTATCCCCAGGAGTGTACACCTGGTTTCCAGGAGGCAAGAAGTAGCAGAGATGTACTCTGAAACAGTTTCTCAATAACTGCTGTTAACTGTTCTTCCTCACAGAACAGTCAGGAAATACAGACAATTTTTACTGTGTTTATAAGTAGTTGGCCTTCTCTACTAAGCTGACTGAATTTTAAAATCTCTGTTATTAGAATGACATTATATTCTGTTACTGGTTAGTGGGCTTTTTGCACCCTTTCTGGAAATGGCAGCCCCAGATTTGCTTGAAGAGGTTTTCCTGCAGCTGCTAATCTAAATGCAAAGTGTGAGGCTCCATGCTGGGTAGGGACACTGCCTGGTAGCTGGTGTTCCACTCTTCCTACAGACAGGACAGAAAAGACATAGGTATTCATCTGACACTATTCTCCCTGTCTGGCATTATCCTCACTTCCAACCAATCTCTCTTTCTGGCACAGGAATTAAAATCTGCTGTATTTTATGCAAATTGCTGACATAAACATTTTAACTCCTAATGCAATCAGGTCATCGTGAGAACTCTTGTGATGGGTGCTGTTTGCAGGTAGGTATGAGACTGCTCCCCTCACCAAGGGCTGCTGCTGCCAGCCATTAACCTCTGGGTGGCTGATATTTGGAGAGATGAATGGGAGAAGTGCTAGCCTTTGTCCATAATGAAGGGAATAATGACAGCTATATCAAATGTGTTTCCCTATGTAACACTGCTTGTTAATTCTAAATTAATTCAGGTTTCCAAGTTATTCTGAAAGGAATGGAACTATTTTATTTTTTAAGCCTGATTGTGGCAACAAATATTAGGATTATATTGACTAATGCCTAGTTATATGCTGCATGTCTTAAAAGCACATAATATTTCCATGTATTATCTCCACAGGGCAGATAATACATGGAAATATTGCTAACTGTATTCCTCTGAATTAGGAACAAGTTTGCTTAATTCTTTTTCTGACTTTTGGATTCTGTGCATTTATCTACTTTTAACAAATTACTTCATTATAGTTATTAACTAATAAAAACATGCCTTATTAGAATATCCTATATTATGCATTCACATTTTTGAAATAGTTCATGAACTTTGTTGTAACTCACATTTTCTTAGTATTTAACATAAAAGATGTGGTGCAGGTAATTGTTTTCCTTTATGGCTGTTGAGTGTCTGATCCATCTTTAATTAAAAGGAAAATAAAAGACTCATATTAGGAAACAAAATCTATCTTGCTTATGTCAGAGACCCTAGGCGAAAATAAACCAGGGAACGTGGGAGTTGGATCACAGCAAAATTATTAGCATTACTCTTGGCATATTTTTTGAAAAAAGCTTTTGTGTTCCTTAGACTGAAATTCAATTAATACCAAAACACAGGTCAAAAAAACTCTTGAGATGAAAACATTCATACTATTTTTGCAAAATCAATAGCTGTAAGAGAAGAAACTGGTAGATCAAATATGCTGAAGCTGTAAGGAGTGACAAGGCTTTAAAGGCTCAAAACTCTTAGATATGGGAGTGTAACATAGAGCAAGCATTATTTTCCTTGTCAGTAGAGAAGACCTTGCACATATGTGCATGCTTTAAATATAAACTGCAGAAACTGTTTTACACTCTAGAAAAGGATGCTTGCCAGAGGTGATAGAAAACTGAAAGCACCTGGGAAGAATCCAGGCAGTCCACAGAGCTGGTCCACAGCATGGGCCAGAGAGAGCAAATGCTCTGAAGGAAAGAGTTTGTGGTACAAAGCTGAACTCCCTTTATGTGCTAATCCTGGAGAGCTTCTCAAGCTATTCCAGTTATTAGTTTTTCACTGGGGAATCATGAATCCACTCCTGTCCTTGCGCTGTGTGTCGTGTGCTGTGATGCAGAACGTCCCAGGCACAGCAGTGAATGGCTCCCTGCAGTTCAGGTGTGACACACTAGTGCCACCAAGCTTCTGATTTCTTGCCCTTAATCCTCTCGCTGCTGCCTCTAATCTGTCGCTGTTGACAGCTGCTCCATGCTGGCACTCAGACTCCTGACTGAAGGAAGCTGCTCCCTCCTCTACATCCTGGTTTGGCTGTGAAAGTCTTTCTGTTCCTCCCCTCCTCTCAGTTAAATCCAGTTTGACCATACCCACAGCCCTTTGGGCATCTCTCCTCCCTTGATATGACTTCTTTCCTTGCAGTCTCACTGGGAACTGTCTCTCTTCACTCCCCCTCACTCAAAACACAACACTCTCCAGCATCTGCCACTGTTTCTCCTTTCCCGTTTCCTCAATCACTTTAAAAGCCTCATCTTTGCCTTGAAGGTCTTTGTAGCTCCATCTCATTCAGCAGTCTGATCTCCTCTCTTACCTTGCTCCCCTTGCACCAACATGGCTCCAGTCTTTTCTTCAGATTGTTTTCCTCCTTTATTCCTCTCTGCAGGACTTTTTCCACATTGTATTTTTAGAGCCAGACCTGCCATCAGAGGTTCAAAGCTTTCATAAAGGGTGTCATACTTTCATTGTATATTTCTGGGAAGCTGCTGTGTAAACTTCACACACTACCACTTCTTTAACAAGGGGCTGCTACAAAGGCTTGAATCTCTGATTGGTATCTCCCTGTCTTGACCTATGTCCACTGTAGGACTGCAAGCTTGTTAGGACTGGCTCTGACTCTGACTCTGGTCTCTTTTATGAGCCTAGCTGCCAGGCTTTGCAAGATACTTTCTGAGAAATCTATATTGCTATAGTTTTTAAGATACAAGATATATTTTGTTTTTATTACACTGTATACCCAAGCAACCCTTTTTATATATAGGGTGACATATCTTTCAGTTTATACATTTTTATATATAGGGTGACATAGCAGTTTGGAATGCAAGTGCAGGTGTTAAGAACAAATTTCAGAATAAATATCCTACAGCACAGCTGTTGCTTTGATAATATTTTTTAATCACAAGTTTGATTTTTTTTTTCTATTAGTGTTCCAGAAAAGGAGCTGAGGGATCTTTCTCTCACCTGTATTTAAAATACCTCTAAGTTTGTGTGAAGTCCTTTGGTGTTTCTTGTCCATTGATTCTATTATACTTGAATCTCATAGCTGATAACATGGACTTATTAAGGAAGATGATGGTCCTCACTTGCAGCATGAATTATGTCAGTTTAATTTTTTAAAATATTATCTTTCATCACTTTTCCTATCAGCTGAATGTGAGATCGTACATGGATGGTGGAGCCTGGTGACAACTGAAGTACAATATCCAGTTGTGTTCTGCAGTCTAGGAAAGCATTGGTGTTCTCCCCATCTGTTCTCACTTCCATTGTAGTGGTTTGCCTACCACATAATATTAAAATGCTGATAATCCCCAGCAAAACACAGACTGAATGTTTGTTCCTGTTCTTATCATGTTCAAACAGACTTGCACGAGTTTCTTACTTTACCATCACAAATTGAAATAATACACTCTGATTTAGTTGCAGCATTCCCACATTACCATGCTTGTACCTGCAATGGGCTTCATAAATCAGCGCTTAATGAAAATTAAATTGGACGAAAACTATTTTATTTAGTTGTTTTATTTAGAAACAAATAGGAATTTTATCAACAGATGTGAAAGTCAACATGGTACACAGCTATGAATGTGGAAGAGTTAAAATTCAATATACATAAAATAAATTGATTATAAATAAAGAGTTTATAATATTATATTAGTGTTATGTCTATTCAAGAAGTACCTATGCAATGAATTTCTTTTTTGCTAGTTGCTATAACATAATTATAAAATCCTGCCTTTCCCAGCCTGCTGAGTGGCATTCCCAGAGCTGTAGGTGCTGTTTGCTAGAAGACAGTAATTGTGAACAAATTCTGACTTTATAGTGTATAAAATAGGGAGATCACTCTCAGTTAGGAGTATGCAGCTTCAATTCAAAGCAGTTGTGTGAATTGGGATGTATTTAGCATCTTCACTTTTCTCCATTCCAGAATTATTATTTAAACCTTTTTTTCTCATTATATAAATGCAGAAAACATAAAGTACTTAGTGTATGCTATAAATGCTGTGAAAAAATCAAACCATCTGTAGACACATGGTTAAACTCTGTGTGTATGAGAGAATATGTATGTGTTGTGCTTCTCCTACCAGCTGGGTGTGTCATTAGTTTGGTCTGATCAGACAGACAGTGCTCTGTGTGGGATTATAGCATGGACTTGTGAGCAAAAGGGGGACAGGGGGACAGATGGACAGAGCTGTGTAATCAATGTAAACACATTTATTATATAAACAAGCATATCTTCTTGATCCAGATAGCTTTTCCTTATGGACAGGTGGTGGCGTGGCCTTCCTTTTGGGCAGATGGGGTCATCAGGCTGATCTGGTTTTTGAAAATATGAGAATTAGGTTTATAACCGTGTTCTTTTATTTGTCTGGGTTTGGCTGTCTGTTCTTAGAGGAGTGTGCACACAGTGACTGATGAGCCCCAGCAGCCACACTGGTGGCACACAGGTTCCAGCCTGTTCCCACCGCTGCACTGAGCTCTTATTGTGGCACAGGTGAGACACTCTAAACACAGCACTGTTCTGATGGCTCAGACATGGAGTCAGTTTGGCTTAGAGTGTTCAAAAGCCAGGTCCTGTAGGTAGACTCCACTCTTTGATGCACTGTTTGCTTGCTGCTCATTTTAGACCAAACCAGCCTTTTTAACATGAAGATATTTTGCTGTTAAGAGCGATGTATAGTCTCATACAGCAATGGCACCATGTAATTCAAATCATGGCTTTTCTCACCCAAGATTAATTCTCCCCAGTGTGCACCTCAGATTTCTCCATCCCTCCACTCTGGGGAGAAGTGCCTCATTCTCAGAGGTGAAAACTCTTCCAGGCTCTTACCCACATGCTCCCATGCACCTTGCTACCCATAACCATACTGCTTCAGGATGCATTCCTGTGTGAAATTCCTAAATAGCTGTATCTTGGAAAAGTCACAACAGGTTCTTGGGACACACCAGTATGTGCATTCTGTTTACCCAAGGATGCTGCAGAGACTGAGGAGCCATTGTAACAAGGCAGAAAGCATCTCATCATAGAAGGGGAAGGTGCCATTCTTCATCTTGACAATAAATTAAATCTCAAATTAAAAAAGTGAAAAGGTTTATTGTTTTCATAACAATGCCCAAGGTACAGGGTGACTGCAGGGCTAGGCCCAAATACCAGATTACTCTCAAAACCAGTGAACAAATGATACACAGCATAGCAAACTGCAAAAACCAAAACCAGCCCTCCCCACACTCTCAAATTTGATGTACACAAGACATGGAATGTGGCATGGAGCAGGTAAAGGAACAAACAAGTCAGTGTCAAGAACAAGTAAGTCAATATTGCAGTGACCAACTGCTAAATAGATATAGAATTAGTTTCCTCTACCATGCTCTGATTGAATCTGTAATTATTCTGAACACCTGATGCCCTGTGTTGGGTGCCAGGAAGGACTGTGATGGGCTCACCCTGGATGTCAGCTCAGCCTCACAGAGCTGCTTGCTCACAGCTCCCAGCAGAATAAAAGAAAGAACTGGCATGGCAGAAATGAGAAAAGATGCTTTGAGATAAACTACAGTATAGTAAGAAAAGGATAAAAAAAAAAACAACCAAAAAACAAACCACATAACCCAAAGTGATGCAGAAGCAATCACTTCCCACCAACTGACTGCTGCTGATGCAGCCCCTGAGCAACAACCCCTCAGACAGAAAACTCACCACCTCACATTGCTGAGCATGGCACCAGATGTTATGGAATGTTCCTGGGATCAGTTGGGGTGAGCTGGGGTCAGATGTCCTGGCTGTATCCCCTCCCAAACCCTTGTCCATCCCCAGCCTCCTCGCTGAGTGTGAGAAAGAGAGGGCCTTGTGCTGTACAGGCAATTCATCTCAGCCAGAACCCACACACTACCATAGCTCTGTGCTTGTGGGTCTTAGAGATTTAAATTTGGATTTCCTCTTGGCCACAAGAGGGGTCTTTGATGATGTCAAGAGAAAGTGTTAGAGCCCTTCTTGAGATTCATACAGCCCTGACTGGATCTTGCAGAGAAGAACAGAGTGTCAACTCAGTGCTCCACAGCCTGGAATCTCTCCTGGAATCTCTTGGGTCTTTATTCCATGTTGGGAAGCAAAAAGGCAGGTTTTGGCATACTCAAAGGGGCAAAGAAACACAAAGGTCTGCTGTATTGCCTGTTATCTAGCTGCACAATGAATGTTTTCTTTTTCTTTTGCATGTCACATTCGATATTGCTTCCCCTCAGCCTGGTGGGTGGTGTGCACCAGCCATGATGAATGTGGATCAAAGGAAATTCTTTCAAGCGTAATCAGTTTTATTCCTTAATTGACCTGAAGGATGCTAAAACAAATAAACTAAAATTTAGCTGATAATTTTTGTTTGCCTGCTCTGCTGTGCTTGTGTTGAGGAGATTTCTGGAAACACTAAAAAGTCTGCTAACTCAGAAAACCATCCCTGGTTTGAAGCCTGACAAAACAAACAAATTAGGACAATTACTGCAACAGGAGTAAGTGCATAAATTTGGAAGCACATGGAGTACATAAATAATTTGTGCATATTATAAGAATAATTATGAAGACATGAAACTACCTGGAAATGAGGGTAAAATACAATATAGACATACCAGAATAGATGGCACCAGGCTGTCCTGATAGCTCTTCCCAGTTTTCTAGAGAAAGGCAAAGACATGAATCTCATATGGCTTTCTGTAAACACTACATTATCATTCTTTTGTGAAATGTGCTTGACATTTCTGTAGAAGTCCTTAAATTTTAGATTGATTGATGCTGTCAGGTTTTATTAATCAAGAACTCTCCCAGTAGCCTTCCTGCAGCCCAAAGGCTCTATATGGAAGAGTGGTAACTAAGGCATAGAAGATGGTGTAGAGACCCAGAGAAGTTGGCTTTAAGTCACAAGGTGGATCAGGAGCTTCCTTCCCCTTGTGGGTGGGTCATCACAGATGGGAGCTGGTGTGAGAATGGATGGGGAACTGTGAGAAAGGAGGGAAAAGTGGGATGTGTTGCAAAGGAATGCATCAGGACATGCAGCAGTGACCAAGGAAGCTCCTTGAGCATTATTCCTAGAACTGCTCATGTCTGAAATCTTCTCTTGTGATTCTGACTCAGTAAAAGCTTAAAAATGAAAATTCCTGATTGCATTGAACTTGAATGCTTTGTCAAAACAGAAGAGCATGAAATTCAGAGCACAAAGTGAAAGGTTAAGGTCTTGTAATCAGGGTGTGGCAGATACAAGTCTTCCTGGAAGGTCAGTGTTCCATTACAAAGCAAACACAAAGAAGGACCTGATAAGAAGAAGAAGCTGGATATCATTTTCTGTTGCCATGGAAAAGGTGAATGTAACTCCAGAACATACCAGGACAAGCATTTCCAGCAGTGCTGGTATGAATCTCAGTGAGAGGGCCTGCAGAGATTCCCCAAAGACTGTTTTGGCAGGACCACTGATGTTCCAAAAGGACCAGAAAAAGAGAGAGGCTACTGAGAGAGCTGGGGAAGGGGAGGTTAAAAGAAGATCTTTTTTCTGCCTGTGAACTCTTGTAGAAACTTCCCAGGTGAAGAGAGGAGGTATTTAAAATAAGAAGGAAGGTGGCACAAAAGCAGAGGCACATGTCCTTGTCATGAAGATACTTCAGAAAGACTCTCTTGAGTTTCTGTGCTGGTCCCTCTATGCCTTGCCTGAAAGGAGACCCTAAGGAAGCAGGTTCTTGGCTCTTTGTCAGGATGCCTCAGCCAGGAGAGTCTACCCAAGGAAAAGAGTGGCCTTTGAAGCTGTGTTTGTCTCATGCTAGTCCCTTCAGCTGACATTAATCTGTTAGGGTGGGTAAGAAGATTTAACCATTAGGCTTTTGAAGCGTCTTTAAATAATCCTGATTCTTGAAAATGCTGTCAGTAATAGAAGAAAAGCTGGATAGAAAAGAAAAATATCTCATTGTATTAAATACAGATTTCTGATCACAATAGTATAATTTCTTTTAGAGATATAACTGGTATTTTTTAACATTGGACATATAGTTGTAATTGTTTTTCTCCTTAAAGATGTACAATGGCTTTAAAAGAATAGGTTTTTGGCTAGTTATACAAGAATGAAAGGAATTAAATGCCTGAATTGTGTGCTAACACCCCTTCACACAGACCCTCATTCTTGCACCAGATTATTGTCTTTTTCTGCCACAATAATTACAAATTCTCTGAACCATGTAAACAGTCATTGACTATTTGGAAAAAAAAATTCTCTTCAGTGTCTTTTGTAGATGCCTACAGGATAATCCAGGAACAAAACTGCTGATTTATACAGCAATACTGCATGCCACTGGTCTGATTTATTGGGTAGCCCCTGTTTTGTTAGTTCAGCAAAACAAGAATGGTATTTTAGGAACCAGAAGTGCCAAAAAATATTGTTCATCATTAAAAATCCAACTTTAGGAGCAAGTTGAATTACTGGGGTGCCAAAGTAGCAGAGTTATGTCATGTCCTTTTTGTTATGGGCAGCTGTTAGCTTAGAGAACCACAGAGCTCCAAGGTTAGTGCTGGCTCACACGTGCCTGTCTCGATGCCTGTCTCAAGCAGGCTTGATGGTCCAACTGTGGATTTGCCATTATTGTGACATGTTCTGGCATTGTGTCATGCTCCATTTCATGCATCCTCTGTTCCAACTATGAGTAAATTGCAAAATGTGATACTCTTCATAAGCAAATCCCTTTTCTATGGGTTATATCTGAGAGTGTAGATGTGATCATGTATGAATTCTATTTGCTAAAGAGGTTTGATTTGATTAAATTTTTTTTTTCCAGACTTTTTATTTTTCTGAATCTCAGCCTTTAAATAATAATCCTCTTGCATGTTTTCATTGGTCATGATATCTAACATTCTTTAAATGTACAAAACAGAAGCTTAATTTTTTTAATGATTAACATTATAGCTGTCAATTGTGCTCTTGAATTTGGAGCAAGTATCACAGTAGTATCATTTCTTAGAGAGATATAAAAACTCCACCCACAGTTATTATCTTAAACTTTTTAACTCACTCTATATACTTTCTTCATACAGCCCTAGAAATATTTTCTCACTTATCTTAATTTTCCCTGTCTCCTATTCTTAGTACTTTCAGTTTTCTAAGAACACTGATTTCTTACAATTTTGCACATTTATTTTAAACAGTGACCAGTTGGTGAGGGTGGCTTATTTAAGTGCATATATATCTCTCCATACCCATACAGTGATATATATGGTCATCAATATCTCTCTATATAATGATATAACTGTACATCTATATCTCTCTCTGTAATGTCTGTTGAGGGTTTTCATCTCTATGCACTTGATTCAGTATTTTCTCCCATTTGCTTATTTACTACTGTTTCTAACAGTACTCTGTGTAAGCCAGTTTGTCTGCAATGTTACTTTTTCCTGCTTGAGTAAGAACAGTAGGTGACTGCAAGACTGATTTCCTTGTCAGTCAAAACAACAGTAGCTAGAATTATTTTCTAAGCATGTATTTACTGTTTGTTTCCATGAGTCTCACTCTTGATCATGTAAACATGTGTTATTGAATTTCATGGGTAGATTAATCCATGTCTGTACTTCCCTGTGTATTGTGGTGTGATCAGAAATTACAAAACTCCATGCATGTTTAATTTTTGAAAGATACCCTAAAGCAATTTGGAGGAGTTCAGTCTTTTTATCCCCATTTGACACTTGGTGGTACAATATGTTTCTGTCATGAAGAGAATAGAAATTATACAAAAGAAGTTTTTCTTCATAGCATTTTCTGTATTTTGATTGGATTTTTTCACTGTATTGTTTTAGTTGGTCAAATTTCCACCATATGCAGAATAATTATTACCTACATGAGTTATTTTTGAGACTTTCAACTTGAGATTTGGAGATATGTTTTGGTGCATGGGATTAGCTGTCTCTGAGGCCCTCTAATCAGTAATTCCTAGAAGGATATATGTTTTTTTGATGGGGTGTTTTCTGCATTAAGATACCTGTCACCTTCTTACACATTGCTTCCTTTTCTGGTGGTATCTAACAACAGTTCAGACATTGTTGGGGTGACATAGAACCAGCAACAAAGTGATTTGCTCAAGTACATCAACAAGCAAGTCCATAAGAGAGGTAAATAGTAGCCAGGATGCTTTCCCAATGATTGGACTGCACAGCCTGCTTTAAATTTGCATGTGTTACTATAAATATTTTTAACCCCGAAACTAACCAATTCTTTTTTCAAGAATAATTGCCATGGATATTAGTGTGCATTCTCTAGGTAGGTGCAGTAGATCCAGCATTATGCATTTAATTTTAATTTCTGCCCATTTAAGGGATTGTTCTATAAAATTAACAACTCTCATGCTCAAGATGCCAAGGCAGTTTTCCCTGTATAACTGAAGTGGTTGCCAGAGAAATGGCAAAAGAAACTTATAATTCTGTATAGCACACTGAAACGCAGGCTCACAGCTGTCTATACTAAATGTCTGATGCTGTCTCAGCCCTGTGTCCTAGGAGAGAAAGTGAATAATCACCTCAGACACACATGAGCTCTGTTTCAGGGTTTCACTCTGGTACCAAGCCTCAGCAACCACGGTGCCCAGCCCCCCTTGCACTAGGCTGACAATGCCCTGCTCATTTTTCAGACACTGCTTGCTCAGAGCTGCCATCCATGTGTGTGAGCTACCTGCACTGCTCTGAGCTGCTCACTGCCAGTGTTTGGCACACCTGGGGGACATTTTTCTCTGTGTTCTCTGAATGCAGAACCAAAAGGGGATTTGCCCAGTAGTACTTCTTAAATGGCAAGTCCTGATGCTCTGAGGCTCATGGAGGGACTGACAGACACTTGTGGAGCTTAAAAAGGCTGCAAAAATACAGATACATAATTTTAAGAAATTGTGATCAGTGTCCAGGGGTCTCACAAGAGCAGAGGATCAATAAAAATTTTAATTATTATCTGAAAAAGCTAGAGGAACTTGACAGAGCATTGTTTCCTCTTGTGCTTTTTCACCCCACTTTTTGGGGAGCTTTGACCTGTGCTCCAAGCCAGATCCTTTATGCAATACTGACACTAAAACAATTGCCATTTTGAACACAGGCAGAAGATGCACTGAGATGGCATTTCAGCAGTTGTTGACGTGCCTTCAGCAGCCAGCATGGTCATACATGATACAGCCAAGGGACACACAGGGCAGCTCACTCTTGAGCCAGAGACAGCCAAGGGGGGCAAATGCTGACCAGGAGGGTGGGACTGCAGGCCTTGGCAAGTGGGGCTGCCCTGCATGAAACTGGTTTCACCTCAGGAGATGCAGTGGAAAGAGGAGACCTCCTCACAGGGCAGTCAATTTATTGTTGCACTACAACAATGTCTTATCTGCACTCAAATGTTCAAGTATTTCAGATGTTCTTCCAGTTGATTGCAACATCTGCACAGTCAAGGTCTGTGAAAGTCATCCTGCCAATTAGTCTTCCAGAGCTACTCAGGTGGGTCAGCTGCCTGCCTCTGGCATGGCAAAATAATGCAGAAGGATGTGGGAGAGGGCTGCAGCTGCTTCTGATTCTTTCCTGTTCTTCTGCAGCTCCATTTCTGTCCTGTGGAGGAAGAAAAAGACATTTAGCAATAAAGCAGCTTTCTGTGCCTTGTAGCAGCATGGGTGAGTTCTCCACAAAGATTATGCATGTGGTTTTTGAAACATGCTCTGTCTGTGTTGTATTGAGGCCACAGCATATGATCATTCCCTTTCTGCTAAAGGGAAGGTGAGTAAACAACCACAGAAATAAGAGAACTGCAATGCTGAGAAATCGACCCATGGCACACAAGGATAATAAAAGCAGAAATACTGTCCCAAGAGTGATTATTATTCAGACAATTTACAAGAAATCTGCTATAAAGTTCAGTGTGTAAATTATTTTCATTTACAGGAATAGCAGGCTGAGCTTTTAGAAAATAGCTCTGAACTAGGCTGCATCATTGTCTGTAGAAAAACCAGCTGGTGGATCTCAAATTTGGTATTTTTGTTTCCCACAGCTTCAACATTTATGATTCTTCCTGATATATGCAATTCAGGTTTCATTTCTGTGCTGCAAATAGATAGTAAAATGACATCCAGGAGGCATTGGTTCATTGCCTTGAGACTTGCAAGAAAATAGTTTAAAAAGCAATCTAACAAGGGATCTAGCTTTCACATCCCTCACATTATCTGAACAAAATTCCCCTTAATTGATGAAATATTTGAATAAAACACAATATTGACAAGGCTCATTGTAACTTGTAAATTTTGGCTGTCAGACGGGGATCCACAAGAGGAGGAATACTAGACCAAAAAATTTGGTGTGTTTTCAGAATAAAATTGCACTTCAACAATATTTTATCATTGAGAAGTTTTCTAGCCAAATCCACCCAGAGTCCTATGAAAAGACAGGGATTAGATTTCAAAGGCTATAGAGACACCCTGACTAGTCTGGACTTGAAAACAGGTTGTAAGTCGTGTAAAAGGAAAGACTCACATTGTACTAATAACTTCTACTATTCTGAAGTGATTTAGGTCAGACAGAGATTATCTTTCACTGTTCAGAAGCACGTTAATCTCACAGTTTGTGTTTTCTGAATGTCAGATTCATAGGTATAACTGTGAACTAAAATACTGTCCTTGAATAAACTGAAATCCTGGACAATTTTACACATTTTTGCTGAGTGTTGCAGTGTAACAAGTCCTCTGAGTGTTGTTGATTCCAGAAGAATTATAGAAAAAATAAGCTAAAATAAAAAATAAGCTAAAATAAGCTACACCCAAGAAAATAAGGACAAATTTATCCTGGATAACTGGAAAATCAGTTCATGCAAATGTTTAACCTTATTTGAAATGATGCTGATTACTGTCTTGTAAATGGTGCTGTTTTAAGAAATGGCTAATCAATAGCTGTATGAACTTTCCAGAAGACAGAACCAGAATGGGTTCCAGATGGGCTGGGGGTAGGTGGGGTGGGAAAATAAAACACATCTTGATGGAATCCCAGTTTGGAGGAACTGGTCTTGTTTGTCAACTGCATTAAATGCTGAAAATGTTTATTTATTGGTAAAAAATGATGTAGAAAGATTTGATTTGATGGCACTTTTCCAAGCAAGTTTTACAGAAAGGAAGAACATTTATTTTAATTCTCGTCAAAGCTCAGAACAAAAGGGACCCATTTAACTTTCTGTTTTCCATTAAGATTAAAATGGCACCTCTGCTAAGTTATTTAATTATTTCTACACAAAATCTCCATTTCATCAAAGTTCAAATGCGCCAACAAGGGAAGGAATTCAGTATTTATCAAATGAAAAATTAAACTATAGTGTAGACACATTCATGAAGGACTTCATCTATAAAACATGAAGGCCATGTTACTCAAACTTCTACCTTGACTTTGTCCTCTTTTGGTAGAAGAAATTGATGTTTAGGTATAGACATTAGCCAGAAATGCCCATTCAAGTTTTTAACTTGCCTTCTTTATTAAAGCTGGTAATTATTTGGCAACAAAGGAGATGGTTGATGTTTCCAGCTGGCATTTTAATAAAGCATTATTAGAGTAAATGAAGGACAGCTATTGCATCTGAAAATCTTTGCTGCTATTTCAGCAGGCTCCAGTCCAGCTGTTAATGCATCACATCCTGCTGCTGCCAGGACAAGGCCATTTCCTGCCAGAAGTAACAAAGAGGTAGCTCAGGCATGATATAAATCTTATAAATGTTAGAATAATCTAATATCAGCTTCTACAATTTACATTTTATAGTCACTATAAACATCATTCAGTGTCTCTTAAAAGTTGTGTTGCTTTGTCTGGAACTTTTACCGATATGAAGCATTTGCAAATCTCTGGGCAAAGGAACAACCTCCCTTCAGTGTTACATCTGAGGCCTCCACAGACCTACTGATCTCTGCTACAGCTGCCTCTTGAGTTGTGATGCTTGACTGGATCTTCCTGACCACCTCCCCAAATACTGTGTTCTGTTTCTGCTTCATTTGGCATTTCTTTCAGATTTGTTTTTCACTGTTTCACTCATCTGTAATTAATTGCAAATTTTGCCTCATGTTTGACCATGTTTGGTGGATTTGGGGAGTAAACAAATGACTTATAGTGACTTCTCATTCCAGTTTCCTCTTTGAGGAAGTAACTGAAATCACTGTTTTACTTCCCACACCTCAATCAGTGACTTAAATTGAGGTAACTTTCCACAGCTGTGTCCTGACTGCAAATGTACATTAATTTGACATTTTGTCCTCATCAAGAAGGTTTGCAATACTCAATCTTTATTTAATAGCAATCCTAAATTCTTTTTCAAGTGCACTGCAGCTTCAGTTTAATCATTTGGACAGAACTATGGCTAAGGTTTGGTTCTCTTCCAAACAAAATAGATTCCTCAGGCTCTATTCTTGCACTGGTCTGACACATTGAATGCAACTGGTTGTTATTTACAGCTGGCTGACAGCTGCAATACATTTGTAGCCTTCACTGTTGCAGTGTATTGCTGGCAGGAAACTTCTAGCAAGGAGCACAGCTGGAGCCATAACAAAATGGTTCAGTGATTCTGTTAACACTCCGAGCGCTGCATCTCAACCCGTGATGTCCAGCCCTGCACTGGGAGCTGATGGAGTAGGGCTGGGCAGCATCCCCAGAGCTGCAGGAGAGCCAGGAAAACAGGGGAAGAAAAAGTATGGGATCAGACTGCCACTGTCCTCCAAACAGCAGGGCACAGGTAGAGGTGCAGGCACAGAGCATCCTCCTGGCCCACTACCACTCTGCATCATTTCTCTTGCTGCTTTTCAAATGATAATATTTGTGTAATTTTATTTACGCTATACAAAATACAAGGTAAAACCCAGGAGGAGTGGGCTGTGTATGGACTGGATATGACCTTCATCCTTTCAAATATCTTTCCTATGGTTAGCATGCAGTTTGTAATGTATTACTTTACTCTTCTTATGAACTACTGGAACTTTGGTTATTTTTCTTCAATATAAAGCATATGAAGGATTTTGTCCTATTATAACTGTCTCTTTTCAAGAAGTTATCTCTCTCATCTGATGCAAAAAAGATGAGAGAGATAGGTTAAACATGCTGAAAGCACCTGAACAGTAATATTTCTCAGATTTTGTTTCTGTTCTGAGGTAGTTCATTCAACATTAAGAAATGTGAGACAACTGTCATTTCAATTTAACACAGTTCTTTTCTCTTTTCTTTTGTCCATTATCTTTCTTTTATATACCCCTGTTTGAGGCACATGCTCTGTTCTTTTGTTTATATGCTTTGTTCAGTTTGTAATTCCAGCTAAAATAAGGTGCAATGGGAAGTTTTGGTTTATATTTTTGTATGCCTTTACGTAAATTGAGCTGTAAGTACTGTTCCTTAATTAGAAAAAGTTTTTTGCCTTCACTCCAATTTCATCTTATGCTTTTTGTTATGTTTTAACATTGTGAGCTTAGAGAGTGGTATAATTCCATTAGATGTCTGAATTCCATTGCCAGTGCTGTTACTAAGTAGCTGTGTTATTTAGTGCTTATATGCCCTTCTTTTAAACAGGTGACAGGAAAAGTATTAAAATCATGACTGCTTACTGCAATTAACTTGGTAATGACTGTAATAATGATTACTGGATAGAAGACTTGAGAGGAATTCCTAATGCTTTCTAACAATTAGTGAAAAAAGTGTGCTAAGCTGTATGGAGAAGTGACAAATGCTAGATATCCCCTGGGGACTGCTGGGTGTCAGGCACAGTCCTCAGTGTGTTACATCTTTCTTGACTCTTATGATTCTACATCCCAAACTGATTTAAACAGTTTTTGTGGAAAAACAATTTACCATCTGAATATCCCAAAACAGCTTGCTGGGACAAAATGTCATCATTGAAAATTTCAGTCTCCTACTTTTGAGGGCAAAAGTTGCGTAATACTATCAAAAGGCTGATATCCTGTTTCACTTGATTTAGATTAAGATAACTGGTGTAGAAAGTATTTGTTTACAACCTCACAAACAGCCAGGGCAGCTACACAGTTATGATTAGCCTTATAAATGGCATCAATGAAAAAAAATAAAGAAAATTGTGCTTTTATATTTTCATACCAAAAATTAAAACCAAAAAATACATTAAGTGTCTATGCTAGCCCACACAATCAGAAACTCCTCTCTTCATCCAGGTTTTGTGTTAGAGGTTACATTTATCAGAAAAAAAATCTTCTTTATTGGTCCCTTTCTGGAAGTTCTCCATCTCTGATATCCTTCGAGATTGGTGTGACACTTCTCCCCTAAACTAAGGACTTTCT
This sequence comes from Serinus canaria, assembly GCF_022539315.1. Lineage (NCBI taxonomy): Eukaryota > Metazoa > Chordata > Aves > Passeriformes > Fringillidae > Serinus > Serinus canaria. The sequence goes on along the minus strand of NC_066317.1, from coordinate 58,124,016 downwards.
CACCCCTTTCAACAGAGCTCATTTTTTCAGATACATCCTGCACTTTATTGTTCTATTATGTTGGTTATTAATAAAAAGTAAACATTCCCCAGCCTGTACCTGGTGAGCTATGAAATTTGTGTATTTGACAGGCATCCTTAACACAAAGAAGCAAATGAGATTCACATATGCAGTGCATCACTGGCACCTGGCTGAGAACAAACAGTGTGGGAGGCACCTACTTTGGGGTGATATTTGCATTGTGATGACTGAACTGCAGAGTCTATCTTTCAAAGGTGTGGCAATACATAATTTCAAATGCAGCAAGCTCCAAGGTGTAAATCAGGCAGGGTGCCTGATGAAGAAGGTAACTAGAGAAATTATGGTGGCAGCTACAAAGGAGGTTGTGCACTGAATTTCTGTGACTTTAGCTACTAAAGCCCTTGAAGTGTGTCATAGTTCAAAAAGTGACTATTTTGCTCCATGTCAGCATAGTCATACAGGAGGAAATAAGATTTACTTTACTTCATCTGGAAGACTTTTTCTGAAACATACGAAGCCTTTTAAGGAGACAAACAAAATCTAGACCACTTAGCAATGGGATGTCCTATTCCATCTATGAAGGAATAAAGAGACACTTCTGCAGGTCAGCAGCCATTGCTAAGTACTGTACATTAAATAGGTAGAATTCAGTTATCTACTCTGGAAATAACTTTTTGTGTGTGCACAAGTGCCATTTTTAAAACACTATGGAAAAACTAGTGACATTCATTGAGTTCCTCATATTCTCTCTCATATGACAGGTATTTTCACAGTTCACTTTGCCATCTCATAATTTTAATTTCACTTCTAAACTGTTAAACATTTCCAATGCATGCACTTTATCACAACTCTTGCACCCAATTTCACATTGGTTTGATAATAAATCACTGGGGTAATAAATCACATAAATCTACTGTGGGAAAGTAGAAGGAGAAAACAGAGAGATTCAAACTGCTCTTCAATGTACTTATTTACTTAACCTGAGCATTTGATAAAGGAAAAATCTTTCCATTGAACTGCTGGATCATGGGAGCAAAAGGAAGGGGATAGCAAATCAGAAAGTGTTCCTTCATTACAGAAGGTGAGGGAGGTGGTAGCAGTGACATTACTCTTCTGTAACTGGAGGAGAGGGTGCTGGAGCAATTTCTGCCCTTCCTTTGTCCCCTAGTAGGGACTGTCTGTTATCTACACTTCCCTGTTATCTAGCTTGTGTTTTCACTATGGACAGGATGGTTTAAATACATAAATTACATCTCTGCTCTTTTCAATTCCCTGCTCCCCCAGTCAGCCCTTCCCAGCTCCCCAAACCAGCTCTTCCCAGCTCCCAAGGCTGCATTCCTGCACCCATGAGTCATTGACCTTCTGTGGTTTGTGTTTCCAGCCAAGCTGGAGCCTCTGCTCTTGGCCTCCCTGGCACTCTCAGGGGCTTTGGGATGCTACTGCAAAATCCAACAGGCTTCTGGCATGCAGTGACAGATCTTCAAAGGGCAAGAGTGTCCCAAAGCTCAATATTAGCATAGCAAGCCCAGTGCCCTAGCTGCCTGCACAGTCAGTGCAGAGAGATAAGCACTACAGTGAGAAATTCAAAGTGGTGAAATTAGAATTTCACTCCTGAACCTCTTTCTGAAGGACTTCAGCTCTGACTCTTAATACCAGAAGAAGCCCAAGATGTTGAGTCTCAGTAGGCTATATCAGCCTTTGAATATACAGCCCACATCCATCATCCCCCACCTACTGCCCCCACAGCCTTGCAAAAGCAGTGTAATTGTCCTGAGGAGCAATCACTGCAGGACTGCTGAGCAGCACTGACAGCCTCTATGAGCAGGAAATTCTCCTCTAAACTAGTTCAGCCAAGAAACTGAATGCAATTATTGAAGATACAGAGAAGCACTAATACTTGAAGGACACACTTTAATCCCAGTAAAACCAAAGGAGTGAGTTTTCTGGGCTGGTCATTTTGCAGTATCACTACAGTCTTTGTAGGGGTTCTTGAAGCACTTTTAAAGGACAGAGAAGTTTGGATTAACTGTTTTCAGTCTCTGGTCATTCTGCTGCTACTTCTGAAAAATTGTTTTGGACAGACCTCACTGAGCTTTTCTTACTTTATTCATAGCTTACTTTCCTAGAGTTCTTACACTGCTGCTCATTTCTGTGCTTAGTTAATGAATTTCTTGTCTCTAAGCTTCTACCTTATCTAACATCAAAAGTGTCCCAAGCTTTTGATCAGTTCTCATGGATTATAAATTTGTTTTAAAAGGGATAATATGAAAAAAGATATGCTGAATATACGTATTATGTAACATTTATAAAGTAGTTATGCTGTTTTCTGAAATCTGAGCCAAGTATCAATGGGTAACTTAAATTCCCATACGTTAAAGCACCACAAATGCCTTTGGATTTCTAAGTTGCAATCTTGTTGTATCTCTTTTTAATATTCCTTCTGCTTGTATGGCAACAAACCTGGCTTTATGTAAGAAATTGCTGGTTTTGATGGTAAAATCACTATCATTCACTTATTTAATTCTAGTTTACAGATCCCTAGCAACAGCTCTCTGATGCTCCTGTCCTTTTTGACAGGTGGAAAATAATTTGCATTGTGTATCAACCTAATGCACAATACAAATAAAATTTGTTAAGACAGAAGCACAAAACTACAGCAACCTAAGAGTATAAAAATGACACATTAAGCCAATGGCCCTTCTAACCCACCAATCTGTAGCAAACAACAGCAGATGTTTGGTGCACAATACAAAACCCAGTGATCATGTAGTGCTATTTTCAGAGAGTGATGCTGCTTAACTTAGTTACCTGTGGATATTTCTTCTTGCATTTGCCCAAGCACTTAGTGAATCCAAATACACTTTTGCAATGAACAACCCTATCTTGAGAATTTTTGCATCTTATGTACTTATTGTGTGGAAGATCACCTCCTGTTATTTTTTCTGCACCTGCTGCCTGCTTGCTTTATTTGAGAGTAATACTGCTGTCTCCTGAACTGTAAAACACAATTGGTCTCCCTTTATTCTCTGTGTTGCTAATGGCTGCAGAGGCCTCCACTGCATTCCCTTCTCAACAGCTTCTTTCTCGTGCTGGCACTTGCTCCTCACAGAGCTGGTCCAGACTTTTATCACCCCTGCTGTCCTTCTCTGAACCCATTCTAGTTTCTGGGTTACATTCCAGAATACCCAAGGTGCAGGCACATGGGGTTCACATGGGGAAAAAAAAAAGGTTTCCTGTTGTGTCCTCTATTCCTTTCTTCGTCATTTCTAGCACTTGATTTGTTTTTCTGACCTGAGCACTTGACCATCTAGTTGATATTGTAATAGAATTTTCAATTCCAGTAGCAGTCAGAAAGGCTATTATTTTACATAGAAGATTTTCCTGTGTGAATCATCTGTGCTTTAATATTTTTCTCACTCTTGGTTTTGTTCCCAGTACTCATGGCCTTTGTTCCAAATAATTCAGTGATGATTTTGAAAAATCTTGTTTTGGTTCAGATAATTTTCAGTTGCTGCCTGCTTTACATGTAGCAAGTACATTTCCAATTATTTGATGTAAATCAAAGCTTCCAGGCTACTACTCAATTTAAATTCTCCTTCAAAGGCATGCCTAATTTGAATAGGAAAGGTTAATATCCCCTCTTTTTATGCAGAGACATATTTTAATTCAACCAAGTTTTCATCACACAAGACAGTCCTAAGATTTCTACCTTAGACAATATGCAGTTCTTTTTTAAAAATAAAATCTCCTTATAGTTTTTTCCTTAAAGAGATTTCCATCTGTATCTTTTTTTTTTTTTTTTTTTTGTAAATTTAGATCTATCATTGCTTTTGTCATTGAAAATGCTTCATAACTATCTACTTTTCCTTCAATAGCATGCATATTCCATGTGGAATCTACTAGGTATGAAATTTCCATATTTTCTTTCATTTGACAACCTGCACTTGGTCATGCTGCAATATTCTTTCAGATTCAGGAATCTGGGGCAATGCAGGGTTCACAGACCTGTATAACATGCTATATTGACACTAATTCTCCTGTCATTGCCTAACTTGTGCATTAATGCCTTAAGCATATGGATGTGCAAAAGACTCTTCTGTCAGTGCCACAGAGCTGGAAACTGCAACAAAGGTGTTTTCCCTTTTTGCCCTGTCTTCTTCCACGAAGAGCACCTTCTCTTCTGACCAAAAAATCACCATTAACTGCTTGGTGATAGTACTAAACATTCATTAAAGAAACTGCTCTGGGGAAAAAGGCGATCAACAATTTTGAAGGCACAACACATGGTATTTCAACAGGGAGAAGAGAAGAAAAAGGCAGATATTTCCTGCCCTGAGGTTGTGGATAAGAGTTGACAGACTGAAACAATATTATACCTGATTCAGATTGTCTGTGCAGTTATATGCTAAAGAGGCAGCAAAAAGGCTTTTGAATTGAATTAATTTTTTAATGACCATATATAATTTCTCTGCTTGCAGTACTCCAGCGGAAGTGCACAGCACTATTAAACAAGTATATTTTTTACCATTTAACTGTTTTCAGGCTTTCAGGCCACTTAGAATTCTGATTCAGAGAATCCCAAGAGAATTAATATTGTTTCAGATTGTCAAATATTCTATTTGAGTTTGTTTTTCTTCTTTGTGTTCTTGCAATAGCATGGAGGAAAATATTGTAATGTTGTGGGTTTCTGTAGAGGCTTATTCATCTGCTTCAGTGAGTCTGCTCATTTTACATCCAAGCACTCAGTTGCTAAAATCAGCAGACCCTATCTTGTATACGTCTAGACCCTATCTGGTATAACAGCTGATATGAGAACAAATGGAAATTTAAACAGTTTGTGCAGATTCTTAGGAAAACCATTAGAATAAATTACCCTGAATTCTAAACACAGAAATACATTTGGTAACTGACACTGACAATAATAGTTTCTTCTTTTGTGCTGACAGACATATTTGCAATAGAAGAATTTTGTGGTGCTAGGAGGAACAAGAGGCCTTGGGAACTTTTGGTCTTTTCCTCATGAAAGAGAGTGTTAATTGAAGATCATGCCGGGATTATGAATATACCACCACACACTCTTTCTACTTTCAAATGTCATTATAATATTCCTGGAGATGAACGTCAGCTAGAACCTTATGAGGCTTCTATACTGACCTGGAGTACAGAAGTGAATTCCTCAGAGGAATTGACTATTCCAAGTTTGGGTCACCTACCTGGACTGACAACTGATGTATGGTCACTGATGAGGAGACAACAAAGCTGTGCTGGTTTCTCACAGGGGGTCACTCACCTGAAGTCTCATCTAGGTTTGTGAACTTGTGAGAATTATGGTTTCTCTTAGACATGGGGTGCAAAGGTAATAGCTTGACTTTTCATCCTTTGTTATTCCACATTCCAGAACTGGTGTGCCTGCCATGCAATGCCTACTTCATATTGTCAGCTGTGCTTATCCTGCAGTTTGGGGTCTCCTCCTCTGTTCAGACTTCATTAAATATGAGTGATTTGGCCACTAGCAGAGTCAACACTGGTGGTGCCTTTTAAAAGTCACCTAGTTTTACACAACCTATGCAATAATCCACCTTCCCATGCACTTTTAAGAAAGATCTTGGGGTAGTAAGAAAAATCTTGGAGACAGTTCAATTGCTGCTGACGTCAAACATAGAAGAAAGTCCATGAGAGGAAAGGGCAGCACTAAAACATTGGGCTTTTGGACAGAGGGAAACAGCTGGAGTCAAGGATTTCCCTGGGTGGTCTGACAGGGCCACACAGTCTCACCCAGGGGGTAAAACTCTCTCCAAGCTTCCCACTGCACTCTACAACATCGTGTACATTCAGCCATTATGCCAACATCAAAGGTAATTGAAAACAAAGACAGGGAACAGAAACAGCCTTATGTTTATTCTGAAATGTTCAGTCTCTAGCAGGTTGTATCAAGAGGAATTAAGATCAGAGAACCAAGGTAATTAAATGGCACTTGCACAGCAGGTTGTTCCAGGTCCATCTCTAAAATCTGCCTTTTTGCTAGTGTGCTCTTTCAGCAGTGGCCCGTCCCCCACAGTGAGATTAAATGAGGATTTTGACCTGCTTCATCACTTCTGTAAACAAGGAGATTCAGTGAGTTTCACCTTGTTCATTGACATCTGGGGCTTGACCAAAGCCTAGTGAAAATCAATGGAAATGCTTCCATCAGCTGTAGTGGATTTTTAATCCTGCCTTTGAAACTTAGAATAAAGATGACAGTGAGAAACGAATACACTTCTGAGCATAAAAAGAATGGATCACACATCCATATTTTGTTTTGGTCAGTTGATGACTGACTTTTAAACACAGAATTGAACACAGACCTCATGACCTTTCTAGTTGTGTTATCAAGTGTCTTGATAAACATTTGTTACAAAAAATTAGGAATATGAATTAAATAAATTTAATATTGGTAAAATTGCATTACAGTGGAAAAGTAGAGCCATTTGCACTTCTTAATTTTAGTTCTGCCAAGATATAGTTAAAGGCACTAGCAATCCATGCAGCATTCTGTGTTACTTAATAGGTCAGTGATGTGGGTTGGGAAGGAGCTTTAAAGTTCTTTTGAAGATGGGATCTTGGGGCCATTTTCTTAAGCAGGACTCTCAGAAACTCTCATTAATAACATGAAAACAGAACATTATTTTGCTTCTAGAATAAAATGGCAGTTTAAAGCTGTAAGTCTAAACTCAGGATCATATGCAGAAAAATAATTAATTTTAAAGGACTTAATAAATTTAATCAATTTTAACTCCAGGCCATGTTTTAGCAATAATAATGCAAATTAAAATGCACTTCAGTAAAGTAACAGCCTAAGGAGTGTCTCCATTGGAATTTTACTGTGCTGGTTCCCTTTACGTGGAATAGTTTCCAGAAATGGAGATGAAGACTGTATTCTCTTGAAAAAAAAACCAATCTGCAGTTGCTAGGAAATGTATTCTAGTCTTGGGAGTCTAGCTTGACTAAATTCCCTGTTGAAAACCTCATTATTTTATGAAATTATTTACTGCAACTAAAAATATCACTAAGGATGCCTGTTGAGACAGAAAATTGACTTCAAAAAGCCAAATAAGCTCATTAGGTGTATTCAAAAGATTACCTGTATCCATTATCTGTTCAAAGTAAATTAACTGACTTTTATTTAAAAATAGAAATCCTTTCTACAACAGTGCACTTTTTTTTCAAGAGAGATTATGATCATGAGTTTACAGTGCTAAGTGTGCTGCACCTGATGCTTACAAAGTTGTTTTTCAGATATGTGAGCACCCAAGGTTTTTGAGGCTCTGTTTTGGAGCTGCTTGGTAATGTGATGCAATGGTTCCTCTCACTATGCTTATGACTGTGTCAGAAGATCAAGGATCTTTGGGAAGATTTCTTTTGTGATTGTACAAATTTGAAACATTACTTCTTCCTTCCTTAATATTAGATTGGAGAGAGAATGATTGATGTAAAAAAGCAATGGGACTCTTTGGACATGAAATGGTAGTTCACCACAAGGAGAGTTCAACAGATACTCGTGACTCATCAAAGGGATATTTAAAATGCATTTATTGCTAAAGCTGCCATAGCAGCAGGAAACTTAAAAAACAGATGTCTTAAGTATGGAAAATTTGTGACTCTGCAGCATTTTCTAAAATTTAGGTTCTTTTGCTTCAAATGATAAACTGGGAAATAACTTTCATAGTAATAGGCTTGCTGGAAGACTGTACTAAAAACCAGATTGTTCTCTTAAATTGAACAGGTACAGCATTGGCACCTTTAACTATCAGCTGTCAGAAACATTTCACAGCATCTGCAGGTGCAAGAAAAAATGTAAGCCAGAAGCTATAAAAAAAATTTGTCACCCTTCTCTTTTTAAGACAAATTGAAGAAAATGAATAAAAAAAAATTAAAAGATGCCCCTTAAATGTGATTTTGATCCAAAATGAGGCAGTTTTGATACCACATCATGACTCAGGATCGTATTGAAGGCTCATATTTGATAAAGCATGTCTCATGCTATTCATGGTGCTTTGTGCTGGCAGAGCAGCTCCAGTGCTTTGGGATGTTGAGCAGTCAAAACCAAATGCTGTTCTCAGGCTTGACTGAAACATATATTTACTAATTTTAGAACCTTCACAATGATTAAAAACCATTTCCTTCTACTAATTCTTCACCTTTACTTCTTCAGGAATTAAAAACCATAGATACAAAAGTAAAACACAAGCAATTATGATGTCTTGGATTTCTGAGTAATTGGAGAAAAACAAAACCAAAAATGACCCCCAAATCATATTTTGCTCTTCCTCATTATTCTAAAGAAAAAGGCACTCATTGAGCAGCCTGGATTTGCATCATTACTGGTTTTTTTTTTTTTAATATCAAACTAAGATCCTTTTAGAAAAAGTCACATAATAAAATTCTTTTAAATAAAGGAATGGAATTTAAGACCTCCATATCTTTAACAGGGTTTAACTATGAAGAGATTTAAGAGGGATAATCTTCTGCCTGTCTCCAGTTTTGTCACAGATAGCAAAACAAAATTTCACAGAATGGGTAGTTATCTGAAAATACTCTTGTAACAGTTGCAATGCCTAGAGAAATCTAAGGCAATGAAATCTGAAAGGTCTGAAAAGAGTATTTTGACTTTTTAATGGTATTTGGCTAAGCACTATTTTTCTAATTTCTGTGTAAAATGCAAGACCCAGTTTCAGATTTCTCCTGCTGTATTGGTTTACAGGACACATCATACCATGAACACATTTTACTGCCTGCTGAAGAATGTTATCCTATCCCTAGGTAGCTTCAAGTATTTTTTAGGGAATAGCTGTGAACCACAAAAATAAATGATGAGGGAGAACTGTTGACTTGTAACTGGGTGTGGTTTTGATCTGACTGAATATTAATTATTGCTTTTGCTCACTCCATATTTCCTCCCCATTCTCTTTGAGGCAGCAGTAAGGAATGCTCACCACTGCCCACTGGAGATGTGCTGGCTGATGGCTGCAGTCCCCAGGCCCTTACTCAAGGGCTTTTCTTAGCTCAGCCACCAGCTGGGAACATGGTGCCAGGAGGGTCTCTAGCTTACCTTGGGTCTCCTTCTTGCAGGTAATCATTGCTTGCTGCCCTTCAAAAGTGTCCGAGCTGCCCCCAAATTAAAGACTGCTCACAGCCTGTCTGCTGAAAAGCCTTTGCAGGAATTCCAGTCTCCAGTAGCTCAGGACCTCGTCCCAGTTTCTGCCCTGACCACACTCTCAGCTGGCTATTCTCAAGCTCGACTTTCATTTGCTGAGTTTCCAAAGGATCAAGGCTTATGTGATTGCACAGCCCACAGCCTTCACCCCTATGCTTAAATCTATCCCAAATCAAACAATTCGATAAATGAGCTGAGGTCTACATGAGAGTGTTTCCTGTAAGACTGTAAAACCAGGCTGCTTGCTGGACTGGCCACGGACTCAGTCCAAGAAGCCACCTCACAGCGCTGGCTAGCGGCCCATCCCATCCCATCCCATCCCATCCCATCCCATCCCATCCCATCCCATCCCATCCCATCCCATCCCATCCCATCCCATCCCATCCCATCCCATCCCATCCCATCCCATCCCATCCCATCCCATCCCATCCCATCGTCCCGTCCCGTCCCGTCCCGTCCCGTCCCGTCCCGTCCCGTCCCGTCCCATCCCATCCCATCCCATCCCATCCCATCCCATCCCATCCCATCCCATCCCATCCGTGTTTTACCTGGCGGGAGGCAACAGCGGCGCTGCCACGTCGCTGGAACGCGGGGGCGGGCGAGGTTGTGCCGGCGTGCGCGCTCTGGGGGCAGAGGAGATCCCGTCTGTGCGGTGGTGAGCTCACGGCGAACGGGGACGTAGGTGGAGATACCAGAAAGGTCGCGGCACGAGAGGCCGGAGCAGCGGGAGGGACGCGCGTTCCCTGCCCCGCGGCGCTCCAAGCGGGATTCCTCCCCTCGGGCAGGCGGGCCCCGGCTGCGGGGCGGGGCGGCGGCCGCTGGAGGGCAGCAGAGACCCGCGAGCCGAGCCCGCGCGGACGGGCGGCGCCGTGCCAAACCCCGACCTGCTCCGGAGCCTCCGGCACGGCCCTGCGGCCCAGCAGAGCGGCAGGAGGAACAGACCTGCTCACCAGCAACAACCTGTGCCTAAAGAAACCTCTAGAATGTGTTATATGCTGTAGGCACTTTGCTCAGCCACTTGAAGAGGGAATGTATCAAACGGCACCAAGAACAGCCGCAGCAACGCAAAGCAGCAATTCAGCTGGTTCATTCGAAGTCCAAGCCTGCAATCTGCAGGGCTGGGAAACTCAAAAACTGAAACTTCTGCTCTTGTTGTTTGAAATCCTGACTGCTGTCATTGTGTGCACGTTTTGGAAAACAAAGATTGTACTTCTCTTTTTTAAGTGCTCTGAATGCTTACAAGTAGTATATTTTTATCCTGGAAGCCAAAATGTTCCACTCAAAAAAGTTTAGCTATACAAAGTGCGTTCCCTGAGTTTAGTGGACTGTACTATTGCATTATTGCAGCCTACAGAGTGAAGAAACCCCATATCTACTTGGCTATAGTTTTATCAGTGTCCTGGAAGGGGACAGGAGAAACTATTATGTGAAGGTACTGCAATGGCTCAGAGAGAAATTCTGTTTGTCTCAAAAAAGTGCCCTTCTTCATTTTCACCATTGGTTTTCCAGCATATTGGGTTTTTTTACTTTTCTGGAGGGAGTGTTGGAAATTATCTAACTTTCCTAATAACTTTTCCAATTGTTTTAACTCACTTTTATAATTGTTTCAACTAATCTTAAGAAGTCTCATTTGCCACTTTGTCATATGCCACTGTAGCCCTTTGATATACCAGGGCAGGCAGTGAGAGCCCCTGCCCATCCTCATGGCCTGCTAGGCTGAATTGAGGCTGACAGAGCCCCTGTCCCCATGTGCCTCTCTTTCCCAGGATGAGCTAAGCCTGACAGAGCCCCTGTCCCCATGTGCCTCTCTTTCCCAGGATGAGCTAAGCCTGACAGAGCCCCTGTCCCCATGTGCCTCTCTTTCCTAGGATGAGCTAAGCCTGACAGAGCCTGTATCTCTGCCACCCAGTGTTGTCAGTGAGGTAGTGAAATAAATCCACTCTTTGCACTCCAGCTTGGGGCTTAGTGATCACCCTGGTTACCTCTTTGCATTGATTCACACAAGGTTTGCCACTAGCTGCTCTAAGTGGGAACACGGTTGGGGAAAATTACTGAAACCTCAAGTTTCACTAAAACAACTGTAAGCAACCTTGATATGCTTCAGTGATCTCTGGGCAAGAGATACATTGCTGAAACTGGACACTAGGAATGCAGAACTGATGAACCACGAGGACATTCTGCAGAACCCTGAGATAAAGACAAAACTAACAAAGACAATTCAGCAATTGTACTGAAACCCTCTTTACCTGGAAAAAACATAATAAAAAACCTGAAAATATGGGCTAATTAGCATGAGAAAAAGTAAATCAATCAACAACCAATAGAAGACAGAATAATAATTAATGAAGAGGACTATATAAATTACAGCCAATGAACATTAATTTCTTTGTTTGCTAAAATGTACAAATAGTGAAAAGTCTTGAAAGTGCTTATGCATGTTCATGGGAAGAGCTGGCATGCATCCAGTGCTGTAATAAAGTAATGCCTGCAATCTAGTACTAATAATAGTGTTAGAGAGTTTGATTTATGCCAACATTTTCAGTGACAGAAGGGCTTGTGAATTTAGTAACACACAAAGCAAAACTGTTCCAAGAGAAGCACCTAGAGCACCTGATTCATCTTGCAGCTCATTTACTCATCCTCTTTGTTTTCTTTTTTTGTGAACTTTCTCTAAACACAGCTGTTTTATAGTTTTGTTGTTGAGGTTCAAAGCTGAAGGAGCTGGGCTTGTTCAGTCTCAAGAGACAACTGGCAAGAGACCTCACCAATATCTGTAAGTATCTGAAGGGAGGCTTCACGAAGAGGATGGAAGCAGGCTCTTCCCAGTGGTGCCAAGCAACAGGACAAGAGGCAATGGAGAAAAATTAATGCACAGGAAATTGTACCTGAATATTGAGGAAGAACTTCTTTACTGTGCAGATGACTGAGCACTGGAACAGATTCTGAACAGAGAGTTTGTGACGTCTCCCTCATTAGAGATCTTCAAGAACCATCTGGATATGACCCTGTGCCATGTGCTCTGGGATGGCCCTGCTTGAGCACAGAGGTTGGACCAGATGACCCAGTGTGGTCCCTCCCAGTCTCACCCATTCTGTGATTCTGTCTCCCTGTGGTTCTCATGGATCCACAAGCAACAATCAGCTTTTCATATCAGATAATTTTGTTAGGGGATGGAAAGGAATGTACGATGGCAGTGGGACAAGCAGAGTCAGCTGAGGAGCTGTGGTGAATTCCTGGTGACAGGACCAATTTCATGGACAGCAATACTGCAAAGGATGCAGGAAGTTAAGGAGGCTTCTTGCTTGGATGCTGCTTCTGTTTGCCAATTAGCAGCACTGCTTCCAATGTTTCTTACTTGGGTAACAAGCCTTGGCATTACCAAATGCCAGCCCTTCCTTTGGGAGCCCCAGCAGGAAAGCTCAGGAACGGCAAACCAGCACTGCGGGTGGCTGAATGACAGGACAAATTGAGAAGGAGCAAAAGAGCAGGCAAGAGCTGGGAATTCAGAGGTCACCAAAGACGGCTTGCACATGGCAAACCAAAGGGGACAGACAAGGTGGAAACTGCAGGGAATTACTCCCTGCTTGGTGTTCTAAGTCAGTTCAGGGCTGGAGTCTGTGAGAAAGAGGAGCTCTGGTTGGATCTGATCTGATCGGGTCCAACTCGTGTCTGCAAAGAGAGCGTTCATGCCACAGGGACAGGAAATCCAGTCACCTTGAACTTGAGGTTAGAAAACACAGGAGAGGACTGAATTTATGCAGCTGTAAAACACCGAGGAAGATGCAAATTGTCTCTCAAGTGTTCCATAACAAGGCTTTTTCTGGATGACATCGTTTGGCCTTACTTAAATACTGAATACTCTATTTGCATTTGTTAGAGGAAGTTGTCATTCTCACCTCAGAGCTGGCTAGCTACACATATCTAAGAAAGAGAAGTAAAAATGCTTAATTAATGTTGAGTATCAGATAACTGATTCCATTTTACTGATATGAAGTATTTTTATTGCAGTCTGGACGTTCTCAGATACGGATAGATGAGGTGAGAAAACCTGTTGGCTAGCAAACTATTACTTGAATTATTGTGTAAAATATAATAATCTTGTATTTTAGGAATGTTCCTAATTTTTCTGTTTTTGAAAAAAACGATCTGTTAAGTGTAGTTCACTTTTATGAAAATTTGCAACAGTTGGTGCTGACCAAGAGAGGCCAGGAAACAAAGTATAGAATTACAAGAGTAAATATTTGTTCCTGTGCATGACGTATCCTAGCCAAACTGGGTCACCTGGAATGTGGTTTTACACCGGGTTTTTATACCCTTCAACCACTCCAGTAGAACATGATTTGACTAATAATGAAGACCCACACTACTGATTTCTAATAATTGTAAAATTTTGCCAGGCAACTGTATTTCTGCAGCATTCTTGCTGCTTGTCTATTGATCCAGATGTCCCTGGGGTCAGTTTTGCCAGATAACACTGGAAGGGTTTCAAAGACATATTACAGTGACTAGAATTCTGGCTTTATCTGGGTGATCCATGGGTCTTTTATCTTTCATGGACAGTTCTATGCTTTCAAGAACCAAAATCCGTATTTCCAGGGCTGGGCTGTCCTTTAGTTTGTTTTGAGTATGAACAAACTCAAAGTCTCCAGTAAAATTCCACTATCTCTTTTCATTTCACTGTATCATGTGAACTAATGCATGGTAACAAAGTCAATACATGTTCATATTACAAAGACTGATTGATTCAACAGTTAGGGAAGTAAACTTTCCTAACCTACATAATCACCTTTGCAGAATAGCTGACACCAGTCAGTAATTGCAAATTGTCCCTGGTGGCTTTCATGGGATCCACACACACAACTTCCAATAAAATTTCAGTGATCACTCATGATTTTTAGCCCTTTGTTTTATCAATAGTAATCTTTTCTTTTTTTTTTTTTTATTTCAGATAGAAGCTTCCTTAGCTGTTCCTTTCATGATGTTGAGAGTAAAGTACCTTTGATCATAATTTTTACCTTTCACTGAACCTTTTCCACTACTGTTCTATCTTTCCTGAGCTGAGGGAAATTAAAAACTCAAAGAGCTTTTAAAATGTGTTTAACTATGAATTTACATGGCAGCATTAATTTGCTTTTTTTCAAATCTCAGCATAAGGCTTATTTTAATCAACTCGATTAAGCACTGAAGTGAGATTTTTCACAAAAACTTTTTCTAAGGCCAAGATTTTGCTCCTGTACAGTACTTGTCAGCTGAGAGTTGATATTTTATTTGAAGTCAGGATGTTTTTCTTCACTGGGCATCACCTTTATCTATCCAAAATCTAACCTGCCATTTTACTGCCTAGTTATTCAGCTGCTCAATGTCCTTCCCAGATCTTTAGTGGGTATTTGTCCTCAGGTCCCTCAATAGCTTGGTATGATCAGAAGGTTGTCACCTGAGTGCCCAGCTCCCTTTTCAAATCACTTGTATGTTGAGCAGGTCCAAGCAGAGATTGATCCAGCAGTGCACCCCTCATCTCTATGCTCCAAGGACCACATGCTCTCTCCACCTTTGACCAGCTATTCATGCCAAGACACTTGGTCTTATGCCATTACAGTTTTGTTTCTTTGACAGTCTTCGTCAAAAACCTTCTAGAAATCCCAACCAGCTCTATCTGCCAGAAAACTTTCTTCACAAGTTTAAAGATACTCAGTAAACTATAGTGTTCCAAACTGCCAATTGGAATACTTTCTTACATTGCTAATCAAAAGATCTTGAAGGCAAGATCTCATTTTGGAACTAAAACAATTATAATTGACAGGATTCTTTCTCCACAGACTTTCCTGTACATAGCTTTTCTGTTTCTTTTTTTATGACCTGAAGAGCCTATCCCAAAATCCAAGATCCCTGAGGACGTATGTCCATGCCTAGATGAAATCAAGGACTCTCAAATCATTCCAGTAGAGAACAGAACGGAAAATGTGTCACAGCAACAGAGTTCAACTTTGAAGACATGTACCAAAAAACTTCATTCCAAAGACCTCATCTGGCAAGACTTCTGGCCCTGTGTTAGACATGGTTTGTTTTTTAAGTGGAGAGATTTGATAATGCAGTGACATCAAAGGTACTTTATAGGCCAATACGCAGTTAAGTCCTCTTTTTCTCCCTCCAAATTTTGCTAAGAACACTTAATTTCAAAAGACATCTGGATTTCATAGAAAGACTATGAAAATACACAACCACGTCATTGCAGTACTTTACTGAGTGATGCCCGTGTAATGCGTGCCCACACCATACCCTAGCGAAGCACAACGGAATCGAAGGGTTGTAGAGAGGTTATTGGGAACAACAGCGCATCCTCGGGCCTGTTGTGTCAGGGCGGCCAGCGGGCACCCACCCGACCGGGCAGCCCCTCCCAGGGCGCAGCGCGGGGCTCCCCTCGCTCCGCTCTCCGCGGTGCCGCAGGGCGCGGGCGGCGCGCAGGTGCCGGGCTCGGTAGAGCTCTACGCGCGGCGGGCGGGGCGCGCTGAGGTCAGTTCCGCCGCCGCGCGGGCGGGGGCCGGGCCGGGCCGGGCGGCGGGGGGCTCGCTCGCCCTCCCTGCCGGAATGAGCGCCGCAGGGCGGGGCGGCAGCGGCCGCGCAGGACGCGGGGCGGCGCTGCGCTCCTCCTGTGTCCGGAGACAACGGGAGCGGCGGCGGCGGCGGCTGGCGGGGTCAGCGCCCAGGGACGCTGCCCGTCCTTCATCCCCCTCGTCCCGCTCCGAGCCAGGTAAGGCCCCGGGCCCGCGGCTCCCGCCGCGCTCCCTGCGCGGGGCCGCGGGGCCGGAGCGGGCGCGGCGCGCAGTGCTGCCCCCTGCGGGCCGCCGGCGGCAGTGCGCTCGGTGGCGGCGGGCGGAGGTTGCGCGGCCCGCGCAGCGCCCGCCCCGCTCCGCATCCCCCGCGGCGCCGCGCTCGGGGCGCGCACGGACAGCCGGCGGCCGGGGGAGGCCGCCCTAACGCGGAGAGCCGCCAGCACTGGTGCGTGGGTGGGCTGGATGCCCAAGAAAAGGAGGGTTTTGGTGCTTGCTGTCTCGTGGACGCCATCAGGCCGCTTTGGACTCGTCTGGACTAAAGCTGTTGTCCAGGTTTGTCGTCTTGGTCATCCTGAAGAAAAGGAGCTCTCGGGTTAGTAAATGTATTCATGAACAAAATAGAACATCCTGTGTTTTGTGTGCGGATAAGGTTGTTTTGAGTGTTTGGGCATAAGATTGGCTTAATTGAATCCCATATTGAATTTTGGTGCAAGACAGTCTATCATTGAAAAGTGTAACATTGGACACTTAAAATAATTTAGATGTATAAACCGATTTTCTTCTGAATAAATAATCCAGTGTTATCGTAGATGTAGCCAAAATGTCCTGCAATGTACATTTAATTTAAAAAGTCTGCTTTATAGTTAAGAAGACTAGTGGTGCTTTGCAGGATTTTTCTAGCAGTCTGTTGTGCATTGTTACTGCAGTAGGTGGTTACAGTCAAGGCTCTTTTCTTGCACGTACAAACAGTATGTGGCTAATTTTATCAGGAATGAAATCTGTGGAAATCAATTTTAACATCCTACATGAGTGCTTTGAGATGAGGGTATGGAGGGATATGTGCTTTTAATGGGACTCTTTCCCCCTCTTCTCCCATTTTCTTCAATGCCATACTTCCTTGCTGTATTTCCTACAGGCCTTAGAGCTCAAGAGTAGGGTAATGCTTTATACTAGTCAGTATGCTCTGGATATGCAGAAATACTTTGAAAATAGTTGTAAATTGTGTGAAATGATGAAATGAACAGCACAGATCAATTACATGTATGATCAATTAAAAAAATTGTCTCTATACATGTCTCTGAGCACTCTAGAATACTGTTTTTGATACAGTAGGTATTTGGTAATGCCTTGTTTAGCTTTTTGCAGGAAGACCACCAAGCAGTTGAATGATATGACAGAATTGTGTCTCTTTCAGACACAAATAAAGCTAGGCCTTGTTCCTAGAGCCGCAGGAAGCAGACCTCCATTTCAGTAGAATGCTGCATGGTACATGCATGTGCCTGCATCCATGCAATGACAAAAAATGTTAGTAGATTGGACAGTTTTTCACTTATGCATTCAAAAAATAGTGATTTCCTTTCAATTGTGTTTTGCATGACTTTGTAAGTAATAAACATTTTAAGAGTAATTGGTTTTTTTCTGTAGAATGAAAGAACTGTATATTTTTAATAAAAACGAGCTCTTAAAACTTGGTGCATGGTCCTTGCTCTTCTTAATTGTTTGCATTGTCATTCTTCATTCATTTTGCTTTGAAAACCTCATGTGAATTTCAGCTGAAAACCAAGAACTGTTACGACTGTGTGATTAGCTGTTATTGTGAGACAAAATGGCTTTTTAAGAAGAAATGCTTGTAGACAAAATTTCTTTGGTGCATTTGAATTGTTTGTTTTTAATACAAAATTAATTATTTAAATTAATGCAATATGTAATACTTATGTGAAGCACTTTGGCTCTCTCCCAGTCATTAGGCCTAAAATTAGTGACTGGTAATTGGCAGCCGTGTAGTTGGGTCAGTAGAACAGTTAACTCTCCTGAACAGAGGTAGTTGATGTTAAACAGTCAGTGTGTATATATATATATATATATATATATGTGGGTGTGTGTATATATATATACACCAATATATATATATGTGTGTGTGTATATATATACACACACAAATATATATATATGTGTGTGTAATTGCAAAATACAGGCAAGGTAATTTTAAGCATCATAGAGATTGAAATTTTTCACAGTGGCACAAATTTTATGCACTGCATCCTCCTGATGCAGTGATGCTCAGTGCCCTCCAATTCTGTTTAAACTTCATTTTCTTAGGGATGACTTATATGGGCTTTTCAGTACCAAAGCACACCCTGATTATTGGCTGTGGTCTGTGATCTTTGTGCATGAGAGGTGTGTGCTTTGCTGAAAATAAGGGCTCATTTATTTGTTCACATAGGTTAAATGCATCCTGCTCATCACACCCTTTTCATTGATAGCAGCATATAGTTTGAACTAAAGGAACCTAAAGCCCTGGAATGTACATCTTCTTCTTTGAAATGAACAAATTTTTTGACGTATTTGAAGTAAATAGAAATTTCCAGTGTGACAGTGGCCACATCAGTGGTTGTAACCTACTGCAGTGCAAAAACCCTTGTACTGGTTGAATTTGGCATAGTCAGGCTGCAGAGGATGTTTTGTCCTATTTTCCTTTGTTTCAATGCATTTTTGTTTTTTAACCTTTATGTAGCTGGGATATCCAGAGTTTGGAATGCCTTTTAATTTCTGTGCATCTGTTACTCTCCTGTGTCTTGAGCAGCAAAGTTCAAGATATGATACTGTTGTGTGAAAGATGGAAATGTTTGTTTTGTTGAATGCCTGACCTTTTAATGTCACTGAATTTCAGGTGTTCAGTAGGAGTGAGTGGGAAAATTTGGTTTATCTTTCTTGTGATGTCTTTTTTCCATGTGCTTTTTTTTTTTTTTTCTCTCCAAACTAAGTTCTCTATTTTTTAATGTTTCCTAATTTGGGTACTTTGTTGTATTTCTTAATTTTTTTTTTTTTCAGAATTCATTCCTGTGAAGACAGTAACTGGAATTGACTTTGACACACTTAGTGTCTCTTATTTCATTTCTCAACCATGCCATTCCTCTCTTTGCCACTGAGACTCTTTGTAGACTTCAAGGTCTTCCTTTAATGATATTTTTGGGTTGGTCTGTGTGCACTGCATATGATTATAACTTGAAAATTGACTATCTATCTTTTAATTAAATCTTCTGAAGCATGTTTCTGCCAATCCTTCAAATACCAAAACAGATCTTTAGGGGAATTCCTCCCCCTCCCCACCTTCCCCAGTGGTATGGAGTGAATGTATGTAATGTTCACCTCCCTGTGTACATTGATGATCTTGGCTTTCTGAAATAAATAGGAAAAAAATTTAATACAGGCATAAAATTACAATATAATTTTGGCTTTTTAAAATCCAAAATAAGTATAAATTGGAGCTGTTTGTATCAAAACCTTTCTTATTAACTGGTCAGTGTTCAGGGTACATGGTGAAAAACTAGCAAGGGAGACAGCAGAGATGTTACTTTGACATCAACTGGTTATTGAGTTCTTTTTTTACCTTTTACTGGGTCTAGCTGAGATGGAGTTAAATTTCTTGAAAGCAGCCTGTACAGTACTGTGGCTAAACCAGTCTTGATAACACACTGGTGTTTTGGTTGTTGCTGAACAATGTTTGCGCAACGTCAAGGTTTTCTTCCCCCCCTCACTCTATTGAGTAGCCATGGGGTGGGCAAGACATTAGGAGGGCACAAAGCTGGGACAGCTGCCCAGAATAGGTCTGGGGATAGTCCACATCATACAATGTTGTGCTCAGCCATGAAAACTGGAAGCAGAGGGGGGTTGCCTTCCAGGGTGCCTGCTTCTTGGAGACTGGCTGGGCTTTGATATGCTGGTGGAAGGTGGTGAGTGATTTCCCTTATGTCACCTCCCCACTTCTTTCCTTCTGTTTAACTGCCTTTGTCCTGACCCATAAGCTTTCCTGTGCTTCTTCTCTCCTTTGCTCTCCTTGCTACTGAGAGAGGGAAGGGTGGGACAGCAGGAAGCAGCTCTGTGGCTGCTTGGCTGCTGCCTGGGACCAACCTGGGCACATATGGAATGCAGGCACACACCAATGCTTGAAACCTGCATTCTAGGTACATGGTATTTGTCACAGGTCTGCATGAAAACGTGGTTTTGGGCTTAAACCATGGCAGACTTTCCTACATATACCGGTTTGAATTAGAAAAATTTGGAAGGATTACTAGCCTGTTCTTTGAATTATCTCTGTTAAATTTTTCTGGCATAGTCTTGGATTGAGAAGTTCAGAACTGTTAAATTGAAGTCTTCTGAAAATGTTGGACTGTGTTTCTTGTACTTTCTTGCCCTTTAAAGGTTGTGGATTATTTTTCATGTTCTCCCATAAAGTGAAATCTACTGAGTTTAAAAATACAAGAAAATTCTCTGGGTTTACACTTATTTTTTTGTGGTTATGGATTTTGATGGCATTAATTCTCTATACTTAGATTTCAGTTAGTTCACATGGAGGGCAGTTTCAGTATTAATAGATAGATGTTAACAGCAGAAAAAGGCAAATGCCAATATAGCTTCCCCATTTCCTTTCAAATGCCATGTTACTTCTTTCTTAAAGCTGTCTAGAAATGCATAAAGCATCTTTGGTCTGGATCTTGAGCTTATGAAGATCTCTTATCATCTTTCTCCTGAAACAAAACAGTGGCTGTCCTGAACATAGGCCTACCACCACGTTTGTGTGTCAGCAGGTTAGTCTTAAGTCTAGAAAGTGGTAGTAGCCAGGGAAAGATGTTCCATCTGAACCACCACAAACGTTTTGCTTTTCAGTCTTCTTTAGAATCAGGGTAATAGAGCACATAATGTCATCCACATTAGAATTGCTTGAAGAAAATTCTCCAGATCACAATACAGCATTCAGGTATACTTCCTTCCTGCAAGGCTGCCATTGATTTGTTTTTCAAATTGTGTGTATTTTCACAGCTGTCTGCATTGCAATGAGATAAGATTACTACAGTTCTAGAACTACCCACTAAGGGGTTTTAGTGTACACCCATCCATCTGCTTAAGAGTGAAAAGCTTGTTATGTTGTCCCTAGCCAGTTTTCTAACTTACTTTTACTGATGTTTGTGGCTACATCAGAACACTTTGAAGAGCCCTGTATTTAGGGCAGCATTGATACAGCAGTTACTGATGGAGTACAAGGAAAGATCATGGAATCACTGAGTGGTTTGTTCTGGAAGAGACCTAGTTCAGCCTCCTGCCATGAGAAAGAATGCTTTCCACTAGACCAGCCTGGCCTTGAACACTGCCAGGGATAGGGCATCCACAGCTTCTCTGCACAGCCTGTTCCAGTGCCTCACCACCCTCACAGTAATGAATTTCTTCCTAAAATCTAATTTAAATCTACCTTTCTTCAGCTTGAAGCCATTCCCCCTTGTCCTATCACTGCATGCCCTTGTGAAAAGTCCTTCTCCACTTCTTGGAAGCCTCCTTTCAGTACTTAGAGGTGCTATAAGGTCTCTGTGAGGCCACCTCTTTAGGCTGAACAGCCCCAACTCTCTCAGCCTGTTCTCATGGGAGAAGTGATTCAGCCCTGTGAAAAGCTTTGAATGGGTCCAGAGGAGAGGCACTGAACCTTTTCCTTGTGTTGGGGGCCCCAAAGCTGGATGCAGCTGCACTGCAGGTGGGGTCTCATGAGAGCAGAGTGGGAGAATTGCTTCCCTCAATGTGCTGGCTATGCTGCTTTTGTGCAGTAGTATGGTTGCTTTCTGGGTTGTGAGCACATAAGATGCAGGAAAACCTTCTTGGATCAGATATTTAGTCCTGTCAAGCCACTGGGGAGATCACAGAATTATTTAGGCTGGAAAAGACCTACAAGATCATCCAGTCCAACCTGTAACCCAGCGCTGCCAAGCTAACCACTAATCCATATCCTTGAGTGCCCAGTTTACATGTTTTTAATATCCCCAGGAATGTTAACTCCATCCCCAGGAGGTAACTCTGCCACTTCCACAGGTAACCTGTTCCAATTATTGACAACCCTTTCATTGAAAAATTTTTCTTAATATTCAATCTCAGTGTGCTCTGCTGCAACTTGAGGCAGTTTCCTCTCTTCCTGTCACTTCTTACCTGGGAGAAGAGGCTGACATCCACCTGGCTACAGCCTCCTTTCAGGTAGTTACAGAGAATAATAAGGTCTCCCCTGAGCCCCCTTTTCAATGCTCCCAGCTCCATCAGCCGCCCCTTGTAAGATTTTCTCTCTAGACCTTTTACCAGCTCTGTTGCCCTTCCCTGGACTCGCTCAGGCACCTCAATGTCTTTCCAGTACCGTACTTTAATTTCTTGATTACCACATGATTATTGTGATGGGAAGCTGCTTAAGTGAACTCAGCACTGTGTTTTTGGAGTCCAAATCAGGCCCTGATCTCTGTAGGTACACTTGGTGAGGATCTGGATTTCAGAAGCAGAAGCCTTTTGTAGGGTGTATTGGAAAACAGAAGTAACCTCATGCAGTTGAGTCTGTTCGTGATTGCAAGTGTGTGCAACAGTATAACTAATGATGTTAGAATAAGAAAGGTGTTGACTGGACTTCATGTATGTCTCAAAAGCCTAATTTGATTGTTTATTTTCCAAATAATAGGGTTTCATAGTCTTGCCAAAAGCTTAAAGGCTGAGATCTTCCTGTTAAATATACTAGAGAGACAGAGTGCTGGAACCTGTGGGCCAAGGATATTGCATGTGTTAATTTGATGTTTTACAGTGATATTACTGCTCTCCCTCTGCCTTATGTTGCATTGTTTATTTTGCTTGATTGACGTTCTGTTTTATTAGGATGAAGTGAATTATTTATATGCTTGTCCACATATATAGAAGTGATTACACTGTAATATTAATAGAAGAAAAAGTAATTAATTTTGCAGCCACAGATTGTTTTGACTTCATTGCTTTGAGAACATGTGAAGCATAAATCGCATCTTGTTACGAATTAGTGTTCAAGACTGTTTGTATCTGAAACATTGGCACTGATTAGAAAAGAACTTCCTTCCTTATGTCAGGAATTTCCATGCTAGCTTGAAAATTATTTTATTTAAAAACAAACTAGTAGTTCTGTGTTTCTAGTAACCATCCTAGTCACATTCTGTTTCCCTGCTATTCACATATGAATGGAACTTGCATGTTTCATGATATCTTGTCCTGAGTTGAGGGCTATATATGAACTGAAATCATATTCTGCTGCTCAGTTCTGTTATCAAGTATCTTGTTTGGCTTATAAATATGTTTCTTAAGTATAAAATTTTTCATGACATGGGACAAATACCATGAACTCTTCAGGTTTTGATGCATAGCAGGTAATTACACGAATTTGGGAATGTTTTGAATGAGAGCAAATGTTAAAGGATTATTTGATTTGGTATGTTTTAGAGTTATTGGTTGTATATGCAGAATACAATCAGTGGTATATTGACAGCGGACTTGCACTCTGTAATGCAGCTGTAGTCCACTAATAGTTCAATTATTAGTTCATTGTATTTCAGTGATCATTGAATCTTAATTGACTTAATGTTCTGCTTTTTATTCTTTAGTGCTGCAAGTGGATCGACTAAGAAAATGGAATGTAATATGGATGCAGTTGCTTGAACATCATTTCTTCCAAAGCTTGTATTCTGCAGATTGGCGGCCTGAATGATTGATTGATTGATAGGAAATATACACAGGACTAATACCAAGAAAGCATTCTGTCTGTTGATGTTGTGTTTAATGAAAATGATGCAGAGTTGCTTCATCTGATATGCAGTTGAAAAAAATGAGGGAAATTTTACCAAGATTGTACTCTGGCCAAATTAATGATAAAAATAATTCTTTAACTACATCCCCAAAGCAATCTGATGATAAAACAAATCTGTCAAAAGGGGCAGATGACCAAAACTGCTGTTACCAAGGAACTGAGGCTGAGAACAATAAGTTGTCACTGATAAGCTGTATAAAGTGCAGAAATGTTCAGAAAATTTCAATGCAAGATATAGAGAAGCATAAGAAGCTTGAGTGGACTGAAGACAGAAATTTCATCTGCAAGAAGTGCAGTCATATTAAACCACCAGCTTTCGATTTTGTTCCTGAAGGTGCCAATGCTGCAGACTATGAAAAACGTGAAAGAAAAATCGCAAGTAAAACCCAGAAAACGTTTAAAGTAAAAAACTTTCTGCCAGGCAAATACTACTGTGATAAGTGCAGATTCTCAACAAAGGATCCTTTACAGTATAAAAAGCACGTAGGGCAACATGAAGAAATTAAGTTTCTTTGTTCCCACTGTAGTTATGTATCCTACACCAAAGGAGAATTCCAGAGACATTTGGTGAAGCACACTGGAACCTTTCCGTATCAGTGTGAGTACTGTGAATATGGTGCTGTTAGACATGACTATATAGTTAAACATACGAGAAGAGTACATGAAACACCCAGAAAACGCCTGTCAAATACTCTCATGAACCACAAGCAAAAGAAGCAGAGTCAAAGCACTTTATGTAAAAAGCAGAAATACAATAAAATTCCTTTCCAAAATGAACTTTCAAGTTTGCCTTCAAATATGGTTTGTGAGATTCCAAGTAAAACAACTAAAACAGTCTGCCCATCTCAAAATGTAGAATGTAGCATAAACACATCATCAGTCCAGGATAAGACACTATTGGAGCCATCTGAAATGAGTGTATGTGAGAATCAAAGTGTGGAGGTTGAGGTTTATTCTCCAAAAACAGAGCCTTTACAACCTGGGATGCCTTTAACAGTAATTGCACCATCTGAACTTGTAGTTCCTTCCAACTGTTTAGCTCAGATAGTAGAGCTAAAAATAGTGAATGGAGCACAACAGCTGGTTCTTAAACTAATTCCTATGAAAGAAGCAACTTACAAACCTGTGAACTGTGCAGAAGAGGAATTTGAGAATCAAGGTACAGAACAATCTGCAGAAGTAAAGAAAACATCTCTGTGTCAAAATGAGTTACTAACTATGGAAGTGAATGTAAACAAATTATCTAGTGTTAGTAACCAGCTTAATTTGGATAGTACATATGACAAGAATTCTGAATGTTTTTGTTCTTCAGATTCTCAGCTCTCAGGCTATAGCTCTGTACCTGTACAGAGGGAAGATACATCAAAATTATGCTTTCATTTGGTGAAAGGTATTGATGTCCATTCAGGTGTTATAGAACTTTGTTCTCAATCTCTGGTGAAGAACAGTGCTGAAAAAAAAAGTGATCTTAAATCCTCAAAGGGGAAAGTAGATGGAAAAAATAACTTGCATAGTGATCTGTATTGTTATGAAGAAGGTGAAGATACATACCGTCCAAAATACGCTTCTGTTTCCGAAGGTAAAAGTTCCAAGAATGTTTCAGTAGAAGCTGCTCAGGAGGGAAAGAATTTTTCTGCTGTCCATAAAGAAAAGGATACCTTGTCTATGAAGAGGGTTGGTAAAGAACATAGGAGTCTACCAGTCAATTCTGCTGAAGCACATTTAGCTGGAAAAGGTTTTGATAAAAAATTTATTACATCTTCTGAAGGAGGAAAAAACGTTTACATGACTAAAACTCCAGCTTTTGAGGATATAACATCTGGCTTGAGCAAAGTAAAGAGAACTGAAACCATAAGCCAAAAGAGTAATCATCTTCTGGAATCAGTTGAGCTACAAAAGATGCAAAATAAAGGCAGTCCTTTTGAAGGACCTGTTATTTCATCTGTATTTTCTCTTAGCTCTGGGACTGAAAATGTTCCAGAGGATGTCAGATGGGATGACACAACACGCAGGAAAAAATCAGCAACATTGCTGTGTAGAAAGATTGCTCAACTCATGTCTGCTGCTGAATCTAACACGAAATCCGTGCCCTTGAGATGTCAGGCTTCTAGTAAAAAGTTGCTTTTGCCTCAAGAAAGTTCAGCAAGCTGTGAGGGAGCTGTTTGTGCCACTGAAGTGGAACAACCCGCGACTTTGTCTGAAGCACATGGTGGAAGAAGTGTGATTAGTAATGAAGAACACAGTGAAGATCAGCTCTTTACATTTGCAAGAACTTCTAAAAACAGGGTAACTAAAAATTCCCATGTTGCTACCCCAGTCTTTATCCCCAAAGGGACAATGCTGAGAGTGCTGAATGCTACTAGCAGTCAAAGCTCATGTGGAATAGAAAACAGGGGTGAAACATCAGCTCCTGTGCATCGCAATGAAATGTTTCTGCCCCGCCCAGTCCCCGTCAGTGTTTCTGAGGCACTCAGCAGTAATTTCCCATGTTTGCCTAATCAGAGTGAACCAAGTGCTGAGTCCCAAACTGTATCACTCAGGCAAAGACCAAAGCGAGAGGCAAGTGCTAAAAATAGCAAGCAAACTGGTGTACTATTTCAGAAAAGCAGTGATGTGAGCAAGCAAAGCAAGCCCTATTCAAAAAGTCCCAAAAATAAGGCAAAACAAACAAGCCTCAGAGAACTTCCTAAGAGGAAAACAAGAGCTCAGTCAGAAACCACTTCAAGTTCTGATATGTCATACCTGTTGACAGCAAGACGTCTTCGACTTCTTCCTCTGAAAATGAATCAGTTGATAAAATGCCCTCGTCGTAATCAGCCAGTTGTAGTACTAAACCATCCTGATGTTGATTCACCAGAGATAATTAATGTCATGAAGACTATCAATAAGTATAAAGGTCAAGTTCTGAAAGTAGTTCTGTCAGAAAGGACAAGTAGTTGTCTTGGTGTCAAACGTTACCGAAAGCGTCTTACTCTTCAGAATGCTGAGACAGGAAACCAAGCAAAAAAGCGGAGTATGCTAAAAATGAAGCTAAAAAAGACCCACAAAAACAATTACCAAGTGGTGGAAACTTCATCAGCTGAAGCACTTCGGTGTCTCTTTAAGTGTTGGTTTTGTGGGAGAGTATATATGGACCAAGAAGAATGGATAAGTCATGGACAGAGACACTTAATTGAGGCAACCAAGGGCTGGGATGTTCTTTCTCTACAAGCAAAAAAACGTTAAATGAGAGCCTAGGGGAGGTTTCCCCTCTTGCTTTTAATGAGTGACACTAACTTGCTTGTAATGGAGGATGGAAATAACTGCTTTATTTTGCCAAAAGTCCTCTGCTGTTAGCAAAGTGAAGAAGAGAGTAGAGGTAGAGAGAGCTAGAGAAGCTGATAGTGAGGATTCAGCACCACTTTGCACTCTTGTGATTGAAATTTATATTGGAGGTCAGCTTCATCTGTTCCATAGGAGAAATTTGAAGAAGATTTGCTATGCAAACATCTTTCTAGTTACCTTAGGATACTGTGCTGTATGTGGTTTGTGCTAGGTCTGTATGGATTAAAATCTTTGATGATGAGACCTTTGTAAATTTAACAGGATTTAGTTTGCTTTATTACAGCATGGTGTTTCAGAGATCGAGCACATCTGTATGGAAATGCACTTTTGGTCCTCCATGGACAGCAAGTGTAAGTCATAGGTTTTAGTGGCAAATGAAGCACTACACATAAAAAGTAAAATTTAAATGCAAGTGCTCTGTTTCAGTGAAATAAAAACACTTCTGACTTCAGAGGCGGTACAAGGGTGTAAATGAAAAAAACTATGGAATCAGTTACTCCTGCTAGGTCTGATAGCACAAAGAAATTTAATTTTGTTTAGTACTGAGTCTTTACCTAGACTGTATTGTGTAGATGCAAGGGAGCAAAACACTGAGGATTCTGTGCCATCAAGCCAGAGATACCTTCAGGCTTGGGCTGATAGTGAAAAGTGCTTCTCTAAATGGCCTCAGGGCTGTTCAAAAATAGTATTAGCCAGACATAAACTCTGTACCACCTTGTGTGTGATAGAAGCATTTACAGTCTCGGTATTTGGTTAGCACTCTAGTTGGTGAGGTTATTTACTAGGGAACTTGTTGAAGACTTTTCAAACTGAAAAGGCACGTTGCACAGCTTTTACATGACAGTGTTGAACCAGATTTTCAGTGCAATCTTTCATCGTATTTAAGAATTTAGATGTTGTTACAATTTATTTTTTGTAGGCCTCAAATTCATACAAGCATGTGCCTAGTTACGGATTATGTCTGATGCGTACTGACTTCAGTGCAGTGTAAACATTGCTCAGTTGCTTAAACACTTCTCTAAATCAGGGCCAAATGACAGCTTTTTAGTAAAAAAGAGGGATGGATGACACTGAAGTTACTGTTTTTGTATGTGAGCTGTGGATGTTTCTCTTCATCTTGTCAATTTTAAATCATTTTAGAATGAAGTATATCGAAGCACATACTTACAATTAAAATAATGTGTTACAGTTTTAAAAATATGAAAATCAATACTGACTCTAATGCTGGATGTGTGTTCTATGTTTGAACTGGGGCTTCTCTGGTAAACTGGTAGTCCCTAACTCTTTTCACTGATGGTGCATTTTTGTAAACAGTTTAGCTGGGAATATTTTTTTATATACTCCAGCAGATTATACATTGTTTTGATAAAATATTTATCATATCTACATTAGAATGTAAATATTTTAAAACTACATCTGACTGAGGTTTACTTTCAAAGCCACTTACTGCTTTCCCATAATTCTGCAATACAGTGTTGAAATCCTTCCGATAGCTGGTGCTTTAAGTCAGATCTTTTCATCCTGTACACATGGAAAATTTTTGTATCATTTGTATCAGACTAAACTATTCCACAGAACAAACTTTGTTTTTCCTGTTTTGTCAATAATAAGGAAATGACAGTTCTCATTTTGTATTCAAATGGAATTATATTTTTTTAGATGGGTACACTAGAGGGTTTTTTTCCCCCACTTCATACGCTTTGATGCCAAACCTAACAGTGCTATTTGCATTTTCAATGGTGAAAATAGTTTCCATTTTAAAATTATAGCATAACATATAAAATGAATACTGAAATGGTTAACATGAAAAACCCCATGGTTAGCATTCCTTTGTTTTAATTCCTTCAATACAGGTTACTGGTTGAATTAATTTTGTTTCTGTAGAAGCTACCAAATAAATAGTTTTGAATTTGCTTTGTAAGAGTTGTCACTGGCAAAATCAGAACATTGCTCATGAAAGCTGTACTGGGGGAAATGGAGAAGGTGTTGCTGCTCAGCTTTGTGGATTCTGGGTGGTTTAAGTACACTAGTAATGCTTGTCTTCTGTAAGCAAGTTTACTGTTTACTTTAGTAAACATCTGCGAAGCTCTGTACGTCACTGCCATAATCTGTTATCTAAATTGTTAAACCTTGGGGTTTTTATGTTTTTAATTTAGATTTTTTTTTTTGTTTCAACATGAAAACTTTTTGTAAGTTAAATTGTATTGTGGTTTAAAATTCTTAAAGCAGATTATGTCATGCTTTTTGTTATGAACTCTGCTGAACTCT
Source organism: Serinus canaria (assembly GCF_022539315.1). NCBI lineage: Eukaryota > Metazoa > Chordata > Aves > Passeriformes > Fringillidae > Serinus > Serinus canaria. Next base: position 58,094,813 of record NC_066317.1, on the reverse strand, counting down.
ATTTTAGCAGCTTCTGTTTTGTTACTTTTATTAGATAAAATTATGTCAGAATAATTTCCTTCAAGTTTAACAGTGTCATCAGTTTGAGAGAAATAATTTACAGTGGATGTTTTCTTCCCTTTTGACTCAGCATTGAGAAATAAAAAGGTTGAAAGAAAATAACAGTCAACTGCTGAATTTTTTTATAGGTAGTTTGTACCACTACATAGTACGTCATAAATTGGGTTGGAATGTTGTAGTTTTGGGCTTGAGTGGTTTTGTTCTTCTTGTTCCTGTTCTATAAGGATAAAGTAACTGAGGTTCTAAAGTAACTAGGTTATTGTAATATACCTTTTTTGGTATATTATAATAACCTAGTCAGACTGCTAGTGTGGTTAGGAAGGTTATCAGTGCTGTGCAGAAATATCCCTTCATGTACATATGGAATTGTAGTTTGCCTTCATATACATATAGAATTTAGTTAGGCTTCCAAAACTCAAATTGTATGAATAAATATTTCTGTGGTTTTTTTCTGGAAGAATAATCACATTCTCAGGTTCTCTGCTCATACACAGTAGAGCACGTTTTCTTGCTGATTTTGACGTGCATCTACTTTTTCTACTTAAGATTTTTATCTCTACATTTGCATATGGTATGAATTCAGTGACTTTGCATAATGGTCCTGCCATGGAAGCATTTGAAGGCTCAGGTATGGCATACAAGTATCTGCTACTTAAGCTAAAGAGTAAGTGCTCACTGAATAGTAGAATTTACACAATTACAGCTAGCTTTAAAATCTCCAGTACCTATAAGCATCAACTGACACTAACTTCAGTGGCAGCTGAGCACAGCTTGTTGTTGAGCAAACATATGCACACCACATGAAATTGTTAGACAGTGAGAACTGTCTTAACTGTTAGACTGTGACATGCAGTGTTTCATGTGTATTTTTAAAAGCAAGAATATTATTTAATGACGGTATACTTTTAGTAAGTTTTGCTACTTGGCAGAGTTTAAGTGACATTTAGGTAAGCAAGGGCAAATTTCATTTTCATTTGAAGTTAGAAGATAGAGTGCAAGATAAGCAAATTGGTCAGTCATTGTCAAGATATCAGGAGTCGGTCTCAACGCCTTCCTATGAATTAATATGTTAACATATTCTTTATTTGTATCCTCAGAGTGAAAATGCAACAATCAAAAAATGGAGTAGATGTGTAGAATGCTTCATTATATTATTGGGAGCTCCTTGCTCAAGAGGCCAATCTGATTTTTGAGACGTTTCAAGAAGTGTTCTATTTATATCTGTACAGATGAATCAGCGACAGTGAGGCAGCACAGGTCAGCAGGCCTTGACTGGATGTGTGAGGCAGCACTGTCCATATCAGCAGGCCTTGACTGGATGTGTGAGGCAGCACTGTCCATATCAGCAGGCCTTGACTGGATGTGTGAGGCAGCACTGTCCATATCAGCCAGCCTTGACTGGATGTGTGAGGACAGCACTGTCCATATCAGCAGGCCTTGACTGGATGTGTGAGGCAGCACTGTCCATATCAGCCAGCCTTGACTGGATGTGTGAGGCAGCACTGTCCATATCAGCAGGCCTTGACTGGATGTGTGAGGCAGCACTGTCCATATCAGCAGGCCTTGAATGGATGTGTGAGGCAGCACTGTCCATATCAACAGGCCTTGAATGGATGTTTGAGGTAGCATTGTTCTCTGTGGTTTCCTGACTGATCCTTTCCGTCAATGAGCGTTATGGGAACGGATCTGTAGAAGTCAATGATCTCTTCCACAGAATTAAATTTCTGTGGGGGGAAAGACAGTAATCAGTGACTGAAAGTGAAATTGCTGGATGGTTTAATCTATGACAGTAAAAGACTTGCAAATAACAGTATTAAAAATAGAGAACATTTTGCATGGAGCTATGATTAGATGAAAGCAATTCTAAAAGGAAAAGCACCATGTTTTGATCCTTATATTTCTTTTTTGTGTCTCTGTCATGTGCAGGACAAAGCAACTAGCTCCTTAGGGAAAGGGAGCATGTCTAAGCCCTGATAATGCAGTATCACATAGAAAACAGTGTGATGCCAGATATGATAGATATTGAAATGATGAAGCAGCTATGAATTGTTACTATTTTTTTTCCTGCCACCAGTCATACTTAATTAGCAGTACACGGTATTTTACACTACAAGTTTTAGTGTACCTTATTAAATGTACACTTTGTTTTCCCATTCAGTTTATTGAGACAGTTGCTATAGAATCCCTTTGAAGTATGGAACAAGAAGCATCTTGTTCTCTCACGCCCAGAAAAATGACATTCTCCAGGCAACTCCTCAAGTGATAAAGGACTGGTTCAAGGTTGCTGACCTGATCAAAGAGCAAGAGAAAGCTACACAGATGTTTATTCTCATCTGCCCTAGTGGAAGAATCCCATTCCAATGATTAGCAGTCCTTCAGTTCAAGCAGTTCTCTTCCTTGTGTGTACCTTCTAAGCACTCATCACACCATGAAGCTCTCATCATATCAGTGCTTTCCTCTTGAGCTAGTCTTTGTACTTATTGGTATTAAACCACCAGAAATGCACACAGTAATGAAAGCTTACTTTGACATTAATACTTATCACCTATTTATATAACATTTGCTGTAAGCATGGCTCTTCATTGTACACTTGGTGGTGTCTCATGGTAGTGTCTTTCACCCCCACCTGATTCACCCCTAGTTTATAACAACTGAATCTGATTAAGGATTTGATTTGGGCAAGCTGTTCCTGCATTAAGATGAAAATTGTTTGATCTCAAAGCTAGTGTGCTAATTTTTTCAAGCTTTGTTTTGATAATTTTTACTCATTTGCCTTTGTTTTACTTTGCTGTTTTGTCTTTGCTTATGTTCAAAGTCACCGTTGCTACTGAAAACTGAGGCAGAACTGTGGTCTGAATTTCATGCCTTATGAAAGTAATCCTTATTTTATTCTAAATTAACTCTTCCAGCACCAGTTCTTTTCCTGTTTTTGAATGTTTTCTGCTGGTTGGAAAGTCAAAAAGTCTACAATGATTGTTCATCTGCTTTGGAAATTTAATTAGGCTTCACTAGGTTAATGCTACATTGCTCATTTTTCTAGCTCTTTGCTAATGGGTAAAAAATGTCTCAGAATGTTATGTCCTCAGCTCTTTTAATGGAACTCCACATTTGCTTCAAGATGCTTATCTTGTAAACCTCTCTGAGTTGAAGGTACTGGCTGTTTGTTGTGCCACTTTTCCTGGCAGGAACTGTTGACAGATCACTGTCACTGGGAGCGAGGCATTGTGGAAGTGCTCCCTAATCTGCTGCGATGGGCCAGGCCAGTTTGGTGGCTGCTGAAGGTGGGTGCAGCTAATCATTTCAGCTCACATGGAAAGGAATTGAGTGAAATGGTGTGACTGCTATGACTTACAGTTTGAAGATGAAAGGTTATCTGCAAATATGAGGATGGAGAGAGTATCTGTGGCTGGAACAGGGAGATCCAGAGATACACATCAGGCTCTGCTCTAAACTTCTGTGTAAAGCAGGCACCAAGCTGAAGAGAAGCTTACTTCTGTCTTTCATTTTTACACATTTTTCACTGCAGTGGAAGTTGAGACTGATGCTACAGACATGCTAAAACTATGTGTTTTGCATGTGGCAGATCTAGTTTTGAAAAGGAGATAAGAAAAATATGTAAACTCCGTGTTGTGATCCGCTTTAAATACGAGCAAGGTTTGCATTTCATCTTTTTCTAAAGAACTATGCAGATGAAAAAAGCCAGTGTTACAGGGACCTCTGGATCTTTAATAGTGAAATTGTCTGGAGTAGAAGAAGGCAACAGCCAAGTAAAGGGAGCTCAGTTTTGAATGTAAATTCCTAAATTCCATGTATGATCATTTGGGATCTGATCTTTATAGCTTTATGTAATTTGGCCTTTAGAAAGCTCAATATAGTACTTTAAGTATGTATGTAGGTGTGAACATCTGTGGCTAAATAGCTAGCAAAAATGTAGCTCTACTAAGAGAGTAAGGGATTTTCTTTTTTTTTTTCCTTCTGTTTATATTAGAGTTTCATGCTAATTTAGCTGCATGGAACTTGAGTTTTACCCTAAAAATCTGATAATCAACCCCTTTTTTCCCTCCTTATGACCTTACAGGGCTACATGGGAACTAATGATAAAAGCACTCATGAAAGTTAAATGAAATACATTTTAAAAAATAACTGTTAATTTAAAATCTTATTTGGTGATCCAATATGTTGACAACTTGTAGGCTATATAGTAAAATTGGAAGTTGCAATAAGATATGGAAAACTTTGAATAATTATATTTATGTGTGAGGAAAATGTGTTTTTAATGGATGAAAATAGACTAATTCAAAAGGAAAACACACTGCAGAAGATCTGTTAAGACCAAACATCTGAATAAAATCACCAACTGTGGAAAAATGTAATAGTTCTGCACATGTTTGTTGGTGTTTAGTTTTCTTTCTCCTTGGCTGGTGAAGAGGGAATATCCAGCTAATCTAGGTAGAGCAGCTAGGTCTGGCTGCACTGCAAGATGTGTAACAAAGGGTATCCCTGCAGAGGACCAAAGCAGAATGCTCTGGAAAACTTTTTAATGAGTACTAAAAAATTACAGGCAGCAATTTTCCGTAATTCACAGCCTTCAAAGTGTTGTCACTTTCTTTGGGGAAAAAAAACCTTAGATGAGCTGCAAAAATTGGGGTGAGAGTTTTCTACAAAGTGCCCTTTTGGGGAACCCTATGAGATGGAAGAAGATCTTCTGAGCAGTGTTGGTGCCACTGATTGCTCATTACTGCATATGTGCTTTGTGCCCTGTTCTATTTTCATGTCTACTGCTGAGAATAATACATAGGAGTGGAAGATTGCCATGTTTGTGATTCCCTGGCACAACACTTAGTTGACCAGCAAAGCAATTCTGATTTCTTCTGGTGTGCTTGATTCAGGGGAATATTGGATTTGAAAAGAAAGAATCCTCATAGAAAAGGGCATAAGGTAGGCAGTCATGATTACAGATTTGGCCTGGTGGAGCCAAGTCTTGGATGCACTGTGTGTTGTTAACTGGATGCTTGGAATCCTTATTTTGGAGCTGTACTTTGCAATTTGACTAGTCAGTCCAGACCCACTGTTTAAGATATGAACTGTCTGCGCAGGAGTTGGAACAAACAACAAAGTCAAATATTTTGGTATTTCCTGAGATGGGAGGGATTGTGTTCTCCTTCCTTTTAGTTCAGTAAAAACTGTTCATGTACTGTTCAAGTAATTTTCCAGTTACCTTAATTGTTAAAGCTGTTAACCTAATGAAAATTTAGTTCTGTGCCTTTATTCTCTAGTCAGAACACACATAAACTACATTATGCTGTAGTGTACCTTATTTCTGTCATTGTTTCTGTTCTGAGCCTGTTTGTGTTAGAGCCATTACAGGAAGACTAAACAATGTCAGAACCACGGAAAACTAAACTTGCTTTCTCCTAAGTCATACTAAAATTCCAGGAAATCATCTGGGAGTTTCAGTTCAGAAATGCAGCCAGTGCTTTACAGAATACTGATGGTCACTACAGCAGCACCAGGATGATGCACTACAGTTTTTGATTTGTGCAACCATTGAGCTTCCAAACTGTTTCACTGTGCTTCCATAATGAAGGATTTTTTCCCCCTTTTATCATTAAACAAATGTTCCTGAAGAACAACTTGCCAGTGAACATTGTTCCTCTAGTGAAAGCTTATGAATCCTATCCCATGTTTTCTAATAAAAATTCTAATATAAATTTTGAACCCATCAAATGCCTTAAATCAGCTTGGGTCATTTGTGATTTCAGGCTTTTTAAAGTCTAACTATACAAAAGGTAAGTTCTGAAAAGTGTTGACATGCATGAAAAGAATATAATTAAAGATTCAGCTGCAGAGTTTTTGCTGGTTCACCTGAGTTGGATTTCTGTCAGTGATTTGCATAGCTAATGACCCATAGGAGTTTGTTGCTTTGCTTTTTTGTTCTGCAGCTGAGCATTCTTTAAGTTTTATGCTGTGTTTCTCTTTTTTTAAATCTTTTTTTTTTGGTTGGTTGGTTCTTTTGTTTTGTTTTGTAGTTTTTTGTTTATTTTGTTTTGCAAGTATCACATTTTTATAGAGTTGACTTTCAGTTTTAATTATTTTTTCTTTTGTGAAACATTTGCAGATACAGTGTTTATTATCTAACCATATATGTAGAATAAGAATTAGACTTTTGTCATGACTATAATTGAATTTAATTATGTAAAGAAGCATTGCTCGTCTAAAGGGATTTTCTAATTGAAATTTACCATATCTGAAAGACTGATTGTTAGGGACCCACATGATTTAATTGCTTCTGAATATCCATAACAACTGTTATCCTATTGCTTCATAGCACCAGGTCCTGCTGTCAGATTATGTGGAGCTGTATACATTTGAAAATGCCTGCTTAAATTATCACAAGTTTAAAAATATGCTAAAACAACATGTATACCAGAAAAGGTAGAACTTCTCTTTCCTTTTTACTTTGCAGGTGTTACTTACAGTAGACAGAAGTATTGTAAGTACTTAGGAGATTTTAAAATTTATTAAAATCTGAATTTGAGCATGGTATGCAAAATTTGGTATTAAATTATGTTGAAGCTGCTTGAAATTTGAGACATACTTAAAATGAGGGTATTGTAAAAGAAACTTCAATGAAACAGCAAGTTTGTTATGTGGGAGAGTTTGTAACTAATATTTAGTATTAAGAACTCGTGAAGTCTAACATAAAAGCCATGGGCTGAAACGGCAGATGGGATTTTACTTACACACTCTCCTCGGAGCCCTGTTCCCAAGGCATATTGTTGGCTTTCTTCCAGAAATCGGACTTTAATGTTGTACACTCTTCTTCCATAATAAACCACCAAAACGTATGGTTCAGCCTTTGATTTCTTTGAACAATCTCTAACCAAGAATGTCTCATCCTGAATGATACAGATTTAAATTATGGATTGTATGGTTAGTTCACAACAAAACTTGCAGGCCATTGTGGACAGCTTACAGAAATTTCCCCCCAGGAGTTCACATCCCATGTTTTGAGAGAAATGGTACTTACAGTGTTTTTCTGTAACAGGACTTTCTCTGCTTTGTGGCGATCATATTCTCCAACATACCACTCACATTTGTGTAAATCCTTAATTTTAAGATAGTATAATCAGTGTATAGAAAGTAACAACAAGCAGAAGAAAAACCAGATTGTATCTAATCTGCATTTAAAGCACAGTATGTAATGGTAATGCATCTATATTGAGAAGTCCTGTTAGGAAATGTTAATCAAATTAGACATTTAAATTCTTATCCATGGTTTCAAGAGCTCATATTGGACTTTCTCAATGGTGCTGAACACCCACAGCTTTCAGAGGGGATCAGGGGTGGTGCCATATAGTGTTAATCCTGTTTCCTAAAAACTTGTATTTTTATGTAGCAAAGCTGGTTTTTACCTTTTCAGTGGGTTTGGTAAGAGATTGCATTTCCTGTTCAACAAGCAAATGTTTTGATTTATTTTTGCATGCTGTGTATGACGTAGGAGGTGGTGGCTTCTTCACTGTCAAATTATCTACACTTAATGTGGAACCTGTAAAAGTAAATTCAGAAGGAAAAAGGTTGTATTCTTAAAAGCTATAATTTATTTTTACACTTTGTTTTACTTAATAATTTTGAGAATAGTACTTTTAATTTACAGTATTGTGATATTAACCTTTAAAATTTAGAGCTATCTGTTAAGAGTGGTCTTATGCTAATGCAGCATCAGTGATTTCAGATTAATGCACCCAGAGATTTAACACATAAGATTCCTGATGGTTTTTCATTGACTTCAATCTGTCCAGGCTTTGTGGACATAGCAAAATAATAAACTGTAAATAAAGCAGCAAATGCTAAATAAAATACTAAATATGGGACAAGGATAATGATTCATTCTGTTCTTCTTTCACCTTTGAATCCCTTTTATTTGTGTTGGATCCCAGTTACTGTTACGTTGGATCATATTAAAGCCTCTCGTTATTCCATTGCCAACTAGCATTGTTTCTACCAAGCTGTTGAAACCTCAGATGTTTCAGAAGTTCTGCCACGCTGCTGAATTCCAGTTTTCTCTGCGACTTGTTTGAGTTAACAAATTCAGGACCCAGGGGTGAGGTTGCTCTCGCATTAAGGAGAAGCTAAGTTGGTCTTTGGCTGTGTGTGCCTGCTATGCAGTGCTGCTGCCACAGGGGGCTGGAGTAGCTGAAATCCTTCTCCCCCAGCAAATGTGATTTTGCTGTCTTTACAAGCTAGACCCAGCTACCCAGGTCTCTGTGGAGATAAGGAAGTGCAGGGGTTGGGTCAGGAACACAAGAAGTCATGTAATGACAAGGAGGCTTGGGCTGACTCTGAGGATGCAGAAACAACCTCAGAAAAGCAAGGGCTTCCTTTCAATGTAAAGATCAAATGTAATTTTCAAATATGTGACGTGGGGAAAAATTGTTAATTGAAGATAAAAAGCACCATATTCTGCTGTATAACAGAAAACAGATTTGTGTTTTTCATGCAATGCTGGTGGGAGAAATGACCCAGTGTCCATTTTAAAAGTGAATGAGGAAAATGTGTTTATCAATGGCTTCCATCTTTTCCTTCTGGTTACTGTCACCAGAGACAGTGCTGTTTGTCAGGGTGGTATTTCATTGTGCTTTATCTCTTCATGCTTTATCAGTTTATTGTTGTTATGCTGGTGTGTAGCATATGACAATATTAAATTTTACTAGGAAGAATTTCTTTTACAGAGGGGAGGCAGTTTTCACTGCCTTTCACTGTTCCATTCATATTTGTACTGTGTTCTGATTTATAACTGCATTGCTTTTGTTTTTAAAACAAGATCCACTGATAGCAGTAGACAAAGAGCCATGATCTTCAGCAGGCAGTCAGTCTGTTCAGTAATGAAACCACTGTTCAAAGGGCCTGGCACCAGACATCAACCTTTTGTTTCTGCAATCACTTTGACTTGTCAAAATGTGACATATTCTTACTGTTCAGCTTATTGGATCATGATTTTAGCATTTTTGTTCACATTGCATTTTTAGTGGCTGGCATCTCCAGAATTTATTTTTAAAGAGACCCCACTGCTAGGACCACAGTTGCTTTGTGGACCTGTGCTGTGTATTTTTTGCAGATTTATTTTTTCTGCTGTGTCTTAAGGTGTGGGACAAGAAGGGTAAAATTAAAATTCTCTTGCAATGCTTATGTACCAAGTCTGGCTGAGATGGAGCTAACACCTTGTCAAGAAATAAGATTTTATAAAATGTGTTCTTACAATATTTTTAAAGCCAAATATAGACTTTAAAGGCAATTACAAGGTAACAGGGAAAAGGCTACTTATTTTTTCTCTCCCTGTTGCTTCAGGAGGGCAAGGAATTGACAGAGGAAAAGGATACTCTGCTGTCCCAGAGAGTCTAGAGGAGCAAAAGCCCTGCTAAGAATGGTAGGAAGTGTCTGAAATGGCAGTGACCATTTCAGCGACCAAACAGAGACCTGGATGAGCTTTATGGATTCTGTAAAGAAGGGTTTTTAGTAGGTGTCCAGAGGGCAATGTGTGCAATTGCACCCCAGCACAAGAAGGAAGGGATTCAATGGAGGGAGCCCACGAGAATCTGGGAGCTGGGGCCTGTGAAGCAAAGCTGGGGGAGGTAAGCTTGGTTAGCCTGGCAGTGACCAAAGTTCAATGAATCCTACTTGATCTGAACACATAATGCAGTCCATATGTTCTTCCTGGTGGTATTTGCTTTTACCACAAGTTCATGTTATGCACTCATAGGTTCTTGGCACAGCTTAGGGGTTTGTTTTTTTGATAAAAAAAGGCATTTGCAGAGGCATTTACAGGAGAGTAAAAGTATGTTATGTAGTCAAGGACAGTAGGAAGTGCATTGAAAATCCTTACTGCAGACATACAAGCTTAGCAACCTGAATCTGTTTCTTACTCTTATTTTTCCATGTTTAGTTTGGCTTTCAAAGCAATCTCTGGTTCTTACCTGATCTGCAAATGTTTTTAGAGCTCCGTGTGCATTGAGGACTAGGAGAAAGCAATGAATAAAAGTAATGTCAGAAAAATATTTCTTATAGTGGCAGTGTAAGAGTCAAATTAGAGAGCAATGCATAGCTGTGCCTCCCCAGAATACCCCTTTCTCTTACTGATGGCAGCTTTGGGCCTTCCCAGGTTTTGGGTGGTAGTTTTGTATTTAGTTTCTTTTGACAGGTTTCCGTCATTTTCATGAGCCACTTTTTCAAGTTGCATAGAGTTCTGGGTTTGTTTTAGTCTCCATAAGAGTTCCATATTTTAACTGCATGTGTAGTAAAGCCCAGTTGCTTTTGTTCACTGCAAATTTCAGCTGATGTTCCCAGTGCCTCTGTAGGAAGACCCAGGGAGCAGTTCTTCCCTGCCTGTGCTGATTTTCTAGACTGCTCCTGAGTGGCTGCCCAGTTAGTATTTTGTTGTGTTACACTGGGAGAAATATTGGCCAAATAACTTCTCATAAAAGAAGCATAAGAAGAAAGAGAATACTAGTGGTCACAAATATGATCAGATTTACTCCATGCAATAATATTATCCCAGAGAAATGCCATTATTGTAAACAACTTTGTGTGAGAGATTCTGTGTTTGTCTAGGAAGGATGTTAAATCATTCATATACTTCCTACGCTGTCTCCTGCATTTTTGGGTTTTGTTGCATATTTCAGTAGACAAGAGATTACAGACATTTAGAAAGGAAAGATTTGTATAGGTTATTAAAACAAAGTAGGTCTAACTATGGAAGATTTCTGTGGAAGAAAAATCAGCCTTTGGAAAGCCAGGTGTGTATCCTTTGTAAATAAAAATAGAAAATGAGGGGGAGAGGAAATGCCGAGGCTGGAGATAGCAAAACTACTTTGTACAATATATTTAACACCCTATCACAGAAATAGCAGCAGAAATGTAATACAGCAGCATGCTATTAAAGATAAAAATTGGCTGTGCAATTACAATAGCTTGAAAGCAATTCCCAAAGATGTTCTTGTCACACATCAGGGCAAAACACATCACTGCATGGCATCAGAAAGTGGTATCATTTTGCTGTTATTGCATAGTGAAGTACAATTTTCTAGGGCAGAATGTTTAGTCTTTGAAGCATCCAGTACAAACTCATGAAATTCTTCTATTCCTACCTGGCTTCAGGAGGATGCTGTTGTGCTTGAAAAGGTACTTCAAGTTTCTTCCCCAAACTTGTAACTGTTAGTAAAAAGGATAAGAACTTAGTATTTCTTCTTTTGTCTAACTGACAGCATCTGGCAACTACTGTGAAATAAATTAAGTAAATTCATACATGAGGGTGAGGCAGTTCAATAGAAATCCTTAAAGGGCTGTAATCAGTCTGGCTGGAATGAGTCAGCTAATGATTTCAGTGGGAAACATTTGGTCTAGTACTGAATGTTACATGGGGGACGTTACAGGGTTTGCTGATGCCAAATATGGCTTCACATGATAGTAAATAATGTAGAATGTTGAACAAGAAGTATGTGGAGAGTTCACAAATCCTTTTTATAGGACAGGATAGGCATTGAATTTATTAATACAGTCGATTCTGTTTTTTGCTGAAAATCAGGAAATGGTGCCTTAATCCACAAAAGGAAAAGCCAGAGGAAATTATGAACTTAACATAAAGTGTAAACATCATGAAAGCCAGGTAATCTGTATCTATCTTCAAAGTATTTTGGAGTAACACTGTCTGTCATGGACCTTTGTGCACATGGACACAGTGAATGGTTTGAGCAGTTTTGTCAAAGCTGTATGAAAATCTAATGAATTGACGTATTTTTACAACATTGGATATTTCAAATCTTTTAAATATTTTTTTAGCTTTAAAAGCCTAAAGCTTTTAAAAATGTTTATTTCAAAATTCTCACCCTCCAATAATGGCAGCAAGATTGTCAGAAGGGTGATGTCCTCTGTGCAGATCTCTGTTGGAGGTTTTTTTAGGGACCAACACTCTTATTTTCCCCAAAACCTTAAGACATTTGCTTAGGACAAATTTGTTACCCTGGCTCCCCAAACAGCTGTAGCTAAGGCCAAGTAAAGTTTCCTTTTTTCTGCTGCTCATCAGCAACTGCTGAGGTCTCTAACTCTCTCCATTCTTAGCAGATGTACACCTGGAGGATGTCTCTTTCTTCAGTTAGAATTTTAATGATAGAATATTTTAGTTTTGGAATATAATAAAGGAAAGAAAACAACAAATTATCATAATATTGAATACTGACCTTGCTCTCTTCCAGGTGCCTGTAAAAAATGATAACATAGTAAATATTTTTCTTTGCATTCGTAACTTGAATTTGCCCTAACAGACCCAATTATCCACCAGTTTTCAATAATTTATAGACATTCAATCATTAATACCTGATCACTCTGTCAAAAACCTGGGCTGAATACTGATCTCAGTCTGCTAGCAACAATGAGAATTATACTTTTTAGGGGTGTAAGTGAACATGTGGTTTACTGCAAAGATCACCATTTCATGATGACTACTGTGTATAAATTTAACTTACAATATGGTTTTCCTTCCTTGATCTTGTATTAAATTCAGATTGATTATGGTTGACTGGAGAGACACAAAGATTGAAATCAGTCACTTCTTTTTAGGCTCCTTAACTGACAGTACAATTATTTTAGTGTCATGGCAGATATTTCATTTAAAATCACTGTGTGGAGAGTCTTAATCCAGCACATTATGTTAAAATTAAGAATGATAGCTTTCTAAAGATTGGAGTTTGGCTCCTAAACTTTCACTGTATTTCTTTATTATTTTGATTCACAAATCAAAATGATGGTAATATCAATTACTTTGTTTGTTAAGATGCATCTAGGACTATAATGCATAAATATTAAAGAGAAAAATAATTTTTTTTGGGTAGATATTGCATCTTGAATCTTCCTTATAAGTTACTTCCCCAATAATGCTTATCTATTACTTAGAAATTTTAAGTCTAATTCAGGCTGAACAAGACCTGGGCAGATCCTAGCCCAAGCTCCCGCTTAAAGCAGGGAGAACTGTGAGATGAGACCTGGGGTCTCAGAGCTTTAACCAGCTGGGTCTTGCAGACCTCCCAGATCTCACAGCCTCTCTGGGAAACCTCTTTCAATACCCTTATAATTAATTTTTTCCCCTATTTCTGATCAAAACCTACATAATTTTAAGATTGTTGCCTCTTGTACTTCCACTGTGCATTCTGTGGTGCACCATGCTCTGCCTTTTTGACAAACATCTCTCAGACACCGACTAGCAGCTGTTGGGTTCCCCCAGGGCTGTCCCCTCTCCAGGCAAGGGGAGCCCAGTCCCACCAGACTCATTTCACAGGGCAGGTACTGCATGTCCTGGTGACCCTGTGCTGACCCTGTCTGCTCTGTCAGCTTCAGCCTTGAGCAGGACTGCAGGTGTTGTCTAGTGAGTGATGAGTAAAAGGGAACAGTCCCTTCCGTTGTTCTCTTGGCAATGCTTCTGTTGACACAGCTTGAGATGCTCTTGGCCTTTATGGCTATCTAGGATACACCAGTGGCTCATGTTCAGCATTTGGTCCCCAGGTCCTTCTGAGCTGCGAAGAGGGTTTAGTTCATTCTTAGGTGCATTTTGCCTTTGTCCTTTCCAATTTCAAGAGGCTCCTCAGCAGCCTTTCCTGCAGCCTGCCTGGGCTGTGGTGAAGGGCAGTCCTTGTCTCAAACCTGCTCTTTGGTGTTTGAAACCCTGGCAAGGGCACACTCTGTCTTCTCCAGGTCACACTGAAACTGTTTAGGCCTTCATATCTATAGGAATGGGAAGTGACCAAAATTAAATTTTATCTTTTCCATGTCATGAGACACACCATATTTCTCCTTAAGATGTAACCAAACTAAGAGTCTGTTAAGAGCTGAAGTTGTGCAGCTGTACAGTGTCCAGCCAGAAATATTCATTACAGATGTAAGATATTTATTTTTCTTGGGAGTTTTTTCATGTTTGGTTTGTAATGAGTCAGTATCCAGGACAAGAAAAAGCTCTTTTAAATAGTATCTTTCTTGCCAATATATCATTTTTTCAAGCAGTAAGTGTTGATTACAGTATTGCTATCAAACCATGTTTTCGTCACCATCTTTCAAACTAAAGCTCCTAACCAAGGGGAGTGAGGTTTGGGGCAGCCTCCCTGTCAGAGCTGTGAGGAAGGAAAAGTCAATGGATTTGGAAGTTAGACAAGTCTGCAGATTTGAGCTTCAACCTGCTGTGGAAGGAAACAGTTGGGATTAACTACTACAGATTCCTGTCTTCTGTTCCCTTTAATGAGAAAAAAAATAAAACCAATTCAGTAGGAACAGATTAGTGCAGGAACTGAAACATTCAGTGAGAAGCACAAACTGCTATAAATGATAACCTCTTTCCAAATTTTACAAACATCCTTTAACACTCTACGTGATTGTAGGGACTGTATTTCTTAAAAAGTTTTATAGGAAACCACTTGTCATAACTAAACTCCCTTATTGCTAAAACCTCTGCTTTACTACACTGGTGTGAATAGAAAGTGAGTGGGGAAGGAGAGGCCAAAGTGAGCTGGGGGACAGCAGGCACTGTTAAAACTGGATTTAAAATTTGTCCATTCTTGTTTCATACTGAAATGGGTAATCTTATATTTGAAGTATTTATATTACATGAATGCTATTACACTCCTCTATTGACCTTATAATTTCAGTTCTCTGCTTGTAAAAATGTATGTGGAATCTCTGTCTGAAGGAGAGTGTCTCCTGCTGTTCCCTCTTCACAGCCATCCACATCAGGCAGTTCCAAGAGATGCTTTATGTGGATAGTTGGACAGGGAGCTGTGCACTGTACCTGTATTTTTATTTCTTCAAACAAATTCAGAAACTGACCCTGTTCAGGAAGTAGCAGTATTGAAATTGCAACACACATTAAAGATGGAAACTTTTATGACACAAAGCTAATATGACTGTTTTTTTTAACCTAATAGGCTAAAATACTATTACATACTGTAGCCATGGAATGTGTTTGGCTTTTATGGTCCTAATACATACAAAGATGAATACTTACTGTATTTGATTCCCTAACAGATGAATGTCTGGAAAAGAAAGAATAATGAAAAAAACATTTCATTATGATAAAATAAAAAAAATCACTTTGAGTACATCATCACTGATGATTTGATCTTGACAAGGGAAGGGCTTTGCTACTGCTAGAGAAGGTCAGTGGCTGGTTATTTTTTACATGAACTATTTTAAGGAGAATTATCTTGGACCTTCTTAAAAAAAGAATAGCATCCTGTGAATTCATTATGGTAAAAGACAACTTTGTTAAGGATTTATAGTGGAAGGAGGGGAAAAAGAAGAGTATCAACTTCAGAACTTTTCATCTCATGCCAAAAAGTCTTATTTACACTTTAGAGTCAGCTATAAATGGAAGTAAGTTCCTTGAAGACTGAAGAATTTAAAAAAATGAAACAGTCACAGAGCTGAAATGGAGAGTGTAGAGGAAAGGAGGTGCAAAACAAGGAAGATGAGTGGAGAACGTTCCTCATGGCCCCGATTAAGCAGGTTTTAAGGTATTTTTCTGTCTTTTCCTGATATGCCTGATCAACAGAAATATCATCCTTTCCTGGGAAGGAAGTATTCTCTCTCCAAAAAAATATGGACAAGGTATTGAATCTGGCATCTTTTGTTAGATGTTTTGATTGTGATGAAAGCTTACACTTTTAGCAGTGTGCATCTCCTAATAAAAGAGACAGGGTAACAGATTTTACAGCTATTTAACAACATAAGGTGTGAATAAGCATCTAGTAGTTTTTGGAAGGCTCTGAGATTTAGTCCCTGTTTAGCCTATCTCATGGACTGAAAAAATATGACAGTGAGATATTTTGCTAAATCAGTCAGAAGACAAAAGAAAGATCTGGTATAGGAAACCCTGGGAGCTATTTTTCAACAGTGACAAGGGCTCTCTTCCTCATGTCTGTGTTGAAAACATCAATCAATACGGAGGCCTGAGGCAAGAAATTTGGAAATTATCAGTATTATTCAAGAAAGCTAGGAGAAAGGAGAGGAACTGTTTTGGTTTGGATAGTTGTTTTTGTCTTAGTTTCTTCAATTTGTTAGCTTGGTCTCCAGGGCCATTACTTAGTGTGTGAAAGCTCATTTCAGGTCTCTGGGTGTGAGGTAAAGTTCCTTGACATTAAAGATGTGCTTGCAGGGCTGGCCTCCACCTCCAAGGGACATGGCCCTTGCATGGCCTGCTTACCACAGGCATATAAAAGTTTCAATCACATCAGAGCTTCTAATATTCATTCCAGGACCCTGTGTTTGCCTGTTTTTTTAAAAAGCTATTTTTTAGAGTGTCTAAATAATGATGTGTTACATTTTATAAGTCTTCCAAATTTTGTTGGAAAACAAGACTAGCACTCCCAAATCACATCTATGGTTGGACAGCTTTTCTTTCAGTCTAGCAAAGGGCTGTAAGCTGTGGTGCCATACTCCTTCCCTCTGCAGCTCATGGGTTTGTTTTCTCCTTACAAAGCTGTAACTGGACTGAGGATGGGTGAGAAATATTTTGAGTGAAGTGCTTGTGGGAAATTTGTCAAGTGCCTTCCCCAGATATTGTGTTGTCTTGTTCTGTTCCACTTCTGTTTTACTCATGTAATAAAAACCTCTAGTACAATAGTCAGGACATGTATTCATATTACAGAATTTGGCTTTATAATAGGACCTTTTAAATGGAAGTGCTCTGCATACTGATATCTGCTGGAAACATGGATTATAACATTTCTCAAAAAGCCTTCAATCTGTGCTGCCCTACCAAGGGAGGGGATCAGTCATGGGATTTGGAACTTTGCAGCTCTGTGTCAGGTCTTGCATCTGAATATGAAACTCCTTCATATTTATAAAATGTCTTAGCAAACAACATATTTTGGAACCTAAGCCATGAAAAAATTTAAGCACCATTCAGGAAAAAAACACAACCCAGTAACCCATAATTAGAGCTCACTCATTAAATACATACTTTAAGCCAAAGATTATTTTCTTGATTTGTAAGCTTATTTTCCCCCCAAAGGATTTGAAGTGACCTCTGTAAAATGAAGCAAAATTCCATCCTGATGAGCTGAAATTGAAATCATCGAAGGGAGGATGGACAGGATTGACACAGCTTCTGGCTGCTACAGGAGTCATTTGAGCATCATACCCTGTGGCCCCTGGATTTGTGTCATTCCTGTTCCCAGCATGTGTCCAGCACTGTCCCCCCTTATGAATGTGAATTCTGGTCACACAGCAGGCTCACATCTGCTTGTGTGGCAGTGAGCAGAGTGTGTTGGTGCTCATCTGGCCATGTATGTGTTGTGTGGAAAAAGCAAGCAGACTCCTAAGCTGGCATAAGCATGTGCTGGGTCATTCAGCTGGGCACGAGCATTGGTGCTTCAGGAGGCTCATGCTCACTGCCATGTCAGGATGCTGGATGCCCACGGGTGCTGTGTGGCTGAGGAGTGCAAAATGGAAAGGGCAAGAAGTGATTTGTAGCTTGGATTCATTGGTCCCATGGGCTGAAGCCAGACTTCTGCCTACAGATGAGTAATTTCTTTTGCTGCATGCAATGTTTTTGGGATGTGGAGTGAGTTTCTCTATCTCTGGAGCTGTTGGTGTGTTTCCCCATCACTTGATTCACGGACTGTGATAAGTAAATAGCACTTTTCCACTTAAAAGTGGTTGCAAGACCTCTAAATATTATTAAGGAAAAAAAAATCCTAAACTAAGTGTTCATGAAAGTTCTGTCTGCTTTTCTACTCCTTTACCATTATTTTGTAATTTCTTCTTTTTTTTAATGCCAGTGTCACATTACACTAAATACCACTTCTCTCAATTATTCACAGCTGTCTAAAGAATAATTTTCTTAAGTAAAAGCAGAGGTGTGACAGAAGTAAAATGTTGTGGTTTGAGCAGGGAGAGTGTTTTGATTGTCAGGGAGCAAAGATGAGGAGTGCACTGTACCTTGTGACTTTTGCTGACATTGGAAAAGTGGGATCTCGGCTGAGCGTGTTCCTCTTGTGTAAGGCTGGGCTGCTTATTCTTGGCTCTGGAGGAAGGGGCTGATACTGCTTTGGCAGCATCTTTGGAGGCCTAGAGAAGTCAAAAGAGACCTTGAAGGGCTATTAGGGAATAAAGGAGGTGCAGGGACTGTGCTTTAAGTGCAAGTTCTAGAAGTGAGAGACTGGAATTTTCTGAGAGTATTTCAATGTATTTGTGCTGAGCTAAGCTCAGACCCAGGAGCTCTTCAGGGCCCTTCAACAGCAACAGTAATGTTGGATAATATTCTACATTTGCAAGACATTACTGCACTGTGCTGTGTGCCACTAAATAGTGCTCTTGTGTGCCTCCTACCAGTGTGTGCCAAGTACAGCTCTGTAGTGTGGATATTTCCAGGTGGGTGTATGTATGGTCCAGTGAACACAATCCAGTTTCAGACCCAGAGGAAAAAACGTTCTTTATCCCAGAAAGCTCACAGGTACCATGGGCCTGGTGTTTTCTGAGGGATGTGGGCACGCCCTGCCTGTGCTCTGAGACCAGGCAGTCACAGCCCAGCTCCACCTGGAAGCTGTAGCATGGAGAGGTTGGCTGGACAAAACTGGAGGTGCATCCAAGGTGCCTGGAAGGTCTGCCTTCAGAGGTGGGCTCCTGGGGAGGGAGCCTTGTGTGTTTGCACATTAAGTCAAGTGAGAGAATTAAGAATCATTCTGGCCACTACAATACAAACAAACAAATTTTTAGAATTTTGTAGAATAATGGAATGAGAATGTTCTTATTCCTGCACTAATACAGTTTTGAATTTGTGAAGTTTTACTGCCCTTTTATGCTATTTCATATTTTTTTAGAGTCAAATCTAAATATGTAATGCTAATCATATTTTAAAATTCTTTTTATCTTTTAGAGCAGTCAGTGTAGGCATGGAGGAATAAACTTGCTATTCCTAAATGACCTTTTGAAAGGATTTTTTTAATTGTAGCAGTTATTATTTGAGTTTGACCAAATTAAGAAGTGTTTAATTTTTTGTTTATGGGCGTATCAGAGAAAAAAATATTTGTGGAATAGAGCTTGGTCTATCTTCTGAGGGAGTAAGAGGAAATATTTCAGTTGATTTCCATACATGATTTAGATGTGTAGCAGAAATTGATTTTAGTGAGAATGAAGTCAGTATTATCACAGTGAACAGAGCTTAAGGCACCAATACAATTAGTGGAATATTTTTTTTTCCCCCAGCAATTTATATCTGGGTTGAACCAGATTCAATATTTCTAGGCTTTTGACTTGTCTGCAGGCACAGCCAAGTTGGTTTTGAAGATGCAGGCCTGAGCTCCTGCTATGAATGAATGCTTAGAGCTCATGAGTTGTTCTCCCTAACTCCATACCAGAACCCGTTAAGTCCGAAGAGAGGCAGCAGTAAAAGGATGCTGGCTCACTTCCAGCCACCTCATTACCATGAGCAGCACAGATGGATGTGAGCATTCATTAGCACTGAGTTCCCCGGGGAGCACAGGTAAGTGATCTCTGATGGGATCTTACCGTGGGGGAGGTGTAGGCTCCTGGAAAAGAGAGGAAACAAAAATTTCTGTAAGCTTTTTTTCCCCCCCTTAGTTTACCTGAGAGAAATGTGAAGAATTTAGATTAAGTAGACATGCCTGTGTCAAGAGTCAAAGGGTTTATGTGCTCTACAGCACAAAACATCATTCTGTAACATGGCATTTTAAAATCACTGACGAATAAAAGACAACCTCATGTTAGGTAATGCAGACAGGAGTTCTCTTTTCCTTTAGCTTGTGCTAGCAAAATGGCAGCCTGCTTTTAAAAATCTATTAAATGGCAAAATAACCAGTAAAAAATTGAATTGAGAGATTCTGCTTACCTGGTATCCATGTATTTTCATTCTTCCTCCTAAGAACAATTACAAATAATTCTTAGTAGAGTGCTACCCATACAATTCACAAATGAAGTTACAGCTTGATTCTGGTATCATTGTTATTATTATGGGCAGTCCAACCCCATTCCTTGCTTCCCCTGGCTCTACCTCTAGAACTCTGCTCTTGCTTTCAGAATGAAACATTTGAGGGTGATATTTATTCAGGTACTGTAAATTTAAATATTTTCCAGAGACTTTATATGTGTATATATATGCTTATTGAGTTAGGGATGCATTTTTTGTCTGTTTTTATTTTTGTATAGAAATTTATAAAATACTGAAAACCAATGAAATCAGTTCTATTTTTTCAAATATATCAAAATATGGCATTATTTAAATTAACATCTTACTACTAAAAAAATCTTAATTTATTTTTGCTACACTGAAATTATTTTTCTAAGTTCTACATGCTGAAATCCTAAATAATGCAAGGCACATGCAACAGATCTCAAGCTCTCCTTCAAATAAACCATAACAAATTGCTCTGAATAAAATAATGATACCTGAAATGTTTAACATTTCTAGAAAATACTGCTGAAAAAAAAAGTCTTCTGTGCTATTTATGCCATCTTGTGGCAAGGCCACTTAACAGCACTGGGCATTTGAAAAAATGTTAGGATGTATTTAAAAACAGTGCAACTATTATGTAAAAATAATCATGTTCTCTATAAGCACTGTTCACTCAAGAAGTACTAAAAGTATGTATCAGTTGCATTCTCAAACACCAGAGTTTCATTTACCTTCCTGTACTGGCTTTGGCTCGTCTTAACACTAGCACACATCACATGGACATGTAAATTCAACCTACTAAATCCTGGTGGAATTCAAAGCTTTAGATAAACTGGCAAACTGTCCTTGCCTACTGATTTCTGCAGATTTTGAAGCTTGCTTACTCGAATTTATCTCAATTCAGCTTTTTCCAGGCTACATGGGGATTTGCTCACAAGAATTAATCTAACCTTCCATTTTCAACCTATATAGTGCTTCCTTTCTCATCATCTGTAGGAATTACTTTTCTCTACATTTTGCATTACAGTGTGAAATAAGGGGAGGAAAGCAAATGCTGTTTTATATGGAATTCTTTGAGTTATTTTTCTGGCTAGTCAAGTTATACTACTTTCTAAAAATCATCTGTTACAGCAAACACAAAAGGGTCAAATTTTCTTGGCTTGGCAATTGCAATTTTTTGGACCATATTACCTTGTGGTTCAAAGACTTGAAAATGATAAGATAAAAACCACAATTTCTTTTCAAAGATAATCATATATTTAATCCTTCAGTAGCTGACTTCATGACAGTACTGCTATATCCAAAGCAAATAAAAAAGTGTATAGAAACCTACTTTTAAAACAGTCCTACAATTGAGTGAAACTGTCAATCAGAGAATTTTCTTTTTGGACACTTCATTAGGTTCTTGAAGAATAAGATTGCCTGCCTCTGATTTCACCACAAGAAACAGAACAAAAATTAAAGGTACATTTTGGACTCAAAATTAAAGGATTTTGAATCAGATTTAGGGTTAAAGGTAAAGCAGCAGAGAAAAAAATATGCTAGGTGATGTGCTCCCCCATTAGCACATTCTGAGTAGGTGAATTTGTCAGGAAACCTTTGTAAATAGTCACCCTAGGATGTAAATCCCTAGTGGGAATTGCTGAAGTTGGTATCACTAGTTAAAAATAGTTATTAGATTATGTTTTACAATATATTCATGGAAAAACCCTGAGAAGGATAGGGAGTGAAAAAGAATTACATCATTAGAAGCAAAGCCCAGCGGGGATCTTGCAGGTTTTTGGTGAAAGAGTTCAGGAGGCACTGGCTGCTCCCTGCCCCTTATGTCCTTACAGTGTAGTGAAAAGGAAAATCTGATTTTTAAACTAGAGGGCTTTTTTTCCTCCCCTTGTAGGAGCAGGCAATTCCTGAAGAAAAAAATATATCTCTTTCTGTAAATAATTACTTCAGTGTTAGATAGTTGAAAGAGTATTGCAAAATTTGCAGGGTGACTGTTCTGGAAAGCAGCTGCTGTTCTGAAAACCGTGTCTATTCTATCACGTGTAACCTCTGCCTAAGTACAAAAGGTAAATCTGGAATAGAAATTACAGTTTCTCTTTGCAGAAATGGGTAGATTTTTTTTTTTTAATACCTCTTACATTTGGCACTGTTCTCCCCTCCGGATCAAATGTGTGAATCTGTTAATAAACCAAAAGAAAGATGTGATGTTAGCCATCATTCCTGAAGCTATGGCCAGTAGAAAGGGTGCTGCTCCTGGCTGGGATGATGCCTCTAAGTCTTAGCCCAGCAGCCAAGGAGTGAAAGGAAGAGATGAGGGCATCCGTGCAAAGTGAAACAGGAACAGCTCACAGGAACTTGGGCTGCCTGGTGCAGATGAATGTGATGTGGCTAAGACTTTAAATAGACTGCACTTTGGGGGATAGCACAGAAAAGGGGAAATCTGATTGTGAATAAGGTTTAGTGTCTCTACTTACAGCTGAGTGTGGAGGGGGCTGAGATGGGCTCTCACTCGTTGGGGAAGTGGTACCTGAAGGCCTTAAGCACCGAGTATCTGCAAAAGAGAAAGAAAAATCAAGCCAGAGTAATTCAGTAATATGATGTTTGAAGGAGGGATTTAATGTCCAAAATGTGTTTTTCGGGCCAGATCTCACCATTTATATAGCATTTATTTTTTCCTCCAGAACTTAACAACCATTATAGCAGCTATATTGAGAACATAAGCATGACCCTGGTAATAGCTTTATGGTTAATGTCCCCACTGTGGTTACAAATAAAAGCCTTCATAAGCTGGTAAACAGTTAAGGCAGACATTTGACCTTAACTGTGGTTAGATTACTGAATTTGTTTTTCATTTGAACCTTTGCTCTTGGCAATGCCATCATGTTGTTCTGGTTTTGTGAGGGTTGTAGGGGTTTTATTCTCTAGGTAGTATTTTAATTTTTTTCTTTAGCTTTTAATAAAAAACTGCATCCCTGGCCATCAAAAAGAAATGCTCCAGTAGTATGCTAACATGTGTTATTCAGTTATTAATTTTATATCTCAAGGGCACTTGTATTTTTCTAGAACAGAGAGCAAAAATTTTAGCATTGAATTTTACCCTTTTGAAATATATTTTCAGTCCTTTCTTTGCTCTTCTGTCTTGCCACGTTATAGTTACTGGGCATAATACACAGGCAAAAAGCAGCCTTTTGTTTAATGTGTTTTACCTTTAATCACAAAACAAAAATTCTGTCTTTTGGCTAGTTCAGCACAATCTTACATAAACCACAGAAGATGCTGACTGCTAAATGAAAGTTTTTACTACTAACCAAGATAGAAACTGTACTTGGAATTCACTTCAGGTTTCCAAATAAAATGGACAAATTAGTCTTGGAACATAATGTAGACTATCTGGTTGTTCAGACTGCTTGTGGCCCTTTCACAAACTGATGAATTTACTCACTTTAAAAGCCATCTATTTGTTTTGACATCAAACAAACTCCCACAAAAAATGAGTAGAAAATGTGTTTGCTGAGTTTGATGTGAACTGGAGCGAGCTATCTGGTTTATGGTTTCCAGTCTCTCTCATCTAGGACTCCCCCCTATTTTTAAAAACTGTTTAAAACCTCTAGAGTGTTTATATTGGATTGGTGCAATGCACAGCTAGGATGACATTTCACTTCCATAAATGGGATATTAATTGGCTCTGTATGTTTAGGTATTAAATGTGACTTAGAATAGCTTTAGTAAACCAAAAGGTGATTAATGCAGCTGCCTTACAAAGTTAAGAACGCTTGAGAAATACACTCCAAGTAATTGCTTATTACTGCTATTTAAAGCATCAGAGAACTCCTTTAGAAAGGATACTACATTATCATCTGGAGGAAAGTTTAGTGTGCTCTTTGATATGTTTTCCATCTTAAAGGTTTCTAGGCTTAAATAGCAGTGAGATTTTCTAAAATGGCTGTGTTTTATCAGCCAGTTGTGGAATGGGGTAATAGAATTTATCCTGTGAAGGTAATATTAACATTAAAAAGCAATGTGTAATTATTAATTTAGCATAATCTAATGAAAATCAGGGTAACTGTTGAATATGAAGAAGCAGACAAAGCTCTTCCCATGTTTCTACCTACCAGTGTTATTTTCCAGTTGAACCATTTAATTATAAAAAAAAAATCTGGACAGAAAACTCCAGGTCTGTACTGTTCCCCTGCAACTCTAGGTTTTGCTCAGTTTCCACAGACAGAAAATGTTACCTGCATATTCAGATTCTTGTAGAGGTTTGGCAGGAAGGATTCTCAAAGAATGAATGGCCTCCAGCACTGAAGAATTTACAGTCTCATACATATTGTCTTCCTCCTCGGATAGCTCAGAGGGAAGCTGGAAGTCACTCTTGCCCTTCATTGTCAAGTATTCACTCTGGAGAGAAGAGGAAATAGACAGATAATACCAATAAATTTAAATTCAAGATTGATTTCAGTGTGGAAACATATGATTGCCATAACCAGAAATTCTGGTGCATGGGAAATTTTCTAATGGAAACTGAAAGGTTGGAAAGTAGTTGAGGAAGTGGTTTGAGTGCCTAAATTTTTAATTTAGACTCATGAAGTAGCCATTTGGGAGACAGTTTAAATGTCCCTCTGAATTTTGCCTTTCTGCTCTTGGAAATATAATGAGAGTGTTTTATTTATGATCATTGCAGACATTTGAAACGGTATCTTTTATTATAATATTATCCATGAGGTATTTGTATTGTACTGACTGTTTACATATGTTACTTGCAAGAATATATTAACTAGCTCATCACAAATGTCATGCTTCAAAATAAAACCATACAGTGTTTTGGGGAATTTGTGCTAACAGATGTGCAGTCCAAGTGACTGCAATAGTGAGTATGTATTGAACAGTGGAGTCCATGGAAATATGGTGCTGAGAGTGACTCAGGATGTCTCTGGATGTGTCTTTACAAGGTTGTGTTCTGGAGTGCTGCTCCACCCTTCATCCTCACTGTTTACTCACTGAAACATTACTGCTGCCTTTCTTCAGCACCTTTCTTCAGAGCCAATATTGCTGCTGAGGAAACTTGACTGAAGGCACCCCTTTGCCTCCAGAAGTCACATTTTGTTACCAACAGATTAGGTGCATCCATGCACTTGGGTCTTCTTTGGTGTTTATTCTATTCTCAAATTTATTTTATTCTCAACTTTATTCCCTGATGATTGTTTTATTCTCTTTACTAATGAGGAATCAATAGCTTCCTGACATATCTTCTACCAGTTAACTGCCTTCAGTTCATGCTTTTTCTCTTGAGTGCTAGAATTGAAGCCAATTTGTTTTACTCTCCAAGGACACTAAATAAATTGATTACTATCCACTTTATTTCAAACTTTATTATGCTAATGCCTATAATTATATATTTTTTTATTCTTCTCACTAAGCAAATATACTTCTTTAAATCTTTCCTGGATTGTCAACCAACTTAAAAGACTTTGAATCTCATATTCCCAGTGTTACTTTCCTGTGAGCACACTCCATGTTGTACACATCTTTGTTACAACACGAGGCAGACCTTCCAGAAGGGTTCTTTACAGTACATTGCAGGGTGAGGTTTGTCTTTATGACAGTACATAAAAATGTCACCACACCCTAGACAGACCCTGCAGGGTACCTGGGTTTTCAGGCTCTTCTCTTTCAGGCACCACTCTTTCCAGTTCAATAACAATACTGTCAGCTAGGCTGAGAGTGGCTATTTTTTAATCAGTTGTGCAAGCACTTTCATCTAGGTGAAATCATTTTCATCTAGACCAGGCATGTACTTGTGAGACTGTCTTCTGGGAAATATCAGAGGCCTAATAAAAAGCAATATATATCACATTTACTGTTTTCTTTCACATTATTGTAGTCATATTTCTGCTGAAAAGGAAATTACTTTTAGTTTGAGGAATTGACGAGATGTTTTTCATGTCACATTAACAAGTCTTTACATAATCAGACTTATTATTTCCAAAACATGCTTTCAGATTGACTTTGTTTAATAATCTTTCCAGGTACCAAATAAATCCTCAGGACTTGCTTTCTTTCTTGCAAGAAATTGTGGTTACCACTGTTCTTTTCCATAATTTTAGAAACTCAGGACTCTGCAGAATTTCCAAAGAGAATTAATACCTCAGAAATTTTAAAAATAATTATTTAAGTGTCTTAGTTTAAGTAAAGAATTTCCTGACCATTCTTTCCTCATTCTGCTCTGTGCTGTTTTTGCCTTTTATTTGGTATTAATCCCATAAAGCATCTGATTGTTATTAATCATTCTGTGAAATCTGAAGCAAAGTATTGATTGCATCAGACTTCTTAAGTCATCCTTTATTTGTCCAACTTGCTTATTAAAACACAGACCTGTGCTATCATCGTTTTGTGATTTAAAAGGTATTTTCACTCTTTTCTTATACACCTGAACTGAAACTCAAACCCAGATTTCAAATACAAATGGAAAGACATTGAAATGTTCTCTGTTTGCTTTCCAGCTTTCATTTGTATTGCTTACATATTTAATCTTGAGATTTATGATTTACATCCTTGTTCAGCTTGACTCCTGTTATTTTTATGTGATCTTATCATAAAGGTGTATTTTAGATTCAGCCCATAAATGGAGAATTGGCAAGTGAGTCACTTCTCCAGTCTAGATCCCACTAAAAAAAGGTAAAAGTTCTCATCTATATTTCACAATTCTTATGCCTTATTTTGCATTAAAAACCAGTGATGATTGCATTTTTTTGTTGGTATTATAGCCAAGATGATATTAACATACATCAGGAAGTGAAAGAAAAGTAAAATTTTAGGAAGAACATGTGGTACTTACAGAATTATAGGTGTTAGCAGGAATGGTTCTCTTTTCTGTATGAAATGGAGAAAAGCTGTCAGAAGGTCCCATTCTGTTGTAAATTATACAGTAGCTAGTAACTTATATAAAGGAATAAAAGTCTGCCAACTGCAGCTTTTAGAGTATTTATTTACAGTATTTTAGAGAAATGTGTAAAAGGACATGAAGCAGGTCCACCCAGGAGTTTGTGGACCTGTACAATGCATGAGGAAGTAGCTGTGTGGAAATGGGATTCACAACCAAGAGCATGTCTAAGCCTGCCCACCAAAAACACCCAAAAAAGGATGTGCTTGAGCTCCTGTCTCCCTCCTGAGTTTTGCTTCTTGGTGCAGAACTTTTGAGATCTCTGGGACTCCTGATCTGGAAATCCCTCTGTAAATAGAAATGTGTTTTGTTGTCTTCATAGGAGAAGAAAATCCCAGATCTGACAACACTCAGCTATCAGGCTATAAACTGTTCTCAGCGGTGTTTGTCTGCCCGTGAAGCTGTTTCACGGTATAGCCAGGAGAGCATGAGCTACAGGGACAAAGAGCTGGTGAACAGAGACTCCCAACTTCTGCACTTCACCTGATTTACACATTTAACCCAGTGACTTTTAGTGCAAAACTGCCATGGTATGACCTTGCCCAGTATGTGCTCTCATTCTGGACTGTTTAATCCTTAGTCTGCCTGTAACCTCACAAATCTTGAATCTCTGGATACATGATGACCTGATTTCAAAAGCAGTGCATGAAAATCCTTCTATCAAGACCAACCAATAACAAATAATAACTGCATGTTGTAATGCTTAGGAAAAAAAGGGATAATTGTGCACTTATATGCTAAGGAGAGAGTTAAAACCAGAATTACTTCTTGTCCAGGGCTTGTACCCCATGTCTGAAGGGTATTAAGGATAGCCAGCATCCCACAAGCTTTCCTTAAATCTCTGTTTTGGAAGAAGCAAGTTTCTGCCTAAAATCCCTCTTTGCATTTGTCACTCTGGTCCTGTGAGCCTGGTATTGCCTATTTTTGTATACCCCAGCAGATGGCATTGAATGCTCATTTATTCAATAGATGAGGCACTTAAATCTCTGCTCACAGGATCATTCCTGGGTGACAGGGAAGGACACTTACTCATGCAATTTACTTGTCTGATTTTCTCTTTAGTGATACTGGTGCTAATCAGAAGTAAGCCAGTTAAAGGTGGTATCAGGATAATAATAAATAAGGCAGTGTCTTAATTTGTAGCCTTTGTACTTCTGTTCATAAAAAGAGCATGGTTGATTTATCCTCAACAATAAAAAGTGAGTAACAGTGGTAAACATCAATGCCCATGCATTTCAGGGCTTAATGCTAAAAAGGGACTGTTTGACACAAGCCTTTGGGGTGATGTATTGCTATCCAATATCAGTTTACAATTTGATGTCCAGGTCAGTTTATCATCTCTTTGGTTCTGCATGAATCACTGGAGTTGGGATGAACTCCATCTGCCTTCTTTCTTCTCAGGCCTCCTTTGCACTGGGCCAGTGAAGGGAGCAGCACTGGTGCTGCTTTTCCATGGGTCTGCCCTCAACGTAAGGAAACTGCCCAAATATTTGCTCTGTGCTAGCTCAGGAGTGCAAACCAGTGAGAAACCACTCTTCCTGTTATTTAAGAATATAATTTTCACAATGAAGATGGTAGCTGCAATCAGCTGGACCTTCTGGCATAATTTTTTTCACTTCAAGGTAAAGATTTAAAGCTGGCACAGGCTAGAGTCTCCTCAAGCTATAGGGACTCATCATGTTTTATTCAGTCTGGAAGTTTTTCGTTGCTTTGCTGCATTGACTGTGAAATTGATAAATAGAGACTATCACATAATAATAGTAAGATGTTATATTTCTGTGGCATACAACTTAGGTGTGTTTCTGCCAGTTGACAGAGAATGCCTGATGTCAAAGGACAAAATGGAAAAAATTATCTTCCCTTTAACTTGCAATGTAATAAAACAGTGTGTGCATTTTGTGGCAACCTTGACATTTCGTGGTGACCTAAAAAAGTTTTGTTTAAAAGGGTGACAGGTTAGGAATTTGTGCACAAAAATCCAACATCAAAAATATAACCCTTTAAGTGGGAAAGCAGAAGGTAAATCTGTTCCCATTGGCTTCTCTGAATCTATGAATGCAAAGTGTTTATTTTAGTCACTGCTGTGTTTCAGCCAGTGGCAGAAAGTGATAAAGCATTATGGTTGTGATTTAATAAAATCACAGCCTGTGATCCTGGAAGGGTGTGTCC
Organism: Serinus canaria; assembly: GCF_022539315.1. Lineage (NCBI taxonomy): Eukaryota > Metazoa > Chordata > Aves > Passeriformes > Fringillidae > Serinus > Serinus canaria. The sequence continues at coordinate 58,065,696 of NC_066317.1, read as the reverse complement.
TAATCACTTCAGCAGAAAAAAACCCTGAAGCTGGAAACGCTGCAAGGAAGAACTGTGTGGATGCTTTCAGAGTCACTTTTTTTACTGTCTTGCCCAAAATTATGATGCAAAGCCTTGTCCTGTTCAGGTATGCAGGCATCTTCCTTAAGCATATAGAGGGGCTAAACAAACAAGCTTCCTGAAAAATACAGGTTTAACTAGAGTACCAAGTAAAAGATTAGGAAGGTTTCACTTCAGAAATGTGAAAAAGGCATGTGAATAAATACTAGTTATGGTGGGCATTTGGGCTAAGGCCAGCTATCCACAACAATAAAAGATTTGCAGTTAGATGATAGATTGCTGGGTTTTATTTATTATTTATTCCAGCCCTAAATCTAAATCTTCTATATTATAGGGACATTGAATGCATTTAAGCAAACTTCACATAACACTATAAACATATGGTACATCAAATAAATTTATCTGGTGAGTTGTGCCATCTAACTTTTTAGTTCAGTAATTTTATATGCTTTAATATGCTTTAGTTTGATAATTTTATATGCTTTGCATTAAATGTTTCAGCTCAGCTACAGTTGTGAACTGCAGTGTCATTTACAAAGAATTTAAGTAAATGAAGTGATTTGCTTTTGAAATTAATGTAGTTTAAACACATGCTTGCTACTGACCATAATCTGTCATGGAAACAAATTTCGAGATCCTGTGTCACTGTCTTGTTGTTTTGGAACAGCAAACAGCAAAAAGAGGAGAGACCTTCAAAGGTATCAGCAGAGGGAAAAAGGAAGTTTCCTCAGCTGCTTTCTAGAAGCCATCAGCCAAGCTAATGTTTTCAGTCTGCATCAAGAGAATCATTCCTGGCTTTTTGCAGCATATACCATCATGAAGCCAAACATTTTTTTGGTGGATATTGGAAGTAAATACCTTTTAGTCATCTGCATTAGTGGGTATTCCCTTAGTGGGTATCCATTACTTTTCATTTTTTCTACCAATTCATTTTAATTTTTATGATATTAAAATGTTCAGATCTATGACAGACTTTTACTGGCTCTGAGTAAGAACTAGTAACATAGACATGCTACAGTACTTCCTTTTTCAGCAGTGAAGGAATTTTACCTTTCCGATGTGTATTTGGATGCATTACTTCATGTATGTTTGGGCAAGATCTAAATACAGAAAAACAGAAAAAAAATCCACTTAATTAAATATTAGAAATTTCCATTCTGTGAAACTCTCAAAGAATCCAGTTTAAATTAATGAGTGAAAGTTGCAAGGATAATAAGTGCATTTGAGAAATTACTTTGCAGATGTGGAAATTCAACAATCTTGGGTCAAAACTTACATTTTATGTTCACTTACAGCCCCAAGTTTGTTGCAGAGAACTCTACTCATTTTGCAAACATTCATTTTAAACATAAATATTGTAACAGCCTTATTGATGCCTTACATATTCAGTGTATTATTGGAGGGATGAATTTCCTTAGGGAGATAGGAGCTAAAACTCTTTCCACACGCAGCTGTGCCACTCCACATGGCTCCCTTCCCATTCTGCCAAGTATAACACTTTCCCTAGACCTGATGTGGTATTCTTCAATCCCCTGCTATTCCTTCTGCCATGGAGAATATATGAGATATACTGGGTGTGGAAGAACCACATAAGCCTTACTCTGGTGCTGGTTCTCTCACCCTGACCCTCCTTACCCACTGGACTGTAGCTAGACTGTCCCTGGACTTTACCCAGACTGTAGCTCTGTATCAGCCTGCCCAGCAACATTTGTGGATCATTACAGTAGCAGCACTTAGTATTCAGAAGCAACATCAAAAGCTATTTTGTAATGAAGATTTGGCCAGGGATCACATTAAGACTGCATTAATGCACACTCATTTTATCTATATCTAAGCATCAACCCTTGGATTTGCCTAAAGTTTGGGAAATACCACCACAAATCTCAGAGTTTCAACTACCCCACTCTTACAATTACAAAATAATTTAGATTAGCAGCAGCTTTTGAGCACAGGGTGGAGCTGAATGGTTTCCTGCTCAGTGAGCAAGCTGTAAACCACACAAGAGTGTATTAGAGTGTGTGACAATAGCATAGACACATCAGTAATAAAACTTTTATTTATATTACTTATCAGTGATTTAAAAAAAATATTTATTTACTTACTTATTTTTTGGCAAAGCTGTTTTCCTGCTGTTGGAATCTGCTGGGTGATATTCTACTGTTTTCCTGTTGGCTCTGACAGAATTGAACAAAGTTTACTATTAGAGAGCAACAGTAAGAGGGGGAGAAATGCAAGTGCAAGCAGAGGTCCAAAGCTAATTTTCAAAAGTTTTCAATGAACATGTGTAAATTATTACCTTCTTCTCTGTCTCAAACATTTCCAGTCTCTGAATATTTTCCTGAATTTTTTTTTGTTTTTTTTTTTTTTTTTTTTTTTGTTTTCAGCTACTTGGAAAAACGAACAACGATTTCCTGCCGAGGGAATGAAAAGCTGGAAACTGAATTCCTGAGTCCACTGTTTGGTTACATTAGAATAGGGCACTTATTGAATTCATCTGAATAGGAATTAAAACCCAGGGGCACCTATCCAAGATCTCTATTGCTGGTAAAACAGTTGCTAAACACCAGTGGTGTAGATACCAAAACAGCAGAGAGCTCAGTTCTCTTGGCCTCTCTACTTCTGATTGCCCTTGAGTGTCTCTTAGAAACAGAACTCCTTATGTTATTCAGATAAAATAATACTGATTTATAATTCCTTGAAACAAAAACTGAGATGATTTCTACTTTCACCTTTTGACTATTGGACATTTCAGTGTTTTCAGCAAAACAAATTAGGATTATCTCACAAATAATTCCTACAAATTAAAAGGCAGTCAAGTCCTTTTGGACACGAGTCTGACCCAAACTCATTTAAATTCATAGATCCTATAATCAGTGTTGTCAAATCAGGTTTCAGTTTTTCTTTACAAACATGTTCCAAAGCCTTTTTTGAAACAAACAATCAAACAAATAACCTAACAAAAAACACCCACACACACACATTTTAATCAATATTTAAATGCACACATTGCTAATTAATTTTTCTGACTGTCATGTTAGACAGTTTAATATGGAAACACTAAAGGGCTTAAATGCAAAGATGCAAATTTTATAAGAAAGACAAGATATGTTTATTTTCAGCTGTGGATTTAGCAGGAGAGGTATGCTTGAGCAGCTGCTATAGCTAGAGAGAATTTTGGCTAAGTGGTTAAATCTGTACTGCAGGGTATGTCTATGGAGCATGTGGACTATGAACAGGTAACTGATTTCTGTCATCTCAGTGCTCTTTATCATTCATGTATAATTTTTTGTCTTTTAAAAGAACAGTTTTATTCCTTACAAAACTCTTCCTCCAGCTCCCCCAAGGCAGTCTGTATTACAAATGCAAAAGGCTGTTGCATGAGTACTATACATACAGGGAACATAATTTTTGTGTGTTTAAATTTACTTCATTCCTCCCTGTCCCTTCCTGTGGCAAATTTCCCAATATGCCCCTGCAGAGTGACCTTCTGCAGGTTCTCCTTTGCCTGCAGCAGGGAGCTCCTTTAGTCTGTTTGGTAGTTTTTGTCACTGTGTGAGATGCAGCACTGAGGTTTTACTGGTATCTCTGTGAGTCCATCAGAACTACACACACATTACTGGTGACTAGTAACATAAACGGCTTAGGATCTATCAGAAACTTATCATGGCTGAGGCAATGAGGACATTTAGGACCTTCTGAATGTTCTATGTTAATCAAATCCTGATCTGACTTAAAAAGAAGTATTTTTCACCATTTTTGCTTTAAAACATTGGTATGCCATTTTAAAAATCCCCATGTCAAGTTATAGGTCCAAAGCATCTTTCCTTCTTCATTCTCTGGTCAACACTACAGCAACACTATTTCCTCCTGCAAAAATGTGGGATTTTCTTTAATTTAGGACTATTAATATTCTTTATTTTCTTTAATTTAGGATCATTTCCCCTCTTTTTACTCAAAATGTAGAATTTAGTTTAGCTGGGTATGTTGCATAAGTTTTTCCATTTATGATACTCATACCAGACTGACCAGATACAAAATCCTAAGTCGTGTGGTTTTGATAGTGCAGACTAGTGGCACAGACAGGGCAGCAATACCCATTCCTCTTGAGATTCAAGTTACATTCTGTATGGCCAGAAGATATTTAGGAGCAAAAATTGAGGATAGACTTCATTTTAGGCCATGATTGACTCATATTTAAATGCTGACCAATTGTAATGGAGCACCTACAGAAATAGAAATTACATTTATATTAAAGTCAACTGAATTCACCTTGATTGTTCTGTTGCAATGTTATCCTTAATTTATGATTAACTGATTGCATAGAAGCGTCTGTTTCAAAGATCTTATGATTTCTGAGAACCATGAAGTTATTAAGTAAATTTTAAGACACTCCATTTGAAAGTTTATTTATTTCACAACATTTAAGGGGATTGTTACCAGAATAAATTTTACTTGTTAGGAATTAAAGTTGGCTAAGTACAGATGATTAAAAGAGACCAAAATTCATTTCCTCTTATTTTGATTGTCTCTCTTCTGTTTCAACAGTGAAACAGAAGAAAAGAGAGTGAGCATATTTACTAGCTCTCCTCTGACTGCAAAACTCTGCATTTAACACTGAAATATTGCCAGATGTTTTGTTCAATCAGTTGCTACATTACAAAGGCTCTGCTGTATTCATGTCAAATTCTTCTTTAGCCTAATCTGGCCCAAAATATCCAGAATTCCTTAAACATAATTTTGGTTGTTTGGTTTATTGTTACTTATTTTGACAGTTATTTGCATATTTATTTGGTTTTGCAGATCTATTTGAGAGTTCCTATCACAGAACAGTCCTCCTGTGACAGATGAGTCACAACTGTAAAATTAGTCCCTGTCCAAAGAGTGCATAAACCAAGGAAAAACAGGTGGATGCAACTGAAAAATTGAGATAAAACAACAATCTGAAGGTAAAAGGAGTTTTTCTAGAATGAAAGGAATAAAACATGGAGCATGCATCTCTGTGCTGACAGTAGACACCTAAAGGGGGTCAGTTCCCAGTTTGAAAACCAGGCAGCTCTCAGGTCTGTGGAGAGAAAACCACATTTGTATTTCATATTTGCATTTCAATTACTACTATTGAAAGAGATCAATATTATATTTTATGGGCTACTTAATATAACAAATATAACAATAGTATCATACTATTGAGGACTCTGATTATATCAATCCATGGCTTACAGCTATTTCCTAAATAAATTGTTGCCACAGTGACTATTAAGGGATGCTCTCATTCAGGAACCATCCTGTTTCCTGAAACAGCTACTGAAGGTGGTATGTGCACCACACGTGTCAGTGTGATTGGACTTTGGGTTACCTGGCAATCACAAGGTCCTCCAGTTGGTTTGAAAGTGCACTGTACTGTTCATTTTGTCTTCTGGTCACATCTATGTCTGTAGATGCTTTTACTTTATAGCAGGGTTGGGCTGGGAGGAGGTTCAGCCACCTCTGCTGTGGACCAGATTAAGCAAAAACTGCAGTCAGGAGGGAAGAAGTAACTTAGAAATAGTTTAAATCTAACAACAGTTAACATAGTCAAGAACTTCTAAGGAAGTGCATAGAAGAGAGTTTATTTTTGAAAATGCTACCTACAAGTAAGAGATGATGAACCTGGCTTGATTGGGCTAGGTCACTCTTGAAGATAAGCTTGGAATTCAAAGTTGGCTGAACACAGGTGTGCCTTTCTGTTTTGGGTGCCTGGTATATCCTGCCTGGCCTGAGATGCTGCTCAAGAGGGCTGTAGGTCTTTTTCAGATCTTGGATTGAACTTCTTTGGCTGGTGCCTGTCAATTCAGAGAGCTCAAAGCAGGGTCTGAAATCTCAAGCTTGCTGAACAGGGATCTGCCTCAAGCTAGCAAAGAGCAGCTGCCTGAAATGGGTCTTGGTGGCTGCTCAGGCTGCAGAGGAGGTGCAGCCAGTGCTTGCAGTACACAGCTGGGAGCATTGGAAAGACCCTTTCCTCTGAGGAAAAATGAGGGATAGCTATCCACCATCTTTTGTATGAAATAATCCAGCAGTCAGAGAAGTTTTTTAGCTTTGTACTGTGACTGTTACTGGGTCTTGCTTAGATAATTGGTCTGCACTGAAAAGAAAAGATGTGCAGGAACCCAGTGTGGGCTCCCATGCCCCAGCTGGGCAGCTGCACCCCTTGGATCTTCCCTTACAGTTTATGTGCTGATGAAGGAGGGGAGGTTTCCTGGACAGTGCCTGGGCAGGTGATGAAGGCTTCTCACCAGAATACCCTGCAGTCTTCATCCTGTGGGTGCTATCCACAAAAAGGGCTTGGATCTCCCAAAAGCTGAGCCCAAACATTCCTGATCCTGAGTGCTGCAACTACATGCAGAAGGACAATATGAGAGTTTTGGAGAGGCACAGTTACCTCCCTAGGTGTGTCAGATAATTTTTGCTGTACAGGCTCTGGCTGGGATGAGTTAATTGTGCTGAGAGCAGTCTGTTGGGTGCTGTACTGTGGATCTGTGACCAGAGCAGTGTTAACAACAGGCTCTGTTTTGGCTGTAGTTAGCAGTGCCTGCACAGCACCAAGGCTTTCTCTTTCTCCTGCTCTGCCCTCCCAGTGAGTAGGCTGGGGGTGGGCAGAGGCTGGAAGTGGACAAAGCTGGCACAGCTGACCCCAGCTAACCCCGGGGATATCCCACACTGCACAGCATGTACTCAGCAAAAAAAAAACCCAAGTGAGGTTTTTTTTTTTCTTTCTTTTTGGAAGACAGCCACTGCTCAGCAATTGCCTTCACACCACTTGTTTTGTTTCAGGCTTTTTTATATTTCTTTTTCTTTCCTTCACTGACTAAACTATGTCTGTCTCAACCCACAAGCTTCCTTATTTGGTTTCCATCTTTCCCCAGCCAGGGGCATCTTGCTGCAGGCACAGCAGCAGGTAGGGATTACAGGAAAGGAGGGAAGAGCCATTTGACGTTTCAGCTGATCACAGGGGGTTCTGGATCACAGTTTTGACACTGGCATATAAATATCATCCAGGTCCAAGACAAAGGCCTGACCACTTTTATCCACTTTTATATAATCCCAACTACTGCCCTAAAATGGAGCTTTTTTTGATTTTTTAATTTTTAAAGGTCAGTTTTATGAATCAGTAATAAGATCATCCATGGCAACACTGTACTTACTATTGTGATTTACAATAAATATTCTGTAAAACATGGTCTTCTGATTACCACACTTGAACTACAATAGTCCTCAAGTATGCCATGTTGGTGGACACTTGTTCTGTTCTTTTTACCTAAAGTAAATGCTAGGAACATAATAATAAATATTAAAGGCTCTATTATGTTAGCAAAATTATGTAACTGACCATTTGCAAAACTGATTAGAATTGATGATTGGCACAATTAATTTCTATTCTCTTCTTCCTAAAAGAGTGCTCTAGGTTTCCCTGGCAACCTTTAAAATGCTATGTGTAAATACAGAAACCAATCTGCATGCCATCAGTTCAGATAACCCCACAGAAACACAAGCATTTTGAACAGCAATTCATTATTGTACTGATTAAATTCAGATTTTAGAAATGTCAAATAGAAACGAGACACTGTAGCACCAAACTGCAGTAACAAGCTGCAAAGTAGCAACTCCTTGCAAGAATCATACAATCATAGAATCACTTGGATTGCAAGGGACCTTAAAGATTATCTAGTTTCAGCTACCTTGCTGTGGGCAGGGACAGCTTCCCCTAGACCAGGATGCCCAGGACCCCATAAACCTGACCCCGAACACTTCCAGGATTGGGCATCCACAAATACTTAATGTATTTCAATGCCTCACTACACTCACACTAAAAAAATTCTTCCTAATATCAAATCTAAACCTGCTCTCTTCGGTTTGAAGCCATTTCCCCTCACCCTGTTCCTACATGCCCATGTAAAGAGTCTCTCTCCATTTTCCTTGTAGGCTCCCATCAGATACTGGATTAGCTGCAATCAGGCCACCCCAAAGCCTTCTCTTCTTCAGGCTGGGCAATCCCAATCCTCCCTCTCAGCCTTTCCTCATGGGAGAGGTTCTCCATCCCTCTGCTTATCTTGGTGGCCTTCCCTGGGCTCACTCCAGCAGGTCCATGTCCTTCCTGTGCTGGGGACTCCAGAACTGGGTGCAGTACTCTAGTGCCACATACAAAACTGCAGAAGACATTGAAACTAGCTGTATCAGGGAATCAAGTCCCTGGTGAATATTATGAATGCCACTTGTCTGCTATTGGTTAGTACAGGTACTCAGGCTGAAAACCAGGATACACAGACTACACTTGTTTCGTAATGCAGTATCATCTCATGTGGAAGTGTTGTAATGAATCCTAGACTTTGCACTGGATGAGACAAAAAGAGAACAAATGGTAAGCCACTGTGGCTGAAGTAAAGGTTGACACTCTACTAAGGTATTTTTCAAGCCAAAAGCTTGGAATCTTCCAGGAAGGGAAAACATTTCACTCAGTCTCAATTGCAAATACTGACAGCGACTTCTCCTCTTCAGCCATTGCTGTTCTGAAACTGGTATTTGGTCTTTGTTGTTGTGCATGACACCACGCCTTACAAAGAAATGCCAGGAAAAGATTCAGTGTTTGGCATGGTTTTCTTCCCACAACTTTTGTACTGATTAAGATCGAACATATTCACACAGCAGTGGAGTAGTATGGGTCATTTCAAGCCAAATGCTGCAATATAATCTGAACCACATGGCAAAGATTTCTTGGGGAGGTGTGTCATAAAAACTTTGCCTCTGAATAAAGTGGTAAGAACAATGAGCCTGCCCCCTCCTTGCTTTACCCTTCCTGTATGTTTCTCTAATGTTATGCATTACACAAGACAGTATTATTGCTTAATTAATAATATGTACTTGCTTGAGCATAGCATCTCTCACCTCAAGTCCATACATTTGAGACTAAGCTATTTTTAAAGAATCCACAGCATATTGGAAGGGGCTCACAAGAATGATCCAGTTAAACTCCTGGACCACAGGACAACTCAAAGTTAGTCAGGCTCCTATAGTCTGATGTTGCATACAATTAGAGATATTATTAAAGAAAGGTCTTACAAAATCAGGCCTTGTTCTGCTAAATTACCAGCTAGCCTGTTACCTCTTCTAAGCGCAGCTTGCTAACTTCCCATGTGAAAAATCATAAGAATGAAAGCAGTTAACACAAAAACAAGCTAAGAAAACTGTTTGCACCTATAATAAACAAGAAACCTATTCCATGGGAATCAGTGAACAAAATACATAAACTAACCAAATACAGAGAGATTTGACAGGCATACACCCTGGCCATTCACCAACCAATGAACTGAGTGTCAGTGCATTGCTAGCTGGTTATGTCTACCACAGTGCCTTCTGATATTTCCTGTAAGTAGGAGCTTTGTGAATAAAAAAGAGGATTTTTCTGCAAGAAGAAACGGAGTCCCACCTGCTTTATTGCAACATTCTGAACTAATGATAAATTGTCAGGCAGTGACTGGCTGGCTGAAGGGATGCTGTCAGGCAAGACAGGGGCTGTGGTACCTGAAAGGTAACCACAGATATTTGGCACTTGGAAGAATGCTGCTGGGAGGCCTGGGTACCTGTAATTACTGTTTGTACTACTGTGCTTGCTTATGCCAAGCACCTCCTTATCTAAAGTAACAGCTCTGCCATGGCACAGCATAGAGCAGAGAGATTAGGCAAACAGTAGATTGAAATAGAAATGCTTATTAAGAATGAATAAAAATTGTCTCTCAGTAAGTTTTGCTAAACTCACTGGAAATCTTATTTTCTATGAGAAGATGAGTAAGACTACAAAAGAAGCAAATCTATTGTATGGACAGTGTTTTCACATTTTCCAGTCCAAGCAGGTAAGTACTAAACTGCGTGGACAAGACTGAGGGGATTCTTTATGCATGTAAAGTGGTTTATAGTAACATAATAACAGTAAAAAAAAAGATGCTTTTGGAGAACTGGTGGTTTGTGATCACAGAAATGGAAGTCACTGAATTAAAATGCTTCATCTGAATTTGTTCCTGGGAGGATACTAACACTTTGTAGAGGTTTAGGGTTGCATCACTATGACTACACTAATTTTTGCATTCCCTGGCTTCTGTGCAAACCCTTGAGATATTTCACATCTAAATCACAGCAGATTTCTTCTGGAATGAAGAGCAAAGGTGTGAATGCACAACAAATGTGTTTTAATTTTCATTAAGATCCTTGTAACAAAAGCAGTCTCAGAAGAGACACAATTTGAAAACATGTCATCTAAAAATAATTCTACCTATAGTGTGTCTTTCTGAATGCTGATATATATATTTTAAATTATTTTCTGTTTTGTCCCTCTCATAAGTAGTATCATTTTCAGGCTTTTTCTGTGTTGGTACCTACCAAGTTATTCTTACTCTTCAAGTTTGTACAGCAGAATATATCACTGATCTCTGTCCCTAAATCTTGTAATGAAGGGTGCAAATTCCTATTCACCTGGGGAAGTCAAAGGGAAAAATATTTAACTTCTTAAATGTCTCACTAGTCCTTGGAATCTTGGGAGTTACCACCTGCCAGACATTTTGGGTTCTGCTTCATGTGAAAATGGAAGTTAAAACCTTCTAGTTTTCTACTATTTCCACTCACCTAGGGAATACCCAGGAATCCCAGCCTCAGTAGTCAGAAGAGTTTATTATCTCCCTCTTCCGTGGATGAGCAACATCCTGGGAGCAAACAAGAAGTCAGGCAGATGAGACTGTGTCTCAGAGGATGGGTGCCAGGGAACCTCAGGGGTGCTGTCATTAGATGTATAGATCCTTCTAGCACATACCAGAGGCCAGAGTCTGGCAATCTGCCCCATAGCCCCAGGCAAACCTACTGTTTCAGCAGACACTGACTCAGAGTTTAAGTGCTGGATCAAAACTCCCTCCTTATTCCCACTATGTCAATAGCTTGCTGCTTCTCTACCACAGCAAATCATATAACAACCCAAGCCTACCTACTGCATATGACAGGCAAGTAACAAGGCAGAACTTGAAGAAAATGCCATTTCTGCTCTTCCTTGCTACCTGCTGTCAGAAAGGAGCTAGCAGGTAAGCAGCTTTTAATTTAATTTCACTCTGAGTCAAGGTGGAGTAATCTGCATATAAATGTAATAATGTAAGTCCTTGATCCCTCCCTCACAGACACAGAACACAGCCTAAAATATGACTCTAGGATCCAGGGAGAATAAAATTACCATGCCCAAGGCTGGAGAGAAATATGTGTCTAGTGAAAAGAGCAGGGTACACTGAAGCACTCCATAGTTACTGGCCTCTAGACCTATATCCACATTCTTACTATCTGTGCATCCAACAGTATCATACTGTATTTACAGGTTGCCAATGAAATCCAGTTTAAGGGAGGATAAAAATGATTGCTCCAAGTGTTATCACAGGAATGGCTGTATTAGAGGTAAGTATAGTGGTAATTCTTCCAAGTAAAAATGAAAGCAGAAAATTACCTTCAAAACTGTTTGTTTTTTTAATAAGATTATTGGTGGAGTTTTTGAATCATCAGCAAAACGCAAACAAAAATAAATAATTTTATTATTTTTCCTTTTTTAAATTACCTCGTATTTTTTTTAGGAAAACAGCCGCTGGCATTTCCTAAACACAAATTTCTTTGGGGAGAACAACAAATCATAAACCAGAGGTTTCTGCAGGGGATTTCTGACTGGAAAACTGCATTTACTAATTATATGTCAATTTCATAATGTTTTGATATCTTGATTTAGCAATCTGTAGAAGTCACACTGAAAAATCAAATGTAAGAAATGCTTAATTTGGGGGAAAGTGAAGAGGCTTTGTTAATAGATTATATTTACTTATTGAAACATTCATATCACTGAGATTGGAGTCTTAAAATATAAATTACATGGCTGAATTAATCTGCTGTTGACTCAGTGTCAGCACTCAT